>NC_060124.1:105858893-107108893 GCF_021461395.2 Schistocerca americana
TAAACGATGTCAAGGTTAGCGTAAGGAGGGCTATGTGTGAAGCGTTCAGTGAATTCGAAAGTAAAATTCTATGTACCGACTTGACAGGAAATCCTAGGAAGTTCTGGTCTTACGTTAAATCAGTAAGTGGCTCGAAACAGCATATCCAGACACTCTGGGATGATAATGGCATTGAAACAGAGGATGACACGCGTAAAGCTGAAATACTAAACACCTTTTTCCAAGCTGTTTCACAGAGGAAGACCGCACTGCAGTTCCTTCTCAAAATCCCCACTCGAACGAAAAAATGGCTGACATCGAAATAAACGTCCAAGGAATAGAAAAGCAACTGAAATCACTCAACAGAGGAAAGTCCACTGGACCTGACGGGATACCAATTCGATTCTACACGGAGTACGCTAAAGAACTTGCCCCCCTTCTAACAGCCGCGTACCGCAAGTCTCTGGAGGAACGGAAGGTTCCAAATGATTGGAAAAGAGCACAGGTAGTTCCAGTTTTCAAGAAGGGTCATCGAGCAGATGCGGAAAACTGTAGGCCTATATCTCTGACATCGATCGGCTGTAGAATTTTGGAACATGTTACTTGCTCGCGTATCATGTCATTTCTGGAAACCCAGAATCTACTCTGTAGGAATCAACATCGATTCCGGAAACAGCGATCGTGTGAGACCCAACTCGCTTTATTTGTTCATGAGACCCAGAAAATATTAGATACAGGCTCCCAGGTAGATGCCATTTTCCTTGTCTTCCGGAAGGCGTTCGATACAGTTCCGCACTGTCGCCTGATAAACAAAGTAAGAGCCTACGGAATATTAGACCAGCTGTGTGGATGGATTGAAGAGTTTTTAGCAAACAGAACACAGCATGTTGTTATCAATGGGGAGACGTCTACAGACGTTAAAGTAATCTCTGGTGTGCCACAGGGGAGTGTTATAGGACCATTGCTTTTCACAGTATATGTAAATGGCCTAGTAGATATTGTCGGAAGTTCCATGCGGCTTTCCGCGGATGATGCTGTAGTTTACAGAGAAGTTGCAGCATTAGAAAATTGCAGCGAAATGCAGGAAGATCTGCAACGGATAGGCACTCGGTGCAGGGAGTGGCAACTCACTCTTAACATAGACAAATGGAATGTATTACGAATACATAGAAAGGAGGATCCTTTGTTGAATGATTATATGATAGCGGAACAAACACTGGTAGCAGTTACTTCTGTAAAGTATCTGGGAGTATGCTTACGGAACGATTTGAAGTGGAATGATCATATAAAATTAATTGTTGGTAAGGCGGGTGCCAGGTTGAGATTCATTGGGAGAGTACTTGGAAACTGTAGTCCATCATCAAAGGAGGTGGCTTACAAAACACTCGTTCGACCTATACTTGAGTATTGCTCATCAGTGTGGGATCCGTACCAGGTCGGGTTGACAGAGGAGATAGTGAAGATCCAAAGAAGAGCGGCGCGTTTCGTCACAGGGTTATTTGGTAAGCGTGATAGCGTTACGGAGATGTTTTGCAAACTGAAGTGGCAGGCTCTGCAAGAGAGGCGCTCTGCATCGCGGTGTAGCTTGCTGTCCAGGTTTCGTCCGCAGCTCGTGGTCGTGCGGTAGCATTCTTGCTTCTCGCGCCTGAGTTCCCGGGTTCGATTCCCGGCGGGGTCAGGGTTTTTCTCTGCCTCGTGATGATTGGGTATTGTGTGATGTCCTTAAGTTAGTTAGGTTTAAGTAGTTCTAAGTTCTAGGTGACTGATGACCATAGATGTTAAGTCCCATAGTGCTCAGAGCCATTTGAACCATTTTTTTTGTCCGGGTTTCGAGAGTATGTGTTTCTGGATGAGGTATCGAATATATTGCTTCCTCCTACTTATACCTCCCGAGGAGATCACGAACGTAAAATTAGAGAGATTCGAGCGCGCACGGAGGCTTTCCGGTAGTCGTTCTTCCCGCGAACCATACGCGACTGGAACAGGAAAGGGAGCTAATGACAGTGGCACGTAAAGTGCCCTCAGCCACACACCGTTGGATGGCTTTCGGAGTATAAATGTAGATGTAGATGTAGATTTATCGCCAGACAGATGGGAATGATAAAAAAGGTCTACACTTCTGAATTTTAAGTTGAAGGAAGTGTACATAATGCTACTTCTTACCCACTATTCAAAAATAGGTGCAAATAGTGCCATGAAATCATAGGAGAGGATAAACTGAATGTAATATGCAAAACAGAACATTGCGTCGCAACAGGGTAGTCTAACAATGTATTCTTCCGCTAGTAAAAGTGCTTATTCAATGAACAAACTACATATTACAGTGTATTACCGGTTTAGGTGTCACAGCAACCACAGTTAAGTTATATAGCTACATGGCAGTATATTAGCAAGTATGTCATGCTCACATACAGTTGGCATCGCCACTGACTGTATCAATCACTTTTACAGTCGCAGGTTGTAAAAACATACGCTCTTCTCGAAGAAAAGAGACGGAAAATTCACTCATTCATCTTTCCTGAAGTCGACACAATGCCAAAGTACATCAAATGGTGCTCTAGAGATAAACCCACGCAGATTAAGTATTCTGTGTTAATTGAATAAAAAGCGTTAAAAATTCATTTGAAGACAGTTGAGCGATTTAAAGTTCCCGTAACTGCCCCAGTACCTCTGCAAAATTTAGTTTCGGATACTTCCGTAACTCCTCAGCAGCCGTCCCAATTACTTTTCCTTTAGATTCACTGGAGCGAAGACTAAACGCCAGACAATTTCTGCAAAATCTCAACGCCGTGGCGCCCACTCGCTAGTTGGGGGCTGCAGGCAGAGTAATGCGGCTATCTCCAATACGGAAAGTCGACGTAATTCCTGCAAAAACTAAGCACCGAACAATCAGGTGCCTCTGTCTTAGTAGCACTTATTTGCAAGTCTTCTTTTCCATTTGTCTTAACACGACTACCTGCATCGTTTTGACCGTTCTGTACGAGTGACACGAGACACAACTTTCACCAATAGCTTCACGTAGTACGAGTTGCTCATAAATAAGAAGCTTAATCACACATGTCTTTGTTGTTACCCACGAGGGAGCAGTAACTGCTGCGCAGAAGCAAACCCATTTCTGACGTTCTGCGCATGACGTCACTAAGGAACAGCTCTTGGCGCGCGCGAAGTGTACGTCTGAGCTTTGTGTTGTCGTGGTTCGTCCGTGTTGTGTTTCGTGCGTGTTGTCGTTTCCGTTTGGTTATCTTTGTTCAGTGAGTGTTTGTCCGAAGTATTAGAGTGTGTGGAAGCAATGCCAGGTTGTGCTGTTGCTGGCTGTAACTCTCACAATCGCAATACAGAAGGGATTGAAATAGTGTTGCATTGTTTCCCACGTGATGAAAGTCTGCAAAAGGTTTGGCTTTCAAAATGCTTTAGGAAAGATCCTGTGAACGTAGGGAACGCTAGAATATGCTCTCGTCATTTCAAGGAAACGGATTATATCCGGGACTTACGTTCAGAGCTGTTAAATTTACCGCGGAAACTGATCCTTAAGAGTGATGCGTATCCGTCTTGCAATTTGCCTTGTGGTAGTAACGCCAGTGATAACACACCGATTGCAATAGAAGAAAGGAAAGAACGTTTTAACAAGCGTGAAATTCGTAGAAGAAGCCTAGAGACTTTAAAGAAGCTCTCACCCATTGAAGAGGAATGTTGACAAGTATACGTTTACAGATGAAGTTCTTTGTAGTGATCCACATAAAGTCACTTTACAGAATTCTGTAGCGTCACTACAGAGGAGAAATGCTCATCTAAGGAACATGTGCATGAAATTGCGAGCACGTAATAAATATCTTAGAGGTCAGCTGTCCTCAATGAAACGACGTCTGCACGAAGAAGAATTTAATAAAAAGGAACTTGTATCTCGTGAAACTAATCAAATACTGGGCAAAATATTGTCACCCAATCAAATTAGAAGCTTGTTGCATGGTTCAAAACGGATTCGATGGGGCAAAGAGGACATTTGTAAGTCTATTACTTTACGTGCTCTGTCGCAGAAGAGTTACAATTTCCTCAGAGAAAAACAGATATCCTCTACCTGCAGTGTCAACCTTGCGTTCTTGGATTTATCGCAGTTTCAGTTGCCAACCAGGAATTTTGAAGGATGTTTTAGTGATGATGAAAATGCAGGCTGCAACACTGACTGACAGGGAACGTATTTGTGTTTTATCATTTGATGAAATGAACATTGACAGTAGAATTTGTTACGATCAACAAGATGACAGGATTCTTGGACCTCACAGTAATGTCCTTGTTGTCATGGTCCGAGGCTTGTTTGCAACGTGGAAGCAACCTATCTATTTCATTTTTACGTTCAGATGACAGCAGCACTCTTGAACGAAGTAATTGTTTCCCTGGCCAGCATTTGCTACAATGTTGTGGCTGCAGTAGCAGACATGGGTGCAAAGAATAGTTCTGTCTGGAAGGAGCTTGGCATTACTCATGAAAATACTTGTTTTCCACACCCGTGTGATTCTCTGAGACGTGTGTGGGTGTTTGCTGACGTTCCCCATTTGCTCAAACTCTTAAGGAACCACTTGCTGGATCAAGGAATAATGTTGGAAAACAAGGCTGTGACAAAAACTGTGTTCGAGAAACTGTTAGTTCTGGACAGTGGCGAGATAAAAATATGTCCCAAGTTATCTCAGCAACACATTATAGTGAAGGGCAGAGAGCGACAGCGAGTACGCTTAGCAGCTCAGCTGCTATCAAATACAACTGCACAGGCGATTCGGTATTTGATGCCTGAAGAAGGACACGCCAGTGATTTCATACAGATGGTGGATGAGACTTTCGATGTACTTAATTCAAGGACAAAAGAAAGTAATAAATCACTAGCCTGTGGATTTGGTGTCAATTTTCAAGCCCAAGAATAGTGCCTACGTAAATTTTCGAAGTGTTGTGAGAAGATGCGTGTTGGCAACTCAAAGCATCCCCTACCCTTCCAGAAAGGATTTTTGAAAACTGTTCAGTCACTTTTGGGTCTGTTCAGTGGCTTAGCTGTTTATAATATTGAATATATTCTTACAGCAAGATTAAATCAAGACTGCTTGGAGAACTTTTTTTCTCTTATAAGAGGCCTTGGACGTTTTTATGATCACCCATCGCCAGTCGAAGTAAACAGCCGGATAAGACTGTTGTTGTTGGGAGCAAACGCTCATGATATTCCACTTTCAAATGCATCGTCTGTTGAGCCAGATGAAGAAGGAAGATTCGTGACTGCAACTGTTTTTGGCAATATCCTGCCCGATATGTCTGAGGCGTTGGCAATGGTTGAAGGAGAGAAGGAGATAGAAGATTTAGATTTTGGAGTAGGAGAATCCGATGTGCCTCCAATGTCACTGGCTTCTGATTGTAGCACTGAAGGATTTAAATATCTTGCTGGATATGTAGCTTATCGATGCAGACAGTATGACAGATCACTGGCCACACCCACTGGAGAGTTACTGACACTGCCTGAGGAGACATCGAGAGGATGGCTGGGCATGGTTTCTCGTGGGGGTTTGCTTGTGCCTTCAGAAACGTGGCTCGAAACAATTAGCAGATTTGAGTTAATTTTTGCCCAGATCCAAGGACACGACAGTTTGTCCAGGGAAACTGGTGTCATCAAGAACCTGTGCGCTATACTTACCGAGCGATTCCCCACTATTCACCCAGAAATCATTAAGATTTATGCTAGGACGAGAACCTTTATCCGACTGCGTTGGCTGTCTGCAAAGGACAAGTCGAAGAAAGCAGTTGCCGCTCAGCAACGGAAAGCAAGGAAGTGGTATTTGTCATCGCTTTAGAATGTAAATAAACATTATTTGTGAACGTTAAATAATATATAAACTTAGTGATAGAAGTGAAGGTCCTCTGACTGTGTGTTTCACAACAAGCAAGACTCTACACTGACAGTGTCAAGGATTGGCTTATTGTTTCCCACACTACATACCAACTTTGCTGAACGGCGGACTCGGTAAGTTAATTTACCACTATTTCCTGTAAATCGTATTTTGCAGCACTTTCTTTGGTTCAATTTTAACAACTAGGGCAAACATTATACAGCCACCTTGATAAAAATATAAGCCAAGGTTTGAGGTGTGAGAAAATTAAGAATGTGTGTGTGTGTGTGTGTGTGTGTGTGTGTGTGTGTGTGTGTGTGTCAGTTCAGGTAGGTAATTCAAATGCTTCCTACAAATAAGGCAATTGCATAATTTCTTGAGTGAAAATGAAAGTGTTTTTGTAGACATGATGTAAACAGAATATAAATGAGCGTTACATAGAGCTTGTCTACAAGTTAACACTTTTCCCAGAGCCAAAGTTAGAAAATCGAATGCTCAATTCGAACGTTTACTTCGTAGAGAACTGCAAAACAGACTGTACTTAGCACTTATTTTTGTATAGTTTGATGTATAGACGCTTGATTTTATTAAAGTCAGCACTCAGCAGTATCTGTTTAAAAGCTGGACAAGTTACAGAATATAGCAGTAACTTTCTAGAAATAGCAGAATAACAATTTACCTTTTACTATTTCTGTAGAAACTGAAACATTTCACAAATACATCGCTTAAATGCGCGGACTGCTTCTTGTAGCGCTGTTCAGAGGCAGCGGCGGTTCCTTCGTGACGTCACAGCCTCAGCCAATGGCAGGACAGAACGCTTACTGCTCAACCTTATTTTTTTACGGACCTTGTCTCGTACATGGTCGGCGCAGCGAGGGGTGGGCGCCAAACTACATAGAAATTAAACGGAACTTTTAAACTCTGCACCTATGATCTTGCACAAAAGGCCTGTGCGCTGGAGGACCCCACTGAACCTGCGTCATTGTGCTTTGTTACATTTTAATTCATTTTTAAGAGGTTATACATATACAGCTAGTGATTAAATTAGTGGGAGATACTAAGGTTCTACACGTAGTGCACTACCTATACAGCAGACTCTCTTGAGCATAAAGTATTAGTACTACTTACGAGCAAGTACCGTAATATTTATGAACGTATTTCAGTTTCCATCAGTTGATACTAGATGTTAACGTGAGAATAAGAAATTTTAATCAAAATAAAGGCAATGTTTTAGTTATCAAATAAGTTGATTTTTAGTCATATCTAACATTTATGTTACGCATTATATACAAGTACGCTTGCAGGAATTTTAAACTTTAGCTCCTCGCCAAGTTCTGGTTTCCCATCCTGACACATGCGGCACTCGTTTTGACAATTTTAAATCTTTTTGTGACTAGTTTCATATGATGTTGGTGTAAGTATTTAAAGCATATTCATTCACAACAGAGTGGTCTCAAAGTTGCTGTTGGGTAGATTTTGATCTACCGTCCACTTAAGTGTTAAAAGATAGAACTACTTTAGTTAATTGACATCTACAACTTTTATATTTGAAAATTTCGTCATTTCGTCATTTCAAAACGATTTTCAGCTTTTAGAACATTGGGGCGACATGGAAAACGAAAATTTTACTTGCAGTCACTTTAATAAGGTTCTCGTTTTCACTTTTGCCAATCGGCTGAGGTGCTGTCAGCCAGCCTCTACTATGGATACAGGGTGTACATAAAGTCTGGGACCACTTTCAATTATTTATTGCACAAGAACCAAACATTGTATAGATTTTACACATATGTCATTTTGAAGAGAAACCCTGAAAGTTTTTTTTTTTTACAAAAATTTGATATATGCGAACCATGAGTAACCCGGCAAACGTCAATACGTAATCGAATTCTTGCCATACCCGTCCCAGCATGGCATCGTCGACTGTGGCAATCGCCTCCCGTATTCTCTCCCGGAGCTCTGCTCCATCACGTGGTAGAGGTGGTACATACACCAGATCTTTAATGTATACTCACAGAAAAAAGTCACACGGAGTGAGATCTGGTGATCGGGGAGACCATTTCATGAAACACCTCGCTCCACACCTGAACTCGCCATGTCTGCGACTAGCGCTGACTATCGGAAAGTTACCAAACTACGCTATGGCGATATACACGAAAAAAAAAAAAAAAAAACATTCAGGGTTTCTCTTCAAAATGACTTATTTATGGTATCTCCACAATATTTATTTCTTGTGCAATAAATAATTGAAAGTGTTCATGGACTTTATGTACACCCTGTACTTTAGACGCCCAGCGAGCGAAAGTTACTTTTGACAAGTCGAGATTCGCCGATTTGATGCTAGTATTGTAGTAATTTTTTGTGTTACGGTTTGTTACTGTAATGTTCAGAAGCCAGTAGAGCTGAACAGTCTGCTGCACGCTCTCCGTTATTTTGTGGCTCTATAAGAAGTTACGTTTTCCTATCGTTGCACCACACAGCTTTAAGAGTTTCCTTACAATGGAAGCGAATGACGCAACTAGCAAAAGTGCTTCAGCAGATTACCAAGAATGGAATAGTTGCCTGAAACACACAATGTTCGGAAACAGGGACATTGTTACTCTTTGTGCCTTTCGCTAAACCGGCAGTGTCGGGGTAGTCAGAGGGAGGTGGAGATGAAGATAAGGCTTTCTTAACTGATGCTGAACGAGCTCAGGATTCTCAGAGATAATGGTCATCAGTTGGACACTTTCAATTATAACTGATAGATTGTTGTTGTGTAGGTACATAGTAACAAACCTCTCGTGCAAATGTTAGTGCCCCTTCCAAAATTTTGCACATGTGAGTATGTAAGAAAGGCGTTGTTGAGAAGCATCTATAAAATCGGCAATGCAGAGATGGGACGATTCGACCAAGAGTGAGGTGACAGTAATGGTGGCATTTGCATTTTCATTAATAGCATGAAGTTTCTGACAATTGCTGTTACAAACGAGGCGTCAAGAACAGCTAAAGGGGTTATTAATGGTCACAATGTATCACTTTCTCAAATAAAATCATTGTTAGAGATACTTTAATTCCACTTACATATGCCAATGTGTCAGATCTCGGAATCTGGTATGGTCACAGACGCTGGCATACGTTTGATATTACAATGTTTCGTGGGTGAACATTAAGGTAGCGTCGTGAAATACTGAAATGTTTTTACTGAAGCCCTGATGTGCATTTACGCCCCATTTAAAAAAACTGTAGCGTTCATGGAATCTGATAGCAAGTGGCCACATATACGTGACCCGTACAGCAGTTGTAATATTTATTACGTATAAACACTATTTTAGCCACTGCAAGGCCAACTTTCATGTTTTCTGTTCATATGAATGCGTAAATACCTGCTTTTAATTTCATCCATACATTTTTGTGTTGGCTATTGTCATTGAAGCCCTTGGGTCACTTTCATATAATTCTTATATGAATCTGATCAAACACCGAGAAGGCGGCCACGGGACAGTAATAGTAATCCTCCTTTCCGTTCAGATATGTTTGAGTACTTCTTAAAAAATGGGGAAATTTCAAAATGCTCTGCTTGGCGATTGTTTTAGCGATAGATGTCTCTACCAATAAGTGTGATCTGGCTCTTTTCTACGGCTGTGGGTTATGAAGAGAGTGGAAGAAACTAAAACAAAAGGTGAGTGAGTATGAGAGCAGCGCTGATCACAAAGCACAAATTAGGAAATGCTCTAAATAGTACTTCAACCATACAAAATCCTTTAGGCCGAAACATTGTAAGAGAGGAGGAGTCCGGACCGAAGAATTGCATCAAGTGATCGAAGCGATTATTTTTTTGCGGTAAAAGGTTTAGCTTTGAAAAGTGATAATGGCTTAGTCGATCGTCAAAATGGCACTTTTTTGGGCACCTTAGAGTTTGTGGCGTAATTTGATCCAGTTACGGAAGAGTATTTAAGCAAAGGGGAAAACGCATGCTTCATGATCTATCAAGCAATGCTCAGAATGAATTTACTGAAATAGCTGGAGACTGTTCGCCAAACTACACTCCTGGAAATGGAAAAAAGAACACATTGACACCGGTGTGTCAGACCCACCATACTTGCTCCGGACACTGCGAGAGGGCTGTACAAGCAATGATCACACGCACGGCACAGCGGACACACCAGGAACCGCGGTGTTGGCCGTCGAATGGCGCTAGCTGCGCAGCATTTGTGCACCGCCGCCGTCAGTGTCAGCCAGTTTGCCGTGGCATACGGAGCTCCATCGCAGTCTTTAACACTGGTAGCATGCCGCGACAGCGTGGACGTGAACCGTATGTGCAGTTGACGGACTTTGAGCGAGGGCGTATAGTGGGCATGCGAGAGGCCGGGTGGACGTACAGCCGAATTGCTCAACACGTGGGGCGTGAGGTCTCCACAAGTACATCGATGTTGTCGCCAGTGGTCGGCGGAAGGTGAACGTGCCCGTCGACCTGGGACCCGACCGCAGCGACGCACGGATGCACGCCAAGACCGTAGGATCCTACGCAGTGCCGTAGGGGACCGCACCGCCACTTCCCAGCAAATTAGGGACACTGTTGCTCCTGGGGTATCGGCGAGGACCATTCGCAACCGTCTCCATGAAGCTGGGCTACGGTCCCGCACACCGTTAGGCCGTCTTCCGCTCAGGCCCCAACATCCTGCAGACCGCCTCCAGTGGTGTCGCGACAGGCGTGAATGGAGGGACGAATGGAGACGTGTCGTCTTCAGCGATGAGAGTCGCTTCTGCCTTGGTGCCAATGATGGTCGTATGCGTGTTTGGCGCCGTGCAGCAGAGCGCCACAATCAGCACTGCATACGACCGAGGCACACAGGGCCAACACCCGGCATCATGGTGTGGGGAGCGATCTCCTACACTGACCGTACACCACTGGTGATCGTCGAGGGGACACTGAATAGTGCACGGTACATCCAAACCGTCATCGAACCCATCGTTCTACCATTCCTAGACCGCCAAGGGAACTTGCTGTTCCAACAGGACAATGCACGTCCGCATGTATCCCGTGCCACCCAACGTGCTCTAGAAGGTGTAAGTCAACTACCCTGGCCAGCAAGATCTCCGGATCTGTCCCCCATTGAGCATGTTTGGGACTGGATGAAGCGTCGTCTCACGCGGTCTGCACGTCCAGCACAAACGCTGGTCCAACTGAGGCACCAGGTGGAAATGGCATGGCAAGCCGTTCCACAGGACTACATCCAGCATCTCTACGATCGTCTCCATGGGAGAATAGCAGCCTGCATTGCTGCGAAAGGTGAATACACACTGTACTAGTGCCGACATTGTGCATGCTCTGTTGCCTGTGTCTATGTGCCTGTGGTTCTGTCAGTGTGATCATGTGATGTATCTGACCCCAGGAATGTGTCAATAAAGTTTCCCCTTCCTGGGACAATGAATTCACGGTGTTCTTATTTCAATTTCCAGGAGTGTATTTAAGCAGAGCTAACACGTAGCAAAGACCACTCTGTTATGATTGATGAAACTCCGAAAAAGACTCAACAGAGTAAAATGTTCTTATATTGCGCTAAGTTTCCGTCGATGCAGAAATACAATACAGAATGATATTTTGTAGACTTTTTTGACTGTGGCCAAGTCTGGTCAATCAGCTGCTAAAATGATGTGTGACGAGCTGAAACTTTATTGTTTATACGTTTCAGGTTGTCGTCGCAGTGTCATGACAACGAGAGCTACATGAGTGGCGTTAATCAGGGAACTCAAGCGTATATGCTAAAAGAATATCCATTGGCAATTTATTCTCCTTTCAGTGCTCATTCATGAAATATATGTGGCGTCCGTGCCGCGGTACGTACGTGGATGAAGTTATTTTTCTCGGAATTATAGTGAAAACATATAATTTTTTGTCAGTGTAGTCCCGAAAGATGGAAAGTTTTAAAAGGAAGAATTGCAGCATATCTTCACGGGCTATCGGCAACAAAACAGCCGACACCTATAGACGCTGTGCGTCCATTTGCAAAACATTAACCATCATTACAAAGGGCGGTTGAACTTGCTATTTAATTGCCTTCGGAGATACTGACTGAGCTGAATGATGAGAGCGGTTGTATGCAACTGAATGCTATCAATTTTTGTAGACATACTTTGTGAGCGTTGATTTCTGTTGATTGCTGTAACTTTCTTAATTTTTGTAGAGCAATTGTTTAATAAGCGACAGTGGATTCGTATCATTTACACAGTCGTTTTGATATATTTGAAACTACTGCAGACCGTAATGTGTAAACAGTCTGGTGTAAATGCTGCAACTGATCAATATAAAAAGGAAGTTAAGTAAGTATTATACAGGCGTAGACGTAGAGCTGCATGAAGTTTACATAGCCCTAAAGTCAACTATAATATTATATTTTAAAGATTACATATTGTTTTTGAATTGTCATGTACCATCAGTGAATGTTTTCAAACTCAAGCAATTTGAATTATTTTAATCTTTTTTTATCCTTCCAAATATAAATTGGCGTTAACTGAATTCCCCGTTTTTGTTTGTAAAACATGGGAATAATGTCAAGAACAGAAACACTCTCGTAATGGACTGAACAACTATCTAGTTACTAAAAAAATAGGTTTTCGGCTCTTAAAGGCATTTTCAGGTAAGAACAATACACCAGCAATAAATAAAATAAAGCGCAAAATACAGCGATACTAAAGTCACAGATACAGAGGTCGTTGAAAGCGAAGCCTTACGGTAAAGACAACTATAAACGAAATCGCAAAATTTTCAAAAATGTGTATTTAAGTTCATTTCAGAGTCGTATTATAACACATATCCGTAACTGAAACATATTAGGCAAGGGGAAAATTTTTAAAAACTAAACTAGCGTTCAGTGTCTCAAAGCTAATTTTTTTGATTTGATTTAACATACCTGCGGTAATGTCATTTTCCTTTTTTTGTGAGGATATTTTGAGTTACACTTTAGGTGAGTTTTGACCATTGGGAAGAAAATGCATTAAATCACAGCTGTTGAATGCATACTGCTTCCTACACTGAAAATATATCCGTAACAGACGTTATATTGAACATCATTAAGACCTATTGCAAAATTATAATAGAAATGGTAAATAAAGTGTTGGCAAATACAAATTCAACAGCACAAAGGATACCAGATAATGAAAATTTTTCTTATCCTACGTAAAACGTTTTAATAGAATACGTGTTTAAATGTGTGATTTCGGGATACACACAGTGCTAAACTGACGAGGAGAATACAAGCGCCAAAACTCGATTTCTCATAAGCTTTTCTCAGAGAAAGAGAAGTCAAAATAAGCGAACACGTGCCTCGGCATATCGTAAATTCTCAACCGTTTCTGAGAATACGATGGTCAAACTCCTCGACGTAGTTCAAATGCATTTTAGCGCGCAATAATCTCAGCCTGAAATGTGACACAGTGACTGGCGACGCAGCCTCTCTCTTTTGTGGCCCATGTTCGAAACCCGAGTGTTTTCATCTATTTCATTATTTTTTTTCTTTTATCTACCCATGTCCGTAGAAGGTTACTACACGAATATTTCCTATCAAGTTAGGGGATACAAAGGCGTTATATTAATTGCAAGATTACAACTGAATTTCCCAACAAGCGTCGTAGATTTATGATACGATGGATGTCCATACGGTATTTTCAAGGGTTACAATCTTTCAAATTTCGGGCTTTTATAAACTGTCATCTTAATTCTTATATTTTGTTGTTAGTTTTGTTCTACAAGAAGATTTTGTGCATTCCATTGGAAGATACCGATCGTAGAAACATTCGAAACAGAAACTCGAACAAGACGAGCATCTCGCGGAGGCAGGTTTGCCACAGTTACAAATCTTCGTATGAATCTTACTCCGGAACGAATCGTCGTTGACACTGCTGCAGATTTCAGGCATCGGCAATAAGTTCACGGCAACCCAAGCATAACGTATCACTTTAGCGAAAACTGTTGCTTGCGATTAATCATGAATCAAGGAACACAACAGGAATTTCACGGAAAACAATTGTTTCGTGGAGTAATCTTCTCCGGATATGGGTACATAAATGAAAATCAGAAACAAAACTTATAATCCGGTTTAGAACACGAGGCGCAACATCGCGAAGGCGCGACGCCAGCCACTGTCCCACTGCTTCAGCTGAACTTATTTCTCGCCAAAGGGCACAGAAAGTACCACGAAAGCTTTGACTGTCGATTTGTTGGAAACAGTCGAGTATCTACAGAGAAGCCGAAATGTGTGTTCGCTTGTTTTAAACCCTCTTATACTGAGCGAAATTGCTAGGAAATCAGGTTAAGGCACTTGCCGTGTTCTCCTCGTTGTATAACGAGCAATCACGTCTGGCGTCAACAATGGCTCTAACACGATTGCGCATGGAGTCGAACTGGGCTTGACTGAAAAATGCGGTTACGTCATTCCATGTCTCTATAACTCCGTTCCTGAGTTAGTCAATCGTATTGACTAATGAGTGATGGTGTGCCATATTTTAATGACTCACGCAACTGGGAGCATATTGGCCAAGGCAACAGTCACACACGTTCTGTATTGAGATGCAGGACAACACAGACAACATGTAACCTTCTCTTGTTGAAAAGCGACTTCATGGAGAGGTAGAAGATACGCCACAACCGCCTGTACTGACATGTCATTAATATAACAGTTGTGCAAATTACGACCCATGCCAAGCAGAGGCGATGATTTTGTGTAACTAATGACATTCCATAACATGATACCGGACGCTGGGCCTTTATGACGGTGTTACACGGCTAGGAAACATGCGCACAATATCCTACTTCCCGTTCTGGCCGTGCCTAAAGCATCAGATTCATTTCCTGCTACAGGAGTATTTCGACCTTGTCTGCGTGGTCATTAGGGAATAGACTCGAAGTCATGATACATTAAGGACGTAAGGGGTAGCACAACTCTACTGAAATAATACTGTCCGCAGCTCGTGGTCTAGTGGCTAGCGTTGCTGCCTCTAGATCACGGGGTCCCTGGTTCGATTCCCTACCGGGTCGGGAGTTTCCTCCGCCAGGGGACTGGGTGTTTGTGTTGTACTCATCATCATTTGGTTAGTGGCGAGAGTGGAAATGGAAAGATTGGAAGTTGTATGGGCGCTGATGACCACGATGTTGAGCGCCCCACAAACCATCTTCATCATTATGAAATAATAGTCGACTCAAACTATTTTAAATAGGTACAATTTGGAAAAAATGTGGAGGGCCACAATTATATTACTAATGGAAGTCATATCAGAAATCTGTGACAAAAGTGTCTTGATACAATATAGAGATTGCATGACAGAGACAATGCTCAGTCAGTCGAGGAAAACTATACACACAAATTAGTAAAGGACACTTATTAATCGGAGAAATAGAAATCATAATTGAGTGCGAGCGAGAGAGATACCGTCTAATGATCCCCAACGGCAGTAAAACAGAGTACGAGGGCGTGCTAAAAAGTAATGTCCCCGAATTCTAAAAGCCTTTCTAAATAAAACGTACGTTGTTTACATCTTTATTCTTCTCTACATATTTATTTTGCAACATAGCCACCCTGCCGACTAACACATTTCTCCCAAAGAGAGACCAGCTTGATGATAGAATGTTTGGGTTAGTTGATGGAACCACAATCTCACCTCTGCTTGTACCGCTTCATCATTGTCAAAATGAAATCCTCGAAGGTGTTCTTTACTTTCGGAAGACGACGAAAATCGGCTGTGGCCAAGTAGGTACTATATGGAGGATGATCGATTACAGTGAACCCAAGGCATCGGGCTGTTGCCGGCCGGAGTGGGCGAGCGGTACTAGGCGCTTCAGTCTGGAACCGCGCGACCGCTGCGGTCGCAGGTTCGAATCCTGCCTCGGGCATGGATGAATGTGATGTCCTTAGGTTGGTTTGGTTTAATTTGTTCTACGTTCTAGGGGACTCTGGACCTCAGATGTTTAGTCCCAAAGTGCTCAGAGCCATTTGAACCATTTTTGCATCGGACTGTTGCAGATGTCGCATCGCTCGTGTAGGATCCGGTACTGTCATGCTAAAGGATAGAATACTCCATTTGTGAACGAACTGTTCGAATTCGAAACTCGATTACAGGACGCTGTTTCTCTATCATCGACAAAATTACGGTACACAACGCCAAGTTACACGCAATAATTCGGAGCCGTCCTCCAGTGGAATAATACGTAAACATGAAGAATGAAGACGAAAAATGTTAATAACGTTTGTTTTATTTAAAAAGCTTTAAGAATTTTTGCATGAAACATTCAGAGGCATTAGTTTCCAGCATGTTCTCGTAGGCTACCCTAGCGGCGGCTGCGGGGAGGTATCGGTAGTCTGACGTGAACTTTGTAATTTCAGAGGGTCGGATCATCGCGAGTAGCGGTTAAGTAGGACACGAATTGATTTTACGACTAACCGGTAACATTACATGCGCGGAAGAATTCGGGTCTGAATGAGGCAGAGCTCTTGCTGTTGGGGTTATTTAACACCTCGAGCTTCGAAGGAAATAGCCAACCGCGCAGAGGTTTTACTTTCCGTAGCCAATCTGACAGAGCTCATTTTCACATTTAAGAAAGGGCTACAGAGTTAGATTGGATAACACTGCCTTCCTCGAAATTTTAGTTCGCTTCTCTGATGTATCTATTGCGGACTTTGAAAAATAAAAATAAATGTGATGTGGTGTGGCCCTCAACTACGTACCGTCATGCTCAGACTTGAAATATT
Organism: Schistocerca americana; assembly: GCF_021461395.2. Lineage (NCBI taxonomy): Eukaryota > Metazoa > Arthropoda > Insecta > Orthoptera > Acrididae > Schistocerca > Schistocerca americana. The sequence continues at coordinate 105,875,455 of NC_060124.1, forward strand.
AAAAGTTTTGGCTGGTTTCGTTGTCTAGGGGCTGGGATACATAGTTGCCGCATTATACGCCAAATACCGCTGAGTCTACAGTATAAAACATGAATATACACATGAATTCAATGGTCGAAGTTTCCTATCACTCGGCAATTGCGAATTTTATAAATGATAGATTTGCAATTATATAAATTCTACAGGTACTATTTTAACGACTTTAAATTATGAGTACGATAGCAGAAGTACCTTTAAGAATGCCCTTTATTATTGCAAAGCACATACTGGTGTCGATGGTCCTGCAATTAAATAAAATTTAAGTTGAGTAACAGAGAAGCCATAAATTCCTAGCCGGCCGCGGTGGTCTAGCGGTTCTAGGCGCTCAGTCCGGAACCGCCCGATTGCTACGGTCGCAGGTTCGAATCCTGCCTGGGCCATGGATGTGTGTGATGTCCTTAGGTTAGTTAGGTTTAAGTAGTTCTAAGTTCTAGGGGACTGATGACCACAGATGTTAAGTCCAATAGTGCTCAGAGCCATTTGAACCATAGATTCCTCCTTCACGTAATTAGTTATGAACAACAACATAGGTCGCGAGATACTCACTTGTAAACGCGCACTACGTCTTCACCGCAGAAGCCACGGAAATCTCACAAGTGCACAAGTTGACACTACAAAATATTTCAATCTCCCGCGACAACGCGCCAGCTGCTCCACACTCCAAGTCTTTCCTGCGACTGTTCGTCCGTCACGCCGACTGACCAGGACTCTCTCCTGTCCTCTCCCGTACTGTAACTGGCTAGATCGCTCCCTCCATGTCTCCAAGCCAATGCACACTCACAAACATAATTAAACACATCCGAAATACTGGATTTACATTTAAATAACTTGAAATAAAATAAATATTCCTACCGCTGGACCATAAACACACTCTAACAAACATTATTAAGTGCATAAACAAGTCAAATAAACAGATATCAAAGGAATAGAAACAAAAGGTAGGCCAGTAGCCTAATGTCTCTGTGCTTTCCAAAACACAGTAAATATTTAACGAATTTCTTCATGAATAGTATATATCGGATACAAACATAGAGATAGACGAATAAATATATTGGCAAGTATTCTGTTACCGATTTTTCGTGTAACTGTGGTGCACTTATGGCCTGACGCGATTAATAGTAATCGGCCACTTTGACCTCCAATAACTCATGTACTATTCAAGTTACATGCCTGTAATTCATACCAATTTAGGTTTACACTAATAGCTTTCTAAAGATACGCCGATCGACAAAATCGGATGAACCGTTTAGCTCTTGGAAATTCGTTGCTGGTTGTTACTTGTATAATTTACAGTCAGATCCTAAACTTTAAACTAATAACGATATTGAAAATCTGATTACACCATCAGAATCGTTGTGCAAATAATGGTAATGTATATGTTTATTTTCAAGGTATCATGATTCCCCTGGCTATTATTAATTTCTGCATGAGCTGTGTAATGTCTGCCAATATAGTTTCACAAAGTCTACCATCTTAGGCATTTCGCGGCATACAAATCTCCTTCATCGACACAAAGCCCATTCCTCGACACAGCGTTAACATGGAATTCCCAGTCACGCGGTCGGCCTGGACCATGCCCTGGGGCTACTACCCCTCTTGCTCCGGCTAACGTGCGGCACCACACGATCGCTAATGGGCCCCGGCTTGCCGAGCAGCCCGTGCGGCCTCGCCAACTCCGAACTTAGTATATTTTCAGGGTGCCACAACTCGCCCGTTACGTCACACCATGCAAGAAAGAGGATTCAAACTAGGCACAGCTGGTTTCCTTGCTATGGAGAACCTCATCATGGCGAAAACTAGCAACTCATATCAAACACAAGCCGTAGAACTTACAGATATTAATAATGAAATCATCCCTGTCTATTTAGCATCTCCCGTCCGCCCCTCGCAACACACTCACTCGGAATACTTCTGAAAGTCTCAAGAAGTCTGCTGTTCAGTACAACAAAATAAGATAGGTCTTCTTAGTAATGTGAAGTTCGTAACAGACAATTGTTCTGCAACGAAACGAAAATAGCTTCTTGAGAGTGTATATTACGTTCTCTTGACTGATGAAAAGCCTATTTCAAAACAAACTAAATGTTCACATTTCTATCTCGCCAGCAACATGACTGGTCCACTGCGCAGAACACCGAGGTTCAAAGCACAGTTTGCAGGAGCAATCTGTCCAGGTGACGAACGCAACGTCCGAGCCGAATGGTGTGCAAACGGTGGTGGTACATCAGTCGCTGGCTGGCGAAGACGGAACTGGCTCTAGACTACTCCACGCGGGCGGAAATACTCGCGCAGCGGAAGTTTTCAATTTCCTATTGTCTATCGAATTTGCGGCGGATTTAGCAAGAGATGCATGTCTAGAGCAGCCTCTGGTGCTACCTTCTGCGTCGCCGGCTAGTTACAGGGGGATTCCGCGGAAACCAGCCTGTCAGCAGGGTTTGAGCTGTAACGCGATAAGTAGAGATGCCTTGCGGGGTTGGCGGCATCAAAGTGTAACCCGAGAGATACGCCAAAATCACATACAACGTAAGATATTATTCAATATACAGCTCATTTTTGTAGTTTGCGACAGGTTACGAAGTTAGATTAGTTGGACTGGCTAGCACTGCCTTCCTCGAACCATTGCGATTACTTGTCTGACGCCTTCCGTGTACCCATGCGCGAGAGAGGATTCAAACTAGGCACTACATGGTTCCTTGCTATGGAGAACTCCATCATGGCAAAAACTAGTATTTCATAGCAACCATGAGACGCAAAATTTAAAGACAATAATCCTGTGCTATGTTATCATCCCTGTCTGTTTAGTATCTCCGTCCATTCTAGCAACGAAGATCACTAACCGCTTAGAGTAATATTTAATACTTTCTTCAAACAGTAGAAAACGTGTGGTGGAGGGGGGGGGGGGGCGGGTGAAAGGTTCTGTTGCTTTTACTGGACGAATTCCAATTCATTATTTGTTAATAGAAACCAAATCTGAACCTTACAAAGAGCGATTTCACGCTGGCTGATCCCAATAGTTTGATCTCGAAACATATTTGATCACATTTGGCTGTAAGACAACAAATCTATCATCTCTCAATGTCTAACACACATTAAATCTGAACAAAAAACATATAACAAACACTGGCGTACATACATAGTTAAGGAAAAATTATTCAAAAAAGGTGATAGCAAACTGAGTGCTAACGGCTAGTATCAAAACCCAAAAAGTTAGGTGGAATATTTAAATTTACAATAACACAAATGTTAAAACCAGTGGTACCTTTTGCTTGTGAATCGTTAAAGACAATTACGGGCAATCATCAAATTCTTTAAAATAGATATACATGCAAAAACTCTGTGTAAAAGGACATTCATGGCATGTACATCAGTTAACTTGCGACACATAGAAATTTTTATATACACTCCTGGAAATTGAAATAAGAACACCGTGAATTCATTGTCCCAGGAAGGGGAAACTTTATTGACACATTCCTGGGGTCAGATACATCACATGATCACACTGACAGAACCACAGGCACATAGACACAGGCAACAGAGCATGCACAATGTCGGCACTAGTACAGTGTATATCCACCTTTCGCAGCAATGCAGGCTGCTATTCTCCCATGGAGACGATCGTAGAGATGCTGGATGTAGTCCTGTGGAACGGCTTGCCATGCCATTTCCACCTGGCGCCTCAGCTGGACCAGCGTTCGTGCTGGACGTGCAGACCGCGTGAGACGACGCTTCATCCAGTCCCAAACATGCTCAATGGGGGACAGATCCGGAGATCTTGCTGGCCAGGGTAGTTGACTTACACCTTCTAGAGCACGTTGGGTGGCACGGGATACATGCGGACGTGCATTGTCCTGTTGGAACAGCACGTTCCCTTGCCAGTCTAGGAATGGTAGAACGATGGGTTCGATGACGGTTTGGATGTACCGTGCACTATTCAGTGTCCCCTCAACGATCACCAGTGGTGTACGGCCAGTGTAGGAGATCGCTCCCCACACCATGATGCCGGGTGTTGGCCCTGTGTGCCTCGGTCGTATGCAGTCCTGATTGTGGCGCTCACCTGCACGGCGCCAAACACGCATACGACCATCATTGGCACCAAGGCAGAAGCGACTCCCATCACTGAAGACGACACGTCTCCATTCGTCCCTCCATTCACGCCTGTCGCGACACCACTGGAGGCGGGCTGCACGATGTTGGGGCGTGAGCGGAAGACGGCCTAACGGTGTGCGGGACCGTAGCCCAGCTTCATGGAGACGGTTGCGAATGGTCCTCGCCGATACCCCAGGAGCAACAGTGTCCCTAATTTGCTGGGAAGTGGCGGTGCGGTCCCCTACGGCACTGCGTAGGATCCTACGGTCTTGGCGTGCATCCGTGCGTCGCTGCGGTCCGGTCCCAGGTCGACGGGCACGTGCACCTTCCGCCGACCACTGGCGACAACATCGATGTACTGTGGAGACCTCACGCCCCACGTGTTGAGCAATTCGGCGGTACGTCCACCCGGCCTCCCGCATGCCCACTATACGCCCTCGCTCAAAGTCCGTCAACTGCACATACGGTTCACGTCCACGCTGTCGCGGCATGCTACCAGTGTTAAAGACTGCGATGGAGCTCCGTATGCCACGGCAAACTGGCTGACACTGACGGCGGCGGTGCACAAATGCTGCGCAGCTAGCGCCATTCGACGGCCAACACCGCGGTTCCTGGTGTGTCCGCTGTGCCGTGCGTGTGATCATTGCTTGTACAGCCCTCTCGCAGTGTCCGGAGCAAGTATGGTGGGTCTGACACACCGGTGTCAATGTGTTCTTTTTTCCATTTCCAGGTGTGTATTTTGGTACAACAGCCATACTGAACTTCACAGAATTAAATGGTGGCACCCTGATATCAACGGCATTTACCAAATTATTTGACAGACAACCTCCGTGCTACCAGCGCGATAGCCGGCCGCGGTAGACGTGCGGTTCTAGCGCTGCAGTCCGGAACCGCGGGGCTGCTACGGTCGCAGGTTCGAATCCTGCCTCGGGCATGGATGTGTGTGATGTCCTTAGGTTAGTTAGGTTTCAGTAGTTCTACGTTCTAGGGGACTGATAACCTAAGATGTTAAGTCCCATCGTGCTCAGAGCCATTTGAACCATTTGAACCAGCGCGATAATCCTTTAAAGCCCCTTCATAATTAAACATCTCAGCAAAGCATGACTGTCCTTTGCCGCACTTAAAACACGTGGTTACAGTCATAGATAAACAAAAGAAAACCCACGCTTAACACTATTTTTAATGGACAGTAGTTAACGAGAATGAAGCTCGACTTGATACAACAGCCCCTCTCTCAATTATACGAGAGCCCAAAGAACTAACATACACAGTTTAACAAGAAAACAAGAACAGTAGTTCACACGTGATGACATCACTCATGCAACTCAATGAAGGACACGACCATGACGTAAGAGACAGCCAAAATCTCAAAAAACTCAAGGCCGTACGAACGATAATGACTGACAGAAGAATATCTCTTACACAAATGCCCTCTCGGAGTCTCAGCTTAGTACCATGCTACAGTCCCCCGGTGCTATACCCCTGCAGCGAGAAAATGGCAAACCGACAATTTACGCTCATTGCCAGTGACCCAACAGCGTCCACCTGAGCGCTGTATTTGGTACGTGGAAGCGAGATAACGACACGTCAAGAGGCTGCTCCTGATGCCTGTTATTCTATGCGAGCTCTATCCTCTGGGCACGACACCGAGCAGTGTCAGACAAACAGCATGCACTCGATGCACTAACTCATAGCTGAACTCCAAAACACAGGGTAGCTGCTACCCAAGGGACTCTAGTGGACCATGTGTTCCCTCGCTCATTCGTAGGCAGTCTCGCGACTGAGAGCACTCACCAGCCAACACTGGTTCACTTTCACCTCGACCAGAGATAACAAGGGCCACAGTGCACTTGCAGCAAGCCTCTCCGATGTCGATTACCAGAAATGTGCTGGCATGGATCCTATGTATATTAAAATATCTGTGATGCTCTCTCCTCTGGCCTTAACAGTAGAATCTCCATTGCGGTCTTAATGTTAGCACCTTCACTTTTAATTTGACCAAAGATTGTTCAGACTTCTCTACATGCTGAGTCACTCCTCCCGACAATCATTCGTCTTTCGATTTACTCACGTTTCTGATGCTGCCCTTTCGCCTTAGCTTCCCCGCATTTCCTATGTATTTCATTCCTAAGTGAACTATATTTTTGTATTCCTGTATTTAATAAGCGTGAAAGCGTCGTGGAGCTGCTCAGCCATCGCCAGTGGAAAACACTGCAAGAGAGGCTCTCTGCATCACGGTGTTTTCTTCTGTTGAAGTCCCAATAGCAGACGTTCCTAGAAGAGTCAACTAACATGTTGATTCCTCCTGTGTGTATCTAGGGACAGGAAAAAAACAAACATTCTATTGTCAAATTCGGCATTACTTTTGGCAACTCTCGCTATTATTTAATGCCAAAATTGGTGTTATTTTCTGCCTGATTCGTTTTTATATTTTGCAACTTACTTAATTTTTTTGTCAAAATCATCATTATTTCCTTGCCGCCGGCCGCGGTGACCGAGCGGTTCCAGGCGCTCAGTCCGGAACTGCGCGACTGCTACGGTCGCAGGTTCGAATCCTGCCTTGGGTATCGATGTGTTTGATGTCCTTAGGTTAGTTCGGTTCAAGTAGTTCTAAGTTCTAGGGGACTGATGACCTCAGATGTTAAGTCCCATTTCTGTGTATTTCTCGCCAAAGTCAGTGTCTCGTTTGGCACATTTGGTCTCATTTTTTGCCAAACTCGAGGTTGTTTCACCAAAAAGTGTTCGGTGGCTGTTTTTTTCAAATTTGATGTTATTCTTTTGCCAGATTCGGCATTTTTTGCCATATGCAATTCGATTATCCTTTTCACCAAACTGGTTGCCTTTTTGTTAAAATAATGTTTTTTGTCAAGTTCAGAACTGCTTTTGCTAAATTCAGCGTTTTGCTTTGCCAAAATCAGAGTTATTTTTGCTGGTTTTGATGCTGTTTTCATCACTACATCGAATATCGCTGTGCGAGAATAGAACTATAAGTTTAAGATTAGAAGTAAAAATGCAGTTTTAACATCAAGAAACATCAGTTACAAATATTGTAAACTACGGTCCTGAGATTATAACATTTTTGTGTGGTAAAATTACAAATATTTCGCTAACATCACCGGTTTCGTTCTATTTCGCTAAAGACTGTTTATTTCGCGTTCTTTTTCGCGTTATCCTTCTCGCGAAATTTTCCTGTCCCTATCGCGAAACATGAAGATAAATTCAGAGAGATTCGAGCTCACATAGAGACTCACCAGCAGTCGTTCTTTCCGCGAACCGTACGCGACTGGAACTGGAAAAGGGGGAAGTGAGACTAGCACTCAAAGCACATTCCGTCACACGCCGAATGGTGTATTTAAGATGTAGATGTAGACGTAGATGTAGATGATGTGCCGCTGCTGTCCTTTTGAGTGCTGCCTTGGTTTACGGAAAGTTCCAAGTTTCTAGAAACCCGGAGTTAACACTAAGCCCCCCTCCTCCGCTACATGACTCGGCAAACGATAAACAGATGAGGGTGCCGGCTGCACGCTGCCGTGCCGGGAAGACCGTAATGAGTCCGCCTCACCTCCGCACAGCCTCCTCTTCTTTGATGAAGTGCCAAGTGCGGAAGCTGGCGCGGCCGCGGCCGCAGGGCACACAGTCTGAGCCGCAGGCCGCGCGCCTCGGGCGGCCGTATTGACACCGCAGTGCGTCGCAGACTTCCCGGAAGCCCCACTCGACACCCGCCGCCCTCGAATCTCCCTCTGTTTGCATTCGGCCGCCCACGAGTTACTCTCGTCCGCGTCTGTGCGCCGGTACCGCGTTGTCCCGCCCGCTGCTTTCCGGCTTGATTAGTTCTCGTCACCAGCCGTCAGTGCACTCCACGCGGACACGGAGGGGTACTCCATTATAATCACCTCTCTGCCGCACCAACTGTGTGTCTACAGTCCAACCGGCGACCAAGTCCGCCTTTGACACCTATCGAGTCCCAGGCTCAACCTGTGGTGCAAGTCCTACCATGATCCGACTTGATAAAAACATGCATAAATGGAATTTCACAGCTATTTTTGAATTTAAAAGCCTATGACACATAGTATAAGTTTATTATCTAAATACGTGAAATTTGGTAATACAATTTATGGCTTAAGGGGGGTAGGACGTCAAACGGGCCGACTTGGAGCAGGAGAGGCGCCACAGGACATTTTAATTTAAACTGTCTATACTTTTACAAGTAAATTCATAAAACTTTGTCAGCATGACCAGGAAGGAGTCACGATTCACACTCGTAGCAGCGGAAGTTCAAAAAGATAACAAAATAATTTCTTTTACATGTGAAATTTCATCATTTTTTTCACTTACTATTGGTTGAATTTGTTGCTATAGGTACACTTTTCTTCATAAGTAAGAGAGACTGTTCGATGAATTTTGCACAGCATACAAACCATACTTAAAGGTGCCTGAAACTCTAGAATCTATTCAATTTATGAAAAAATGAATGAGCTGCTACGTTTTAAACTTTATGTTTAGAAAAAATCTAATTTTGTAGATAATTATCTAAATTTTTACCACAGTTTTTAATAGATTTGGAAAATTCTAGAGTTTCATACACCTGTAAGTATGGTTTTTATGCTGTGCAAAATTCATCAAAAAATCTCTCTTACTTGTGAAGAAAAATGTACCTATAGCAACGAATGCAGCCAACAGTAAGTGAAAAAGTGATGAAATTTCATATCTAAAAAAAAATTATTTTGTTATGTTTCTGCACTTCCACTGCTATGAGCGTGTGTCCTGAATCCTTCCTGGTCATACTGACAAAGTTTTATGAATTTATTTGTAAAAGTATAGACAGTAGAAAATAAAATGTCCTGTGGTGCCTCTCCTGCTCCAAGTCGGCCCTTTTGACGTCCTACCCCCCTTAACTCATAACCTATGACACTAAAAAATGAGAACTGTAATTAATATGTTATCCTACATCAGTATTTAACATAACTCTAACAATCATATTTTTCAACAAAATAACAAAAAATGTCCATTATTTTCAATTTTAAATAAGGTGTAGCACAACTATAAGCAATTATGCTTTAACATATGGATAAGAAAAAATTCCGTCTTTTTAAAGTGGGTTTTATTTGTGTCTACGTAACATGTATTACAATTTCGTGCTAGGTATCATCAATCGACCATAATGTAAACAATATTTAACTACATGTGGTAATTAGAGATTTTTTTATAGGAGGTATGTACTGATTTTTGGCAGATCACTCCAATTATTTTTTTAGAAAAACACATACATACACATACATATTCCAACCCTAACACCCTACTCTACTAACCCTGCTATAGTTTCCATGCCCCTCAGTCAACCATAATGGGTGTGTACAACACACTGTGTGGTATGCAACAAGATAGACAACGTGCAGCGAAATGTTTGAGTGTGCCTATAATTTATTGTAGACTGAACATCCTGGCACGGTTAGGTAACCATAATAACAAATATAATATTTGCTTCAAAAATGAAAAAGGCAGTTTGGCTCTTAACAACCGGGAAAATTGTAAGGTACTTTCTAATTATTTTGAAAAACCATTAAACTGTCCAGAACCAGAGAATAATTCAAACCACGGCAAACCAATAACACTAATCCTACCGCTTAAGAACCTGACGAAATCGAAATAACGAAACAAATTGAGAGACTTAAAAACAATAAAGCATCCAGAGAAGACGATATAATTGCAGAACAGCTCAAATCAGCTGGCCCTATCACTATAAAAGAGATCACTCAACTAATAAAACATATCTGGCAAACTGATAAAATACCTGAGGACTGGAAAACTGCCCTAGTTCATCCATTTCATGAAAAAGCTAATAGAATCGATGTTAATAATTACCGAGGAATCTCCCTACTCTGGGTCACATACAAAATTCTCTCACAATGTTTACTTCCTCGAGCCCAAGAGCAGTTAGAACCTAAAATTGGTGAATACCAAGCAGGCTTTAGACAAAACATGGCCTCGCCGGAACAAATTCTTAATTTAAAACTAATCGTTGGGTGCCAAAGTATTTCTAGTAACAATATTATATGAACATTTGTTGATCTTAAAAAGGCCTAGGAGCTGATCGTGAAACTCTTTTCCAAATTTTAAATGAACAGAGGCTAGATAATAAAGCTCTAACACTGATTAAGGAAACGTTAACGAACACTAGCTCTATAGTCAAATTCATGGCACCAATTTCTGAACATTTTGCTATAAAGGCTGATGTTAGACATGAAGATGGACTCTCTCCATTACTGTTTAACTGCGTTTTGGAAAAGGTAATTACAGAATGGCGAGAGCAAAAGTCGAGTCAAAATATCGTTCAATCAAGTTAGATAGAAGTAGTATTAGATTGCCTCATCTTTGCAGGTGATCTGGCAATTTTAGCAGCTCAAAAACAAATTAAAATTCTTAAAGAAGTTGCGGAAAAATTATAGCTACAAATATCGTTCAAAAACGGAATATATAGGACATGCAAAAAACGTGCCATAATGGTTTCGAACACGAAACATGAAAAACTAAAAAGTGTTTCTCAATTTAAATATTTGGGAGGAATCATACAAGAAAAATCTGCAAATGAGTTCGCTGTCAAAGGCTGGCAACTGTATTCAGATTAACACAAAATATTTGTAATAAAAAAATCTAACGAAATTCAGTAAAGTTAGGCATTACAGCGCTGTAATCATACCTGTCGTCATGGAGCAGAAACCTTAAATTTAAATAGAAAGCGGGATATTCCAGAAGTTCAAAAGAAATAAAGAAAAATTATTATGAAAATATTAAGCCCCACATTACTGATGGAGAAACTTCTAGGCTGAGAAATAATAAGGAAATAGAAGATTACACAGATATACACGGTGACATGAAACACGAAGATTTAAATTTTATGGGCACATTAAAAGAATGGCACCCACTAGGTTTACAAAACAAATAGTACAATTCTATGAAAACAAAAGTAAGGCCAAAACTGAGCCGATTAAATGGATCCATGTGATTAACGAGGATCTTAAAGTAGCCGGTATGACGCAGGCACAAGTTACAGGTAGAAAAACAAAAGTTGGTCAGAGGAAAATTAGAAAACGGACAGGAAAACTGTGCTCCGATGAAAGAAAGAGACTTCATTCTGAAAGGATGAAACAAATTTGAACACAAAGGAAAGACAGCCATCAAAAGCGACATTGACCGATTGTACCTCGCGTGGTCCTGTTGAGCTCATACGTGGACAGTAACAACAGTAATACTAATAATAATAGTAACAACTACAAAAATGAGTCTAAAACCCATATCGGTTGCTAAAAAAATTTCGTAGCTGTTTTTGAAAATTTTTTTTATTTACACATTAATAACATGTTTCTGGCCCTGCCCCTCGTCTGGTGACCTGCCAGTAACTAAAATTCATGATTAAAGACTCTGCGCATAATACAAATGCATGTACGCAAAGTTACAAGGAATTACAAGGTTAAAAAACGTACAAAAATAAAAGTCGGAGATATCAAAAACGGAAAAAATGTACATACCACAATCAATTACATAAGCTCAAGAGGCTGTTGTAAATGCAGTACATCGAGAAATGCATATGGTATATCAGGTGCAATAACCTTCCACTCGCATAGACAGAAACCGAATGTACCAGCGCTACAGCGGCAGGGAACGTGCGAAGTGATCTACAGAGGGCACCTTCGGCTGGCTCAATGCCATGTAGCGGAACCGCCAGTATCACAAGAAAGTCTGATAAATAATGTATACCAAAATTCCGAACAATGACGAAAGTAAAGCTCAAAGATCTAAACTCATGTAAGATATGACTGTCACGTACGAATATATGAAAAAATACAGCATATTAAAAAAAAAATAAACTCAAAATTACGGCAAATGTAACCGAATATTTGGTATTATAAACAGTGGTCACAAAGAGCGCAAGATTTTAGCTTCCAATGGTTTTCGAAGAAATTACTAAAAACATGAAGAAGCAATCTGCTCCTTAAGTAATCGGTTATGGAAGCACCGCTTACGTAAGAAGATTTCTAGATCTTCCAAAATATCCAAACAAACACCTTTATTGTCATAACGAAGAATATGTAGATTGTTTTCAATGTCCGGAGCTGATGACTGCACTGACATAAATGAGCTCCTAGTGCACTACTTCAGCTGGGATAACCGTGTTCCCCAAATCGCATTCTGAACTCCCTCCCAATCTGCCCGATGCAAACTTGTCATAATCTTCACACTTAACCTTATAGACCCCCCTCCTTATTGCAAAGCTTATCAACAGGCTGCTCTATCCTATGCTGGAGGAGTTTCCTCAAATTGTTAATAGCATTAAAACCTACCACCACACTACACTTTTTAAACTCATTACTAACATACCAACATACGTCGTAGCAACATACTTGTTCATTCTTGACTCTGGTCCCTTCGTCAATCTATCACAAACCTTTTTCATCTATTCTCCATTAGAATGAATCTGAATGTGGAAATAAAAAATCTCCAAAAAGAGGTCCGAAATTTTTTCGGTAACCAACAAGCAATTCTAGAGTAACTGTTATTATATTTGTGACCTATTAGTTTGTACATACTGAACATATGGATACTTTGAAAGTGCATAAAGAGGCTCTAACAATAAAAAAACTATATAACTGTAAATGGTTACATAATTAGAATACAATGCCGAGAATCACTACAGAATCGCCTATTAAAATACGTTATTGTTGTTGTGGGCTTCAGTCCTGAGATTGGTTTGATTCAGCTCTGAGTGCTACTATATCCTGTTCAAGCTTCTTCATCTCCCAGTACCTACTGCAACCTACATCCTTGGAATCTGGTTAGTGTATTCATCTCTTGGTCTGCCGCCCGGGATTAGTCCTGCGGTCTAGGGCACTGCAGTCATTGACTGTGCGGATGATCCCGTCGGAGGTTCGAGTCCTCCCTCGGACATGGGTGTGTATATTTGTCCTCAGGAAAATGTAGGTTAAGTAGTGTGTAAGCTTAGGGACTGATTACCTTAGCAGTTAAGTCCCATAAGATTTCATACACATCTCTTGGTCTCTCTATGCGAATTTTAGCCTCCACGCTGCCCTCCAGTACTAAATTGGTGATCTCTTGATGCCTCAGAACACGTCCTACCAACCGATCCCTTCTACTAGTCAAGTTGTGCCACAAATTTCTCTTCTCCCCAATTCTATTCAATACTACCTCATTAGTTATGTCATCTACCCATGTGGTCTTCAGCATCCTTCTGTAGCAATACATTTCGAAAGCTTCTATTCTCTTCTTGTCCAAACTATTTAACGTCCATGTTTCACTTCTATACATGGCTAAACTCCACACAAATACTTTCAGAAACGACTTCCTGACACTTAAATCTATACTCGATGTTAACAAGTTTCTCTTCTTCAGAAACGCTTTCCTAGCCATTTCGAGCCTACATTTTATTTCCTCTATACTTCGATCATCATCAGTTATTTTCTCCCCAAATAGCAAAACTCATCTACTACTTTAAGTGTCTCATTTCCTAATCTAATTTCCTCAGCATCATCTGACTTAATTCGACTACATTCCATTATCCTCGTTTTACTTTTGTTCGTGTTCATCTTACATCTTTCTTTCAAGACACTGTCCATTCCGTTCAACAGCTCTTCCAGGTCCTTTGCTGTCTCTGACAGAATTACAAAGTCGTCGACTGACGTCAAAAGTTTTTATTTCTTCTCCGTGGACTTTAATTCCTACACCGAATTTTCCTATTATTTCCTTTACTATTTGCTCAATATACAGATTGAATAACATCAGGGATGGACTACAACTCTGTCTCACTCTCTTCCCAACCACTGCTTCTCTTTCATGTCCCTCGACTCTTATAACTGCCATCCGGTTTCTGTATAAATTGTAAATAGCCTTTCACTCCCTTTATTTTACCCCTGCCACCTTCAGAATTTGAAAGAGTGTATTCCAGTCAACATTGTCAAAAGCTTTCTCTAAGTCTTCAAATGCTAGGAACGTAGGTTTGCCTTTTCTTAATCTGTGTTATGAGTCGTAGGGTCAGTATTACCTCACGTGTTCCAATATTTCTGCGGAATCTAAACTGATCTTCCCCGAGGTCGACCTCTACCAGTTTTTCCATTCGTCTGTAATGAATTCGTTTTAGTATTTTGCAGCCGTGATTTATTAAACTGATAGTTCGATAATTTTCACATCTGTCAACACCTGCTTACTTGGAGGTTGGAATTGTTATAGTCTTCTTAAAGTCTGAGGGTATTTCGCCTGTCTCATACATCTTGCTCACCCGATGGTACTTTTGTCAGGACTGGCTCTCCGAAGGCTATCAATAGTTCCAGTGGAATGTTGTCTACTCCCGGGGCCTTGTTTCGACCTAGGTCTTTCAGCGCTCTGTTAAACTCTTCACACAGTATCATATCTCCCATTTCATCTTCATCTACATCCTCTTCCATTTCCATAATATTGTCCTCAAGTACATCGCCCTTGTATAGACTCTCTATATACTCCTTCCACCTTTCTGCTTTCCCTTCTTTGCTTAGAACTGGGATTCCATCTGAGCAATAATTAAATAATTTATATATAATTAAATAATTTATATATAATCAAATAATTTTCTTCAAACACGGCGGGAAAAATGCAATACCCTCGACAGTACTGAGTGGCACTAGGATATAATACGTGCTTATTGAGGGGCTGTCGTGTTAGTGATTCATTTCTCACGGTGCCCGGCAATCAGATGGCGCTCAGGAAGCCTGTCTATTCACCATGTAGGCAGTAACTGTGCTGAGTTTAAAGGTGGGCAGGGTTTGCAATATAAATCCTAGTGTATAACCACACCCCAACGACGAGTACTTACTAACGCCTGACAGCTTCAGCCGTTTGAAAAGGTGTCGCAATGTGGGCCAGTGGGGAGCTGGGTGGACGTTTCGATAAACGGCTAAACGTTTTGTGCGCAATGTACGGTGGTGCTTTGGACAGTGATCTGTGGAACATTCCTGCAGTCTAGGTTCTGGATGTCCTAATCATGCAGACGCACGTCATGACTGGCGCACTGTGCGAGCAGCGATGGCCGACCGAATATCATCCCGAGACAAAATCTGAGCACAGTTTGCATCCGTTGTGTCATCAGGAACCGTTGGGATCGTCTGCTTGCAGCAGGATTAAGGTCACAAGAGAATCTGGTCAGGCTGTCACTGACACCACGATAGCACCGAGTGCGGCTAGTCTGGTATCATGAAAGAGATTGGAGTGGCGCTTTGTTATCTTCAGTGATCATAGTTGGTTCTGTCTGCATGCGAATGATGAATCTGTCACGTAGCAGACGCGGTCGCCTAATTGCCTGTTTCTTCAGACATGCATGTATGTCTGAAGAAATATTGCATCGTATCTCTTCACAATGTAGGCACTGCAACATCGTGTTCAGAGCACGCCTCGAAGTCTCTGTAGCGGTCCAGTCCAGTTGCTGTACAAAGAGAAGGAGTAAAACAAAGTTTAAACTACTGTTTCAATCACAGTTGGGGTTACTTGTACAATTACGGGTTAAGCGGTAGTACCCACGGTTTCTGCACACCCTTCTATTACAAATACTATGAATTCAACTCAGTTATGCATTAAAAATAATTTTCTCGAGCCAGCTGAAGCCACAGATACCCTGCCTGAGTACAGCACTATCAGATGATGGGAACTAGACGTTTCTGGATCTACCACATCAGTTAATTCAAAAATTCCTCAGAAAATTGCGTAGAATTGCAGAATATCCAGTGGCCGTTGGTTTCAAAAATCCTCGCGAAGGTGACGATTGCGCAGAGGGACACCTGCCTCTCAGACAGCGAGACGCCTGCCGCCGTAGGAGAGGCCACCCCTGTAACGCCGACTTGTACGTGAGCGGGTGAAAGTCCGAGCAACAGTCGCCACTCCTACTCCCGCTCATGTTAGCAACAGATATCTTCTACTCCTGGAGGAAGCATGAAGTGTGTGAGGACCCGACATCACAGAACTGTGAAGTGTCTCCCTCTCGTGCTCATTTCGTCACAGTGCTTGGCAGGATCATTTGCTCCAGTACATGGTAGGCTTAATTTCTTGACCAGCAGTTTCTTGTGGAGGATTTTCATATATTCTGTGTAAGTTTTGATTATAGGTGGTGTCCTAAATTTGGCCCTCTGATAAGTCTCGGACATACATTTTATGTATATGACGTTAGGATGCCCCTCAGCGGTTTACAATTCAGCATTTTATACTTTGGCATGACTAATAGATATATTTATATTGTCATTTTGACAGCTTACCGTACTGACATTTAGATTCTGTTGAGGTTGTCTTTTAGCAAGAGCTACTTTCTTACAGATATTGTTTACCCTGAACATTATCTTGAGTTCTATATATCCAATGTATTGTATGACATAGATGATTCTCTACATTTGGTCTCTTCATACGTTTTTGAAAATTCATTTTATACGTGCGTCGTAAATATGCCTACATTGAAATCTGATACGGTATGAAATAGATCAATCTCCACTTTCCGCCTCTCGATAGTTTTTGGATATTCATTTTATACATATGACATAATTATGCCTATATTCGGTTTTCATCTTAGCATTTTATAGCTCTGATGTGAGGCTGTCCTTGTCCAAGGACTACTTGCTCGTAGATGCATGTTTCTTCACTTTACTTATCTCTGAGGTTGCAGCTTCTTTCGTTTCAAATTTTCTTCATTAATTTTCCGCCAATAAAAATGATGGAATATTTAATTAATGAAGTTATTAATAAATAATATATCTGTATAATGTATAGAGTGGAAATTCGTTATAGTATACTTTAGTTTTGTGACAATGGTTGTATATGTTGCTTTTATCAAATGATTACTGTAAATTCACTTGTAGAGTCTTGTCCTTGATTCAATTTTTAATCTGTCTTTTTATTTCATGGTTGGTAAGATGGTGATACTATCATTACTGTTTATCCTCAGAGGCCTGAAGATGATGCACTGCAAAAATGGTAGCTATACAATAATAATATCATAAGGACGGCTGTAGCTGTTTCATTTTCTGACTTAACTCTAGGTGCATACCACGCAAATAGGTTGGTTGCAGGCCTTCAGCTGGCCTCCTTCTAGCAAACAGACAACTTTCACCGGCACCGAGGCAAAACCAGGGTTCATCAGAAGAAACAACAGATCTCCATCCTGCCCTCCAACGAGCTCTCAGTTGACACCACTGAGGTCGCAGATGGCAGTGGTTCTGGGTGAGTGAAATGCACGCTACCGCATGTCCGGCTCGGAGCTGTCGTTGAAGTAACCGATTTGTAGCAATTCATTGTGCCATTGTGGTATGAACTGCTGCTCGGATTGCTGCTGCAGATGAGGTACGATGCACCAGAGACTTACGCCGAACACGATGATGATGTTCCGTTTATGGGACGCTCAACTGCGCGGTCATCAGCGCCCATACAAAGTCCCAATTGTTACACAGCCGTATGTTTCCACATTCCATTCTAGCCACTGCCACAAATGATGATGATTAAATGATGAAGACAGCACAAACACCAAGTCCTCGGGCAGAGAGAAGCCGAACACGATGGTCTTCCCTCTCGCTAAGGCCTCGGAGTCTCTTCTTCTTGCAACCATACATTCTCGTCACCACCGCTGCCAGCAATCATGTACAGTGCTTACATTCCTGCGAAATCTTTCTGCATTATGGCGGAAGAAACATCCAGCTTCTCGTAGCCAATTTGTAAGACCTCAGAGAGGTACTGATAATGGCGTCTTTGTCTCATTCATAACTAACATCAACTCGCTGCATCCAATCTCAAAGTAACTAAAATCATGACCGTTACAGCGTGTGTTTAAAGCAAACAGATTTTCATACTCATAGCGGCACTCGTAGGGCCACTGGGGCGAAATTTGAAGAGATATCATTTTTTAGGTGTAGTAACATGCCTATTAACCTTCGCTTATGCCGCACTACTCCTTCTTGGTGCTGCGACTTTTTTTCCGTCAGTGTATTCAGAAGACGGTAGAGAAGACTGCTCAAATAAAACATTCGAAATAACATGTGTCCAGTTCTTATTGGTTAAAAAAATACGGCTATTAGAATATAACCCAAACAAATATTCGCTGAAGCGAAATCAAATGATTAAATTCGAAGTTAATGTACATACATTCAATCTTCGACTTCAGTGCACTTTTGAATTCGCTTGGCGACACCATTAACAGTTCTTCTGGGATCGTCTTGGAGTCCTTTATGAGGACAGCGATAGTCACTGTGTTCAGCTACGCCTCTCACCAATCCTCTTCAACCAAACGTCAAAGGGATAAGTTGTGGGGACCTTAGGGGCCTAAAAGCCTTACCATTGCTGCCAGCCAGTCTTCCGGAGAATGTTAGGTTTACATGGTGTCTTAACGGATACCCTATCATCCTGTCCCTTCTTGTCCGGGTTTCCCATATATTCTTTCCTCAAAATTAAGCCCTGTGTTTGATACCAGCAGACTTCTATTGGCCAGGAATGCCCTTTTTAGCCAGTGAAAGTCTGCTTTTGATGTCATCCTTGGGTTATTTTGCCCCCTAGATAGTAGAGTTCCTTAATTTCGTATACTTCGTGACCATCAATCCTGATGTTTAGTTCCTCGCTGTTCTCATTACTTTCGTCTTTCGTCGAGGTACTCTCAGTCCATATTCTGTACTCGTTAGACTGTACATTCCATTTAACAGATCCTGTAATTATTTTCCACTCTCACTCAGGACAACAATGTCATCAGCGAATCTTATCATTGATGTCCTTCCACATTGAATTTTAATTCCATTCTTGAATATTTCTTCTATCTTCATCGCTGGCTCTTGGATGTATAGATTTATCAATAGGGGCGAAAGACTACATCCATGTGTTACACCTTCTTCCATTCTTATTATTCTTGGCACTTGTACATGTGGTATGTTACACGGCTCTCCCAAATAGCTTACCCATAAATCCTGTGATTCTTTAGTCTTGCTTCCATTATCAACCGCAACGTCAGAATTACCTCTCTGGTCCCTTTACCTTTCCTAAACCCAAACTAATCGTCATCTAACGTATCCTCAGTTTCGATGCATGCACTGTTAAGCTGATTGTGCGATAATTCTCACACTTGTCAAGTCATGCATTGTTCAGAGTTGTGTGGGTGATATTTTTCCGAAAGTCAGATGGTATATCGCCAGACTCATACATTCTATGTCTGGTCCTGGATACGCCTTACAATCCAGTATCTGATTTCAGAATCTCCGTATGACGATGATGTAATCTAACTGAAATCTTCGCGCATCTCCAGGCCTTTCGCAAATGTACTTCCTCTTGAACAGAGGATCTGCTACTACTAGCTGAAATTTACTGCAGAGCTCAGTTAGTGTTACTCTTCTTTATTTCCTAGTACCAAGTCAATATTCTCCGGTAACCCTACCCTCTACTTTCTCCTCTACAATTGAATTTGAGTCCCCAGTGACTATTAGATTTTCATCTCTCTTTACATAATGAATTTCCCGTTCATGGTGCTCTTATTCGTTCTCTATCTGTTCAACTTCGGCTTGCGACATAGGCACGTATACCTGCACTATTGTAGTCGGTGTTGGTTTGCTGTAGATTCTTATGAGATCAACCCTATCACTGAACTGTTCACAGTAACTCATTCTCTGTCTTATCTTCCTGTTCATAAAGAGTCCTACTCCCATTATAGCAATTCCTGCTGCTTTTGATATTGCCCTGTACTCATATTACCAGGAATCCTTGACTTCTTTCCATTTCAGTTCACCGAACCCGCTATATCGACACTGAGGCTTAGCATTACGTTTTTCATATTATCTAGTTGCCGTACCACGTTCAAACTTCTGACATTCCAAGACCCGACTCGTAGAACGTTATCCTTTCATTGGTAATTCAATCTTTTTCTCATGGTCACCTCCTCCTTGGCAGACAGGAACAGGGACTGTTTCGGAATGTTTTGGGACTGGAGAGGTCATCGTGACGCTTTTCAGTTACAGCCCACACATCCTGCGGGTACACATTAGTCTGTGTGTCTTTAATGCAGTGCCTTTAGTGGCAGTTTCCCAACCCAAGGGAGAGAGAGTGCCTTAAACCTCCAACCGCTCCTCCGCCCTGTTTGACAAGGCCGTTGGCAGAATGAGGGTGGCTTCTTGAAGCAGAAGTCTTATTATTGAAAACTTAAGCGATGGCTGTGTTAGAACCCGGGATCAAGGTCGTTTTGATCATAATTAAAAATGGTTCAAATGGCTCTGAGCACTATGGGACTTAACATCTTAGGTCATCAGTCCCCTAGAACTTAGAACTACCTAAACCTAACTAACCTAAGGACATCACACACATCCATGCCCGAGGCAGGATTCGAACCTGCGAACGTAGCAGTCCCGGACTACAGCGCCTAGAACCGCACGGCCACCGCGGCCGGCGATCATAATTAAAGACGCTATCCGTAGACCACGGAGATTTAAGGTATCAGATATCATCACATAGGTCACTCAACCGTCGTTAATAATGGACTTTGACCTGCTGCCCGTTGTAGATAACATCCATCGGGATTTGATCAAGAAATTTGGTGTCCAGGAAATCAATGTAACCTCACTAATATGCATCTGAAACAATGGCTTTAGACATTGGCAGTTACCCTGCTCGACAATGTCATTGCCGTCAAGGAAGGAATCAAGCATGTTGAGCTGTAACTGATCCACAATGAAGTTCACGTGGTCCCACAACGTAATATTGGCCCCACCGGTACGCACCCGTGGCGTGGTGCTTGTTACGAGCAAACCGTTCTTCCGAATGACGTCGTATCCGCACGCGACAATCTATTCTTTTGAGCAGGAGGCGTTATTCATCCGGCGACACGCTTCCACTGATCGACGGTCCAGTCTCAATGACCCTGTGCCTGAATTCGTAATTCACAGTGCTGTAGGTATAACATTGTGATCTGGGCCACGCCGGATTCAGATCCTGATTTAGGAAAGATTAGTTAGCGAATCCAGTTCGCAAAAGATGTACCTGGGTACCAGGTTAGGAAAGGCGTTCTGTTCGGCGAAACCCAAGGTGGTGCGGTTGGTAATATCTATCTTCCTAGGGAGCTAATTCCTGCCGACTTTAAATATTACCATCAATCGGTATTGGAGGGTGGGGGGAGCACCTTGATCATAAGACCAGGGGGAACGTCGCCTAGCCTTCCCCGCGTAAAGATGTTAAGCAATTAGTTAGACAGCGTCAAGAATACAAAAGGGCCAAACCCAGTTCGGGACATAAGTGCGGCCATCTTAACTCTACACAGGTGGAATTTCTCATGCAGCGAATTTTAGCCAAAAATGGTTCAAATGGCTCTCAGCACTATGGGACTTAACATCTGAGGTCATCAGTCTCCTAGAACGTAGAACTACGTAAACCTAACTAACCTAAGGACATCATACACATCCATGCCCGAGGCAGGATTCGAACCTGCGGCCGTATCGGTCGAGCGGTTGCAGACTGAAGCGCCTAGAACCGATGTGCCACACCGGCCGGCGACTTTTAGGAGCACAGTGTCTGGTTATAGATATATCTTCGTGCTGTTGATGCGTTTACTGGGCTCACGTGGTTGATGTGATGCCCTGCTCTGGTATAACGGTGGGAGTTAGTGCGAACCTCGTTAGTAAAATCGTTTATTGGCTTATTCCTTCCGTTACCTCGGTGAGCGATAATGCCCCAGCATTTATTACCCTGGAATTTCACGGGTTTTGTATTAAAAATGGCACTAAGCACGTGACTACGACACCTTATTATCTGCAGGGTGAATAGGAATATGAAGGCAACGCTTATTGCTTTTCACGCTGATAGTCCGGCAAAATATGCCCAGTTTTTCCCGTGGCTGAACTTCGCATTTAACACGGCAAGGCACAAGTCGCACCAAACCATCACGGTTTCGTTGATGTTTGTACATCCGGTTAATTCCCCAGTCGCAAATGTGTGGCTGTATCCGAATTGTTGCCCGAGATGGGTAGTACGGGTGTAATTCAGATGAACTGGCGACCGGCTAATCTAACATTTCTAGGGCTCACTGCAACGAGGCACTCCATTATAACCACCGAGCTACGAGTTTTAATATCGGTCAACTTGTTTATGTGTGCCATGTCGCAGGGCGTGACGGGGAGGGCAGGAACCCCAAGTTGAACCCGCGCTTTGTAGGACCACGGCGCGTCATCGAGGTGCCCTCTGTGCGTGGAAGATGAGGCATCGGGTGTACAGAGCTCACGGCAACGAGGTCAAGGATGGTAGTGTAGAGTAAGGACTGTTTAACCTACTGTCTCCCCTACCCGGGGTCCAGTTGGGGGGTAGAGGGAGGATGTTGAGCCGGCTTTGATTTTGAAATCGACGAGGGAAGGAGCGAGGAGGGAGCGCTTGGGCAGCAAGCGTGTAAAGTGTATCGAACTGGCGCCCATTGAGTGCCACACGTGGAAGCTTGCTGTCTTTCCGGACCGAGTTGCGGCTGTGTGGCGTAAGTTGGCCGCCTTATGCTGGAGGACGGGCAGTTCTGCACGAGTCTGCGGGGATTATTAACTCAACCCGGTCTTCTGGTGTTGTCAGCCGCGGACGTCTAGCTGTAACGCGGGATACTGATTGAGTGTTTCCGGTCACAACAGCTCGCTGGTATTGTATTGCTGTTCGTGGCCGTCTTTGGCAGTTCTGACTGTTTGAAATCAATTAGCAACTAAGGTCGCTGGTTGTCTGTTTTGTGACAGGCTAGTCGCTTTGGTGATCCGGTACTGCCTCAACCTCTCAGCATTAATGATAAGTTAGTTTGTAAGGGCTCCAAGTTGTTATTGGCCATCAAACCGTGGTCCCCACTCTGTTTTACTTAAGGGGAATATTTCATATTATGGGCTTGCCTATTTGTAATTGAGCTGCGATCAGATATTTGTTTGAATCACTCAGCCGTTAGCTTGTTTTTTCTCACTTGTTCAAATTACCTTAAACTGTCTCTACTGTCTGGATGTTACCTGTAAGTATTTGTTATTCTCACTGATATTTTTAAAATGAGTGGAACCAGGTTACCAATACTTGCAAGGACAGCAGTTCAAAATTGTTTTCTCCTTATTTGCGAAGATACATATACATATACATATGTGTATATTGGCAGGCTGCTTTATTGCTAGTAAATTCTTGTAGGCTACCCCTTATGAGCAGCCAGGATATGGTGTGTCACTTAGTTATGCATTCAGCTGAGCACTGAATCGTCCTTATTATCATCTGCATAGAACTGACTGGTGATGTGTGTATGTTACGGAGTCCAACCGTAATTTGGTTTGTGGCTGTTCTGGCTCGGCGTTTGTGTGGAGATCCTAGTCGAGCTGTCCGCTTTCCCACGTCGAAAGGCCCGCCGCTTGGGTGTGGTCCGGTGGTTGTACCAGACGGTACGGCACGTCGTCTACGCGGACTGATCGTTGAATGAACGCTCGTGGACACACTGTTAAGCGCAGCCTTATTAACTTTGCTAATCTCTTGTACTGCTTGTGGTGTCCAGGAATCGTGCGTATTCGGTTCGCTAGACAAACATTCGAACAAATGGTATTATTGAGTTTTATTACAAAAAGAAAATGCAATATTCAACTTTTGCAATTACACTGATGTGTCTCAAGCAAAGGGTGAAACACAAAGTAAGCAATCTTCTTTAGTATAGACAATCCCAAGTCTGTGCTATATAGAGAGTACAAGCGAAGTAATCTAGCGTTGACGTTGCTATATGAGTGCATAATCCTGAAGCTGCTATTCAAATGGACCGTCACCAGTCCGTCACGGTTCTTATGTCCTCTTCACACAGGGGCCACTGCTGTCACTTTGTCCTGGAGAGGGGTCGGACAGCGTGCAATTGGCTGACGTCTTGTCACGGCCCTCTCTTCTCTATCGTTCCCGACTGGCGTGCCGGTGCTTGACTTTACACCGTAGTAGTCTTAACGTTTAGCTTTCGTATTAACTGCTGTACCTACTGTAATTTGTTGTTTTGATGTTCGGCGGTTGGCCTATTTTATGTTTTCACTTTTATCTATGGCTTGTCCTGAAAGTAAAGGCGGCTCCCACCAGCAGAAAACGGTTATCTAGGTCCTGCTTCTGTATGGACTTGTTTTACTGTTTAAATTTAAACTGTTGCCTTATTCTTTTTTCTGCTCAATACATGGCATTGTTAAAACAAGAACTGTAAATTTGAATGTATAGTTATATAAATTTAAAATTATTGTGTTAATAAAATGACATGGTAGATGACGTTCAATTAGTCTTGGCCAGTCCTTCCCCGGTTTCTGCTTCTCAAGCACAACCACAGCTGATTACTGGTGAGGTGTTGTATGTTTTGCCAGCCGGAGTGGCCGAGCGGTTCTAGGCTCTTCAGTCTGGAACAGCGCGACCGCTACGGTCTCAGGTACGAATCCCGCCTCGGGCATGGATGTGTGTGATGTCCTTAGGTTAGTTAGGTTTAAGTAGTTCTAAGTTCTAGGGGACTGATGACCTCAGAAGTTAAGTCCCATAGTGCTCAGAGCCATTTTAATCATTTTTTTGTCTGGCTGGAGAGCATTCCATGTTTTGCGGACCTCCTTTGAAGATAGCCATGTACCGACAGTAGAAAGCAAACGAAGTCTAGCCTCTTAGTGGTTCTTTCCATATGTATCAGGCCCTTAGTTGCGAGGCGGATGACGCAGACGTGGAAATGCGCGATTGGCGTGATAGCATGTGACCTCAAGAGCGCAACGCTGAAGTCAATGCTTTTTTCCTAGTGGAGGAGATGTTCATATTGTGATTGGTGTCTGAAGGAGACGGAATCTCCGCGATTGGGTGGCAGTGCTTCTTAATTTTACAACTGACACGAAGGAAGTAGGAGGGCGTAAGTGAGGTGAACTTCGGGTTTTGTTGCAGAAGTGTCCGCATCAAGTGCGCGGTTAGGTTGCTGTGGTGTACACTCCACCTTGTCGTGGAGCTATCCGGATCGAATCTGTGAGGATGGCAGTACATGACGGATCGAGTTGACGTTTCATCAAAGCTGAGCCCGACAGTTGCGACAGGGCGGTGACGACATTCCCTTCATTAAAGCTCTAACGCTACTGCAACGTACAGCTAACAATAACGCAGTCATATTTTTGCGAGCATAACTCGCAGAACACGTTGAGCAGATCACTTCGACTTCACACTTGTGTAATACAGCACGATCACCTGTCTCATGTTCCTCTCAGTTATATTGAATGTTTGAACCTCTGAAGATTGTCACTGACTTCCAGTCCTGGCAGCTTTGTGTAGATTGTAATTATCGTTCTAGTTTGTTAGAGAGTAAATCCTCAAGTGGGCAATTAGTAAATTCATTGATGGGCAAGTAACTCTGATATACCGCGCGGGGTAGCCGTGCTGTCTAGGGCGCCTTGTCAGGGTCCGCGCGGCTTCTCCCGTCGGAGGTACGAGTCCTCCCTCGGGCATGTGTGTGTGAGTGTATGTGTGTGTCGACCTTAGCATAAGTTAGTTTCAGTTACATTAAGTAGTGTGTAGGCTTAGGGACCTCAGCAGTTTGGCCCCATAAGACCTTACAACCAACACTGATATCAACTTAAACTTACACCTGATTGTGGAAACAGAATTATCACAGTTTTCATAGTAGAATTTATATGTTGTTCAGTATTTGAGTTTGTGAATTAATTTGAGGAGTTAACCAACAGGTATTGCTATAGGATATATTCACTATATTACGTTAGACATATTCAGACAGTGTTCAAAAAGATACTTTCAATCACAGTAAATATTTTCCAGTCGGACAGCGACAATCACGTTCAGATTTATACAAATTCCCCACATTACGGTCCATGCTGAGTGCCGAAATAAAGGACAGATTGTGGCGGCACGCCACATAACGTGAAAAAATAATATCGAAGAACTTCGCAAATATAACAAAATTGACGTCGTAACGAAATAAAGATTATCGCAGAAAAATCACAAAGACTCTATAACCAATTAATACGATCTGTGAATGTAATTGCAATCTCTGTTCCTTTTGAAAAAGGATCGGACTGACTTCCCCTTTCTTCCTTCGTAGTGTAAGAAGCCATTTTGTGACGAGGCACGAAATATTTAGCCTTAACATAATCAAATATTACTTAAAAGAGTCGCCGATGATTGACTGTAACAAATCCAATATTCGTGAAGTGAATGACTCACAAGCTATATGCAGATTTTTTAGGGAAACATTGGTGCAGAGGTCAACGCCATTGTTCTAAATGATAACGGCCCAGAGTCGTAATTAATATCTTAATATTTGCTAGTTATGACAAAAATAAATGATAATGTAGGAGGATTCCCAGGATTAGCGGTTCTTCCTTCGAAACACTAAAAGTGCTCGGTTTTTCTGATATTGTTCAGTAAATGTTTTGATCCCCGCTTAACGGGAACTGCGGAAATCCCCACAGCCTTGCAGTTACACAAAATTAGAAACAATTAACTAAGGAAAATCATCTGCAATGATTAATATATACATATCCATCAATCTAGGACTCTATATGTTGATGGTGTCCTTTAATACAAAAACATCATGTCGGGAAAACTAATCACGAGAAGTACCACAACTAAGTCACTGACGTAAATAATTTTCCTGTTGTGAACCAGCCACAATAACTTCAATATTCCATGAAATATAAATACCAACACTTAAAAAAGGAACCACCACAAGATCTTACAGATATGACCTCAATTAGTTACAAGGAGTTCGGAATATAACCACCAACGGAGTTTTGCAATGCATGTATTATTTCGCCTTCCTGTCAACATTATGCTGCAAAGATTTCAAACCAATGTAACGAACTTTTGTAAGAATTCGGTATTCTTTGTTGCAACCATCTTCTAATGTAATTAAGAATAGGGCGACTACGGCAGTCACATACACTAAGGTGACGAAATCCATAGCATAGCTATATACACAAAAACAGATGGTGACAGTATAGCATACACTGAGTATAAAGGGCAGTGCATCGGCGGAGCTGTCATTTGTACTCACGTGATTCATTAAAGGTTTTCGACGTGATTACCGCCGCACGATGGGAATTTGAACGTGGAATGATACTTGGAGATGTATGGGACATTTCATTTCGGAAATCGCAAGGGAATTAAGTATCCCAAGGTCCAGAGCATCAAGTGTGTGACGAGAAACCAAAGTTCAATTACCTTTCAGCAGGGGCTACGCAGTTGCCGATAGCCTTGTGTTTAAAGACGGAGAGCAGCGGCGATTGCGTTAAGTTGCAGTGGTAAGAGACCAGCAAAACTGCGTGAAAGAACCGCAGAAATCAGTGTGAGACGTGCGACGAACCTATCCGTTAGGACAGTGCAGCATAATTTGGCTTTAATGGGTTGTGGCAGCAGGCGACCAACGCAACTGTTAACAGCACGACATCGCCTGCAGCGCCTCACCTGGGCCTGTCACCATATCGGCTGGGCCCTAGACGACTGGAAAACCGTGGCCTGGCAGATGAGTCCCGATTTCATTTGGAAAGAGCTGATGGAAGGTTTCGCGTGTGGTACAGACCCCACGAAGCCGCCAACAAGACAGTTCAAACGGTTCAAATGGCTCTGAGCACTATGGGACTTAACTGCTATGGTCATCAGTCCCCTAGAACTTAGAACTACTTAAACCTAACTAACCTAAGGACATCACACACATCCATGCCCGAAGCAGGATTCGAACCTGCGACCATAGCGGTCACGCGGTTCCAGACTGTAGCGCCTAGAACCGCTCGGCCACTCCGGCCGGCAGACACTGCTCAAGCGGGTGATGGCTCCATAATGGTGTGGGCTGTGTTTACATGCAATGGACTGGGTCGTCTGGTCCAACTAAGGCTATCATCGACTAGAATGGTTATGAAACTTCCTGGCAGATTAAAACCGTGTGCCCGACCGAGACTCGAACTCGGGACGTTTGCCTTTCGCGGGCAAGTGCTCTACCAACTGAGCTACCGAAGCACGACTCACGCCCGGTACTCACAGCTTTACTTCTGCCAGTACCTCGTCTCCTACCTTCCAAACTGTACAGAAGCTCTCCTGCGAACCTTGCAGAACTAGCACTCCTGAAAGAAAGGATATTGCGGAGACATGGCCTAGCCACAGCCTGGGGGATGTTTCCAGAATGAGATTTTCACTCTGCAGCGGAGTGTGCGCTGATATGAAACTTCCTGGCAGATTAAAACTGTGTGCCCGACCGAGACTCGAACTCGGGACCTTTGCCTTTCGCGGGCAAGTGCTCTACCAACTGAGCTACCGAAGCACGACTCACGCCCGGTACTCACAGCTTTACTTCTGCCAGGATCTCGTCTCCTACCTTCCAGGAGAGCTTCTGTACAGTTTGGAAGGTAGGTGAGTGTCCGTCACTGGAGACTGCAAGTTCCTGGAGTCAACTTTATAACAAAAAATTGGCATGAAAACGCATGCGCATTGGCCTCCGTCCAGGAGAGCTTCTGTACAGTTTGGAAGGTAGGAGACGAGGTACTGGCAGAAGTAAAGCTGTGAGTACCGGGCGTGAGTCGTGCTTCGGTAGCTCAGTTGGTAGAGCACTTGCCCGCGAAAGGCAAAGGTCCCGAGTTCGAGTCTCGGTCGGGCACACAGTTTTAATCTGCCAGGAAGTTTCATATCAGCGCACACTCCGCTGTAGAGTGAAAATCTCATTCTGGATAGAATGGTTATGTTCGATGATATTTCGGGATTGCAGCCGGATCACGTTGACTTCTTGCCACGATATTTCAGCTGGGAATCGCCCAGCCATCTTTAGGTGAGTGTCCGTCACTGGAGACTGCAACTTCCTGGAGTCAACTTTATAACAAAAAATTGGCATGAAAACGCATGCGCATTGGCCTTCGTCACAGGAGCATCCTCTATCGAAACCCGTGTCCTCTGGAGCTACTGTTCTACGTGTGGAGCGCAGGTGCATGAGTAAAGGTGAAAACTACATATCCGCCCTCTGTCGGAATGCGCGCCCGCGTCGCTAAAAACAGACATCAGATTTCTCCAGACGTGCCATTATGAATAAACTGTCCTCTCTCAAAGGAAATTAGAGAAATCACCGAGTCCCAAGCCTTGTCCAGTTGAAAACCGCCATCACTATTTATAAGGTTTTGCGCTAGGCGTATCTCCACAGATTCTTTAATTACTGAATCCCAAAAAGTTTTCGCTGGGGCCAAGATTTCCGAGGCAGAAAAATCCGTAGCGTGTCCTGTGGTAATACAGTGCGCAGCTACGGTCGACTTATTGGGCTGCGAAAGACGAGTGTGGCGTTCGTTTTCAGCGCACCTTTCATGTACCGTGCCTGTCGTCTGACCGATGTAAGCTGTCTCCATAGATCCCGGGGTTCAGCAGGCCCAGGTTGCCCTTCACTGAACCGAGAAGGGCATTAATATTCGCCGGTGGCCCGAAGATTACTTTAACTTGATGTTTCCTTAAAATCCTGACTATTTTAGATGAAAGGTTGCCGGCGTATGGAAGGAACGCCCTGGACTTGAATAGCTCCTTATTCTCTTGATGATGTGAGTGGTCATGTGTCTTCCTTCTTAGCACTGTTATAATCTGATGTGGAGACTAACCATTACCTCTCTACATTGACTCTAAATGTTCCAGCTAATTTTTTTGGCTGTCTCCATCAGAAAGAACGTGAGCCCAATTCACCACAGTTCTAAGGACGCCGGTAGTTTGTGAAGGATGATGACAACAACTAACCTAACCTAAGCACATCACACACATCCATGCCCGAGGCATGATTCGAATCTGCGCTCGTAGCAGTCGCGCGGTTCCAGACTGAAGCGCCTAGAACCGCTCGGCCACCGCGGCCAGCGGCGATTTATCGACTTTCTGTTTTGGATGATGATGCACCATGTCACCAGGCTGCAGATGCCCGCGATTAGTTTGAGGAACACTATTAACAATCCGAGAGAAAGAATTGGTCACGCAGATTGCGCGACACGAGTCCCGTGGAACTTTTATGGGGGATAATCGAGAGGTCAGTTCGCGCACCAGATCCTGCACCAGCAACACTATCGCATTTGTGAGTCCACGCCTCGTCGAGTTGCTGCACTGCGCCAGGCAAAAGGAGATACGACACGATATTAGAAGGTATCCCGTGATTTTTGTTACCTCAGTGTATCTCGGGACCTGAATCTGCCTTGCAGAAGAGCGACCCCGTCGCAGATTTCACCGGAGGCAGTAAACGTGCCTTTCTGTCCCCTTACCAATATTGTGACTGTTCCTCTAGTTTCCGCGAACGGAAGCGAGCGGCTGCTATTTCCGGGAAGAGTGGAGGACCGGAGTGCCGCCCACGCCACCGCCAGAGCGCGCCGGCGCAGCTATTCCTGGCCTCGTTTCCCAGTTTCCCCCCGCCCGCCCTCGCACCGGTGCAGGCCGGCTATTTTTAGCGGCGGTCCTCGCAGGGAACGCGACCCGCAAGAGATTTATCTTGGGTCGCCATGGCAACGGCGCTCCCTCGCCCGCATGAGAATGAAGACTCCTGCGGCGCGGCGCGGCGCGGCGCGGCGACCGCATATTAATACTCGGCGCGGTTGGCGCAGGGACGCCGCATTCTAATCGCGGCGCTGCAGACGCCACTCCGCGTAATCAGTTACCACGACAACACCGCCCTCTGACGAGCAGCCACGCTGGAACGTCGCAGACCTGAAATGAGATCCAATAGTGACGTTTTATATATGTTATTAGTTGTTTTCATGTAAGGTCTGAACGCTACAACCTACTTTGGGCATTTCTTGCTATTATTATTATATTATTATCAAACACATAGTGCATAAATAAAATTTGAGACCTGCGTATCTCCCGCCGTATACAATGATCAAACATCTTACGGGAAATCAGCCGGGTGACGTCGTCGTCAACCGCTAATATTTCGACAGGGGAAATCCTGTCATTTTAAAGGCAGAACCGCAGCTAGGAAGTGCTGAGCAAGAGAGTATAATACCTCGGTTTGCAGAAAGACTCCGGGAAGGTAACACACACCCACACACACGTTGTAAACACTAGCGCCATCACAAATCAAAGATGACTGACATCAGAAGTTATGGATAGCAAAATTAAAAATCAACGTGTGAGGGACAGTTGACTGTCCCTCTGATTTTGACAACTGAGAGAGCAGGATCCTATTTATTATTCAAACAACATTATTATTTAAACAAGTATCACCATCTCTATTAATTACGTTGCTAGCTAATGAATTTCATCTGCTTCAACGCATCTGCGTCAACGTACCTTGAAGTTAGCGCCTTTGAAACCTTCGTGTCTTTTTTCTTTTCAGATATGTAGACAATGTTTTCGTTGTTTGGCTTCATGGCAGTGAGAATTTGAACGACTTCTTATAACACTTGACGTATTAGTCAGGAGGATGGTACGTTCGGACATGCTGTTTACAGCCTAATCACACTGATTTGTATCTTCAGGAAGATAACTGTCACCACCTGGCTTAACGTCAAGGGACACTCCGTAGCTTGGTTCACAGTGCCACTCTGAGAATTTCTCAGCTGATTTAGCCCATCTCGAGGTCAACTTTCGTCAAAATGATTATAGAGAAAGACAGATCAGATGTGCGTTTCCCTCTCGGTCAACATTATATCGGGTGAATGGTTATAATCCAGAGGTGGCAGCGACGAATGCGGTCTTTTTCTCTTACCAAGGGAGCGTTTTGAACAGTACTGGTCGCATTTTGCGGAAATATGATGTGATATGTATTTTACGAAATCAGGGTTATTTAGGGTCCGTAAAGGATGACTTTAGTACGCTTAAGTGGGGTGTCCACCGTATCCGTAGCAGACTACCAAGACTGTTCAGGACCGGTGTCCTCAGCATAAGCGTCACACACGCTTATAACAGCCGAGCAAATACGCCATTGCAGAACTTTGCCTTGGCGCTGGTCATTCTATGGAATACAACACGGAAATTATGGTAAGCATTCCAGCTATGGATAATGTTATTAAGGAAGCAGCTGAAATTTAATTAGCAACTGCCTTATAAACAGAGAAGGTGGATTTTATTTAAGTTCTGCAAGGAATCCTGCTCTCTCTCTCTCTCTCTCTCTCTCGTGTCAAAAAACAGGAGGACAGAGTTAATGCTACCTCATCCGTTGATTATGAATTTCACAATCGATAACTTCTGACGTCGGTCATCTTTGGTCTGTGATGACTCTAATGTTTACAATGTTTGTGTGTGTGTTTTATTTCCACAGTTTCTCTGTAATCAGAAATTTTAAATTCCCTTGCACAGCTCTTACTTGCCGCAATTTTGCCTTGAAAGTTGTAGAGCGTGCTCCTGCCAAAACGTTGGCAGTTGACGACTGCGTCATCCGGCTGCGTTTCCATAAGTTATTCTAACATTAATAAAAGTATTTATTTTTTTCATAAACAGTTATCTCTACTGTTCTTGGTAGAAAAGCATTATAATAAGTGAAAAGCACCAGTTTGCTTTTGTTCTACAATATTACTTTTATTGCTAACCGGTTTTCTGCTTACAAGGCCATCTTCAGACATTTACCAAAGATGGTGATAATACTCAGTAAATGTCTGAAGTTGGCCTTGTAAGCCGAAATCCGGTTAGCAATAAAAGTAATATTGTAGAACAAAAGCAAACTGGTACTTTTCATTTATTATCTCTACTGTCCTCATACACATCACCAAATTGCAGCACATAATTATTTAAAACGATGAATAAGAATTATTGACCCCATATTTTCAGGAAGGGGGAGAAGGGTGAGACTCAACGGTACCATCAATCCCTTCTTCAAGCGAAGGGTTTATACACTCCTGGAAATTGAAATAAGAACACCGTGAATTCATTGTCCCAGGAAGGGGAAACTTGATTGACACATTCCTGGGGTCAGATACATCACATGATCACACTGACAGAACCACAGGCACATAGACACAGGCAACAGAGCATGCACAATGTCGGCACTAGTACAGTGTATATCCACCTTTCGCAGCAATGCAGGCTGCTATTCTCCCATGGAGACGATCGTAGAGATGCTGGATGTAGTCCTGTGGAACGGCTTGCCATGCCATTTCCACCTGGCGCCTCAGTTGGACCAGCGTTCGTGCTGGACGTGCAGACCGCGTGAGACGACGCTTCATCCAGTCCCAAACATGCTCAATGGGGGACAGATCCGGAGATGTTGCTGGCCAGGGTAGTTGACTTACACCTTCTAGAGCACGTTGCGTGGCACGGGATACATGCGGACGTGCATTATCCTGTTGGAACAGCAAGTTCCCTTGCCGGTCTAGGAATGGTAGAACGATGGGTTCGATGACGGTTTGGATGTACCGTGCACTATTCAGTGTCCCCTCGACGATCACCAGTGCTGTACGGCCAGTGTAGGAGATCGCTCCCCACACCATGATGCCGGGTGTTGGCACTGTGTGCCTCGGTCGTATGCAGTCCTGATTGTGGCGCTCACCTGCACGGCGCCAAACACGCATACGACCATCATTGGCACCAAGGCAGAAGCGACTCTCATCGCTGAAGACGACACGTCTCCATTCGTCCCTCCATTCACGCCTGTCGCGACACCACTGGAGGCGGGCTGCACGATGTTGGGGCGTGAGCGGAAGACGGCCTAACGGTGTGCGGGACCGTAGCCCAGCTTCATGGAGACGGTTGCGAATGGTCCTCGCCGATACCCCAGGAGCAACAGTGTCCCTAATTTGCTGGGAAGTGGCGGTGCGGTCCCCTACGGCACTGCGTAGGATCCTACGGTCTTGGCGTGCATCCGTGCGTCGCTGCGGTCCGGTCCCAGGTCGACGGGCACGTGCACCATCCGCCGACCACTGGCGACAACATCGATGTACTGTGGAGACCTCACGCCCCACGTGTTGAGCAATTCGGCGGTACGTCCACCCGGCCTCCCGCATGCCCACTATACGCCCTCGCTCAAAGTCCGTCAACTGCACATACGGTTCACGTCCACGCTGTCGCGGCATGCTACCAGTGTTAAAGACTGCGATGGAGCTCCGTATGCCACGGCAAACTGGCTGACACTGACGGCGGCGGTGCACAAATGCTGCGCAGCTAGCGCCATTCGACGGCCAACACCGCGGTTCCTGGTGTGTCCGCTGTGCCGTGCGTGTGATCATTGCTTGTACAGCCCTCCCGCAGTGTCCGGAGCAAGTATGGTGGGTCTGACACACCGGTGTCAATGTGTTCTTTTTTCCATTTTCAGGAGTGTATTACACACATCAAACAAAGTTTTGCTTCACCCCGGATTGTGGATGTTGTATCACAGACACAGTCCATTTGACAGTTCATAGATGTCACAAAACCTGCCCAAAGATGTAAACAACCATGCGTGAGCAGTGCTTATTAGACGGTGGGGGTCCGACAGTCGGTCAGTTCCAGTCGTGCCACCAGGAAGGAGGCTCGTGTTCTCTGCAGTTCAACCATAGCTAGACGGTCAATGCCGCGATTCGATTGCGTCCGTCATTGTTACTTTGTGCCAGGAAGAGCTCGGAACTAGGGAAGAGTCCAGGCGTCTCGGAATGAACCAAAGCGATGTTGTTCGGACATGCAGGAGATACAGAGAAACAGGAACTGTCTGTCACATGCCTCGCTCAGGCCACCCAAGGGCTACTACTGCGGTGGATGACCGCTACCTGCAGATTTTGGCTTCGAGTACCCCCGACAGCAACGCCACCATCTTGAATAATGCTTTTCGTGCACCCACAGGACGTCGTGTTACGACTCAAACTGTGCGCAATAGGCTGCATGATGCGCAACTTCACTCCCGACATCCATCACGAGGTCCATGTTTGCAACCACGACATCATGCAGCGCGGTATAGATGGTCCCAACAACTTGTGGAATGGACCGCTCACAATTGGCATCACGTTCTCTTCACCGATGAGTGTCGTATATCAAGCTGAACGCCTTAGACACACTGTCAAGTGAGTGCAGCAAGCTGGAGGTTCTCTGATGTTTTGGGGTGGCATTATATGGGGCCGACGTATGCCGCTGGTGGTCATGGAACGGGCCGTAACGGCTGTACGATACGTGAATGTTATCCTCCGATCGCTAGAGCAACCATGGCAGCATATTGGCGAGGCATTCGTCTTCATGGACAACAATTCGCGCACCCATCGTGCACATATTGTGAAAGACTTCATTCTGGATAACGAAATCGCTCGACTAGAGGGGCCAGCATCTTCTCCAAACATGAACCCTGACGGACATGCCTGGGATGGATTGAAAATTGCTGTTTATGGGTGACGTGACCCACCAACCACTCTGTGGTTGAGGGGTGGGACAATCTGGACCAACAATGCGTTGATTAACTTGTGGATAGTACGCCATGACGACTACAGGCATGCATCAATGCAAGAGGACATGCTACTCGGTATTAGAGGTACCGGTGTGTACAGCAATCTGGACCACCACCTCTGAAGCTATCGCTGTATGGTGGTCCAACATGTAATGTGTGTTTTTCATGAGCAATAAAAAGGTCGGAAATGATGTTTATGTTGATCTCTATTCCAATTTTCTGTACAGGCTCCGGAACTCTTGGAACCGAGGTGATGCAAAACTTTCTTTGATGCTTGTAGAAAGTACCAAGATTGATTTTATTCCTGTCGTGTAAGCGCCGTCAGCGCAGTATCTACGGTGACAGCTTGATCTACAACTGTAAGCAACAGCTGACGCGCATTCGACCAGCCAGTTGCGAGCATACAGTGTTAAGTAGTGGACGTGCAGTCGTAGAGTGCCACACAAATCGCAATGGAGCAACATCTCTAAACCAAGTGTTCAAGACAGTGTGCAGAATGTTTCGAAGAAGAGGAAAGTATTTGCAAAGTTTATTCCGCGCATCTTAACGGCCGAACGAAAACAACTACGCCTGGACGCTTACAGCAACTTGATAGACACGCGAAATGCTGACAATTATTTACATCGCGGTTGAAGAGACTTGGGTGTAATCAGTATGCACCTGAAATAAAACTACAAAGTTCCAAAATTCACATGGCCAATGCCTTGACGACATAACAGATATTCAAACCAATGTGACGCAAGAGTTGAATAACATCCCAAACAAGGACCTTTCTGACCGCTTCACATGGTTGTATGAACGTTCTGTGCGTCGTACTCGACTGGGGAGCAGGATGATGGAAACACTACGTAGAACACCTAAAACCTGAAAACCGCCATCTTTCTGTTCATTTTTTTTTGTCCATCAACCCATTCTCCAAACATTTTGGACTGATTGGGTGTACAAAGAACAATATTAAAAGGAGAAAGTTAGAAGTGATGTTAAGATTTGTGAAAGGATGAGTTATATGGTTTTTATGTAAATGAAACAACATTTTTTGCGTTTTGTAAGAATGAAAATGAGAAGAAAGTTAAAGGGAAAACAAAAGATAATGAAACTATATTTATAACATGGCATAGAAATGGCGATCTTTAAAAGGGAGTGCTGCACTTACACTAAAAGCTGAAGGACTGTCACTGGGAAAAACGTCTGTTTTTGGAGGAAATAAGCGAAACGTGTTTTGTGGCGTGTAAGTATAGAAGTCCTTTGGGTACTGTCTGCAAAGAACATGTAGGAGTGATGATTAGTTTGAGGTGTGAGCAGAGCCGTGTTATGAGGTGTAAATGGGTAGGGAAAAATGGGGAAAGTTGTAGGGAAAGATGAGAAAGGAAGAGGAAGGGTTGCAGCCTCGACGAGATGGGATAGCTGGGGAGGAATTGTAGCTCGCAGGATTGATAAATGTAACGAAAGATTTCATTGTCTGGGAGGGGGTAGGAATTTTATTCGGAGAGAATGTGGAGCATGAATAGGCACATGATTGGTTGATTGGTCAGTGCGCCAGTATAGGCATGGAAGCATACCAGGACAGAAAATTAGAGGGGAGACAATTGGATTGTCGCAGCCAAGTTTTTAGTTTCTACGAAAGTTTTCAGTGAGTGTGAGGAGAGGAGGGAATGTGATGAAATGGTGAAGGATCCAAGTGAGGGCAGGTAAACGGATGTGGAGAGCGAGGTGGAGTCCATGGAACTCTAGAATTTGAATGGACTGGCGGAATTTAGGTGGAACAGTTGTCAATGCAGAACTACGATAGGTTGAATCAAGATTTTATAGCTGTAGAGGATAGTGAAGATATTTAACACCCAAGATTGGGCAGATAATGGTTTTAGCAGTTATAATCTGTTATAGTGTTTCGTTTGGATGATTAGCAGGTGGTTTTTTAAACACAATCATCTTGATCGCGTTTCTTAAATGCATATCAGTTAACTGGTTTAGACTGTAATGAGAACTAAAAATCTAAAATGAGACAAAATGCACAATAACTGTTAAATATAATGATAAAATTAGTGAACAGAGCAAGCTTAAGAGTAAAATAAAAATATACCTAGTATCTTTTTGTGAGCGTTACACGATAAGCTGCCATTAGACATTGATCGTGGTCACTTTAAATCGACTGCCGTGTCTGCTCATGCGTCATTCGTAGAGGGCGTGCGAGCATGTTTCACTTAAGTGTGGTATAGAGAAAATTCGGTCATAGTCGAACATTGTATTTCTATAGGATATTCTGTGGCTTATTATACCTCGAAAGTATTGACTATGACGAGTTCCTTAAGGACTCAAGTGTTAAGGATTCTGTGTAAATACGATTGACGCAAGATCTTATTAATGGTGTAATCGTGATGGCACTTTTCAACTTAATGAGACATGGGGCTGGGTGATGTCTCTGATCAAGAAGATAAGACTTCACGCCTAAAGACACATGCAGTGACATTTAATTTTATCGTTTTGGCAACTGAATATTAATACCGCAGGCTCGCAGTTGGACAGATGGCGTCCATGCAGTACCACCGTTAAGTGAGCCCCTGGACTTCACAAATAGAGGAATATTCGACAGAGGTCACTGAAGTACACACAGGGCGGCCACGCAGCGAAAATATGTGCGCATGCGTCACCGCAGCAATTTTCATTATAAATCCAGAGACGTGCACCAGCAGTGTCCTCGTGCTGCAGGTTGGATCCTGTAAGTATTTGGTTATACAAGTGTGTTTCCGTTTCGTATCGTTGTACCTCTCACCGTATATAAGCATTGCCGATCTGCCTTTTTGGCGTTGTATTTCGTAGCTTTTGCCCTAGATTAGCTGGGAAGTTTATGGTGTGCGTAGTCCTTTCGTGCGGGGGGCCTGGCTACGTCACGCGGACCAATGTCCACCGCGGAGAAGTCCGCGGAGCAACCTCCACGGCCCTCCGATACGTCCACCGCCGCCCCTTGTGGTGAATCGCGTCGGAGACGTCGCTCACCCCGGCTTCCGATCGCGCCTGATGTTCCGCCCACCTCGCAGCCACATATCGCCAGTGGATACCACTGGCACTGAAACTGACCCCCGTGACGACTGTCCACCTTCCCGTGTCAGGGACCGCTCTTCAGTCTTGGCGTGTCTTCTGGGCGCCCTGACCCAGCTGGAAAGTTCTCTGGCCGTCGCTCCAGGCGCTCGTCCGCCCATGCGGACCGTGGTGATCGCGGATCGAGATCCGATGCCTCGCTCTCGGGGGATACCGCACTGGATGGTCCGGTGGATGCGAACATGGCTCCTGCTCCCGACCCTCCTTCGCAAGAGACACCTACCAGCCCTCTGAAAAAAGAGAAGATACTCCCTATTGCGGTGTGCAATGTCACTAATTATACAAAACTGAACTATGAGCTCCAGCGGCTCATCTTCGGCCTGTTGCGGGCTGTATACCAAAAGGATCATATGAAATACCTGCTCACCAGTAAGGAAGATTATCTTATCGTTCTCGAATTTGTCACAACAAGGGCGAGGCCTTACGTTACCCTCCAGATGTCGGGCAATCGCCGGACCGAAATCGTCATCAAGGACTTGCGCCCAGAAGGTACAGCAAGGTAGGTCAAGGAGGAACTGCTTCGGCTCTGTTCTGAGGATCCTTTGGTCCAGTATTGTAGCAAGAGAGATCCAGAGACCTGGGCGTTGATACCCTGCCCTACCCATGTCGTCTCCCTTTCCTAGAGCGAAGACGTAAAGCGGATTTACCAAACACGGTACCTTCTGTACACGAAGGTCCGCATTGAATTGTATAAGGGCCAAAATAGGCCCGTTATCTGTCGCAAATGCCAGCGTCTACGACATACTGGGAATTACTGCTCCCTACCTTTGCAGAGTGTTAAGTGTGCTGGCCCACATTTAGTGGAGAACTGCACACTCCCCGCCTACATGCGCCAGGTTTTTGGACTCGAGCCACGATCCCCACCACATGGCATCCTGAAGGGGGTGCCCTGTTTACCAGAAGGCTCTGAAGTCTTCACGTCCTCCCAATAAGAAACCAAGAACGAATCGCCCTCCCCCACCACAACGGGACACCACCAACTTTCCTGTTTTGCAGGGCCAGTGTGGTATGCCTCCCTCAGCAGCTGCTGTGGGACCAGCCGCTCAGACACTGGATGTTTCTGAGGCACCTGCTCACCCCTCTGCCCAGACACCTAAGTCCTCCTTGGCTGCTGCAGCCCAGTCTCCCCCTCATTGCCCGTCTTCCATGATGGCTTCCCCTGCACGCTCACTACATTAGTCAGCTGCAGCCACCTCCATTCCACCTGTGGCTGTATCCCAGCCTTCTGCCCCTACCCCCATTCTGCCTACTACTACACCCGCCCTGCCCACTGCAGGGGCAAGAAGCCCACCCAGGACCCTCCCGGTGGTGGCGGATGAGATGTCCTTTCGGGGGACATGCGCAACATCCTCCAAGTCACCTCCTTCTTCATGCTACCCCAAATTCAGGTTGTTATTTGTGACAATGCCCACAAAATCC
This sequence comes from Schistocerca americana, assembly GCF_021461395.2. Taxonomy (NCBI): domain Eukaryota; kingdom Metazoa; phylum Arthropoda; class Insecta; order Orthoptera; family Acrididae; genus Schistocerca; species Schistocerca americana. Next base: position 105,915,401 of record NC_060124.1, read on the forward strand.
GTCAGTCGGAGGATGAGCTCTCCAAAGTAATTTCTCTCGTTCAAGGGCTAAGTCAAATATTGCTGTAATGGCGGCTCGACCACCACAGCCCCACCAGCCCCCTCGGGATCTTGTGACCTGCATTTTTAATGCCAATGGCATTAAACGGATGAAAGAGATGAACGCCATCCTCCATGACCATCTTGTCAATATTTTACTGGTCACAGAAACACACCTTAAACTGGCAGATAATATCTGCCTTTCCAACATGGTGTGTTACCGCTCTGACCGCCTTGATGGCCGTGGTTGGGTCACAGCTGTGTTCCCCAACAAAGCACGTATCCATACCCAGGAGACTCTCCTGCCAGTGGAACACATAGAGGTCACAGCGGTTACCATCTCCACACACCTTGGTGCCATTACCTTCACAGCAGCATTCTTGAGCCCAAACAAGCCACTGCTCATAGTGGACATTGACGTCTTTCAACAGGCTCATCATTGGGGCAGATCTCATTGCCAAGCTCCCGGCTTGGCATTCTCGGGCCTCTAACCCCAAAGGCAGCCTCCGCCTTCACCTGGAGGACACTTTAGCACTGTTAGTCTATGGCCCCCAAGAACCTACCCATATCCCAGTCCGTTCCAACTGCCAGCCAGTAGGTCTGGATGTGGCCATATTCGAAAGCGTCGCCGCTCAGTTTTCCTTGGAAGTTCTCCATGAGCTGGCCTCTGACCATGACCCAGTCCTCCTGCACCTCACCGATGCTGCTCTTTTATTGGATGTTCGTTCTACTGTGGCCCACACCGATTGGGACAAGTTCGCCAGGGTACTTAATAAAACCAGTACGCACGACCTGAACTTGACAACACTGGCCAATATCGTCCATGCTGTGGATTACCTTACCGCCAAAATCCAGAAAGAAGTGAAGATCTCCACCTCCATTGTCCCTCAGGCTTTAACCGCCCCTGGACGATTTGCCTCCCCTGTTATGGGAACTGAAAGTGCAAAAGAACCGCTACTGCTGGTGGTGGTAGCAGTTCAGCAATCCTCGAGACAAACGTCAAATGAGGCGCCTCCAGCGCGAATTCTGCCGCCAGCTCGCCGAATGGAGGTCCAAACAATGGGAGGACCACATGTCCACTTTTATCCTCCACCATAAGTCCGACTGGGCTGTCATTCGCGCCCTGCAACATTCTATGCCAGCGACTGCCCATCCTACTCGCACAGCAGTGGGCTTATCGTATGATACCCTCCAAATTGTGGAAACGCTGGTGTATGCACTCGAGGCCTAAAACCATCTTCTTGTCCAAGACCTTTCACCAGACGAACTACAGGATGAACTCGATGTCTTGACAGCTGTTGCCGCTTTTCACACCCGTCCACCTCAGTCTGCCCCCCACTTGATGTCCATGGCAGGAGTCCAGCGGATCCTACGACGGAAACGTGGCCGGTCAGCCCCTGGATTGGACGGAATTTTAAATGAACATCTTTGCCACCTGCCGTGCACGCCTCTACTCTTCTTGACCAAGCTCTTAAATGGTTGTCTCACATCTGGCCTTTTTCCCCTTTCAGTGGAAGCAGGTCAAGCTCATTGCAATCCCCAAGCGGTTCAAGGACCCTACAGTCCCCAACAACAACAGGCCCATCAGCCTCTTAAACGCCATGGCGAAGATCCTTGAATCGGTGATCCACCACCGACTTTCCCAACCTCTGGCGGCTGCTGGGACGATCCGACCTGAACAATTCGGCTTTACTTCGCACCTCTCTGCCGAACTTCAGGTCCTCCGAATCACTGAACACGTCAGCAAAAGCTTCAAAGCCGCCAAGTCGACAGCTGCCGTTTTTCTGGACTAGCAGAACGCCTACGATAATATCTGGACCGACAACCTCGTGCAAAAGATGCTGACACAGACCCCTATACCCTACATCTATGTGAAGATTGAGGATGACTTCCTCTGCAGTAGGACTCTCCTCGTGGTTCACCGAGGAATGAGTTCTAGCATTCGCCCGTTGACAGCTGGCACTCCACAGGAATCTGTGCTATCTGCCATTCTTTTTAACATCTATGTGGATGATATGCCGGTCATACCCGAGTGCCACCTGGCACAATATGCTGCTGACACAGCACTCTATAACACTGGACGTATCACTGACGCCGTCACCGCCTCCTCCAAAGACAGGTGGACACGAACATCACCTGGTGCCGGACAAACAAAATCGTTCTTAATGCTGCCAAAACTCCGGCAGTCTATTTTACGAAACGGCGCCCGGTTCTCCGCCGCAATATTTCAGGTGTGCAGGTACCCTGGTTCCTGACGACCATCTATCTCGGGATCCGGATGGACCACAAGCTGTTGTTCCGCTGTCATTCAGAGTATGTCGCCAACAAGGGGCAAAAGCTGACCAGGAGCTTGTGCCCCCTCTTCCGCAGTAGGGAACTTAACCTTCCTACCAAGCTCTGTATCTATAGGGCACTTAGGACGGTTCTCAGGTGGAGTCTGCACTCCCCGCCACTCACGAGGATTGCGATTCTCCATGAGGAAGCAGATATCGTCCCCCTCAAGAAGACCATACACAACAACACGCGGCAGCTCTATGAGAAAGTGGCTGCCCTGCAGGACACTGTCTATGGACTACGCCACGTTGAGACTGCATATCCACGTCGCTGGCATCGCCAAACGGTTCCGTTGACCATCCTAGAGGAATCGGCTTCCGACCAGGACTAGCGCTGGTCCTGGTACGTTCACCACGACTGCCTCCTTTGGCAGGACTAGCCTTAAGTTCCACGTCCACTACTTTCCAATCCTACCTGCCCATGTCGGACTAAGTTTTTATGCCGGACAGAAGAGTCCCACCGCCACACCTCCAAAATGTATTGCAGTGACGCAGTGTCACTGCCCTATGGTTTGTACACTCCTGGAAATTGAAATAAGAACACCGTGAATTCATTGTCCCAGGAAGGGGAAACTTTATTGACGGATTCCTGCTGTCAGATACATCACATGATCACACTGACAGAGCCACAGGCACATACACACAGGCAACAGAGCATGCACAATGTCGGCACTAGTACAGTGTATATCCACCTTTCGCAGCAATGCAGGCTGCTATTCTCCCATGGAGACGATCGTAGAGATGCTGGATGTAGTCCTGTGGAACGGCTTGCCATGCCATTTCCACCTGGCGCCTCAGTTGGACCAGCGTTCGTGCTGGACGTGCAGACCGCGTGAGACGACGCTTCATCCAGTCCCAAACATGCTCAATGGGGGACAGATCCGGAGATCTTGCTAGCCAGGGTAGTTGCCTTACACCTTCTAGAGCACGTTGGGTGGCACGGGATACATGCGGACGTGCATTGTCCTGTTGGAACAGCAAGTTCCCTTGCCGGTCTAGGAATGGTAGAACGATGGGTTCGATGACGGTTTGGATGTACCGGGCACTATTCAGTGTCCCCTCGACGATCACCAGTGGTGTACGGCCAGTGTAGGAGATCGCTCCCCACACCATGATGCCGGGTGTTGGCCCTGTGTGCCTCGGTCGTATGCAGTCCTGATTGTGGCGCTCACCTGCACGGCGCCAAACACGCATACGACCATCATTGGCACCAAGGCAGAAGCGACTCTCATCGCTGAAGACGACACGTCTCCATTCGTCCCTCCATTCACGCCTGTCGAGACACCACTGGAGGCGGGTTGCACGATGTTGGGGCGTGAGCGGAAGACGGCCTAACGGTGTGCGGGACCGTAGCCCAGCCTCATGGAGACGGTTGCGAATGGTCCTCGCCGATACCCCAGGAGCAACAGTGTCCCTAATTTGCTGGGAAGTGGCGGTGCGGTCCCCTACGGCACTGCATAGGATCCTACGGTCTTGGCGTGCATCCGTGCGTCGCTGCGGTCCGGTCCCAGGTCGACGGGCACGTGCACCTTCCGCCGACCACTGGCGACAACATCAATGTACTGTGGAGACCTCACGCCCCACGTGTTGAGCAATTCGGCGGTACGTCCACCCGGCCTCCCGCATGCCCACTATACGCCCTCGCTCAAAGTCCGTCAACTGCACATACGGTTCACGTCCACGCTGTCGCGGCATGCTACCAGTGTTAAAGACTGCGATGGAGCTCCGTATGCCACGGCAAACTGGCTGACACTGACGGCGGCGGTGCACAAATGCTGCGCAGCTAGCGCCATTCGACGGCCAACACCGCGGTTCCTGGTGTGTCCGCTGTGCCGTGCGTGTGATCATTGCTTGTACAGCCCTCTCGCAGTGTCCGGAGCAAGTATGGTGGGTCTGACACACCGGTGTCAATGTGTTCTTTTTTCGATTTCCAGGAGTGTATTTACTGGCTCTCCAAATCAGTTAGACAGCGGAAGGCTGGTGACACTGTAGTGTACCGTATCACAAAAAAAGAAAAGAAAAAAAAGCAGCAGTGTCCAGTGCAGAACTCACCTGAATATGGCTGAATAGTTATCAGTCGAAATATCGTGGCAAGACGTCACGCGTGTCATTTGCGCGTCCTCAGCGACTGTAACTGGTCCAGTTTTAATGTGCCACTCACAAGGGAACATCACCAACCCGAGCTCATATTTTAAGGAGAACATCCGGGACATAATTCTGAAAGAACGCTGGAGTTACTGCTTTCAAGCTTCGTGCGCTCCGGTTCTTTGTGACGCCCCCCCCCCCCCCCCCCCCCCTGCAGTAGCATGGTAAACTCCCCATCGCACCCCCGTCAGATTTAGTGGTAGTGTGGACCTGTGGGCAACCCTTCAAAAACAGAACACAGATAAGCATGAAGACAGGGGGAAGGTATACTGAACTGTGAAAAAAAGGCGAAATAGAAATAGAGAAAGGTCGAAAAACAAGAAGTGCAATAAGGAGCAGCCTAACATAGCAACAGTACCGTGGTTAAGTGGGAATGGTGTTGGACTGCCAAGTGGGCTAGCCGAGCTTTTTGTCCTCACAAGATTATGAACTCTCCGTCCGGACATTTAAATGCTCGTTCTCTTGCTGTCGTCTTGGCAGTTGTCGTTTTGTACATTGGTTATAGAATATGAAACACTTGGTAAGAACACGTTACTGTCGCAAGTAAATGTGTTGAATAGTGAGAGCAGGCATGATACCAGGCAGATGTCTCGCATAAATGAAAACAACAAATAAAGATGAGAACTATGTTACAACAAAGGAGTTAGAACTTCCAAAACGGAGCACAACTTTAAAAACGTTAAAAACATATGCTTCGACAGAGCATAGAGCATCTGTGTGGTTGTGAAACTGTTGCGTTCATTCGTTGCAGCTTATGTGACAAGCTGTTATATTTTCACAATTTCATTCGGAGTGATCACACATTCATACGAACACCTATATCAGGCAAGAAGGCATATTTCAGTCACTTAACAATCGTACAAATTGGGTGCGTCGATAACAGATTCCTATCATGTGACACACGTACTTTGCACCAATGCTGTGTATGACCCACCAGACGTGTTTACCGGCGGAGGATAAGGTTGACTTGTCGCCTTTGCGCTTACCATTCGAAAGCCACTTCTTTTCAGTTGGTAATAGAGTCGTGCAGAATCAACTGTCATTATAGGTCCCTACCTTACAGCTCGCCATTGCAAACAGACTTAACACAATGACACATACACCAATCTGAATAACGCGAACAGCGAAATGAAAAAAAAGAAAAATGGATTGGCATGAGGGTGGTTTGTACACGGTTCGCCCTCTGGTAGTCCACCACAGTAACGCCATATCTCTGCCTGGTTGCTCTAAATTGTTCTTGAAACGTTTACTGTTCTTTTTCTATTTTTTGGCAGACCAGTGTAACTTCTGCCTGTTTTCATGCTTGGAGTTTTCCTTGTAAGACAGCCTAATGCCGGAGCGAAAAAACACTGAACAGCCGAGCTAGTAAGAGGTTCACCTTCGTAATGTTGATTACCAAAGAGGCAATAATGATTTGTTCATTGTATCCAAACGCGCGGTTTCGACCTGTAGTTGTTGCCGGACATTTCTTTGATTTGAGTAAATTTATCTTGCGATTGACAAATGCAGTGTAAATTAGTTAAATGGTTCAAATGTCTATGAGCATTATGGGACATAACATCTGAGGTCATCAGTCCCCTAGAACTTAGAACTACTTAAACCTAACTAACCTAAGGACATCACACACATCCATGCCCAAAGCAGAATTCGAACCTGCGACCGTAGCAGTCGTGCGGATCCGGACTGAAGCGCCTAGAACCGCTAGACCACCGCGGCCGGCAAATTAGTTAAATGAATGACTGTGTCATTAAAGATGTAGTGTTGCGTTATTTAATTATTAACATCACCATTGTGCACTATCTCCTTTGCACTGAAGTTAATTTGCAGGTGCTGCGCTATCCTTAAACGGGATTGTCGTGGTTAAGCTGAATATCGAAAATCATTAACTCTGTTTCATAATAATTTTCAGTTGCTTAGGTTTATTAATTTTGATTTTCATGAATATATAATATTGAACACGTATGTGCTTGAGGTTGACATTTTAGGTACTTTTCGTGCGTAAAACGAGTTCTCGATCATGACTTCGAAGCATGTTCGGCTGGAATGACCCACTCCCCGCTCCTCCCTTTCCGTCAAAATGCCGCGAATAGCAGGGCTCTGGCTGTCACTCCACTATTCAGTACTTCGCTCTCGGGCGACAGGCGGCTACTATGGAGCGGAGAGACTGACAAACGACCGGAGCGCGCGAAGTTTAGAAGCTGTACGTTTAGAAGATCGTAACTGTTTACTATCGCAATTATGGCCAAAATTTTCGAGCGGGATCTGTCACTGGAGGTAATACATTAAAGTGCGATTTTTCCTCCTTAAAGTATGAGATCGATCGAGTTGGTGACGTTTCTTTGTTCAAATAGTTCAAATGGCTCTGAGCACTATGGGACTTAACAGCTGAGGTCATCAGTCCCCTATAACTTAGAACTACTTAAACCTAACTAACGTAGGGACATCACACACATCCATGCCCGAGGCAGGATTCGAACCTGCGACCGTAGCGGTCGCGCTGTTCCAGATTGAAGCGCCTAGAACCGCTCGGTCATAACGGCCGGCGTTTCTTTGTCAATAGCAGGTACCGCAGTTGTAAGTGTCAACAGGAATGGTTGATGACGACCTGACGTGATACGTACACACATACATACTAGTCGACTTGCATGCGACAGAACGCTTAGTAGTATGTAAGGAAACGCCACGCATTAAGGCGAGATTTTCAGGTGCTCGTACCTCCTATTCTTTCGGTGATAAATCGTGTTAGTGTCACTATCCTACTTTACAGGGGCAAAGTATGAATTAGACACTTACTTCTGCTTAGGCAAACGGAGAAAACCGGTTAGTTCTTTTTGCATTTGTTGTGGTCTACGGTGGGTTTCATGGGCCTTTTCGATTGAATCATGGATGGTTCCTCGGTAAAAATGAAATAGATTCGTTGATATCCATGATAAGCCCACGATTTAATTAAACTGACGAGCATGCCAATGAATGAGTGAATGTGTGATGGATTCGCTTAAATTCATGGGCGTTTCTTGAGGAAACCCCCTACAGCGTTTTCCACCATTTTTCCTCGTCAGCAGCCGACTAAACGCCAACCTCAGATTCCAAGACTGCTACGCACAAAAAATGGATGAAATTTTTGCGATATATACCTAAGGTCCTGATATCAGACTACAGCGAGAAGTTTCTTCAGGTATCTTTCTGTTTATATTGATACAGAAGTTCAGCTTTACACTACTTTATGCGTAAAAAACACGTAAAAATTATAAAATAAACTGATGGGTGATGACCGCTGTATCTGTGCTATCCCCTGATTTAAACTGACTAGGATACCCGCGATGAATCAATGAATAATGCGTTTGTGAAAATTTTGCGGGCACAATTCGTCAAAACCGTATTTCCTATAGGCTTAAAAAAACTGTTGGGAACAGAATTTTTTGGTACCAAACTCCAGCCGCGAGTTCCAAGATGGCTATGCACCGCAGATGGTTGAACTTTTTACGATACATTCCTAACATCTCGATATCGAACAACCTTGAAAATTTTCTTGATATCTTTATTCCTTCCCCGGATACAGATGTTCAAAGTTACACTACTCGAACCTATAAAACATGCACGTAAAAATTAAATAAATTTATTAATGACGAGTATAATCGTGATGAACCCGTGATTTAATCGTGGGCGGAAAGAAGGTCGGCATCGGTCGCAATCTCATTTTCTACATGCCTGAATTATATTGGAATGTGTTGATATGATTAAGTTTCATCTTCGTAATTACTTATAACATACTGATGATAAGCTCCAGTGTCAGTTGAAATCTGTATCTGCAGCGCAATAAAAAAGACAGATGACGTTACGAACGATACTGAAATTCCTTCTGTTCTGGATTATGTCACGGTTATGGGGGCACAATGATTTCCATGGACTCAAACAAGAGCCCCATAATTTAATTATTGTCTGACGGGTTTACCCGTGAATTAATGAATGAAAGAAGGAAGGAATGATGCAATTCGGTAAATTCATGGGTGGCGCCAGAAGAAACAACAAAAAATGCGTTTTTTACAATTTTTTCGCCGTCAGCAGCGGACGAATCCGGGCCGCGCATTCCAAGACGACTACGCACAGCAAATGGCTGTAATCTTTACAATACAATCCTAAGACTACGGTCTCGAACAATCCTGAAAATCTTCTATGTATCGTTTTCCGTTTCCGAGATACAGAGGTTCAAAGTTACAGTACATGTGCACTTAAAATACGCACGTAAAATACAATGTGAGGCGGAAACGCATTTTTTAAAGTGACGTAGCACGGAAGAATATGATGTAAAGTATCTCCAGTATCATAAGGAGGATTCTTGGAACGCTACTTTGTAGTACTGAAGCAGATGAAAAGCTTTTGTACGGGTAAAATCCGATCTCAAGTGTAAAATTAGTTTTCGTTATTTCAGTTTCACATAAGTAAACTATCAAAATTTTACTGTATCGTTAAGTACTTTTCATATGATTAACAAGTCCTGCTGTGACAGGGAAAAGAAGCGAATCAGCGAGAGAACGCTCCTACCGGAGCACAAAAAGAGGAATATATTCCTCTTTATTAAGAAACTTTGACTGAAAAGTAGAGTGCCCGCTGCCTTGTTCTACCTTCCTCAGCACCTTCAAAAATTTTTGCAATAGTATAGGCATGCAAACATATTCGTGCTTTTTTGTGCTGAGAGACAAGTGTGGCAGCGCGAAAGAGACGGAGAAGTAATAAATACAGGAAGATGGTAGACAGTGGTTGTGCTGTAGAAAGAACGAAGGAGACACATGCAGTGTAAGAGAAAGACAGGGACGCAGCACATTAGCAGTGGAACATAGTAGACAGTAAGAGGCCAGCACTAGAAAAAGAGTGAAGGAGACAGTGCCAGTGGGAGAGGAAAAAAGAGATGAAGAAAGTGGAAGTGAATGAGAGCCAGTGATAATGAGAGGAGAGTCTCTAACAGTGAAAATGAGAACGAGAGAGATGGTGACAATGAGAACAGACAGCAGCAGTGGGAAGGAATGAAAGAAATAGTAGCAGTAAGAGAGAACACGAGGAAGACAGTGACAGTAAGAGGAGACAGTAGAAATAGGACAGAACGAAGGTGACTGTGGCTGCGAGACAACACACTTGGAGAGCTACAAAGAAGTAGTGATCGTGAGTTGGGCTGAATGAGTGTTGAGAATCGCCAGTTGGAGTGGATGGGAAGGAGAGACTAGTCGGTGTGAGGGAGTTACCGGTAGGGTAGTTTGTGGGAGTGAGAGGTAACTTATAAACTTTTGCGAAAATTTTTGAAATTACTGAAGTAGGTAGAATGAGGCACCTGGTACCCCACTTCTCAGTCAGTCTTTTAATGAAGAGGAGCATTATCGCTTTTTTTTGTGCACTGATAGAAGCATTGTTTTCATTTCCTCATATTTTTCTCTTTAGATGGCACTTTTTAAAAGTTATGTAACTGTCAGCATTTAGTGGTACTCTAGCGTTTTTGTATTTTCCAGATTTCTAGTTCTGTTGTTGACGCATCTGAATCGCAACTGGTTAGTTGTGATATATTTAGTGAATACTTTGCTCAAGAGTCACAATACGAGGAGGTACACTAGGAAAAAGGTCTACAGATAGAGTAAGATTCCACATTGGTTACATCATGGTCAAACACAGATTCGGAAACCAGATATTGGATTTTAAGGCGTACCCAGGTGCAGATACAGATCAAAGTATCAAAATTTAGGAGTTTGAAAGATTCCACTTGGGTTACATCACAGTCAAACCCAGATTCTGAAATCAGGTATTGGATTTTAAGGCGTACCCAGGTACATATAGAAATCACAGTATCAGAATTTAGGAATTATAAAGAGCAGACTGAAGTTTAAGAGAATCGTCCGGAAGAATCAGTGTGAAGGGAAGTAGAATACAGTACCGAGGCATGATGAGACACTTTGAATGTCGCCAAGGCTATAGGTACAGCGGTAAGGAACACCACAATAGGTACTTCAATTGAAGATATGTGGAAATCTCTAAAAAGGCAATCACAAATGTTTGACAGTCAGACGTAGGTACAAGGAAAGTAACTGCGAAGAAACCTTGGGTAACAGCAAAAATACTTCGCTTTCTTCACGGAAGAAGGAAGTACAAAAAGGCTCAGGAAAACAAAGGAATGCAGAAATATAGACATCTGAAAACAAACTCGAGACAGAGCCAAGCAGCAATGAGTGCACACTTGGGGATGAAAAATAAAGGAGAAATTATTGTTGTAATATACCCGTTACTGCGAGTGAATGGAAAAAGTTCGTGATCCAAACAATGCACCAGCGCATACTGTCACCTAACCAAAAGTCCCTCTTGCCAACGAACTTCACTATTTACCACCACAACTTCGACTTTTTCATCCTCCTTTTTAAATTTTCTAACCCATGTGGCCGATTAAGGAATCATACGTTCCACACTCAGAACCGTAAAATGCTCGTGCCCCTCTACAGAAATAACATGTTTGTCTCGTGTCTTCACCGGTTGTGGTGGCACCTACTGTATCTGTATCGTTGAGGTAAAGAATCCACCCTACTTTGGCCATGCCTACAATTCGTGGAGCAGATTATAGAAACACGAAAACATATGTCTTTAAGAACTGGATATTTTTAGCGACGGACAGATCAAAACAACTGACTGAAAACACAAATAACAGTGTGTACCAAGATAAAAAGAAGAAGGCATAGCAACAACTGAGGTTGAAATATCCCTGGCTAAAGGAGATAAAGCAGTGAGGAAATCGAAACACGCCTAGGTATCGTATATTGGTAAAAGACGGGCAGAATCACTCGGCTCATTAACAAAATGAAACTAAATATTTTTTTGTCATCTTCTATACCAAGCACACGTTGCCTCTGTTGACGCGCCATGTACACATGACAGTAGCCACCAGCAGGGTCCGAGATCTACGGGATTACGTTTGACAGATGCCAGAAATTGTACGTTTGTCGGGCAGGACGTAGTTTCAACACCAAATACAAACAACTCAATTGGCCGACTGACAGAAATAATTACACAGTGGCAACACATATGAAGAGGACCACCTACACGAATCCCTCTGCTGTGTCAGCCACTTCATCTCATAATCAGAGCTTATTTGCACCCTACATCCTCAATTATTTGTTGGATATATAAAATAGCCACCCTTTACTTTCATCACTGCCTTGCACTCTCTCGGCGTGCGCTGCGTCAGTTTTGCCAAGGTTTCAGTTAGAATTAATCACCATTCTTGCTGCAGGACCTCCCACAATTGTGACGCACTCATGATTTCCCGTTTTCGGATCCTCCTGTGCAATTCATCCCATAGCAGCTCGATTGGGTTACAATCAGGGCATTGGAGCGGCCATTCCATGTTTTTCAATATTTTACGAACCTACAGAGACTTCACACAGCTCTGACACAAGCGAGACGTATGTTTCGGGTCGTTGTCTTGGTGCAAGACAAACCTTTTCCCAATCAGACGCAAACCAGATGTCTTAGCATGTCGCTGGAGAATGGCATGATAATCCTTTTGGTTCATTTCTCCATCTATTTTCACCAAATCTGCGACTTTATTCCCTCCAAAGGATCCCCATACCATCACAGAACCCCCTTCATGCTTTACAGTTGGAATTACGCAATGAGGATTCAAGCGTTCGTGGGGTAAACGGCGTACTTATTGTCGGCGTTTACTTCCATATATTTCGAACTTGGATTCATCAGTGAATAAGACTCTTTCCCAATCCCCCGCTGTCCAATGTTGGTGTGTTTAGCCCACTAAAGTCTTTCATTCTTGTTAACAGGCCGCAACAGTGGTTGCCTTGTTGCCACATAACCTCGAAGGTTGTTGTCGGCCAGGCGTCGTCCCACTGTTGACTCACTCACCGGTGTATCCCTCGTTTCGGCTAGTTCAGCTGTCAATTGACGGACAGTTTTTAATTTGTTACGTTTACTGGTCACTACCAAATACTTTTCCTGGCGTTCTGACATTTTCCTGGGTGCTCCTGAGCGAGGACGATCTCCATAGGAGCCTGTTTCTCGATGCCGTTGTATGGTTTTGACAACTCCGCTGATGGAAATCATAAGTTTCTTTGCTATTTGTTGGACACTATTGCCTTCTTAATGCAAAGTGACTATCATTACCCGTGATTCATGAGGAATCTGTCACTTTGGGGTCATTTTCAATTACTTTCGCGGCGTGTTATACCGTTATGCAAACGCAACTACAAGTGAACAGAAATGTAAACAACGTACCTCTAGAATGAAATTTTCACTCTACAGCGGAGTGTGCGCTGATATGAAACTTCCTGGCAGATTAAAACTGTGTGCCGGACCGAGACTCGAACTCGGGATCTTTGCCTTTCGCGGGAAAGTGCTCTACCGACTGAGCTACCCAAGCACGACTCACGCCCCGTCCTCACAGCCTTAATTCCGCCAGGAAGTTTCATATCAGCGCACACTCTGCTGTAGAGTGAAACTTGTTGTTCACCCTCGTTCTTAGTACGACGGTGGTTATGTATTAAAATGGCAGATCTGTATGTGTATACACGCACGAACGGTGACTGGCTAAGCTTACAAGTCTTGGAGCATGTACTTGAAAATGTCAAACAGCCGAAATCCGCTGATCGTGATATATATGACAGTGATCATATACACTCCTGGAAATGGAAAAAAGAACACATTGACACCGGTGTGTCAGACCCACCATACTTGCTCCGGACACTGCGAGAGGGCTGTACAAGCAATGATCACACGCACGGCACAGCGGACACACCAGGAACTGCGGTGTTGGCCGTCGAATGGCGCTAGCTGCGCAGCATTTGTGCACCGCCGCCGTCAGTGTCAGCCAGTTTGCCGTGGCATACGGAGCTCCATCGCAGTCTTTAGCACTGGTAGCATGCCGCGACAGCGTGGACGTGAACCGTATGTGCAGTTGACGGACATTGAGCGAGGGCGTATAGTGGGCATGCGGAAGGCCGGGTGGACGTACCGCCGAATTGCTCAACACGTGGGGCGTGAGGTCTCCACAGTACATCGATGTTGTCGCCAGTGGTCGGCGGAAGGTGCACGTGCCCGTCGACCTGGGACCGGACCGCAGCGACGCACGGATGCACGCCAAGACCGTAGGATCCTACGCAGTGCCGTAGGGGACCGCACCGCCACTTCCCAGCAAATTAGGGACACTGTTGCTCCTGGGGTATCGGCGAGGACCATTCGCAACCGTCTCCATGAAGCTGGGCTACGGTCCCGCACACCGTTAGGCCGTCTTCCGCTCACGCCCCAACATCGTGCAGCCCGCCTCCAGTGGTGTCCCGCCAGGCGTGAATGGAGGGACGAATGGAGACGTGTCGTCTTCGGCGATGAGAGTCGCTTCTGCCTTGGTGCCAATGATGGTCGTATGCGTGTTTGGCGCCGTGCAGGTGAGCGCCACAATCAGGACTGCATACGACCGAGGCACACAGGGCCAACACCCGGCATCATGGTGTGGGGAGCGATCTCCTACACTGACCGCACACCACTGGTGATCGTCGAGGGGACACTGAATAGTGCACGGTACATCCAAACCGTCATCGAACCCATCGTTCTACCATTCCTAGACCGGCAAGGGAACTTGCTGTTCCAGCAGGACAATGCACGTCCGCATGTATCCCATGCCACCCAACGTGCTCTAGAAGGTGTAAGTCAACTACCCTGGCCAGCAAGATCTCCGGATCTGTCCCCCATTGAGCATGTTTGGGACTGGATGAAGCGTCGTCTCACGCGGTCTGCACGTCCAGCACGAACGCTGATCCAACTGAGGCGCCAGGTGGAAATGGCATGGCAAGCCGCTCCACAGGACTACATCCAGCATCTCTACGATCGTCTCCATGGGAGAATAGCAGCCTGCATTGCTGCGAAAGGTGGATATACACTGTACTAGTGCCGACATTGTGCATGCTCTGTTGCCTGTGTCTATGTGCCTGTGGTTCTGTCAGTGTGATCATGTGATGTATCTGACCCCAGGAATGTGTCAATAAAGTTTCCCCTTCCTGGGACAATGAATTCACGGTGTTCTTATTTCAATTTCCAGGAGTGTAGTAGCTAGGGTGGGAAATGGAACTGCCTTGCAATATGGACGACCGCTTCCTATTCAGGAGCGTTCCGTCTGTTGTGCCATGGAAATGGGTAGCATATTAGTTGCTGCGTGTATACAAGTACTTCACATTTGAGTGCCCTGAGATTGATAGGAGCGGTCCAGTAGCCACGAATAGCCACCTGGCTCTCCTGATCTGACGCCTCTGGATTTGTTTGCTCTCGAAAGGCTCCTTGCGGGTTCATGTGGTGCCTGGTTTACTTGGTATAGTGCACCAGAGTTTCTTACGAAGAAGATTACTGCAATATATATCATTCTGAGTAAACAGTGCCTTATCTTTCTCGAACTCAAGGCACTTGTGCATTGATTATCCTTGTTGTTCCCGAGATTCCAAAGAATAATTCGTCCTTCCAAATCATTTATTAATTACGGTCTGTAAGTCTAAAGAAGTCCATGACGTCAGTATCCTTTATACATAAAAGAAAGGGTTCAGACATAATATCCTCGAAGAACTAGAAATTTTCAAACGCCTTTCTCTTATCGACGATTTCATTCTGAATGAATAATTGAAGGCACGTAATAAAAATTTCCTTGATAGTATAAGGCACTTTCTTAGAAACGTCTACAATTGACTCCACTTTTTCCTCAGGGTAGACTCAAAAATATCGTCTTCCTCTCTCCTTTTTATGTATTATATTGTAATTAGTTTTCATACGAAATGTATAGAATATCTGCTATTGCACTATCCCATATAAGATTTATTTTGCAGAATCCTGGCTATTGACTTACGAGATAAACACTTATATGCTATTTAGAATATTTATGTTAATGTAAGCTATTGATTTCTTCGATTGTTAATAGAGGGCGCGACTTCTTTCGTGTCCACCACGCTGTGCAAAATTCGGCCTGTAAGCCTTTTGATCTGATGCCCCCCCTCCGAGTGCATGCTTCCTCTAACAGACCTTAGCAACTTACAATTCAAATGGCTCTGAGCACTATGGGACTTGACTGCTGAGGTCATCATTCCCCTAGAACTTAGAACTACTTAAAGCTAAGTAACCTAAGGACGTCACACAAATCCATTCCCGAGGCAGGATTCGAACCTGGGACCGTAGCGGTTGCGCGGTTCCAGACTGTAGCGCCTTGAACCGTTCGGCCACCTAGGCCAGCGCAGCTTACAGTGTGCTACGTCATGTGTCATGAAGCTATACTTTTTACTGAGGAGTAGCAGTGTTATGTCGGTTCCAATACCTGAAAGTTTTATTTGGTTTGAAATACGATTTCAAGAAGTTATTTTATGTTAGGAGACCATTTTGATCGTAAATTTGTTCATTTGTCACAACATGTGAGCACAGCGCATCATAAATTTGTTTGGAATAATAACCATCTATTCTGGAGTTTCTTCTGAATCAAAGGTTTCGCAACCTTTTTAAGTAATCGTTCTGGATTGTCTGTTGAGGACATCGCTAGTCGGTGTAGAAACAAGATCAAATGAAATCTTGCTGCAACTGGTTGGCTGTATTACACAAATGATAGTCTTGTAACGTTGCTGGCTCTCAGCCATGTTTAAAATTGTGATAATTATGAGGAATCAAAGAGGAGAACCCGAAAAGGGAATCTGATCGCTTTTCTGGTATGAATCAAATGGAAACACATTTGCAAGTGAAGGCAGTTGACACGTTTGTGAGCCTGTGAGGCGGTGTTTGTGACGAGGAAGAGCAGCGCCTTTGGAGCGGACGGGGCCGGGGGCGCTGCGTGCAGGTCACGGAGGACGTCCGCAGTCCGGGCCGCAGATACTGAACTTGTGACCTTTGCGAAGCGAAGCCGAGATCCTGGCCTGGCGCCTCGCCCAACACAACGCAGCCCGCGTTGCGCCGCTGTGCGTGCGTTGCGGGTTGCGTCCCGCCGTCCCAGGCGCAGCGCGCTCCACGCGGCGTTGTCCGGGGACCGGCGCTTCCGCGTGCGCTCGGAGTAGCTCAGGGCTCTGACCGGGACAGCGTACTCCACGTGTAGCACTACCGCCAGGGAAGGGCTGGCTGTACTACTAACTGGCTATACTACTGACAAAACTACTTTTTTTTGTTGACCGGCGGTCAGCAGCTTGAAGCAAGCATCCCGAGGTATTTACTGCCAGTCACGCCCAGTGATGGCACTAATAAATCTGTCTTCTGTGCTCCCATATTTTTACGTTCTTCTTAAACAAACTACATTTTAATTATATTTCAGCCTTATATAATTGTTACACTGCTGGCCATTAAAATTGCTACACCAAGAAGAAATACAGAAGATAAACGGGTATTCATTGGACAAATATATTATACTAGAACTGACATGTGATTACATTTTCACGCAATTATGGGTGCGTAGATCCTGAACTACCACCTCTGGTCGTAATAACGGCCTTGATACGACTGGGGATTGAGTCAAACAGAGTTTGGATGACGTGTACAGGTATAGCTGCCAATGCAGCTTCAACACGATACCACAGTCCATCAAGAGAAGTGACTGGCGTATTGTGACGAGCCAGTTGCTCGGCCACCATTGAGCAGACGTTTTCAATTGGTGAGAGATCTGGAGAATGTGCTGGCTAGGGCAGCAGTCGAACATTTTCTGTGCCCAGAAAGGCCCGTACAGGACCTGCAACATGCAGTCGTGCATTATCCTGCTGAAGTGTAGGGTTTCGCAGGGATCGAATGAAGGGTAGAGCCACGGGTAGTAAAACATCTGAAATCTAACGTCCACTGTTCAAAGTGCCATCAATGCGAACAGGAGGTGACCGAGACGTGTAACCAATTTTACCCCATACCATCATGCCGGGTGATACGTCAGTATGGCGATGGAGAATACACGCTTCCAGTGTGCGTTCACCGCGATGTCGCCAAACACGGATGCAACAATTGTGATGCTGTAAACAGAACCTGGATTCATCCGAAAAAATGTTTTACCATTTGTGCACCCAGGTTCGTCGTTGAGTACACCATCGCAGACGCTCCTGTCTGTGATGCAGCGTCAGCCATGGTCTCCGAGCTGATAGTCCATGCTGCTGCAAACGTCGGGGGAACTGTTCGTGCAGATGGTTGTTGTCTTGCAAACGTCCCCATGTGTTGACTCAGGGATCCAGACGTTGCTGCACGATCCGTTACAGCCATTCGGATAAGATGCCTGTCATCTCGACTGCTAGTGATATGAGGCTGTTGGGATCCAGCATGGCGTTCCGTATTGCCCTCCTGAACCCACCGATTCCATATGCTGTTAACAGTCATTGGATCTCAACCAAAACGAGCAGCAATGTCGCGAGACGATAAACCGCAATCGCGATAGGCTACAATCCGACCTTTATCAAAGTCGGAAACGTGATGGTACGCATTTCTTCTCCTTACACGAGGCATCACAACAATGTTTCATCAGGCAACGCCGGTCAACTGCTGTTTGTGTCTGATAAATCGGTTGGAAACTTTTTTCATGTCAGCACGCTGTAGGTGTCGCCACTTTGTGTGAATGCTCTGAAAAACCAATCATTTGCATATCGCAGCACCTTCTTCCTGTTGGTTAAATTTCGCGTCTGTAGCACGTCATCTTCGTGGTGTAGCAATTTTAATAGCCAGTAGTGTATTTAAAAATATTATTCCTCTTCAAATGTTGTAGATAGAAATAAAACTGCAAAAAGATGAAAAACGGAAACTGTAAGATCTACGACCTATTTTAAAACACCAAATAACAGGTCTTTAATTTTGCCTTGCATGAGACACGATACAGGGTTCGCCAGATATACACCGTCAGTCCCAAAACATTTCAGACTGGATTAATCAAAGAACTGACCAGCAGCTAGTAGGACACGCTCTCTGAGGGTTTCTAACAAACTTAATTATGAATATAGGCAGTTCATCCCTCCCAAGAGCTGTTACCAATGCCGATACGAACAAGATATCTGTGCTGGGAATGTTTTAATTTTGATTTGAAGTCGTAAAACAGATGACAAAAGAAAATTTTTCCGTATGGTAAAATTAAAAATTAAAATTTTTCTTATTTCTTTGTTTACTTATACAGTTAAAGTAGCTACTTGTCACATTTCATGATTCTAGGTAACGGGAAGTACCCTATATGTTTTGATGAATGAGGTAGCGAGTGTAAAAATATGTGACGTACATGGCCAAATCTTTTGATTAAATTGGCTTAGAACCTTATATTTATTACAACACCAAGGGACTACATACCTTAGTAGGTGACATAAATGTCAACCTAGCACATGAACCAGTTCCTGAGCAAGGGTGACATTGATAGACAGACAGAAACAATCGGACAGCAATGAAAAATATTTTTCATTGTGATATAATTACAAATTATCAATTTTCGTACCGTGAAATCTTACTTCTTGCTAAATTTCATGATTCTAGGTCAACGGGAAGCACCGTACAGATTTTAATGAGACAGTTTTGAGTATCAAAACGAGTGGCATAAATGGCCGTATCTTTTGATTGCATTGATTTAGAAGCTTGCAGTTTTTACGCCTCCAACAGACCGTAGATCTTAATACGTGACACAAATTTCAACTTGATACGTCTATCTCTTTTTGAGTAAAAGGAGTCTTAACATGTGGGTGACAGACGACTGGATAACAAAAGTAATTCTTTTTTATGTAATATAATTACAGATTAATCATTTTCGGATTTTTTCCTTTATTTGCACTTTGAAACCCTGATTCTCGCAAAAATTTACGGGACTATGTCAGTGGGAAGTACCCTATACACCAAAACGTAATTAATGTAGCGCAATGAAACACCGGGAATACTTTTGTCTTGGTGAAATATTGAAGTAATCGAAATTGTAACATAACTGGTTAATGTAAGAACGAGATAAGCCATTGCAGATGTGAAATTCTGATACGTTAACTACTAGTGTAGTCGCCAGAATGTTGAATGCAACCATGCAAACGTGCATGCATTGTGTTGGACAGCTGCCGATTGTCAGTTTGTGGGATGGAGTTTCATGCCTGTTGCAATTGGTCGGACAATACAGGTACTGTTAATGCTGGTTGTGGAATGCGCTTGAGATGTCCGATGATGCCTCATATGCGCTCGATTGGAGACAGGTCTAATGGTCGAGCAGGCCAACGCAATATGTCGACACTCTATAAAGCATGCTGGGTCACAACTGCAATACGTGTGAGAGCGTTATCCTGTTCGAAAACACCCTCTGGAATGCTGTTCATGAATCGCAGCACAACAACTCGAATTACGAGACTGACGTACAGATTCGCAGCAGGGTGCCTGGGAATACCACTAGAGTACTCCAGCCGTGATTCAAAGTCGCACCGCAGACCGTAATTCCACGTGTAGGTCCAGAGCATCTAGCACGCAGACAGGTTGATTGTGGGGCCTCAACTGGCCTCCTTCTAAACAACACACGGCCGTCACTGGCACCGAGGCAGAAGCAGTTGGTATCAGAAAATACAACAAATATCCATCTGGCCTTCCGATGAGCTCTCGCTTGCCACCGCTGATGTCGCTAATTGGCGTTGGTTTGGGGTCAGTTGAACGTACGCTACAAGGCATCTAGTTCGGACCAGTCCTTGAAGTAACCGACGTCTTACAGTTAGTTGTGTCACTGTGGTGCCAACTGCAGCTCAGATTGCTGCTGCAGATGCAGTACGATGCAGCAGATCCGTACGTCGAACACGATGGTCATCCCTTTCGGTATTGTCGCGTGGCCGTCCGGAGCCCACTTTTCTTGCGACCTTGCATTGCCGTGACACCCGTTGCCAGCAATCGTGTACGGTGGCTACATTCCCGCCAAGTCTTTCTGCAGTCTCACGGAAGGAACGTACACCTTCTCTGAGCCCTGTCACAGGATCTCATTAAACTCAGTGAGATGTTGATAATGGCGTCTTTGTCGCCTTAAAGACATCCTTGACTAACATCAATTTACCAAGTCCAGTCTCTAAGGTAACTAACGCTCACGACCTTTACTGCGTATCCTTAAAGCACACCTGATTTGTATACTCACAGTGACACTACTGGCGCCACTCTTATGCAACTGGCACGAAATTTGAATGCTCATTATCTTTCAGATGTGGAAACATGCATACCAGCTTTCGTTTATGGCGCACAGCTTCTTCTTGGAGGCTGCGATATTTTCTGTCAGTGTATTAGTTGACTGGTCTAGGAAAGTAAGTCCTCTCAGTTTTGACATTAAACCGCACCGTGATTTAGGACACATCCGCTGTAGCATCTGCCACAGGAGCACTGGAGTTGTCCGAGCATGTCCGTGATGCTTTCGCGCTTACTAAATGAACCTGTAATAAGAAGCACTGCTCTTCTTTGGATCCCCTCTATTTCCACTATCAATCTCGTCTGGTACTGATTCCAGATCGACGAGTAACATTGAGATATTGGTCAAGCGAGGTTTTTGTAAGCTATGCCTTTTGTTGATGATCAATCTTTGCTGAGGATTCTTGCAATGAATCTCACTCAATCTGATATCTTCCTTACCTGCGATCAGTGTTATGAGGGTCAAAAAATGGTTCAAATGGCTCTGAGCACTATGAGACTTAACATCTGAGGTCATCAGTCCCCTAGAAGTTAGAACTACTTAAACCTAACTAACCTAAGAACATCACACACATCCATGCCCGAGGCAGGATTCGAACCTGCGACCGTAGCAGCAACCCAGTTCCAGACTGAAGCGCCTAGAACCGCTCGCCTACCACGGTCGGCCTATGAAGGTCATTCGACTAGAAACTGATACATATGCCTACTAGATATTTTAAGTGTGTGACTGCTACCACTGATTGTTATTCAGTCGTGTAATCATGTGATAATTGTTCTTTCCGCTTATGTACGCGCATTGTGTTACAGTTGTTTATGCTGTGGGTCAACTGTCAATTCCCGCACCAAACGTCGATCTTCTGCAGGTCTTCGTACACTACGGTACAGTTTTCTAGAATTGCTACGTCTCTATTCTTAAAATCATCATCCGCGACAAGCTGCATGGATCTTTCGACGTTACTATACAGGAAGATTCTTACTAACGTTTAAAAACTCCCAAAGTGGTGTAATTTTTCCTCCTATGTTTCTACGTAATTCCGTAGCTCTCAATTCGTTCAAGCAATCAATCATTCATGATAGGAAATACAGTCATAGCTCAGTCACTCAAAATGATTCTGAAATTTTACTTATTAGAATGAAATCAGGTGATGATTCTTCTTCTCTGCAGGCTCGTGCTTTGCGGCAGTCTGCTAATCTGTACAAATAAAATGCCTCGTAATTTTGGGAGCGTTGTATAATCAGTCGGGAAACCTCAGATCAAGCGGATATTTGGCTTTGATGAAGTTTAACCTTCCGAAGAAGCAATGGAGCTCTTGGATTATTAAGTGCAGGTTCGTATCCAGTCTTTCGGAAGTCCCTTCTGATTAACAACTACGCAATATATCGATAAATATCATTAATTCTCAAATTTAAAATACACACCATTTACTTGAAGGAGCCATCTATATATATTTCCATTTAATCGTACAGTTCATATCAGTTATCTTCTGTAATAAATCTCAATAATCAGATTACAGTTCTTCCAAAACCCAGCTCAGGCTAATCGGCACGAAGACAATCTCGGAAGCTCCCTTCCTTTTTTTCTAACAACCACCAGAGAGAGTAATACAAAGAATACTTATGCGCTCATGGCATAGCTATTGTATGAGCTACTTTTCGCATGGATTCTGCGAGTATGAAGATAGAAAATTTGTAAACGTCATTCAAGGGTAGAATTGTATCAGAATAATTCATCGAATATAAAGAGATATTACAATTGCCCCTCGCAGCGAGCAAAGTTAATGATAATACACTTTGCGAGCTAACAGAAAAAATTTGTTGGGTTGTTTATTCAAAAGAGGAATATTTTGAACTAGTAGAATTTTACTGTAGACAGTATGGGTAACATGTTAAGACAATAAGTTACGGGAATACCTAAGCTGTAGCTATTACATGTACCAGGGTATACCCGCATCCCGAGTACATAACCAGGGAAGATGTAGATTGGTGTAATTACGAAAAAGGTCTACCCATTTGGGAACTGGCCTTCACAGGGAAACCCTGGAAAACCCGGAAGAATAGACCCCAGCTCAGGTATTAAAGAAGATAGGAAAGCCTAAATCCAGTAATTTTGAAATATATAGAAGCTCTATAGATTAGATCGAAGGAAAAGTGCCTCATAGCCAAAAAAAAATTTTACAATGCTGCTCAAAAAAAAAATTTTTATGAATTCTTCTTTCGACGATGTAGCCGGCGATCTCGTTGTGAAGTCGATGGAACAGGAACACTGGGTACGGACACCGGGTAGGCGACGTACAGCGTTTGGTGGACGCGGCACGGAGGACAGGCGATGGCTTATGGTACAGGATAGAAGCTGGTAACGTGCCGTAGAAATAGGAAGATGATCTCAGGAACAGATGGTCAGGGACGTGAACATGAAACAGGTTTAAAGTGGAATAAGAAAAAGTTCTGACTGAATAAATCCCTGGAAGAGAGTGGATTAAGGCAACGAAGTCCATATTTCATCGTTGAACTCAAAATCGGAGTGGATTCTTATATTCTTCCATCTGTACTAGACTGGAACATCCATCAGTCCTGACAATCGCGAATTTTTTGTAGTCCTCAATACCAAAGTTGTTTTGCATTACAACTGCTGATTGTCCAAAACATTGCCAAATAGACTGTGGGCATTTAAATTTTGTTGTAGCTCATATCGAATGTATTCCTCTCAAAAAAAATTTTTAATCTAATCTTCGTTTTGTTATAGTGCAGGTGGAAGTAGAGCATTGAATCTGTCCGAGGTTTGCTTTCAATCACGAAATTATGGATAAAATTTAAGTTTACACCTGATGAAAAATTTTAAAAACAGGCATATGACACTGACTCCACAAAAGGAATAATTTGAAAAATTTTCATTATTTTTATAATTAATTGATTTATAGATCCACTTGCAAATAAATATCATTAATGATGACGTATGTTCATTTAACAAATCATCCACTCGTAGAATCTTCTTCATCCTCTCATGAACATTTAGGGAAATATATTTCAACAATTATGCCCATAATATGAAACACACAAACTGCTATTCTTAAAAAGTTAGTTAAAATTCTTAAATTAATTCTCCTGGTAAAGAAGGCATAATGAAAAATCTAAAAATTATAATAATTTTCTCTCGCGCAACCAGAGAGTTTCATCAATTGTTTGCAACAGTGACATTATCGACTGTTGCTTCATTTCACAGTTCATTTGTTTTCTTGCGCGAACAGCGCATATCATACACACAGCGTATTTACCTACATATCCCACACTGTTCAAGTTTCACACGCAATTCTCACATAAGTGCCGTGTCTTGAGGAAATGTAGATGCACTTTCATTGTATATCACTGTGGCTTCTGCTCATAGTCCACACTTACAAACACTAGTAATTAACAAATTCTTCTACCTATCTTAAAAATTTTGTGCTAAACTATCACAGGAGTAATCTCACTGTCTCTTAACCTACCACAGGAGTAATCTCACTGTCTCTTAACCTATCACAGGAGTAATCTCACTGTCTCTTAACCTATCACAGGAGTAATCTCACTGTCTCTTAACCTACCACAGGAGTAATCTCACTGTCTCTTAACCTCTCACAACATAAATTTCTTTATATTTGTATACAAATTCGACTCATAGTCAAATTCCACTCTAAATTCTTCTCAATATTTGGTATCACAGATCTACGATCCTTCAAAAAATTTCTTAATATCATTACTCGGGAATAATCCCTTTATTCTTTTCGATTCGGGATATGCCAACAAGTATGATCCAGGATTTGGTATATTTACAATAACATATGGTCCGGTATAAATAAGATTCCATTTCTTTATGTTCTTCATTAGTTTCGAGGAATGGATGTGTCGCCTCAATAAAACGTTTTCTCCATATTATTTTATTAATCTCTCTCGCATCCAGAACTAATCTTACGTGGCCTCCAGGTTTTGGAACGACTAAGAGCGGAGAAAAATATGGACTAGTTGATGGCTCAATCAAGTTCCATTCTAACATTCTATTTATCTCCCTTTGAATGGATTGTTTTAAACGCCAGGGGATCGGATAGTGCGTGTAACAGTAAGTCTGATGTGGCTTCACTTGTAGGTGACAAATATACCCTTTAATAATTCCTGGTTTCTCATCAAAAATCTCTTCATATGCCCCTAACAAATAATGAAGCTGCTGCCTTTGTTCTCCGGTAAGCTGATTTGATTCACTAGCTTTTACCATTGTTGTTTGGTTAAAGTCCTCCTGTTGTATCAAATCCTTTGAAAGCTCCTTCCAACGACCGTTTTTAGTGTCAATTAATTGAATTATGGCACCGCGACAATATTTCTTATGCTGTCTCTTCTCCATTTAATCTATTTTTAACTATTCCTTCCAAAAAATCAATCTGACACTCGTACTCCTGCATACTCCCAATACCAAGAATACAGTCCACTAATAACTTCTCCACTACAAGGAACGTGCATTTTATTGCTACATTTCCCATTTTCATCTCTAATTGTGTTTGTATTTTGACATTGGGAGAGCGTGCTCAAACAGCTCCGATGATTTTGCAGTTCTGTACTGGCAAAATTGGTACCTTCTTCTTCCTAATAATTCTCCGAAAAAGAGCGCCTGAGATGACATTGGCGGAAGCGGCGGTGTCCAATATCACATTCATTGGAACTTCCTCTATTTCAACACATACTTCCGATACCGGAACACTCGACCTGTCATTATGACAAGTTATTAAATCCTTTGTTAACTCTTCAGTCAACAGCTCACCATCATTATATCTTAACAATTGTAATTTTACTGTTTCGCCCCTAACAGATCCCCTGACCGCTCCTCCGGGGCACGATGCGGTCATGTTTAGTTTGACTGATTATTGGTCCGATTGGTATTTATCTCTTCAGCTACTTCAGTGATTATCGGTTGTTGTGGTGAATTCGGTCTATATTGTCTTGCTTGATTTGTGTAATTATTGTTGTTGTTCTGCTGGTGTTGGTAGAACTGTCCTGTGTTGCCATACATTGGATCATATCGATTAAAATTCCTACTGTTTCTAAAATAGCCCCTCGCTGCACCATTACCAAAGTTTCCATTATGGTAATAATTATTATTTGCATTTTGTCCATTTCTAAGTCTCCTCGGAGAGTGTAGTTTGTTATGATTATTGTTACTGCTACCATTACTGCCATTCCCATTCGAGTTGCAGCTCGGATTCGCTTCTGTTACTCCTCTTTGATATGACATTTCTCTTGCCCTTTTATTGTCCTCCTCAATTATATCAATATGATCAAGCGTAGTCATAAATGAGTCTATATCCTTATCATTTATATATAACAGCTGATTCCTTATACTGGTGGGTAGTCTGGACTTGAGTATTCTAAGTATATCCGGCAAAGGAATCGGTACATCCCAATACAGAGATTTATTAATGTATTTCTCAAAATATCTCTTTAGAGATCCTCTAGAAAATGAGAAAGGCTCAGGATATAATACTTTCTGCCTAAGTCTTTCTTGTACTCCAGCAGACCAATACTTTGCTAGAAAAGCCTGCTCAAATTCTTTGTAACATTTACAAGAAGATGTTTGTTCGGATGCCCACAATGCTCCTGTTCCTTGTATATATCCAGATACAAAACTAATCTTTTGCCATTCTGTCCAAGATCGTGGAAATAGACCATTGAAACTTGGAATAAAGACTACAGGATGAACATTCTTTTTGTCAGGGTTAAAGATTTGAAATTGTCTCTGTTTAATCATCTTCTCCTCAACGGTACTACGATTCCAAAAATCATCCTGTTCGTACTTTTCCCTTTCCGTTATATCCAATCTAACTTGTGATGTTCCAGTTCTATCTACATCGGATCTTGACGTGGACGGAATGTCAAGCGCAGATTGAGAGTTTTGTTTCCTACTTCTCGCTGTTTCTAAATCCTGCTGCGAGAGATTTAGTGATATTTCGATATTTTCTTTCCAACGTGAGAATTCTTCGCCAAGTTGTTCTCGAACTTCCTTTAACCCTTTGTTAAAAAAATTATCCTCGGAACTCTCTGAAATTGACTGTAAAGCTACTTTCACAGTTTCTTCTATCGTTTCCGAAGGAGAATTTTGCCGCTCTAATGTCATTTCTGAAAACTTTCCCGCAAGTACATTCATTCTATGTTCCTCTGTCTCCTGTTTTTCCTTCACTTCGTCAAATTGCTTCTTTAGATTATCTTGGGATTCTGTTATTTCTGGTATCATAGCTACGGAACACTGTATGTCCTCTTGAGCTTGTATTACTTGAGGAAACAGTTCTACTTGTTTTTGTATCGTCTCAATTTTGACGGATACATATTCGGTTAGTTCCGCTTTTAATATACTATTGTTTTCTTGGCATTGTTGGCGGACCTGCTCAATTCGAGCAATAAGATTCTGTTCGGTCCTTTCTGCCTGTTCCTTTATTTCCTGTGTCTGGGTATTTAATCTCTGATCTAATTCGGTAAAGGTTGCTCTTAACTGATTTTGTAATTCTGTTTGATTTTCGGCTAGTTGATTTTTGAATTCATTTTGTATAACGGATAAGTCTCGTTTCACCTCCGCTTGGCCTTCGGCTAATAGAGACAACTGTTGCATAATAACAACTAATGTGTCAACAACAGTCTGATCAGCTGTTGTATGAATGTCTTCTGAACCAGCGGGATTATTTATATTGCTACCGCTAGCCACAACAGTCTCAGAATTACTATCCGTGGCCTCTGCTTCTGTGCAAACAGCTGAAGGCTGTTGCACGTCTCGTTGCTGATTCAATGACATTTTAAATGCCGCTCTAGTCAATACCATTAAATAACTGTTAATATCAGGTTCCAGTCACTAAATACAGTTTCAAATTTACTGTCGTAGACACACTTAACTTTCAAATTACTTCACAGATGGTATAAAGTTCAATGTTCAGATACGAAAATCACACAATATACAGTTCTACAATCCAATTACTATCTGGAAAAAAGTTCTTCCTAAATTGATTTCAAACTATTTTAACTACAGGATAAAAAAATTAGATTTCTCTGGCCTTGTTCTGTAGTTTCGGTGTTGTCCAATAGTTGAAATCGTTTCTTGGTATCAGCAATCTTTTACTATGGGCACCGAATCTCTCTTCAGATTAGTTACCTCTCGTTCTCGTGGGTTTTCATGAAACAAAAAATACATATATTATATAACAATCCAAGAAAGTCCTGTCACACTGGCGCCACTGTAATTTTTTTCCCCCTCCTATCTACGTGATTATGTAGCTCTCAATTCGTTCAAGCAATCAATCATTCATGATAGGAAATACAGTCATAGCTCAGTCACTCAAAATGATTCTGAAATTTTACTTATTAGAATGAAATCAGGTGATGATTCTTCTTCTCTGCAGGCTCGTGCTTTGCGGCAGTCTGCTAATCTGTACAAATAAAATGCCTCGTAATTTTGGGAGCGTTGTATAATCAGTCGGGAAACCTCAGATCAAGCGGATATTTGGCTTTGATGAAGTTTAACCTTCCGAAGAAGCAATGGAGCTCTTGGATTATTAAGTGCAGGTTCGTATCCAGTCTTTCGGAAGTCCCTTCTGATTAACAACTACGCAATATATCGATAAATATCATTAATTCTCAAATTTAAAATACACACCATTTACTTGAAGGAGCCATCTATATATATTTCCATTTAATCGTACAGTTCATATCAGTTATCTTCTGTAATAAATCTCAATAATCAGATTACAGTTCTTCCAAAACCCAGCTCAGGCTAATCGGCACGAAGACAATCTCGGAAGCTCCCTTCCTTTTTTTCTAACAACCACCAGAGAGAGTAATACAAAGAATACTTATGCGCTCATGGCATAGCTATTGTATGAGCTACTTTTCGCATGGATTCTGCGAGTATGAAGATAGAAAATTTGTAAACGTCATTCAAGGGTAGAATTGTATCAGAATAATTCATCGAATATAAAGAGATATTACAGTGGCTTAAATGACGCTGAGACGTGTAATTTAATACGAGACACGAAGGCTCGCAAATGTCGGGAAATACCGTAAGAATGGAAAAGAAATGTTGAACATGTGACGTCACCAGATGACGTGTCTCGCCGTACGTGCAGCGGTTGGGCTTGGGCGTGGAAGGATGATGGAGGGATGTAGTACTTTCATTCTGGCAAACACTGCAAATTTCGAACACATTTTGTAAATGTGGTCAGTCGTAAACGTAGAAGTTTTAAAATTATTTTACTCTCTGTAACCAAGTAAAAGCTGTTCTTATTTCTTGTTTCTTCCCTTTTGTCACCTTTTTTTCTTTTTTTTTACAGAAATTGTTTCTTAATGAAAACGTAGGTCATTTACTGGTAACGATGCAAACTGTTACTTATTTTCTTGTGACCCAATCGAGTGGTTTCCGTTGTACAGTACTTGGCAATAAACCAGCGGAGATCGCGAGACCGCTGCGCGTGCGGCGAAGTACATCATGTGTTTACCTCACATGTTGAACACTTGTCACCCACTTTTCGAGTATTTCCCGACATCTGCGACCCATGTGTCTTACATTAAACTAATGGTCTCAGTGTCATCTACGCCGCTTCGGAAGTTTTAAAAGTTAATGGTATTCGCTCTGTATATATTGCGAAATGTAGTGGTCCCTTGGCGTACATTTGAAGAATTCTCTACGTTGACACTATGTTCTGTGTGCTAGAAACTGTTAAATACAGTCCCAGCTGGTCTGTCAGGACAGTCCGCACGCTCCTATTTTGAGCATTAGGTGGCGGTGCGGAATTGTATAGAATGCTCTTTGTAAGTCAAGAAACACGACATCATGGGCATAGACATCATGGCTTTCTTGGTCAGGTCGACGATCAGATCTAAATCACTCAAACTATCTTTGTTTTCGGAGCTCATGCTGATTACTACAGAAGAAAAATTTTCGGTCTCCAGAAACGTCATAACATGGGAGAATAAAACATGTTCCAAAATTCTAAAACAAACCGAAGGTAGAGACATAGGCCTGTAATAGTCACTTCTTTTGGTAGGTCTCATTTTGAAGTTCCTGCGGGGATATAAAGGAGGAACCACAGTAACAGTTTTCCAAAGGACGTTTAGTACTTCGGACTTCTGTGATCTTCCGATTCGATATATGGTCGCACGGTATTTGCAGAGACGGATTCGATCCGTTTACTGATTTTACCAAAGAGAAACTTCTTAGGGTTTTCTGTGGAGTCTAATTCACTGAATGCTCATGCATGGCACGGCTTACATTAATTATGACACCATTGAGTTTTTGTTTTTTGTGAGGTTTCGGTTGCTTTTAAATTTGCATTGAAGCTCTCTTTGCTTTCGTAGCAGCGTCCTAATACTGCTGTTGGACTATGATGAGTCTTTTCATCTCTCACTGTTTTGCTCGGCGTATGCAAGGGTTGGAAAAAAAACGGAAACGTCGACAGAAAAGCATGCTTGAAGATAAATGCAGATGATAACCAGGCCTGCAGATTGCACTGTTGTATTTGACTACGACCGGGACCTGTCCAGTATTCTCAATACGTTAAAAATGTCAATCGTGGGCAGAAGAGTGTTCTTTGCAGTTTCGGGGGAATTATGTCGGAGCTAACTGAATTCGAAAGTGGGCAAATTGATAGTCTTCGTATGATGGGTAACCAACGAAACCAAGGTAGTCAAAGTGTTTCGTGCTGCACTGCATCGAAGATGAATACCGCATATCTGGAAAGTAGAGAAACATCATCATTATGTCACAACTTGGGTTATAGTGTATGTTGAATGATCATGACAGACGGTCATTGAATAGCACATTGACGAAAAATTAAGAGGAATACTGCTGCAAAAGTAGCTTCAGAACTGATTAAACCACGATCAACCACACGATTATGTACGTAAGGTTACTGGGAAATCACTTTCGGTCAGTGTTGAGTCTAGCTTGCCTGCAGGAATTTTGTGTCTGGTGGATGAAGAGAATGAAGAGAATGAAGTATTAAATCAGGCGGGTTGCTTAGTTAAAAGAGGTATTGCACACGTACAAGAAATAAAGGGTGAAGAGGCGGTACCTGTTTCTACTGATAATTTTAGAGTAGAGGACGTAGGACTAACAAAGGGGTTATTAATCGCTAGCATGGATATCCTGGAGGAAGAAGAATGGGTCACGAGTGGTGTCACCCGCGGACGATCGCAGAACGCCATTAAAACTGCATAATGAGAAAAAGTGAAGCATCTATAGGGAAACAATAGTGAACGGATGGAAATAATACTTTTGATATTTAAGGATTTATTTTTTGCAAAAGGGCCATTACCAGCTATGGGAACTACACAGAATAATGGTTACCATCAGATAGATGTTGCATCGTAGTATGGACACAAAACAGCATTTTCGTCACCTTGGGGATACCATCAAATCAGAAGAATGCCTTTCGGATTGAAAAATGACCCTGTCGCGTTTCAGAGATCGTTGGATGGAGTACTCAGAAGTTTGAAACCACGGCAGTGCTTAGCGTATCTCGATAACATAATCGTCTGTGGGAGTAATGTGGAACAGCATATTCAGCGATTAAGGAAGTATTCCTGAGGTTAAAAGAATACTGACACAGAAGAGAGAGAGCCATGCCCTCCAACCAGGGATGAAGTCGCACATGCCATAAGCGATCTAAAGAATAATAAGGGAACTGGAGAAGATCGTATAGCAGCCGAGATGATAAAGTGGGGTGGCAACAAAGCAATAGACAACATGACCAACATAATTCACCAGATCTGGAGAACAAAGAAGTGCCAGAAGGATGGAAGAATGCAATTGTAGTACCAATACATAAGAAGGGGGGACAAGAGAGATGCAAACAACTACAGAGGAATATCGCTACCAGAGGTCGGATACAAGGTGCTATCAAAATTATTGCTCAAGAGAGTAGAAGGACAGGTAGAAAGTACAGTTGGCGACTACCAAGCGGGATTCAGAAAGGGAAGAGGTTGTATAGAACAGATATTTATCATGAAACAACTGATAAAAACGAAAACATTCATAACCTTCGTGGACTTCACAAAGGCATATGACTCCATGGACAGACAGACTCTTGTTAGGATCCTGAAGAACAGAGGACTTGATGGAACTACACAAGAACTCATAAAAGAAATTCTGACATACACAATAGCAAGGGTGAGATTCAGAGGAGCACTGTCAAAAGAATTCGATATCAAGAGTGGTGTTAAACAGGGAGATGGATTGTCACCATTGTTGTTTAATATAGCACTGGACGAAGTGATCAGGCAGTGGAGAGCAATAAACTAGGAAATGGGAATACCAAATACCCATGTGGAGAACAAAAAGGACAACAGGGCTCAAGTGGACTGCCTAGCCTTTGCAGATGACATAGCAATAGCAGGTGAGACGGAAAAAGACACGAGACACAACTCGACAACTTAAGCAATCCACAGAGACAAAGATAAGCCACTGCAAGGCAACGGTGATGAATGCGGTATTATATGCTGCTGAGACGATGACACTAGGAAGAAATGGGGCAGAACAACTAGAGAAAGAAAAATACTGAGAAAAATACTAGGTGCCAAAAGAGGTGGAGAGAGGTGGATGCGAAGACCTAGGGAAGAATTGTACCGGAACATGAGAACAATATCCGGGGAAATCAGACTCAAAAGGGCAAGGTTTGCTGGACATGTAGTTAGGAGGAGAATGGACAGAATGACGAAGAGAGTGTGGGAAACAACAGGGAGGACAAGGGGAAAGACAGGAACCAAGTGGGTTGTCGAACTTCGGAAGGACTGGTTGGAACTGGGGATCAAGGTCGAAGGAAAGGAAAATTGGAGGAACAAATATACACCGACCAATATGCCGGAGATCAAGGACAGAGGAGCACACAGAAAAAGATTAGAGTGTCACCAGTGGAGCCGACAGGAGAAACGGAAACTGAAGATCTCAGAAGAAGAGCAGGAGAGAAGAAGAGATAAGAATGA
The DNA here is from genome assembly GCF_021461395.2 of Schistocerca americana. NCBI lineage: Eukaryota > Metazoa > Arthropoda > Insecta > Orthoptera > Acrididae > Schistocerca > Schistocerca americana. The sequence continues at coordinate 105,948,018 of NC_060124.1, forward strand.
AGAAGTTCTGGGAGAAGAAGAGGAAAATGCAGTCCACGAAGGGGCTCTCCATGGTCCTACAGAGGCCGTAACGCATGAAGAAGAAGAAGAAGAGGTTAAAAGCAGCAAAGTTGACATACATAAAAATAAGTGAAATTTTGTAACGGAAGAGATAGCGTGGTCATAATTAAAGATGGGGTTAAGACAGAGTCTACATCAATTGGAGCTGTAGGTGAATTTCCTGTATCAGGATCAGTAAAGGAGTTGCAGTCGTTCTTGAGACTCGCGAACTATTACCGACGGCTCGCAGAAGGATTGCCCGATATTGCCAGACCGTTGACACAATAGTTACAAAACGGTATTAATTAGTGTTGTCAGAAGGGTGCCAAAATACTTTTGAGGAGCTAAAAGAAGCCCTAACATAAAGTCCGATATTGGTATTTCAGGATTTTTATAGACAATTTGTTTTAGCGTGCGATGCGTCAAACCATCCATTTGCCTGGGTGTTGTCCCAAGAGAAGGAAAGCGTTGAGCATTTGGTAACTTGTGTAGCAAGTCCACTAAGTGCTGGAGAAAGAAATTGTTCCACGACGGAGAAAGAGACGTTAAGCCTTATTTATGGAACCACATTTTCCAAATGTTATCTACACGGTAAAATATTTAGAGTAATAACAGATCATGCGGCATTAAAACGGTTGTTGGGGTTAAAGGATCCTCCCAGTAGGTTGACACGATGAGTAGTAAGACAAATGGAATTGGTTTCGAATTTACGCATAAACCTGGAAAGAAGCACGGAAATTCGGATGGCTTAAGTAGCAAAGTAGCAGCATCATATGTTGGGGGTAATGAGCAAAGGAATGGCAAGCTGCACAAAAGCCGGATGAAGAATGTAAGCAGTATTTTAAGCAGTCAAAGTTTTGTGTGCAGGATGGATTCCCATGCAGAGGAACTATGTTGGGAGCGTAGGTAGTGGTAGTAGCGAATCTAAGTAATAAAGTGGTACAAGAAGCTCATGATCAGATATAAGCGGGTCATGGAGGTTTCAGACCTACTAACAGAAGAGTAGTGGAAAGTATTGTGGAGGAATAGGCAGACAGTCGTAAACCAGTATGTGCAGAATTGCGTGCGCACTGAGAGCGGATTTGTTTCGTACAAGAGTACCACTGCACAGATTACCCGAAGCATTAGTACCAGTAGGTTTTCTTTGGGATTGATGTTTAATGTCCATTCAATAAAAGAACTGCAGGAAATATGTACATACTCAGAATCATAGATCTTTTTTCACGATACGTAGAAGTGATTGCAATGCCAAAGCAGCAGGCAACAACAGGACCACAAGCATTTTATGGATAACTAGATATTGATATCTGGATTGCCTGAAACAATAATGACAGAGCAGGAAACGAATTTCAGATAAGGTCTATTCAAGGAATTGTGTGATTTACTCAATGTTAAGAAGTTAAGTACGTGTTATCTCCATCCACAAGCCAATGGAAGAACTGAAAGAGTGAATAGTACAGTTGGGAAGATGCTTGGGTACAGCACTGACTCACATCACACCAACTGGGATGTTTATCTGAAGTACGTCGGCTCTACCTACAACTCAAAGCAGCATATGAATACAAGATTATCGCCAGAACATAATCGTAAAATGTCATCACCATTCGACATAGTGCAAGCCAAGCCATCAGACTATGTACCGGGCCGAGTACAATACACTTTTCCTGTTATCAGCTTGGTAACACGGTCCATATTAGAGTAGTTATAAGTGTTACGGCTGCTGGCAAGCTATTAAAAATTATTGTAAACAGAAACATAAAACCGCGGATACCTTAGAGCATTAATTAATTTTGTTAGCTGGTTTTCCGGTTCCCAAGCCTCGTAATAGTAAAACAGATTAACTTAATAGAATAATTCTATTTCCATCAGTAATTTCATGATTTCCATTCAAAGTTATGAAGTTGTACTAGAAACCAGTTACAGATAACAATTTAATATTATTTCATATTTGTATTTCTGAACAATGGTAATCCTTGGTCTAAAGTAAGTGGCTTTCAGTTTTATGTATGTCATCCATATTTATGGTAATGATTTCTTGTACTAAGCTGTTGATTTGAAAAAGAGATATATTATTTGTAACAAAATGTCTTAAAGAATAAATGTAATGGAAAGCATTGGTTAGCGTAATAAACTTCTTATACTGGACTCTGCGTGAAATTCTTCAGTTCAGACCACAAATAACTGGTGGTACCTACTTCTTTTAACTTGGCTTGGTGTGTTACCGAAAAAAAATCCCATATAACATTAGGGAATGAAGGTAAGCGAAACCGTTGTATTTTTTTAATTTTTATGTTACCTGTGACTTACAACACCCGCACAGTAAATGAGATTTGTTCAGGTGCTTCAGCAATTCGGGCGTATCATTAAGGTATGCAGCGTTCTGTCCCTTAGTGCACTTGATCTCATTCGAGAAAGTAGTGATAATCCCCAGGACAATTAAAACTCCGCAGAAAGAATAGGCATTCGCTCATAATTTGAAGACACGTAAACAACGCGTAATGGAGAGAACGATGCACTGCTGTGGCACAAAACCGCTTCCAGATTATCGTCATATATGGGAACGTCAGCTCAGTTTGACGGATTTACTGCATTATGGGCCGCGCTTTCCAGCATTCTTGGCGCGGATTTTCTCGAACCTCTGCGCGGGTTGATTGCGACTACAATTTGCAATTTAGCTTCATCCGTTTAAGTGCTATTCAGTGTCAGAAGAGAAAGGGAGAAGAGAACAAAAGAGAGGAAAATCTGCTCGCACTCGCCTTCGTTTTTAGGTCGACGGGCGGATTGGTGCGGTCGATAGCAGGTGGCGTATGCGAGCCGATGAAATGGCCACTTCTATCCACTCTATTTCAGGGCGTGAAATTTTCAAAACCCCAAGGTGGCACTTCAGTGCCGACGCTGAATTCGGCTTTTTTGTTGTGAACTACCTTAGATGCTGATAAGGACTTTGCGAGGTGCCACAGTAGCATTTTCATTTCGAAATATTTTACAATGTCGCAAGGAGAGTTACTGTAAAATGCCGACAGGACAGAAAGCTAATTCTGAATGTTTTAACATCTTGTCGAAATTTGTTTGTACGACTGATGCAACAACCAGCTAAGCGCTAATACCATAATATCAACCACAAAATGAGTTTTGTAAAGCACGACGTTTTATTGCGAAATGGAGGTATAGTGTTACTTGATTCATTTTAAAATGGGGTGTACTAATCTAAAAATTCACGGATTACTCCTACAATACCTACGGCTTTGGTCGTCACCAGCTATCAACTTCACACCTATTACCCACACTGTCGATGAAAATACTGAAGCTTGTAGAGGGACTCTTGTCTCAGGGATTGACAGTTGAATCCCATCGTAAATAAATGTAATATATTGCTCACAAATAGGCAAAAAGGTCCGTGATCGGACGATGACACTATTGGCGATAATTTATTGCAAATCGTAACAACCACAAAATATACGCTGGTTTTCACGTGCATTAATTTGAATCTCATGACTGCATAAAACTACAAGGAGAGAATATATCAGACTGAGATTCATAGGAAGAATGCCAAGTAAATGTAATGACAGTAATTTGAAAAGGATAGTTGCTTCTCACCATGTAGAAGAGATGTGCTGAGTCGCAGGTAAGCACAACAAAAACACTGTTAAACAAAGCTTTCGTCCAAACAGGCCATCATCAGTTTCAGACAACACATACACACACAACACACACACACACACACACACACACACACACACACACACATAGAAACGCGCGCGCAAACGAAACTTCGTGAGAGTTTTGTGGGTGTGTGTGTGTGTGTGTGTGTGTGTGTGTTGTCCAATTCTGATGAATTGGAAATCCGGGCGCGAGTCCCAGTCCGGCACAAATTTTCATTGTCCTCATTCCATTCTACAGCTGATGGTAGTCATCATTCGCAACTGCGAATTCATCTGATGTGTTTACTAACGACTGTGGTTGCCGCACTGCACCGTTATCAGAATAACACCGGCACTGCAATATCGTATAATTCTGATGGAGGTCTGTTTGACTGAAAGCTTTGTTTGAGTGTATTTTTGTTGTTCCTATCTGGGGCTCAGCATCTCCACTATATGGTGAGTAGCAACTATCTATTTCATAATATTTTGATTATTACAGCCTGGATTTTCCAAGGAAATACAATTCACACATGAAGGTAGCGGCTTACAAATCAGTCCTTCAACCAAACGCTACAATATCGGTCTTCAGGTTGTGATCCTTACGAGGAGATAGTGAAGAATCAAAGAAGTGATGTTTTTTCTGTAATCCACCCTGTGGTGCGTGGTAAAGAGTGCTTTGACTGCATCTGTCACAGCACCCCATTCTTGTTCAGTTGCAAATAGTTCGCTGGATGAACGACTGTTGTTAACCTTGCATTTGAGTTCGTATCTCTCCAGTTTTCGTTTATCTTTTTTCTCAATGGAAACAACATATTGGCTGAATCTTCTAGGGATATACGCTCTCGTAAAGCATCCCCCCCCCCCTTTCATGAAAACAAGCACAAAGACAGAGAGATTGCAATAAGCCGTTGTCAATCTTCTAGCCATGCGGGATTAGCCGAGCGGTCTGGGCACTGCAGTCACGGACTGTGCAGTTGACCCCGGCGGAGGTTCGAGTCTCCCCCGGGCGTGGGTGTGTGTGGTTGTCCTTAGGATAATTTAGGTTAAGTAGTGTGTAAGCTTAGGGACTGATGACCTTAGCAGTTAAGTCCCATAAGATTTCAAACACATTTGAACTTTTTTTTTCAAACTTCTATTTAAGAAAGATGATGGAAGACATGTCAGTAACTACCGACCTGTTACCTGTCGACATCACTTTCCAAAATTTTTGAGAAGGTGATGTATTCTAGAATAATGTCCCACCTTAGCAACATCATCCTCAACACAGTTTAGGTTTCAGAAAAGTTGCTGTACTGATAATGGCATTTACATGTTCACTCAATACATTTTACAAGCATTACATAATAAAACAGCGTGGTTGGTATTTTCTACGACCTATCTAGGGCATTTCACTGAATCACAGTATTCTCCTACATAAATGGACTGATGGTATATCCTACCAATGTATAATGTCATCTATGACCAACAGAAAATAGAAAGGAGTACTTAGTAATTCAACTAAAATAGCCCACAGAAGTAATTCTGACTGGGGAGATATCAGGTACAGGTTTCCCTAAGGCTCAATCTTAGGTCCACTATTGTTTTGCACATATGTAAACGATCTTACGTATAATACAAAACAAGTAGAAATAGTTCCTTCTACAGATTATAATTAATCCAAGCATACACAAGCAAATGGTCTCACCCTCAATTTTAAAAACAGAACATATTCATTTCTGCACATCTAGGGGTCTACACAAATGGTGTTACACATGGTGATTGGATAATAAACAAGGTGTGAAACTTGAAAAGTCTTTGGTTTCTTTATTGATGAGAATTTAAACAGGTAAAAGCACATTTCGGAATTCTTAAAACAACTTAGTTCAGCCACATTTGGACTTAGAATCACTGAAAATCTTGGGGACAAAAAGATCAGTAAGTTGATATATTTTGCAGATTTTAATTCAATTGATTTGTATGGAACAATATTCTGGGGTAACTCATATTTAAGAAAGAAAGTCTTAATTGCTCAAAAATGTGATGTAGAATAATACGTAGTGCTGACTCATGATCATCTTGTAGACATCTTTTAAGGAGTTGCTTGTTCTACTTCTTCATAGTATATTTATTTCGTCGTGAAATCTGTTGTATATAATCCACTAAATTTCAAAAAGAATAATGATGTTCATAATTAGAAAGTCAGAAGGAAAAATGGCGTTCATTACTCCACTTTAAAGTTGTCTTTAGCACAAAAGTGGGTGCACAAAGCCGCAACTAAAATTTTTGATCATTTACCCGCTGATGTAAATTATCTGACAGACAGCAAAGTAAAATTTGAAAACAAACTGTAAAATTTTATTCTTGACAAACCCTTCTATTCAGTATAATGATTTACATTAGTGAAATGTTTAAATTGTGGTGGGTAGGAATTACTAGATCACATCTGTATATTTAAAAACGAAAAATCCTTATAGACGTCAGCATGATCCCATATTTAGAAATTAATTAGCGATATGAATGTAAAATTACTCGTTCGACATTATTACGATTTATCGTTCAAAATTATTCATGGAACATGAAACTAACTAATTGGTATATCCTGTAGTACCTGCCTGCTTACCCGCTATTTCCTTAAAGGATTCTATTGTCTGATTAATGATGAATATTCCAGTCTTAATCAAACCCTACCTTCTGCTCTTATCTGGTCTTTTTATGGAGATCAGCTCCAGTGTTAACAGACGAGCTGCCCCTGCTGCATAAGATTTACCTTCAGCAGGGGAAAAACATAAAATCTGTTTTTCAGTGGTAAGGGGGCAGCGCCGGCCGGGGTGGCCGAGCGGTTCTAGGCGCTACAGTCTGGAACCACGCGACCGCTACGGTCGCAGGTTCGAATCCTGCCTCGGGCATGAATGTGTGCGATGTCCTTAGGTTAGTTAGGTTTAAGTAGTTTAAGTTCTAGGGGACTTATGACCTCAGAAGTTGAGTCCCATAGTGCTCAGAGCCGTTTGAACCATTTTTTGGGACAGCTGTGGAGTCAGTACCCTTTTTCTCTTTCGTACAGAGATTCGCGACCCAACCTCTACCCGCCAACCACAGTTAAATGAGGATCGGCCAGGTGGTCGACCATATGAAAAGATTCTGTGACGTCAGTGGCAGACGACGCTATAGGCACCAGGAGTGACAAGGCGTATCAGTGCAACCGTTGATGCCCGTAGACCGTGGCCAATACCAGTATAGCTCTCAGCTGTTTCTAGACTGCGGGCAATTCCCGTTTCTAAGCCTTCCTGTCCCGCTGTGTGATTAAACTACTGTCCAATAACTGTCGTAATAAAAGAACAATAAGAATTCGGTCTATGCAGACAACACGTATAATTGATTAGGATACTTTTCAGGGCGCAGGTCCTTTATCTATTATATTAATATTGTACGTTGTGAATGTCGATATAATACTCATATTGACGTTTTTGTTGCAGTACTTGATGCTGATCGATGTCCTGAAAATAACGGGATGTGATTTCTCCGAGAGGGTGACTAGATCTTCAAAATGCTTAAGAATACTGTATTAATCTTTCTCTTGCTCTCAGTATTTTGGTGTAACTCATCCGTCAGTAAAATCGTCAATAATTCAGCACTATCGTGTTCTCAAAATAATGTGATCAGGCATAAACGAAATTTCTTGAAAAGGAAACACCAACTGAAGTCACTAGGTCATACATTCCCCCGCTCTTGAATAAGCACATAACAGGAGCTATTCACATTTCTTCATCCATCGACAATATCTTTCACATGGGGACAAGCTACAGTCTTGCATCGCCACGTCCGATCATTAACACAGTTACAAAACATCTTTTCTCCTCCATAGTTCACGACCAGTTCACTCCAGCGAAAGTAACATAAAACCAAAGATACGAAAGTCTTACATCTACAGATCACTGATATCGATATTTGTTCACAGATGTCATATACGTAGAATAGTTTACGTCGAATAATAACTGCATTTTTGTTAAGTTTGAAAAATCAATTAGTTTTAGAAACGATAAATTATAATAGGTTATTAACACTTTATATGTTAATAAGATCATAAATCTCTGCTGAAAACTGTAAAGTTGAAACATTAGTCACTTATGTTTATCAGTGTCTCACCCTGGTAACTCGAAAATACAAAGACTTAGGCTTTCATAAATAATGGAAGATAAATAAACATGACATAAGAAATATAGGTCGCCAAACAGCTAAATAAGTGTTAGAAAATATTATAGGAACAACAGGTGCATCGTGTTGTAGATCAGTTACAGCAATATCGCCCTCTACGTTACGCCAAATTTACACAAATGTAGACTAGTTCTACCCTGCATCTACACACATCAAACTTCATTATGTCCGTGTGGATGGCATTCATTTTTAAAAAGACCGATTTCAGTGCGCCATGAATTACCTTCAGATCTACAAAGGAAAAAAAAGAATATCTGTAGCATATGCAATGTTGTTATTGCAGTGAATGTATTTGGCATAAGAGTAACACTTCCAATTAATCAAGGGATCTTAATGCTATGAGGCAGGAAAATTTAGTGACTTTTTAGCGTCGATGTTGTTCATACAGCCAACAAGGCAACAGCCAGCAGGTGATATCTGGTATGTTTGTCACAAATGAATAGAGAATTTTGACAACTAAGCAAATTTTTTTTTTAGAAACTGTACTTGTCTTGGAAATAAATGGTTAAAATAAGCGAATTTTCAGGAGTAAAACATCACAGAGGTCTTAGAAAAACGTGATTCTAACGGCAAACGGTGTCCCTATTAATGGCGTTGCCATAGGCGTGTCTCCGTCACGGCGTGCTTCTTCTCGCTGCCGCTTCTTCGCTCCGTTCCGTGAATACAACGAATGTGACAGCGTATTGACGTAGTTTTGTGCCGTAGTACAAACTGGCACATAATGTGACGAAAAAGTGAACTCGAATGGTTTAGTTTTCTTCGTACTAGCTGTGGATCCTAGTCCGTATTAACGTCTTTGCCAAAACACGAATACCATCGATTCTTTACTCGCTTCTAATGCCGTTTGTGTGAAGATAGTAGACTGGTACTTTGTCAGGAAACCAGTCTGTAGTTAGAGTTTTTAAAATATGAATCTGTACTGAGGCAATGTATGAAATTTAAAAAAAAAATGCCTTGGAAATTGACAGATTGGTTACAATATGGCAAATCTAAAAGCAGATAAATAAATGAATAATGACTTTCACAATGGGTGAAATCAGTGCATCGTAAACAGCACAGAACTGTAAGTAATTATTAACGTTGCAACAATAAGCATGGAAACGCAAAGTAGAATTATGGATATTTTGAAGAAACTATTGACAGTCAGCATGGATTCAGAAAATATCGTTCTTGAGAAACTCAACTGACACGTTATTCACACAAACTGCCGAGTGTCAAATACAGGGGATCTCAATTTGATCCCATATTTCTGGGTATCGAGAAGGATTTCGCACAGTTTCCAAAAGCGACTTTTGATCAGACAGAGTGCCTCCGGAGCATCGTCTCAGTTGCACAGATGGATTCGAGATTTCCTATAAGAAAGTTCACGGCTTGCAGGAACTGATGGAATCGTCGAGTAAAATGTAAGTGATGCTTCGTGTTCTCCAAGGAAGTGGTGTAGGCCCTACTGTTCTCAGTCAATATAAATGACAGGAGATAATCTGAGTAGACAGCCAGGATTGTTTCAGATAAAGTCATTTACCATCCAGTAAAACATTAGAAGGTGCAAAATTACTTAGGCAAGATATCTGCATGGTGCGAAAAGCGGCAGTGGACCTGAGGCAATAAAAAGTGTGATGTGCCTACTATGGTTACGAAAAATATCTCGTACCACCACATACAAAATGTTGTGGGGAAGACTAACTGAAGCTTGTCCTTTCTCGCCTTACCACTTAGGAGATGCAACAAATCTACACAACAACTGGCCGTCCTCTTTCGACTGTTGTTTCATGACATGGTATCTTTATCAGATAGTACTGACGGAGAATATCGAAAAAGTTCAAAGAAGGGCACCTCATTTTATATTACACTGAAATAGGGGAGAAAGTGTCACGGATGTGATACGCAATTTGGGGTGGCAATGATTAAAATAATGACTTTTCTTTGCTGCTAGACCTCTTTATGAAATATCAATCAACAACGTTCTGCTCCGAATGTGAAAATATTTTGCCGACGCATACTTACATTAAGAAAGTATGACCATTGTAATAACATAAGGGAAATCAGAACTCCCACGGAAAGTTTCAGGTGTTCATTTTTCCGAAGGGCTGTTCGACAGTGGGACGGTCGGCAATTAGTCTGATCCGAGGACCTCGTTGCCAAGGACCTGACTGAGAATTGCTGAGTAGTCAAAACCACGTACCACAATTATCTGTTATGACCACTATCGTTGTCAAAAAATACAACAAAATTGGATCCCTTTTTTGCATAGGAACTTGTAGTTACAATATATTTGTGGATAAAATAACGAGAAGTTCCCAGAGCAACAAAGATCATGCGTGGAATAATGAACTAGGGAGGTAAAGTCATTAAAAGCAGAGTAAGTGAGCTGAGACGCATAATCATTCACAGACCCTTCTCTGAAAATTATTTTCTTTTAATTTCATACACTGTTTGCTTCAATATAGATTCACGCTTTGGAAACTCTTAACTACAGACTGGTTTCCCGACACGGCACGAGGCATAGTATCCTCAGAGAACAGACTGCAGTAAATCAAAAACTAGTAAAGAATCAATAACATTCATGGTATGGCAGAGACGTTAATACGGACGAGACTCCTAAGTCAGGAAGAAGAAAACTAAATCGAGCGAGTTTCTGTGATCCATTATATGAGATAATATTGTACTGTTTTCGAAATCAGTGATATCGGTACATATTCCAGCTGATTAGTTTAATTCTCTCTCTTGTGTACTGATGCGACCTCCACAACTTTCTAATATTTTGACACGGATATTTCATCAAGCGAGCGGTTGTATAAAATTGTGAAAACTGGAGCTATTGCATTAACATATTTCAAAAGGAACCTATTCTGTATACCACCTGAAATGGAAAACATAGCTTTATTAAGTGGCTGAAGCTGATTCGCTACACAGAGGGTAACTGTTCTGATTTGAATTCTGGAGTATTTATTGCACCTAGTTTGCACCTTGTTTGGTGAAGGAATCACACAAAAGCCTTAGTGGCACTGTCATCGACAAAATTATCGATGGAGTCGCTCAGTCAGGCTATTGACTGTGTCTTGCTGCTGTTAAGCGACCAGGATCTCAGAATTTATTTCAGGTTAAACTTCCAGCCAGCTCTGAGCAAAAGCCAAAAAATTTGTAATCAACGTGAAGGTGAAACTACTGTAAAAACTTTGAGCTGTTATCGAGTCAAGAAGCTAACTCCAGCTGGCAGACATATCGCTCTGGTGCCTAGGTACATGCGTAATGTATGATGCTGTTTTATACATAAGTCCATAAGCCGTCTGAGAACTATGACCGTCAATAAACTACTGTAAAGTTCACGTCTGAGCTTATAGAGAAACAGCTGTACTGAACACATTAAACTTTTTAAAATCTTTGCAGTAACTTCATGGCGATTACTATGGATACGTACACATTTGACGACTTTGTAACTTCTAAAATGAGTGTTTTAGAACTACGTGTTGTTTGCTAAAAGAATATGATAAGCATTGTTCATATAATTATAAATGGCTGCACCACCACAAGGGAATTGTATTTTGAGAAAGACAAACATTAAATACTCAGCAACGTAAGTCATGAAACCGCTTTCGACGTTTTGTTTGGACGATCTTGACGAGCTTGTTGGTGACATGTGTAACAGTAGCAGGGAATATACGGTTACGAGATGGTGACCAGTGTTGATGGTTTGACATGTAAATGTAATTTTGCAATTAATTGTGCGTCAAACCAATTTTATTGTGGTGTATCTTTTACTTCAATGTGTACGAGTCGTCTCTAAAATTAGTTCGTCTGGGGTGCAAGATTTTCACGATTTTCGATTTTAAAGGCATGACAGCGGGAACGGCGGATTTTACGGAGAAAATATTTGAAACGTAATAAATAAATAAATAAAGTATCTATTAAAAATTAAGTACTATGAGCGGTTAATCGACTGTAGGACACAACCGCAGAAACAAATGTAGAATTACGTCCCTCAACTATTTTTGTGAAGGTGACGGCATCTTTCTGTTTTAGAAGCGATTCAAGACGGGTGCTTTTCTGTGATTAGGGCAGATTTATACGACACACAGCCATTATCATATATATTTTGCTTAAAGTAAGTCGCATTGTAAATTTATTGTTTATGTGTAATAATTAAATATAATGATATTATTTAATATTAGTTTCAATTTATGTTAAAAGTCATCCTCACCCATACTGCGTCTTGATTTGGCGAAAGGTTAATGTTCTTTAAATGCACATAAACTATCTACTACGAATCGTTTTTTCCGTGAGTAAATGTTTTTGAAGTCCTATAAAAGAAGTTTTAATCTGAAGAGACTTCTACGGTCGAGTAAGAACTTAGTAAAAGAATCAGAACAGACCTAACAAACAAAGCCAGTTTCAGGCGCCTCAAAAAAAATGAATTAACAAAAATTATTTATTTCAGAAATTACTTAATTATTTTAGTAAGTGTGACACACTCCATATCATTAATGCATGCACGATCCTATCAGAATTGACAATAAAAACAAATTTCAATGACGTTCCAAAGTTTTTCGAGCCATGACTGCAGTTACAACTAGGCTTCTGAAAGGCGCCATGGTAAACCATGTTAATTTTCTTTGTCAGGGACATGAGAAGCTGTGTGACATTGTTTTCCACCACTAATTTTGAAGAGGCTACAATTAAATGGCAATACGTTTATGTTATTGGATACATTTATATTAGTTAATGTAATGACAGTCATCTTGAACAGAAGATAATTCCTACAATGTAAATTCTATGTTCGTAGTATTTCGAATGTTGATATAACCTACAATCCAATAACAAACCTAGTTCCTCTGTCATGTATTAGACTTAACGATCTGTGTTAAAGCTATAGTGTCAAATAACATATTTGGATAACACAACAAATTTTCATATTCATAATTGTCCCGAAATTCCGTTCCCATTAATTTAAACTGAACGGAAAGCAAAATTAAAGCATTGGTCCCCCTTGTTATAATTCTTGCCTCAGGTACCATGTTGCTTGCTTCTTTCTTAAATTTTAAGTACAAGTTATGTTGACAAAGTTAAATATTGATTAAGACTAAATTTAATAAGCAATGAAGTACAATTTGCTCTTCAGAGCTTGGCGACTCTAAATTCGTAGCTATAGAATCTATTTCAGAGGTTTCATCACAAGGTAAGTTAAGAGCAGCTCTCATCCTGCTCGTGCAGGAAACGACTGTTTGAATGGCAGATACAACCATGTTATCAAAACCAGTAGTGTAGGTAAGCAGTGATAAAACCAGTGAAGTGTATTTGTGTCAATGTTAGACATATGATAGGACCGCTGTTTCCAGTTGGTTTGGCATTCAATGGTCGATAGCCATTGAGTAGTAGAACAATTCCTTTATATTTGCTAATGGCTTTTGAGAGAGCAAAACTACAGTATCTTTCAAAGTATCTTAATGCTTCGCACACGGCCTATGAAGCCGCTATTTTCGAGTGTAGAGCCTTCCAATGCGGAATTGTGTCTTATGTAGCTCAGCAGAAAATTGTTGGAAACGCTTGATATATCTAAACGATATTAACAAAGGAACCAAAAAATCCAGAAGATTTCACAGTCGTAAAGTAACATTATTTTAGTAACTGTTGTGTAATACTTAGATAAGGTTACTCACGATTTGTTGCCTGATAAAAGAACAAATTGCTAACAGACACGTAGTTTTGAGAGTTTGTTTATAATTTCGGTAATGTTACCGTCTTGTTGACTTATTATCATAATATATGTACAAATACTGCACAACTGACGATATCGAAAGTCATATACAGAAACTCAATAGAAAATCATATGTAATAAAACCCATATACTTGCTTACGAACTAGCAGTGTAGGGAGAGACAGCCAAATATGACCAGTGTTCACAACTTTATCGAAGCAATGCTTTGGTGGACGGGCTGCAACTATGAATAGTGGAGCTGAGAATCTAGTGTTGCTATTTTTAAACTAAGACGAGGATTTCATGTCCAAATGATTTTATTTGTTTCTATATTTTAACCTTGTGTGCTACCAAAGTGCACGTTCTTGTAGGAGTGACTCCCGAGATAATGGTATCTTGACTCGTAAATCGCATTGCTGAGTTGGGTTGGGGTTGTTTTGGGGGAAGAGACCAAACAGTGAGGTCATCGGTCTCATCGGATTAGGGAAGGATGGGGAAGGAAGTCGGCCGTGCCCTTTGAAAGGAACCATCCCAGCATTTGCCTGGAGCGATTTACGGAAATCACGGAAAACCTAAATCAGAATGGCCGGTCGCGGGATTGAACCGTCGTCCTCCCGAATGTGAGTCCAGTGTGCTACCACTACGCCACCTCGCTCGGTCCGCATTGCTGAGGATTATCTTCCTAATATTAGTTGTTGTAGGTCAAACTGTTTATAACGATTATCTTAACAAGTGCTAACCTGCCGTCCTTAACATGGACGATATTAGAATAAGTAATCACATGTTACTGAGTTGCTACAGAGAGCCACTGTTATCATAAACCATGAAGGATTAACCATTGTACAAAGTTTGTGTAAGTGTACCTGTATATGGACACCATAAAGGATATAATTTAGCAAATAAGAAACCCATCTATACAAAATATGCTAAAATTACGTATAAACAATGTTGTGTACAAGACGATTACCTTTATAATTGGTACATTGTGATTACACCATGATTCTGGTGAATTTGGCACTGAGCTAATGGGTCATAACATAAACACAACCAACTGAATAAAACACATTAAAAACGAGTGTATTCAATGTTTGTCACCACATAAAAACTGCTACGTAGCCCAGAATAAACTCTAGAAGTACCAACGTGGGAAAAAAACCAGCATGACCAAACATGTACTACTGTGCTATCATACCAGATCATGAATTTTCGATTTCGACCAAAGAATGGTTCAACGTGCCAAATTACAATACAAATTATAAGAAACTGTGGGAATATGATATTAAAAAGTTTTGAAGTTATCATAAATTACAAGAATCTAACAAATTACTGTTAAAAAAAGTGTATCAGTGAACAAAACCATCCCACGTCTAGAGGCATTGCTAATTTCTTGAAGGATGTTATTTTTTGCAGAGACTCTATTATGTTGAAATAAACACTATATTTCATAATTTTTCGGTTTGTTAATTTCACACCCTTGGGAATCATCAAGCTACGTAACAGTAAAAACTGTGACGTATATAGCATGAGATATTGCATCTGCGTGAGGGAAGCAATATCTAATGGGATCCATAAAAAGGATTTCGCATAATCCTAGTAACTACTAGCGCAAGAATCCTATATTTGAAGTCTATGTACAAAATTGTAAAAGTGCAAACCTTATGTTGGAATTGTCACTTTTGCAGCAAGAAAATATTATTAGAGTTTGTGACTCAGGGGTTTCGAGGTGTTTGGCCTGTGGACTGTGCAACAGTGGGTATGTTTACAGCAGCATTTATTTAACAGTGTATATATTAGCGCTGAAACACAATGACATCAATAGAAAGCATTAGCAGTTAATAAAAAAATCAAGAATGTTCTGCGCACAAGCACTTCTGTGCTATTTGTACAAAGAGATTCTCCGCGCTCAGTTACCGATAGTATGTGCACTGTCTGTGTCTCTACCCCGTTGCTGGGAAACTGGAGGATGCTGGCCTGCAAGAGCTAGGCCGTGTCCTACGTGAGCGACAGAAGCGATCGACAGAGCGCGACAGTTTCAGGCGACAAAACACAACTGCAGGTACAGTTACGGAAGTGTCCTACGTGAGCGACATCGGTGTCGCTGCCCGTCTCCCGCTGCAACTGGCGACGTTTGAATTCAAACGTGTTTAAAGCTTGTCGCTGCAGCACGCGCGACCGAGAGCGACAGCCACCTGTCTTCTCGACAAAGCAGTGGAGCGGACGCGACGGCAGCTATGATATACTTATCATCGGATTTTAAGACAACTATACGGTGACAAAATTTGTTTCTTCTGCATCCTGTAACTTGATATCTTCAAACGGTAAAAGTCTGAATTTATTTCCGTTATTCGTCATAGTTACTGTGCTGCACGAAATTGGATACATAGCTGTACGAAATTTTTAAAAATTTGTAGAGGTAAAGCCACATTGCTTAGACTTTCCGTATAGTTCATTTAAGGCCAAACATTATTGCATATGAAATGTAACCAATATATCTGAATTGTATTTAAAGTTAAGGCCGGAATTATATCTCACTTCATTCTTGAGATACTGGTTATTACATCAGCGAATGGGTCGCTGGCGGCGCGTCCGAACCTTTCCTGTGCTTTGGGAATCAAGTGGTCGTAAAAATCGTCGTATCTGATAAACTATTCAAGATATCGAAACGACGATTTTTGGAAATGACAGCATGCAGAAAAGACTATTTTCTCTTATCATTAACACCCGATACGTTTTTGTAAATGTGTGAGCAGAGAGAAAACAAGACTCCCTATAAATTAAATCATGAGGTTTTGTCCGAATTTTCATAGCTAAACAAAGGGAGAGAAGCAGGTAAACGGGGTATCAAACTGTCCAGCGTGAAGCCTAGTTTTGCATGAAATTATTTAACTGCTCGAAAGTAATCAGAGTAATTAACGAAAACTTAATGAGTTGAGAAAAAATTGAAATATTTCAAGAAAAGCTGCTGCCAACCTATGAAAATGAAGTGTCAAAAATTTCATCTGTTCAAGGCCTAGCTGGTTTGCTCATAAAAAGATAAATTGATGTGGTATTTAAACGTAAAAAAGGCTTCCTTCGAATCAAGTACGTTAGGAAGGCAAACGAGGATTCAGTAAGATCAAGCTTTCTGAATGAAACTTGAAAATAAAAAATTGAAAGAAATCAATCAAATATCTTATGAAATGATTTGTGTAAAAGAAACGTTGTAAGTGCCTTTGAATTATGCACGAAATCATGAACAGAAAATGAGGTGCACCAATCGTTTCCCTAACATTTGTTATTTCATACTTTTAGACAAATTATTACACAAAACGTTGGACATTCTTTTCAAAAATTTTGTGTGCTTTTGCTTTTACAAACTGTTTAGATTAATTGAAACGCTTGGCCTTAACAATGACTGCAGATGAATTACGTTCGCAACATCAAATATCTGTAAAATTTCATGGTTCATTGTAATTTATTAGGAATATAATGTGTGTGATATAATGGGACAGGTGTGTATACACTATAATGATCAAGTTCTTTGGTAAGACCTTAAAAATATACTTAGCGATGCAGTGTAAACAGTATACATAAAACTTAGTATACAGAATTGTCATTTAAAATGTAAGAAGAACTCAGAATCGAAACCAGGACCTTTTGGAACAACGTAATCACAACGTGTTACGCTACCATTACTCCACAGCTAACCCGTACTTGCCGTGTTTCAATTTGTATATTTATTCGTGTATTTAGGATAGTTAGTCATTTAGTCAGTCATTCTTCCGCATTTATTGGCTGTTAAAAGTGCTTGATCATGCAAAAACATTCGTATTTAATTTATTGAGTCGAGCGCTCCTCTGCTCATTCATGTGTTTTCGAAGAATTTGTCTGGTGAGTTTCGTAGTTGATGATACTTATGAAATTCTCCATGGAGATTCCTCCATTTGCAAATTTCATGCACAGCATTCCTTTCTGCTTTATTTTCCTA
Organism: Schistocerca americana; assembly: GCF_021461395.2. NCBI lineage: Eukaryota > Metazoa > Arthropoda > Insecta > Orthoptera > Acrididae > Schistocerca > Schistocerca americana. The sequence continues at coordinate 105,965,548 of NC_060124.1, forward strand.
AGTAAACCTAATTTTGTAGCCTTAATCTCCAGCTACAGTATTCTACAGTTTAGCAGCGCCGTACAGCTGGTTGGCTCCAAGTAGCTATCTTGTAGCGCAACATGGTCGCTTGCACACAGGGCACCCGAGCTTTTCGCCTGATGCTGTTGCTTGTAGCTGGAGTGTCGAGTATCCAGGAGTCGCTCGCTGTCGGTCGCTTCTGTCGCTAATGTAGTACACGGAGTTATTCTGTGCAGCTGCTGGTTGCGATATAGGAGTGTGCATAGCAAGCAGAACGGAAGGGACTTGCTGGCAGCAGTGTAGAGAGTTTTAGGTGCGGTTCCACCTAGGATATGTGAGCACCCCGTTGGGCTGAACGTAGCTAGAACGTAGCAGCATAGCCTGTGGAGTGTTACTGGCGTCATCACACCGGTTGGATTATAAACGTCAGTTATTCAGCCGATGGAGTGAGCGAACCTCCTTGGGGAACAGTTACGTGCCTATATTGTTGACCTTACGGTTAAACATTTTCAATAAAAGTCACTAATTGTTCTTAACTGACGTGCGATCCACTGCACCTTGGTTTCACTCGCATTTAGCTGGTATTTGTGGTCGCTCGTTTGATATTCTTTTGTGAGCAATGGCACTCGTTTGTATTTTTCTACCAGGCTGTGTTCACTCGATTTTCTGGAGACATATTCGCTATTGACGGCGAACGGGGATAAGAATTAATATTTTAATTCCCATTCATCATGTACTGGGTAATGTGATTTGGTTGATTGTGTGCGCAAGCCCACATTTACTGTTAAAAATTTCCTGTAAGCTTCTTGTCTGGCATATTACCCATTCAGTGCTTTCCAGCCTTGTTTTACTTATTGGTGTTTTGCATTTTATTAGAATAGTGTTTCATTCTGTTCGTGTGTGCATGTGTGTGTGTGTGTGTGTGTGTGTGTGTGTGTGTGTGTGTGTGTGTTTTACAGGACAGATTGGCCATTATTTAATAACTCTTTATTGAACTCAAGAGCGAACCCGGAAAAGAGGCCTCACTGTATGCTTTAGTTGATCTTGCAGCTTTCCTCAGATCGGTTTTGATAATGTTTATCCCTCGTAGACTTTTAGAAAATGAACCAATTCTTGTTAGACACTAGTCAGATGTTTTTAGTAAGTCTGCGTTATTTGTTACCTATTTGCCGAATTAGCCACCTGTGTAATAATTATATTGTGATTTTTTTTGTTTCCCACCTCTGCCAGTGGGCTTAGCTAATTCCTGCTGTGTATTTGATCGGCTACAGCCTTTGTTTGCTTGCCTGTAATCACCTGAGATTAAGATGGGCCAAAATATTATGACCACCTACTTAAAAGCGTGCTAGCCCACTTCTGTAATGCAGTTCAGCAGTGTTTCTGCGTGCCATGGATTCGACAAGTACTTGATAGGTTTCCAGGGAGGTTTGTGGTACCAGAATCCAAAGCGCAGCCTACACGCGCCCCATAGTTTACGGGCGGTTGGTTCATGGGAGCGGAACTGATGCCCGACAGCGTCCCAGTTGGGTTTCAACGCTTTCAGATTTGATGGCCAAGAGATCGATGTGAGTTCACTGTCATGCTCCTCAAACCATTGCAGCACGATTCTGGCCTTGTGACACGGACAGTTATCTTTCTGGAAGATGCCATGGCTGCTGGGGAAAACATTAAACATACGAGGCTACACATAGCTCCTAATAATTTTCACGTGGTCCACAGTTTTCGTGGTGCCTTCGATTACTACTGCGGGTCCCACTGAAATCAAGGTGAATGTTTCCATAACCTAATATTGCTCCTACCGGACTGCGTCCGTGGTGCGCTACATGTTTCGAGCAACCGTTCGCCTGGATGACGGCTTATCTGGATCTGCGCAAGATTATCAATTTGGTTTGACAAAGAAATGGATTCATGCGACTAGGCGACACGATCCCTTTGATCCGAGGCCGGATCACGATGATGCCGTGTCCACTGTAGTTATAATTGACGATGTCGTTGTGTCAACGTGGGAACACGTAGGGCTCCTCTGCTGCGGACTACCACGTTCAACAAGGTGCGCTGAACCGTGTGTTCCAAAACATTGGTACCTGCGCCAGCACTGTTCTCTGTCGTCAGATCTGCCACAGATCGCCGCATATCCTACTTTAGAGAGCTGGCAAGCCTCCGATTCCTACGTCCTGTGATGGGTTATGGACGTACAATTTCTTGTCATTTACTGGTTTCAGCGTTCTTCAACCGCTTTCCATCGATGCTCACGATAGTAGCACGCGAACAGTCGACCAGCTTCGCCGTTTCCGAGATGCTCGCTCCCAGGAACTGACCCACAATAACCTACCTTTTGCCAAAGTCGCTTAAGTCAGCGGAACTGCGTGTCTGAGCCACTAATGTAGCTGGAATGATCCCCCATTCGTCTCTACTCTGATGATATACGTTTGTTACCGCGTCACTTCCCCAGCGATTTCGGCAGCATACACCCTTGCTGCGGGAAGTGGCCACAACGTGTTACCTACATCTACATCTACATCTACATTTATACTCCGCAAGCCACCCAACGGTGTGTGGCGGAGGGCACTTTACGTCCCACTGTCATTACCTCCCTTTCCTGTTCCAGTCGCGTATGGTTCGCGGGAAGAACGACTGCCGGAAAGCCTCCGTGCGCGCTCGAATCTCTCTAATTTTACGTTCGTGTCTTCCTCTGGAGGTACAAGTAGGGGGAAGCAATGTATATTCGATACCTCATCCAGAAACGCACCCTCTCGTAACCTGGACAGCAAGCTACACCCCGATGCAGAGTCTGCCACTTGAGTTTGCTAAACATTTCCGTAACGCTATCACGCTTACCAAATAACCCCGTGACGAAAGGCGCCGCCTTCATTGGATCTTCTCTATCTCCTCTGTCAACCCGACCTGGTACGGATCCCACACTGATGAGCAATACTCAAGTATAGGTCGAGCGAGTGTATATTTGAGTTGTAATTGATACCGGCCAGGGGGCCTTTATATTTGTTTATTAGTTTCCCTTGTGATTTAAACAACTGGTATCTCCTAATTCCCTCCTAAGTGGCTATGTTTATAGGCCTGATAGCCTGCTCGTCTGCAGAGGTGTGTTCGGATGTAAGCTTAAGGCCCTCTAAAATAATTATTAACGGACATCTTGTATTATTAAACAAATTTAGTGTAAATCTTAAAGCACTTCCACCGATTGTAAACCGTGTTTGCATGGACGCTGATCGATCTTGTATCTTTCTTAAATGTTGTTAAACTTGATCTTGTCGATCTTGTGTCTGTTTTAAATGTTATTAAAGTTTTTTAAGTAGTAAATTATGTTCACGTGAAATTGATCAGTGTTGCCGTAAGCTAGTGTTTAAGGGCTTGCCACCTCGTTCGTAAATGAAAGGGTTTCTCCACCGCAGGCATTTATCATTGAGCATTAAGACGTTTGTGCAGTTGGTAAGAGTAATTATTTGTTTGATCAACTGAAGAGCTTGACCTGTAAGTGTCTCTTAATGAGTAACGCCAAATGGCAATTAATAATTCTTTCAGCAAGAATTAATTTGATACTTTGATAAGAAAAGGAAGGAGATTTTATTTTGGGTCTTCCAAATCACCACTTTCCAACCATTCATTTTAAGAACTGTATTTATGGATGTGAAGAGTCTTGGGCTTAACTGTCTAAATAAGGCACCAGTGATCGGTGCTCTCACTATTAAATTGCATCTGTTACTAATTAAGAAGTCTTTAATGGTTCTTTAAGATAAAATAAAGTTTAATTTTGTAGACCCAGCACCTTACCACCCCCAAAATAAGCTCTTTGCGACCTCAGTTTTTTATGTGCAAGGGGCCTCAATAAGTAATGAAACAGATTTTTTCTGAAAGCATGTCGGTATTAGTAAAGATCCCAATACACCATATTATTTTACACTCTTTTTCTTACAATGCTTCTATGCGACGGCGTTACACCTCCTTACTGAGTAGCCCACTGTACTGGTCATCGGAGCCAATGTCTTGCTGCATCAGTAACCTCCCTGTTATCCACCTACTGCTTGCCGTGGACTGTATCTTTCATTGTGCCAAGCGGAGGAAGATGGAAGGTACGAGATCCGGGCTGTAGGGTGGATGAGGTAGAGTGGCTTCTCTCTTGTGCGCAAATTTCTGTGGGGCCACTCGTTGTCTTGGGGGAAGAAGAAGCTCGTGGTCTGGGGGCTAGCGTTGCTGCCTCTGGATCACGGGGATCCGGGCTCGATTTCCGGCAGGGTTGGGGATTTTCTCTGCCACCATTTGGGAGAGTGAGTAGATTGGATTGTGAAAAGAAAATGGATGTGTAGAAATTGGGACTGTACGAGCGCTGCTGGCCGCGCAGTTGAGCGCCCTACAAACCAAACATCATCAGGGACAGGGAGAAGTTCATTTGCATTTATGTGGCGACAAATACGCTGAAGTCATTTCTTCAGTTCGGACATTGCGGGAGTCACACCTTATTGTGGCTTCCCGGCACGCAGGGGATAAATCAGGCTTGCGAACCTTGGTGTGGTGTTGACAGACGCCTTCCCCAATGAATCACCATTATTTTTTCACTGGCGGGTCTCTGTAGACATTCTACGTCAATGAAGGTCTGCGATGCTCTGGTTTCCCACCAAAAGAAACTCAATGACAGCTCTGCATGGAACACACATCCGTTACAGAAGTTATTTTGAAGGTTACGTATACGGCCGCCACCTGTAGGGGCTGAAGCTGGGATGTTCCACGATGTGCCACAACGAACTGCAAATTTTTTTAACTGAGAAAAAAAGTCTTCAGATACCTACTAAACGCCTCTTGTTAAATGGGAGTCGGACAATAAAAAGTGACAATTAAGATACGTATCAACAACAAATACAGTATGTACAACGTAAATATGATTCGTTTTCTGTGACGTACAAGCAGGAACCAATCAAAAACAACAGAACGGAAATGACCATTTTCGCAATTTCAACCCATAGTGTATTATAAACGGGCAACCATAACAACACTATAATAAATTATCACAATCAAAACAAGAGTAACCTCTAATACAAAAAGCCATCACCACCTACAACAGCTTCAAACCCATGGACTGGACCACCCAGCATACAGACAACGATCATCGATATAAAATTCAGAAAAAAACTGATAGCTTTGTACAGCAGCTGAAGAGACCTTCAGTGTGATTACAAAACGCAACATAGTATTCTCTCTTGCACATGACTGAACACGTCCTCAGTGTGAAAATGCAAAACAGAGCACACACTCTTGAGCCCTTACGGCCAGGGGCAGGCAATACAACAACGTGTGATGAATACGTCATTTTCAAATGCATACACCATCCCCTGGCTACCTTCAGTGTGATCAATGCCCTCCATAAAACATCAGCCTTACACTAGTCAGCTGACCAGCAATCAAGTACACTCCAAGTGTTCCGTACACTACACTCCGGCTTCAGGCCACGAGTGGGCTACCGGGACCATCCGACCGCCGTGTCATTCTGAGAGGAGGATGCGGATAGGAGGGGCGTGGCGTCAGCACACCGCTCTCGCGGCCGTTATGATGGTATTCTTGACCGAAGCCGTTACTATTCGGTCGAGTAGCCCCTCAATTGGCATCACGAGGCTGAGTGCACCCCGAAAAATGGTAATAGCTCATGGCGGCCTGGATGGTCACCCATCCAGGTGCCGACCACGCCCGACAGCGCTTAACTTCGGTAATCTCACGGGAACCGGTGTATCCACTGAGGCAAGGCCGTTGCCCGCTCCGTACACTACAGCAGTAATAAATTTCCACTGTTCTCCTCTGTGGCTGTTGCTGCCGTACACTTGTAAATACTCTGTACCCCCTGGAGTTAGGCGTGGTCCACGACAGCTGGGACAGGCCCCATACGAACCATTACGATTGTGCGGACTGCCTAGCACTGTGGCGCACCATTTTGTGAACTGTCTCGGTTGCTTGCCTCCAACTCACTTCTTTTTTTGCTCCAGCTGTGGCCTGCGACGACAATTTGGGTCCGCTACCCCACACCTGGAACGTCCGATCAGCAATTCACTGCAGGAACAGCTCTGCCTCGTGACTCATCTGCCACCAGTCACTGTGGCTTCTGACAGTGGCTGAAGTTGTAGCCGCCGCATCCTCCCGTCTCACTGACCTATATATCTATAACCTGTTCAAAATCACCCTATAACTGACAACGAGAACGTAAGTGGATCCCACGCGACAAGCCCTGCCGGCTTTCCGCCAATAACACACTACCTGCCGCCGCAGCAAATCACCACTGTTGCCAAAAGTTCACTCCACAACACCACGTCTCCTGCCTGCAGTCAGTTTCAGTAGCAGTCAGTTTGCTGTCCTGTGTAATGGCTGCGCACTTTGACTTTCTGTGTGTTCATTTTTGCCGTTGTTGGAGTAATTCTATTGCTTGTTGCTACTGCTGTTCGTTGTTAGTGTTGCTCGCTATTATTGTTATTCGTTGTGTGGTACTCAATGATGTCAGCGGGAAGTTCGTCGAAAGTTATAAATGGAAAATTTCGACGTCGTTCACTTGGCTAGGGGACTGCCATACCAGGGCAGTTGAGTGGAATGGTTTGCGCATTACGTGACTACTTTGAAAATGAGAAACTTAATGGTAGCTCGCTGCTTCCCATTAATGAAGCAATCGACAGAACCGCTGCAGCTTTGGACACAAACAAAAAAAACTGTTGTGGAGATTGGGAATAAAATGCTCGACCAAGAAAAGGAACCTGAAGAACCATCGAAACTAAATACGCCTAGGAAAAAGAAGTCTTATGGATTAGCGGATTTGCAATATCGATTCGTTTGCAGAGGATACAATTCATCGTCATTTTTATGATCTCTGGCGCAGGAAGGAACATCCGACACTCGGGAAGCTACTGACCACACTTAGGAAATCAGGACTTTTGCAAGGCTGTCCTACTGGTTTGTCCACAGTTTTACAAAACCTAGACTTTGGCTATGGATATTCATTTCATCGTAAACAGTAGATGGAGGGGGAGGACATAGCTGGATTGTGTTGTCGATTTTTAAGGGACAACTTCAGCATACATATCGACGAAGCGGAGTGGCTTGACGGAGCGTGGGTCAATCCTGGTTACGTTGCCAAGCAGAGGTGGAGGCGACGAGACAGCTAAAGGAACACAGGCAACGTCTTCTGGCAAGAGGTTATGTTGAAGGTTACGTTGCAAGGATTAACAATAAGCTTACCCATTCTGCACTCGAAGCACTCACAGGAGGAACTGTGAAAACTGGGATAAAGCCGTCAACTGTACGCAGAGAATCACGGAAAGAGCATGGCAGAATGAAGCTCTTTTCTAAAATTCAGCGGAGCAGATGATAGCTTTATTAACAGTGATAGTGGCATTTCAAGAATCCGTCATAGTGAGGAAAATGATATCGGTGCAGTTTTTCCATTATGCTCATAGAAGGAGTACAGGTGGATTCAGCTATCTGGTTGGAGTGCACAATTTAATTCTGTAACTACCAACGTAAATAATCGTAAATTTTGAAATTTTGCTACCGAGGCCTTAATAACAACTAATTCCAAAGGAGAGTCATTCCAGGAATTCAGTGTTATGGCATAAAATACATATTACTGTTTGCAATATAACTGCTGTGATACAAAGGCCGTGCTATTTGTATCGCTTTTGTTCTTTCTAACCGATAGAGGTTATGTAATATATGTTTCCCCACCAGGACAAAAAAAAAAAATAAAAAAAAAACAATCTTATTTTATGGTTTGTTCGAAATAAGTAAGCACATTAGAAAAATTAATAGCAGTTCCATTATAAACCAATAGCGATCTGTTTGTCGTGTCGAAACCGTACGGGATCCCGATTAGTAGTCGACGCGCGAGTGAGCCATTATGCGACAAATTTAAGTGAAATTATCTTGTATTCTAGATCTCCGACAGGGTTCTGGTTTCGAACATACGAAAATATTATGTATTCATAAGATTTAATTCCCATAGTACACAAATCAAAAAAGGTTTGCATCACCTCGGTTCCGAGAGTTCCGGAACCTGTACAGACAACTGGAAAAGAGATCAACATAAACATAACTTCCGCCCTTTTTAATGCTCATGAAAATCACACATTGCACATTTTACCACAATACAGCGAGACCTTCAGAGCTGGTGGTCCAGATTGCTGTACACAAAGGTACCTCTAATACCCAGTAGCACGTCCTCTTGCATAGATGCATGCCAGTATTCGTCGTGACGTACTATCCACAAGTTCGTCAAGGCACTGTTGGTCCACATTATCCCCCTTCTCAACGGCGATTCGGCGTACATCCCTCAGAGTGGTTGGTGGGTCACGTCGTCCATAAACAGCCCTCTTCAGTCTATCCGAGGCACGTTCGATGGGGTTCATCACTGGAGAACGTGCTGGCCACTCTAGTCGAGCGATGTCGTTATCCTGAAGGAAGTCATTCACAAGATGTGCACGATGCGAACGCGAATACTCGTCCATGAAGACAAATGCCTTACTAATAAGCTGCCGATATGGTTGCTCTATCGATCGGAGGATGGCATTCACGTATCGTACACACTTTACGGCGGCTTCCATGACCACCAGCGGCGTACGTCGGCACAACATAATGTCACCCCAAAACAGCAGCGAATCTCCACCTTGCTGCACTCGCTGGACAGTGTGTCTAAGGCGTTCAGCCTGACTGGCTTGCCTCCAAACACGCCTCCGACGATTGTCTGGTTGAAGGCATATGCGACACTCATCGGTGAAGAGAACGTGATGCCAATCCCGAGTGGTCCATTCGCTATGTTGTTGGTTCATGTGTACCGCGCTGCATGGTGTCGCCGGCCGAGGTGGCCGTGCGGTTAAAGGCGCTGCAGTCTGGAACCGCAAGACCGCTACGGTCGCAGGTTCGAATCCTGCCTCGGGCATGGATGTTTGTGATGTCCTTAGGTTAGTTAGGTTTAACTAGTTCTAAGTTCTAGGGGACTAATGACCTCAGCAGTTGAGTCCCATAGTGCTAAGAGCCATTTGAACCATTTTTTGCATGGTGTCGTGGTTGCAAGGATGGACCTCGCCATGGATGTCGGGAGTGAAGTTGCACATCACCCAGCCTATTGCGCACAGTTTGAGTCGTAACACGACGTCCTGCGGTTGCACGAAAAGCATTATTCAATATGGTGACGTTGCTGTCAGGGTTCCTCCGAGCCATAATCCGTAGGTAGCGGTCATCCACTTTAGTAGTAGCCCTTGGGCGGCCTGAGCGAGACATGTCATTGACAGTGCCTGTCTCTCTGTATCTCCTCCATGACCGAACAACATCGCTTTGGTTCACTGTGAGACACTTGGACACTTCCCTTGTTTAGAGGCCTTCCTGGCACAAAGTAACAATGCGGACGCGACCGAACGGCTGTATTGACGGTCTAGGCATGATGGAACTACAGAAAACACAAGCCGTGTACCTCCTTCCTGGTGGAATGACTGGAACTGATCAGCTGACGGATCCCCATCGTCTAATAGGCGCTGCTCATGCTAGTTGTTTACATCTTTGGGCGGGTTTAGTGACTTCTCTGAACAGTCAAAGGGACTGTGTATGCGATACAATATCCACAGTCAACGTCTATCTTCAGGAGTACTGGAAACCGGGGTAATGCAAAACTTTTTTTGATGTGTGTATATTCACCAAACCACAGTAACAAAAAAATTTGTCGCATGTCGAAAATTCGCTAACGTCGTTAGAAAATACATTTTCGTACACTCTCCATACGTCAGCTTAGTAGTTTGTCGTCGCAGATAAAAGTATAATCAAAATGTAGTGTAACTCTTCCAGAAGAGACTGATGTGGTTTCTATACGTATGAAGTCAGTTTGAGCAAGGTGAATGAGATGCGAGTTCACATCTGTGGTCCATTCGAGACATGGCAACTCTGTTTCGTGCCTCCACGTGCTCCTGCCGAAGTAATATCGAATGTATATAGTGGTGGTCGCCAAACATTTTACTCAACAGCCAATATTGACACCTCGGGTCGCATAAGCATAGTGGAGAGGGTACAGTAGCCACTCAAAGGGCCGGCCGGGATGGCCGAGCGGTTCTAGGTGCTACAGTCTGGAACCGCGCGTCTGCTACGGTCGCAGGTTCGAATTCTGCCTCGGGCATGGATGTGTGGCATGGATGTGTGTGATGTTCTTAGGTTGGTTAGGTTTAAGTAGTTCTAAGTTCTAGGGGAATGATGACCTCAGAAGTTAAGCCCCATAGTGCTAAGCGCCATTTGAACCAGTTTTGAACCACTCAAAGGGAAATTAAACATTTTCACTGAACCACAGTTGGTAGAGGGTTTCCGTTTACACATTTTGAATCTACACATTATAATGTATCACGCCAAATATTTTTATGTGAAAAAGAAAAAAAACATATTTCGGGACAACATGCTGTTTTGGAAGGATTCGATAGTTACCAGTTTGCGTACCTAAGCGGATAATGCGGCCAGTGCTATAGTAACAACATCGTACATTGTGTTTTCTGTTTTCGTTCCTCATTTTCTAGCCATTTTCATGCCCTGGTATCTGAAAGAATGCCAGACAGTTGCAGCAGACTGTTTTCAGTCTGATTTTCGTACTACCCCACTGTTGTGTTGGCTACCGTTGGGGTCAGCACCGATGCAAACAAGGAAGAAGGGAAGTTGCGATGGCCAGTGACAAGAATTGAAAATGATCTGTGCATAACACTTGAAGATCAATAGAACACTTTATTTCTAAAAAGGAAAGAATTTATTTAATTAATTAAAGAATTTATTTCATTAATGAAAAAATGACTGAGCTGTTACATTTTAAACTTCATGTTTAGAAAAAACTCAAATTTTATGGTTAAGTATCTCAATTTTCACCATAGTTTTTAATAGATTTGGAAAATTCTAGAGTTTCATACACCTGTAAGTATGGTTTGTATGCTGTGAAAAATTCATCGAAGTATCTCTCTGACTTATAAAGAAAAGTGTACCAAAGTGTACCTATAGCAACAAATGCAGCTAATAGTAAGTGAAAAAATGATGAAATTTCACACATAAAAAAATATTTTGTTATATTTTTGAACTTACTTTGCTAAGAGTATGAATTCTGAATCCCTCTTGGTCATGTTGACAAAGTTTTATGAATTTATTTGTAAAAGTATAGACAGTGGAAATTAAAATGTCGCGTGGTGCCTCTCCTGCTCCAAGTCGGCCCGTTTGACGTCCTACCCCCCTTAATGTTTTTGGATTCTGCTGTTAACTGCGAAAGGTACACTGTTAAAAAATAGGGCTGAGAACAGCGAGCTGCACGATCTCTTGATTCAAGACGCATACGTTTGTTGTCAGCATTGGAAGACAAACAATAAAACGTTCCCCCACCCAAATGGTTCAAATGGCTCTAAGCACTATGGGGCTAAACATCTGATATCATCAGTCCCCTAGACTTAGAACTACTCAGAACTACTTAAACCGAACTAATCTAAGGAAATCACACACATCCATGCCTGAGGAAACATTCTAACCTGCGACCGTAGCAGCAGCGCGGTTCCCGACTGAAGCGCCTAGAACCGCACGGCCACAGGGTTCGCTATTCCCCCTCTCAAGTCAACTAAACCGGCAGTGACCGCGATACCACTCTGCTTCCGAGGTAAGCGGCAAATTTTACATGACTCACGCATGCGTCCCGCGGGACGCAGTTTGACGGCCACTTGCCTGTCGGCACAGCCTTTTAACACGGACGACCTCGACCGCTTTGCCGTTTCCTGACCACAATGGCGCCCCACAGGCTTGTTCGTGGCTCCCACGGTGGTGGGAACGCTGGCCTGCACGTGATGTCGTTGCTGCTCTCTGCAGCTGACTGCCTTCTTCTGTGTCCCGCCGCTCCAATTAGGCTTGGAGTGCGCTGCTGAAGTTCTGACGCCGCCAACCTCGTCCTCTGGCCAAAGTGTGAGCACCAAAGCAGCGCTGGCGAGGCCAGCTGGTCGGAAACGAATATAATACTGTCACGAAATTCATTGTCACGGCACAGTGTGGATTATATCATCTAACTTACTCACAAACTTTTACTGTACTGTAACTTGTTATGCAATGTGTCAAAATAAGCTGATCGCTAAAGTATGTACTCGTAGTATAGTGTTTAACTGAGGGAATAAAAGTAACGAGATACCTCCTAATATCGTGTAGGACCTCCATTAGCCGGCGTAGCTCAGCAGCTCGATGTAGCATGGACTCAACAAGTCTTTGAAAGTCCCTGCAGAAATATTTAGCCATGCTACCTCCGTAGACTTCTTTTTAACAACGTGATCCCTTGGTCTGCAGCTGATGTACGGAGGGATCGCGTTGCTAAAAAGAAGTCTGCGGGTACCAGTGAATGTCTACGGGACCTCATTTCGACTGTGTAAGAGATGAGATTCTTCCTACACGTCGGTCAAGGGGTTCGAAGATGTCGGAGTGTAGCGTCGAAACTGGTAGCAAAAATAAAATAAAACATGAAATACAGATGGCTGAAGGAGCTTTTTATTTGAAATTTTATATTCAACGGCCGAGGATCCGCAGCCATCCTGTGTAAAGATGGACCTACAAAGACTTAAACACTAATCGTCAGCCGGCCGGAGTGGCGACTGATGACCTCAGAAGTTCAGTCCCATAGAGCTCAGAGCCATTTGAACCACTAATCGTCCATCCTTCCTACTTTTCCTGTACACAATAGCGAAAAATGTTATAGCACTGGTAAGCCTGCCTCATACATCACAGTTCAAATAAGTTATTCTCCTGTATGTTTTTGGTGATTTCCACTCCCATTAGCACAGCTAACAAAATGTCCTATATCTGAGGTAATTTTATCATCGCGACTCTTGATTTGTGATTATTCCTGAAATTGTGAAACAGCTGGTAAGGACTAGAGATTTATGACAGTTTTGAAGCATTTTCGTACATACCAATTAAGGTGAAAATTGAAGAAAAAAAAAGTGGCAAAGTTGACCCTGTCGACGGTAACGGGAAGGTGTAACAGTGCGCACGAGAGACGGAGGAGTGGTTGGGCGATGCACAGTGTCAACTGGCAGTGTGGTTCTCCTGCCAGTAGTGTATCTGTAGCCAAACTAGGCATTCAGTAGAACATTTAGCGCTTACATTCACGTGTTTTGAGGTGTGATGAAGACAATTGGCTGCTGTAGTGCTTATTATGTGTGACATAACGACACGTATTGCATCAAGAAGAGAGGGCAGTAGTTTTCCGCAGATTTCAATTCTTGTACCGGGAGACTGAAGCAGAAACAGTTGTTTAATGTGGCGCTTAACCCAACGTTGTTACTAGTCTAGGTAACGGCTGAAGCATTTTAATACATTTTTGATACATATGAAGTTCTCTTAATGAAAGAATAAGTTAATAACGTCAAGAATATTCAAAACTCTTGCTAAGCCTCCATTAGGTATACATACGATATGAAACACTCGTATCCGTCATTAAATACATATATACACTACTGGCCATTAAAACTGCTACACCACGAAGATGACGTGCTACAGACGCGAAATTTAACCGACAGGAAAAAGATGCTGTGATATGAAAATAATTAGCTTTTGAGAGCATTCACACAAGGTTGACGCCGGTAGCGACACCTACAACGTGCTGACATTAGGAAAGTTTCCAACCGATTTCTCATAAACAAACAGCAGTTGACCAGCGTTGCCTGGTGAAAAGTTGTTGTGATGCCTCGTGTAAGGAGGAGAAATGCGTACCTTCACGTTTCCGACTTTGATAAGGTCGGATTGTAGCCTATCGCGATTGCGGTTTATCGTATCGCGACATTGCTGCTCGCGTTGGTCAAGATCCAATGACTGTTAGAAGAGTATATGGAATCGGCGGATTCAGGAGGGTAATACGGAACGCCGTGCTGGATCTCGACTAGCAGTCGAGATGACAGGCATCTTATCCGCATGGCTGTAACGGATCGTGCAGCCAAGTCTCGATCCCTGAGTCAACAGATGGGGACGTTTGCAAGACAACAACCATCTGCAAAAACAGTTCGACGACGTTTGCAGCAGCATGGGCTATCAGCTCGGAGACCACGGCTGCGGTTACCCTTGACGCTGCATCACAGACAGGAGCGCCTGCGATGGTGTACTCAACGACGAACCTGGGTGCACGAACGGCAAAACGTCATTTTTTCGGATGAATCCAGATCTTGTTTACAGCATCATGATGGTTGCATCCGTGTTTGGCGACATCGCGGTGAACGCACATTGGAAGCGTATATTCCTCATCGCCATACTGGCGTATCACCCGGCGTGATGGTATGGGGTGCCACTGGTTACACGTCTCGTTCACATCTTGTTCGCATTGACGGCACTTTGAACAGTGGACGTTACATTTCAGATGTGTTACGACCCGTGGCTCTACCCTTAATTCGATCCCTGTGAAACCCTACATTTCAGCAGGATAATGCACGACCGCATATTGAAGGTCCTGTACGGGCCTTTCTGGATACAGAAAATGTTCGACTGCTGCCCTGGCCAGCACATTCTCTAGATCTCTCACCAACAGAAAACGTCTGGTCAACTGTGGCTGAGCAACTGACTCGTCACAATACGCCGGTCACTACTCTTGATGAACTGTGGTATCGTGTTGAAGCTCCATGGTCAGCTGTACCTGTACACGCCGTCCGAGCTCTGTTTGACTCAGTGTCCAGGCGTATCAAGGCCGTTATTACGGCCAGAGGTGGTTGTTCTGGGTACTGATTTCTCAGGATCTATGCACTCAAATTGCGTGAAAATGTAAGCACAAGTCAGTTCTAGTATAATATATTTGTCCAATGAATACCCATTTATCATCTGCATTTCTTCTTGGTGTAGCAATTTTGATGGCCAGTAGAGTATTAATGGATACTGCATAGCTATAATACTCTATCCGTTTTGTGATGAAATACACATTTATAGCTACTGCGTTTGCAACGCCATTATTGGGGGCTAGGGGTTTCATCCCCGCCCCATTGATCTTGCTAAAGGCCGAGAGGCTAAGTATATGAATAAGTATACCCTTCCGTGCTAAGTTCTTTGAAACTGGACCTTGCTGAATCTTTACTAGACGCTGTGATAAGATCAAATTTTCGCTGTGTATAGCAGCCATCTTGCCTCATTATCACTCCTGAAATACAGAAGGCGATTTGGGGGTGGTGGTTAATTATTTTGATATATTTTGGTACATATGAAGTTCCCTAAAAGAAAGCAAAATTTCGTAACGTCAAGTATCATCAGACAGACAGCTTCTCTGCAAAGTATTCTGCGTCTCAATGTGGGCAGAGCGCATCACGCATCCGCCTTCTTGGTTGCACATCAGTGTTTAGTGGTGGATCAAAAGTAACGAAAGCCGGAACCTTTTCTAACGAGCAAGAATCGCCTCCCACAGATACGATCGCATGGACCCACTTGGGTTGTTCGACCGCCTAGTGCAAGTCTTATGTTTTGGCGGCACTTCGGCGACTTGCACGTCAATGATGAAATAATGATGACCACACAATACCCTGTCCCAGAGAGGATAAAATATCCGACCCGGCCGGAAATCGAAACCAGTTCCACTACGCGATAGTCAGCAGCTCTGACCATTCACCAACGCAGGAGGACTCCTCCCACAGAAGCCGCTGCGGTCTGCGGCCGTGGTTCAAAAAAATGGTTCAAATGGCTCTGAGCACTATGGGACTTAACATCTACGGTCATCAGTCCCCTAGAACTTAGAACTACTTAAACCTAACTAACCTAAGGACATCACACAACACCCAGTCATCACGAGGCAGAGAAAATCACTGACCCCGCCGGGAATCGAACGCGGGAACCCGGGCGCGGGAAGCGAGAACGCTACCGCACGACCACGAGCTGCGGATGTGCGGCCGTGGTTAGCCAGGCCGTGGGCAGACGGGGCGCATGTGCACTGACGCGTCAAACCTGTTTGACGCCCCCGCACTGGGGCAGAGCAGGGCAGAGAGGAGGGAAGAGGCGCTTCAATATCGGCTGGCCGAGGGCGCCCGTCATCTGCAAAACAATGTCTGCTTCTCTCTCTCTCCTCTCTCTCTCCTCTCTCTCTCTCTCTCTCTCTCTCTCTCTATCTCTAACGCTCTGTATGCGCCCCTGGGAGTGGTTGTATTCTGTATGCGTGTGTGCGTGTGTTTGTGTGCGCGAGCGCTCGTGTGTGTGTTTGTGTGTGTGTTGTGCGTGGGTGTGCGTGTGCATGTGTGCGCATATACCACACAGGCGAGATTTACCTCACACCGGCTCTCAGAGGGGTGAGGTGAGATGGGGCGGGATGCTATTTATGGTTCCTCATTAATGCGGCGTGCGTCACACCCCAGACAGGGTGGGCGGAGTCCAGCTGACTGATCGAACGGTGGGCTCTGTTGTTTCCCGTCTGCCTGCAAGTGCGTGTGGAGTGTTTTCTGGTGTCTGTGGTAAAGCACCGGAGAGTTTCAAAAAAATTCGCCAACGCATGAAGCTGAGATAATACTGGAGGGTGTTGTGCCTAGATGATAGTTTACTTAGCAACAAATGACGCTTTTCGATCGGTACTTCAGTCTAGGGACTTGACTTTAGAATCGCATTAAGGAATGCACACTAGAGATCGTCATAAGCAGATTTCATCAATTTACGCTGCTCTTTTTGTAGTGAAACATGATGTGTTTTGTGAATCAGTTGCAAATATTTCATATTTACTCATTTATGCACTGTATTAAAATTATTTCGAAAGTATTGTTCATTCTTCAGGTGTAGAATGTTACGCTAAAGTCACAAATGTTACAGTAACACTTCGTAGTCTGCATACTACATCTAATTATATAAATTAATTCAGTGGATACTCTCACGAATCTTATACTTTGTGCACAAATTATTTATGTACATAAATGACGAATGTACATAGTGTCCCTTTTGAAATATTCAAAATATTTGAAGTAAATAATAAAAGGACTCTGAATAATGTTATATGGACATAAACGACAACTTAATTATGAAAGTGTATTAAATTAGCATCAAAGAAAGTCTATATCGATTGCAATGTAATAAAAAGACATTATTTATATTAGATGAGATCGTAGAGCATAACATTCCCGAAACTAACATTATTATCTTTGTCATTATATAGAAGAGAAAAAAAGATATTTAAAACCACTTCGAGTCACATCATTTCTTCTGCTGTATGTAAGGTATGCTTCCTATTGTAAAGCGGTAGCTTTTGTTCTATTTGTTCTCGTATGTAGCGAATAATTCAAGTGTGTATTCTGTGATTAATGGAAATATATTTACAAAAAGTGAGTGAATTGTGTTACTTAAGGAACCCATGCAAACAATTCTTCCTGAATTAATAATTGCAAGAAGTTATTTAGCAATTTTTCAGTCTCTGCGAAGCGAGCAGCGGTGATCTTTGACTGGCAACAATTGGCCACCATTACGCGGCGTATTTAAATTTATTTTTTTGTGTAGCATATCGCCACAGCCGGAGCAGAAAGAACCATTTGAAGTTATTCAATTAACTAAAGTGCAAAGCTTCACAAATTTTATTTCATCAAAAAATGCATACTTTCAAAGATACGATTTATTGTAGGTCAGTGAACTTAGCCTGCATTACATTTCGCCGAAAGCATTTGAAATAATTTGTAGGGAGCCTGGTGCTCATTTGAAACATAATTTAATGTTTATCTTTGGCCACTTACAAATCAATATTTGTGTTTCACTTAATAATAATAATAATTAATAGCCACAGAAACGAAGGGATAATATATATTTATCTTTACTACAACATCACACTGTGTCACACTACATATCAACAAATTTCCAATAAAAACTGAATTAAATATTGGCAATTTAATTTCGCTATAAATACTGGTTTTCTTTAAGTATCAGACAGGAGGATAACTATCGAGTACAAAAATGTTCCGTAACTCTCATGGGCCTAAATACATCCTTTCTTAGTTTCAAGACTGTTCACCACTTCCAGTTTCTAGGGGAATCTCGTAAGGCACTAATCTCATACACAAACAAAGCGATCTAAATGAGGTTACGTCCGACAGGTATGCAACATAACGCATAGGTAACGCAGGTAACTGACCAAAGCCACAGTCTATGGTCACCAGCTATAGTCTACGACTCTACGGTATACTACCGTAGTTTTACAACTCTAGAGGTAGCATATCTAGGGCTGTGATTGGTGGATAGTAGGGGAACCTTAAGGGCTACCGCAATGACACTTTTCGTAACATACATCATTTATTTTCTGATACAGTAGTTGATCATACAGAAATTATCTATTAATAATTTATCAACTAGATCTGTATAATGTGTTTTTTTAAGAAGTTTTTGATTTATATTCCTTCAATGACGTTTACTGGTTGCTTGGGTGTGATATTGGCAACATTTCCATAGCATTATGAACAGCGAATCCTCTCTGCAGTTGTATAGAAAAACACACTATTTGTTTTAGTGATTTGTGGATGGAAATTTGTCAAGTAAGTGTCCAGGCCAGGTAAGTAAGTAGGCGCTGGGTAGCGTACCCATGCTATTGAAAAGTACTGCGAATGGCAATGCAGAGCCGCTTGACTGAATACGGAAGCCTAGCTACTTGGGAAAAATTCCTAGGTAATGAGGAAGCTGACGCCTTGGCGTGCAAAAAGATGAAACTGAAACTTATAATATTCACTGTTGTTGTTGTGGTCTTCAGTCCTGAGAGTAGTTTGATGCAGCTCTCCATGCTACTCTATCCTGTGCAAGCTTCTTCACCTCCCAGTACCCACCGAAACCTGCATCCTTCTCAGTCAGCTTTATGTATTCATCTCTTGGTCTCCCTCTACGATTTTTACCCTCCAGTACAATATTGGTGATCCCTCGATGCCTCAGAACATGTCCTACCAACCGATCCCTTCTTCCAGTCAAGTTGTGCCACAAACTCCACTTCTCCCCAATACTGTTCAATACCTCCTCATTACTTATGTCATCTACCCTTCTAATCTTCAGCATTCTTCTGTAGTACCACATTTTGAAAGCTTCTATTCTCTTCCTGTCCAAACTATTTATCGTCCATGTTTCACTTCCATACATGGCTACACTCCATACAAATACTTTCAGAAACGACTTCCTGACACTTAAATCTATTCTCTATGTTAACAAATTTCTCTTCTTCACAAGCGCTTTCCTTGCATTGCCATTCTACATATTATATCCTCTCTACTTCGACCATCATCAGTTATTTTGCTCCCCAGATAGCAAAACTCCTTTACTACTTTAAGTGTCTCATTTCCTAATCTAATTCCCTCAGCATCACCTGACTTAATACGAATACATTCCATTATCCTCGTTTTGCTTTTGTTGATGTTCATTTTATATCATCCTTTCAAGACACTGTCCATTCCGTTCAACTGCTCTTCCAAGTCCTTTGCTGTCTCTGATAAAATTATAATGTCAACGGCGAACCTCAAAGTTTTTATTTCTTCTCCATGGATTTTAATACCCACCCCAAATTTTTATTTTGTTTCCTTTACTGCTTGCTCAATATACAGATTGAATAACATCAGGGATAGGCTACAAACCTATCTCACCCCCTTCCCAACCACTGCTTCCCTTTCATGTCCCTCGACTCTTTTAACTGCCATCTGGTTTCTGTACAAATTGTAAATAGCCTTTTGCCCCCTGTATTTTACCCCTGAAGCCTTCAGAATTTGAAACAGAGTATTCCAGTCAACATTATCAAAAGCTTTCTCTAAGACTACAAATGCTATAAACGTAGGTTTGCCTTTCCTTAATCTTTCTTCTAGGATAAGTCATAGGGTCAGTATTGCCTCACGTGTTCTAATATTTCTATAGAATCCAAACTGATCTTCCCCGATGTCAGCTTCTACCAGTTTTTCCATTCGTCTGTAAAGAATTCGCGTGAGTATTTTGCAGTTGTGACTTATTAAACTGATAGTTTGGTAATTTTCACATCTGTCAACACTGCTTTCTTTGGGAATGTAATTATTATATTCTTCTTGAACTCTGAGGGTATTTCGCCTGTCTCATACATCTTGCTCACCAGATGGTAGAGTTTTGTCAGACTGGCTCTCCCAAGGCTGTCAGTAGTTCTAAAGGAATATTGTCTACTCCTCTACTTTCACTGCTCTGTCAAACTCTTGATGCAGTATCATATCTCCCATTTCATCTTCATCTACATCCTCTTCCATTTCCATAATATTGTCCTCAAGTACATCGCCCTTGTATAGACCCTCTCTGTACTCCTTCCACCTTTCTGCGTTTATTTAGAACTGGGTTTCCATCTGAGCTCTTGATTTTCATACAAGTGGTTCTCTTTTCTCCAAAGGTCTCTCTAATTTTCGTGTAGGCAGTATCTGTCTTACCCCCAGTGAAATAAGTCTCTAAATCAATACATTTGTCCTCTAGGCATCCCTGCTTAGCCATTTTGCACTTCCTGTCGATCTCATTTTTGAGACCTTTTTATTCCTTTTTGCCTGCTTCATTTACTGCATATTCACTAAAAATAGTAAAATTACTTCAAAATATGCTGTAAAAGATCCGAAGAGAGCGTCGAAATCATGTTAGTGAGACGAGCTCACCGAAATTGTTACTATGTGGACACGTATAGAATATTTATCAACAAAATGTTGTTGAAATTTATATTAAAAATTCTGTACAAAGTCACTCAGAAGTTTTATATTTGGACGGGGCGTGATGTCAGCTAGAGAATGGCTATGTTTCGATTACTGTTAAAAGTATACACGATGTTTATAAGTAATTTCTCGAATAGTTCATTGAATAATGTCAAAACAGAGATTTCTCTACATGTACGTACTAGTAGTTGTCGCCAATATGAATGATTTCTACCATTATCCCATCATCTTGGTGTTATTTAATATGAACGTCGGAGACATATAGTTCGTAAGTTTATGATTTGAGTAACGTAGGACTGTAGCACTAAGCTCAATGGAGTCGCCACTGTCATTAGATGTCTGCAGTTCCATTTGTTGTGAATAACATTTAAATAATGCGAGCTACTTATCTACATATAAAATTGGATAGAGTAATGTTAGACTCCAAATCAACTAAAAGTACGTGTCATTTATGTCTGAAATGTAGAAATGTTATATTACACCTCAAACTGACCACTATCAAAATAATGGTTCACTGGCTTTGGCATACTACATAAATGACGCAGTAAATGGTAGGATTACCAGTGGCACTGCTAGCACTGGTAGGGAACGACACATAAATGAATGTGTAAGAGCGAAACTTTGAGCCGAAAGGTTCTCATCGTTTTTCTTTTTGTCTGGTAGTTCGTTTCAAACATAATTAGAACCACACGTCGTTCAGTGTTTGTCGGTTGCGTATTGTAGAGCCTTACATAATATAAATTGCATTTTATAAGTAATACAAATAAGTTTATTGTGTAACTTCTACACTTTTATGTAACCAAAGTAATTACGTTTGGAGCAAGTATAGTTTACATTCACAAATATACAAAAATATATGATAATTGTTGTTATATTGTAATCAGTACATCTTGCATCAGAATCAAAGGTAAGAGTTTCCTATTATTATCGATAATTGCGGCATTTGTTTATCAGTAACAGAAACATATTTTATATAAATTCAACAAAGTATTGAAGCGATATTTCATTTAGTTTTGTTTTGCAGATTTTTTTATTTTACTTTCTTGTTGAAGAAATTGCATTATACATAAACCAATCTGTATTGTTTTCTTTACTTTTACTACAACATCCCTCTGTTTCACATTACAAATCAATTGTTTTCGAATAAAACTTGAAATAAACATTGCCAAGTTTAATTTTGCTACAATACCATTTATTTTTAAGTAACAGACAGGAGTATAACTATGAAGAACAAAAATGTTCTGTAGGATACGCAGCCCGTTATATATCCTCAGTCAGCTAGCAGATGGTTTTTAGGTGAATGTAATAAAACACTAACCGTATACATAAAGAAAGCCAGAGGTAACGGTCGAGGGTATGAAGGCACCTAATGGACAGGCAACGCTAGTATGACCCTAACCGGCCAAAGCTTCTAGGAAAACTATGGTACTTATACTTATGATAGTCTACAATTGCCTGCAGTAGTTTTGCAACTCAAATTACATGTAATCTTACGAATGGTGTTCGAAGTTTAAGCTGCTACACTGAGACAAGCTGTGGGTCACATGACAAGGCTTTTAAATAGGCAGGCAGGCTGGATCTTCACTTCTTGGTCGGTGAAGTTCGTTTTGTTAACGTTTGTGTGACCAGGGAGTTGCTTGGGCTTGTGTGCATCTCTCAACAGAAATATCTGATGTGCACCAGGTCAGGACTTAGAAATATCTCGATGTGTGCCAGTGAGGGGACTGGAAATATTTTGGACATAGTGGACATAGACACATAGTAAGGCTGTCAGCGACTGAACTTTTCAGCCGATCCAGCTGGAGTGGCCGAGCGATTCTATGCACCAGAAGCGTAGTCGTGATCTGTCACAGGCCATCGTCAGAAAGACAAGGAAGCCTTAGTACTCTAATTTAGCAGACAAAATGTTGAAGAAATTAATGTCTCATGCCAACAGACCTCCCAGGCCTTATTTCGTGTAACGTGACGAATATTATGACAGGATCAAACAGTGATGGGTTCACCTTTGTCTCCAGCAGTCGCGAATTTCTTTGTGGAGCACTTTGAGGAGCAGGCCCTGAACTCTGTGACGTTGCGTCCATCTTGATTCCTAGGATACGTTAATTATATTTTTCTGACATGGCCTCATGGTGAAACTACACTGCAGCAGTTCATCAGTTACGTGAACGGCGTCCATTCTAACATTAAATTTAACATTGAGATGAAGAAGGTTTGCAAGCTACCGTTCTTCCATGTTTAAGTTGAGCAGAATAGATGATTTATGCCAGCCTGATTTAGTCGAAATGGATTCTGGAAAATTAAAAGCAATTTCAAAAATAAATAAAGTGTGCCCGTATTTATTAACTTCTATTGACGTTTTTCTCCACCATCGGTTGCTGAGTGGTCAACGTAACAGATTTCAATCACGAGGGCTTGGGTTCCATTCCTGGCTGGGTTGAAGATTTTCTCTGTGCAGGGACTGGGTGTTTGGTTCTCCTAACCATCGTCATTTCATTCCCATCGATACGCAAGTCGCTGAAGTGGTGTCAAATCGAAAGACTTCCACCTGACAGGAGGCCCTGCTCATATGACATTCATTTTACTTATAGAGGTCTTTTTCAAAAAATGCTTGGGCTATTCCAGTCAAAGATGAAAAAGGTAACAATATGGATGATTCTTTTGAAAAAATATTTGAGTTGAGAAAACCAAGAGAATGACAAAAAGATAATAGCAAGGAATTTTATAATAAAGAATTTCACTGATGAATAAAAAAATTAAGTTTTATGATTATTGAACTTTAGTGAAATATCGACAAATTGCTGAAAGATTTAATAGACATTAACAGAAAAAACTTTACAATAAATTAGATTTAGAAGTAAAATGCACAGCCTGATTTAGTTAAAAATCCTGTTGATCAGTGTATTAACACAAAAGAATTAACAATAATAACTAGACCGAAAGATTTAACAAAATATTTAGAAGTGTTATTGAAAACTGTTTACATAGACATTTTTGTTAGATATTAATGCTAAATATAAAATTAATGACAAAGTTGGAGTAAGTAACTTAAAATATTTATCAGAAAAAGGATATATGGTAAATATGCCAACAGCATTGTTTTGAAACTGAAGTTATTATTTATTCTAATCCAATCACACATAAATTGAAAAATTTAAATGGTAAAAAAAGGAACTTTTTATGAACAAGAACTACTGAAAAGGAATATTCCAGATTTTTATCTTGTTGAATAAGTTTTAAATAAGAAAGGTAAGAACATATATGTGATACAGTTAGGTTTTGATAATCCACAATATAGTTGGGTCAGTAAAAGTAATACTATTTTTTTAATGTTAGCAAAAAGTGTTATGTATAAGTGATGTTAGTTTGTTAGTTTTAGAAAATTTAAACATTTTTGGTAATGAATATAATATTTATTATGGTTATGGCTTTATTAAGAATGATAAAATAAATTTCAATATTCAACTAAAGTTAACAATAATGAATTTATGTCGAAATTAAATCAAAATTTTAAATTTTAATTAATGTAATTAACTGATTGTAATGATTTTTGTTTTCAGATGTATATAAAAAGTTTTATGAATGTTATTTAAAATTTATATATGAAAAATGTGCTGGGAAAATTGATTTTATTTCTATGAAACATTTGCTGTATCAGTTGTATCACATACATTTGATCTCCTGAATAATTATTCTGGTTATTGAAATAATGTAGCTGTCACAAAAATCTGAAAGTTTCTTTCAATTGTTGTTATAATTTTACTGAATTTGGTATATTTATTGATTCTTAAAAATCCTTAACTACTGGATGTATCTTTCTAATAATATTTCTTTTTTTCAAAATTTTGCAATTACGTTCAAATAATGTGCAAATGATAATTACAGATATATTGCTATAAAATTACAGTAGTAGGTATTAAATTTTCATCAATTGTTTGAGAAACAGCATGTGCTAATTAACAACTTTTAGTTCATTTTTACATGTAATATTATAACAGTTGAATTATATATTTCAACTGATTTTATATAATTATCCTTAATTTCATTTAAATCTTTTCGATTATTTTCATCATTATATTTATCTTCATAGATGTATTTTACATTGTTTTTGTTTTCTCTATATATTCTTACAGAAGGTAAACCAACATTAGTAACCCTTATTTAATTCTTTTCTTC
This sequence comes from Schistocerca americana, assembly GCF_021461395.2. Lineage (NCBI taxonomy): Eukaryota > Metazoa > Arthropoda > Insecta > Orthoptera > Acrididae > Schistocerca > Schistocerca americana. Next base: position 105,990,354 of record NC_060124.1, read on the forward strand.
TTCTTTGTTGGAATGAAAATTAAAGCTTATAATCCTAATACATTAATAAATATTATTTTTTCGTTTCATTTTAAGGGTGTGTTCAAGACACTCTTGAAATTTTTGAACAACATAAAATCATCTTTGTCAATACTTTTTATAATAACTTGTTTTGTGTCTTTATCCTCTAAAATTTCTGCAGTGTCTCTGGCTATATAGCAAGGATTATATTTTTCATCAACAATCACTGACATCTTTTTGTCATTATATATGCATTTTATTTTTGGGCATAAAATGCATCCATTTATTTATAACAAAACTTAATAAACAGTTATTACTTAATTCTAATAGTTTGTTTAAGTGAACACTGAATATGGAAGGCTGGTCCATAATGCAAACTAAGGAAAGGAATTTTAAAAAAATACAAATAAGGAAATCTCCTCGAAATTAGCTTATATTGGACATATAAAAGGAAATAGAAAGTATATAGGGAAAATAAATATAACTGTATAAATGAAACCTATTGATAACCAGAATAAAAATTATTTTCGTGTGAAAATTATAAAAAAGAAATTAAAACTTCCTCCTAAATATATTCATAGATGTAACTACAATCAGTCAAAAAGAGAAAAAGAACTTTTGATTATTAAAATAATAAAGAATGTTATTATAAATAAGTGGATTGTTTCATCTACCATGAAAAATATTAAAAACTGATCAACATCAAATTTAATTTTTATTTTATAACAAATTTTGGTTAATCTTGTTTGATTTGCTTTATTAATTATCATTCATAATTGTTTTATAATGACAATATAGTAATGTACTGATACTTTCTTTTAATACAACACACTTATATCATCAGAACTTAAAACAATTATATTACATTCACCTGCATACAGTGCATGTTTATATGATCAACATTAATTCATTTTTCTATATCTTTTATTATTGTTGGAATCATTTTTATAATCATCAAAAGCAAACTTAAAATTTTTTTGTCATAGTTTTCAGCTATATAAGCATTCATTTTTTTCTCTTAAAGTGATGTGCTCTAGCATAATTTTTTGACATTTTTATCTTTCCTTTCCTTAAATCTTTCTGGTTACATGTGGAATTTCGTAAGTATTTTGTTTTGAATAATCACTTATGGGAAATTCGTTTATCAGTGATTTCACATCATTATAAAAATTCTCAGTTCTTACATCACAAATAAAAGAATTAGAAGACATGTAACATATAACAATATTTTCGGCGTATTTTGCTTTGTAACACCATAGTGAGAACCATACATATTTATTTTTTTAAATTTCTACAATAGTCATCCCTCTATATATTGATTTATTGGAATTTACTATTGTCTTCTTCACACATACTGTAGCTAGGTTTTCGGTAAATATATGAGCTGTTCATAATCTGATTTTGAAATATATTGCAATAATTTTTTACATCGGTTTTGGTTTTAATATTTTGTATATTGCTAATATTTTCTGTTGTCTTACCCATACCGAATTATTAATTCAAGTCGAGAAAAATTTTTCAAAACCATCAAAGGCTTTAGTTCTCTTATATGTATTAAAATCAATATATTTTCAAAAATCTATTGTTCAACGATTAGAGTCAATGAATTTTTGTTAATTTTCAACCAAGATTTAAACATTGCTTACAATTTATATAATGTGAAACAGCATTTTCTTTATTATTTAATTTTGTTAAAGATTTGTCTACTCTTTCTTATGATAATGGCAAATCTTTGTGTAAATCACGTAACTTTTCTGATATTCGAAGTTTTATCATCACCTGGTATTTTAAGTGTTTTTCCAGAATTAGAAGATTTTGGTTCCATGTAACTGAGGTCAAAATTAAGACTTTGCCCAACCATATCAATTATTTGCTTCTAAATATGCATTACAATTTGACTGTTATACTGGCTCAACATTTTTCATATATTTATTATTTGATTTAGCAAATTTTTTAATATTTTGAGAAGTTCCACTACAGATTTCTTTTTGAGAAATAAAATGATATCATATAGTTTAATAAATGTAATCCAACTTCTTTCATTTTGAACATAGAATCCCAAGATAAACCATGTGGTGTAAACCACTGAGACAGATTGATAATATGAGATTTAATACAATAATCTCTACAATTTTCAGTGGTATATGCTAGCATTATAACTTCAAATTCAGTATTGGAATATTCATATAAATTTTTGATATTAAATTTATTTCAGACTAGTTTCAATTGTTTTGTTTCCTTCAATTTTTCTTCACAGTTCAAAATTTCATAAGGATGAGCTCGTTCTCTATCATTAAATCTGACTGCTCATATTTAATATATTCTGTTGTTTCTCTAAACCTTTATTTGGTATGATTAGAAGAAACGTTATCAATACCCATAAATATAAATGTATCTAAATGTCTTAATCCATCTCCAACCATTGTTCTAAAAGACATATGTATTTGTTGGTTGTGTGGAATAATGTTAATATCTCAGTTATCTAGTGCAAACTCTTTGATAAACCAGAGAACATTGCAATTTGCTGAATTATGAATCCAAACTGGAATAAGATTAGGATTTTGATAATTAAGATTGCAGTTCACATATTCAGGTTGATATTTTCCTGTTAAATCACACTAACCTCTTACTTTTTTCCTCTTTCAGTATATTCTTTTGTCAAAAATAATACAAGTTTATTTCTTTAAAATTCCAATTTTCGTCACTGGAATATTGCAGTCATATATTTCAACGATTTCTCTGGATTCTTATTTTAACATTTCAATGCATATTTTTGCTGCTTCTTTACAAGTATATTTTACAGGTTTTTATATTCACCATTAGAACATTTAAGATAATAGTTAAATTAAAATGGTATCTGTTCTTTATATTTATTATGTAAGTTTTTTCAGGCATTGTTTGAGAAGTTTAACATTTCTTACGTTAACATCTTTTAAAAAACATTCAGAATCAGCATAAATAACAGAAGGTAATCACAATGAATTATTAGAATTTTGAAATTCAGTTTTTTCATCTTCTACAGGCATATCTAATTTTACTTCTTTCTGTTCTTTACAATCATTTTCGTGTTTGTTTAATTTTTCTTGAGAATGAAAATACCATAAACATCTATCAAAAGTATAAATAATTCATTGTGTTCTCTTGTTTGTGAACTAACTAATCTACATAAATTTCTTACTGACCATAATATGAAATCTGGAACTAAAAGAATATTAATATGTTTCTTTGTTTATTTTTGTGTGGTGAATGTATTTACATGCATAAACGTTAATTGAAATTTTTTACTTATTTTTCATATTTTGGAGTATCTGTTAACTGAACAGGAAAATTAATTTTTTTGTTTTCAAAAATTTCATCGAATTTTTGCCAACAATTTTAAATTTCCTGATTCCTTCTGCATCAGATTCTACTGGATATAAAGCTGGTTTACTTGAATACAGAAAACATTTTTGATCTATGTTTCTTACATTAATTACAGTTTTTGTCTTTAATTTCTTTTGTTAAAATCGATATAAGAAGAACAAGAAATTAGTTTCAGTCTGTTAAGACTTAACTCTAAACTATTTGTATAAAATTAAGACAACCAGATTTTTTCTTTGTGTTTATTCCATTTCAGTTATTAGTTTATTTGTTGATTTCTGATATTAATCTTTTGTCACAAATGTTTTTTTTCCTTTTTTAATATTTGGTTTACTATAGGAGTCCAGTTTGTATTAAATAGTCCAGCGCTGAATGGCAGGCGACTTCCCTACAAGACTGTGGCTCTCCCTTGGTCCCAGGCAGACCATTCTCAAGAACATCATTGTTGTTCCAAAGGCATTCTGTCATTCAGAGAAATACTTTTAACAGATTGCAAAAAGAGTTGTTGACGTTAAACAGAAGTGTTTCCCATCACAGACTGAGAGGCCTATTGGAGGTTTTGGGGACCTGTCTAGTCTGTGTCAGCCAATCGTCCCAGGTGCACTCCGTAAACGTTAGGGGAAGCTGTGTCACTATACGTTAGACAAACATTATGCATTTGGGACAGCTGTCCTTGGATCTCTTACTGTTTAGTTAACTACACCTGCGTTTGTGTTGGTGAAGAACCATCATCTTAAGGTGGCCAGCATCTGTTGTGAGGCTGCTGGCAAAGTGGCTCCCTCCCTCTGTCTATCCACCCTGTAGGTGGAGTATGGGGAGAGGGCCTTGATTTTCGGCAGTTTGTGATTGTACATCGAGGAGTACACAAGTTCAACTACTGCCCCCTGTGCAGTCTTTTAGGACAATGATTTCCTGCAGTACATGTGCTGCATTATGACCTGTTCAGTACGAGCTCTGGTTTTTCACGACAATTTTGAAGTGTAATTGGAACTGTTACGCATTTTTTTCCATCATCTGTGATAGTGTGTATTGGACTCGATTACCTGAGCTGTGAAGTGGTTTTTAGTAGACATCTGTAGCGAACTCTGACGTCAAACAACGATAGATAGTGTATGCTTTCAGGTAATGCGCTTTATAAACTCCTCTCTGTCCAACACCATCATCTAGTCAATTGAAGATATTTCCCACCAAAAAGAACGAAGATAGTACTTTACACCGCAGCCTTTCTCCCGTCAGCTTGTCGGTATAGGGTAGAGTTTGGGTGCTTCTGTCGCTGGTTTCGAGTGGTATTGCGAAATTTTTTCCTGGCAGGATAACACCAGTTGTATTGTATTTGCAGTTTTTCGGCGTATTGCGCTTTTCTGCCACCCCTGTGTAGCACTATGCATATAGTCGTGTAATGAGGCCCAATCTTTATTTATGTAATTATGCTCTATATTTGAGTCAGTTTTGAGATTTAGTTCCGTTAAGAGCGACGTGTTGAGTTCTATCTGCAAGAAAGTCTTGAATCCAATTGCAGATGTGCTCCAATACTCCGTAAACTCGTATTTTTGTCATTAAACGGCAATGCGGGACGCTGTCAAATGCCTTAGTGAAGTCGGCGTAAGCGCCGTTGTCCAATGCGCTGTGGATCCCTTGGAGGAACAGAGCGAGCTGAGTTTCTCAGGTTCTCTGTTTCCTGAATCCATGCTGAATTTTATACAGCACCTTTTCATTTACCAAAAACGTAATAATTCTTGAGCATAAAGCATGTCCCATAATTCTATAACATTTGACATCAACAGTATAGGTCTATAACTGTGTGGATATGTCTTACGGCCTTTCTTACAAACGGGAATGACATGTGCCTTTTTCCAGTCATTAGGTACCTTTCGTTGCTCAAGCGATCTACGATAAATTACTGCTAGAAAGGGAGTAAGTTCTTTAGCATAATCTTTATAGAATCTTATAGGTATCTCACTACTAAGCGATTGTAGCTGCTTCTCAGTTCCGCGATCGGATATCTCAGTATCTCCCATTTCGACGTTCGCACGACGAATGAAAGGAGGGACAGTGTTGCGATCTTCCACAGTGAAACAACTTCGGAAGATCGAATTCAGTATTTAGGTCTTCTCTCTGTTATCTTCCGTTTCTGTGCTGGTGTGTTCGCTGAGAGAACGAACAGACGATTTTGACCCACTTACTGATTTTACATACTACCAAAATCTCTTAGGGTTTTTACTCAGCTCAGTTGCCAACGTCTTACTTTCGAAATCATTGAACAACGTCTTACTTTCGAAATCATTGAACGCTTCTCTCATTGTTCTCCTTGCGCTCATTTTCGCTTCTTTCAGCTTTTGTTTGTCAGCTAGGTTTTTACTTCCCTTGAATCTGAGATGAAGTGCTCTTTGTTGACGTAGCTCTTTTCTAATACGGCTATCAAACAATGGTGGATCTTTCCCATCCCTTAAAAACTTACCCAGAACATACTTGTCTAGGGCTTATTGAATGATGCCTTTGAATTTTTTGCTTTTGTTCTCCACATCTTCGTCCTCATCACCGAATATTTGATGCTAACTGCTGAGATATCGTGAAAGTTGTATCCTGTCAGCCATGCTAAGCTAATATATCTTCCTACCTTTTTTAACATTCCTTGTAGGAACCGTCGTCATAGATGCAGTCACAGCCTTATGATCACTGATACCTTTTTCTACGTTAACTGATTCGATAAGTTCTGGTCTGTTTGTTGCCAGGAGGTCTAAGACCTTACCCTCAGCCGGCCAGAGTGGCCGAGCGGTTGTAGGCACTACAGTCTGGAACCACGCGACCGCTACGGTCGCAGGTTCGAATCGTGCCTCGGGCATGGATGTGTGTGATGTCCTTCAGTTAGTTAGATTTAAGTTGGTTTAAGTTCTAGAGGACTGATGACCTGAGAAGTGCTCAAACTCGTTTCAACCATACCCTCGCGAGTTGGTTCTCTGTCCGCTTAAGGTAATTTTTGGGCAAGACATCCAGAACAATGCCACACGATTCCCAGTCTCTGGCACCAGTTTTAATGGTGTAACACTCCCAATCTATTCCTGACAAGTTGAAGTCACCCCCTATTACAACGACATGATCAGGAAAATTACTAATGATATTATGCAAGCTCTTTCTGAAAGGGTCAACAATTACAGATCCTGACTCAGGTGGTCTATAAAAGCATCCGATTACCGTTTTTGACCGTTCTTTCATACTCAATTTCACCCAGATTTATTCATATTCGGAATCCGTGATAACTGTGCTCGTAACCTCGCTACCCTACTACTAGTATTGTATGGGCTAGACGTTTAGAGCTCTTTCTCGTGTGTCAACCACATGTCAGCTAAAGTATCCTATAAGATGGTAGTTAGGAAGTAAACCAGTAGTCCTTCATAAGAGTTAAGAGACAGGCAACTTATCCTCCCTCGGGGCAAAGAAATAGAAAATGAGAAGATTTTAAAAAATTTATAATCGCCAACATGATGCTCTAGAATTGGGTGTATGGTAAACTAAATTGGAAATAAGTTGTAATCTTGTAAGGTAACATACAAAGTGTGTTACAACGTTATTAGCCATTTCTCGAATTCTCTTTTCCCAAGTATCCTGTTGCGCCCAACACATGCTTGCATTCTTCTGCCTACCATTATTAACATCAGTTTTCCGTGTAGTCCTGAGGTGGACTCCCTCTGCTCCTAAATTGTCACTATCATTTCTATACTCTCCTTGGTGAAGTATTGTGTCCTAGACTCTTCCTGTGGCTTTAATATTTCAGCTCACGCTACACTGTTTCTTTAATCGTATCATTTTATACCCCCAGTACATTTTTATTTTATCGTTTGTCATTCATCAAGATAAGAAATCATTTTCCACTGCTACTACTCTTCGTTCGTCAGTTCCTCATTTTATGCTTGTGAATGCGTAAATATGGCCCTAATGGAGCAAGCCAGAAAACCATTACTGAAAGAAATGTTCCGAATAAAAATATGGCACCCTTCTAAGGAAGGGCACAGGTACAGACTTGGCCTCAACGAACAACTGCACTATCAAATACAGAGTATCACAGAAACTATCAAGATTAAGGGGTGAATTGTATATTGTCACTTGGTTAGGTTGGACACCCTAAGACCCAGGGTCTTCAAAGCGAAATAAATGAATCCTAGAGGGAGCTGACGGATAGTAATACATGAACTCCAACGAGATTTAAAGCAGGAAACATTATGAAAGGGAGCAACTGCCTCTCTCCAGTCACAACCAGCTGAAATTCTGAACTGTAATTGGAAGAAGAAACAGAAATATTTCATAATACGGGGTGAGGCAGTGATCAGCTGTAAAGGGACAGCCACTTGGTCCACGCTTGCCCAATTAATGAAAATAAATTCCATGGACTTTACTATCTTGTTATCTGACAAAAGACAGAAAGAATTGACAACTGCGCTAAAAGGAACATTCAAGCCAGAACCAATGGTTAGCGATGTTTGTGAGTGTTCTCACTTACATTGGTGCAGAACATTTTGAATCACCAACGGTGGAAATGATCTCCCCAGCATAATGTAGTTTTCATTAGAGCTTAGAGATGAAAAAGCTGGCCACATATACTTGTGGATCGAGTTCAAATTCACGCTCGGGCAACTAGGTTCTGTGATTTCCCTTAACCGTTTCAGCCGAATACTGAGTATTGTTCCTTTTACACGGCCGTCACCGTCCAGGTTAAGTAATGTACTGTCTTAAGCGATCTCGACGTCGACGATACATTTAACTTTCCTTCTTGTTGCTTCCTATCACGTAGCCCATTACCCAGCCAGTGTAACGGCCAGCGGTTCCCTTCGTTCAAAAAGTAAATGGCGTAATGGGCAGGTCTAAGAAGTTCAGGCATTAATTATTCTCTTCTCTACGGGTCTCGAGGTCTTACTTCCAAAGACTCCCACCACCTGTCAACTGCAGCCTAATAGTCGAGGAGCGGCCCATTAAAAGCCGTGAAGCATGGCTCTTCCGGGGAAAAACTGGAGATGCTCCACGGTGAACGTCTTTATATCCCATTTCGGTCAGCGTAGACGCTGAAGTAAGGCACCATCAATGACAGTTTTGACTCCTTAGTAGTTCAAGACATTTTTATAACTTTCGCATAGACACCAACACTAACGTCTCGTCTAGAAATAAAGGATAGAAAATCAATCAAAATCGTTCAACAGAACAAGGTAACTGTACGTGACGGGATGTCTACACAATTATGGTCTGCATACTTGTACACTTGGAGAATAATCTTCTAGCAGCTGTCCGTCGTAGGCCGCTGGATGAACGAGGCGTTTCGAGTGACTGGAAAAATTTTACGCTTCCCGTTTCCTAACAGAGCCCCCAGACATACATCGATAACGTGAACGATTAAGAATGCCGGAACGCGTTTTACGCTCAAGCATGCGGAGGAGTTTGTGAATATGAATAATTTAATGGCGTATTACGTAAAGACACTAAGGAAGTAGCCATAAATTTACTTGAGGAAACAATAGTTTCCTGAATGAATTACTGCAGTTACTGCGTGCCAAGGTTCCCAAATGAAATTTAGACGAGTTTCAATTGTGTTATAGGTACTACCGAACCTCGGAAAAATATGCCCTTAAGACTAAAAGCTGTATTTTCTATTCCTAGTTTTCAAAATTTGAAACACATAAATATACAGCGTAGTACTTTGGAAGGTGAAAGACAAACTGAAAAAGCTCCATACACATAGAAGGATTTTGTTGTTATTTCTTAATAATAGAAGAGATTAATGTGAAATTTTTGCCTGTGCTTGATGATTCTAGGATTAACGGAGAGACGTAAAATACTTAAAAGTAATTTAGGTTGTTGGAGAACAATTAATGTTCAGATATGCACAAATTATCTAGTGGATAACGTTGGATGGCTCATGAGGATAATTGCAGATAGGGCTGTTCTAGACAGAAAAGTCGCATCGATAGAAAATTGTACACGAATGCAAGAAAACCTCCAGAGATCCGATGACTGGTTCATGGATTAACAGTTGACTACCATCGTAAACATATGTGATGTAAAGAGCATACGCAGAAGGAGAGCTTCGTTATTTTTTTATTGCACAATTTACGAAGAAGTACTGATACAGTGTCACAGATTAAATATAGGTAAGCACACACAATTTGATCAAAATCGTGAGAACACTCATCAGAGGACATTAGTAAGGCATGTGTCCCTTCTTCGTCATCATGACGGATAGACCTATACCGCCATCTGAGTATATGTAGGGAGATGATAGCACATTTTCCTCAAGAGCTCAAATCACAGCAAGTGGTAATGATGGACGCTGTGGCCTGGAGCGAATTCGACACTGCGACTCGTTCCAAAGATGTTCCACTGGGTTCACGTCGGGACACCGAGCAGGCCATTCCATTTCAGAAGTGTCCTTGCCCATAAACCATGTCTCATAGATGCTTCTTCTAACAGGATGCCTTGCCATGCCGATACAAGCAATCATTTTCTACGGACTGCCCCTCTACTGAACTCAGTACAGTTTATTTAAGTCTTGTATATTGACGTACCGGAACTAACTTCATTTTTACTTTATTTACCTTTCAAGAGAACGAAAGATACGTAAATGAAATAAAAACAAATGGTAGTAGTGCAACTGTTTACGAAACAAGCACATTGCCAGCTAAGGGTGACCCAAGAAAATTCTCTTTCGAAAATATCTGAAAAGTCAACGAAGAAAGAAAGCTAATAACTGCGTTTCGGGGATGCTTTCGAGTTGCAAGGAAAAACTCTGCAGTAGACGCATTTTGTGTAACTGTGTGGCTTACTGTTAAAATTCGGATTGGTTCTATTCCTACAAGATTCATCCATATCGGTTTACCTGCTACATACCTATCGCAAAATGACCCTGAAGGTAATATTAGATAAATTCGAGTTCGTACAGAGGCTTCAACGAAAGTAACAGGAGAGAGGGTTAATGTAAGTGGTATGCGGACTGCTCTCCGCCATAAATCTTAATGTGGTTTACAGAGTATAGACGTAGATAGAGATATTTTTATACGTAAAGCGATTAACTGTCAAAGGTTGCGAAACTACCAAGTGTTTCGCTTTATGGCGATTGAGGTTTACGTACACAGTAACTGATGGAAACCCCAATGGCGTTAGAAAATAGCAGTATTTCTATGAGGCAGCTGCTCGAATTCAACTGTTAATGTTGGTGTTTCTGTGCCACATTTGTTCATAGACCACTGTGTTACAATCGAAGCGACGTTAGAAATGAAAATCAGTCGTTGACCAGTTTTCTGCATCTTCTACGATGTTCTGAATATAAAGAAAATCACCAGCCGCTCCTCATACTCATTTCAGAAAGTCCACCAAACTGGTGCAGTAGCGGAAATAGCAGAACGCCAATCCAGGTGATCTTCTTTGCCGCATAATCATCATGGAAGAGTTCTGAGTTTATGACTGTGCCTGTAGAGAAACGAACCAATCAAGCAGTGAAAACCTGTGGGTTCACCACCGCCGAAAATATCGAAGACTTAAACGCTATGGCGCAAGGTGATGCTGAGTATTTCGTGGTATTGGCACGGTGTGGTCGTAAAAGATTGTGCTCTAAAGGGAAAAACCACCACAGGAGAACCGTACAGAAATCTCCTGTCGGGTTTAGTGCATGCAGTCAATGCTATTCGAAGGGCCGCTTTTGCTCCACGAAATGGCCCTTCTCATTCAGCACGTAACAGCTATTCCATCTTTAGTTATCAAGTTTTGTGTCATGCTTTACGTACCTCGCAGGGCGTCTAGTCACTTCCTCTGTCGTCGAATGAAGAAACTATTGCGTGGCAAGCATTTCCAGATTGACATCGAGGTAATTTTCGAGGTAAAATGTTTTCTGAACAGCAAATATGCACAGAACGCCAACCAAGTTCACAACCATCGATGAGAAACATTTGTCACATTGAAGTGTGAATTTTCAGAAAAGGACTAACATCTTTAGTAGGGTTCATGTTCACTGTTTATAGTGTTCGAGATGATAATTAAAATTTTATGACTACCTGTTCTATACACACTTTTCAATATACGGATATAAGTGCAGATATTTTTATTAGTCATAGAGGACAGTGTACCGATTAACATTAGATTAATTTCTACTTCATTTACAGTCAACCAATATAGCTGGTATTTTTTTAGGTTGGTTAGTACGTCCAAGTACATGTGTCAAGAGCAAGCCATTAATACTGACTTTCCTCTCAGCAACAGCGCAAGTGATGAATTGGATAAAAAACGGTTAGTGTATACTGACAGGCGTAGTCCACGTAGTGGTGAAGTTAGAACTGAGCAGAAAATATCAGCACGTAAAGTTTGTGAAGTGTGTATGGGTAGACTGCGCGACACAGAGAAAAAATATAAAAAAACATACTGATGTGTGTATCACACATAACAATATCAAAATGATGTAGCCAAATTTCACTAGCAGTGATTATCTTTGAGCGAAACTCCGCATCTTCCACTAAAGTCAACGTAAACTGCATGAACACCTGCAGGCGAATGTCCTTCTGTTCGGGTATCAGTAGTCTTGGAACCCAGCGCGCACATACACGTCTCTTGTGTAAATTTTCTGTCACCAACGTGTGGGTAGTACCCAATGTAATTTTCAGTTTTTCATGAAGTGTTCGTAAGTTAATTCGCCTGTTCTCTCCCACACTGACAATAGTAGTATTGATGTTTTCCTTAAAACAGCAGCAATAGGAGCCCCACGTCCACCTTCCTTTTAAATTGATTGTCTCTCCTGTTTAAACAATGTAAACCTTATTCGAACTGTGCTTTAGGGATGGACAGACTCTCCATAGACATCCTGTGACATTGCATAGGTTGCCGGCCGCGGTGGTCTAGTGGTTCTAGGCGCGCAGTTCGGAACCGCGGGACTGCTACGGTCGCAGGTTCGAATCCTGCCTCGGGCATGGATGTGTGTGATGTCCTTAGGTTAGCTAGGTTTAAGTAGTTCTAAGTTCTAGGGGACTGATGACCACAGAAGTTAAGTCCCATAGTACTCAGAGCCATTTGAACCATTTTTTTTTTTTTTTTTTTTTGCATAGGCCTCTAACGTGCTGGAACCAGGAGAGCCAACAATGAAACTAGTAGGGCGTGTCTGTATACATTAAGCTAACAGAAGATCACAGGGCTAAATTCTAGTGCGAGAAACTGTGGCCGTAGAAAAATATGGTCATTCATTAACGAAAAGCGCCAACAACCTTGCGGCAGTGGTGACACCGATCCACGTCTGATCAAACGCTGTCGAGCTTGGCTAACACTTGGATGGCTGACCCCTCTGTTCTGCCGGCCGCTGTTGGCAAGCAGGTTGCACTCAGTTCTTGTAGGCTCAGTTGAGGAGCTACTTGACTGAGAAGTGAAGCGTCTTCATTCACAAAAAACCGGCGACGGTAGGGAGAGCGCTGTGCAGACCACAAGCACCTCCAGATCCCCATCCAGTGACGCTTATCATCTGAGAATGACACGCTGGCCTGTAGGTACCGATGGACCTTTCGGGGCCTGTTCGGACGGAGAGGTATTGAAAAGCCATAGTATATTGTATTTTGGGTTTTGTAATGTCTTGTACGTCCATGAGTCCGCCCCGATAGCTGAGTGGTCAGCTCGGCGGTCTGTCACGCGAAGGGGCCCGGGTTCGATTCCCGGCTGGGTCGGAGATTTTCTCCGCTCAAGGACTGGGTGTTGTGTTGTCCTCATTATCATTTCATCATCATCAGTGGAAGGCAACGGGAAACCACCACTGGAATCGCTTCCCTAGACACTCATGCGATGGACCTCTCTGACGAGGCTTCCCCCATGACAAAACCTGCCGTGAGGCAGAACACAAAGTTTTTTTAGTTCCTTGACGTTCTCTTTACATGGAATCTGTAAAATGAAAAATATACCTACGTGCTTGTTTTCATAATAATCATATTTGGGCATTACTATGATTATTATTGTTATTATTATTAATCACATTCGGGTCATACTGGAGCACGTAATGTATAACGAAGGACGTTTCTTGGGTTTTGTTTTAGTTTTCATCTATGCCCATATTACGTTCATTCTCTCTGACTGAAGTCCATTATACTTCTCATACCAAGTTGTTTCAGTCTTCTTCTGCTTTTCTGGTAAGTTGTGAATATTCTGTACAAAAATATTCCTGTCTGCTGTACCAATTCATGTGTTACATCATATCTTCCTTAAACCTCCCATCCATTTCATTGTTTTAAGTTTTGTTCTTTCTGCTTCACTGCAGGTTTCATAGAATTTCACAGCCTCCCTAATATGGCGAGCATCATTCTCTTAACATGGTCATAGAATTTAGACCGTGTTTTTTTTTTCATATTCGAACTAATGTTGCTAACATTTTCCGTTACTGTATTTGCTCTTAATCTGTGTGTCCTTCTTCAGTAGCTTGTGAATATTCTCTATAATTGCCTATTTTGTATTAAGATTGTTATGCTGGGTCCAGAGGACACTGACATATACTGGGGTGACAAAAGTTATTGTATACTTCCTCCGGCCTCTGTGGCCGAGCGGTTCTAGGCGCTTCAGTCCGGAACTGCGCTGCTGCTACGGTCGCAGGTTCGAATCCTACTGCCTCGGACATGGATGTGTGTGATGTCCTTAGGTTAGTTAGGTTTAAGTAGTTCTAAGTCTAGGGGACTGATGACCTCAGATGTTAAGTCCCATAGTGCTTAGAGCCACTTGAACCATTTTGTATACTTCCTAATACCGTGTCAGACCACCTTTTTCCCAGCATAGTGCTATAACTCGACGTAGCATGGACTCAACAAGAAGTTGGAAGTCCTCTGCGGAAATACTGAGCCATGCTGCCTCTATAGCCGTCCATAATTGCGAAAGAGTTGTCGGTGCATGCTTTTGTGCGTGGGCTGACCTCTCGATTATGTCCCATAAATGTTCGGCGGGATTCATGTCCGGCGATCTGGGTAGCCAAATCATTCACTCGAATTCTCTAGAACGTTCCCCAATCCCACTGCTAACAACTGTGACCTGGTAATATGGTGCATTGTTGTCCGCAGAGGTTCCATCGTTGTTTGGGAGCCGGCCTCTGTGGCCGAGCGATTCTAGGCGCTTCATTCCGGAACCGCGCTGCTGCTACGGTCGCAGGTTCGAATCCTGCGCCGGTCATGGATGTGTGTGCTGTCTTTAGGTTAGTTAGGTTTAAGTAGTTCTAAGTCTAGGTGACTGATGACCTCAGATGTTAAGTCCCATAGTGCTTAGAGCCATTTGAACCATTTTTGTTGTTTGGGAACTTGAAGTCCATGAATGGCTGCAACCGGTCTCCAAGTAGCCGAACATAACCATTTACAGTCAAAAATAGACTCACATGGGCCAGAGAACCCAGTCCATTCCATGTAAACAATGACCACACCATTATCGAGCCACCACTGGCTTGCACAGTGTCCTGTTGACAACTTGGGTCCACGGCTTTGTGGGATCTGTGCCATACGCGAACCTTACCATCAGCTCTCACCAACTGAAATAGGGACTCATCTGACCAGCTCACGGGTTTCCAGTCGTCTAGGATCCAACCGATATGGTCACGAGCCCAAGAGGCGCGCTGCAGGCGTTATCGTGGTGTCAGCTCCGGCACTCGGTCGAGTGCTGCCATAGCCTATTAATGCCCAGTTTCGCAGCACTGAAATAACGGATACGTTCGCCGTAAGTCCCACACTGATTTCTGCAGTTATTTCATGTAGTGTTGCTTGTATGTTAGCACTGACAACTCTACGCAAACGGCACTATTCTCAGTCGATAAGTGAAGACCGTCGGCCACTGTGTTGTCCGTGGTGAGAGGTAACATCAGAAATTAGATATTTTTTGGAACCCTCTTGTCACTGTGGGGCAACGGCCTTGCCGCAGTGGATACACCGAGTCCCGTGAGATCACCGAAGCTAAGCGCTGTCGGGCGTGGCCCGAACTTGGATTTGTGACCATCCGGCCGCCATGCTCTGTTGCCATTTTTCGGGATGCTCTCAGCCTCGTGATGCCAATTGAGGAGCTACTCGACCGAATAGCGGCTCTGGTCAAAGAAAACCATCATGACTACCGGGAGAGTGCTGTCCTGACCATTTGCCCCTCTTATCTGTATCCTCAACTGAGGATGACACGGCGGTCGGATGGTCCCGATGGACCACTTGTGGCCTGAAGACGGAGTGCTTGTCACTGTGCGTCCTAGAATATTAAATTTCCCAACGATTTTCGAAATGGAGTGTACTGTGTAACGATCTCCAACGACCATTCCACTTTCAAAGTCTGTTAATTTCCGTTGTACGGCCATAATCACGTCGGAAACCTTTCCACATGAATCACTTCAATACAAATGACAGTACCACCAATGCACTGCTAGTGTATACCTTGCGTACGCGATCATCCGTTTATGTACACATCGATATCCCATACCGAGCAAGGTGGCGTAGTGGTTAGCACACTGGACTCGCATTCGGGAGGACGACGGTTCAATCCCGTTTCCGGCTATTCTGATTTAGGTTTTCCATGATTTCCCTAAATCGTTTCAGGCAAATGCCGGGATGGTTCCCTTGAAAGTGCACGGCCGATTTCCTTCCCTGTACTGCCCTAACCCGAGCTTGTGCTCCGTCTCTAATAACCTCGTTGTCGACGGGACGTTAAACACTAATCTCCTCCTCCGATATCCCATGACTTTTGTCAGCTCCACGTACATCTGTTTTTGATATAGAATTTCTTATGCAAAAAGAATAAATACAACGTAAGTAGTGCGTCGAAAGAATATGATTTATATGTGGAGGCGTGCGACTCTCTCTCAGACTACACCCGGCTACGTCGCTGCTCGGCCCCGCTACCGAGTCCTAAGGACCTGTCCGGGACAGCTGCGTGGGCGGCCGCGGCTCCGTATCGACTGCGAGGGAAACAACGTCGTCTCCCGGTCTCAAGCAACTGGGGTCCCGTGTAACTGCAACACACCTTGTCGTCTGCTACTGTTCTTGCATTATTTATTCGACACTTCGTGACGTAACTCTCATGAATTCACTGCTGTCGACCACTCTATCGACAGCTTCTGCATTGTCTCTGATTAAAAGCTCTTTGGTTTTGTAAGCAAAATTTTCACAAATTAAATCTCACTGGCACTACATCTACATACATACTCCGCAATCCACCATACGGTGCGTGGTGGAGGGTACCTCGTACCACAACTAGCATCTTCTCTCCCTGTTCCACTCCCAAACATAACGAGGGAAAAATGACAGCCTATATGCCTCTGTACGAACCCTAATCTCTCTTATCTTATCTTTGTGGTCTTTCCGCGAAATATAAGTTGAAGGGAGTAAAATTGTACTGCAGTCAGCCTCAAAAGCTGGTTCTCTAAATTTCCTCAGTAGCGATTCACGAAAAGAACGCCTCCTTTCCTCCAGAGACTCCCACCCGAGTTCCTGAAGCATTACGGTAACACTCGCGTGATGATCAAACCTACCAGTAACAAATCTAGCAGCCTGCCTCTGAATTGATTCTATGTCCTCCCTCAATTCGACCTGGTAGGGATCCCAAACGCTCTAGCAATACTCAAGAATAGGTCGTATTAGTGTTTTATAAGCGATCTCCTTTACAGATGAACCACATCTTCCCAAAATTCTACCAATGAACCGATGACGACTACCCGCCTTCCCCACAACTGTCTTTACATGCTTGTTCCATTTCATATCGCTCTGCAATGTTACGACCAAATACTTAATCGACGTGACTGTGTCAAGCGCTACACTACTAATGGAGTATTCAAACATTACAGGATTATTTTTCCTATTCATCTGCATTAAGTCATATTTATCTATATTTAGAGTTAGCTGCCATTCTTTACACCAATCCCAAATCCTGTCCAAGTCATCTTGTATCCTCCTACAGTCACTCAACGACGACACTTTCCCGTACACCACAGCATTATCAGCAAACAGCCGCACATTGCTATCCACCCTATCTGATGAACACAGCATGTTCTTTCGACTAAAGCACAAGGCTGTTTGAAATAGTCTGTTTCTTTTCCTACTAACCGTTCTACATATACTGAGGTGACAGAAGTCATGGGATAGCCACATGCACTTATAGAAATGGCGGTAGTATCGCACTCGAGTGTTATTCCTGCGCAAAAGTTTTCGACGTGGTTATGATCGCACGGCTATGGTAATTGGAGGTAGACACATGGGACAATCTATTTCGGAAACCGTTAGGGAATTCAGTATTCCGAGATCCAGAGTGCCAAGAGTGTGCCGAGAATATCAAATTTCAGGTGTTTCCTCTGACCACGGAAACGGTAGTGCTCAACGGCCTTCACTTGACGGTCGAAAGGAGCGGCGTTTGCATAGAGTTGTCAGTGCTAACAGACAAGCAACACTGCGTGACGTGACTGCAGAAATGAATGTGAGACGTACAATGAACGTGTCTTTTAGGACAGTGCGGCGAAATTGGGCATTAATAGGCTATGGCAGCTCACGGCCGACTCGAGTTCCGTTGCTAACAGCACGACATCGCCTACAGCCCGTCATATTTCTCCTTCTGTGACGACTTTCTCGACCGCCAATACGGGCTGTATGTCTCTGTCCTGTTACCTCCTGGTGTTCGCTTTCGTCGCCTGCTTCAGCAACTTGATTTTACCCTCCCTACGACTTTTCGAGTGGGTGAGAGCCCGACGCCACCTTGGCTCCAGGCTCAGGTTCGCGTTCACATTGAACTCAGCTCCCTTCCAAAGGAGAGGACCGCGGATTCGATATACCGCTCGAGGTTTGTCGAATTTCGTTCGAGGCTCGCTAATAACGTCTTTATTTAAACAGATGGCTCCAAGACTACTGCTGGCGTCGGATGTGCCTTTGTCGATGGGGATGATACCTTTCAATACCGGCTCCTTGACAAGTGTTCAAGCTTTAAAGCTGAGCTTTTTGCTCTCTGTCATGCTGTCCAGTATTCCGCCGTCATCGTCATTCTCCCTATGCCATCTGCTCTGATTTTTTGAGCGCCATTCAGAGTCTCCGTGACCCATATTTGGGCAAACCTCTCGTCCAACGAATTCAACGGTCCCTTCAGTCACTAGCTGATACCGGCGCTCGTGTCCCTTACTTGTGGATTCCTGACCATGTTGGTGTGCCTGGGAACGAAGCTGCTGATGCTGCGACCAAGACTGCTGTCCTCCTGCCTCGAACAGCATCCTTTCGTGTCC
Source organism: Schistocerca americana (assembly GCF_021461395.2). Classification (NCBI taxonomy): domain Eukaryota; kingdom Metazoa; phylum Arthropoda; class Insecta; order Orthoptera; family Acrididae; genus Schistocerca; species Schistocerca americana. The sequence goes on from NC_060124.1 coordinate 106,008,925, forward strand.
CATAATCTGGCATTAGTGGGGTTCTTCGTCGGCGCGTTTCATCATTGTGGCATGAGGCTTGGTCCTCTCTCCATGAAAATAAGCTTACGGCCATCAAACCGATCCCGGCGAGAGGAGGTCATTTTGGCCAGGTTGCGGATTGGGCATTGCCGATTAGCTACCGCTACCTGTTGTCCAGTGATACCGCCCTGCAGTGCCCCTGTGGCCATCCATTGTCCTGTCCACGTTTTATTCACCCTCGTGCTGTCCTGTGTCTGCCATCTACCTCACAGGAACTTTTAGCTGATGCCGCTCGGGCAGCTGCTCGTATCCTTCGTTTTATTACACTGACAGACTTGTCCAAACAGATCTAACTCTTTTATTTTGCTTAGCTGCGTCTTTGTAACTACTTTCTGGTGTTGCCCCTTGCGTTTTTTTTTTTTTTTTCTACGTTATTAGTGCAGTGACTGGGCGCTAATGACCTTAGTAGTTGAGTGCCCTAAACAAACAAACAAACAAACAAAATCGCCTACAGCACCTCGGCTGGGCTCTTGTCCATATCGACTGGACCTTACACTACTGGAAAACAGTGGCCTGGTCAGATGAGTCCCGATTACAGTTGGTAAAAGCTGATAGCGGGGTTCGAGTGTGGCACAGACCCCACGAAGCCATGGACTCAAGTTGTCAACAAGGCACTATGCAATCTCGTGGTGGCTCGGTAATGGTGTGGGCATTGTTTACGTGGAATGACCTGAGTCCTCTGGTCCAACTGAACCAATCATTGCCTTGAAATGGTTATGTTCGGCTATTTGGGGCCATTTTCAGCCATTCATGGACTTCATGTTCCTGAACAACGACGTTATATCATCAGCCACAGTTGTTCGACAATGGTCTGAACAAAATTCTGGGCAATTCGTGCGAATTATTTAGTCCTCCAGATCGGCTGACGTGAATCCAATAGAAAATTTATGGGACATTATAGAGGGGTCAGATCGTGCACAGCACCCGGTCACCGGCAACACTTTCGCAATTACTTCCAACGACTTGTTGAATCCACGCCATGTCGAGTTTCTGCACTACTCCGAGAGAAAGGAGGTTTGGTACTATGTGCTACGGTATCCCATCTCTTTGTGGCCTCAGTGTATACTGAAAAACTGAAATAAAGTGACCACTGCCCATTCATGCGGTATGACACTGACACTATAAGGAAAGTGTACAAGCAGAACAAGAATGAACACGGAATCATTCCAGCGAGTACACGGGCTACAAATTAGATTCACTGACGTAAGCGACACTGACAAAGGCTCGACGTCTAGGAACGAGAATCTCGGAAATGGAGGATCTGGTCGGTTGTTCAAGTGCTACTGTCGTTGATCATTTATGGACAGTGGTTGAAGAGCAATGAAACCACGTGTACGCCCCATCGCTGAACGTGGAGGCCAGAGGTCAACCGACTCTGAAAAACAAATTGCCGAATAAATGTGGATCTGACGACAGACTGCAGTGATGGTTCGGAGTACGCCATTGAGCGCACGCTGTTAAATCTGGGCTCCGTATAGACGACATTTATGTGTTCCCACGGTATCCCATTGCAGAGGCTGACGAAGGTCGGAGCATGTAGACTTGTTTCCTAGATACTTTGGCCGGCCGCGGGGGCCGTGCGGTTCCAGGTGCTTCAGTCCGGAGCCGCGCTGCTGCTACGGTCGCAGGTTCGAATCCTGCCTCGGGCAAGGATGTGTGTGATGTCCTTAGGTTAGTTAGGTTTAAGTAGTTCTAAGTTCTAGGGGACTGATGACCACAGCAGTTGAGTCCCATAGTGCTCAGAGCCATTTGAACCTAGATACTTTGACTGGCTCAGTGTCTGTTCAAGTTAAGGAACCGAGGACATTATCCTAGACGGCTAGCATTCATTTGAGGCAAGGGTATCGTCTGAGGTGCTCTAGGGAAGTGTAGTAGAACCACTCTTATTCTCTGAACACATAAATGACCTGACGGACAGGGTGGATAGCAGTTTATGATTTTGATGATGTTGTGGTGTTCGTGAAGGTATCATTCGAGTTCACAAGATGACAGACAGTACTTTTAGTGGGTGAGTTGAATGGCAGGTTGCTCTAAATGCAGAAAAACGTAAGTTGCTGAGGATTAGGATGAGAAAGAGTATCTGACGCCGATAATGCGCCATGACAATGTGGCGAAAATTACGTAAGGCAGACAGCCCGTACCACAGTCCAGCTCCGCACAACAGAGATGGCACAGCAAGTACATAAATCTTGGAAAATGAGCGCTAGTGGAACACCGCCTTGTGGGATGGCTCAAGACCAACTTCGTGAAAACGAAGGGTAGTCTCCATTCTTCTTCGCCCCTGATTCGCCGCGCTATGGGAGAGTGTGGGTAGATCGCCACATTACCGATTTCCCGCACTTGCACACGCGCTCTGCAGATGATGTCGCCGCCAATAGAAGCTAGAATTCCAAGCGAGGTTACCTACTCACTAAGGCCTTTATAAAGGAAGCAGATTTTGCTCTCGGCAGACAGTCATCTCCTGACAATGAGGATGGTGCTAATTTCCGAAAGTTCGCCATTTAACTTAGACTTCAACCCGTCAGAACAGCGAAAAGCTTTTATATAAGGCTGCCGCAGAAAAGGACTTTGATATCATGTATTGTAATTTATTTTACTGGAGATGCAGGAGAGGTGACGGTGTTGCGTGCGTTTGAGGAGGTGTGGGAACTTAATGAACTGCTACTGCGTGCAAGCCAGAGATGCTAATACGCCGGAGTGCTTTTCGCTCCGGGACTTTGAGGGAGTGATAAAACTTGGGAGTAGTTCAAGCCCGTTGTTTTTGATTTGTCACCCCTAGGAAGCGAAAAATGCTTCCTCCAAATTTATCACCAAATAACTGACGTCTGTGTGTAACTGAATACTACGACTCCTGCTGCTGCTAATAATAATAAATACATGCCTATTTAACTTACCACACTCAAGACAAGCAAAGCTATTCTCAGCGTGCTTTCTTTGTAACGGGAATTTGGGAATTTGTAGTAAATTCGTATGGAACCAAACTGCTGACGTCATCGGTCCCTAGGCTTACACACCACTGAATCTAACTTAAACTAACTTACACTAAGGATAACACACACACCCATGCCCGATGGAGGACTCGAACCTCCGACCGGAGGAGCTGCGCGAACCGTCGCAAGGCGCCTCAGAACGCGCGGCTGCCCCTCACGGCTTTCTTTGTAGCAAATTCGTCGATCGCATCTTCATAGCATGTTTGTTGTGTCAAAAATCATGGAGAGGACAGCAAAGCTCTTCTTTACTCTATCCTGTGACATGGATGACCGTGTAAAGATTCTTGAGGATTTTGAAGAGTTATAACGAGCGCTCCGCGAACAATTGGCTGCAGCGTTAACGAAAATATTCATAGTGCTCTCTCGAAATTAGGAAACAGTTCTTGGATGTGGTTTTCACGCAACACTCTACACAAAGTAATTAGGGTGGTTTTTAATTCGTTGCTCTTCACGTATGTATTGAAACAACTAACCTCATCACTCAAAAATTGTTCCGAGCCTTCTTTATAACGTTCTTGCAATTTGCTAGAACCTTTCAGTAGTTCAGTGTTGACTCGTCCAGGAATACTGTTTAGGAACTGAAAACAGCTATAACATTCCACCAACGATTTTTTCCTCCAATGTAGGTACCAGTGTGTCTATAATAACCAGAAATGAATTAGCTCGAAAATCTTCCTTTCGTTCAACAGTAGTATCTAGCTCAGCTGTTTTTTTTTCACTTTCAGTTTTCTTGACTTTGTCCTTTTTATGGCTGTTTTTATACATATTTAATATACACTTTTCGATGCCAGTGTTTGTACACTGATCAGCCAGGCTTTGTGTGCACGGTAACAAAAGTATTTAAGCGGAGTGGACAAGGACGGGGGATCGTCCTAGCTAAGATATGGGCTACAAGGGGGCAAATTCATTGAGATAAGTGACTTTGACAAAGAATAGATAATTATTAAGCAGAGCCTGTGAACGAGTATCTCGAACACGGCGAAGCTGATCGAATGTTCACGTGCTACTGTCGTCATCATCTACGTAAAAAGGCAGAAAGTGTGTGAAACTACCACTAGGTGCTACATTGTTGGACGTCCACGACAGGCGTCGGTTTCGGAGCCTTATTTGTCCTGTAAAATATAACACATGGTGATCTGTAGCATCTCTGCCGAAAGAGCACAATGCTATTGTACGCACAAGTGTTTCGGAGCACACCGTTCATGTTGCTGATCAGAGTTCCACAGCAGAGCACACCTACGTGTTCACATCTTGACAGCCGACATCGTCAATTACGATTGAAATGGGCACGGGACCAACGAGATTCGACCGTAGATCGACGGAAACGTGTCGGCTGTTAGGGTGAATCTCGTATTTGCTATACTAGGTCGCTGGTCGCCTCCACAAACGCCATCACCGAGGTGAACGGCGGCTCAAAACGTGCAGCGCGCCACGTACGCAGCCTGGTGGGAGCAGTACTACGCTGTGAGGGACGTGTTCCTGCACTTGCATGGGACCTGTGGTAGTAATCTAAGACACGTTGACAGCTGCGAATCACCTGCATCACTTCATACTTGATGTCTTCCCCGACGACGATGTCAACTTTCAGCACTGTAGTTAGCCATATCTAGGAGCCAGAACGGTGCTACAGTGCTCTGAGGAGGATTATAGTGACTCAGGTTGATGTCTCGGCAACCAAATTCACCTGATGTAAATCCCATGGAAGGAATCTGGGTCGCTATCGGCCGCCATCATCGCGTACCCAAATCAGCGGCCCCTTATGTGTGCTGATTACGTGACAAGTGCCTAGACATGTAATGCCAGATAGCCCCGCAAACCTAATAACAAATTGTTGGATCCGTGATACACAGAATCAGTGAAATATTTCGCTACAAAGACGCACAAGCAAGCTATTAAGGATGTGGTCATAATGTTTTGACGCATCAGTGTATATATGTCGTTTCATAGAGCGTTTTTATCGAACGTGTTGAAGTAAAGAACCGTACACATGTATTACAGTCCCAATACCATTATCAACATTTTGCAACAATTTATTTGTAGCATTCAATCTCTTCAATACTGGCGACCAAAAATTGCCATTTTTAACCGTATCCGGACTTTGCAGACTGGTCACCATTCCAGTCGCTTCGCATCTTAGTAAAGACTTTTCAATTTCATCATACTGAATAACTTTCAAGACTGATATTATTTCTACACAGTTAGCATTAAAACTATAGTAGACAAAGTGATGCCCTGTCCAGCGTGTTTCTGAAGGTTGATTTAAGGAGACTGAACTATTTAATTTTGACTGCAGAATATTCCAACGGCTCGTCGAAGCAAAGAAGAAAGCATAAATTTGGTACAACAAACGACAAAATCAAGCCTCTTGGGGACAACACTCTGCTGCACACTATTATGGTAAGTTAAGGGAGAGAGTTGGACACGGGATGTACACAACAAGTGGGTCGATCTTGTAACCTCCCCACAAAAATATAAATAAATAATATGAATATGATTCTTATTCAGTGTAACCTCAAAACAAAATTCTTTCTGATTTAATCTAAGCTCAAATGCATTCACATTTAGCGTAACCTCAAAACAGAAAAATTCCTAAATCTCTCAACAGTAAAAAATAATGATTATGTGTGTCCGTAATTTTACATCTACTACTTTACTAGAAACTGCTCCTTTTACTTTAGTTTTGCCTAATGGTAACGTAGGATAGGTATTCTCTTTGTTACATTCGTTGAAAGTTTCTTCATTTATAACTGACATAGGTGATCCAGAATCGATTACTGCTAAAAATTTGGATGATCCAATCTTTACTTCGATGACAGGGTGTGAAATGGTTTTTTGAATAACTGGTTTTTCCTGCAAAAGAGTGTCTCGGATGTCGTCGAAAGTAATAACATTTTCGTGAACAAGATTCTTTGTGTCAAAAGTATTGCTTGCGTTGCTGGAAGATGCAACCTGTACTGTATCTAGTCAAATTCTTTCTGACGTGCTGTTATTTGCGGGAGGATGCTGTGGCATTTCAACTATTTGTACTGTTCTGTTATTTCGTCTTAACGTATTACGTTCGGGATGATAGCTACTGTCTGGTTCATTCATGGTAATCTGTTGTTGCGGATGATTTTGCTGCTGGTAAAACCGACTGTTATTAAACGTACGCTGAAAATTGTGCTCATTACTTTTACATCTGTCATGATAGTCATTTCTATACGGTGCATTGCGATAGGAATTGAAATGGTGTGTTTTCTGTACGTAGTGATTTCCTTGCTGCTGTGCATTACTATTTGGTGTGGCCGACGCTATACGAGGTGTGGCTAGAAAGAAACCGGACTAGTACTGGTGAAACAATAAAACGAATGCAATAAGGCTGAAAGTCGCGTGGCCTGTCACGTGACTCTCGCTCCGCCTACTGCTCGAGTTTCATCTGCCTCCTGCACTCAGTCTGCCCGTGGCGTCTGTTTTAAGTAGTTGACGTTTTGTCTGCGCGTCGGAAAATGTTGAGTGTACAGAAAGAACAGCGTGTTAACATCAAATTTTGTTTCAAACTAGGAAAATCTGCAAGTGAAACGTTTATAATGTTACAACAAGTGTACGGCGATGATTGTTTATCGCGAACACAAGTGTTAGAGTGGTTTAAACGATTTAAAGATGGCCGCGAAGACACCAGTGATGACACTCGCACTGGCAGACCATTGTCAGCAAAAACTGATGCAAACATTGAAAAAATCGGTAAACTTGTTCGACAAGATCGCCGTTTAACAATCAGAGCAGTGTCTGAGTTAACAGGAGTTGACAAGGAAAGTGTTAGGCAGATTCTTCATGAAAGTTTCAACATGAACAAAGTGTGTTCAAAAATGGTTCCAAAGTGTCTCACAATTGAACAGAAGGAACGCCGAAGAATGATTTGTTCTGACATCCTGGAAAACAATGAAAGTGATCCCACCTTCTTACAAAATCGATGCATTGGAAAACTCCTGGTTCTCCACGACAAAAGAAAGCACGAATGTCAAAATCGAAATTTAAGGCAATGATGATCGTTTTTTTTTTGACATCAAAGGGATTGTGCACATTGATTGGGTACCAGAGGGACAAACAGTGAATCAGCATTACTACATTAGCGTCCTGGCTACCCTACGTGAGCGAGTACGGAGAAAACGGAACGATTTGTGGAGAAAAAAGTCATGGATCCTTCACCAAGACAATGCCCCAGCTCACAGTGCGTTGTCAGTGAAGACGTTTTTGGCAAAACACAACATTCCCATCTTAGATCATCCACCCTACTCACCTGATTTGGCCCCCTGTGACTTTTTTCTTTTCCCTAAAGTCAAGTCAGCTTTGAAAGGAACTAGATTTGAGACTGTTGAAGCAGTAAAAGAAAAAGCGACGGAAGTAATGTATGGACTTACCGAAAATGATCTGCAGCATTGCTATGAACAGTGGAAAATTCGTATGGAGCGGTGTAGAGCCCGAGGAGGAGAGTACATTGAAGGAGATAACATGAAATTGTAAATAATTGTAAATAAATGTCTTTTCCAGCATCAGTCCGGTTTTTTTCTAGCCGCACCTCGTACGTGTAGGCGGTGAAAAATTAAAGCTTGGTTGACCTTGCAGACTACATTGTTGGTTAGGTATGCTAACCGGCTGGTTTTGATGCTGTTGCGGAGAAAAACCTGTATTGTTTGCGACTGCTGAAAATTTTGTACATACTGATGATTAAACTTTTGTCTGGTATCAAAGTCCTCGTGGTTGTCATTTCTGGAGCGTATAATGATAACTATCACTTTCAGGTAAAACTTGTCGTATCAGGTTTTATTTACTCATTATTAATTCTAGATAGATCGATAGTTGAAGAGCTGTTTTGATAGATATAAAGGATAGTAAAAGAGAAGGCAGCAGTGCAGAAAACTAAAGATGAAATAGCACTACTACGGCTCGGGGCCCTGTGCACGCTACAGCACATATTCATCGAACTGTAATGAATCCCCTGAGGTCTATTACGCGCTGCAAATAAATTTTAGTTTCTGCGTTACAGGCAATACCGGTGAAAATTCAAAAGCAAATTGTTGTATCCAGTCCAATGCTAGTTTCTGCGTTACAGGCCAAGCTGGAGAAAATACAAAAGCAAACTGTCGTATCCAGTCTAAAGCGTGTACCTGTGCTCTGTCATTTTTAAATACTTTAAATTTTCTCGTGGATAGGAAGTGCTTGTAATCAAAATTTTCGTCTGTGAATGTCTGAACAGGTTCAGGATTATATGTTAATCTGTTTGTCTGTGACTGTTCGGAATCTAACTCACGTACTCTCTGTAAATTACCTAAATTATACAGGCTGTGAGAGTATGACAAATGTTCGGAGATTGGCGTATGCTGTGATGTATTAAAGGCTGAAATATTTTTCATCTCCGTCACTTCTTGCTGTAAAGATGACAATTTTCTACGTAATGTATTATTAGACAAACCTATCTCACCAATCGTCTGCTGTAAATTTTGGAATTCGGGTGTTTGATTAAACGAAACTGGTGAAGTATCGTCTGATTTGGTGTCATTATTACTTTCAATAACGTCAATATGACTGGCCAATTCATCATATTTTTCAGTCAGTACTTTTACCTGATCACCCTTTTCAGTATCACAAGCATTAATTTGTTTTTGTAATTTACGTGTGTTTTGTTCAATTTTTTAACGTCTGCTTTGATGGCATCCGGATCCTGTATTAGTTCCAACTTTTCAAGTCTGTTGGTCTGAAAGTCTAATGTGTGTATGTCTGTTTTTGTTTTAAGATCGGAGATTTCATCATGCAATTCGGTGTTCAACTGTTTGATTTCGTTTGATACTGTAGCAATATTGTTGTCTATGTATGTTTTTGCTTTCGTAAACAATTTTCGCTTATCTTCCTGTCTTTGTGCAGAAATTGTTTCCATGACATGTTGCTTTACTTTATTCTCTTCCTGTATAAATTTACTGTAATGCGTTTCACTGTTTTGTAGGTGGTGATTAAAACGTTCGTCAATTTGACTGTTTTGTTGTTCAAATTTCGTATCTATTTTCGCATCCAGTGTGCGTGAAAGTTCTGCTGACATTAATTTAAACTCGTCGCGTAACTGTGTTGCGTTTTCAGAGCATTGTTTAGCGACTGCACTAATTTCATCTCTAAGTAATTTAGTTGTGGCTGCATGTGTATTACTTAATTCTTGTGCCATAGATCTAATTTCTTCACTGCTATTCCTAGCACAAGCCTTAATTTCCTCACGTAATTGTTCTTTAGTATCGTGACATTGCACGGTAACGGCTGTAATCTGTTCACTAAGTTGTTTGTTCTGTTCACCTAGGTTGTCTTGTTTTTCATTCGACTGTTTGGAATTGTTGTCTAGTTTTTCATTAAGTTGTTCGTACGATTGAGTAATTTGTAGCAATAATGCCATAACTTCATCCATGCCAATATTACCTACTCTATTCTCTGTGCTGTGTGATGTATCTGCCTGCATTTGTCACGTTTTGTGTAACGATTTGGTCATTTTCTGATTCTTGAAAAAGTTCGCCAATTGGATGTGCACTGTTGTTCACTACACTGGAATCAAGTAAATCTGACGTATTCTGACTACATTGTTCATCTTCGTGAACAAAAATTTATCTGTTCACAATTCAAATTTCGCAAACCGGGTGTGTCAAACTGGGCAGCGTTTATTGTAATGGAACGTGCCGCGCCATCAATTGTTAAATTTACTGTGGACATAATTGAATTTCTTTGCCCATCATTAGAATTAAAATCATTACTAGTGATCGGCAGGCACTGATTATCTGTAATTAGAGGATTATCACTATTACACTGAGTGTCGCAAGAATTATCGGTCAAATTATTAGAGTCGGCTATTTCACTCATTGCACATCGCGATGTACTGTTAACAGTTTTCGCGGCATTTTCACTAATCAAAATTAAGCACAAAAATGAAACAAAGACAAAGCAAAAATGGAACAAACACAATTTCAACAAAGCGCAATAAATTGCCGATGATCTGTGAAAGAAAGAGTGACAAATTAGTAAATGCGTTGCGCCAGATGCAAACTACATTTAAGTAAATAAGAGTAGATATATGACTACTTCTCAGAAATTCACAGAGAAAATACGATCCTGGCCGGCTGTCGCCAAGTGTAACCTCCCCACAAAAATAAAAATAAATAATATGAATGTGATTCTTATTTAGTGTAACCTCAAAACAAAATTCTTTCTGATTTAATCTAACAAGGTGAGGCCGCCAATTGTGAAATTCAGATTCGATTCATACTGCGCATAATAAAGGCTCATGGCCAGAGCCGTAATGTGGAAAAGCACCAAGATGCACTTCTCAGCCGTTGTTGAGAAAATCGACAGTTAAAAGAATCCGTTGCGGTGAAATACTCTCTACGATTAATAATTTCTACAGCATCGTGGCGCAGCGGTAAGCGCTCGGGTTCTTAATCCGAAGGTCGCCGGATCGGATCTCGCGCCATGCGACTTTTTTTATTATTAGTTTTTTATAATTCAAATATATATATATATATATATATATATATATATATATATATATATATTTCGAAACGAATACGTATAGCTTAAGTCAACCGTTCGAATTACAATAGAGACTCCACGAACACAAATTTGCTGTGGCAGGTATGAAATATAAACTCCGTTACTCGCTCGTTACACTTGAAGGACATATGTTGAATGGGCCGAAAGGAGCCACCCCATAACAGCGTAGTTGCTTGCTAACTTTGAAAGAAGGTAGATGCGGTCCCTAGCGCAACTTATAACATCGTCGAAAATCAATGCGGACGGGAGAGCTTTGGTACACCCTGTTAAAAAAACGGAAAAATGGAGGCGGTACAATTGGAGAGCGATCCGCCTTCACCAACCTGCATAAGCAATTCATTAATAATTTATATATATATATATATCTGCTCTTACAATAAATTTTTCCGGCACAGTTTTGTGCAATGCTGGCCGACCTATCTGTCATTTATGAAAGGAAGCAACTGATTTTTCTATTGCAATAATCGGGATGATCATGGATGGGAAAAAATAGTAAATTCTTTAAATTGAAATGAATGGTTGTTAAAAGTTACTTTTTGTGAGGTAGATTATTATTACGAGAGTTTTAAAACATTTAAAATTTTTCCGGCACAGCTCTGTGCAATGCTGGCCGACCTATCTGTCATTTATGGAAGGAAGCAACTGATTTTTCTATTACAAAAATCGGGATGATCATGGATGGGAAAAAATAGTAAATTCTTTAAATTGAAATGAGTGGTTGTTAGAAGTTACTTTTTATGAGGAAGATTATTATTACGAGAGTTTTAAAACATTTACATGCGACTTGAGATAACATTAATACATATGCGCGAGGCTGCTTTTTACCTTATACGATAATACTCAGGCTCCGACATCGCTGCACCGCGACCGGGCCAGCCAACACGATACACCATACCAGACCAGAGGAGACTCCCGACTAGCAACAACTTACTGCTACAGCTACACCGTTCCTACTGCAGTCAACACTGCTCTCTGGTCAGAGACCTTGCATATCGCAGGCAGCGCATGAGCAATACATCGAAATTACATCTGCTCGGACCTCTTACAATCTGTTTAGTTCTAGTTGGACACCAGAGTAAGTAACGGCCATATCACTTACATTGTCATATGACTGAACCCTGCATAAATGGAAGTCCAAATCATATTTACTTAAAAAATCTATTAATGAGTTAGCTAATTCGTCTAATTTGTCCCTGAATTTGAGATCAGATAAATCTTCCAACAGGAGATTCATCTTCTGATAAGTACCTTATAACGAAAGACAACGGATCCACATCTGTAATATCGGGACTTGAGACTGATATGGTGGAAGAATATACAGTTTGCTTTACTTCATGTACACTTCACCAACTTTTCAGCAAGAATTGATGTAATTCTTTTTTCATAAACCTAACAACGGCCTTGCTGCAGTGGATACATCGGTTCCCGTCAGATCACCGAAATTAAGCCCTGTCGGGCGTGGCCGGCTCTTGGATGGGTGACCATCTGGGCCTCAATGGGCTGTTGCCATTTTTCGGGGTGCACTCAGCCTCGTGATGCCAATTGAGGAGCTACTCGACCGAATAGTAGCGGCTCCGGTCAAAGAAAACCATCATAACGACCAGAAGAGCAGTGTGCTGGCCACACGCCCCTCCTATCCCCATCCTTATCTGAGGATGACATGGCGGTCGGATGATCCCGATGGACCACTTGTGGCCTGACGACGGAGTGAAGAGGAAAATATGATGTACTCCTTTCTCCTTTGTTTCCAGAAAGTTCTATATGTTCGCGGGAGGATCGAATTCTGCTATTAGCTGTAGTGCCGTCTAGGAATTTCCGCAACGTGTTGACCCCAATCCCTAGTTGAGACAATTGAAAAGTGGTCCTCGTATGGAAAAGTTTTTGACCACAAGAATAACTCCTCTTAACACGTCTCTCCAATATTTTACTCCTATCTCAAGCTGAGATATTTGTTTCTTATCTATTGTCCCCGTGACGTATCCTTTAGCTTTTAAAGTTAACACACACTTCATACGTTCAACTGAATTTTCATGATCAGTTAATCTGGACTGACAGTTCAAAATGGTTCAAATGGCTCTGAGCAGTATGGGACTTAACATCTGAGGTCATCAGTCCCCTACAACTTAGAACTACTTAAACCTAACTTACCTACGGACATCACACACATCCATGCCCGAGGCAGGATTCGAACCTGCGACCGTAGCGGTCGCGCGGTTCAAGACTAAAGCGCCTAGAACCGCTGGGCCACACTGGCCGGCGACTGACAGTTTATTCAGTCATTAAATCCACATTAGGTATTTTAAACCGTGATGTTTAAGTAAACGATAAAGAAAGGACAGAAAACACACTACCCGTACTTGACGGTATCCAAAAAATAGTCTTTGTTGTTTTCTCGTCATTTCTCCTGGTTCATAAAAACGAACCTTTATTTAAGTAACCTTGGAAAATTAGTACACTGCCTGTGTGAACTGCTGGAGCCGGAGGAGGACGTGAGTGTTTGTCCCGTCCACAACGAGCTCACTAGAGACGGAGCATTAGCTCGGATTAGGGAAGGAATGGGAAGGAAATCGGTTGCCTCTTATCAAAGGTCATTTGCCCAATGATTTAGGAAAATCATGGAAAACTTAAATCAGGATGGCCGGACGCGGGTTTTAACCGTCGTATTCCCGAATGCGAATCCAGTGTGACAACCACTGGCCCACCTCGCTCGGTTCGTGAATTGCCGAAATAAAAATCCTTATTCTGTACTACATGACCTTGTTTACCTACATCATTGCGAAGGGATTCACTTATTATCCAGTTCGCATGCCAACATGGACTAAATCACCATCATCATTCGCTTCATATGCGTCATGTGGGTCAACTGATATGATTGTTTCCGCGCAATTATTATTTTTTCTGATATCGGGAATGCCTGACTCATATACACAACACGCTACAGTATTTGTGATACTGTTCACCATATTATTGCACTCCACATTATTACACTGATGTTTCAAAACTCGCGCTCGAGCTGCAACTAGCTTGCTGTGTTTAATTTTTAAATACCACATCTACCATTTCACTCTTTCTCACAATTTTCTGTTTCTTTGTGTGTATCTATCGTCGAGAACACTTACTCTTTTCCGACTGTCACTCATTATAATCATTACTAAAATATAAATCACGAACAAAACACTAAATAACTGCAGTTTTGAATAAAGTGACTTGCCAGCCAAGCGGCCGACTATTAGAATGATTGGTGGTATTTTCTTTGAGGTCTGAATGGGCAATGCTAAATGTCGACTCTGGATACTCCTGTGGCAGTGTCAGCATCATCTAAGATGACAGAGCTTGACTGCGAGCAACAAGATTTTCCTTTCTAGCGTATACCACATATAAGGCAGGACAATGAATAAAGTGAATAACGGTCACATTATCACGGTGTAACGTCGTTCCTAAAACTAATTCTGTCGTTTTTCCATTGCCTGAGCAGACCGTTTATGAAATTGCAGTTGACTGTTGCCGATATTATTCATATCCATTTCATTCTAAGGTAAGTTCGCATAATAAAATGTTTCAAAAAACGATAACAGCTTAAAAGCCACCGCTTATAGGCAGCCCTAGGCAGCTGTCTAGTCTACCTGGGCCAAAATATATCCTTCAGTCGAGTACATCTAATTTGTTAATTAGTTGAATTGGACGAATGTTTTCAAGTACAGGCGTCTGGAAACGAATCTTCACGTGGTCATTTATTACCTCGGTTATGCAGGACTGGTGGAAAGTTATCATTGAGGAGGTGAATCTGTCGAGATGGAGTCGGAGTGATTGTATGGATGAAAGGAGGATAGGATGGACTGCAATTCAGGGGTATATACACTCCTGGAAATTGAAATAAGAACATCGTGAATTCATTGTCCCAGGAAGGGGAAACTTTATTGACACATTCCTGGGGTCAGATACATCACATGATCACACTGACAGAACCACAGGCACATAGACACAGGCAACAGAGCATGCACAATGTCGGCACTAGTACAGTCTATATCCACCTTTTGCAGCAATGCAGGCTGCTATTCTCCCATGGAGACGATAGTAGAGATGCTGGATGTAGTCCTGTGGAACGGCTTGCCATGCCATTTCCACCTGGCGCCTCAGTTGGACCAGCGTTCGTGCTGGACGTGCAGACCGCGTGAGACGACGCTTCATCCAGTCCCAAACATGCTCAATGGGGGACAGATCAGGAGATCTTGCTGGCCAGGGTAGTTGACTTACACCTTCTAGAGCACGTTGGGTGGCACGGGATACATGCGGACGTGCATTGTCCTGTTGGAACAGCACGTTCCCTTGCCGGTCTAGGAATGGTAGAACGATGGGTTCGATGACGGTTTGGATGTACCGTGCACTATTCAGTGTCCCCTCGACGATCACCAGTGGTGTACGGCCAGTGTAGGAGATCGCTCCCCACACCATGATGCCGGGTGTTGGCCCTGTGTGCCTCGGTCGTATGCAGTCCTGATTGTGGTGCTCACCTGCACGGCGCCAAACACGCATACGACCATCATTGGCACCAAGGCAGAAGCGACTCTCATCGCTGAAGACGACACGTCTCCATTCGTCCCTCCATTCACGCCTGTCGCGACACCACTGGAGGCGGGCTGCAGGATGTTGGGGTGTGAGCGGAAGACGGCCTAACGGTGTGCGGGTCCGTAGCCCAGCTTCATGGAGACGGTTGCGAATGGTCCTCGCCGATACCCCAGGAGCAACAGTGTCCCTAATTTGCTGGGAAGTGGCGGTGCGGTCCCCTACGGAACTGCGTAGGATCCTACGGTCTTGGCGTGCATCCGTGCGTCGCTGCGGTCCGGTCCCAGGTCGACGGGCACGTGCACCTTCCGCCGACCACTGGCGACAACATCGATGTACTGTGGAGACCTCACGCCCCACGTGTTGAGCAATTCGGCGGTACGTCCACCCGGCCTCCCGCATGCCCACTATACGCCCTCGCTCAAAGTCCGTCAACTGCACATACGGTTCACGTCCACGCTGTCGCGGCATGCTACCAGTGTTAAAGACTGCGATGGAGCTCCGTATGCCACGGCAAACTGGCTGACACTGACGGTGGCGGTGCACAAATGCTGCGCAGCTAGCGCCATTCGACGGCCAACACCGCGGTTCCTGGTGTGTCCGCTGTGCCGTGCGTGTGATCATTGCTTGTACAGCCCTCTCGCAGTGTCCGGAGCAAGTATGGTGGGTCTGACACACCGGTGTCAATGTGTTCTTTTTTCCATTTCCAGGAGTGTATATTGGAGTGCGTAAACAGGAGATTTTGTGACATCGGCTATGTGTAGGAGATGAAGTTGCGCGGGAAAGACGTATTCTTGGGAAATACCTGCAGTTGTACGGATAATTCAGGGGCGAGTATTGTTGATTGTCATTTATTACAGACGGAAAGGAAACAGTTCGGCGGATGTAACCGATTGATAGGTCGTACCAGTGGAGTCTGAACAAGAGACGAGATTGCGAGCTATGGCAGCCGACTTTTTCGAAGACTAGGGAGAGGCATTTGTGTGCTCAGTAATTATAGCTCCTTGATAATGTACAGTTAATTAGGTATCTTATATTGCAAGAACGTAAGTCTAAAACCTTTTACCGTTTTATCTTTTCATTTATATCCAGATACTCTTCGACGGCTGCTATTGTAAAAGAGGAACAACGGATTGCATGTAAACTTACTTTGCATTTATCGTAGCATACCATATAAAATAATAATGACCACTAAAAAATGTTGCATTTAAATGTTATCGTTCCTTCATTGCCACCGCTCGTAAAGAGGGAGATGGAAAGCTATAAAAGGGCTATTATATTTGTAATAGTACAGTGTGTAAAAAACTGTCACAGTAGTGGTATCACTTTTGGGTTCATGTAAGTCTGTGACGAAAGTCAGTCTACTTTCGCACCAGCCACTTAATACAGCAACTGTACTGTAGCAGTCTATACCCATCGTTCACAACATCGCTCGTTAGGTACATTTCTAAGGAACTTTACAAAATGATTAGAATTTTCGCTATTTCTTTTTCACAGCTCCGTCCAATGAGATAAACGTTTGATACTGACAGCTTCGATAATCTATAATGTAATTCCTACCATACATGGACGGCAAAAGGTTTTCTATTTTTCTGAACGTTCTGCCTATGTAAGTGTAACATTCTGTAGTCTTTACTCTGTCGTATCATCTGACGGGTCCTAACCGCATGAACCTACACAAAATCCCGAAGACTACTTTTAAACATGAGTAAGCAAATTTCAAGTAAAAGACACTTTTTGCCCATAAGTGTCTGGACATCCGTAACAGGTAACAACCAAGGTCCGTAAAAAAATAGTACTTGCTCGTAAGTAGTACTAATACTTTATGCTCAAGAGAGTCTGCTGTATAGGTAGTGCACTACGTGTAGAACCTTAGTATCTCCCACTAATTTAATCACTAGCTGTATATGTATAACCTCTTAAAAATGAATTAAAATGTAACAAAGCACAATGACGCAGGTTCAGTGGGGTCCTCCAGCGCACAGGCCTTTTGTGCAAGATCATAGGTGCAGAGTTTAAAAGTTCCGTTTAATTTCTATGTAGTTTGGCGCCCACCCCTCGCTGCGCCGACCATGTACGAGATACACGATGCCAGGAGAAGAAGAGGCGCAGTCTTTCTTGAATACTTGTTCTCAAAATCCGCACACAGTATTTCGTTATAAGAAAGTCACCTTCCTTTTAAATAACGCCGTTTACGTTCCACGAATATCTGTACTACACCTTAGTGATAGCCATACCGACCTGTTACGAATCCAACCTCTGGTCTCTGTAGATATTCGATATCTGCTGTCATTTCTACATAATAAGGACAGCAAACATTAGAACAGTACTAGTACTGGTATTTCCTTTACAAATGTATCGCACTTACCCATAACCCTTGACATAAACGCTTCCAATAAGCATTCCACGCTCTGATTTTACGTGTTTGTACCAATTAATATCGAATCTTTGTATTAGCCTTCAGTACTTAAACTCCTTGACGCGCTACAGATGTTAACAGCTACTCTTGTAACAGAATAATGTGTCCTGCTCTCTCTCTCTTGTGGGCATTAACTTGCGTTTATCCAGACCTGGTATTCACCTCACAACGTATGAATTTATTCAAGTCCTTCTGCATTTCCTTACGATCGTAACGACGATGCCATCTGACAGTGCTAGACTCGTGGTCTCAGCATAGCGTCATTGGCTGGTGATCGCAACTTCCTAGGCCGGTTTTGAATTCAGCGACTGTTGAAATTCTGAATAAAACGTCATAAGCAAGCTGCCGAAGGGTTCTGGTATAAGGAGTCACGTTCTTCGTACAGCCGACAGCCATGTAAAAAAGGGTGCAGGATCGGATAGGGTTTCAGGGCAACAACGTGCCCTTAGGGTGGGAAGACGAATGGATTTGCGATGATCAAAGGCATGGGGATGCGAAAGGTAATGGAAACTACTGCTCTATATACATACATGGTGTATCCAGGAACATGAGATGAGACCTGTTATCGAAAACCACTGACATGACAAACACTCCACTGGCAAAAGATGAGGGGGGGGAGGAGGAATATGGGTAATAGGATAGCGTCCTACGAGCCTTACAGAGCAACGTGAAAATTTTTAACGTGGTATGGGAGGTGGAGAATACGAGAAGAGACGTGCAAGGGCGCAGTCTAAATACAGTGCCGTCCAGTGAAGTGATATTCAAAGCAGATGGGGTTTTCTGATCTGGTGAATAGACGATAACATCAACAGCAAGAGAAAATGGTGTAATGGAAGAACGATTCGTTACGAATACTTTGGTAGGAAAGAGATGAGTTACTGTGATCAGCTCAGTGACAGAGTGAATGCAAACAAATGTCAACAACAACAATTCAGGGTTATGTGTCGGCTTCACAATCAAAAAATGAAGACGTAGAGGAGTTCGTGAGGATGCTGAATGTGTTCTTCAGCATGTAAAAGACTTGATAATCCAGTAATCGTGGGGCTCTCGAATGCTGCATTGGGGGAAAGTGTAGTAGAAAGCATTACGAGTTGACGTAAGTTTGGAAAAAGGAATGAGAGAGGAGAAACGCTAACTGAGAACTGCAATAAATTCACGCTAGTAAGAGAGAAGACACTGTTCAGAAATCTCGAGAAGAGGAGATATACTTGAAATCGTCTGAAGACACGGGAAGATATCAACCGGGTTACATCATGGTCTGACAGATTCCGAAATCAGTACTGCATCGAAAGAACTACTCATGAGCAGATGTAAACGTGTATTAGGATTTAATAATGATAAACAGTAGAGTGAACTTTAGAAAAACGTCCGGAAGAATCGGTGTGGAAAAGTATGACATTTTCAAGTACTGAGTCAGGAAGAGATGGGTTTGAGTTTCACTAAGGTACAGTTGATACCATAGCAGGCAGATCAGTTGAACAGGACATCTTTAAAACGAGTAATCGTGGTAAGAGGAATGTAACTGCAAAGAAACCTAGGGTAACAGAGGAAATGCTTCAACTGATCGTGAAAAGGTTGGTTCAAATGCCTCTGAGCACTATGGAACTTAACATCTGAGGTCATCAGTCCCCTAGAACGTAGAACTACTTAAACCTAACCAACCTAAGGACATCACACACATCCATGCCCAAGGCAGGATTCGAACCTGCGACCGTAGCGGTCGCGCGTTTCCAGACTGAAGCGCCTAGAACCGCTCGGCCACTCTGGCCGGCTAGTGAAAAGGAAGAGACAAAAATTGTTCATGGCAGAACTGGAACGCAGGTATGTAAGTCTTAAGAGTGAAATAAATACGAGATTCAAGGAAGCCACGATGAAATGGTTTAAGAAAATATGCGGAGGAAGCAAAAAATGAAAGGGTTCTAGGAAGGACTGATACCGCATGTAGTCAAAACAGCATACTGTGAAATTAAAAGCAGGAATGTTGATATTAAGATTTTAATAGGAATTTCACTGTCAAGCCCAGAGGAGAGAGCGGATAGACGAAAAAAGGATTGGCCAGGCGCTATTTGGACTCGCGCTAGGACTGTGTATGTAGGCAGTTCATTCCTCCCGGGAGTCGAGAATCTCCAGTATTTTCGCCTGTTATCGGCAGTAATATTGGCAAGAATTCTGAGGCTTTCGAGACTATTTCCATTTCAAGTTTGAAGTCGAATAAAAAATGACAAAAAATACGTTTGGATGATATAATTAAAAATTAATGTTTTTCTTCTTTACTAGCAATGTGAAACCTTGCCTACTGACAAATTTCATGGTTATAGGCCAACGGAAAGTACGCTGTAGGTTTTAATGAGTCAGTTAGCAAGTATCAAAATATGTTACACAAATGGCCTTACATTTACTACACCGCGAAGGGACCGTAGACCTTAGTATGCGACAGAAATTTTAACTTGATACGTATACCCGTTCCTGAAAGAAGAGGTTTCCAACAGTCGGACATACAGAAAGATAGACAACAAAGTGAAGCTATAGGGCTAAATGTTCCGTTTTTAACGACTGATATAAGGAACTCGGAAAAGAGAAAGGGAAAGGGCTGTGAACACGGTCATAGATACTCGTGGGCGTCATTCGGTTATTGGACTCTTGTACAGCGTCACTATGTTGACTCAGACATTTTGCTTGATTTCAGTCCATTCTCATTATTGTCATCCTTGAAACTGTGGCGGAGGCATGACTCGAACCCTGGACTTCTTTCACGGGCAAGTTTAACTGAAAGGCAACCTGCTAACAAGACATATTGTATGCCGAAAAGACGGCAACAAACATAGATATTGAACAATGACTGTAAAGTACAAAGAATGCAGACACCCACTGATGTGCCAGTATGTCGCTTAAACTAGTTTGGGGAAGTAAATACGTTTCGTTGTCTTCTGAATGCTCGTCCCTGGGGGTGGTTCCACGTAAACACCATTTCCACTTGTTGTACGCCCGACCCGTGAACCTATCATCTACAGCGGTAGTGAGCGCGTGCTTTCTTTTTTTCCACCCCGTTCGTGTACCAACCGCAGACGCAGCGTGCAAGCAGATACGCCAGCGGCCTGGGCATGCATGTATTCGCTTCGCGTGAACCAGTTCGTTACCCCGCAGCGGGTGGCCGTTATCTCTGCACACAGCGCGCCCCCGCCCCTATCCCCAGCGCCCCCGCTCGCTCGTCGTACATCGTGCGGCCCGCAGCCCCCGGTCTGAGCCGTGTAATGAACTCATATAATATTGGATTACGGCCGGCGCGCGGCGCAGCGCAACAACATCGGCACAGTGTCTGGCCCAACGCCCACGCTTACGCGTCACACAGACACACACACACACACACACACACACACATCATAATGAGCCATTGTAGCCGAGATCGAGTGGGTGGAAAGCCCTCGCCCGCCAGTCAGATCGTGCAGGAGCTACGTCGCTCAGCCAGACGTGACCCTCGGAAGCACTTTTCCCGCATAGCTTCACTGAGCGCCATAATAAATCCTCTAAAGAGTGGACTTACAGCAACGGTCCAATAATTATGACCAAAGTGATCCGTAAGTATGAAAGTGTGCACGTGAAGCGGTATAGTAAATAAATGGCTTGAATAAAAATATGTAACTTCAAGAGAAATGCACGCTTGAACAAAAATTAGGATGATAGCCAGACTTGCAGGTTGCGCTGTTGTTTGACCTCGAATGGCACTTAAGCAATGTCCTCCACACGTTGCAAGTATCAGATGTGGTCAGAACAGTATTCTGTGCAACTGCGAGCGCAATATGCCCGAGCAAAGAGAATTAGAACGTGAGCAAATCTTGGGGCTCATGTGATGAGTCCTTCCGTAAACAAGGTGGCTTAAGTGTTTGGTGTTTCAAGAGGAATATAATGAATTTCCTGGAGGCAGAGAAGTTGCTGTCCATGCATCAGCACGGCTTTAGGAAGCATCACTCCTGCGAAACGCAACTCGCCCATTTTTCACATATCTTGCGAAGCATGGATGAAGGGTATCAGACGGATGCCATATTCCTTGACTTACAGAAAGCGTTTGACTCGGTGCCCCACTGCAGAGTCCTAACTAAGGTACGAGCATATGGGATTGGTTCCCAAATGTGTGAGCGGCTCGAAGACTTCTTAAGTAATAGAACCCAGAACGTTGTCGTCGATGGTGAGTGTTCACCGAAGGTGAGGGTATCATCTGGAGTGCCCACGGAAGTGTTGTAGGTCCGCTGTTGTTTTCTATCCACATAAATGATCTTTTGGATAGGGTGGATAGCAACGTGCGACTGTTTGCTGATGATGCTTTGGTGTACGGGAAGGTGTCGCCCTTGAGTGACTGTAGGAGGATACAAGATGACTTGGACAGGATTTGTGATTGGTGTAAAGAATGGCAGCTAACTCTAAATGTAGATAAATGTAAATTAATGCAGATGAATAGGAAAAAGAATTCCGTATTGTTTTAATACTCCATTAGTAATGTAGCGCTTGACATAGTCACGCCGATTAAATATTTGGGAGTAACATTGCAGAGCATATGAAGTGAGACAAGCACATAATGGCAGTTGTGGGGAAGGCGGATAGTCGTCTTCGGTTCATTGGTAGAATTTTGGGAAGATGTGGCTCATCTTTAAAGGAGACCGCTTATAAAACACTAATACGACCTATTCTTGAGTACTGCTCGAGCGTTTGGGATCCCTATCAGGTCGGATTGAGGGAGGACATAGAAGCAATTCAGAGGCAGGCTGCTAGATTTGTTACTGGCAGGTTTGATCATCACGCGAGTGTTACGGAAGTGCTTCAGGAACTCGGGTGGGAGTCTCTGGAGGAAGGGAGGCGTTCTTTTCGTGAATCGCTACTGAGGAAATTTAGAGAACCTGCATTTGAGGCTGACTGCAGTACAATTTTACTGCCGCAAACTTATATTTCGCGGAAAGACCACAAAGATAAGATAAGAGAGATTAGGGCTCGTACAGAGGCATACAGGCAGTCATTTTTCCCTCGTTCTGTTTGAGAGTGGATCAGGGAGAGAAGATGCTAGTTATGGTACGAGGTACGCTCCGCCACGCACCGTATGGTGGATTGTGGAGTATGTATGTAGATGTAGATGTAGATGTAGGAACAGTGACGAAGATTTATACTGCACACAGGGAGAGTGGAAAATCATCCGCTAAGTCACAGAGCGGATCGTGATCGCGATGGTCGGTCATTGAAGATATTGTTCCGAAAAAGTAGAGGGCGACTGATGCGATACTGAGTGTCGCATTCGCCTACTGTGTCAGTACCAAAACAGAACGGAAGTCCATCATCAGTGATTTGCAGGTAAATCTGGAATTCCGAAACCAAACATCAGTGATGCAAATGATGGTAACAGGAAAACGTAATGCTGAAGCCATAATACTTGGAGCAGCAGAAGAAAGTCAGTTGATCGGATGTCTCTTGTTTCACACTGTTTCCGACTTCCAGCCGAGTTAATCTGCCAAGAGTAAAGCACGGCCGGGGTACGGAGATGGTTGGGGCAGCATATCGTGGACTCCATGTGCCCCACGGTTGCTCTGCAAGGTCGTATTAGTGCCACCGATTTTGTGACCATTCTGGCTCACAGGTAACACATCGCGCCTAGTACACGTCCACCCCGGCGCTCGGGAGCTACGGCACAGTTGCGACACCTGAGGATGGGCTTATGAGAGTCCGAAACCGGTCGTGATAATAAAAGCAATTTACAACTGAAGCGGATTTTCAACCTCTAGTACCCACGGAACAATTTTTGTTCCCAAATGGTGATGCTTTGTTCCAAAACGACAGGGCTCCTGTTCACGCAACTTGCATTGTCCACGACGTGGATGACAACAAGAAAATGGCTCCCTAGAGAAACACTTATGATTATCAGGAAGTATGGAAGGTGACAGCCAGGATGGTATCCCACCACTGGTCGGGGCGACTCCAGACACGTCTTCGTTGGTCACTGGGGCTCACTTCGAAGCGGGACTCTGTCACTGGAGACAATTTTACTCAAGTCACTGAAAACGTGTCTGCAGACGTCCTGTTCAGCAGTGGATACCAACCCGTCGCTCGCCATATTCGTCTACAGTAATCGAGCTCGTAAATCGGTTTACTGTGCGTCTCTACGGCAACGCATTAGTGTTTCCGTATGTCTGTAGGAGTCACGTAACTTCTGCGCCGCAGCTGAAAGCTGCCAGCAGTGCTGGCAGGTCCCTTCTTTCGCTGTGTGAAGGGGTTGGTTATGCCTGACATCTTGGCTGCCATGCAGAGCTTGCATGTTTTGAGGGTAGCATGGAATCTATTCCATGTGGTACACTAGCAGATGGGCTGAGAGCTCAGAGTCAGTAATGTACCATGATTTATTTTCAAAGAATATTCTTAAGAATTTATTTTATTTACTAGCGATTCATCAAGAACATTACACATTTAATCACACTAAGTAAGCATGGAAGTAGTTGCCAGGGAGTAACTGATGAAATCACAACCAAATTCATTTTAACAAATGGGAATTTTATTTACTTTAATAGTGCCTAAAGAATTTTTTAAAAGAAACAGATTTAAAATTATAATCAGAAAGCACCCTCTAAATATCAAAGTTACAATTTATTCAGAGGCAGAAAGAAACAAGTTTTGAATGTATGAGCTTTCGGTCAGAGAACCTTGCCGCTCCTTTTTGACACGGTCGTAGTTACGACCGCTCACAACAGCCTCTGAAAGACTACACTGGTGCAAATCTGCAACACACCTGATAACTTTAAACTAAGAATTTTAACAATTTCCACAAGCACACAAACTATGCACCCCCAGTAGGAGGGATGGAAATGGTACAAAACAATTTAAATATTAACCTTGCCACTGAAGGTGAAACTTGATTTTAACTTCTAAGAAAAGTCTTACAGTGAAAGGGTGGCAACTTTATATACCAAAACGATCATTTAAAAAAAAATCCCATGAAATGCTGTCTTATATAAAATTCAACAAGGTTGGCCAATCATAAGTAAAGATGCTCGGCAGCACACAGATACCGCCTCTCAAGATCATAGGCAATAATATCAAAACCTCCAAAGATCAAAACATATTTCAGGTATTAGGCCATTACACTCCAAGCAATAAATTCGTTAACACACTAAATCCGACAAACATGACAGAGGCAGCTAATAACTTACGGTAGACTGATAGGGAGATCACAGAACAACCCGAACCGCTGGTTGCTCTAACTCGCCCCTACTCCACAAGGGAAAAACGGACCACCCAATTTATAAACAACCACCTTCCCACGGGTGGGCAAACGGAGAAGAATGGTGGGACGACCCCAAAGCAAAACGGCTGGTGACCTCACCAAGAAAACAAGTAGAATTTAACAAGAGTAAATCAAACAATCACTCAACTTCTAATAAACTGCGATTTCTCGAGAAGACCTGGCGCAATTCCCCCAAATCTCTCTTCCGAACCGTCCGCTGCTAGCCACTTAAACTGACGCAGAAAGGCGCCCCAGTCTCCCGTCTCACGGCGTCGCAGCTCGCACCGGCCAGACTGATGTCGTAAGTTGACTCCTGTAACTCACGTGTCGCCCGCGAAGTCACTACCCCTCGCTACGCCGCGACCCACTGGACTGACGTGACGACCTCACATGCGCCGACGCTCAAGATGGACAAGTCATCTTGTGTCTCAGTGCGCGACCGATCAACCGATCGATCCAACCGCCAATGACCATTGCCTGAGCAAACTCGAGCACACTGGCGGCCTAACGCGCAGACTCAGATGCAGGAACTAAGCCCCTACCGGGAGACCACTCGCTGAGTTCTCTTACTAGCGGAGTGGAAAGACTCTCATTTTGCCGGCTTTAAAGGTTGATCCGAACGACATACTAGTACTCCGAACGACAGGCGGACACTAACTTCCTAACAAATGCGGACGAGAGACAGACTATCAGGCTCGGGACGAGAGACTGACCGTTACAAATTTTGCAGCTGATTTTAAACTAACCTCTAGATGAGGTAGAGGCTTGATACTTCTAACAGAGCTCATAACTGGATGAGAATACAATATTAACTCGTTTCTTGTCTGGTGTGTGGTGGAGGGCACTTTGTGTACCATTGCCATTTCCCCCTTTTCCTGTTTTAGTCGCTAATGGTTTGTAGGAAGAACGATTTCTGGCACTCCTCTCGGTGAGTACGTAACTCTCCAATTATTATCTTAACAGTCTTTTCGCGTGATATACGTAGGAGGAAAAAATGTATTGATTGAGTCAGATGAAGAGAAACTGAAATAAACCTGAAACTTACGACGTGTCTCTGTTGTACTCTCATCAAATTGTTCGAAATCGGTTGAAAAATTTCACACACACGAAAGTCTAAAAAGCAGAAGCTATTTATTTAAATAAAAGTGAATTTTAACGTACCATAGGTTTAAACCGGACTAAAAAGGTATAAAATGTCCTAGCCGATACATATTCCTGACGTAATACACATAATTCAGAAAATCTGTGATTCTGAATTTTTAACATCAATGAAAATATCTGTATAATTTAAGACGAAAAGTGTGGAGCACATGCATCGCATAACTGTTGCATGAGTACCTCACATCCTTACCGTTAAACTACTTACTAATTCATGCAAGAATAGTTTATCTCCTTAGTATTAGCTATAGCTCGCACCCCACGATTTACGTTTCAAGTCTTCCAGGGTGTTGTCGTAGCTACTAAAAATTTCACAGTCGCAAGCTTTCAGGACCATTTGTATGTGGTTAGGTATTTAAAATTATTCTTTTTTATTGTTTCCGTCCTCAATCTCAAGACTGATTTGACACAGTTCTCCAAGCAAAATTAGCCTCTACAAATGCTTTTAAGGAATAACATTCATGAACGCAAAGCCTTACATGAATCAGGTGTTTACAAACTTGTGTGTGCCACGTGTAATGCAAGTTACATAGGGCAAACAGGACGAAAATTAGAAACAAGGTTCCGTGAGCACGTTGCACTTGAGAGGAAAGATATTGCTGAAAAATCTAATTTCGCAGCCCATCTGGTAGCAATTGGTCATACAACTCCAGATTTGACATCGCAATTGAAATTGTTGCACAAGGGTAAAAAAGGTCGCCTTCTCGACCTTATGGAAGAGATGGAGATCTGTTTTCATAATAAAACTCCAGATATCACGCTGCTCAACGAGCAAACGATATCGAGAAGCACACATTTTTGGGAATGCTTCTCCGATTTACTATGAAATAAATTCAACTTGTGGTCATTTATCACAACTTGCAATTCATAGTCAGCTGCTTGTTATCCCTTATATACAACGCCTCAGTCATAGTCGCTACGAGAACACGTATAATGGCCGCTATTTCAACTATCTCAACACATTGACACACATGTTTTCAGTTTGTTTTAATAACATTACTAATTTCGGATTTTTAAATGATGCTTCTTTCTTTTTTGTTCTGTAATTTACAGAACTTATGGACGCCTACTGAACATAATTTTACGATAGTCGACATCTCGTAGGCGTTGACACAAAGTAATACAAACCGGTTATCACTTTACGTAATGATTTTTAATGTATGTTAACAATTCTTTTGCTATTTGAATAAGTGCTGGATATCGTGCATAGTCTATGTTTAATTTCTCTAAAGTACGATGTACATATTGGTATAAGTGACACTATTACTTGTCCTTCCTCATGATGGTTTCTCGATGATTGATGTATACTACTTGTTCGCACCTTACATTTGCACGGCATTTTAATTATTAAGTAACGGCAGTTTCGTACTGTGATTATTTTTTATATATTTGACTCCTTGGTATTAACGTTATTATTTTTTACATATTAACTCCTTGGTATTAACGTTTGTTACATAAATTACGAACGTTGTACTTTTGACTTCCCACGCCAGATGGTGGGTGTTACGTTTTTTAAGAAAGACCTGTGTTGCGCCTCTTTTTATGTTGTTCATTTATTATTCTTTGGCATTATCTTTTGCTTTGTATATGTTCTGCACTCTAACAACTTATCATCGATCTATTTTATGTTTTATGGTTTATAAAAAACAATATGCCAATGTATTTTAGATATTCTCCTGCGTCTGCTATGTGTTGTACGCACATTTTAAATTTGAATTACTACACCATTCACAAAAGTACAAGAGTTATTTAGTGTTAATAATTCGCAAAACCAATAACACTATGCCTTCACGTGACACATGTCACATAGAGGGCGTGTCAAGCCCCGTCACACCGAGGTCTGCTGAACAAGTGCAGGTAAACAGCGACCTCAGTCTATGTGATTGCCGTAAGCTTAGTGACAACACTGCATCCCAATTTAAGTTATACAATATAGGTTTGTTTCTAACAAGTGTTATGTTCATATGCAGATGTAATTGTGATTCTCTCTGATCGTAATGTGAAAAAATTTTTAACTTCTAGCACTGAAGATGGTCACTCAGTGACAGAAAATCGATTTTGCAATAGTAAAAAATATACGACCAATGCTGTCTCTTTTTTCAAGTATACCTCTACAAGTGTGTTCACGAACTGTAGCCTACACGCTTTTGAATCTGGTAAAAGCCGTCTATCCTTGGCCTGCCGTTACAGTTTTAACCCCCCCCCCCCCCCCCCCACCACCACCACGCTTCCCTCCATTGCCAAATAGACTGCTTCTTGCTGCCTCATGAAGTGTCCTGTTAAATTGTCCCTTCCTGAATTCAGATTATCTTACGAAAGGCGTTCAATAAGTAACGCAACACTTTCCTTCTCTAGGCCAATTTCGGTTGAAAAAGTTCGGAACTGTTGTGGGAATCCGTGAAATATTCCAGATTGAGCCCCTATAATTTCATGAAATTCCGGTCCATGGCGGCGCTGTACATAGCCTTCAAAACGGCCTATGTGACGGAGGTGCGTTCCAAACAGAGAGCTCTCACTAAGTTCCTTTTAGCGGAAAACCAAAGCATCGTATATATGTATAGGCCGTTGCGGGGTGTCTACGGATGCCTTGTAGTGAACAAAAGCATGGTGTGTCATTGGGCGAGGCGTCTGTCAACATCGCAACAAGATAGCGCAAACTTGTCCGATCTTCCCCGTGCCGGCCTTCCGCACACAGCTGTGACTCCTACAGTGTTGGAAATTGCGGACATTGTCATTCGAGGTGGTCGTCGACGAATCGATGGATCACAATTAAAACAGCTCCCTGAAAAACTGCACGTCTCTGTTGGCAATGCTAACATACTCGCCCACCTACTGGTGTACTCAAATGTTTGTGCCTCTGGATTCCTCGCAGCATAATAGAAGACTATAAAGAGCCACGAAGCATCATCTGTGCGGAATTGCTTGAGCGTTACGAAGCTGATCGTTACAGTTTTTTGTCGAACGTCGTAACGGGTGTTGCAATTGAGTTCATCCCTTCGAACTGGAAAGAAAACGGGAATCCATAGAGTGGCACCAGATCACTTCTCCTTTGAAGAAAAAGTTCAAAGCCGCACCTGCAGTCGGTAAAATCATGGCGATGGGCTTATGGGACTCTGAAGGGATTATTCTGTTTGATGTCCTTCCTCATGGTGCAACGATCGACTCGTTCTACCTTCAGGAAACGACTTGAGCTGTTCGTCGCCACAAAAATGCAAACGAACTTCCCCTTCTCTATGACAACGCAGGCCTCACACAAGTCTGCACGCACGAGAGGAGCTCACAAACCTTCATTGGGCTTTTCCTCCTCATCCACACTGCAGCCCAGATCCCGCAGCTTCCAACTGCCATTTGTTAGGGCCAATGAAGGATGCACTCCCTGGGAAGCAGTGCGTGTATGATGGGTAGCTTCTTGTTGCAGCAAGACTTTGGATCTGGCGGCGACGAGTACAGTGGTACGATACTGGTATACGGGTCCTCTCAATAAGGTGGCGTAAGGCCGTCCCAACGAACGGAGATTATGTTAATAAAAAAAGTTTTTGTAACCAAATGAGTGTATTGGTGTATTGGAATCTAGAAAAAAATGTGTTGGATAACTTATTGAACTCCTCTCGTATAAAGGTTTCTTAAATTCAGTATCTCTTCGTCTGATACGCGAACTACCCGTCCAAACTTCAACATTCTTCTATAGCACTACATCGCCTTTTCTTCTTATTCCACAATGTTTTGGATGTTCATCTGGAAATATTGTGATGTCGGCTATTAATCGTATCGCCATTTTCAAGCCGTGTAGGTAGCTGAGTGAGAACGTTTTGACACAGTGTTATACTGTGGAGTAAAATGCTCTTACGTTACAGATAAGACGGTCGAGACAATGGAAGTCATAAACACCACTTAACCTTCTAAGAATAATACGTACCAATTGGCGAGTCAGCAGACTAATAATGTTTACGTATTATATGCACTCCCTCTGCAAGCCACAAGAGGCCCGTCGGGACCATACGACCGCCGTGTCATTCTTACCTGAGGCTGTGGATAGGAGGGGCGTGTGGTCAGCACACCGCTCTCGCAGTCGTTATGATGGTTTTCTGTGACCGGTGCCGCTACTATTCGGTCGAGTAGCTTCTCAATTGCCATCATGAGGCTGAGTGCATCCAGAAAAATTGCAAGAGTGCGTGGCGGCCGGATTGGTCACCCATCCAAGTGCCAGCCACACCCGAAAGTGCTTAACTTCGGTGATTTGACGGGAACCGGTGTATCCACTGTGGCAAGGCTGTTGCTCACGCATTATATAGGTAATTATTAAAATGGATGTCTTATGTTGGAATTCTAGACAGCGAAGAATTAGCACAGTAACTACTCAGAGGTAGACGTGAAATGAACGGATTTCATAAATGGTCGAGTTCGAAACGCTCGTCTTGGTTGATCAGGTTGTCTCCATTTTTTATCTCCGCAGCTTCTTTGAGCACTTCATCCCAGTAAGGTGAGGCCGTGGCCGGTGGAAGTACAGTATTCAGCCACTGCTGATTTGTTGAGCTGTGGAAGGCGGGTGTTTCGCTAAGGGTAACATTTGCCCCATGTACCATCTATCACACTGCCAAAGAGTTTCATTAACACCTGCATTTCGTGAAAGCACATCATCTTTCGTAGATTCCAGAAGAGTTGTCATCTGAAATTTATAGTTTCTGCAAACGAAAACGCCAGACCAACCAAATCAACAGGAAGAGGAAAGAAATGTGAAGTCTCCGGCCGTATTCAGTATACGGTAAATGTTTCTTCGAAAATTGCCAGAAATAACGAAGACACATCACTCATGGAATAACAGTTCTTTACCAACTGCTTATACGGTGTTAAAAATGTATTCCATAGTTCGAGAGGTGGTAGCATGGACCAAAATAAGAAGAAAATGTCCAGTTAGTATGGGCTCTAGAATGCATACCTTACGTACTACGAGTACTTGTTAATCTTCGCTAATATAAAACACGTCTTTTCATTTGCAAGCTCTTTGATTTCCATATTTTCTGAATTGTGACGCAAAACAAGAAATAACTATTCAGTAAACATCGGTTCTTAGATACATACCTATGCTATGAAAACTTATTCAATAATGACAGTGCAAAATTCGTTTAAAAAAGATAGCTACTAGTTTCACCAGTATATATTGTCACAATAAAAGTGTAATTAAACGTTTCTAAATCGTATTTAACTAACAAATTTCGTATCGTTTATTTGTTAGATAGACGCGATATAGGCCTAAATTACAAACGTTTAAAAACCTGACCAAACACGCCTGATAACGTAAATTATCTAAAAGCAAAATAATTACAAATTGATTCTTCTGTCATTCTATCTGTAAATCAGTACAAAAACAACAACCACCACACATAAGACCGTTGTGTCGTTTTTTGTATACACACCGCCAATCTCGCGTTCTTGACAAATTTAAAACATTCTTTAAACTGAAATATTCTTTCAAAACTGACCATGAGTGAAAAATCTGGGAGCTGTTATAGGGTAGTGAGTAGAGGGATTTGTTACCAATCTTGTAGGAAATCTTTTCACTGGGACGGGGGTGGGGTGGGGGGGAGTTTCAGTGGGAGAATGTTAGAACAGACGAGGCTCTCTCCTGGAACTGCAGAGTATGCAGTAGGAACATTTTGATTGGGCAACAGGAAAGGAAAATCTGTGCCCTTCAGGCACACTTGGAGGAAGCAAGGAAGAAACTGATAACGATCAAGGGAGATAAGGGGGAGGATGGTGTTTGGGAACTGGCAGGTGCTAGGAGATAGGAAGGAAGAGGACGCGATCTGACAGTTTTGTCATCAACACCAAAAAACAAGTATGTACCACTGCCAGAATTAAGTGGAGAGGAGCCTCAGGTAGAACAAGGAGCAG
This sequence comes from Schistocerca americana, assembly GCF_021461395.2. Classification (NCBI taxonomy): domain Eukaryota; kingdom Metazoa; phylum Arthropoda; class Insecta; order Orthoptera; family Acrididae; genus Schistocerca; species Schistocerca americana. The sequence continues at coordinate 106,040,819 of NC_060124.1, forward strand.
GAAATGTACAGCTCACTTCAACCGAGGCCAAGAAGCCTAGGAATGTACAAAGTGTTAGGAAGAAGAAAGTGCTGTTGCTAGGTAGTAGCCATGGACGAAGTGTATTCCCTTAGTTACTTGAAAGTTTTGTGGCAGTGTACCAGGCCACAAGTATCCTCAAGCCAAATGCAGTGCTAAGTCATGTGATAGAAGACCTAGGGTCTTTAGGTAAGGACTTTGCAAAAGACGACCATGTAGTAATAATGGGTGGGGCGGGAAACAGTTTGGAGAGGGATGGGGCATATGACATAGGTGGTAACCGTGACAAGATAGCTTCCTTGACTTAAGGCACCAATATACACTTTGTTGAACAGTTCCGGAGTCATGATCGACCACAGCTTGATGGAGCTGTGACGCGAATCATTCTGGAGTTAGGGATGGCTCTGAGGACAGCCAACTTTGCTCATGTTACCATGGTGTGCGTCGGGACCATTAAGAGATGAGGTTTCGCTAGGCACGGCCTACACCTAAACAGGACTGGGGAGGGAAGATTGGTACAACTGATTCATGAAAGTATATAGGTTGATCTCGGGCCACACATGGTTAAATACCTGATGTAATAGGTAGGAAAAGTAAGTCATTTTTAGGATAAATCCAGGCAACATGTTCCCCTGCCTAAAGAGTATCTCCAGGAGTTCAATAAATACTGAAACAATCACTCACAAGACGTATTTTAACACTTCAAATATCACACATACCAGATGTCACGAAGAAATACAAACTACTGGAAAGATTAACATGGCGCATTCCACAGTCTTAACATTCCTCCATCAAAACATGCAATCATTAAAAAAAATACAACTATTAGAAGTTGAGCTCCAAACTTTGAACTGCACAGTAGTTTGTATTACTTACCACTGGTGTAGAGACACAGAAATCCAACATGTAGTTTTATCATTGTATCAAAGGTCAAACTCTTACTGCAAAACTACTTGAAGGGGTGGAGGATCATGCATTTATACCAGAAAAGGAACACAGTTCAAATCAGGACATGACCTCAGTACAGTAAGTGAAGACAAACACTTTCAAATATCAGCTATTGAACTAACAGAGCTTCATATCACCAAGAAATTAACCTTTTGTTTGTATATAGATCTCCCAGTGGTAGTGCGGACAGAATTTTCAATAAATTTATGGAAGTTCTTGATAAAGTCTCAAGTACAAAGGTCAACATAATTCTGTGTGGGGACATTATCATCAACACTAATACCATAAATAAATCCTGCAGACCCTTCATAAACATCCTTCAAAGTTTTGGCGTATCCCTATTGGTCAATGGTGCAACAACGGTTACTATAATCTCCAGAATGAGATTTTCACTCTGCAGCGGAGTGTGCGCTGATATGAAACTTCCTGGCAGATTAAAACTGTGTGCCCGACCGAGACTCGAACTCGGGACCTTTGCCCGCGAAAGGCAAAGGTCCCGAGTTCGAGTCTCGGTCGGGCACACAGTTTTAAACTGCCAGGAAGTTTCGGTTACTATAATGACTGCATCAGTAATTAACCATGTGGCCACAAATATGGACAGGGAAAAATGTGATGTAGCTGTAAAAGATCTCGGACTATCAGACCATCTCTGTCAAATAACAACAGTAAAAGCAGGTATTAAATCATTCCCTAGCTGGGATGAAGTGTATAAGGAAACCAATGTGAACGTGAAACTCTCTAAATTCTCCACCTTGTTTAAATTGATCTTTGAAAAGACATTTCCTAAAGTATGCATATCTGTATCAAAATCTCACAATAACAGATGAATAACAACAGGTATTAAGAAGTCTTCCCAAACACTTAAACACCTCAGTTCCATTAAAAAGATTCGCAATGATCCAGAATACTTAAATTTCTATCACAGATATGAAAAGATCTATAGGAAGGTGCTGATTGCTGCAAAAAAGTCATTTAATGACAAAATAATATATAATTCAGAGAATAAAAGCAAAGAAGTCCGGTATGTTATAAAAAAGGAAATGGGGAGAGGCAAACAATCACAGATTAACATACTGCTAAGGGAGAGGGATAAGGTAATAAATGATCCACAACACTTAGCAAACTATGTAAACGAGCATTTTTCAAGTATTGTAGAGAAGTTACAGAAAAATTCCCAAAACAAATATAACATCTGTAAATAATGTTACACTAAATACAATGATGTTACTTCCAACCACAGAGAACAAAGTCAATAAAACTGATCAAAAACTAAAAAATAAACTCAGTAGGCTTCTATGAAGTACCAATGTGTGTACTGCAACAATGCATATGGATTATACAAGGTGCCTTAACAAATATAATAAATGAATCCTTCACATCAGGACAGTTCCAGAGATGTACCTTTGCTTAAGAAACGTCATCCAGAAGATATAGAAAATTACCAGCCAATTTCTCTGCTGTCAGCATTCTCAAAAATAATAAAAGCAGTTATGAAAGACAGATTAATGAATTACCTGAGTAAATACAATCTTTTAAGTGAATCACAGTTTGGTTTATGTAGTGGCAAAAATACATAGCAGAAATCACAACAGTTGTACTCAATGCTCTTGGTAAATATGAGTGTGTCACAGGCATATTTTTGAAGCTTTCTAAGGCGTTTGATACAGTCGACCACAAGATTCTATTAAATAAATTATAAGCATTAGGAATAAGAGGGGTAGCTAATGGCTGGTTTCGATCAAACCTAGCAGGTAGGGTACAAAGAGTAGAGATAACACATACTTCAAATAGATCTAAACATTTAGCAAAACACTTATCAGAACCAAACACATTAATATAGGGGTTCCGCAAGGAAGCATATTCAATGACTTTCCCACTAGTGTTACTCATGGTGAAAAAATTCTCTTCACTGATGACAGCAATATTATATTCACTGAGAAAAGGAGAGAACTCCTTGCCGAGGAAGCAAATGAAACTTTCAAGGAAGTTTATGATTGGTCAATAAGCAATAAAGAGACATTGAACATAAAGCAAACTCAAGGCCACGAGTTTCAGTTTGAAGAGGAAAACGGACAATGTTAAATTAAATGTAGATGGCGCGTCTATAGGCTGTGTAACAAATGCAAAATTTATAGGAATGAATATTGATTCTCAGTTGAAGTGGTGTGAACGCACAAAGGTACTTGAAAACAGAATGTCATCAGGATGTTTGCCCTTAGAATCCTATCATCAGTGTGTAATATGCATTGTCTTTTAGTTACATATTATTCATATGTACACTCATTTCTTATCTATGACATTCTTTTTTTGGGGAACAAATCTACAAAATATGAACACAATTTTCAAACACCAGAAAAGAGTCATAAGAATAATAACCAAAAATATTGGTAGAGCTCATTGTAAAGATCTGTTCAAGACACTGGGGATTTTAACTGCTCCAGGTGAATACATTTAATAGTCAGTTATACACATGAAATATAACATTTGTAATTACTGCACAGACAGCTCTGTCTATGACCATGCAACAAGAGATAGACTCAACTTACATTTACCAAGAAAAAATAAACATAAAACTCGAAACAGCATTTTCTACCAAGGAATAAAGCTGTAAAATAAATTACCATAAAAAGGTTATAGAAATTGCAAAAATACAATTATTTAAAAAGGAAGCTAAAAGTACCTGTTATTCAATACATTTTATACATTAAAGGATTACTTAGATAAAACAGAGTAGAGTTTTGAGAAAAAAATGTTGGACAGACAAATAATAATAATAATGATTATGTAACATCCAACATTCCACATAACACCTTTATGTTTTTTCCTTCTTTTTTCCTTTTAAGAAATACTTATCCTCAAGCTATGTGTAGCACAATACTAACACCTCTTACTCTTTCTGAGCTCAACTTCTCGCTCGTTATGGAGGGATGCTGATTCAGTTTTTCAGGATAGTAAATGGAGGGATGCAGTATAGAAAATGGCCCAGAGATCACCAGTGTGTGTGTGTGTGTGTGTGTGTGTGTGTGTGTGTGTGTGTAGTGAGTGAAGTGTTATGAAACATTGTGTGTATAGTGTGTGCAGTGACTGATAGTGAGATATGAGTGAATGGTGTGGCATTACATTATTTAATAAGTTATTTGTAAAAAAGAAGTATTGTATACTGGGAGTAAATCTAATGATTATGTCTAACTAGAAGTCTGTAAATACACATGCATACGAATTAGATTATTTTAAATTGGTCTAAGCTTGTAAATACTTATTCATGTACTATATCCTTGTAAAAAGAGATCTACAGATCAATAAAACTAAGAAGGTTTCACAATAGAGAAGATGAAAAAGAGCTCATAAGCCTTAAGGTTTGCATTTTAGAGCCCTTGTTTACTGAAAGTTTTTGTCTGCTTTGGTCCACACTACAGTGTCGCAAAATATGGAATAGCTTTTTAACATCATGTATACACCTGTCAAGGAAGTGGGCAATCGAGATATTGTATGTATTTTTAATACATACAGATGCTATGGACACCTACCAAGTTACAGAGATGCACAAACTCTCTTATTAAAGAGCACAATGCACATAAAAATTCAATATCACGTTTATGTGGGTCACATACAAATTGCTATAGGTGCATTACGTTGAATAAAGATGTAATAGAGAAATTGTTATAAATTAATACCTGTTTAATAAATAACGGCTCAGCAGCGATCAAGGTGCCAGCTCAAGGATCTCGGTATAATACATTTTCTGTACACAAATCTTTATCAGGAGTTACGTAAGTCATCGACAACTGATGGTCATATGTGGTATTAGCATATAACCGAGAGCTAGCAATGTGAAATGGACGAATAGATCTTCGAACACACAAATAACAATACTTATTAAGCATATTTTTGCCATTTATTAGTTTCATCCAACCCAATTAATACGTTTACAAACAAAATCTGCGTACTTCAACACGATAAAACTAATACCACCAGCGGAAAGAGAAGATAATTTTATGTAAAGGTGTTGTGCCGCTTTTAACGTAAGTTATGAATTATAATTGCTCTTGATTATGAAATGAAATCGTTCAGAGATAGTAATTACTTTTTAGTTAGTAATGATATGATTATTCATCATACAACCTGCTACAGCAGCTCAAATTAATCAGCCTAAACCATGCATGTACGCATGTAATCTACTATAATGGTGCAATAAGTATTCAGAATTTAGAAAACTATATTTGGTGTATAGTGACTGGGCGTTAAGGGACCTCAAGCTCGCTGCCCCATAATGCTGGCCAGAGGCTGAAGATCGACTATGGGACCCTGATGGAGGCAGGATCAGCTTCAGTTTGTTGCAAACTGGACATAAAGCTTTACATGTGTATACTCGCTCGACTTGAAAGTGTTTCCTTTTCCAATTTTTCTTGAGACCATCTACAAATGCTTCTATTAAGTGCACTGCATCCTGAGTATTTATAGTAATGACGAAGTAGGGGTGGTTGGGGCTCACTTTACACACCGAAATATAAGGTAATGTGTGAATATTTTTTTGTAAACAAAAATTGTTGCATAACAACAAGAACTTGTGGCTGCTGTGGCTTGTAGTATCTTTTCCATCACCACCTGAAGAATCAGTGGATGCCCCATGATACGACAACTTAACGGAGCGGGAGGAAGGTGCAGCCTGAGTTTACAGAGCCCCATTTTTTGCTTCACAACAGTAGGTAATATTTTATTTCATAATTATTTTATTTAACAAGATGATCTTAAAAAGATCAATAACATATAAATCAATAGTAACTGTTAGATTGATTTCAGGACAGCGAACTTAAAGTACCAAACTTACAAGAAATCTCTTTCTTTTCCAGAAAAAGTAACATCTCTTTAAAACAATAAGATTAACATTCATAAAAATACAGCTCGAAATCCCTTTAGGAATCCATAAGATTTCAAATGGGAAAATCTGACTACAATTACAGAAAGAGCATGTCGTTGTTGTTGTTGTTGTTGTTGTGGTCTTCAGTCCTGAGACTGGTTTGATGCAGCTCTCCATGCTACTCTATGCTGTGCCAGCTTCTTCATCTCCCAGTACTTACTGCAACCTACATACTTCTGAATCACCTTCTTGTACTCATCTCTTGGTGTCCCTCTACGATTTTTACCCTCCACGCTGCCCTCCAATACTAAATTGATGATCCCTTGATGCCCCATAACAAGCCCTACCAACCGATCCCTTCTTCTAGTCAAGTTGTGCCACAAACTCCTCTTCTCCCCAATTCTATTCGATACCTCCTCATTAGTTATGTGGTTTACCCATCTAATCATCAGCATTCTTCTGTAGCACCACACTTCGAAAGCTTCTATTCTCTTCTAATACAAGCTATTTATCGTCCATGTATCACTTCCATACATGGCTACACTCCATGCAAATACTTTCAGAAACGACTTCCCGACACTTAAATCTATACTCGATGTTAACAATTTCCCTTTTTCAGAAACGGTTTCCTTGCCATTGCTAGTCTACATTTTACATCCTCTCTACTTCGACCCTCATCAGTTATTTTGCTCATCTCCTACTTGAAGTCTCTCATTCCCTAATCTAATTCCCTCAGCACCTCCGGACTTAATTCTACTACATTCCATTATTCTCGTTTTGCTTTTGTTAATGTTCATCTTATATCCTCCTTTCAAGACACTATCCACACCGTTCAACTGCTCTTCCAAGTCCTTTGCTGTCTCTGACAGAATTACAATATCATCGGCGAACCTCAAAGTTTTTATTTCTTCTCCATGGATTTTAATACCTACTCCAAATTTTTCTTTTATTTCCTTCACTGCTTGCTTAATATACAGATTGAATAATATCGGGGAGAGTCTACAAACCTGTCTCATTCCCTTCCCAACCACTGCTTCCCTCTCATGTCCCTCAGCTCTTATAACTGCAATCTGGTTTCTGTACAGATTGTAAATAGCCTTTCACTCTCTGTATTTCACCCCTGCCACCTTCAGAATTTGAAAGAGAGTATTCCAGTCGACATTGTCAAAAGCTTTCTTTACGTCTACAAATGCGAGAAACGTAGGTTTGCCTTTCATTAATCTATTTTCTAAGATAAGTCGTAGGGTCAGTATTGCTCCAACATTTCAGCGGAATCCAAACTGACCTTTCCCGAGGACAGCCAGTTTTTCCATTCGCCTGTAAAGAATTCCCGTTAGTATTTTGCAGCCGTGACTTATTAAACTGATAGTTCGGTAACTTTCACATATGTCAACATCTGCTTTCTTTGGCACTGTAATTATTATATTCTTCTTGAAGTCTGAGGGTATTTCGCCTGTCTCATACATCTTGCTCACCAGATGGTAAAGTTTTGTCAGGGCTGGCTCTCCCAAGGCTATGAGTAGTTATAATGGAATGTTGTCAACTCCAGGGGCCTTGTTTCGATTTAGGTCTTCACGCAGTACCCAGTATCATATCTCCCATTTCATCTTCATCTACATCCTCTTCCATTTCCATAATATTGTCCACAAGTACATCGCCCTTGTATAGACCCTCTATATACTCCTTACACCTTTCTGCTTTGCCTTCTTTGCTTAGAACTGGTTTTCCATCTGAGCTCTTGATATTCATAAAAGTGGTTCTCTTTTCTCCAAAGGTCTCTTTACCCCTAATGAGATAAGCCTCTACATCCTTACATTTGGCCTGTAGCCATTCCTGCTTAGCCATTTTGCCCTTCCTGTCGATCTCATTTTTGAGGCGTTTGTATTCCTTTTTAGCTGCTTCATATACTGCATTTTTCTATTTTCGCCTATCATCAATTAAATTCAATATTTCTTCTGTTACCCAAGGATTTCTACTACCCCTCGTCTTTGTACCTACGTGAACCTCTGCTGCCTTCACTACTTCATCCCTCAAAGCTACTCATTCTGCTTATACTGTATTTCTTTCCTCCATTCCTGTTAATTGTTCCCTTAACCTTCCCCTGAAACTCTGTACAACCACTGGTTTAATCAGTTTATCCAGGTCCCATCTCCTTAAATTCCCATCTTTTTGAAGTTCTTTCAGTTTTAATCTACAGTTTATAACCAATAGATTGTGGTCACAGTACACATCTGCCCCTGGAAATGTCTTAAAATTTAAAACCCTATTCCTAAATCTCTGTCTAACCATTATATAATCTATCTGATCCCTTCTAGTAGCTCCAGGTTTCTTCCATGTATACAACTATCTTTCATGATTCTTGAACCAAGTGTTAGTTATGATTAAGTTATGCTCTGTGCAAAATTCTACCAGGCGGCTTCCTCTTTCATTTCTTACCTCCAATCCATATTCACCTACTATGTTTCCTTCTCTTCCTTTTCCTACTATCGAATTCCAGTCACCCATGACTATTAAATTTTCATCTCCCTTCACTATCTGAATAATTTCTTTTATCTCATGATACATTCATCAATTTCTTCGTCATTTGCAGAGCTAGTGTGCATATAAACTTGAACTACTATTGTGGGTGTGGGCTTCGTGTCTATCTTAGCCACATTAATGTGTGTCACTATGCTGTTTGTAGTAGCTTACCCGCACTCCTATTTTTTTTATTCATTATTAAACCTACTCCCGCATTACCCATATTTGACTTTGTATTTATAACCCTGTATTCACCTGACCGGAAATCTAGTTCCTCCTACCACCGAACTTCACTAATTCCCGCTGTATCTAACTTTAACCTATCCATTTCCCGTTTTAAATTTTCTAACCTACCTGCCCGATTAAGGGATCTGACATTCCACACTCCGATCCGTAGAACGCCAGTTTTCTTTCTCCTGATAACAACGTCCTCTTGAGTAGTCCCCGCCCAGAGATCAGAATGGGGGACTATTTTACCTCCGGAATATTTTACCGAAGAGGACGTCATCATCATTGAACCATACAGTAAAGCAGCATGCCCTCGTGAAAAATGACGACTGTAGTTTTCCCTTGCTTTCAACCATAGAGCATTACCACAACAATTTGAAAACCATTCATCACATAGTAAACTCCAAAGGAGGAATGTGTCCCTTATTCAGAAAAGTTTTACAAGTTCAGGATTAGCATTAAAATATCTTGAGGGCGCTTTTGGCGCTAGCAGTTTAGCATGTTTTCAAACAGGAAGGCAAAAATATTCAGAATTTCCCAATTTCAGCGTTTGAGAATATTTTAGTATTTACAGGTCCAGGATTACAACAAAGCTTTGGAACGCCCTTTGGACACTAACAATTTTGTAACAGAAGGTAACAACGATTTTAATTTTTGGCAATCCACAGTCAAGAATTGGAACATCTTCAACTCAAGTAACACTACAAGACGAGGCCGGGCTGGTGAAGGCAAAACGTGACTAGGATGGGTTAGGAACTTAACTCATAGAGAGACGCCATGGTACGCGTGGAGACCCCACCGCCTCTGTGGCTACCAGAAGACAGGGGGCGAAACATCACGCTTCACACACGTAGACATTCGACATGGACCAGCCAAGCCCGGTGAAACGACGGGCAGTGGATAACTCGCTGGGCCAATGGCTCCAACACATTCACCAACTCGGGAAGCTGAGGGCGAAGAGACAGCCATGCAAGAGTGAGCATCAGTTAAGTATGTTGTCATGGGCCGACACAACAATATCAGATGCAAATCCCTCCACAGACACCGACCAATTGTAACGCTTAGTGTTACAATACCGGCATAATTTTAACAGGACCCCCAAGAAAACAATTTACTTAAGTAATTTAAAGGTAAGAAGAAATGCACAAACACTAATACCTGTCAAGGTGTGTGTGTGATGTTTTTTATGAGAGTCTTTACGTTTATTTGGTATCTTTGTGTCGGGTCATTGGGTTAGCTTGCTTATTTCATTCTCTGCCAGAAATTTTTTTTATTTTCTCAGTGTGTTCTGCCTCTGTTATTAAGACTAGAGCATTTCCTTTGTCCGCCTCGGTGATGAGAGCATTGTGTTGTTTTAGTTTTCTGTGTATACTGTTTATGGTTTTCTCATAAGATAATGGTGATATCTGTCACCGAAACTAGTTTGGGAAATATATAAGTAAACAAATAACAATATATTTTGCATCAAGGTGGACTCAATTTCAGATACTGCTGTTTTTCTACGAAAACACGGACCATATAGGAAAGTTCCCAAGATAATGTTATTGTTTCTACGCCATGCTGGGTATTTCCAGTAAAGTTCTTCAACAAACTTAAAACAATGACAGTTAAGCTATATCAAACAAACGTGAACCTCAAGAAAAACAATATCTGCACAGCCGACAACATCGTTCCTAATAATTTTAAAATCAATGTAAACAACATGTCAGCTGCAGCACAGTTCGCTAAACGAACAACTGAAAGAGCTTGGCTGAAATATGAAATTTGCTTCCTACACTTAAGAAAACAAGAACAGAATGCCGGCTTATATAAATTACACCCAGAATCGGCGAACCAAATCTCCAGCTCCTCAGCTCCGTACGACATAATGGAAAGAATAAATCACCACTCACAGTCTATAACGCAAAAGAAACGACAGAAACGGGACAGAAATTAAATTAACTCCTGAACAAAAATTGCTCTAATACCGAACACACACACAACAAGCATTTCATGAACACTTGATTAATTTTACTGACGTAACACTCACAAAAAAAAGCAGCAGCTACTTGAGAAAAGCCCCAAATACGTTTTGAACACCCACATAACACGTAATATCATAGAAAATCTCATTACTGAGACTGAATACATCATAGGACAACATGAAAAAACTAACACACCAGACTTCAGCCCAGGCCTAACAAGAGAACTAGCGAAAGAGGAAATGAAACAAATCATCAGAAAGAACAAACGATCTATAAACACAAAAAAATATGATGAGAAAGCCATAAACAGTCTACACAGAAAACTAAAACAATGCAGTGCTCTCATCACCAAGGCGGACAATGGGAATGCTCTAGTCTTAATAACAGAGGCAGAATAGAGTGAGAAAACAGAAAAATTTCTAGTAGGGAATGAAATAAGCAAGGTAACCAGTGACTCAACACAAAGATACCAAAGAAACGTAAAGACTCTCTTAAAAAAAAAAAAAAAAAAAAAAAAAAAAAAAAAAAAACTTCATACACACCTTGATAAAGAACCAGACAAAAAGAATGACACAGAACCAGACAAAAAGTATGACACAGAAGAACACTCTTAACAAGCCAGCCAAAGACCTACAAACCTCCCATCCTGGTCAGGCCGGTGGTGGACTTCAGAAAAGCCCCATCTTACTTACTAGGGAGACACATGCACACATTACTACAGAAAACATACACATACACAAATAACGGAAGCCTCAGAAAGACAGGAGACAGAGAACAGAAAAACTGGTATCTTTTGTCATTACATCCATGTACACAAATATACCCACAGAAGATGCTGTAAACATTATAGAACCATGGCTGAAATGCAATAAATTCCCAGACGTAAAAATAAATGAAATCTCAACCATTCTTAGGCTAGTCACAGAACAAAACTACTTCACCTTTAACAACAACTTCTTCTTGCAACAAGAAGGGCTACCCATGGGGTCCCCCATCAGTGGGACCTTAGCAAACATTTTCTTGGACCATATAGAGAACACAATATTCAACAACACTGTAAAACAAGGAAGATACAAAATAAACTGATCGGACCGATATGTGGATTACATAATTTGTGTTATAGATTAAACACATAACAGGACAGAAGAGCTACACAGTAACATCAGAACAGTACACCCACAAATCCACTTCACAATGGTAATAGAAAAAAAAAACAAGAAACTAACTTCCTTGGATCTCAGAATCACAAGAAACAACCACCAACATGAATTCTCCATCTACAGAAAACCAACATCCACAACCACTGTTATCTACAACTCATCCAACCACCCGACAGTGCATAAATATGCTAGTTTCACACATACGCTCCACAGGATAAACAGAACACCTCTTAAACCAGAAATCAACACACAGGAACTACATATAATCAAACAAACTTCTGTTGAAAACGACTACAAAACAGACGTCATAAACAAACTCAACAACAAGGTAAAAATGAAACATAAAAGTATCGGTCAGCCACTTGTAAGGGGTCCGTAGGCCCTTACTATAAGTTTGCACTCGGCACAGGTCGATAGGGCAAACAATAGATAGTGTCGTGTTGCGTGAGCGAGTGTGAGTTGAAGTCAGTTCCCAGGTTGCGGGCCGAGCCGTGTGGAGGCCTGTTGCTATAATGAAAGGCTTTACCGACAAAGGGAGTGGCCATCGCCGCGGTTTAACCCCTTTGTGTTAGAATAATACGGGAAAGTGAAAAAGTATAATTGCGAGAGTGATCAGTGATATTTTTGTGCCGATATTTGTGGATCCGCGTCTACCGCGCCGGCATCATTTGGATTGCAGTGTTGGATTGCAGTGATTGAATTTGCGTGTGACGATAATGAATAGCGAGGAAGCCTGTGCTGAGATTAGTCGTAATTAAATATGTGTGACGAAGGCAGTGGCTGTCTCCTTCCTTTTGTGTTTTTGAGACGAATATAGGTCCTTGATTAGTGAAGCTGTGTTGGCGTTTCTTCTTGTCACCGGACATTTCATTATTACAGCATTTGAGAAGGACAAAATGGAATGTAACAACTCCATAGCAGTCAAATCCGATTGCCAGCCCCATTAGGTACACAGTCACATTAATTAATATCTGTTTGGGCTGCTATCAGATCCCGATCGAGCGGGATACATAAATCGGAGGTGTTACACACTCAAGAGCACAGCCAAAGGATCTGAAGACGCAGTGGCAATACACACAGACAACACAGCATACCACATCACATCACGAAAAAGAGACAGATTGTACACACTACCATAAAATAACAAAATATCACGTAGAATTGGAAACATCTCGAAAAAGCAAGGGATTCCAGTAACATTCAGGACAGACAACACAGTTCAGAGAAGGCTAAGACCAGTCAGAGAAACCTCAGACAAATTGAGCAACACTGGAATATATCAAGTCACAAGCCACTACTGTCAGGCCCAATGCGTAGGACAAACAAGCAGCAACAGTATATACCGACAACTAACAACAGAAGAAAATTACTGCATACAAAATGCTATAGTGGAAATGAAAAATGTAATAAACGAAAACACAACACTTTGCAACAACACACTCTTCACCGCTCTGAGAGAACTGACCGAGGACACAGAACAGAAAGCACACACATGCAAAAGAACCACTTCCCTATCACACACAGAGACATAAACAAGGAACAGAAGTCGTTGTAGCTCCAGCTAGAGGTTTTATAGCCTTCTCGCAACGTGCGATATACCTCTCGCGACACACGCGAACAGTAAGACGGCGTAATATTCTTGATCATAAACAAAGTGAGGAAGTTTTCTTTTTCTGTGTACAGAATCAGCTACATGCCTTCCAACGAACGTGAGTACTCGAATAACTAAGTAACAGCCCAGTACCCACCAAAAGTGGATTCCATAACACTACCACAACCCCAAGTGTATATTGCTGACAGACTAAGCCCACCTTTTAGTAATTGTTTACTAACAGCTGCTCACACAGTTGCAGATGACACGATGTACGCTGAGAAGAAAATGGCAACAGAAAAAAAAACCACAGAAAATATTCCGCAAACAGCAAGAATAATTCTCAAAGACATGCCATAACATACAATAAACAAGATAGTACGTAAGTATCCAAAGAAAACTATATTTCAAAAAAACGAACAGTAAAAATGTAACAATGTGTTACTGTGTTTGTATAGCTATGCTATGTCTGCATGTTTTAGATTTAAAAAATAACCACTGATGATGGTGATACTTGTCGCCCAAACTAGTTTGGGAAATAAATAAGTAAACAAATAACATGGTGTTTTGCATCAAGGCGAACTCAGTTTCGGATATTGTTGTCTTTCTATACAAACACGGGCCAAATGGAAGAATTCCAAGTAACGTTATTGTAAAAAATATAAATGCCTTCTTTTAAGACAAGTGCTAGCTCTCACCAATACCATCCAACGTGCGTACAGAAAACGAGCCAACATTCATCGGGCCCTGGTGTTTGCTTATCACGACCATGCCCGACGTTACAACTCATGGTCAATTCCAGCAGGCAAGAAGTTGCCACCTTAAAGGCCAGGCTCGGTATTTGACCTCAGTGGTCACTAATATATGCTCTAAAACATATTACAACCAAATTCATTTCACAGTCAAGCAATAATAACAAGATTACCAAAATGCTGAACAAATTGCAATAAAAGGAAAACACCGTTTAAATAGACTCCAATATATCGTGCATTAGGGGAGTTCACACAGAGGGGCGTGGGCGAATTTAGCAGCTTGAGTTCGGAGTGACGGAGAACAGTTGGCAAACCAGCCTAACGGGGCCAAGCCAGCACCGGAGCACAGGTGCGAAAGTCCTCAAACAGAAGTACGTTTCCGAAAGATAAGGTTGGACTGGCGGTTACCAGGGAAAATCGTGCTGACCACGACGCCCACATCAGCAGATGGTCACTCGCAAACACAGACACAACCACGCTGCGTGACTACCATTGAAATCTCAGTGGACGCCCCAGGGTAAGACAACAACTTAATGGGTGGGAGGAAGGCGCAGGCTGAGTTTTTTTTTTTTGTTTTGTCTTTTTTTGGTCATCATTCTACTGACTGGTTTGATGCGGCCCGCCACGAATTCCTTTCCTGTGCTAACCTCTTCATCTCAGAGTAGCACTTGCAACCTACGTCCTCAATTATTTGCTTGACGTATTCCAATCTCTGTCTTCCTCTACAGTTTTTGGCCTCTACAGCTCCCTCTAGTACCATGGAAGTCATTCCCTCATGTCTTACCAGATGTCCTATCATCCTGTCCCTTCTCCTTATCAGTGTTTTCCACATATTCCTTTCCTCTCCAATTCTGCGTAGAACCTCCTCATTCCTTATCAGTCCACCTAATTTTCAACATTCCTGTATAGCACCACATCTCAAATCCTTCGATTCTCTTCTGTTCCGGTTTCCCCACAGTCCATTTTTCACTACCATACAATGCTGTACTCCAGACGTACATCCTCAGAAATTTCTTCCTCAAATTAAGGACGGTATTTGATATAAGTAGACCTCTCTTGGCCAGAAATGCCTTTTTTAGCCATAGCGAGTCTGCTTTTGATGTCCTCCTTGCTCCGTCCGTCATTGGTTATTTTACTGCCTAGGTAGCAGAATTCCTTAACTTCATTTACTTCGTGACCATCAATCCTGATGTTAAGTTTCTCGCTGTTCTCATTTCTACTACTTATCATTACCTTCGTCTTTCTCCGATTTACTCTCAAACCATACTGAGTACTCATTAGACTGTTCATTCCGTTCAGCAGATCATTTATTCTTCTTCACTTTCACTCAGGATAGCAATGTCATCAGCGAATCGTATCGTTGATATCCTTTCACCTTGTATTTTAGTTCCACTCCTGAACCTTTCTTTTATTTCCGTCATTGCTTCCTCGATGTACAGATTGAAGAGTAGGGGTGAAAGGCTGCAGCCTTGTCTTACACCCTTCTTAATACGAGCACTTCGTTCTTGATCGTCCACTCTTATTATTCCCTCTTGGTTGTTGTACATATTGTATATGACCCGTCTCTCCCTAAAGCTTACCCCTACTTTTTTCAGAATCTCGAACAGCTTTCACCATTTTATATTGTCGAACGCTTTTTCCAGGTCGACAAATCCTATGAAAGTATCTTGATTTTTCATTAGCCTTGCTTCCATTATTAGCCGTAACGTCAAAATTGCCTCTCTCGTCCCTTTACTTTTCCTAAAGCCAAACTGATCGTCACCTAGCGCATTCTCAATTTTCTTTTCCATTCTTCTGTATATTATTCTTGTAAGCAGCTTCGATGCATGAGCTGTTAAGCTGATTGTGCGATAATTCCCGCACTTGTCAGCTCTTGCCGTCTTCGGAATTGTGTGGATGATGCTTTTCCGAAAGTCAGATGGTATGTCGCCAGACTCATATATTCTACACACCAACGTGAATAGTCGTTTTGTTGCCACTTCCCCCAATGATTTTAGAAATTCTGATGGATTGTTATCTATCGCTTCTGCCTTATTTGACCGTAAGTCCTCCAAAGCTCTTTTAAATTCCGATTCTAATATTGGATCCCCTATATCTTCTAAATCGACTTCTGTTTCTTCTTTTATCACATCAGACAAATCTTCAGCCTCATAGAGGCTTTCAATGTATTCTTTCCACCTATCTGCTCTCTCTTCTACATTTAACAGTGGAATTCCCGTTGCACTCTTAATGTTACCACCGTTGCCTTTAATGTCACCAAAGGTTGTTTTGACTTTCCCGTATGCTGAGTCTGTCCTTCCGACAATCATATCTTTTTCGATGTCTTCACATTTTTCCTGTGGCCATTTCTTCTTAGCTTCCCTGCACTTCCTATGTAATTCATTCCTCAGCGACTTGTACTTCTGTATTCCTGATTTTCCCGGAACATGTTTGTACTTCCTCCTTTCAACAATCAACTGCAGTATTTCTTCTATTACCAACGGTTTCTTCGGAGCTACCTTCTTTGTACCTACGTTTTCCTTCCCAACTTCTGTAATGGCCCTTTTTAGAGATCCCCATTCCTCTTCAACTGTACTGCCTACTGCGCTATTCCTTATTGCTGTATCTATAGCATTAGAGAACTTCAAACGTATCTCGTCATTCCTTAGTACTTCCGTATCCCACTTCTTTGCGTATTGATTCTTCCTGACTAATGTCTTGAACTTCAGCCTACTCTTCATCACTACTATATTGTGATCTGAGTCTATATCTGCTCCTGGGTACGTCTTACAATCCAGTATCTGATTTCGGAATCTCTGTCTGACCATGATGTAATCTAATTGAAATCTTCCCGTATCTCCCGGCCTTTTCCAAGTATACCTTCTCTTCTTGTGATTCTTGAACAGGGTATTCGCTATTACTAGCTGAAACTTGTTACAGAACTCAATTAGTCTTTCTCCTCTTTCATTCCCCGTCCCAAGCCCATATTCTCCTGTAACCTTTCGTTCTACTCCTTCCCCTACAACTGCATTCCAGTCGCCCATGACTATTAGATTTTGGTCCCCCATTACATACTGCATAACCCTTTCAATATCCTCATACACTTTCTCTATCTGTTCATCTTCAGCTTGCGACGTCGGCATGTATACCTGAACTATCGTTGTCGGTGTTGGTCTGCTGTCGATTCTGATTAGAACAACCCGGTCACTGAACTGTTCACAGTAACACACCCTCTGCCCTGCCTTCCTATTCATAACGAATCCTACACCTGTTATACCATTTTCTGCTGCTGTTGATATTACCCGATACTCATCTGACCAGAAATCCTTGTCTTCCTTCCATTTCACTTCACTGACCCCTACTATATCTAGATTGAGCCTGTGCAATTCCCTTTTCAGATTTTCTAGTTTCCCTACCACGTTCAAGCTTCTGACATTCCACGCCCCGACTCGTAGAACGTTATCCTTTCGTTGATTATTCAATCTTTTTCTCATGGTAACCTCACCCTTGGCAGTCCCCTCCCGGAGATCCGAATGGGGGACTATTCGGGAATCTTTTGCCAATGGAGAGATCGTCATGACAGTTCTTCAACTACAGGCCACATGTCCTGGGGATACACGTTACGTGTCTTTAATGCAGTGGTTTCCATTGCCTTCTGCATCCTCATGTCGTTCTTCCGCCTTTAGGGGCAATTTCCCACCCCTAGGACAAGAGAGTGCCCTGCACCTCTATCTGCTCCTCCGCCCTCTTTGACAAGGCCGTTGGCAGAATGAGGCTGACTTCTTATGCCGGAAGTCTTCGGCCACCAATGCTGATTATTTATCGAAACTTAGCAATGGCGGGGATTGAACCCGGGACCAATGACGTTTTGATTATGAATCAAAGACGCTACCCCTAGACCACGGCTGAGTTTACGGGAGGCCATTTGCTGCTTCACAAGTGTATCTCTAACAAGATACACTTGTAAAGATCAATAACATGTAAATCAATGATAACTGTCAGATTGGTTTCAGGACGGCGAACCAAAAGGACCAACCTTACAATAAATCGTTTTCATTTTCAGGACAAGTAGCATCTCTTTAAAATAACAAGTTTAACATTTATAAAAGTACATCTGGAGATTCCCTTAGGCATCCGGGAGATTTTAACCAGGCCAATCTGACTTCACTACAGTTACAGAAAGAGCATTACCATAACAATTTGAAAACCACTCATTATGACCAAACATAATTAAGTTGATTAAACAGCCAACTGTTAACAAGACCACCCCCCCCCCAAAAAAAAACCAGATTCACTTTAACTGAAAGGTAAGAAGAAATGCTTAAGCACTAATGCTTAACCACAAGATCACAGTAATAATAAAACATATAGCAGTAAAACAACAAATTCCTTCTTCTAAGGGAAGTGCTGGATCTCACCAAGACCTTCCGACGTGAGTGTAGAAAACGAACCAATATTCGTCGGGCCCTGGTGCTTGCGTATCACGATCATACCTAATGTTACAATTCATCCACAAGTTGGGCTAGCAAGAACTTGCCACCTTAAAGGTCAGGCCCTAGAACATATTACTTCCAAATTAATTTCACTCGCAAGCAATAATGACAACGTGGAACAAATTGCAATAAAATCAAAACACATTTTAAAAACAATCAACTATATCAACCATAAGGGGAGTTTACACAGAGAGTCAACTGGGTGTGCCACCCAGCTGGACGAGCGACTGCCAGTCAGGCACTGTCATCTCACGCTCACCATTCGTCACTCATTCCTCTTTCTCACTGTCCTGCCACCTGTCAACAGACTGCCTCCAGCTTCCTTGAACCAAAGAGCAACTACCAGAAGACTGAAGCGCCACCTGGTGGTGTGACAGGAAAACGGATCACGCCAGTAAGCAACGATATAACAGAAAATGAGTTGACACGGGTCAACGTCCACCACCAAAAGAAACATAAGCCTTCTCCACTGCGGAGGGGGGAAGAGGAGGCTTCTGAAGAGGGGCAGGTCATCTAGTGCTTCACCTGGGTAATCTGTACCCTGAAGGTTTCTACGGTCCTTGGGTTACACATCAGGTGATTTACTGGGCTCAGAACCCTCAAAACTGTTCAAGGACCTACAAATCGATGAGCAAGTTTATTCGAGCGAGCTCCCGCCGAACTTCCAACAGGGTTTAGGTTTCGCACATAGATCCTGTCTGCATACTTAACCTGAAAAGACCTCCTGCCCTGATTGTAATATTCTCTCCTCTGATTGTGGGCTAGCTCATTGTTTCTCTGGGCCCATCCCCAATTCTGCCTAATAACATCCGATCAATGATTTCGAGTAAAAGAGCTTTAATATTCGAAAGGTTTGACACGGCATTTGCATTAGCGTAGTAGCTGTTCCAGAGGCTACGTACTGCGTGAAATTAAGAGCAAGTTTGATCCAGGGAATGGAACTATCTCAATTGGTTTAAGACTTTGCGTGGTGCATTGTAAGGGCAGCCTTGAGATTACTATTTACCCTTTTCACAAAGGAGGGCGGCAGGTTATAGGAGGTGGTGGTAATATGTTTGAAGCCATAGCGAAAATAGAAATCCTTAAAACCCCTGGAAACAAAAGCGGATGCGTTGTCACTCTCTGGTACCTTAGGAGCATCAAACAGAGAAAATATCTTGGTAAGGTGCTGAACAGCAGATGCCGTCACCGCTCGAGTAGGAACAAGCCAAAGGAAACGGGAGAAGGCGTCCACGACCAGAATTTAGTGGTTGCCGGCTTTAGTGCAGGTTAGGAGCCCCACGTAATCAATAAACAACTTATTCGGCGGGCGTTGCTCACGTTCCGAACGAGAAAGACCCTTGTGTGAGTCGGGGTTAGTCTTAGCTATTTTCCAGAGCTCACACTCCCTCACTAAGTAGCGAACATCCTTGGACAAGTTTGGAGAGATGACATGGCGCCAAATCTTCCCAATTGTTTTATGGAAGCCTAAGTGGCCTCCCGCCAATGAGCTATGAAAATAATGGAATATCGATGGAAATAGCTCGATCGGCAAACAAATTTTAAGTTGTAGAGGCCTGCCTACTTCTCAGCAAAGGTTGCCTCTCTGCAAAGTGTAACCTGGGACCGAAATTCGCGCCAAAAGCTGCTTCCGAATAGGTGCTACATCAGGATCTTGATCCTGTTTAACCTTAAATAGCTAAAGAGCTGGGTAACCTTGGTAAGGATACTGCCACAGTAACGCCTGTCTCAGGAGGACGTCGAGGAACTGGCTCACTGTCATCTCCGAACATCCGACTAAGCGCGTCAGCAACCAAGTTATCAGAACCTGTAGTATGGCGCACTTCCCCTGAAGGCGAAGATGTGGAACGCCCACCTCACGGTCTTTGCTTTCTTTCTAGGTCGAGGGAGGACCAAACTAAGGGCTTGGTTGTCAGTCTTGAGATCGAAGTTCCGGTGTTCCAAGTAGAATTTAAATTTACCGAGAGTGAAGAACAGAGCCAACGTGTAGCACTCATAAACAGAGTATTTGAGTTCGGGGCCTGCCAGTCATCTAGAGATGTAAGCAAGGGGGCATCTCTCTCCTCTACCTTCCTGGAGCAATACTGCGACAACGCCAGCATTGGAGGCATAGGTTTGGACAATGAATTTTTTATCTAAATTAATAGTGGCTGAGATCGGATATTAGTTAAGGCGGTTTTAATTTCATCGAACCTGGCCTGCTGGCTTTCTCGCCACACGAAGTCTTGCCCCTTCCTGCGCATATTGTTAAGGGGGGCAGCGATTGGAGCAAAATCAGGCACGAACATACGAAAGTAATTTGCAATGCCAATAAACCTCCCAATGGAAGTTCCTTAAGCCAACCGTGCTTTCGTGGTCAACTCTAAATAATCATTTCTTTTTAGCAATTAATATAGATCCATTATGTTTGATAGTAACACTTTTGGATTAACTCTTTTGAACTGTAATTACAGTGTATGAATTAATCGCATCTTTTTATCACTTTTATCAATTACATTCTCTGTGCTATTTACTCCTCTGCACTCATGTCCAAGAAATTCTCGTTCATACAAAGAGTGATTCAGCTACCTCTACCAGTGGGTTTTGTGTAAGTCACAACACCTTCAGATACCATGGACAAGATTTTCATATCCTCCACTCACTACGCGCATAATGTTAGTGCCACAAAAATTATGAACAGGAACTTTTTGTAGGTAATGTAATGTAGTTAAATTTTGTAGTGTGATACGTTTCCGCTGGAAGCTATAGTTTTCGGATTATCCAAGAGAAGGACTGTTAAACGTGTTTTTCTAGAAGAAATAGAAAACTATGGCCTCCACCGAAAACATATTCTGGTACAAAATGTAACTATGCTAAATTTTCTACAAGAAGGTCCTCTTAATTTTTTTATGTCAGTTTGCGTGTAGCGAGCGATAAAATATGAAAACCTCGCGCATGGTTTCTGAAGGTGTTGTGCATTGCATAAAACCTACCATGAGGGGCAGCTGAAGCACCATGTCGGCAGTTCGTGGTCGTGCGGTAGCGTTCTCGCTTCCCGCGCCCGGGTTCCCGGCTTCGATCCCCATCGGGGTCAGGGATTTTCTCTGCCTCGTGATGACTGGATGTTGTGTGAAGTCCTTAGGTTAGTTAGGTTTAGGTAGTTCTAAGTTCTAGGGGACTGATGACCGTAGACGTTAAGTCCCATAGGGGTCAGAGCCACTTGAATCATTCTTTGAATCACCATGCGTGTTTGTATCTTACTGTAGCACGCATGTCCCTTCTGTAATTGAAACTGATGGAATAGTGGGAAACGTTTGGGGCCATGATGTTAGTGATGAGACAAGTTTTTGTAGCGGCAGCTCAGCCAGTCTACTTCTTTATTCGTGTGGATAATGTTTACAGTGGTGTTAAATATGTGAAACGAACTGAAAGAAAGTTAAACTTTGTTAAATATTCGTAACACACTGATAAAAATGGAATAAAGGCGGAAACGAAGCTGAATACACGATAGTATTAAGCAATGAGATCGAGGAGAAATAATGACGCGCCATCACATTGCTACTTGCATGATTTCATACAGCGGGTGAAATGCTTTTAACAGTTCTAGGAGAACGTTTCGGAAACGATATTAGAAAATGAAAAGTGCTTCTGCATCAGAGATGGAGAGCAATGCTGCTTCTATGAGCTCCTTGGATCCTAACACAGTTTGGGAGTTCGCTCCTTCGGCAGACTCCACAGCCGACAGGGTTGGCGCCGCGAGGAGAAATTGGATTTGGGACCCGTGTGAGGCGTAGCGGTCCCGCCATCCCGAATGTCGGCCTTCTGGTGTGTCGCTCTGGCGGTGCTGAGACAGCTGCACTGGGCGGTGGAGCAAGAGCTGCACGCTTGCCGGCACACGAACACACTATGGAAACGTAGCCTAGCGTCTAGGCTCTCTTTCTCTCAATAATTATCGTCAAAGTCTTTCTGACTGAAAAATACTGTTATACAAACTGTGGGAGGAGACGGACCATCAATAACAACAATGTAGCATGCGTGATGCGTGCTTGCTTTAAGATGGAGCGTCGAAGGACTCGACGAGTGGAGGATTAAACATCATTCGCTACGGACTGCAAGACTGAACAGCATTTACTAATAACAAAAGTCAACTTTAAAACAAACGCAGACGTGAAGCAACGCATCTATTTTCATTAATATTACAGGATGGCCAGCTAAGCTTCAAACTGGATAGTGAATATTTAAATACCAAGAAACAAATTTCTTGTTTAACATTGATCAGTTCATCTTATTTTAGAAGGCATTTGACTGTGTAAATCACAATATTCTATTAAGTAAATTAGAATATTATAGTGTAACAGGAAATGCTGCAAAATGGTTCAAATCTTATATCTCTGACAGGAAACAAAGGTTGTTATTAGGAAAGAGAGATGTATCATGCTATCTGGCATTATCCAACTGGGAACTAATTACATGTGGGGTCCCACAAGGTTCCATTTTGGGGCTCTTACTTTTTCTTGTGTATATCAATGACTTTTCATTAGTAACATTACCAGATGGCAAGTTCGTTTTATTTGCCGATGATAAAAACATTGCAATAAATAGCAAATCAAGTGTAGTCTTAGACAGATCAGCTAATAAAATGTGTGGACATTAATCACTGTTTCCTAGCCAATTCTTTGTCACTAAACTTTGAAAAAACGTGCAATTCAGAACTTGTAAGGGATGTCCCACGAGTATATGCCTAACATACGATGACAAGCAGATAGAAGAAATGGACAGTGTAAAATTCTTTGAATTACAGCTTGATAATAAATTCAACCGGGAGGAGCACACCACAGATCTGCTGAAGCGTCTTAACAAATCTCTGTTTGCAATGCGAATTGTGTCAGACATAGGGGATATAAAAATGAAAAAGCTGGCATACTATGCTTACTTTCATTCCATAATGTCATATGGGATTATTTTTTGGGGTAGTTCATCAAGCCAAGCTAAAGTTTTACGGGAACAAAAACGTGCAGTAAGAGTTATATGTGGTGTGAACACAAGAACATCCTGCAGAAGCCTGTTTAGGGAACTAGGGATACTAACTACTGCTTCCCAATATATTTATTCCTTAATGAAACTTGTCGTTAAAAATCTGTCACTTTTTCAAACCAACAGCTCAATTCATGGAATCAATACTAGAAATAAGAATAATCTTCACAAGGATTTAAAGTCACTTAGTCTTGCACAAAAAGATGTGCATTATTCAGGAACACACATTTTCAATGACTTGCCAGCACCCATAAAAAGCTTAATAACCAATGAAATTCAGTTTAATAGAAGCCTAAGGGATTTATTGGCGGCCAATTTCTTCTACTCAATTGATGAATTTCTCAGTAGAACTAACTGATTTGTGTGTGTGATATTATAACTTCTGCACAATTTCAATGCAGTAATGTGTTCATTGTAAATGTGTGTGTGTGTGTGTGTGTGTGTAAGTACAATCTAACTTCTGCACCATTTCAGTGCAGTAATGTGTTCATTGTAAATAATTATTATAGTAGTTGTTTTGCACGTTTATTGCCTTATAAATAAATAAAAAGCTTTTTTATTTTAGATTCAGTGCATTAGTATTTGTAGCATGTCTCTTTCATATGGTGTTCATTAAAAAATGACAATCATTCCACTTGGGACCTGTGGACTGGTACATTAGTTTATTTGTTTTAGTTGTAAATATTTGTCATGTATTGTTTTTCTAACAAGTTCTACATCCTGGTGGACCTACTCACTACGGATCAATTGGAATGAAAGTAAATCTAATTTAATCTAATCCAAACGAACAGCAGTTAACTTTAAATCAACTGTGAAATATGAAGTGGGAAAATTATAGCACAATTAAAATTCCTTACCTCATACCAGCTTTCAAATAGTGGTACAAGCAACCAAGTTTCAACAGAGCTGAAACTACTTTTAATACTCTGAATTAAACAATAAAAACACCAAAGCACATTAACAAAGCATAACATATTCCTAAAAAATAGATACTATAGCCTCAGATCGACTCTGGAGCCTAGGGACGTAAACAACATTGGCACTGACGTCACCGGCATTCATAACGAGTCCTATTCCGTTATAACATTTCCCGCTGCTATTGATATTATCTTACACTCATCTCACCAGAAATCCTTGTCTTCTTCCCATTTCACTTCACTCTCCCTTACTGTATCTAGATTGAGCCTTTGCATTTCCCTTTACAGATTCTCCATACCACGTTCAGCTTCTGACATTCCACCCCACGACTCGTAAAACTTTACTTTTTCGTTGGTTACTGAATTTTTTCTCGTGGTCACCTTAACCTTGGCAGTCCCCTCACGGTGATCTGAATGGGCGACTATTCCGAAATCTTTTGCCAATGGAGAGATCTTCGTGACACTTCTTCAATTACAGGCCACATGTCCTTTGGATACACGTGTGATTAATGTAGTGGTTTCCATTGACTTCTGCATCCTTATGCCGTAATCATACTGATTCTTCCGCCTTTAGGGGCAGTTTCCCACCCCATGGAGAGAGTGCCCTGACCCTTTTTCCTTTCCTCCGTCCTCTTTGAGAAAGCTGTTGGCAGAATGAGAGTGACCTATTATGCCTGAAGCCTTCGGCCTCCAGTGCTGATTATTAATCAAAATTTAAGCAGTAACGGCTTTCGAACACAAGGCCGAGGAGGTTTTGATAACTTATCAAAGACGCTGCCACTAAATTAAGGGTGTTGGACTACTGAGGCCATCTCTCTCATGCTCAGAAAACACTTTGCCTTAGGTAACTTAGTTGAGAAGCTTGAGCCGGCTGGAGTGGCCGAGCGGTTCTAGGCGATTCAGTCTGGAACCGCGTGACCGTTACGGTCGCAGGCTCGAATCCTGTCTCGGGCATGGATGTGTGTGATATCCTTAGGTTATTTAGGTTTAAGTGGTTCTAAGTTTAAGGGAACTGATGACCTCAGATGTTAAGTCCCTTAGTGCTTAGAGCCATTTGAACCATTTTTTTTAGAAGCTTGGGTGAGACTGGCATGGCATCATTCACAAGGTACCATGAGACAATTGTAGGAGTATGAAAGGAGGTATCTTCTCCTGCATTCCTCCTGTTGTAGGTATTGCATTTTTAACGGTACTACACACATCAAAAAAGGTTTTGCATCACCCCAGTTCCCAGAACTCCCGAAGATAGATGTTGACTGTGGGTATTGTATCACAGACACAATCTGCTTGAATGTTCAGAGATATCACCAAACCCGCAATGCATGAACAGCACCTATTAGGCGGAGGAGACCGGCAACCGATCAGCTTCAGGCATTCCACCAGGAAGAAGGTACACGGCTCGTGTTCTCTGTAGTTCAACCATGCGTAGACGGTCAATGTCACGGTTCGATCATGTCCGCATTGTTACTTTGTGCCAGGAGGAGCTCGGAGTGAACCAAAGCGGTGTTGTTCGGACATGGAGGAGATACAGAGAGAGGAACTGTCGATTAAATGATTCGCCCTGGCCATCCCTAGGCTGCCTGATGCGCAACTTCACTACCGACGTCCATGGCGAGGTCCATCTTTGCAACCGCGACACCATGCAGCGCGGTACAATTGGACCCAGCAAAATGCTGAATGGGCCACTCAGGATTGGCATCACGTTCTCTTCACCAGACAATCGTTGAAACGTGTTTAGGGTCAACCCAGTCAGGCTGAACGACTTAGATACACTGTCCAGCGCGTGCAGCGAGGTGGAGGTTCCCTGATGTTTTGGGATGGCATTATGTGGGGCCGACGTACGCTGATGATGGCCATGGAAGGCGCGTAACGGCTGTACAATACGTGAATCACATCCTCCGACCGATAGTGCAACCGTATCGGCAGCATATTGGAGACGCATTCGTCTTCACGGACGACAATGCGTTCTCCCATCGTGCACATATTGTGAATGAACTCCTTCAGGATAACGAAATCGCTCGACTAAAGTGGCCAGCATGTTCTCCAGACATGAACCCTATCGAACAAGCCTGGGATAGATTGGAAATGGCTGTTTATGGACGACGTGACCGGCCAAGCGCTCTGAGGGGTCTACGCCGAATCGCCGTTGAGGAGTGCGACAATCTGGACCAACAGGGCCTTGATGAACCTGTGTATAGCATGCCACTACGAATACAGGCATGCATCAATGCAAGAGGACGTGCTACTGGGTATTAAAGAAACCAGTGTGTACAATAGTCTGGACCACCACCTCTGAAGGTCTGGCTGTATGGGGGTGCAACACGCAATGTGTGGTTTTTATGAGCACTAAAAAGGAATGAAATGATGTTTATGTAGATCTCTGTTCCAATTTTCTGCAGATGTTCCGGAACTCTTGGAACCGAGGTAATGGAAAACATTTTTTGATGTGTGTATTATATTTCCTTTGAGTTGTCATGCATCAACTCATCTTATTCGATCATTCCTTACCAACATTTCATTTTTTCCTTTATCTGTCGCTGAATGCTCAGCAGGAGTAGCCAGAGGACCCGTGTTAGATCACTTGAATTACATTACAGTGGGTAAAACATTTCCTGCTACACCAGTCAAATCCTTACCACCACATGCCTAATACAAGGCTCGTTCAATAAGCAATGCAAGTCATTTTTTTCCTCACCCAGTTTCGTTTGAAAAAATCCGGAATTTGTTGTGAGACATCGTGAAATATTCGCACCTCAACGCCTGTAGTTTCGGGTGAAGTTCCAGTAGGTGGCAGCGCTATAAGTCTGAAACGGAGATTCGTTCCAAGCATAGATCTGTCACTGAGTATCTTTCGGTGGGATAAATAGACTATCGCAGATATTTACAGGAGCTTGCAGGATGTCTAAGGAAACAAAAGCACTACGGGATTGGGCAAGGCATCTGCCATCATTGCACCGAGGTTGCGCAAACCTGTCCGATCTCCCGCGTGCCTGCCGGCCGCACGCACCTCTGACTCCAGCAGTTTTCGAACGTGCGGACACTCTCACTCCGAGATGATCGACGGATCACAATCAGACACCTCGCTGTTCAA
This sequence comes from Schistocerca americana, assembly GCF_021461395.2. NCBI lineage: Eukaryota > Metazoa > Arthropoda > Insecta > Orthoptera > Acrididae > Schistocerca > Schistocerca americana. The sequence continues at coordinate 106,068,351 of NC_060124.1, forward strand.
CTGAACGTCCCTGTTGATTAGTTCTGACACACCTGTCCACCAGTTGGGGTAGTCGAAGGTCTTTTCCCGCTGGGCTCCTCGCCGACTAATCATTAAGAACAACGAAAGACCATCTATGCGGAACTGCTTCCTCGTTACGAGGCTGATGGTTATAATTTTTTGTAGCGCATCGTCACAAACGATGAAATATGAGCTCGTCTCTTCGAGCCGGAAGCAGAACGGCAATCCATGTAGTGGCGCCACACAACCTCTCCTCTGAAGAAGTCGCGCCATCAGTCGATAAAGTCATGGCAATGGTCATCTAGGACTCTGAAGGGATGCAACGATCAACACTGATGTGTATTGTACTGCCCTCAGTCAGTGAATATATTTCCTACTGGGTGGTCTGTGATGAAATTACAGCAAGTGACCATAATATCATTTGCTTCACAATTTCGAACGTAGATGACGACTTAGACACTAACATCCAGCCCGAGCGACTAAACAATTTACGCAGAGCCCATTGGGAACTTTTAATGGCAGAATTCAAGGTACAATCACTGCAAGGAGGCGGATTTGATGTTGACGCCAAAGCGAACGGATTGGTGTGAGCGCTACAGATCACGCAAGGTAAGGTGATACCAATAATTGTTAGGAGTTCCTCCCTACGCTCCTTTAAACGCACAGCGAAACAGGCGAGGACATACTTTAAAATATCTTTGGGATAAGCAGAAAGACAAAGAAGGCTGATTTTCTATTGACCAGTAAGACAATAATAAAACTGGCAGGCGTACATTAAGGACCAAATGGTAACAGATATTCAGGGTTTTAGAAACTTCCAACAGACAAGGTTCGATCACCCGCTGTGTTATCAGCCCTGAGACGATCTGGTGGCATGATGACGGCAGACTGGGAAAAATTAGTGCAGTACGTACTCGGAACTTTGTTGCCAGACGATCCAACAATGGACGACACATAGTTCCATCAGAATCTTTCCTCTGAACTACTAGAGCAGCATGTGAACAACAATACTGTGATTCCGTTTCCCTAGGATGAAGTGAGACTCACAATAATGAAATTAAAGACTGCGATTGTTGCGTACAGATGTGAGCCGAGTTTGTGACACTTCGCGCTCAGCTTCAGGCTGTGATGGCTCAGCTTGAGGTTGCAGTGGATGGGCACCACTGTTGCGCGCCGGCCGTGGGGATCCAACGGACGTCCAGCACGTCTGAGTCCTCCAATCGGTCCTCAGCGGTGGCCATCCCAGTTACTGCTCGCACTGAGGCTGACCTCTCACCTGTGGTCGAGTGGGAGGTCGCCCCAAGGCGTAGCAGGCGGCGAAAGACTTCCCAGGAGGTCACACGTAAGACCTCCCCGGTTTGTCTGACAAACAGGTTCAAGATGCTGTCTGTGGCTGACAATGTCGCTGAGGCAGATGCTGTCGCCTGTCCTGTTTCAGAGGAAACCCTTCAGCCTGCAAGATCAGATCAATCGTAGAGGTTGATAGTTGGGAACTCCAACGTTGGGCGCGTTATGGACTCCTTAGCGACATGGCTGCCGAGAAGGGAAAGAAAATCAATGTGCACTCCGAGTGCATACCGGGTGGAGCCACTCCAGATGTGGAACGGGTCCCCCGGATGTCATGAGGAGTACAGGGTGCAGCCACCAGCAGGTGGTTGCTCGCGTCGGTACCAATAATGTGTGTCACTTTGGATCAGAAGAGATTATCTATGATTTCGAGCGGCTAACAGAAGTGGTAAAGGGTGTCTGTCTTTCTTGCAAGATGGAAGCAGAGCTGAACATTTTCAGCATAGTCGACAGGACCGATTTCGGACCTCTGGAACAGAGCCGAATGGAGGGTCTGAACCAGGGGCTCAGACGGTTCTGTGAGCGTGTAGGCTGCAGATTCCTCGACTTGCGCCTAAGGGTGTTTGGGTTTCGGGTTCAGCTGAATAAGCCAGGTGTCCACTAAACGTAGGAGGCGGCTACATGGGTAGCATGGCTGTGTGGTTTTTTAGGTTAGAGGGTCTCAGGAAAACACAAGAAGGGCCTCCGTCACAAAGGGTGCAGGCTGAACACAGGAACAATGTAGATCCAGGAACCATCGGTATAACTTTGCAAACTGCCGTAGCTGTGTTGGGAAAGTACCAGAGCTCCAAGCGCTAATGGAAAGCACTGATTCTCAAATGTTTACAGGCTCTGATGGCTGTCTAAATACGGAGATAAGCTCAGCCGAAATTTTTGCGAAGAACCTGACAGCCTTTCGAAAAGATAGGCTAAACACGGTTGGCGGTGGCGCGTTTGTTGGTGTCAGAAGTAGTTTATCTTGTCGCGAAATTAAAGTAGATACTTCCTGTGAGTTAGTATGCGCAGAGGTCATTGTTGGAAACCGGAATAAAATAATAACTGGATCCTTCAACCGACCCACCAATTCAGTTGACACAGCTGCTGAAAGGTTTAAAGAAAACCTGAATTTGATTTCAAAAACTTACCCGACTCATACGATTTTAGTTGGTCGTGACTTTAATTTACCCTCGATATGATGGCAAAAATACATGTGTAGTTTCGGAAGTACGCATAAAATATCATCCGAAATTGTTCTAAACGCGTCCTCTGAAAATTATTCCGATCAGTTAGTTCACGAGCTCATGCAAATAGTAAACGGTTCTGTAAACACACTTCAACTCTTAGCAACAAATGATCCTGAGTTAATAACGAGCTTGAAAACAGATACAGGGATTAGTGAACATAGGATTGTCGTATCGAGAATGACTATTGTAACCCCCAAATCCTCCAATAACAAACGAAAAATTTACCTATTCAAAAAGATAGATAAAAATTCACTTGACGCTTTTATGAGAGACAGTCTTCACTCCTTCAAATTAATACACTACTGGCCATTAAAATTGCTACACCACGAAGATGACTGGCTACAGACGCCAAATTTAACCGACAGGAAGAAGATGCAGTGCTATGCAAATGATTAACTTTACAGAGCATTCACGCAAGGTTGGCGCCAGTGGCGACACCTACAACGTGATGAGATGAGGAAAGTTTCCAACCGATTTCTCATAAACAAACAGCAGTTGACCGGCATTGCCTGGCGAAACGCTGTGATGCCTCGTGTAAGGAGGAGAAATGCGTACTATCACTTTTCCGCCTTTGATAAAGGTCGGCTTGTAGCCTATCGCGATTGCGGTTTATCGTACCGCGATATTGCTACTCGCGTTGGTCGAGATCCAATGACAGTTAGCAGAATATGCAAGCGGTGGGTTCAAGAGTGTAATACGGAACGCCGAGCTGGATCCCAACGGCCTAGTATCACTAGCAGTCGAGATGACAGGCAGCTTATCCGCATGGCTATAACGGATCATGCAGCCACGTCTCGATCCCTGAGTCAACAGATGGGGACGTTTGAAAAACAATAACCATCTCCACGAACAGTTCGCCGACGTTTGCAGCAGCATGGACTGTCAGCTCGGAAAACATGCCTGCGGTTACCCTTGACGCTGCATCGCAGATAGGAGCGCCTGCGATGGTGTACTCAGCGACGAACCTGGGTGCACGAATGGCAAAATGTCATTTTTTCGGATGAATCCAGGTTCTGTTTACAGCATCATGACGATCACATCCGTGTCTGGCGACATCGCGGTGAACGCACAGTGGAAGCGTGTATTCGTCATCGCCATACTGGCGTGTCGCCTGGTGTGATGGTATGGGGTGCCGTTGGTTACGCGTCTCGGTCATCTCTTGTTCGCATTGACGGCACTTTGAACAGTGGACGTTACATTTCAGATGTGTTACGACCCGTGGCTCTACCCTTCATTCGATACCTGCGAAACCCTAAATTTCAGCAGGATAATGCACGACCGCTTGTTACGGGTCCAGTACGCTCCTTTCTGGATACAGAAAACGTGCGACTGCTGCCCTGGCCAGCACACTCTCCAGATCTCTCACCAATTAAAAATGTGTGGTCAATGGTTGCCGAGCAACTGGCTCGTCACAATACGCCAGTCACTAATCTTGATGAATTGTGGTATCGTGTTGAAGCTGATTGGGCAGCTATACCAGTGTACACGGCATCCAAGCTCTGTTTGCTCAATGCTCAGGCGTATGAAGGCCGTTATTACGGCCAGAGGTACTGATTTCTCAGGATCTATTCACCCAAATTGCGTCAAAATGTAATCACATGTCAGTCCTAGCATAATACGTTTGTCCAATGAATACCCGTTTATCATCTGCTTTTCTTCTTGGTGGAGTGATTTTAATGGCCTGTAGTGTAATATAAATCTAGACCAGTTGTGGCTTGAATTCAAAGAAATAATTTCGGCAGCAATTAAGTGATTTATACCAAATAAGTTAACAAACGACTCAACTGATCCTCCTTAGTTCACATAACGTGTCATAACACTGTTACAGAAACAACGAGAAAACATGCCAAATTTAAACAGACGCAAAATCTCCAAGACTGGCAATCTTTTACAGAAGCTCGAAATTTGGCGAGATGCTTATAACAGTTTCCACAACGAAACTTTGTCTCGAAACCTGGTAGGAAATGCAAAAAGCTTTTGGTCGTAGGTGAAGTATGTTAGCGGCAAGAAACAATCAATGCCCTCTCAGCGCGAGAGCAATGGAAATACTATCGAAGACAGTGCTGCCAAAACAGAGTTACTTAACACAGCCTTCCGAAATGCCTTCACAAAAGAAGACGAAGTAAATATTCCAGAATTCGAATCAGGAACAGCTGCCAGCATGAGTAACGTAGAAGTAAATATCCTTGGTGTAGTGAAGCAACTTAAATCACTTAATAAAAGCAGGTCTTCTGGTCCAGCCTGTATGCCAGTTAGGTTCCTTTCAGAGTATGCTGTTGCATTAGCTCCATACTTAACAATAGTATACAACCGTTCGCTCGACGAAAGATCCGTACCCAAAGACTGGAAAGTTGCGCAGGTCACACCACTATTCGAGAAATGTAGTAGGAGTAAGCCACTTAATTACAGTCCCATATCATTAACGTCGATGTGCAGCAGGATTCTGGAACATATATTGTGTTCGAGCATTATGAATTTCCTCGAAGAAAACGATCAAATGACACAAAGTCAACATGAGTTTAGAAAACATCGTTCTTGTGAAACACAACTAGATCTTTATTCCTATGAAGTGTTGAGTACTATTGACAACGCATTTCAGATCGAATCCATATTTCTGGATTTCCGCAAGGCTTTTGACACTGTACCACACAATCGGCTTATAGTGAAATTGCGTGCTTATGGAATATCGTCTCAGTTACGTGACTAGATTTGTGTCTTCCTGTCAGAGAGGTCACAGTTCGGAGTAACTGACGGAAAGTCATCAAGTAAAACAGAAGTGGTTTCTGGCGTTCCCCAAGGTAGTGTTATAGGCCCTTTGCTGTTGCGTATCTATATAAATGATATGGGAGACAATCTGAGCAGCTGTCTTAGGTTGTTTGCAGATGATGCTGCCGTTTATCGACTAACAAAGTCATCAGAAGATCAAAACAAATTTCAAAAGTGTTTAGAAAAGATATCTGAATGGTGCGAAAACTGACAGTTGACCCTAAATAACGAAACCTGTGAGGTCATCCACATGAGTGCTAAAAGGAATTCGTTAAACTTCGGTTACACGATAAATCGGTCAAATATAAAGGCCGTAAATTCAATTAAATATCTAGGAATTACAGTTAAGAACAACTTAAATTGGAAGGAACGCATAGAAAATGTTGTGGGGAAGGGTGACCAAAGACTGTGTTTTACTGACAGGACACTTAGAAAATGAGCAGATCTACTAAGGATACTGCCTACAATACGCTTGTCTGTCCTGTTTTAGAATACTGCTGCGCGGTGTGGAATCCTTACCAGATAGGACTGAGTACATCGAAAAAGTTCAAAGAAGGGCGGCATGGTTTGTATCATCGCGAAATATGGGAGAGAGTGTCACTGAAATGATACAGGATTTGGGCTGGACATCATTAAAAGAAAGGCGTTTTTCGTTGCGACGGAGTCTTTTCACGAAATTCGAATCACCAACTTTCTCCTCAGAATGCGAAAATATTCTGTTGACACCGACATACCTAGGGAGAAATTATCACCACGATATGGCATTTATTGGCCGGCCTATCCCGCCGTATTGGAAGTCTTTTTAGTTGACGTCACTTTGGCGACTTCCGTGACAGTGATGATGAAATTGATGATGTAAGACACACAACACAATGGCCCCTGTCGGGAATCGAACCCGTGCCCCCTTGCGTGGTAGGGCGTAACGCTACCGCTGCGCTATCATCACGATAAAATAAGGGAAATCAGAGCTCGCACGGAAAGATATAAGTGTTCGTTCTTTCCGTGTGCTATACGACATTGGAATAATAGAAAATTGTGTAGGTGGTTCGATGAACCCTCTGCCAGGCACTTAAATGTGATTTGCAGAGTATGCATGTAGATGTGAAAGAAGAAAAAAATCACCACAACATGGCAGAATATTGGCAGAAGTGTCGCAGCAGCTAGTGGTTCAAATTGCGCCATATATAACAGTGCCATTAAACTGATGGCTTTTTCATGGTCGGGTGCTTGGATCTGGAAAATCTCTAATATTATTATACGAAAAAAGGGGAAGAAAAATACCCAAGGGAGTCGAAATCTTACAAGCCGATTTGCTTTATAAATGCTCTATCCAAAGTACAGAAAAAGCTTGTGAGCCGCCCCATGAGGGACGACAGACAGTTAGTAGGGATGAACCCCCTGCAGTACGGTTTAAAAAAAGACAAAATTTAACGAGGATGCAATAAATCACGCAATGAATATTGTGAACACCTTAGACGATATGAATTTTACAGGCAAAATGATTGATATTGTTGGGGCGTTTGATAATTTGTGGTGGCTTGTTCTGTTCAAAAGACTGAAGCAGATTGACTGTCCAAGGTGGCTCAGTGTACTGGATTACCGCACAGACAGGCAGATGAAATCAGAATATCCTGGAAAGAAAATTGTGAAACATGTCACCAAAGGCTGCCCACAGGTCTCTGTCTGTGGTCCAGAGCAATGGGATGTTGGCACACAGCCATTACTGAACAAGTTTGAGGGTATAAGAAACACTTGCCGTTGCATTGCCTATGCAGACGATTTGCTAATTACAGTATCTACTAACACAAGGGATAAATTACAGGAAGACAGTAGGATAGTTCTAAAAAAAAATAAGCGGAATCGTGCGGAGAAAATAAACTAACGATAGCAACACTCAAAAGTCTGTAAGATACTAACACGGACATTATAAAGAACAAGGAATCCTACAATGAGAATAAATGAGGAGAAGATACACTACTGGCAAAACAACTACTACACCAAGAAGAAATGCGGATGATAAACGGGTATTCATTGGAAAAATACGTTATACTACAACTGACATGTGTTTACATTTTCACGCAATTTGGGTGCAAAGATCCTGAAAACTCAGTACCCCGAACAACCACCTCTGGCCGTAATAACGGCCTTGATACGCCTGGGCATTCAGTCAAAGTGATGAAGTGTACAGGTAGAGCTGCCCATGCAGCTTCAACACAATACCACAGTTCATCAAGAGTAGTGACTGGCGTATTGTGACGAGCCAGCTGCTCGGCCACCATTGAGCAGACGTTTCAATTGGTGAGAGATCTGGAGAATATGCTGGCCAGGGCAGCAGTCGAACATTTTCTGAATCCAGAAAGGCCCGTACAGCACCTGCAACATGCGGTCGTGCATTATCCTGCTGAAAATGTAAGATTTCGCAGTGATCGAATGAATGGTAGAGCCACGGGTCGTAAAATATCTGAAATGTAACGTCCACTGTTCAAAGTGCCGTCAATGCGAACAAGAGGTGACCGAGACGTGTAACCAATGGCACCCCATACCATCACGCCGGGTGACACGCCAGTATGATGATGACAAGTACACACTTCCAATGTGCGTTCACCGCGATGTCGCCAAACCCGGATGCGACCATCATGATGCTGTAAACAGAACCTGGATTCATACGAAAAAATGACGTTTTGCCATTCGTGCACCCAGGTTCTCCGCTGAGTATACCATCGCAGGCTCTCCTGTCTGTGATGTAGCGTCAAGGGTAACCGCAGCCATAGTCTCCGAGCTGATAGTCCATCCTGCTGCAAACGTCGTCGAACTGTTGGTGCAGATGGTTGTTGTCTTGCAAACGTCCCATCTGTTGACTCAGGGATCGAGACGTTGCTGCACGATCCGTTACAGCTATGCGGATAAGATGCCTGTCATCTCGACTGCTAGTGACACGAGGCCGTTGGGATCCAGCACGGCGTTCCGTATTACCCGGTTGAACCCACCGATTCCATATTCTGATAACAGTCATTGGATCTCGACCAACGCAAGCAGCAATGTCGCGATACGATAAACCGCAATCGCGATAGACTACAATCCGACTTTTATCAAAGTCGGAAACGTGATGGTACGCATTTCTCCTCCTTACACGAGGCACCACAACAACATTTCACTAGGCAACACTGGTCAACTGCTGTGTGTGTATGAGAAATCGGTTGGAAGCTTTCCTCATGTCAGCACGTTGTAGGTGTCGCCACCGGTGCCAACTTGTGTGAATCCTCTGAAAAGCTAATCATTTCCATATCACAGCATCTTCTTCCTGTCAGTTAAATTTTGTGTCTGTAGCACGTCATCTTCGTGGTGTAGAAATTTTAATGGCCAGTACTGTAGATACCTTGAAATCAACTTCGACGGAAAGCGAAACTTTCATGCACGTGTAGAAGTCGTCTGCAAGAGAGGAATTAAAATTCTAAATAAAGTAGCAACAGTTGGCCAAAGAAGCTTTCAGGTGCCACTAAGTGCAAAAGGTGCGTACCAAAACGCAATCTCACTCGCTACTGTGGGCTACGCGTCGAGTGTCTGAGCTCACAGAGCCAGAGAGTTAAGGACAGCACAGGTTTTTCGGCGAGCACAGAGGAGGGTAGTCCTGCATCTGACAGGCGCGTGCGGAACAAAACCGACTGTGGCGCTGCTGGTGATATTGGGCTTGCTATCTCTACGTCTTGCAGTTAGAAAGAAAAGTGCAGAATAATGCTTCAAGAAGCGCAAATACGTTAAGGTAAAGGAGATAAGGGGCACGAGAGTCGTATAAAAAAAAAATAAAAGCATATTTTGATAGAGAATGGGTAGAAATCAGGGACACGACAGAAACAGGGAGGAGAAACAGAGAGGAGAACCTACAAGTTCCTTCCTAACATAACAGAAAGAACAAGAATGACTTACTTCCTTCCGACCAAGGGAACTATACTCTACCTGTCGGAACACTGCTATTTTCCCAGCTATTTACTAAAAACACGACAGTGTACCTCAGACACGTATGAGTGTGAGAAATCGGTACCCCGGATTACATCCTCTGGAAGTGTGCCGTTACACAAGATGTTGCAGACCAGGACAGGAAGGGATTTGTAAATTCAACGGTCTAAAATATAATAACGAATGAGAAACTGTGGCATAAGCTGAACTTGCTGACAGCTAAGATATCAGTTTATGAACTGCAAGCCTGCAGGGCCATACTTAGCGCCACGGCAGAACATCGGTCTACATAAACCTTCTGGAAGCAGTGAGGAGACGAGCCTCGGAGAGGACCAGGAAGAATTTCCTGAGACCCTGACAGCCATCTTTCAATCTCTACACCTTCTAAATCTATATAGATGCTACGGAAGCCATTGCACGATGCGTGGTGGAGTGTACCCTGTACCACTACTAACTTCCTGTCAGATAAACAGAGCGATGGAAAAACCACTGTCTGTAAGCCTCCATACGAGCCCCAATTTCTCGTGGACCTTAAGCGCAATGTAAGTTGACGTCAGTAGAAACTTTCGACAGTCAGCTTAAGATGCCAGTTCTCTTAATTTTCTCAATAGTGTTTCTCGAAAAGAAAGACTCCTTCCCTGCAGGGATTCCATTTGAATTCCCGAACCATCTCCGTAACACTTACGTGTCGTTCGAACCTACCGGTAACAAATCTAGCAGACCCCCTCTGAATTGCTTCCATGTTCTCCTTCAGTGTTACTGAGTAATGATCCCAAACACTCGAGCAGTACTCCAGAATAGATCACACCAGCGTCCTATTTATGGTCTCCTTTACAGGCGCACCACTCTTTCCTAAAATTCTGCCAGCCGGGGTAACCGAGGGGTTCTAGGCGCTACGGTCTGGAACGGCGCGACGGCTACGGTCGCAGGTTCGAATCCTGCCTCTGGCATGGATGTATGTGATCTCCTTAAGTTAGTTAGGTTTAGGTATTCTAAGTTCTAGGGGACTGATGACCTCAGAAGTTAAGTCGCATAGTGCTCAGAGCCATTTGAACCATTTGAACCTAAAATTCTCCCAATAAAGCGAAATGGACCATTGGCCTTCCCTACCATAGTTGTCGCATACACGTTCAATTTCATATCGCTCTGCAACGTTATGCCCAGACATTTAAACAACCTCACTGTGTCAAACAGGACACAAGTAATACTGTAACCGAACATTATGATCTGTTCTTGCTACTCATCCGCATTAACTTACATTTTTCCACGTTTAGACCTAATTGTCATGCTTCACACCAACTAGAAATTTTGTCTAAGTTGTCTTGTATCTTCCTACTGTCACTCAACTTTGACATCCTACCGTACACCACAGCATCATCAGCAAGCAACGCAGATTGGTGCGCGCCCTATCCGTAAAATTATTTATGTATATAGACAACAGTAACGGCCCTATCGCACTTCCCTGGGGCACTCCTGACGATGCTCTTGTCTCTGATCAACGTTCGCCATCGAGGATAACATACTGGGTTCAATTACTTAAGAAGTCTTTGAGCCACTCACATGTCTGTGAACTTATTCCATATGCTCGTACCTTCCTTAACAGCCTGCAATGGGACAACGCGTCAAATGCTTTCCGGATATCTAGAAGTATAGAAGCTGTCTGTCTCCCTTCATCCGTAGTTCGCAGTATATTATGAGAGAAAAGGGCTAGCTGAGTTTCGCACGGGTGATGCTTTCTAAAAACCAATCTGATTAGTGGACATAAACTTCTCAGTTTCAAGAACGTTTGTTATATTCTAACTGAGAATATGTTAAAGACTCTGCAGAAAATCGATGTTTGGGATATTGGTCTGTAATTTTGCGGGTCCGTTCTTTTACCCTTCTTATATATTGAAGTCACCTATGCTTTTTTCCAGTGGCTTGGGACTTCGTGTTGGACGAGCGATTCACGATAAATGCAAACTAGGTAAAGGTCAGTGCCTTAGAGTACTCTTCGTAAAACCGAATCCAGACCTGGTGGTTCATTTGCTTTCAAGTTCTTCAGTTGTTTCTCTATGCCAGGGATGGTTATTACTATGTCGTCCATACGGAAGTCTGTCTGATGGTCAAATGAAGGTGTGTTTGCGTGCTTGTGCGATTATCCTGCGGGAACGATTTCTTGAACATGAAATTTAAAACCTTGGGTGGCACAGGAACGCAGCCCTTGTGAATCCGAAGTCGCACCTCAGTTAACCACCCCCTGCCTTTTTTTTTTTATTGGTCATCAGTCTTCTGACTAGTTTGATGCGGCCTGCCACGAATTCCTCTCCTGTGCTATCCTCTTCATCCCAGAGTAGCACTTGCAACCTACGTCCTCATTTATTTGCTGGATGTATTCCAATCTCTGCCCTCCTCTACAGTTTACACCCTCTACAGCTCCCTCTAGTACCATGAAAGTCTTTCCCCCATGTCTTAACAGAAGTCCTATCAACCTGTCCCTTCTCCTTATTAGTGTTTTCCACGTATTCCATTCGTCTTCGATTCTGTGTAGAATCCCCTCATTCCTTACCTTATCCGTCCACTTAATTTTCAACACTCATCTGTAGCACAACATCTCAAATGCTTCAATTCTCTTCTGTTACGGTTTTCGCACAGTCCATGTTTCACAACCATACACTCCAGACGTACATTCTCAGAAATTTCTTCCTCAAATTAAGGCCAGTATTTGATGTTAGTAGACTTCTCTTGGCCAGGAATGCCTTTTTTTGCCGTAGCTAGTCTGCTTTTGATGTCCTCCTTGCTCCGTCCCTAATTCGTTATTTTACTGCCTATGTAGCAGAATTCCTTAACTTCATCGACTTCGTCACCATCAATCCTGATGTTAAGTTTCTCGTTGTTCTCGTTTCTACAACTTTTCATTACCTTCGTCTTCCTTCGATTTACTCTCAATCCATACTGTGTACTCATTAGACTGTTCATTGCGTTCAACAGACCATGTAATTCTTCTTCACTTTATAGCAATGTCATCAGTGAATCGTATCATTGATATATTTTCACCCTGAATTTTAATTCCACTTCTGAACCTTTTATTTGAAGCCATTTTGACTATTTTTCGACCGTGACTGTCTCAAGAAATATGTAATGGTTTTTTTTTAAATTACTGCTATCGTTTGTGACTGGTAGCGGTAATTTAAAAAAAACCTTTACATAAAACTGTCTTTGATTTCCATCATTGCTTCCTCGATGTACAGATTGAACAGTAGGGGTGGAAGGCTACATCATTATCTTAGCACTTCGTTCTTGGTCGTCCACTCTTATTATTCCCTCTTGGTTGTTGTACATATTGTATACGACGCGTCTCTCCCTATTGCTTACCCCTACTTTTTTCAGAATTTCGGACATCTTGCACCATTTTATATTGTAGATCGCTTTTCCCAGGTCAACAAATCCTATGAACGTGTCTTGATTTTTCTGTAGTCTTCCTTCCATTATTAATCGCAACGCCAGGATCGCCTCTCTCGTGCCTTTACTTTTCCTAAAGCCAAACTGATAGTCATCTAGCGCATCCTCTATTTTCTTTTCCATTCTTCTGTATATTATTCTTGTAAACAAATTGGATGCATGAGCTGTTAAGCTGATTGTGCGATAGTTCTCGCACTTCTCAGCTCTTGCCGTCTTCGGAATTGTATGATGCTTTTCCGAAAGTCAGATGTTATGTCGCCAGACTCATACATTCTACAAGCCAACGGGAATAGTCGTTTTGGTGCCACTTCCCTCAATGATTTTAGAAATTGTCATGGAACGTTAGCCATCCATTCTGCCTTATTTGGTCTTAAGTCCTCCAAAGCCCTTTTAAATTCTGATTCTAATACTGGATCCCCTATCTCTTCTAAATCGACTCCTGTTTCTTCTTCTATCACATCAGACAAATCTTCCCCTCATAGAGGCTTTCAATACATTCTTTCCAACTGTCCGCTCTCTCCTCTGCATTTAACAGTGGAATTCCCGTTGCACTCTTAATGTTACCACCATACAAATGAGAGATCCAGCTTGGTTCCAATACCAAGTTCAGCAGAGTATTGTAGTGCTGTCTAGTAGTACTGTGTAGTGTAGTGTGTAAGTGGTGTATTTCAGATTTATAAGTTACAAAACTTATGAACTACCAATGCTGCAGAGTCTAATAGATCAGTATCGTGTCCCTTCTGGATACCAAATGAACAGATATCTGAGCTCTAGATGGCAAAATGGTAGTATGCAGATATTTTCAGTTATTGTTACCATTATTATTTGTTTTAGTGTAGTTATTCTACATAGATTTTCCCCCTTAAATATCGTAATGCTTAGTTATTACTAACACTTTGAGATTATTCTACAATATTATGGTTTTTTTCATACCTATTCATTTGCAGTATTAGGTCTGTTCTCTTGTATAGACAACAGACTAAAACAAAATAGCAAATAAATAAATAAACAAATAGCGATCAGGAAATGGAAGTAACGACTTCAGCGTGTTCGCCGCCACAAAAATGAAAACTAACTTCTGCTTCTCCGGGACAACCCAAGGCCTTATACAAGTTTGCGCACCCGAGAGGAGCTCACAAGACTTCATTGGACTGTTCTTCCCAATCCTCCCTGCAGCCCGGATCCCGAACCTTCCCACATCAGTCTGTGTGGCTCACGGGAGGCAGTACATGGGTGCTGGGGAAGTTATTGATGCAGTGAGACGTTGGCTCCGAAGCCGACCAGTACAGTGGTATCAGACGTGCGTACAGGCCCTTCCAGTAACGCGGCGTAAGGATGTCGCATTGAACGGAGATTATGTAGACGAATAGGGTTTTGTAGCAAAGCAATAGGGAATAGCATGATATATTGGAATCCTGAATTAAAGCATCCTGTCTTCAGACAAAAATGTGTAGCATTACTTATTGAACACCACTAGTAGTATGATAATCCACCTCTGAAAACTCGCTACAGCAGAGATTCCACGTGGCATAGACTGATAAGTCCTTGGTAGGCTTCCAGAAGTATAAGCACTCCGTCTTCAGGCCACAAGTGGCCCATCGGGACCATCCGACCGCCGTGTCATCCTCAGCTGAGGTTGCGGATATGCGGCACCGAATTTCAACATGTTGGTCACGTTATTTCCGCAATTTACAGGCCGGTGGCTGGTTGGTCCGAAGCCGTCAGTCCCATAGTGTCCGAGATTTGTTCTACATCTACATCTACATACATGCTCCGCAATCCACCATACGGTGCGTGGCGGAGGGTACCTCGTACCACAACTAGCATCTTCTCTCCCTGTTCCACTCCCAAACAGAACGAGCGAAAATTACTGTCTATATGCCTCTGTACGAGCCCTAATCTCTCTTATCTTATATTTGTGGTCTTTCCGCGAAATATAAGTTGGCGGCAGAAAAATTGTAATGCAGTCAGCCTCAAATGCTGGTTCTCTAAATTTCCTCACTAGCGATTCACGAAAAGAACGCCTCCTTTCCTCCAGAGACTGCCACCCGAGTTCCTAAAGCATTTCCGTAACACTCGCGTGATGATCAAACCTACCAGTAACAAATCTAGCAGCCCGCCTCTGAATTGTTTCTATGTCCTCCCTCAAGCTGACCTGATAGGGATCCCAAACGCTCGAGCACTACTCAAGAATAGAACGAATTAGTGTTTTATAAGCGGACTCCTTTACAGATGAACCTCATCTTCTCAAAATTCTACCAATGAACCGAAGACGACTATCCGCCTTCCCCACAACTGCCATTACATGCTTGTCCCACTTCATATCGTTCTGCAATGTTATGCCCAAATATTTAATCGACGTGACTGTGTCAAGCGCTACAGTACTAATGGAGTATTCAAACATTACGGGATTCCTTTTCCTATTAATCTGCATTAATTTGCATTTATCTGTATTTAGAGTTAGCTACCATTCATTACACCAATCACAAATCCTGTCCAAGTCATCTTGTATCCTCCTACAGTCACTCAACGACGACACCTTCCCGTACACCACAGCATCATCAGCAAACAGCCACACATTGCTATACACCCTATCCAAAAGATCATTTATGTAGATAGAAAACAACAGCGGACCTACCACACTTCCCTGGGGCACTCCAGATGATACCCTCACCTCCGATGAACGCTCACCATCGAGGACAGCGTACTGGGTTCTATTACTTAAGAAGTCTTCTAGCCACTCACATATTTGGGAACCAATCCCATATGCTCGTACCTTACTTAGGAGTCTGCAGTGGGGCACCGACTCAAACGCTTTCCGGAAGTCAAGGAATATGGCATCTGTCTGATACGCTTCATCCATGGTTCGAAAGATATCATGTGAAAAAAGGACGAGTTGCGTTTCGGAGGTGCGATGCTTTCTGAAGCCGTGCTGATGCATGGACAGCAACTTCTCTGTTCATTATATTCGACACGAGAATATGTGCGAGAATCCTGCAACAAACCGATGCTAAGGATATTGGTCTGTAATTTTGAGGATCCGTCCTTCTACCCTTCTTATATATAGGCGTCACCTGCGCTTTCTTCCAGTCGCTCGGGACTTTACGTTGGGCAAGAGATTCGCGCTAAATGCAAGCTAAGTAAGGAGCCAATGCAGTAGAGTACTCTCTGTAAAACCGAATTGGAATCCCATCAGGACCTGGCGATTTATTTATTTAAAACCCATTCAGCTGCCTCACAACCCCAGGGATGTCTATCACTATATCATCCACACGGGAATTCAGACAGTTCATCTCAGTCCGGAAACCAAGGCATCAACGTGACTATATAATCATGTTCCTCAAACCCCTCTATGACGCAGGCCATCGGCTTTCGTTCCGAGGTCCCATTGAAGACCATAGCGTGATATTGACCGCCCAGCAGCCTGCTTCCGTGGCGCGTGCACGTTTCGATCAACTCTTCACTTGGATTACATGAAATCTGCGTAAGAGCATCTACCTGGCATAGTCAGAAACATGATTCTTCTGACCGACGACACATTGTAACTAGGCTGTTTAGATTTTTATGTTGGTAATGCCAGGCAGCGCTCTGTGTGAAAATCACTGACTGTGCTGTGTGCAGTCTGTGGCTAGTTGGACTCATTGTTGGAACATTCGTTTGGGTAGCGTTGGGCAGTTGGAGGTGAGCCGCCAGCAGTGGTGGATGTGGAGAAAGAGATGCCAGAGTTTTAAGAGGTTACTATAAGCTGGCGATCTGGACGTGTGTCCACCAGAAAAAGGAAATCTGTAAAGACGGATGTCATGAATTGATAGATATATATATGATGACTTTTGAACATTATCAAGGTAGATACATTGTTTGTTGTCTATCAAAATCTTTCATTTGCTAACTACGCCTATCAGTAGTTAGTGCCTTCAGTAGTTAGAATCTTTTATTCAGCTGCCAGTATTGGCGCTCGCTCTATTGAAGTAGTTCGAGTAACGAAGATTTTTGTGATTTAAGTGATTCATGAAAGGTATGGGTTATTTTCAGTCAGGGCCTTTCTCTTGTAGGGATTATTGAAAGTCAGACTGCGTTGCGCTAAAAATATTGTGTGTCAGTTTAGTGATGATCAGAATAAGTAAAAAGAGAAATGTCTGAGTACGTTCAGTTTTACTCAGCTGTTTGAAAATCAAATAACGTAAGAGGTTTTCCAGCACAGTCATTCATAATTTTTCTAAGGGAACGTTTCAACATTTTCATTGGTCCTCCGTCCAGTATAGATGATAAATTGTAATTGAGTCAACACAGAAACACTTATGGGTCGCACAGAAAGGAATAAGATTACGGTTTAACGTCCCGTCGACAGCGAGATCACTAGAGACGGAAATACAAGCTCGCGTAGAGGAAGGGTGGGGAAGAAAACCGGCCGTGCCCGTTCAAAGGAACCGTCCCGAGATTTTCTGGAGCTGTTTAGGAAATCACAGAAAATGTAAATCCGGATGGCTGGACGGGAATTTGAACCGTCGTCCTCCCGAATGAGAGCTAGTGTGTTTAGGGGTACGCAGTCTCATGTTCAAAAACGTCCTCTGAACGGTGTACTCCGAAACCAGTATTGCACACTGCCGTGAGATATACAACAGATCACCACCTATCCTGCGTTACAGAGCTGACAATCTTCTGACTTCCACATTCTGTGAAATCCATTAACATGCGGCATACTCATGATTTCACTGTACTTCAAGCGTTTTCCGTAAATTCTCACGCCATTAACGCGCAACGAACAGACCAAAATCGCCGTTTCCGCAATGTTCTTTCCCAGGTGTTCACTCATAGCAATCCACACTTTATCAGAGTGGCTTAGGGGATTTCCACATTTGCGGTCCGTATCGTCACCAGAAAGATCCTTCATTCTTCTCTGCTCCGTCTATATTTTCTCCTTACTGCGTCACGAGCCCACAACGCCACCAGAGAGCATTTTATCTCATGGTGGCATCGACCATCGTGTTTTGGGTCACAAGTGTCTGTGTGTGTGTGTGTGTGTGTGTGTGTGTGTGTGTGTGTGTGTGTGTGTGCACAAATAATAGGGTATGAAAGGTTAAGTCCTCATCAAGCTAAAGTTTGATTTGAACATTATTTATTACGTATGGTCGTATTGAAGGTGATATTCTTTCGTCTTCGTCCAATTTTAGAAATGACGTACGCCTCTAGTTAACACGATCTCCGAATCAATTTACTTGTCATTTTTAGTATTGTAAATCTGGAAATTTGTGTTAAGGTCTTATGGGACTAAACTGCTGAGGTCATCGGTCCATAACTTTACGCACTAGTTAATCTAACTTAAAGTAATTTATGCTATGGACAATGCCAGAGGGAGGATTCGAACCTCCGACGGGGGAAGCCACTCGGTTACCCCGCGTGGCTATTTTTACTATTAGAAAACAAGTACCACACATGAAAGATTTAGTACGTAAAAGGAAAAAAATATTAATATCGCTTGAGGATTGAACCTAGCTTACTGGTATTTATGGCCCGTTCGTAACTCACTTAGAATCCGAATCATACAAAGGGGCTGAAGGTGTAAAATAGGGTTGCACCTATCGAGCTGAAAATATCACAGTAGGTTGATAAGGGTCAGTTTTCATCGCTATAAGAAACTTGCAAATCTTTGTAACAGGATCTATGAACTTGGTGTGAGTAGACGATAAATTCCCGCACTAAATCGCAGTCCAGCTGATGCATCCTGCATTACGCTCTTTCATTGCGACTGCTTTTCTATTAGGTGTTTAGCTGCAATAGGCTTCACAGTTCTAGCGCCGACTGTACCTGATCTTATTCCACGTGGCTTTATTGTTTACATGAATCAAACAAGTTTCTTGAAGAATGCCGATATCGTGTATAGCACGAGCTCTTGGATATTTGGATGGACCGCATTTCCAGAAGACTTTTGGGAAGAAAAATTTGTTCTGTGAAACTTTCGAATACAGAACTGGCACAACCGTTCAGAAAAAGTAAAAGCGAATTCGAAAAGATAATTTGCAAATTTCAGAAGAAAAAGTTTTGTGTGGTACACATACACAAGAGCTAGACTCTGCTAAATAATAAATCCTCTTTATACATTCTACAGGCCAGTGGTGAAGTAATGAATAAGCGGCTAAATACGGTTAGGTGAATACACCGGTATCGCTTTAATTACTGAAGGACAAAGAGGCGTGTATTTATCAGTTAAATACAGTAAACTTAATTTAAAACTAATGCAACCAGGTTTTACACTAGGCAGATCTAGTATACCCAGATTTTTTCCCGCTTTAAAAAACATAATCGTTGGTTGCCCTGGGAATGAAGTTAATCATGGAAATACTAAAATAATAGAGCTATTAAGAACAAGAGATTTAGCTAACAGCTGGTTCCGATCATACCTAACACAGAGGAAGCAAAGATAAGAGATAATAACATAAACACCATTGAGGTAAATTTTTAGTGACACAGCTATCACAACCAAAATATATTATTACAGTAATACCTTAGACAGCTTATTAGCACCTGAACTTTTTCTAATATACACACAGACATTCCTAATACTGTTTGTCAAGGGTGAAAAATTATCACTGATGATGAAAGCACGTTATAGCCACTGAAATAACATCAGAACTCTTTGGAGACAAAGCTCATAAAACTCGCAAGGATTGGTCAATATGTATTCAGTTAATTGCGAATTACAGGGGTGTGAACACAAAAAGATATTTGAAAACGCTATTTTATCATCACGTTCTGCCATCATCGGTGCAACATGCAGTGCCTTTAACTATACACAGTTCATACATACACAGAGTTGTTAGCTATAAATTTCTCTTTTCTGAGAAAATTGTACAAGCTATGAAAACAATTTTCAGACTACAGAAAATGGCCATAACAGTAGTAATAAGAAATAGTAATCGCACTCATCGTAGAGATCTGTTTAAAAAACTGGAGATTTCAAAGCCATCATGTCAGTAAATACACCATGTAATTTCTTATCAGTTATCTACATGAAACATTACCATAATAATTACTGCACAAACAGCTCTGTCGATTACCATGGAACAAGATCTAGAGTGACCCCACAATTACCAAGGTAAACTAAGTATAAAACTCAAACCAATATTTCCTAAACAAGGAACATAATTTTACTGGAAACTGATTCAGGAGATTACCTGGATAATACTAAGGTCTTAACTTCTTTCTGAGCTCACTATGTTACTCATCACGGAGATCGGCTGACTCAGTTCCTCGGACAAGCAAATGAGAAGTTACAATACACAGAGAGGTAACCAAACATCATCATCATGATCATCATGGCATGATGTCAGATGATATTTCTAGTCCATAGAGTGATTAGTATTTGGAAATGAATGAACAGTGCAGGAAAAAAAAATGGCTAAGAGGACTATGGGACTTAACAGCTGAGGTCATCAGTCCCCTAGAACTTAGAACAACATAAACCTAACTAACCTAAGGACATCACACACATCCATGTCCGAGGCAGGATTCGAACCTGCGACCGTAGCGGTCGCGCGGTTCCAGACTAAAGCGCGTAGAACCGCTCGGCATAATGAAATAACTCTTCCTTACAAGAATGTATAAAAAAAAATAAACGGTGAAGTACATCAGATCGAGGTTGCGTCATTTTAATACAATTCTCTAGGAGAGTTATCCCCATAGGCTATCTTGATGTAGGTTCACTATTATTTCCTGGAAGCCGTGACCGATTATCTGCCCCAAGCTCCTCGAACTAGACCTGTGAGTAAGTACAGGGTTACAGTTATTGAATATTATGAAATATAATCGTCATAGCATCTGAACGGTCTGCGTTAGGACGTTAAAACTGCACGATTGGCCGCAGAGGATGATGGGAAGCAGTATGCGCATGCGCGTTTGGTTTAGCGACGAAGCCCACTTTCATTTGGATGGGTTCGTCAATAAGCAAAATTGGCGCATTTAGGGACTCAGAATCCGCATTTCGCGATCGAGAAGTCGCTTCACCCTCAACGGGTGATTGTGTGGTGCGCAATGTTCAGTCAAGGAATAACCAGTGCGATATTCCTCGATGGCACTATGATTTCCGAACGGTACGTGAAGATTTTGGAAGATGATTTCATCCTTATTGTCCAAAGTGATCCTGATTTCGACAAGATTTGGTTCACGCAAGACGGAGCTCGAACTCATCGAAGCTAGACAGTGGTTGACGTCCTGGAAGGGCACTTTGGGGACCTTATTCTGGCTATGGGGTACCCAGAGGCCACTGGCATGGGCCTAGATTGGCCACCATAGTCTCCGGATGTGAACACAAGCGACTCCTTCGTGTGGAGATACATTAAAGTCAAGGTGTACAGCAATAACCCCAAAAGCATTTCTGAGCTGAAAACAGACATTCAGAAGGTCATCGACAGCATCATTGTTCCGACACTTCAGAGGGTCATGCACAATTTCGCTACTCCTCTGCGCCAATGATGGCAGACATATCGAACATGTCATAACCTAAATCCGAGTATTGGTAGTGACGTTTACAAGTTGAATGAAGTGTTTGCTTGCAGTAATTTTTACGTTTTTTTCATGTAGTTCATTAACTGACACACTGTAAATGCCTGAATACGTGAATTATGTCTTCCTTTCTAAACTGCAATAACACTATATATGCAATGAATTTGTTAACATGATCCAGGGGCGAATAAACTAGGTGTTACTGCAACTATTAATACTAACATTACTACTACCACTAGTACTATTTCACCACAGAATACAGTATTTCTACCAATCACGATTAGTAACATTAGACAATATTGCAAGAAGCCATTAGTGACTGCATTGTCTCTGTGCTTTACAGCAAACGATTTTGACGTAGTGTTATTAAATCAATAGACAGTCAGAAGAAATTGAACAACTGGAAGATGGAATGTACGCTACTTTACAGATATTAGTTAATGAGAATAATATTTTCAATGCTTGTTGGGAAAGGAAAGTTGAAAATTTGTGTCAACCAGGATTTTAGTCCGAATCTCCTGCCTCTAGGCAGATTCGCTGACCACTATGCCACCCGAACACAGTAGTCACCACATCTCCATGGACTACCCTTACACTTCTCTCGTCAGGTCGTAATTCTCAGACCTCATGCTACTGGTGTAGGCCCCAGCTCATTGGCCTCATTACTCGCGGTATCTCGTCGATTCCCTTACAAATTCAGCGCATGTGCCTAGGAAGCAGGAGACCTGGGTTCAATTCTCACTCCAACCCAAATTTTCATATTGCCTCATTGATATGAATAAATGGTCACTGGCAACTAAGGTCTTTAATTCCATTGCGTCTTGATTCATAGTGGATGCAGGATCAAAATGGTGTCTGTTCGTTGAGACATGTCAGAAAGGACAGATCGACATATATAATATGAGAGTATAAAGTCAGTAACAAATGGGTATCCGCACAGTAAGATAGGCAACAGACGCATTATTTCTGATGGAAACAGATGGAAAAGATGCAAAATTGAATACAGAGAACCGTTTAAGACTTCTTAATTTAGAAAAGTGCTTTCATAAAGTTAATACAGAATAATTGTGTGGCGTAAAGAAGAGAAAAGGATGCCCAGCCCATATAAGAAGCACTTTCACGTTCGATATAAATGGAAAGCTTGCAGAACCGCTCGTCGCTAACAGGGGGTTAGATACAGCAGGACAATGACTCGCATTCAGGATTTTACCTTACAATGAAACTAGCATTAAAATATGACTACATCGACTAAAACAATGGTACGCATAGGAACTGACTCTATAAGAAGAAAAATAGTGGTGAACAATACAGTAGTAGAGCTTGTCAGTTACTTAAATTACCTGGGACAAGATATCTCCTACGAGTGTGACAAAGATATAACAAGAAAGTAACAAAATTTCGTAACTTACGCGGAATAACAAATACGTACTCTAGAAACAAGACTCAACAGACCACACGAAAGAAATTTAATAAAGTAACAGTCGTCCCAATACTTCTATTCGGAAGTACGTCGTGGTTTACTTAAGGATTGGAAATTAGTATCCAGGCAGCTGAAATGATAATCCTTAAGCCGGGGAGAGGTTATACCAGAGTAGACACATTACGAAACAGCGACATTAAGACGGAAATAAATATATTTAACATATAACACGGAATGATAGAACTAACTGAGACAGACTACGTTACAAAGGTAAGCAGGGAAGTCCGGAAAGGTCAAGAAAGAATTGGGCACTGTACAGACAAAAGCCTAAAACTTGAAGTGCAGAAGAACAAGAGAATAACAACTCTTATCGTACACGAAAGGAAAACCCTAAGATTTTTTAACGACAGAGAATTGTTGTCAGTGTTGCATGTCTCCTCTCCAAGTGATTTTAATCACGAAGCTTAAACCGTAATGGATATGCTGTTTTTTTTTATTGATTAAAATAGAATCCGTTATACATTTTGCGTATATTAACGGAAAAATTCATTTGTGTATCAAGTAGTTATAATGCAATCTAGTATTTTGTTAGACGGTCAAATGGCCTAGAAATAAACAGCGACTATAAATTTAATTTTACCGGTGACACAGATTTGTTCCATGTTATCTTTTATTCGTAAACGACTGCCTGAGTCGACCAGTTCTCGGAGATTTTTTTCTGTATTCACTGACACTTCCTGCTTTCCTAGAACAGCACATTCTCTTAAATGGAAACAAGGAAGAAAAATCGCTCTTTCCCATGAACATCCCTGTCGCCTCTTCTAAAGGAAGACCGCTTTGCATCATGCATACATTAGTGAGTGGTGGCGTCTGTCTAACGTCTAGTGTTTACCTTTCTCTCGAGGAAGGCGCACCGCTTCGGCTCACTATGACGTCAGAGACGACGAGCTGTTGCTAAGAGGCTCCACGTACATTAGAAGCGACTTCATTTCCTTCCCATTCTCCCGTCTTATCGAGCTCCCTGGAAAAGAGTGTCAGACACGTAAGAAACCCGCTAAGTAGCGGAAATAACATACGATTGTACCGGTCTGAGATTAGATTCGCTGTATTTTGTTTAATTTCATCCACTTAAATTCTGCAAAGAAAATCTTCTGGACGTAAAATTGTACCAGCGATCAGTTCATTGATGTTTCCGTGTATAAGTGAAAAGAGAAATGTTCCACGCTGCTTCTACAACCTTTACATGGTGCAGCTAGAACCCGAAGATTCGTGCTATTAATTGATCCTCATGTTGCATTACACCTAGCGTGATCGGAACGTATGCATGTATGTCAAACACAAGTCATATCATACATATATAAAGCAAGCAGGTGGAAAAACTTCCCATAAAGCTTAACTAAACCATGTGTTTAAGGCTATGTAAGAGAGTAGTTAAGATTCTCTTAAAGGTATCTGAGGCTAGCTGAAATATGTATCATCCTGATGTTTATGTGCCTATGATTACACTAATTATGTTTAACGGTGTTCAACTACTAGCAAAATTGTACCTTATAAATTTCCTATCTCCAATCAAGTGATCGATGTATTTATAGCTGTCTTTTCTGTACGGTATTACAAAAGTATTTTTTGTTTATTTATTCTAGTAGTTTTTCATTAAATTTTCATTCCGTCCAGGATGTTTTGATGGTATAGTTCTCCTTATCTGACCGTTGCTTCTATTTATTACATTTTACTTCCGCCAATAACCCACCAAATGCAGTCATAACTTCTATCACCCTTCAAAATTAGGTTGAAACGTTTCTTCTTTACTACTTTACTAGAGTGGTGTTTCGTTACTAAATTGCTTGTATCTTTGAATATGTGTTTGGTTACTGCAGCTCTTTTAATTTCTCCCAGACTTCTGCTAATATCCCGATACTATGCTAACGAACCAGCAGAATTTCTTTGCTTTAGATTGAATTTTCTATCTTTTCTTTCACTTTGATGTATAACTGCTTTATCACCATTCCTTTGAATTCGTGATTATCCTTAACTCCTGTTTGCTCTTATTGCTTTGAAGATATATTTCTGTATTTGACTTCCTGTATTCTTTGACATTGGTATTCTTTTCGATCTCCCGTCTGCTCCTTTTTTATTGGATTCTCCATGCTTTAAGCTGCAGTAAATGTTTCAAGTGACTTTTTAAGTCAGTCTTCGCTGCGTACATTTTTCCCTTTAACACAAGTACTTTCTAAAATACTTCCTGCTGCTGTTTCACTTTATCTTGTTCCTATACCCGACTGAAATTGGTCTTTTCTTTGTTTACATTTTAATATTTCTTTAACAGTATTTTGGTAGACTCATTCATATATACAAAAGTAATAACAAAACTCTACATCTTTGTGAAGAAGATGTAGCCAAATGACTATACAAGGTCGTTTCTGGAATCCAAGGGTCTGGAGATATAACAATCCGATTTTAAAAACATCATCCAACCAACCACGAAGATAGAAAGGCCAAGTAGGTGAGACAACTGATACACAATCACCTTAATAGCACATGCTTCGGAGTATATGACAGCAACAATATGAAGAAGAAAGGAAAAGAAAAGTAGTGATCTGATACATGGCAAAGAGGTCGGATTTTTTAAGGTAAAGCGACACAGGCAGTTCAGCCATGCGCATTGTAATGGATGCAAGGCTGAGGAAAAAAGAAGACGTCCGTAGGTTTTTGTCGACCTAGAAAAAGCGTTCGACAATACAGAATTGTTACAGTATTTTCGTGATACAAACGAAATAGTCTTAATATACAATATATACAAGAACCAGGAGGGAAAAATAAGAAAAATGAAAACGGAAGAGCGAGAATGACGTGCTCGGATTACAACGGGTATCAGATAGGAATGTAGTCTTTTGCACCTACTGTTCAGTCCGCACGTCAATAAAGTGATGACGAGAATAGTAGAAAAGATGGGCAGTGAAATTAAAATGCAGGATATCAGTGAGTTATTTGCTAATGACATTGCTGTCCGCAGTGAAAGGGGAAAAGAATTGAAGAACTTGCTACGTGTAAAAAACTGTTTAAGAAGCACACACTACAGAAGAAATATGAAAGTAATGGGAAGCAGCAGAAATAAGATTATCGGTAAGCTTAACATCAAAAAGAGGGACCACGAAGTTGACGAAATGAAGGAATTCTACCATGTTGGAAGCAAATCAAACGACAGGCGTAGCCAGGAGCCTACAAAAGGCAGATTACGACAGGAAAAGAAAATATTCCTGGCAAATTAGTTACTTAGTTCCATGTTCCATGAAACATTCTTTTACTGAAATAATGAGGAACGAGTCAGTTTATAGGATATGTGTACACAATTTCTGTAAAAATCAATGAACATTTTACTATTTGTAGTCCTACTCATGCAACTACAGTTCTTCATTTAACTGGCTACCAGTTTTTAAGTAAAATCCATCAATAGAATAGAAGGAGTTGTCCAGGAGAAATGATTTTAAATTAGATTTAAAACTTGCTTCGCTATTTGTAGGACACTTTATGTTATTGAGTAAATGATCAAAAATTTTTGTTGCTGCTTATCGAACTTCCTTCTGAGCCACTGGCAGCTATAACGAAGGTCATTTTTCCCTCTGGTGCTGTAGATATGTAGATCATGGTTATCTTAAAATTATGCATTATTTATGACGAATTTCGTTAGCGACTATATGTATTTTGACGGCGCAGTAAAAATGCCTACCTCCGTGAAGAGATACCTACAAGAAGTTTATGGGTGAACACCACATATTATTCTTACTGCTCTCTTTTGTGCAACCAGTACTGTCTTTCTGAGTAATGAGTTACCCCAGGAATTTATTCCGTATGGCATTACTGAGTGGAAATACGCATAAAATATCAGGAGGTTGGTACTTTTACTTTCAAGATTAGCAATTGTACGAAGAGAAAAAGTAGCTAAAGTTAGCTGTTTGAGAAGTTCAGAAATTTGTTACTTCCTGTTCAAGTTTTCACCAACGTGTAGACCCAAAACGTTTGATCAATACACCCTATTTACTGATTCCTGTCCATGTGCTACGTTATTTGTTGGTGTATCTCTTTTTTGTACGGAACTGAATGTAACGCATTTCTTTTTTCAAAATTTAGAGGAAGTCGATCTTCACAGAAACAACTAACAATTCCAGAATGAAATTTTAACTCTGTAGCTGAGTGTGCGCTGATATGAAACTTCCTGGAAGATTAAAACTGAGTGCCGGACCGAGACTTGATCCCGGAACTTCCGCCAGCACCTCGTCTTCTACCATCCAAACTCCATAGACGCTCTTTTGTAAGCTTTGCAAGACTGGGAGACGAGGTACTGGCGGAAATAAAGCCTGTGAGGACGGGCCGTGAGTCGCGTTTGGGTAGTTCAGTTGGTAGAGTACTTTCCCATAGAAGGCAAAGGTCCGGAATTCGAGTCTCGGTCCGGCACTCAGTTTTAATCTGCCAGCAAGTTTCATATCAGCACATACTCCGCTTTCTGGAAACATAAACCAGGCTGTGGCTAAACCGTGCCTCCGCAATAGTCTTTTTTCCAGGAGTGCTAGTTTTGCAAGGTTCGCACGAGAGCTTCTGTCCAGTTTGGAAGGCAGGAGACGAGATACTGGAGAAAGAATAGCTGTGAGGACGGGTCGTGAGTCGTGCGTGGATATCCCGCTTTGTAGAGCACTTGTCTGTAAAAGGCAAACGTTGCGAATTCGAGCCTCGGTCTGGCATACAGTTTTAACCTGGCAGGAAATTTCAACTAATAATTCCTTAGAAAGTATTATTTATCAACTCTTCTGTTGCTTTCTCTCTGTTATAACACCACTATCATCTGCAAGGAGTACCAATTTTGCTTGTTGAATGTTAAGCACAAGGTCATTCACATATTTAGGAATAGGAGTAGAGCCAAAATTGAACTCTGTGCGACCCCTTTGGTGATTTTTTTTCCCCAGTCACTAAAATTTTCTGACTTTCCAACAGTCCCTGAATTATTCAGCGCAACCCTTTGCATTCTGTTTGTTGAATATGATTTAAACCATCTGTGTGCAAAACTATCATAAAATTTGAGTTTTGTAAAAGAGTACCATGATCTATAGTATCAAACGCCTTGGAAATAATACAAACAAATACTAAATCGTGATGTACTATTATTTAAGGCTTGTACTATTTGATTGAATGTATAAATAGCATTCTCAGCCGAGCAACCTTTCTGGAATCCAAAATATGATATGCTAAGTACATTGTTTCCACTTAAATGTGTGACTATTCTTGAGTACAATATTTTTTCCAAATATCTTGGGGAAAAATGTCAATAAGGAAGTTGGACGATAATTATTTAAGTCAGTCTTGTACCGTTTTTTACGAATAGGTGTAATAATTGCATATTTTCAGCTTATGGAAAAATTACCTGTGTCGGTGATGCATTGCAAGTATCACGAAGGACATTGCGTATTAAGTTGGAACAACTTTTCAGAATACTGTTTGAAATTCCATCAATCCCACATGAGCTTTTGTTTTTTAGAGTCTTTATAATTGTATTAGTTTCATTGAAGGGTGTTGGTGTTACTTCAAGCTCCTTAAGGTTCTTTGGCGTGACGTTTTCAATATATTCTGCTCCTTATACAACTGAGGTGTTTAATCATATATTTACTGACATGTTTAGAAAGTAATTGTTAAAATTACTTGCAGCTCATGAATTGCCAGTCAAAATATTGTCATTTACACCTAAGCGCCAAAGAAAATGGTACAGGCATGCAATACTGAGATATGTAAACAGGCAGAAATCAGCGCTGCGGTCGGCATCGCGTATATAAGACAACAAGCGTCTGGCGCAGTTGTTAGATCGGTTACTGCTGCTACAATGGCAGGTTATCAAGATTTAAGTGAGTTTGAAGGCCGTGTTGAAATTGGTGCATGAGCGGTGGAACACAGCATCTCCGAGGCAGCGATGAAGTGGGGATTTTCCCGTACGTCCGTTTCACGAGTCTACCGTAAATATTAGAAATCCGGTAAAACGTCAAATCTCCGACATCGCTGAGGCCGGAAAAAGAACGAGGAAGAACGGGACCAACGACGACTGAAGAGAATCGTTGAACATGATTGAAGTACAACCCTTCCCCAAATTACTGCAGATTTCAGTGCTGGGTCATCAACAAGTATCAGCATGCGAATCATTCAACGAAACATCATCAATATGGGCTTTCGGAGCCGAAGGTCCACTCGTGTACTTTGATGACTCCACGACACGAAACTTTGCGCCTCGCCTGGGCAAGTCAACACTGACATTGGACTGTTGATGACTGGAAAGATGTTGCCTGATTAGACGAGTCTCGTTACAAAATGTATCGAGCGGATGGACGTGCACGGATATGGAGACAACATCATGAATCCATGTACCCTACATGTAAGCAGGGGACTGTTCATACGGTGGAGGCTGTGTAACGGTGTGGGGCGCGTGCATTTGGAGTGATATGGGACCCCTGATACGTCTAGATACGACTCTGAGTGGTGACACGCACATAAGCATCCTGCCTGATCACCTGCAGCCATTCATGTCCATTGTGCATTCCGACGGGCTTGGACAATTCCAGTAGGACAATGCGGCACCGCTCATGTCCAGAAATGCTAAAGAGTAGCTCCAGGAACACTCTTCTGAGTTTATACACTTCCGCTAGCCACCAAATTCCCCGGACATAAACATTATTGAGCATATCTTGGATGCATTGCAACTTCTATTCATAAGAGATCTCCACCCTCTCGTACTCTTACGGATTTATGGGCAGCCCGGCAGGATTCGTAGTGTGAGTTCCCTCCAGCACTATTTCAGACTTTAGTCGAGTCCAAGCCATGTCGTGTTGCGGCACTGCTGCATGCTCGCGGGTGCACTACACGATATTAGTCAGGTGTACCAGTTTCTTTGGCTCTTAACTGTTTTGGAATCTTGTACTCTGATTAGCTGTCGCATCTCCCGTTTCACAATGTCACCAAATATTTTTACTTTTGTTATCAAGGTTACTTATTTCAGTCAGGATATGTACGAGTATACTTCTGGATATTTTAATGACTTTCCGTAAAATACTACAGTATTATGTGTAATATTCAAGTAATGTCGCATATATACCTGTACACAAGTTCCCTCTTCATTTTACATGAGATTTTAATTCCCCTAGTTATCCACGACTTCCTTCTTCTTTAAGGAATCTTACATTTGTTTCCAAGATCGTTTGCTGTTTCAGTTTAATGAACTCCTGTGCACGTACTGAGATTGATAATTGCTCTGATTCCTGTCCGGTACGTTTACATTTTTTTCCTCCGGAAGAGTTAAACGTCACCATAACAAGTTTGAAAAAGTGTTACAATGTTTCGAACCGCATCAACATCTATGTTTGAAAAACCTTTCTTCGATTACAAAGCTAAATAAGAAACGATTACGCGGCAACCTGAGTGCAAAATGACTGCATACGTCGGTATGCCGGCTGTTTGTACCAGGTAAAAGTTGTATTACGTTTTCTGCACACCCAAAATAGTTGAATGATATTGAGAAATTATTTCGTTTCTGATCTATGTTGTTGGGAAATATGAAATATGAACCCAAGTCGTGTGTAGTACGACTGCATTGCCATCTAAATACGGTGTGTTCGCAGTTTCTGCCCTTCTCCTTCATCCCTCTCAGACACCGTGGCGTGGCGGTGGGGAAATGTGCAGCCAGGCTGATCACTATGGCATGGGATCAGGCCATAGTTCGCGAGCCTAATTCTTGGCCATCCCTGCTGTAAATGAACTACCCATTTACATGTCCTACCTGTTGGTCTAGTGGTAAATCCCGTGTACGGCAAACAAGAGGTCATGGCATCGAAATCCCAGTCGAGCCCTGCCTTTACCTCTCAACAACGTGAGAAATAGCCAGAAACAACATGTGGTTAAGAGTCAACGTTAAACTGTAGGTTCCCTTTCCCCAGTTGGATAACTGGGTTGGGTTAGGGACAACCAAGTCGCCGAGGTGGCGTTCAATAGAAGGACTTGCACCAGACAACTGACCGACGCAAAATATTTAATATTATCTATACACATAATTAGGTTTGTACCTAATCCTCCGAGTTCGAGCATTATTCACACTTGTCCCGTTTTTCTTAGTGGACTGCCTCTTCTCTCCTGTCTTGCCCCACTCTACTTCTCGTTGTCTGCCACTTACACACGTGGACTAACAAATCATGACAGACTTAAAAGCAGGGAGCGGCAGCCTCTGAATGCCTGGCTGGGATCTTGTCTGCAGGCGGTCAGGTGGTAAGCCTATCCATGTTGGCAGGCCCTCAAGTTCGCAATAAAAAAATATCCTGTGATGAACACAGATTTTAATTTAGAGAACGCCTTGCTATTTTGAGACCCAGAGCTTTATTCGTTGAAAGTCAGCTGAGAAATTTGATAATTGACATATATAATAAAATAAACATTACACTTACGTGTTTGGAAAGGGAACGAAGGGGTATTTTGCAGTAAAAATAACAAATAAATAATATTTAACCTTCGTATTTTATCATCGTCGTCAGTGTCAGAGGTTGGGCCTTTTGGTCTGTTCCGTCTTCTTCAAAATTATTCAAACCCCCTCTTCCTTGCTCTCCCACAACACCTTTTGCCTCGTGGTTTATATTGTTTTATTATTTTAGTAATTCTTTTGTCTGGCATACGGATTATGCCTTTTTTCATCTTAAGTGGTGTTATTTCATTGAGTCAATTATACTTTCCGTTGTTCGGATGTCATCAGTTCATTTTTTTTTCTTTTTATATCCAGCCACCTATCTAAATGAGTTCATTTCACACACTTCTATTCTGTTTTGATCTGTATGCTTAAGGGTGCAGTTATCCACAACTTTAAAGAACCTCAGTAGACAAATTTGTTTGCGTTGCCACCCTCCGCAGCAAGCAGAGAAATATTTGTTTTTTGAATAAACCTACTGTTCGGATTGTCTACAGAAAAACAGGAGGAAATGCATAACGAACTCACAATATTTACGTCTCTAAAAGTACAGTTCTTGAACAAATATCTGTAACAAGCGTCAAAAGAAAATAGCGCACCACAAAGCTAAGGGTAAACATGGTGAACAGTGTGAAAGAAGTTCGTAATATAAAATTTTGCTTATGTTTCGGAAATAAAGTGGTAGTGCGACCTCCAGACCAGATGAGAGAAAACACAGGCAGTAAGAAACTGTCCCACTGAAAATACCTTAGAGTAAAAAAGAGCGAAACGCGTCTTGGACAAATGAATTACAGTTGCAGCAAGAAAAGGCGGTTTTATTTACAAAGCAAATAAAACCGCAATAGTGTATCCCTGTAGGCTTTATTTGCCAGTGTTCTGTGTATAGTTCAGCAGAAATAGTTGAAGAGGACTAACCTGTTTTGGTTTTCATTATTTTCCCCACATGTAATAGGCTATTCCAACCTAAATATTTAAATGTATCAACTTGGTCTGTGATCTGCACATCAATTTCGATCTTAACTCGCTTGAGCTAGTGTCATACAAGTGCTACTGACTTTCTGTTAGAATTACTTACGTTCAGATTGTATATTCTGGCTATTTTCCTTAAATTAAAAACACCTTGTTGTAGGTTATTTCCATTCTGGTTAGCAGTTAATCGGGCATCAGCAAAAAGCTGACAGAGTGTTGATTCTAAAATTGGTTACATCATTAGTCTATTTATTAAAAAGAGTGGGTCGAAGAGGACCTCTTCGTCTGACTACTTGGTTTATTTCAGCTGCATTATTTATATTTGTATTGTGTAATTCACATATAAGCCCTTAACAGTTCTTATGTGATGAGATAGGATCCCCCTGTTTCATAAAATTTCCCACAGTTTGTAACAATTTACTTTATCAAATGGCTTTCCATATTCAATGAAAGCAAGAATAGCTGTAAATTGAGTTTACAGTGTTTTGTGTTACTTGTGTCATGGTGAAAATGCAGTCCGAGCATGATCTTCCTTTCTGTAAACAATATCTTGCAATATTTGGTCCATGTTTTACCAGTACGTATTGATTTTATCACATCCAGGAGTTTTCCCGCTCTTGCTGAGGATTACCGCGTCCTCCCCCATCGCTATTAAATCTGTATTCCTATCTGCTTTAGCTAGAGTCATCTGTGTATCTGGCACAGTGATCCAGCGTGTTTTTTTCATTAATAAAAACAAAGGTGCTTAGTATGTTAAAAAATTCATTGCCCAAACTGACATACACTATTAGCTCAATATTATTTTGTCACCTGTTAGTGGAAATTAAGATCAGATGTGTCCATTCTTCGCCGCTGTGACGCCTTTAACTCAGCTCGAAACACTTTCGAGGAGGTGTCTCAAAGTTTGTTGACGACAATGGCAGAGCATTCTTCTTCAAGAGTCGAAACCAGAGAAGGTAATGATAGACACTGGGGTCTCGCGCGAAGTCGACGGTCTAACTCATCTCAGAGGTGTTCCCTTGGGTTCAAGTAGGTCTCCGGACAGGCCCATCCATTTAAGGGAAGTTACTGTCCACAAACCAATGCCTTACAGACGCTGTTTTATGACAGAATGCATTGTCATGGTGATTTCCCTCTACTGTATTCGTTACACAATTTTGGCACTACACATGATGGCAGATAACGTTCTCCGTGCATTCGCCGAACCCAAACATTACCATCGGATTTCCACAGGCTGCCGCGTGATCCGGTATTCTAAATGGCTTGTTTGGAGTCATCCGTCGTCCAGTGGTGTCGTTCTCTACGTCATCTCAAGAGCCCCTCAGCGCTAGGGAAACGTGTACCTTATGACAAACTGTCCGGCCAATGTACTGCATTCTTTTTAACTCCTTACGCCGAGTCATTGTGTTAGATGAACTATTGGTACCACTTTGGAAGTCTCGAGTGAGTGCTTCTGCTGATTTTTAGAACCATCCTCCGCTATGTTCAATAGCCCCTGTCCGTTAGGTTATGAGGTCTGCCCGATCTTTATTTAACTGTTGTTGTCCCTTCCCGTGTCACTTCACTATCACATCACCAACAGTCGGGCAGCTTTAGAAGCTTGAAATCCCCCTGACGGATTTGAAATTCAGGCGGCATCCTGTGGCTAGCGCACACCCGAAATCATTCTGCTGTAACTGCTTCTCTACTGACAACACTGTATTGCCTGACGCCTTCTATACTGGCGTTTCCACCTCTTGGGATATTTGGAGGTTAATTTCTCGTTTCGTAACGTTGTCCGGATAATTTTGATCAGATAATGTTTATGATTACTGAGACAACAACAAATATATTTCATTAAGTAACCAGCTGTTGGAACTGCATCCTGAGAAAGCAGACCCCATTAAATTAGTGGGTATGATTGAGAAACAGTAAGGCCTGTGGCGCAAACCAGGAACTGGGTTATTGCTCTGGACGCATACAGATTGTAGCCTTTCTTCGACACGGCACTAGTAGGATGAATGTGGCAGGTCTATCGTCCCGCCCGTCTTTTACCCAAAGAAAATATTGACAGTGCTCATTTCAGATCAGGCTGAGAAACCTCAGGTCCGTCTTGGAGGTACTGGAACTAGGGAAAACCACCCAACTGTATCTGGGACTGAATGTGGGACCTCCACAGACTTAGTCTAGTGCTTTACCCCCTTGACCATCTTGGCCACTAAATGAGAGCGCGATAACGTTAAATATGTTTTAGTTCTTCATTCTTGTGATCAGAGTCACAATAAATTTTAAAAATGGGAACCGTTAACTTCAGAGAGAGTTGCTTTCGGTGTAGCAAAGCGCGTCTGTCCGAGAGGAAATACACTCATCAAAAAAAGTTTTACATCACCTCGGTTCCGAGAGTTCCGCAACCTGTACAGAAAATTGGAATAGAGATCAACATAAAAATCATTTCCGCCCTTTTTATTGTTCATGGGAACCACACATTGCATGTTGTACCATCATACTGCGAGACCATCAGTGGTGGTGGCCCAGATTGCTGTACACACCAGTACCTCCAATACCCAGTAGCAATTCCTCTTGCATTGATACATGCCTGTATTTGTAGTGGCATACTATACACAAGTTCTTCAAGGCACTGTTGGTCCAGACTGTCGCACTCCTCAGCGGCGATTCGTCATAGATCCCTCAGAGTGGTTGATACGTCACGTCTTCCATAAACAACCCTTTTCCATCTATCCCAGGCATGTTCGATAGGGTTCATTCCTGGAGAACACGCTGGCCATTCTAGTCGAGCGATGTCGTTATCCTGAAGGAAGTCATTCACAAGATATGCACGATAGGGGTGCATATTGTCGTCCATGAAGACGAATGCCTCGCCAGTATGCTGCTGATAAAGTTGCACTATCACTCGGACGATATCATTCACGTATCGTACAGCCGTTACGGCGCCTTCCATGACCACCAGCGGCGTACGTCGGCCCAACATAATGCCACCCCAAAACAGCAGGGGACGTCCACCTTTCTGCACTCACTGGACAGAGTGTCTAAGGCGTTCAGCCTGACTGGGTTGCCTCCAAAAACGTTTCCGACGATTGTCTGGTTGAAGTCATATGCGACACTCATCGGTGAAGAGTACGTGATGCCAATCCTGTTCGATGCAATCTTCATGTTGTTTGACCCATCTGTACCACGCTGCATGGTACCGTGGTTGCGAAGATGGACCTCGGCAATGTTGTCGAGAGTGAACTTGCGCATCATGCAGCCTATTGCGCACAGATTGAGTCGTAATACGGCGTCCTGTGGCGGGACGAAAAGCGTTATTCAACATGGTGGCGTTGCTGTGAGGGTTCCTCCGAGCCATAATCCGTAGGTAGCCGTCATCCACTGCAGTAGTAGCCCTTAGGTAGCCTGAGCGAGGCATGTCATCACAGTTCCTATCTTTCTGTATCTACTCCATATCCGAACATGATCGCTTTGGTTCACTCCGAGACGCCTGGACACTTCCCTTGTTGAGAGCCCTTCCTGGCACAAAGTAACAATGCAGACGCGATTGAACCGCGGTATTGACAGTCTATGCATGGTTAAACTACAGACAACACGAGCCGTGTACGTCTTTCCTGGTGGAATGACTGGAACTGATCGGCTGTCGGACCCCTTCCGTCTAATAGGCTCTGCTCATGCATGGTTGTTTTACACCTTTGGGGGGCGGGTTTGGTGACATCTCAGAACAGCCAGAGGGACTGTGTCTGTGATACAATATCTACAGTCAAAGTCTATCTTCGGAAGTTCTGGGAACTAGAGTGATGCAAAAATATTTTTGATGTGCATATGTACCGTGTTTTCTATGTGTCAGGCCGTAATAAGAATTCTTACTGCTAATTTATACTCTAAGACCACAGGGATAGAATACATTTCGGTTCTCATACAGCTTCAGAGGAAAATGTCTGATACGGTGAGGTCAAGGAATTTTGCTGCCTAAAACTACGTACCTCAAATCAACTTTGGTGTGACAAAGTTTGAAGAGGACACTTTCTGTTTTTCTCCTCGTCCACAAGCATGTTTGCGCATGTGTAGTTGTCACCCAATAACCATTTCCAACACCTGGTTGCAGAACGAAACGTATTTGTGGTTGACTCCATCAAACTGCCATTTTGGGCATTGTGAGTTGTCTGACCAATGTAGCATTGCCGCACTAGCAATGTATTCTGTAGATTCCAGTCCTCCGCAATCCCAGATCATCCTTTGCCAAACCGAGCAAAAGTCTTTTTAGGTGGCTGCAATATTACGTTGATACGACTTTACCTTAAGATTCTGCCTAATTTAAAGGAAATATCACCAGCGTATGGGAGGAACGGGGACGACTTCAACCACTGCTTCTCCTCCTCAAGTTGTGGGTGATCACGTTTGTTCTTCCTTAAAGTTGTGCCGATTTGATGTGGACAATACCCATTATCTTTGAACACACATTGTATGTGTTCCAGCTCCTTTGAAAGGCTGTCTCCATCAAATACGGCTTGTGCGCGGTGCACCAACGTGCTCTTTTCTGTTCGGCTAAGGAAAATCTGGGGTTGCGGAAGACTGGAATCTAGAGAATACATCGCCAGTGTAGATAGTCTATATTGGTCAGCCATGTCGCACACTGCGTGAAAGGTGCGTTGAACATCATCACCACACTAGGCTTTCGCAGCCCAGTAACACAGCCCAGCGTTGTATCTCCACAGGAAATACCACGGATTATTCTGCCACAGCAGCTTTCAAGTGTATAAGTCATGGGAGCCTGTGTGTGTGTGTGTGTGTGTGTGTGTGTGTGTGTGTGAAATCTTATGGGATTTAACTGCTAAGGTCATCAGTCCCTAAGCTTACACCTCCTTAACCTAAATTATCCTAAGGACAAACACACACACCCATGCCCGAGGGAGGACTCGAACCTCCGCCGGGACCAGCCACACAGTCCATGACTGCAGCGCCCAAGACCGCTCGGCTAATCCCGCGCGGTGTGTGTGTGTGTGTGTGTGTGTGTGTGTGTGTGTGTGTGTGTGTGTGTGAGTGTGTCTGGGTATGTGTGTGTTTTAATATCTACAGAAATGAAAGATCTTATGAATAGTGACATGTCATGTGACCATTTTGTTAATTTGACACCTGAACTTTAACTTCGCAAGCCAGCATTATGACATAGAGTGGGCATGTAGTACCACCATTACTCATGTGCCACAGATGTCATACATGGAACCATATTTGAAGAGGGCGCGAAACTTGACAGAGATGCCGTATGTGGCGGGTACTTTTCCGCATGCGACTCCACGCTAACTTTGGTGTAAAATTAGCGATGTAAACTAGCACTCTCCAGTGCTAAAGGCTCACCTGAAGACGGTTGACAGTTTTGCAGCCGAAATATCGTGGCAATAAGTCGTCGTTATCCGACTGCAATCCCGAAATTTCATGGAATGATATAATGTTGTTCAGTGCATCATTCTCAGCCCCCAACATAAATATCTGCACTTATGCCCTTCACACCCATATACAGGGTGTTAACAATAATTCCGACAAACGTCTAGCGGTTGTATGGAATGTCTTAACGAACAAGCTGAGAACAGGTACCAGTATCCGGGAAGGTCAACCAACAACGCTACACAACGGCGAAGTTACATATACCGCGCTTGCCGCTAAGCCAACCCTTCAGTAACAAACGTGGTTGTGTTCGCTGACTGAATGTTCAAATGTGTGAATTCCTAAAGGACCAAACCTGCTAAGGTCATCGGTCCCTAGACTTACACACTACTAATTTACACTAAGAACAACACACACACCCATGTCCGAGGGAGGACTCGAACCTCCGCGGGCGGGGCAGCGCAATCCGTAACATGACATCTCAAACCGCGCGGCCACTCCGATCGGCACGCTAACTGACCTCAGGTGGAATTACTCGCATTCACCGCGACTGAATGCCACCATCGCCTGTGGAGAAGAAGGAGCTATCTGCTGATTAAAAGGGCCTTGTTTACTGTAAATGCGATATTCTACTGCCTTGGTGGCTGACGGTTTCTGACACGTTTGCTTCTCCTGTATATCGAATACAGACTGGAGACTGTAGTAGGTTCCAAGAGAAAAATAAACTTCGAGTGGAAACCCGGGTCCAAAACACTCATCCCCCAAAGCAACATACCACGGTATTCATAGGAGACAAGCAATATCTACGGTGCAGCTAGCTCCAGTACATACAAGTATAATTTCCACGCTCTATAACGGTTTTGTATGATGTTTCTGGACATGGGTTCCTATCCTTAATTTGTTCCTCAAGCGACTTGCATACAGGGGATCAGGAGGAGAGATACATGCTTTGAGGGGTGATGGCATTAGTGATTCTGAACAAAACTCTTCATTTGGACATATATATATAGCAAATCATACTTGGAAAGTGTATTTTTTGCCCAAACATACACTGTTTTAAATGGAACAGTTTCTATTGACAATAACAAACTAAAAGTAGCTTAAATTAGAATGTCAAGTGATTCACCCTGTTTATATAGAGGGTGAACGGGAATAAAACCGACAAACTGTAGCGACTGATTCCTGACTGGATTTGAAGGAAAAAAGGTCCTATCAGTATGTGTCCAGAAATGCACCGTACCCACAGTAGATGGCGCTGCCGAATGAAAGCTCATCTGACCACGTGTCGTGTGTTCCCTGTATGTTGCAAGCTGTGTGATTGACGTAGCGTACTATAAGCAGCAGAACGGTTCGTAGGTAAAGAGGACTGGTGACATAAATCCCATAACTGTGATGGTCTAGTGCAAAAGCTATGGTTTGTCTCAAAATCATGTAGAACCCGGTCCTCCAAATCTGGTGTGCGCACAGTCCGCCACCTCCCTGCACGTTCATCTGCCTCAAAGGACCTGTGATCACACAAATGCCAAAAACGAGATTGAAATGTTGTGTGATATAGCCGGTGTGGGTGAGGGTATTTGTTTTGGCCTAGCCATGGTGCCTCTCGACCGTTTCCATGTGCCTGGCCGTCCACAAACACCATCGCGGCTTTTTCCCGACATTAATACGGAACAACTCAGCTGCTTACATAGCGTACAGCACACAAGGAACATATGGCACACTGTCAGAGAAACTTTCATTCGTCAACACCGTCTATCGTGACAACGATTCATTTCCGTACGCATGTCCATAGGACCTTTTATCCTCCATTTACAGTCATGAATCCGTCGCCATGTCCTACGGGCACCTCTGCCACTTACCCGCTCGTCGAAGAGTTCATTTAAATATCCGCGCACAGCACGACTGTTACGTACGGGCGCCCCATCATGCTGCAACCACATGCGCAGCCGTACGTCCAGGGGAACATCTTCCAGCAGGCCGGGTCGAGTTTCCTGCAAAAAGTGAAGGTAGTTCGCCCCGGTAAGTCGAGAAGGTAGGCGACCGGCCCAATCAGATGTTCACCACAATGCCTGCCCAAATGTTGAACGAAAATCGTTGCTGGTGTCTGTAGACATATGTGACGTGATTTCCTCTTGCCCAGAAATGAACGTCCGAGTGCTGTAAAGGTCATCTCGAGGGAAGGTGCACTCGTCGGTAAACATCACAATGGTAGGAGAGTCGGGATCTCGTGCAACACGTCGCAGGAGCCGTCGGTAAAACCATACGTTGTGTTCATAGTCCGCCATAGTCCGCCCATGTCGTGTCCAACCGCTCGAGTACTTGTCGTAGGTTTTTCCTCGAAGCTCTCGAGAACAATCTCTTCAAAGGCAGCACCACATAGTGTTCGAGGTCTTCCAGCTTCATCATGATATCCTGTGATGGACAATATTGAGGGATATGACAGGAATGATCGCTCGAAAAAAGAAATTCAAGTATGCATGGGCTCGAAAACGCATACGTTAAGAACTATGAACAGTTGTTGATCTTCTATGCTCTGAAACAAATCTCGTCTACTACAAGCTCTTTGCTTTACATATTTTGGGAAGTTGTGGTATGGACCAAAACAAAAGAAAATCTCAGTAAACATGTGCTCTAAAACGCATACCTTGAGAGTTGTGAGCACTTGTCCATCTTCGCTACTTTGAAGGACGACTCTTTTAATGAACAAGAGTTCATAACTTTTAAAGTATGCGTTTTAGAGGACATGTTTACTGAACATTTTTTCCTTGTTTTGGTCCATAATACCACTTCCCTAAATATGGAAAGCAAAGAGCTTGGAGTGTAAGAGATTTGTTTCATAATATCGAAGATCAAGGATTGCTCATAGCTCTTAAGGTATGCGTTAAAACGCATATTTTCTTGACTTTTTTGTTTCGAATGACCATTCCTGTCATTCTTCTGAAAAACCGTGCGTATAATATATATAATTATCGAGTTGAGGCTCAATCGACTGCGTGGTAACAATCAGTTTCGTTTTAGTGTCTAGATCTTCCTCTTGTTCCAGCTTTGACTTCCTCCCACTATCTTCTGAGCCCACCAAGAAGTGCCTCTTTATGCTCTTTTGGCAAAGGTCCTCTCCGTTTTTTGGGTGTTGATGCCATTTTAAAACCTTAGTAGTTGTTCACCAATCTTCTAAATTTGTTACTGTCAGGAATTTCTCTATCTGAGATATCAATCTGCCCAAGAACTTTTTTACATTCTTCGAACCTTGTGTCCTTAGATTGGATGAAACTCCATATTCTTTTTGTTAGTCGGTCACCATCCATCCTCATGAGGTGACCCTAAAGTAACAGTCGTCTCTTCTCAATGCTGGGATAGGTTCTGTCTTGCTCTACAAGTCCTCATTTGCTCTCATGCGCCATTTTCCATCAACCTATCTATTACCTAGGAGTTTCCTTAATGCCCTACGCTCTCGCTTTTCCAGCTGCTCAGCTTGTATATTCACGGTTTTGGACGCATATATGCCCTCAGGTTTTACAACTGTATTATAGTGTCGGAATTTGGCCCCTATACTCAAAGGATTTTTGTTATAGATATACTTTGTCATTTTATATGTCTTGTCTAACTTCCTCATCCTGAAATTAACTGCTTCTTCTTCTTCTAATCCATTCTCCCGGATGACTTCACCGAGATACCTGAAATTCTTAACTCCTCCGATTTTTCCCAGATTGGTGATCATGCATTCAGATCCATCACAGGTGTTCGTTATATAGTCTTTAGAAAAGACATCTGGAGTCCAGCGTTTTCAGCAATTTCTGATTGCCTATTGATCTTGTTGACTGCTGACTCTATGTTGTTTGCAAAAACGGCCAGGTCATCTGCAAAGGCCAATCAGTCAATGTACACCCCTTTGCTCTTAGGACCACGTCAGAACCGCTCTTCATTTGTTTCTTTTTGGGCTAACAACTTCCTCCACTCTCGAATGACCTTTTCCAAGACGCAGTTAAAAACGAGTGGCGATAGTCCATCTCATTGTCTTATATATTCAGTACAACAAAACACCAGTCCAGAGTTGCATATTTTAGTTTTTTTTATTCATTCTATGACTAGTTTCGGGCCGAAATCCATTTTCAATTCGCAGTAATAAGGTCAAAATGGTATTTCCGAAGATGTAGAAATCATGTTAGCTATGGAATACTTTTTCGGGGAACAGATGCACAAAATATGAAAACAATTTTCGAACTGCAGAAAAGAACCATAAGAATAATAACCAAAAATGCTAGCCGAGCTCATTGTAAAGATCTGTTCAAAACACTGGGGATTTAAACTGTTCCATGCGAATACACTTACCAGTCAGCTGCACATGTAAAAAATAACATCGGTAATTGCTGCACAAACAGCTCTGTCCATGACCATACGACAAGAGATTGAATCAACTTAGGTTTACCAAGAAAAAGTAAAAATAAAACTCAAAACAGCATTTTCTACTAATGGATAAAACTGTACAACAAACTATCAAGGGAGATTAAAGAAATTGCAGATAAAAAGTACCTGTTATGCAATACATTTTATACACTGAAGGATTACTTAGATAAAACAGAGTAGGGGTTTAATAAAAAATGTCATAGAAATAAATAACAATAATAATGATTATAAAACATCCAAAATTTCACATAACACCATCATTTTATGTTTTTTTCCATCTTTTAACCTTTCTAGAAATACTTACCCCCAAGCTATGCATAGCACAGTACTAACACCTCTTCCTCTTTCTGAGCTAAACGTCTTACTCATTGTGGTGCATGCTGACTCAGTTTTTCAGGATAGCAAAGGGGAAGTTGCGATACAGAAAATGACCCAGAGATCACCAGTTTGTGTGTGTGTGTGTCTGTGTGTGTGTGTGTGTGTGTGTGTGTGTGTGAGTAGTGAGTGAAGTGATATGAAAAAATGTGTGTATAGTGTGTGCAGTGACTGATAGTGAGATATGAGTGAACAGTGTGGCATTACATTATTTAATAAGTTAATTGTAAAAACAGTATTGTGTACCAGGAGTAAATCTAATGATTGTCTCTAACTAGAAGTGTGTAAATATATGTGTATACGAATTAGCTTATTTTAAATTGATCTAAATTTTTAAATATTTTGACATGTCCTATATCCTTGTAAAAAGAGATCTACGGATGAATAAAGCTACTACTACTACTACTACTACTACATGTCAAAAGTGTGCAACGAACAGTTGCAGCGCATACAGGTAAGTTACCTGCATGCGCTGAAACTGTTCGTTGCACAATTCTGACAGGGTTTTCACACCTTTTGACTACGTCACGATGATTTGAAAATGTGTCTCGGCGCGAAACTAGTTGTTGTTGTTGTGGTCTTCAGTCCTGAGACTGGTTTCATGCAGCTCTCCATGCTACTCTATCCTGTGCAAGCTTCTTCATCTCCCAGTACCTACTGCAGCCTACATCCTTCTGAATCTGCTTAGTGTATTCATCTCTTGGTCTCCCTCTACGATTTTTACACTCCACGCTGCCCTCCAGTACTAAATTGGTGATCCCTCGATGTCTCAGAACATGTCCTTCCAACTGATCCCTTCTTCTAGTCAAGTTTTGCCACAAGCTCCTCTTCTCCCCAACTCTATTCAATACCTCCTAATTAGTTATGTGATCTACCCATCTAATCTGCAGCTTTCATCTGTAGCACCACATTTCGAAAGCTTCTATTTTCTTCTTGTCTAAACTATTTATCGTCCACGTTTCACTTCCATACATGGCTACACTCCATCAAATACTATCAGAAACGACTTCCTGACATTTATACTCGATGTTAACAAATTTTTTTCTTCAGAAACGCTTTCCTTGCCATTGCCAGTCTACATTTTATATCCTCTCTACTTCAACCATCATCAGTTATTTTGCTCCCCAAATAGCAAAACTCCTTTACTACTTTAAGTGTCTCATTTCCTAATCTAATTCCTTCAGCATCACCCGTTTTAATTCGACTACATTCCATTATCCTCGTTTTGCCTTTGTTGATGTTCATCGTATACCCTCCTTTCAAGAAACTGTCCATTCCGTTCAACAGCTCTTCCAAGTCCTTTGCTGTCTCTGACAGAATTACAATGTCATCGGCGAACCTCAAAGTTTTTGTTTCTTCTCCATGGACTTTAATACCTACTCCGAACTTTTCTTTTGTTTCCTTTATTGCTTGCTTAGTATGGAGATTGAATAACATCGGGGAGAGGCTGCAACCCTGTCTCACTCCCTTCCCAACCACTGCTTCCCTTTCATACCCATCGACTCTTATAACTGCCATCTGGTTTCTGCAAAAAATTGTAAATAGCCTTTCGCTCCCTGTATATTACCCCTACCACCTTCAGAAACTAGTAATCGAGTGAATAAAAAAGTAAAATTTGCAGCTTTGGTCTTGTTTTTCGTTATACTGATTAACAAAAATGTTCAGATGTGTGAAAACTTAAGGGACTTAACTGTTAATGTCATCAGTCCCTAAGCTTACACACTACTG
The DNA here is from genome assembly GCF_021461395.2 of Schistocerca americana. Classification (NCBI taxonomy): domain Eukaryota; kingdom Metazoa; phylum Arthropoda; class Insecta; order Orthoptera; family Acrididae; genus Schistocerca; species Schistocerca americana. Next base: position 106,112,323 of record NC_060124.1, read on the forward strand.
AACTCAAATTATCCTAAGGACCAACACACACATCCATGCCCGAACGAGGACTTGAACCTCCGCCAGGACCAGCCGCACAGTCCATGACTGCAGCGCCCGAGACCGCTCTGCTAATCCCACGCGGAACTGATTAAGTTGCTGATCCACAGCTGCTCTAGCATGCTGGAAGTTCATATATATGTCTTTCTTCGATGCTTATTCACTGAAACAGTTCCCCACCGTCGTTTAATGAACAAAGCAAGAGCATATGGACTATCAGACCAATTGTGTGATTCGATTGAAGAGTTCCTAGATAACAGCACGCAGCATGTCATTCTCAATGGAGAGAAGTCTTCCGAAGTAAGAGTGATTTCAGGTGTGCCGCAGGGGAGTGTCGTAGGACCGTTGCTATTCACAATATATATATATATATATATATATATGACCTTGTGGATGACATCGGAAGTTCACTGAGGCTTTTTGCGGATGATGCTGTGGTATATCGAGAGGTTGTAACAAGGGAAAATTGTACTGAAATGCAGGAGGATCTGCAGCGAATTGACGCATAGTGCAGGGAATGGCAATTGAATCTCAATGTAGACAAGTGTAATGTGCTGCGAATACATAGAAAGAAAGATCCCTTATCATTTAGCAACAATATAGTGGGTCAGCAACTGGAAGCAGTTAATTCCATAAATTATCTGGGAGTACGCATTAGGAGTGATTTAAAATGGAATGATCATATAAAGCTGATCGTCGGTAAAGCAGATGCCAGACTGAGATTCATTGGAAGAATCCTAAGGAAATGCAATCCGAAAACAAAGGAAGTAGGTTACAGTACGCTTGTTCGCCCACTGCTTGAATACTGCTCAGCAGTGTGGGATCCGTACCAGACAGGGTTGATATAAGGGATAGAGAAGATCCAACTGAGAGCAGCGCGCCAGCGGGCTTCGTTACAGGATCATTTAGTAATCGTGAAAGCGTTCAGGAGATGACAGATAAACTCCAGTGGACGACTCTGCAGGAGAGACGCTCAGTAGCTCGGTACGGGCTGTTATTGAAGTTTCGAGAACATACCTTCGCCGAGGAGTTACGCAGTAAATTGCTCCCTCCTACGTATATCTCGCGAAGAGACCACGAGGATAAAATCAGAGAGATTAGAGCCCACACAGAAGCATACCGGCAGTCCTTCTTTCCACGAACAGTATGAGACAGGAATAGTAGGTAGAACCGATAGAGGTACTCAGGGTACCCTCCGGTACACACCGTCAGGTGGCTTGCGGAGTATGGATGTAGATGTAGATGTAGAAACTTTATGTCTGGTTCCGCGCCTATTCACTCGAACTTCATGTCTGGTCAGACTTGTAAGCTCTGAAAGAGAGTGCTCTGCCCGCAGGTAATGTGGAGTGCACACAGGAGGGTGCCGTGGCCAGACCGCAGCGGCCCTGAGTATCGATCGCCAGGCGCCGCCCACGCAGCCGAGTTGGGGCGGTGGCGGCGGCGGCGGCGGCGGCGGCGGCGGTGGAGGCGGCTGCCGGTCACAGCCACAGAAGCGTGATAAACGCGGGCCCAGCAGCCGGCAGCAGGCGCCGGGCAGCCATAAATCACGGCGCGACTGCGGCCGGCGGCCGCACCGCAGCGCAACGCGCTGTGCCGCCGGTGACGGGGGCGGCGGCGACCGTCTGACAGGTGCCGCGCACTAGCGACGGAGTCGCCCACACGTCTTGTGCGGAGGTCGGCCTCTGTGACCAGCAGGCGACACACGTCACCGAGGCAGGCCCTGGTCCGTGGCGGCTGGGGACGGTCTAATAGGCGCCGAGGGAGGGCCACCACAACAGAAAAGAATCCTACTAAAAACATTTATGAAAAAATCAGTTGTAAGTGTAAACTCTATATCTTGTCGGGTAATGACAACTAAAGAATTTTTTTTCCTGACATACCTCGTGGTCCTGCCACATTAATGTGTCCACCACTTACGTTCGACGTCAGAGTGCGATAACCATTCGCAGACTGAAACGTCCCCTTAGAAAAATTATGAATAACTGTGCTGGTAAACTTCTACGTTATTTGATTTTCAACCAGCTGAGCAGAACTGAACGTACTCAGACATTTCTCTCTTTACTAATTCTGATCATCACTAAACTGACACACAATATTTTTTTTTAGCGCAACGCAATCTGACTTTGAATAATCCCCACAAAAGAATGACCCTGACTAACAATAACCTATACCTTTCATGAATCACTTACCGTACCTCACAAAAATCTTTGTTACTCGAACTACTGCAATACAGCGAGCGCCAATACTGCAGGTAAGTAAAATATGAGTATTTTAAACATAGCTGCGCAACAGCAACGGTTCCACGTAATAAGATTAAAAACAGCCGACCAGTTGCAAAGGATAAAGTAATCTTTACCTAGGTTTCGATAGATTTAAATCTATCTTCTTCAGAAGGCGGCAGTATTACATTATGCGCTCTCCAACTTCCATGTACTTATTTTTATTTGTCTGACAAACCCTATTCTCAGGGCTATATTTTATTTGGGCTAATGGAGCTATGCAGATGTTTGTAAAAACGACAATGACATATCGCTCCATGTTAATGTAATACTGCCGCCTTCTGAAGAATATAGATTTCAATCTATCGAAAGCTAGGTAAAGATTACTTTATCTTTTGCAACTGGTCGGCTGTTTTTAATCTTATTAAGTAAAATATTCTAACTAATGAATGCACTAACTACTGATAGCCGGCCGCGGTGGCAGTGCGGTTCTAGGCGCTCCTTTGATAAAGAGCAAACAATGTATTTACCTTATTAATACATCATATATATATATATATATATATATATATATATATATATATATATATATATACTGGGTGGTCAGAAAATGTGTGAAATGCTTGCAGGGATGTTACAGGGCAGGTTGTACTGAGACATAAATGTTAAGAAAGAAATTCGATACGTTGGTCCGTTTCCGAGTTATTTAGCATAGAATAAAGCCAATCGGGGCGTCAGGCGTCGCATTCAAGCGGCCTGCCAGGGGCGGTGTTGCCCAACGAGTGCTTTGTCTCGTTAGCTGAAACTTGAATTTACGCGCGCGACGATCTGATTGGCTAACTTCAATGCTAAATAACTCGGAAACGGCGCAACGTATAGAATTTCTTACTCAACATTTATGTCTCAGTACACCCTTCCCTGTAACATCCCTACAAGTACGAGGGTCAGTCAAAAAGTAATGCCTCCTATTTTTTTTTCTACGTTTGTCAGGAAATTTAAATGCAACTACATAGGTTGAAAACCACACCATTGAGGATCATTTTGTCATTTTTCAATGTAATCTCCGCCCATCTCTACAGTTTTGGTCCATCTTTGAACAAGGGCATGTATCCCAGCACGGTAAAAATCACAGCTCTGCTTCCTAAGCCATTGACGCACGGATGTTTTGACGGCCTCCTCATCTTCAAAATGAATCCCACGATGAGCTTCTTTTAGTGGCCTGAACAGATGGAAGTCTGATGGTGCCAGGTCAGGGCTGTATGGGGGATGAGGCAAAACTTCCCATCCAATTTTGACAATCTCGTCAGAGGTGTGACGACTGGTGTGTGGTCTTGCATTGTCATGCAAAAGAAGAACATCTGCCATTGATTTTGTTGGGCGAACTCGCTGAAGACGTGCTTTAAGTTTGTTGAGGGTTGTGACGTATTGAACAGAATTTATTGTGCATCCCTGCTCCAAAAAATCTACCAGAATCACACCCTCTGTATCCCAGAAAACTGTTGCCATAACTTTCCCTGCCGATCGCACAGTTTTGAATTTTTTCTTCCTCGGCGAGCTTGTGTGACGCCACTCCATTGACTGCCTCTTTGATTCGGGTTCAAAAAAATGCACCCATGTTTCGTCCCCGGTCACAATTTTTTTCAGAAACTCATCTCCCTCCAAACGGAAGCGCTGCAAGTGTTGGGAGGCTATTGTTTTCCTTGCCTCTTTATTCTGATCGGTTAACATTCTTGGAACCCACCGTGCACAAACTTTTGAGTACCCCAATTGTTTAATAATCGTGATCACACTGCCTTTACTAAGAGAAATAATGCGACACACTTCATCTGCAGTCACCCGACGGTCACCACGAATGATGTCATCAACTTGCTGAATGTTGTGTGGAGTCACTGCACTCACCGGCCTGCCGCTCCGCTTTTCGTCAGTCAACGGTGTTTGCCCTTCAGCTTCCTTACAACGACGAACCCATCGTCTAACAGTGCTGACATCCACTGTCACAACACCATACACCTTCTTCAGTCTTTCATGAATGCGTATGGGCGTTTCACCTCCTGCATTCAAGAATTCAATCACACAACGCTGTCTCAAACGAACATCGATGTCGGCCATCTTACAAACTTCTGCTGTGCTGCCACCTGTTGACACAGAAAGTTACTACTGCAGTGGATTGCAGAAGAAGGTTTGAGGAATGGCGCCAAATTCAAATTTTTCACTTAACTTAATTTCTTTAAGTAGAAAAAAAATGGGAGGCATTACTTTTTGACCGACCCTCGTATTTCACACATTTTCTGACCATTATATATATATATAATGACATCCATCGTTACAAATTTCCTTTTTCTGGCGGACACGACCAGATCGTCTGCTCAAAAGTATGGCATCTCTCTCTCCACATCCACCACTGCCAGCGGCTCACCTCCAACTGCACAACGCTACGCACAGTTCACATCCAACTGCCCAACACTACAATAGCGAATATGCCAACAATGCCAACTAGCCACAGACTGCACACAACACGGTCAGTGATATTCATACAGAGCGCTACGTGGCGTTACCAACATAAAAACCTAAACAGCCTACTTACAAGACAGCAGATGGCGGCACCAGCAGTCAGTGATACGTAACTCGCCGGTGGCGGGGGTTGAGAATAGATGGGAGAGGAAGTTCAGTTATTGTAGTGATGCAACCTCACTCTGGTGTCGGGGTACAGGGGGGGGGGGGAGAAGGTACAGTCGTAATGATGCGGAAAAAGAACCGATTTATCGGACGTTCGATAGAGCATGAGTATTGGATTTCGAGCAAAGGATGGAAACAATTTCGAAAAGGCTAAGTTGGTAAACGGTTCGCATGCTACCGTTATTAAAGTATACCGTGCACGACAACAAAATGACGCTATTCAAAATTGCTGCCATGCCAACTGCGGTGCACCACGGCAGGGGTGAACGACGGCTCCGTAAATTTCTGATGGCGAATAGACATGCAACTGCTGGGCAACTGATTGACCAGATCAACCAAGAGGCTACCAACACTCTCCACAACGACAGCTGCAGGCGCCTGCTTAATGCACCCATGCTGACAGCGACGAAGGCTGGAATTTGCACAGCAACAGTGCAAATGGACGTCCACTGTGTGGCGACAGGTGATCCTTCCAGATGTAGCACGCCTCATGCTCCACCAGACACATGGTCGTTGGCGTATATGACGTCAAACTTCAGAAAGCAAACAAAGAGGAAGCGATATGGCCTAGGGAACGTTTCCGTGGCTTTCCCTGGATAATGTCGTCATTATGGAAGGCACAATGCATCAACAAAAGTGTGCATCTGTCTTTGGATACCATGTCCACCCCAAGACGCAGTTTCCTTTTTACTCGGCACGATGGCGTCTTTGAGCAGGATAATGCAACTTATCACACAGCCTGCAGTGTACGTGCATCGTACGTAGAGCACCAAGATGGGTTTAACGTACTTCCCTGGCCACCAAACTCGACGGATTTAAAATTAATCGAGAATCTGTGGGACAATGTCGATCAAGGTAATAGCGCCATTGATCCTCACCCGGAGGCCCAGCGCACGTGGCCACAGCACTGGAGCTGATACGGTTGAAAACAATTCTGTGTACCACGAAAGTCAGTAGTTCTACCATTGTAAATACACAACGTCAATATGTCGCAACATAAGTCGGAGTAATGATTCTAATAAGCGGGAAGCCTAGTAGAAACTGTGCCAGCAGGGAGTGTGGGCGTGGGACTGAAGCGTACTGTTGGTTTCACGGGACATCATTCAGTATTTATTGGTAAACACGCAATCACTATATTACTTCTCATGGTTAGAGCAATTTCATAATCGTGATAACATACACTACTGGCCATTAAAATTGCTACACCACGAAGATGACGTGCTGCAGACGCGAAATTTAACCGACAGGAAGAAGATGCTGTGATATGCAAATGATTAGCTTTTCAGAGCATTCACACAAGGGTGGTGCCGGTGCCGTCACCTACAACGTGCTGACATGAGGGAAGTTTCCAACCGACTTCTCATACACAAACAGCAGTTGACCGGCGTTGCCTGGTGAAACGTTGTTGTGATGCCTCGTGTAAGGAGGAGAAATGCGTACCATCACGTTTCCGACTTTGATAAAGGTCGGATTGTCGCCTATCGCGATTGCGGTTTATCGTATCGCGACATTGCTGCTTGCGTTGATCGATATCCACTGACTGTTAGCAGAATATTGAATCGTTGGGTTCAGGAGGGTAACACGAAAAGCCGTGCTGGATCCCAACGGCCTCGTATCACTAGCAGTCGAGATGACAGGCATCTTATACGCATGGCTGTAATGGATCGTGCATCCACATCTCGATCCCTGAGTCAACAGATGGTGACGTTTGCAAGACAACAAACATCTGCACGAACAGTTCGATTACGTTTGCAGCAGCGTGGACTATCAGCTCGGAGACCGTGGCTGCGATTACCCTTGACGCTGCACCACAAACAGGAGCGCCTGCGATCGTATACTCAACGACGAACCTGGGTGCGCGAATGGCAAAACGTCATTTTTTCGAATGAATCCAGGTTCTGTTTATAGCATCATGATGGTCGCATCCGTGTTTGGCGACATCGCGGTGAACGCACATTGGAAGCGTGTATTCGTCCTTGCCATACTGGCGTATCAAATGGTTCAAATGGCTCTGTGCACTATGGGACTCAACTGCTTAGGTCATTAGTCCCCTAGAACTTAGAACTAGTTAAACCTAACTAACCTAAGGACATCACACACATCCATGCCCGAGGCAGGATTCGAACCTGCGACCGGAGCGGTCTCGCGGTTCCGGACTGCAGCGCCCAGAACCGCACGGCAACTACGCCGGCTACTGGCGTATCACCCGGCGTGATGATATGGGATGCCATTGGTTATACGTCTCGGTCACCTCTTGTCCGCATTGACGGCACTTTGAACAGTTGACGTTACATGTCAGATGTGTTACGAGCCGTGGCTCTACCCTTCATTCGACCCTTGCGAAACCTTACATCTCTGCAGGATATTGCGCGACCGCATGTTGCAAGTCCTGTAGGGACCTTTCTGCATACAGAAAATGTTCGACTGCTGCCCTGGCCAGCACATTCTCCAGATCTCTCACCAATTGAAAACGTCTGGTCAATGGTGCTCGAGCAAGTGGCTCGTCACAATACGCCAGTCACTACTCTTGATGAACTGTGGTATCGTGTTGAAGTTGCATGGGCAGCTGTACCTGTACACGCCATCCAAGCTCTGTTTAACTCAAGGCCCAGGCTTATCAACGCCGTTATTACGGCCAGAGGTGGTTGTTCTGTGTACTAATTCTCATGATCTATGCACCCAAATTGCGTGAAAATATAATCACATGTCAGTGCTAATATAATATATTTGTCTAATGTATATCCGTTTATCATCTGCATTTCTTCTTGGTATAGCAATTTTAATAGCAAGTAGTGTAGTTTAACGTCCACCTGCATTTCATTTTGCCCTTTGCGATTCGCTACAGACGTTTATAAGTTAGTTCTCGATTTATTTTGAAACCACTCTTCGACACACAACTCTAAACTGAGTCGTAACACATAACAATTGCATATCTTTAGGTGGAAGCGATGAATAAAAATCTGTACCAAAACCGGAATTGGAAACCGGGTTCCTGCTCACTAGGCAGATGCATTATTTACCACGCCACTCTGGCACAGTGGAATCAGTTTCATTCGCTTACAGCACTTATGCCTACGTTTCAGGCAGAATGGCCCGTTTTATTCGATATACAATTGTAGAACCTCTGCATTGCTGTTTGAGTTAAGGGGGTGCACAAAGTGGGCTGAGACGTGAGTGGTAATTTGGATTGAGGAGGGACGGCTGCTACGGTAGTCCGTGCTGTCTACAAAGACGCTGTGCCAGGGTGGCGTAGTGGTTAGTGCATCTGCCTAGAGAGCAATAGCTCCAGCTTCTAATCCCAGCCTTCGTACTAATTTTTATTCGTCACTTCAGTCTGCACGTATACACAATAAATGTTTGAGATCTGAAAATACCTCCAGAACCGTGTAGATTCATTTGATATATGAGCTGGCTTCACATATGAATGTACTGAATCCTTATAGTAATACTAATTTTAAACATTGAGTGAATGAGGAAGAATCTTGGCAACCTAAACAGTACACTGACATATTCAGTTTAATAAAATACGAACTCATGCTAGGAAGTAACGGTAAACTGCCGCAAATGGTTCAAATGGCTCTGAGCACTATGCGACGTAACTTCTGAGGTCATAAGTCGCCTAGAACTCAGAACTACTTAAACATAACTAACCTAAGGACATCACACACATCCATGCCCGAGGCAGGATTCGAACCTGCGACCGTAGTGGTCGCTCGGTTCCAGACTGTAGCGCCTAGAACCGCACGGTCACTCTGGCCAGCAACTGCCGCAAACTAAGACACAAACGTGACTGAAAAGGCAGCTAAAATGGGTAACGCTGTAATCCTACAATAACAGCTTGAAACAACTTTGCTCATACAACAACCAACCAGAATGTTTTACAAACAACGTCACTCGTATACTGATCAATGACAATGTTTGCCGGACAACATAGCTCAAACACTGATGAGCCACACTATGCATACGCATCACACTGCTGTACTACCTCACAGCATCAAACAGGAACACACACCAAATATCCTCTACCAGAACATAATACACAGTGATGCTCCGAAAACAGACAACAACTTCAGCTCCGGCGATCGCTGGCGTGGTGGTTAACATTTAAAAACCACGCTAACATAACATCGCCACCTTCGCGTTCATGCTTTTCGGAACTTGACAGACGTAGCATCCACCGGGTGCCGTACTAGCTGACGCATAGCTTTTACTCATTGCCCGTAAGTGGGTACTAACGTCGTCGCTCAAAAATGGTTCAAATGGCTCTGAGCACTATGTGACTTAACATCTGAGGTCATCAGTCCCCTGGAACTTAGAACTACTTAAACCTAACTAACCTAAGGACATCACACACATCCATGCCCGAGGTAGGATTCAAACCTGCGACCGTATCAGTCACGCGGTTCCAAACTGAAGCGTCTAGAACCACTCGGCCACCGCGGCCGGTCCTCGTCGCTGAGTGGTAGCATCTGCGTGACATCAGAACACAGACTGGCTGCTTGCCGACCCACTCCAGCACTCTTGTCTGTTCACATCCTCGTCCCAGGCAGACTCTCCCAAACATGCGCACCAGCACGGTGTTTTGACTTCCTACTAGCAGTTGTTAACACCAGCAACACAACATTCACACCAAACCGTCTCTGACATTGACAAGCAGAGATGTCCATCGAACGGCTTAGGAACTGAGGCGGTCAGAAGCTACAGCGCTTTAAAACAGATATAGGTACGTTAAAACAACACACCACCCTCACATATCTTTGTGCAATGAAAAATAACATAATTAGGCACCCTCATCACAGATAAAACCTCCACCCCCTCTCCCACAATCCACATCCCTGACCAGCTAATGCACAAATACAGTTTACCATCATCCCCATCATGTCACAGAAGCGATTTCCACACAATAACAATGAAATGTAGAAAATAATTTCATATACTGATGTACAATGTAGAAAGTATGATTGGGGAATACAAGTACTAGTTTCTTGTTAACATCTGGGACTGATAGAAGGATCTAATTACAATTTCATGCCCACCACTGACACTCACTCCTGCCCAAATAGTCTCGTATCCAGATGTCTGTCTTGGTGGATTTGAGTTTCTTGTCCACTGCGCAAAACATGTCATCCCTTTCATTTCCCATTGTCCTATGATCCCAGATACACTTAAATTTTGCTCAACAAGGTCACTGCTGTCAGTTTATTACGTGATATTCGTTGCATTTTACGAGCTTTTCAAAATCTGGCGCTTTGTTGCGAATTCTTTGGCAGTTGATCACTGTACAGGAGGATGGGATGGGGACATTTCTTTGGATCTTCACTATTACTTCGAGCTCTTCTACAGTTATAATTGTCTCGAGCCGCTGAAGAGTCAATCTCCAAAGACCTTGTGTACACCAAGCAAACAGGGCTACATGGGTAGATCTGATGGGCGCTGCACACCTGACTCATTTTAATGGACCCTCAGCTCTGTGGCACAAGTGCAGGAATTCACAGCCCCGTCAGAGGTTCCAGTCCTCCCTTGGGCGTGGGTGTGTGGTGTCTTTAGAGTAAGTTATTTTAATTTAGTTCAATTAGGGTGTAAGTCTAGGAACAGATGACCTCAGCAGTTTGGTCCCATAGTCCTTACCACCAATTTCCAAATTTTTCACAGCCTGGCTTGTCCCAGAACGTTCGAAACCTCTGGATCAAGCATCCCATTCGACTCCAAATCCACGGAATCCACTATGAGTTCCGTGAAAAATGCTGCAGATGCACCGCGGCTACAAAAATCAGGAAATATCGCCATGTACATGTCAAGAGTGCGATAGTATCGCACACACGAGATATAAAAGAGCAGTGCACTGCCGTAGCTGTGATTTGTACTTAGATGATTCATGTGAAAAGGTTTACGATGTCATTATGGCCGGACGACGGGAATTAACATATTTAAAACTCGGACGCAAGAGACAATCCATTTCGAAAATCATTAGGGAATTCAATATTCCATGATCCACAGTGTCAAGAGTGTAACGAGAATACAAAATTTGATCTATTACCTGTCACCACGGACAATCAGAGTGGCCGATGGCCTTCACTTAACGACCGAGAGGAGAGGCGATTGCTTGGAGTTTTCAGTGCTACCAGACAAGCAATACAGCGTGAAATAACCGCAGACACCAATGTGGGATGTACGACAGACGTCTTCGTTAGGGCAGTCCGGCGAAATTGTACGTTGGTGGACTATGGCAGCAGACGACCGACTCCAGTGCCTTCGCTCACACCATTGCTTGCAGCGTTTCTCCTGGACTCGTGACCATATTGGTTGGACTAACCAACACTGGAAAACCGTAGTCATGAATTTCAGTTGGTGTGAGCTGATTGTAGGGTTCGAGTGTGGAGCAGAACCCACGAAGCGATGACCGAAGTTGTCAATAAGGCACTGTGCAAGTTGTTGGTGGCTCTGTAATGGTGTGAGCCCTGTTTACATGGAATGGACTTCATCCTCTGCTCCAATTGAATCGATCATTAAGTAGAAAGTGTTATGTTCGGCTACTTGGAGACCATTTGCAGTTATTCATGGTCTTCATGTTACCAAAAAAAGATTGAACTTTTACGGATGAAAATGCTCCATATCACCGAGCCACAATTGTTCGTGATCGGTTTGAAGAATAGTTCGATAGAATGATTTGGCCACCGATATCGCACGACATGAATTCCATCGAACGTTTATGGGACATAATCGAAAAGTCGTGTTGGGTACAAAATCCTGTACCGGCAACGCTTTCGCAATTGCGGACGGCTGTAGGGGCAGAATGGCTCAATATTTTTGCAGGGGACTTCCAGCGACTTGTTGAGTCCATGTCACGTCGACCTGCTGCACTACCAGGGCCAAAGGAGGCCCATCACGATATTAGTAGGTCTCCCGTGATTTTAGTCACCTCAGTGTAATGCATTTCGTTGAAACTCAGTTTGCGAGGCTGAGCTTCTCAACTTTGCTCTGCCACTCGCTGTAATGATCCAAATATGACCTAGGAGACGAGACGACAGTGACTTTTTTTTCAACTCGGCAGAATCTGCCTACCGTTCACTCACTGGTTGCCGGAACAGCCTCTTCAGCAGGTTGAATAGGCTCTCCAAGCTATACACCGACTGCAGAATTTGCCCCTTCACATCTGATGATATTTCCCTAAGACATTTCGGCATAAGTATGAACATGAAGGCGTTACCATTAAACGTTGCAAACAGTATATGTTATAATAACGAGAAGGATAGCTGTCTGTAATTCGCAGATGGAACTGTCTCTTAGCCGAGCGATCTAAGGCGCTGCAGTCATGGACTGTGCGGTTGGTCCCGGTGAAGGTTCGAGTCCTCCCTCGGGCATGGGTGTGTATGTGTTTGTCCATAGGGTAATTTAGGTTAAGTAGTGTGTACACCTACGGACTGATGACTTTAGCAGTTAAGTCCCATAAGATTTCACACACATTTGAACATTTTTGAACTGTCTCTCTCTCTCTCTCTCTCTCTCTCTCTCTCTCTCTCTAAGAAGTGTTGGCAGAAGAGCCAACACCGTGTTGCTGGAGGAGGCCGAAATGCACGCTTTTAAGCTCACGCCGATTGGCGTGAGGTCTGGAACAAGGTAAAGGAATTAATAGTAGCAAATAAAGTACGTAGTTGATGTAATACTTAACTTTAATCCATAATTGGAGAACATCGCTCTTGATGGTACATGTTTTATAATTTCAATATTAACTGGTAATGGCGCCTTGCTAGATCGTAGCAAATGACGTAGGTGAAGGCTATGCTAATTATCGTCTCGGCAAATGAGAGCGTAATTCTCAGTGATCCATCTCTGGCAAACTCTGCTGTACAACTGGTGCGAGTGCCAGGACGTCTCTCTAGACCTGCCGTGTGGCGGCGCTCGGTCTACAATCACTCACAGTGGCGGCACGCGGGTCCGATATATACTACCGGACCGCGGCCGATTTGAAGGCTACCACCTAGCAAGTGTGGTGTCTGGCGGTGACACCACAATCTATCTATCTATCTATCTATCTATCTACCTATCTCTCCCCTAGCGTTCAATCTGTTGTGCGAGATGCACTGTTTCTCATTATTTGGAATTTTTGGTATTTTTGTTTTGTCTTTGTGGTCTGAAGCTGATACTGTCGTCTCAGTTTCCATATAACCCGAGAGAGGGAAACCGTGTGCATCTGTGTATAAATGGTATAAACATTGATCTGCATGTTATTGTACGAATGTTGTTCAATAAGTAAGTTTCATATTTTCTTTCCTTGCAAAATAAACTGTGTCCGTGACATGTGGGGCCTGGTGAATTCTACAGGTAAGTGTTGAAAATGCTCAAGGTGGGTTACGATGGACATAGCAACATCTCGCTAGTACGCTGCCAGTTAGCGTGGAGCCATCACTAAAAAGTGCTCGACTTGTGATCTTCACTGTGCCATCCATTTTTTTCGAAGCAAACCAACTATCCGCTGACGAAGTCCATCAGCAGTTAATGTCTGTCTATGTTGGAGGCTGTATGGCCACGCAATGGTTCAACGTTGACGTGTACAGCTTGTGGAAGCTAGCGATGATGTGCACACAGCAGCGCACAGTGAAGTCCATCATAGCGACATGTAAAGATGCCGCATTGCAGTTCCCAGTGTTGTGGAGGAAAATCGTCGCGTTGCCGTTGACATCCTAAAACACGTACCTACCATCTTCACTGCCGCGAGTTCTGTACAAGATGGGTGCCACGTTTGCTGAGTAACGTTCACAAGCAGCAACGCATGGATTCAGCTAGAAAGTTTCTGGAAAGGCTTCACAGAGTGGGAAAGTTGCTTTTCAAATGACTTGTTACTGGAGACGAGACCTCGCCTATTACTCAACTCCCAAGACAAAACGTCAGGGCATGATGTGGAAGAAATCTGGCGGAAGTTCCCCAAAAACAACAAACATCACATGTGTTATGGCACCCACCTTTTGAGACTGTCGGTGGGCGTTACTCCTTCACTACGTGCCTCGCAACACCATAATAAATGCACTGATGGTTCTGTAACATCTTGAGGAATCGGCGAACTGCCGTCAAATGAAAAGTCTTGCACTTTTATCTTACAAACTTGTTTCCAACCCCCCCCCCCCCAACCCCCCCACCCAAGCCCCCTGTCAATGCTCGACCTAATGAAACTGGAATATGGCGGGAACGCTTCCCAGCTGAATTCACTCAGACAAATCGGCCCCGAGATTTGTAATTTTGTTTTGGCTTTTGTAAACGGTACTGAAATAAATACATTTTCTCCATGTTTTAACCACCTAAGAGAATCGAAGCATTTGATATGTGGTGCTACCAACGAATGTTTAAAATTCGGTTGAGTGATAAGATAAGGAATGAGAAGCTTCTGCGCAGAGTCGGAGAGAACAGGAATATGTGGCACACACTGACAGTGAGAAGGGACAGGATGATACGACGTCTATTATCGGGAAATGTCTTCAATGGTACGAGAGAGAGCTGTAGAGGGCAAAAACTGTAAGACAGTTTAAATAATTGCGGAATTGGATCGCTAGTGCTACTCTGAAATGAAAAGGTTGGCACAGGAGAGGAATCCGTGGCGGGTCGCTCAAACCAGTCGAAAGACTGATGACTCAAAAAAAAAAAAAATCATCTAAACAATCTGTTCCATTCATACATCAACTCCTTACCCTCGTAGCCTCTTATGTTTGGTTTCATATAATTACTGATAACATTTAACTGTTCGCGCCCATTGCGGGACAATCTCGTTGGTAATTTTCGTGTTATATGATGGTAAGAACAATTTTTCGAATTCACCTTTTGGTGCCCAGCGTGGGGCTTCGATTTGATTTTATTCTTGCTTTTCCGCTGGTTTGAGAATTTATAAATTTTCAGACACGACTCAGGAATAATTCCCATTTCTTCATTAGAATATGCTAACCTCTTTGAGTATGATGACACGCGCAAGGATGGTGTGTTTGTGATGAGCTGGGTGCTGGAAATGTGCTGTATGAAGTAGATGTAGCTGTTGCCAGTTTTTTTTAGTTTCGGTTTACACAGCCTTCCCCGTATTTTGTGCAGCTCTTTTAAAACACGTAGTTTGTTGTTATGAATATTCTGTTCCACGTTTTCATTGTTGTGTTTGTGGATACCACCGTTCCCATCAGCGTTGTACTTTCTGTCTCAGTTTGTTTTGTGCAGCTGTTTTAGTTTGTGGCTTCGTTTTTATATGTAACTGAGATTGTTAAATATGGAAACCGTCACCCCTATGGAAGACATTTGGTGTGTGAGTGAGAAAGGAAAGGCACGTCTATCGGGAGTACGCAGAATAAGAGTGCATTAGAAACAGGCAGGCCAGTTGAGGAGAGTTCGAGGGTGAGCGAGGAAACACAAGGCAAGACTCTTTGGGAAAGGAAAAGTCAGAGACCACTGAACCGAATTCTCGCGATATTAGAAAACCGCACATCACAGTTAACCATCATGAGGTGTGAGAATAAGACACGATTTGAATGGCTGGAAGCCGAGCCATAACTTCCCAATCAGAAGCTTAATGGGCAGATTGCTTAAGTTAGGTACGAATTAGAGACCGAAACCAGAAAGATACGGAGTCAGTAATAGCATGGACGAGGTAAGAAAAGAGAGTGAAACGAAGGTTGACAAGTTAGAAACGCAGGTAAAGGCGAAGATGACTGACATCTCTGTGTACGTTGATGAGGAAGGTAAACCGTCAAAGAAAAAAGAAAATTTTTTTTAAAAAAAGCGATTGTCGTCCTCGAGCAAGAAGTGTCTGCAACGCGACAGTAATGTCCTTGTAAAGCAGGTCACGCCAACGGATTTGCGGGACGCATTCCCGATGCACGGGGTGCACGTACCACTGCTTTAAGTTCGGCCGAGCTCGCAGTATCTACCCGAATGCATACCTAAAGCATTTAGACGCGTATCTGCTCGCGAAAGGAGTGGCAGAATGGCTCCGAGCACTATGGGGCTTAGCGGCTGAGGTCATCAGTCCCCTAGAACCTAGAACTACTTAAACCTAACTAACCTAAGGACATCACACACACGTATTCTCGAGGGAGGATTCGAACCTGCGACCGTAGCGGTCGCGCGGTTCCAGACCGTAGCGCCTAGAACCGCTCGGCCACGCCGGCCGGCGTGGCAGAATGTAATGCTTTACTCGTTGCACAACAGACTCGGGGTTGACGTAACAGTTTGCGAGAACAGTATTACAAGGAGCTCTGCAGCAAATTTATGGCAACGTACTGAAACCTGATCCCACAGGCCATTGCAAAGATGACGATATATCTAGGACAGTATGTACCACAGTCAAGACAATCCATGGCAACATACACTGCTTACTTTCTCGTTCTGACGGTTACTTTGACGACAAAATGACGCGTGAGGAATGCTGTAGCACAATGCGCTCACATTTTCCTGCTCACGTCCAACATGCACTCGTCGGAGCACAGTTCCTTGATATTTTCAGATCTCTAGACGACATTGAGGAGCAGGAGAAACAAAGGAGGGCACACGCTGGCGCGAAGAGGACTGACACTATGATTTGCTCGGCACAGTTACAGGAAGAATTGCACAATAACGGACGAAGGATAGAAGGAGGGACTAAGCGAGAGCGAGATAGACGTCGTAGTCCACGCTCCGGGGGTGCAGTGCAGGAACGAAGTGCCACACCACAGACGCCACGTGAAATGCGTGCAAGCTTAAAGAGAGTGGTCGTGAAAGTACTGGATGTACCTCAGGCATAGGAGCGCTAGGCACACAACTGAATGACCAAAGACAATTAGGTATCGCAGGGGACACTGCAGTGAAGAACGATCATCACATTCGCAATGTGTTGTACTCACAGTCGCAAGTGCAAGACGACACTGATCAGTACTTTGATGATCCAGAGGTGCCGGAAAAAGCGGACAGTCGGTGTCCTCTCATTGAAATAACCGTGGAGGGAATTCAGACGAGAGCATGTCTGCATGAATAGTGGGAAATAATAGCACTTTTAACTTCTTTTTAAGCAAAATTGGTAGAGAGTGGTAGTAAATTAGCTGAGAAATCCATAAAAGGAAGCTCACTAATTCTCGCTTCTGGAAGCGACCGAAGAATTGGCTTCCATGTGAATGCAGCTGTCATCTTTCGACTGTCGTTCGATTGTATAATCGGTAATGACATACTCTCGAGTAGAGCGGTGATTATGGATTGGACCACTAATGTTGTGGTCGATTTGTTCATAGATCCGGTGGCAGGGGGTGCAGAGGGTACTAAGGCCACAATTAATTTGGTAAAATGTAAGGAGGACGAGGACATTTTCACAGCCGACGAAAGGGAAGTTGACGGATATAATGCGACATATGTAATTTTAGGCTTTAGAGGTCCAGATGCCGTTAATGAGTAAACTCGTGTTGCAACCAAAGCCGCCCATGCGAGCACGGAAGACAAGGAATATAATAATATTCAGCTGGAGACCACAGTTAAATGCCGTGACAACAAGCGCGCCGAGACAATGAAGAAGGCTGTAGGTGAAGCCGCCACAGCAACTGAGAAGCAAATGTGAAGTGCGGAATGCGAAAGCAATTGCAGAGTGGCTGAGGAACACTGTGAAGTGCGCTACGAAAGTACTTGTATAGTACACACCCATTCGCCAGTAGTAGAAGACAATGTTGTTCCATCCACCGTAGAAACACGTGCGAAAGTCAGACGTTTATCGGACGACCGATGGCGTTTCCATGCGTCAAAGAGGTGAGATAAATTTATCACGTCTCACTCAGAAACAAGGGACACAGTAAATGGCGTCCTATGTACAGACGATCAGCCACAATTGGGCGTGGAAAACGCAAAGGCCGATCCGTCTGGAAAGAGTATTCAAGCTAACCCACCATTGAGAGTGGGGCAGAGACAGGTGGTGTACAAAATCATCATGGATTTCAGGGGCATCTTCTCGTTGCTGCCGGGAAGGATTCGGGGAGCAGTCCACGAGTTTATAGTAAAGTATGATCGGCCATCGATAAGGAAGCATCGCAAACCTACCAGGGAAGCGATACAGGGGATGGAGACATATCGCGGACTGCGTCGGAATATTGATTCCGCTCGCGACTGTACCTAGAAAAGACGGATCTGTCCGTTTTTGTCACATTAAAACAGACGGAACAGGGCCGGAACCTATCCAGGACATAGTGCGCTTATTCTCGGGAAAAATTTCGCTTTAAACCTTTGACATTACGGTGGGTTTTAATCAAGGATATCTCGATCCTTTCTGCCGAAAGTACACTGCCCCCTTATTCGAAGGGAAACAGTACGTGTACAACCGAATGCAATTTGAGCTTAAAGACTCAAGTTCAACTTTCGTGAGAGGCCTGAATGATATAGTCACACCAGAGGTGAGGGAATTTTGTGTTGCAGACATCAATGACATAATTACGGCGTCTGCAATATCTGAAGAACAAATGTGCCACGTAAATAAGATATTGGTGGTACTTCAGAGATATAACGTGACGCTCAGGCCTGACAAAGCGAACCAAATGCACAAACAGAGTGTTATATCTCGGGTTAAAGATTTCGCCGGAAGATATCCGTCAGGACAATTCAAATTGATGGAAATCACAAAAATGAAATTGGCATCCCGAGCACGAGAATTAAGACAGTTCTTCGGCCTTATTTCATTTTACCGGGCCGCATTGTCAACTTCGCGCAAATGTTGAGTCCTCTATACGTGGTGTTGAAGAAGGGTAACAAGTGGAGCTGGTGAAACAGGGAGGAAAGTGCATTCGAGAAGGTTAAGTTTGCGTTCCATGACGCTATTTGTTTTGCGCATGATGATTTCTCGGCCCCTTTCCAAGTGCGCAAGGCATTGGGGGATGTCTACAACAGGAACCCAAGGATGGAAATGTTAACGTTGTGTCTACATGCAGCCGGAAGCTACTGGACACGGACACACGGTATTTCACTATCGAACTAGAAATGCTGGCAATTGTCTATGTGACAAAACAGTTAAGAAGATACTTGCTCGGCCGGAAAACTTGTTTATATATAGACCACCAAGCTGTAACGTTTTTAAGAAATTTTCCTTCTTTTTCACTTGCTGCTTTTGTTTACTGACCTACCGTCTGATTGCTTATGGTGGGTTTGTGTATGCCTCTTCGCCGCTGTGACTGGGTCCGGGGTCCGAGGTGGTAGTGTATTACTACCCCGGCACCCGACTCCACTCCCACCATTGCCCGTGTGCCGCCAAGCAAAGATGGACAGAGGAAGAGGAAAGAAAGGAGAGGAGACAGTGTGTCCCATCACCGATTTGGAGTCACGGTGAGTATCTTGGAAGGACTTCAAGTCCGTGACAGCCGCTCGCAATTTCTATATGTATCCTTGAATTTGCTACTTCTCTAGTAAAACTATTTGTAACTACTACTCTAACTTGCATACTAATATATTTACAAAACTACGATTTTAACCATTCCCACCGGTCAACAATCCGGTCGTTAGCTCCTCCTAGCCGCGCAAACGACTCAGCCTGTCCAGTGGATTTCCCCGATCTACTCCCGTATCTGTCGGGTTGGGCTCTGTACAGGGGAACCACAATTAAGATCCTTCTGATCAGGCTCTAAGAGCTACTTGACATTAAACCCCTTCCTGACTGCGAACCTGATGGGACTGGACTAGATGATTTTCTGGAAGACAGCTAGACGTGTTTATATTGTATCGTCGCTAGTAGTGTTTACGCTGCTCTCCGATGAGATGTCTTCAGATGCAAACTCATCACCGTACACCCAGTGAACTTCTTTTCGTCTCTGAATAAAGGCTGGCCTTCTGTGCTGTCTTGTTCTCAGGTATTTTGTATGAATAGTTTTGGAGATATCTTCAGTTAGTTGATTAATGGTTGGCCTAATGTTCATAGTCGTAAATCATGTGTTTGTTCAATGTTTGGTGTATCTGTGTGTAGTGTGTGTCTAATGTTTATGTATTGTCTACAGAAAAAGACGATATGTTCAGGAGAACCTTCTTCCCTACATGTGCACCTAGGTGGCTGCCACAGACTCACGCGGTTCAAGTGCGTGAGATAAGGGCCGTGTCCCGTTAGGAAATATGTCATACCGCGGTCGGGATCGGAATGTGTAAGTTTTAGTCTTTCCCTTATGTTGGGGAAGAAGTTGTATAGTCTCCGGTCCTGATCACTGTTGTCCCACGCAACCTGCCAGGTATCCAATCACCACACCTTTAGTTGGCGTATTGTTTGTATCGGTACACCAGTGATCTTCCGAACCTGGTGTTGTCTCCCCAGTACGTCGCTCTTCTGTATCTTATTGTGAGATCTATCGGAAATACTCCAAGTGCCACACAGTGCTTCAGCTGGAGTGGTACCGAAAGCCCCAGATAGTCTCAATAATACACTTCTCCGCCCACATTTGACAATTGTCTTGTAAGTTGATAGGCTTAATTTGTGTGTCCATGTGCTTGTGGCAAAACTTAGTACTGACTCGAAGAGAGCACAATGATATGTTCTCATGACTGTCAAGAGGAGTCGGAAGTGGTCCGAGTTTAGCCTCGTCAGTTTGTGGAGCATGTTTTCTGCTTTTTGCGTCGTGATTTTTATGTGTTATTGAAAGTCCAATTTGTCGTCGGTGTGAACCCCAAAATAGCGCGTGACCTGTTACCGCTTATTGTCGGTGTTTCTAATTTTGACTGTCGGGTTTCTCTGCAGGATACCTTTCAGCAGAGTGTACGTTGTTTTGTTTTCCGCTATCCTAAGTTTATTGTTGTTGCACCATTGTATGATGGTGCGTAGTATGCCATTGGCTCTTTCTTCTAGTTGGGCCCTATTGTTCCCAGCTATGACCACCGTCAGATCATCTGCGTATGCGACAATTCCAGCTGTTGTTTCATGACCCTCCAGTATCTGTAGGCGGGGTTCCAATGTGATGTCCCAGAAGATGGGGCCACAGATCGACCCTTGGGGACATCCTTTCGTGATACGTTTGATCACTTTCTGGCTGTCCATTTCCCAAACGACAGTTCTATCCCTGCAGTATTCTAATAGATTATTGTACAGAGTTCCTGGTACCTCTGGGTGTCTTAACCTCTGGAACATTGCAGGCCACCATAAATTGATTGTGTGTACGATCTCGAGACATCTGTTTATAGCATCATCGATTGATTTGCCAGGTCGAGATCCAAATTAGTGTGGGGTAAGGCCGTGAAGGATTGTGTTCGCCTGTAGTCGTTTACAGAGCAGTTTCTCTTGAATCTTGGCTAAGGTATTTATTAGGTAAGTTGGTCTATATGACTCTAGATCTGACGGATATCCGTCTAATGATTTCTTGATTATGACAGCTTTTGAGGTTTTCCATACTAGAGTTACTCTGCTCAGCCTGAATGCATCGTTTAGCAGCTTAGCTAGAAATGGGGTGATCTGTAGTGTTACTTGTTTCAGTACCTGTGAGTGGATACCGTCTGGCCTGGGTGCTTTCTCATTTTTGAGTTCTGTGATCGCTAGCGCGACTTCTTCCTGTGCAAATGGTCAGGTGGCGGTATTTGTGTAGTATGGTTTATTAAGTTCTGGGCGCTGAACTGACTGACGTTCGATGTCGTCATCAGCATTGTCGTCTGGGAGGAGCTTACGCAGAGGAATTGTGCTGTTTGTCTCCATCCTTTTGTCATTGTGCCGTCATCCTGTCTCAGCGTACCCAGAACTAGTGGGATCTTCATTTTTTTCGTTACTGTTTTGTAGGGTTCCCCCCCCCCCCCCTCCCATATGTTTGTTTGTGTTTGTGTGGGTACTTGTCTGTTCCAGAAATCCGTTCTCGTCTTAAGTAGTTGTTTATATCTGTCCTTGGCTTGCCTATCTGCATGTTGTCTTATTTGTCTATCCCTTTCAGCTACAGTACGTTTGTATAGGTGTCTGGTTCTTCTTGTCTCACGTTTAAGTCGAGTGAATTCGTTGGTCCGTGATATAACTGTAGTTTTGTGCTATGAATTGTTGAAGTGTTTTACGCGAGTGTAATGGTTTATTTGAGTTTATGTGCCCTGTAGTCTACAATACCTGCAATGTCGTCTATGTTCTTGTCTATGATTGTTTGTCTTACATTCTCTCAGCTAGCTTTGCTAAATAAGAGTTTTTTTGGAAAGTGGTGTTATACGTTTGTGTTGTTGCCGTGCTAGGGTGGATGTTGTTGCATTATGGTCACTTGTGGTAATGTATTCGTGTATTGTCCAGTTTGATGTTTGTCTGTTGGCGGCGTGATTTGCGACTGTTATGTCGATGTTAGATGTATGTCCACTGTATCCACTATACGTCGGTGTGCGTGTGTCTACTCTTTTCTCCTGTATTACGTCGCTGCCAATTCTGCCCCTGTCGCAAGTTCTGTCAGAGTTCCACAGGGTGGATCTGGCATTTATGTCGGACCTTTGTAGAGGTCCGTTTGTTCCAGCAAATTGCTGCTGATACTTCACATTTCAAATGAAGAGCATGGTAATTTGTACACGAGAGATTATTTGTTTATTTTCCACGTACTTGCACGTTAATACAAGCGAACGAACAACGTTGTATAGTATTACCGACGAGAAAAACCGATTTTCTGACACTCGATGCTGGAGATCGATCCGAACACTTCCGCTCCGCTCGTCAAATAGACGAGTAACAGGATGACACGTTGGATCCTCGTGATTCAGGAACTGGTTAAGACTAAGTACTTCGCGGGAGGGCGGCAACGAAACTGTCGAGCGAGAAAGCAATGTTACAACAATGGGACCAGGCGTGCACACTAGAATATAAGAATGAGTTAGCTGCAGCGCAAGCCCAACAGCCAGAAATCTGGAGAGTAAAGGACTGTACGATGTACGGCGTTGGTGGACAGGATCTGTGCATCGGATATACTCCACTATTGTGCACTGTCGAGCGGAGGCTATGTCTGCGGTGGAATGTGGAAGAAAGAAGGTGAAACATTTGGGTCTCTGACGCACTTTCGGAAGATTTAATCGAGCATTATCATCAGCATCTTGGCCACTGCGGAACGACGAAGTTGTGTAAGACAATCGCCCAGGTGTGGGGAGATGCCATACTCAGAAGGTAGGTTGCAGAGATAGTTAGGAAATGCAACACGTGTCAGCGTGTAACACATGAGAAAGCGATTCTGCGAGATGAAATGCATATATCACAATAGATGCACCAAATGACCTCGTGTGTGTTGAACATGAAGCCGTCTTCCAGAGAGACAGCTCGGCGGCAGTTTATTTTCGTCGTCATGGACGCGTTTACTAAGCACGTTTGGCTTTACGCCACAACCCGCACCACAATGAAAAGCTCTGCAAAAATTTGACAGAACATGTGGTAGGCCCAAGAGAGTCATTTCTGACCATGCTACAATTTTCACATCCCTGAGACGGAATACAACAATAGGAAAGGAGGGGATCAAAGTGACATATTCCTCAATTAGAAATCCTCAATCCAATACTGTAGTGCGATACACTTGCCACCTGTGAGTGTTCTTTCGGATATTGGTTTCTGACAGACACAACGCCTGGGTTCGGTACCTGTGGATGACAGAGAAGTACTTCAGTGAAACTGAACATTGCTCAACGGGATACAGACCAGTAGATCTACTGTTACAGAAACCAGAGAAGTCTGTGACTAACAGGATTGTCGGATCTCCGACGGGAGGAGAGGCAGAGACACACCAATAATGCCTTAATGGGGCCTGAGAGCTCATGATAGAGAAGACGACGAAAACAATCGAAATCGAGCAGGGAAATAGGACGAACACTTACGAGATCAAGGATCGAGCCCTCACGAGAATGCATAGGCCATCGCGTGTCGAAAAGAAAACGATACAAAGTTCTTCCACCCGAACGAGGGTCCATACTCTGTGCAACAGGTAGTAGCACATAATGCCTACACAATTTATGATGACGAGCGCTATAACATTAATCATTTATGGTTCATTAAAATTTTTATAACTTTTTTTGCTTTAAGATTTTCGCATATTGGTACTATATTTTCTGTAGATGTAAAGTCAAGTGTGCTATACTGGAGTTTGAAGTTCTTTGCATTGTATGAGAGTAATGTATGTAAAATACTATGTAAATTGTTTAATACGTTAAATAATTTTCTGATGACTTTTGTACTTGAAAATATTTGTGTGTATAAATTGTTCATGTTGATTCAAATCCGACAGTTTAAGAAATTGTGACGCTTAAGAACAATGTAAGAAACAGGTGTTACGTAAAAGCCAGTGTGCTTTTGTTTGCAACGAAAGTGACTCTGGGGAGTGGAAAAGGTGGCAAGGGCAAATTGACGCGCTACCTAGAGCAAGCATGGGATGTAAGTCACACAGTCTGTAGGCAGCAGTGACTGAGGCAACACTGTAGTGGAGCAGCAGAAACTGTGCCTGCAAATTTGCACAAAATTGCCTCGGATGAAGACTGCAAACGGCTTACGGCATACCTGCGAGTTGCTGGGTTACTGTTTGTAAAACTGAATGACGCCAAGAAGAGAAATTGAGCCCATACGGCAAGGTACTTGCAGGCTACACTGAGGGTACTGTATCCGTCATAATTGTTCGCCACACATAAGCCAACAGCCACCAGATAAGATTTTTTTTTTTGTATTTTCACTTTTGTACAGCGTGAGCGATTGATTTAAACTGTGTTTTAATAATTATTCTTGAACTTCAAAGAAATTGATTCACCCTGTTATTTCATCCTAATCATACACCTATATCGGGTTTCTTGCTGGTGTTCTTCCTGGTATTTTACAGACTTATGAAGTGCCAAATTAATATAAAGAGGCACCATTTAAATTGTTTTTGTGTTATAGAAAAAGTTTGCTTAAGTTAAATTCAGTCAGAGTGCAGCCAAGTTACTAGAATCTGTTAAATGACTAAACAGAATTCGTTCAAAGAGTAATAGCTTTACAAATTAAATTCCAGTAAGGAAGAGATTTTCTTGAAGTTAGATGTTTAGTTTAAAATGTGCGTGCTTTAGTATCTAAGTATTTTAATGTTTAAGTTTGTTGGTTATGGAAAGTGCTTTTCTGAGGGTCCCCCGGCGAAATTTTTTTAGCTTCCTTGAAGTTATCTACTGGGCTTTCTCTCTTTGAAAAACGTAATGTGTAAGGGTGTAGGCCAACATCATTTACGTAGAGTAATATTTATTTGAAGAAACAACTGAAAAGTGGCAAGAAAATAGGCTAAATTCATACTTCTGCTTTTCCAATAATTCAGTGTTTCATTGCCTGGATAGGGCGGCGACTGTTAGTACATGTTTTAAACCACTAAATGAACTTGGAACTGAGTTGTCCTACCTTCAGTATAATAGTTTTCATACTGTGTTTTTATTTAACCGCTGGTTAAGGTCTTAGGAAAAAAAGTGATAGTCTGATGTACCTATCCATTAGACACAACACACGGTCAAATCCAGTAAAAAGGATAACTCTATTGATTAGCTTGTCCTATAAACAGAACTATACTCCCATAGTGTACTTTATTTGGAAACTAAACTAAATTTTAGTAAGAGGGTTATACGTGGCTTTGTGGTGGTTTTTCCATATCATCAACATGGACAAATCCAATGAATATGGATGGTACGATACTGTATGGTATTCTGTGGTTTGTATTTACTCTGTTTTTTAGCAGTTGCATTGATTTGATTTTGTAAATCATACTGACAATATTATACACTTGTATAATGCGTTATTCATACTACAACTTCTCCCGGATAATTATTTTGTTAAAACTGCACAAGAATTCCACCTGATGTTGTGTAATATTGTTGACTGTAAGTTGTGTTCATATCACTAAAATTACAGATTGTACATCAGAGCTTTTATAATTTTTGTCTTCGATGGATTTAATTATTCTTAGCAAATTGATTATGAAAAGGAACCACAGAATACTACCCGCACACAACACTGACATATGCTACCAGAAATATTTTTCTCTGTGATTCGTGCGTAGTTTAATTTTGGCCTCATACATCAGCAATGAAATCTTGTTCATCAATAAATACCATCAGCACTGTTCTTAGAAAATGCAGTCTGATTCGATCAATTTTTTATTTTATAAATAGAGTTCAGTACCACCGGTGCACACTTATTTCTTACGCATCAGAATATTGTTTGCAGTTTCAAGTAATTTAAATTTGCCACTGTGATAAAAGTTAAGATGGCGGCCAACAAAAGACAGAGGATTTCTTTTTTAATTCAGATTTTCCCTTGCTCAATAAATAATTAATCATTTAAATTGATGCCACCAATAAAAAAATTATTAAATTGTTTTGCAAATTAGTTTAACACAAACCCATGCTATTTTCAACTAGAAGTACAGACGAAGTTGCTATATAATCGGAACTAACAATGGCTGCGCTTCTTGCAGCTATAATGAAAGAATTAATACAAAATTATAATTAAAAGCGGAAGTGATTTTCAATAATTAATCATAAATAGTTTTAACGTATTTGGCTCTATTTGTTTTTTACCAGCAAATGAACGTGAAAGTACAATAATTTTACATTAAATGTTTTTCATTCAACAGACCTCAAATCGATTCGCTTCTTGCGTCGGAGACGTACATTAAAGGAAGAAGACAAAAGGGTACAAAACAACAGAAAAGAATGACATAGATTAACAAAGAATGTGAGACAAGTATTGTCTCTGTTTTACATAATTATCATCTTTTTAATAATTAATTACATAACTGGACGAATATTATTGAGTTACGTAATTTTCCAAACGTTCTTATTCCATTCGTAATAAAAAGATATATATATATATATCGGGGATGTTATAGCTTTTCGCGTGACAGGACTATTTGTTCTGTTAGGGTATAGTATACGTGACAACATAGAAACAGGGTTTCCTGTTATTTAGGTACAAGCATACTAAATTACAATAGTAGTGGTAAGGTTATAGTGCGAGGCTGGTATATTTAACGCTTACTGCCTTAGAGCGTGCGTGGTTCAATAGAGTAATGGACAGCATTCGCCATATCGAAAATTCTAGACGACTGTTGACAATAAGTTGTATTTTGTGAATAGATTTTCTGTTGAAGTAAGTACTACGTTTTTGTTGTGCTTAGACAGTGACTTTTGTGTGTGCCTGGACTGAGTGACTTGGTGTGAATGTGGAGAGGTGATATGACGGTTACATGTGTGTATGCCTGGGTTCTGTGTGCCGTCGCGACATGCAGCGCTGGGCTGAGAGCAACCGCATTCGACAGCGTGATATTTCCCGTAACACGGGATTATAATGGAGCTCACGCAGGAACATTGCCACTTCCATGAACGTAAGTTTTTTTTTTACAATGCGAGGTGTTCAATTTGGAAATTTGTGGTAAGGTATTATGGGACCAAACTGCTGAGGTCATCGGTCCCTAAGCCTACACACTATTTAATCTAACTTAAACTAACTTACGCTAAGGACAACACACACACCAATGCCCGTGGTGGGGGTGGAGGGGGGGGGGGTGGGGGGGGGGAGGCAGCGGAACCTCCTTCGGGGGGGGGGGGGGGAGGAGCCGAGCGGACCAATGAGAAGGCGCCTGAGACCGCTCGGCTACCCCGCGCGGCGTTCAATGAAAATCGCACAAGCACCAACATATGATGAGATTTCTGTTTTAACACACAGAGACGCACCGGAAGCAGCTAGCGGTCGGGGGAGAAGACTTTTTATCTTTGCAGAGTAGTGCATCAAATGTTGGTTAAAGTATCATTGACATTTGGGCTCCTTTGCAAGCCTCGCACAGCTGATACTACTGAACTTAGCAAATGAAAATATGTTGAATGTTAGAACTTAATAGAATAAAAAGCTAGGTACACAAAAAATTTCACAATTTTTTACATTGGAGTCCATTCACAGGGCTTGCACAGCTGACACTATTGAAGCTAGTAAATAAGGAGGAGGCCTCTCATAGATCGGTGATGTGTACATTATACACTACTGGCCATTAAAATTGCTACACTTTCGTCTTTCTTCGAGTCACTCTCAATCCATGTTCAGTACTCATTAAACGGTTAATTCCATTCAGCAGATCATGAATTTCTTCTTCACTTTCACTCAGGATAGCAATGTCATCAGCGAATTGTATCATTGATATACTTACACCTTGAATTTTAACTGTGCTGTAAAACTTTTATTTTGTTTCTATCATTGCTTCTTCGATGTACAGATTGAACAATTACCTGCCTTCAAAAGCAAGAACTTGTCGACAATTGACGGCCGGGCTGGCCGAGCGGTTCTAGGCGTGTCAGTCTGGAACCGTGCGAGCGCTACGGTCGCTGGTTCGAATCCTGCCTCCGGCATGGATGTGTGTGATGTCCTTAGGTTAGTTAGGTTTAAGTAGTTCTAGGTTCTAGGGGACTGATGACCTCAGAAGTTAAGTCCCATAGTGCATTTGAAACATTTTTTGTTGACTATTCCAGCACCTCACAGCCACTGGGAAGAGAATGCACAAAGCGCGCAAAATTCTAACAGGGGAGACGTGTGAAAGAAGTCAGCGTTCTTAAAAAGATGATTTCTGGACAGTAAGAACGTTCCTTATCAATCACGGATTCCATCAGACACAGAGACGAAGCCCGAAAGTCTGTTCAGGTCTCGCGCAGAGATAGCGGATACAAAGAATTGTGATGTGGTCCCTTTCACAACAAATTCGGAAAGCAGAACAACATCGCAAGAATGTGGCACTAGCGTTGGTGAAATCGTGAGAAAAACGCCAATTCCCAAGTCACACAACAGCCATACTAGATGGGGAATATCCAGCCTGCACGAAGAGGCGTAGTCACAAAACGGTGATCAGTCAATGGCGGCACTGCAAATCGACTCCGCCGTTGATAACGCTGCAAAAGGAGAAAATTAGACTCATCGTTGAGCAGAGGGATGGATGAGAAGTGAAGGAGGACAGTTAGCGACACATCGCCGAAGCAGGTGGAGGTGGGGGCTCTTCATCCGTCGCCAATATCCGCCTTCCGACACCGCAACAACGCTGCTCCGGCTACGGCAATAGACGGCGAACTGTCGGCGCGGAGATCTCTCTGGACTCCAGCTGCAAAGGTGCGACACATCGAGGAGAGCTGCCGACTGGCGCCGTACAGCTACGAGGCGACGCGACGTCCCGTCACAGCGCCTGCCATTCACAAATAACTATCAAAAATGGTGAGATGGTTTATTTCCCTCTCCTTTCCCGTAGTAAATGAGTCATGTCCACGCCCAATCAAATGGACCCTGAGATTTGTAATTCTGTTTCCCTTTCTGTACACGGTACCGAAATAATACACTACTGGCCATTAAAATTGCTACACCAAGAAGAAATGCAGGTGATAAACGGGCATTCGTTAGACAAATATATTATGCTAGAACTGACATGTGATTACATTTTCACGATATTTGGGTGCATAGATCCTGATAAATCAGTACCCAGAACAACCACCTCTGGCCGTAATAAAGGCGTTGATACGCCTGGGCCTTGAGTCAAACAGAGCTTGGATGGCGTGTGCAGGTACAGCTGCTCAAGCAGCTTCAACGCGATACCACAGTTCATCAAGAGTAGTGACTGGCGTATTGTGACGAGCCACTTGCTCGGCCACAATTGACCAGACGTTTTCAATTGGTGAGAGATCTGGAGAATGTGCTGGCCAGGGCAGCACTCGAAAATTTTCTGTATCCAGAAAGGCCCGTACAGGACCTGCAACATGCGCTCGTGCATTATCCTACTCAAATGTAGGGTTTCGCAGGGATCGAGCCAGGGGTAGAGCCACGGGTCGTAATACATCTGAAATTTAACGTCCTCTGTTCAAAGTTCCGTCAATGCGAACAAGAGGTGACCGAGACGTGTAACCAATATCACCCCATACCATCACGCCGGGTGATACGCCAATATGGTGATGACGAATACACGCTTCCAATGTGCGTTCACTGCGATGTCGCCAAACACGGATGCGACAATCGTGATGATGTAAACAGAACCTGGATTCATCCGAAAAAATGACGTTTTGCCATTCGTGCACCCGGGTTCGTCGTTGAGTACACCATCACAGGCGCTCCTGTCTGTGATGCAGCGTCAAGGGTAACCGCAGCCATGGTCTCCGAGCTGATAGTCCATGCTGCTGCAAACGTTGTCGAACTGTTCGTGCAGAGGCCGGCTGGAGTGGCCGTGCGGTTCTAGGCGCTACAGTCTGGAACCGAGCGACCGCTACCGTCCCAGGCTCGAATCCCGCCTCGGGCATGGATGTGTGTGATGTCCTTAGGTTTTTTAGGTTTAATTAGTTCTAAGTTCTAGGCGACTGATGACCTCAGAAGTTAAGTCGCGTAGTGCTCAGAGCCATTTGAACCATTTTGTTCGTGCAGATGGTTGTTGTCTTGCAAACGTCCCCATCTGTTGACTCAGGGATCGAGACGTGGATGCACGATCCGTTATAGCCATGAGGATAAGATGCCTGTCATCTCGGCTGCTAGTGATACGAGGCCGTTGGGATCCAGCACGGCGTTCCGTATTACCCTCCTGAACCCACCGATTCCATATCTGCTAACAGCCATTGGATCTCAACCCACGCGAGCAGCAATGTCTCGACTGGTAAACCTAAATCGCGATAGGCTACAATCCGACCTTTATCGAAGTCGGAAACGTGATGGTGCGCATTTCTCCTCCTTACACGGGGTATCACAACAACGTTTCACCAGGCAACGCCGGTCAACTGCTGTTTGTGTATGAGAAATCGGTTGGAAACTTTCCTCATGTCAGCAAGTTGTAGGTGTCACCACCGGCGCCAACCTTGTGTGAGTGCTCTCCCAAAGCCAATTATTTGCATATCACTGCATCTTCTTCCTGTAGGTTAAATTTCGCGTCTGTAGCACGTCATCTTCGTGGTGTAGCCATTTTAATGTCTAGTAGTGTTTTTTTCATGTTTTAAACATCTAAGTAACCTGTTCTATTGAAACGTGAACTCTTAACCCCATAACCTTTTGTGTTTGATTTCATTTAATTACTGATATCAATTAACTGTTCGATCCTGATTGCTGTCGAAATCCTGTACGTGCTCCCAGATGTTTCTTATTCTTATTATTCTTATTCTTATTATTAGGCATAATATTCACACTAACAAACAATATTGAGATGCGACTTCTAAATGAGAAGAACACTGTGTAAGCTTTCCCTATACAGGGTGAATCGGCTGCCCTCCCGATGTCGTTTTATGCAACCCGCAATGTTAAACCTGGGCGTCAAAAACCGCACGCAAGATTTTTCACATTCTCTCGCTGGCTAGGACCAATCTATTAGTCCCCCCCCCCCCCCCAAAAAAAAACGAAAAGATGAAGATCTTTTTGTAGAAAATTTAACGTACTTAATTTTGTATTGGGCTACGTTTACGCTGGAGTTCACAGTTATCTCAGTACAAAATTTAATTACACTAAATTTCCTACAAAAATATCCCGTTCATTTTTGTTGTAGGCTCAATAGCTTGCTCATAGCTAGCGACAGAATACGAAAATTTCTTGCGTCAGTTTTGAAGCTCAAACATAACATTGCGGGACGCGTAAAACGACATCGGTAGCGGCAGCTGAAAACCCTGTATAGAGTCTGGATGGCGTTGTTCCTTACGATTTGCGTTGTCACTCTTAAACGCTAATCATTTGTAGCTTAAGCAGGCAGTTCTCTTCACATCATTTTTGCGTATGTGGCATTCCATTTTCAAGGTGTGTTAATTTTAACACAAACCTGCCAGCTAGAAATGTACTGTTAATGGTTTTAGAAATAATGTTTTGATCTTTGAAAAGCATTTTCTCTCAATAAGTGGACTAAATGGTGTCCAGACCAACTGACTAGTAAAAGTATTCTTAAAATATTTTTTGAGCAGTGGCATTACTGTGTACATGACGTTATATGCGTAAGCTGTACGCTCACTTTGTATTACCCCGTTTTTCCGTGACAATGAAAGATGCCGCTAATAACCTCATGTGTGTGTGTGTGTGTGTGTGTGTGTGTGTGTGTGTGTGTGTGAAGTCTTATGGGATTTAACTGCTAAGGTCATCAGTCCCTAAGCTTACACACTACTTAACCTAAATTATCCTAAGGACAAGCACACCACACACCCATGCCCGAGGGAGGACTCGAACCTCCGCCGCGACCAGCCGCACAGTCCATGACTGCAGCGCTTTAGACCGCTCGACTAATAACCTCATGGTTACCTTACAGATTTGCTTGCGAAGCCAAAATACGATTATAAGTTCATGGACGGAAAAAATTATGAAGGTACGCGTAGAATACGTATTTTACTTGCAGTTGTTTAAAGACACGCATGGTAGTACGTTCTTGCAGAATCATTACCTTACAGAGAGAATACAGTTCAAATCCATAAGAAGAATAATTTTCGATCAGTTCAGTTGTGGTGCACCTAAGCTCTCTCCAGTACACAGCGCGCGTCAGGAGTTTTGAAGCGGCATAAAGGTAAGAGGTAGATTTACAGGGAGGAGTATTTCCAAGCTGCAGAGTGCTCCAAGTGCCTGTGAAATTCTTTTAGGCGAGCTTTCAAATAGTTCTTCCACCCTTCACGTAGCAACTCCCAGGGCGGCGCAAGTTCCTCTTGGCTACGTTTTTCTCGCGAAGCACTCTCGCTGGCTGCTTATATTTTTTCTCCTAATTTGAATCCAGTGACTTCAAAGATCACATTACTTCTTGCAGTAAAACACACACACACACACACACACACACACACACACACACACAACAAATTTTGATTTCGCTCTGGAACAATGGGAGCATTGTCCCAAAAATAAAGATGGGCTCCAGTCTCTCCCCTTGGTCCGTAGGCGAATGCTGGAAATGGAAATCCACTCACCAAACCCCACTTCCAACAGAGTCCTTCAGCTCCACTGCCAGTCAACTGGTACATTTCACTGAAAAGAACGAATTTCACAGTCCCCCGCACAAGGCTCTCATGAACATAGATTGTAATAAGTGAAAAAAGACACAGGAAGAAACAATCGTCCTAGAACGCAAATTTTTGTTGTAACCGGTTTCATTTGTAGATGGGCCATCTTCAGACCGGCTTGCGTCTTGTTTTGTGATGCGTGGAATTGATACTGTTCTGAAGATGGTCTGTCTATGACTGAAACCGAATATCATAAAAATAAACACGATTTGCGATATAAACAGGTTGATTTTTGTTTAATTACCAGTGATATTGTTATTATGAAATTACAATGAAACGAACATACTCAGCTGCTGACAGGCGTTGACATATGTCAATGGGGACATATGAAAATATGTGCCCCCACCTGAATTCGAACCCGGGACCTTCTGCTTACATGGCAGACGCTCTATCCATCTGAGCCACCGAGGACACAGAGGACAGCGCGACTGCAGGGTTTTATTTCTGACACGCCTCCCGCGAAACCCACATTCACAACGTATCTTCCCGCACTACATTCGCAATGCCCCCACCCATTATACTTATTACTCGCGGCGCGTTGCCGATTCCCGTAAGAGCTCGGGCACTGTTTGTGCATTCGCACAGAAGACATGTCAGAAAGAACAGATACCATCTTAGTAAATATATAGTTAAGGCTCACCGGCCACTTGACCATCTTCTTCTTCTGTGCGAATGCACAAACAGTGCCCGAACTCTTACGGGAATCCGCAACGCGCCGCGAGTAATGAGTATAATGGGCGGGGGCACTACGAATGTAGTGCGGGACAATACGTTGAGAATGTGGGTTTCGTGGGAGGCGTTCCAGAGATAAATCCCTGCAGTCGCGCTATCTTCTGTGTCCTTGGTGTCCGAAAGAGCAGATACCATCTTAATAGATATTGTGACTTGAATAAAATACGTGATGTCTGGGTCACCGGCGCCTGTTTCACAGGGTGGGGTGTTTAAAAAAAAGGTCATATATTTCTATAAGAGCTTGTATACGTCAAAAATAGAAGGAAAGTTCCAATAATTATATGCCAGATCCAACAGATATTATGGGCCGTTTTACTTGCGATGACTAACTGTGGTAGTCGGTGGTGCAAGCATTCGCAGGAAACGTTTATAGCACTTGCACAGCATGTTCAGAGCACTTGCCCGCGAAAGGCAAAGGTCCTGAGTTCGCGTCTCGGTCCAGCACACAGTTTTCATCTGGAAGGAAGTTTCATATCAGCACACACTCCGCTGCAGAATGAAAATCTCATTCTGAATGTTCATAGTATATTACCACACTATGGACATCTACACATATGTAAATTATCGAGCAGCAATGGAGGTAAACCACCAGGATTGCATCAGTATCAACGTATGGCTGGCACCTTACCGCAACGTTTCATTGACGGTGGATTGACCCAGGAGATCCGGTAACCTGACTTCCCAGTCCTCCGGACTTGAATCCGTTGGATGTACTACAGTAGGGACATTTAAAGGCACTGGTGCATATCCAGCACATCAACAATTTGGAAACGTTGCAGGACCTAGCGATCAGTACATATGACGCAATCCTAAGGGAGGTATGTGTATCTGAAATAGAGCGTCATTCACTGCAAAGAAGGTCTGAAGGCTGTGGTAAGGACATGAACAGCTGGAAGTGAGAGGCCTTCCCGCCGGAAGTTCGAGTCCTCCCTCGGGCATGGGTGTGTGTGTGTGTTGTTCTTAGAATAAGTTAGTTTAAGTAGTGTGTAAGACTAGGGACCGATGACCTAAGCAGTTTGGTCCCTTCAGAAGCCACACAAATTTGAACATTTGAAGTTAGAGGACAGTTTGGCCCATATCTCGACAGCTATTGTTTTCCAACTTGTCATTACAACAACTTTCCTTCTAGTTTTCACCAATTCTACCTCCTTTGGGAATACATGACATTATTTCCTAAACGACCTGTGTAAGTACACATACACCAGGTTCTATATTTCTTTATCTGAACCTTATCGCCTCAGAATTAAGTTAAAAATAGATCCGATCCTTTGGCTTTGTAAAGGTTTCTTGGAGGTTTCCCTCGTTTATAAGACAAATTCCAAAACCGGAAAACTTCTTCCCAAACATTCAAATTGAGACTTCGTTTACCGCAGTACTGGCTGCCCTAGTTTTTGGCTGCAAAGTGCCTGACCCTCCAACTGGTCATTTCTTGAACAATCCGATCCCTAGGGGTAGGAAGTGAAATGTATATATGTATACATATATACTGTACATGCATATATACATACCGATACGTTATCTTTGGGTCGCTCAACCACGTATTGACACATTTCCAAAACTGCGTCACGCACATTGCAAGCTACAGTGCTCACTCTCATTGATGAACTAAAGGGAGAAATAATCCTGTTTTCAATACAGTCTGAGACTTGAAACAAAGCTGAACTACGAACTTTGCGAAAGAAACATGCCAGTGCTTACTAAACCTTGCCAGAAAGTGATTGGATGTACCGTCAATTTCAGATCGTTCTGAATTCGTATTCGCTTTGGACGAAATGACTCTGTCGGCCCTTTCAATTTGGGATTGGAACTTAGTTAATATGGATGCCATTTACCTTTTGGTCCCTTCACAGAATATTTAAGATGCAGGGTAAGTATTCCCCATTGATAGCAAAGTACACTTATCCCTTGTTAAGAAGCCAAATTGTGGTCATTTACTTAACAGCGCCACTTACTACAGTACATGTTGTGGCGACACGGTGTGGTGCTGCTGCGAATAAACTTCCACTCATCTTGTGGTGAATCTCTTTTCAAACGCACGATTCCTTGAAGTTACTGAAAAGCAATTTTCAGTCAGAAAAAGCTATAGAAAAATAAAAAACAACAACTGTACACCTCGTAACTACAAGTCCCACCAAAAAATGGTTTACGATACGAATACGTCTGACCTGTACAGGAAAAAGCATAATGGAGTTCGAGTATAGGTCGTAGATGCATGACTGACGACATACGCGTGAGCCGTACACGCATACCCAAATGGTAAGACAACCGCTCGCGGTAAGCGAGAAATCCGGGCTCCAGTACCGGTTCAAATGGCTCTGAGCACTATGGGACTTAACATCTGAGGTCATCAGTCCCCTAGAACTTAGAACTACTTAAACCTAACTAACCTAAGGACATCACACACATCCATGCCCGAGGCAAGATTCGAACCTGCGACCGTAGCAGTACTGCGAATCCGGACTGAAGCGCCTAGAACCACTCGGCCACCCCGGCCGGCTCTAGTCCAGGTCCAGCAGAAATTTTCACTGACGTCATTCCATTCTACACTTAATGTTTGTCCTTATTCCCAACTGCGAATTCATTTAACGTACAAAAATTGTTTTGTGGGTGGAATGTTAGTTACACTTAAATGAAAGTATTTACGTGCTTAAAATTTCACTCTTTTACGGTGAGCTTGCATACACCAGTTACTGCCAAGCCTTACTCTATGCCGCACGAAGTCTGAAAAGTCCATACGCACATATCATTCACAACCGTAACCAGTTCATGGTAATTATTACTTATCTTTTACAGAAAGTTTGCAAACGGATCGTTTCTTTTTGAACCGCTCGCTCAAATGTTGCCATAATTAGTCTCACGTAACAAAATGTTCACGCCCGCAAGTAAGCAACACGCGGTATTTAGTTATTTCAGATGTCACCAAAAGTTCTGAGTTTCACACAGAGCTCTCTTCCATGCTTTACGGCACTTCTCAAGCATATCGGTACCGAAATATCCCAATATTAATAATTTTCATCAGAGCACCTGTCAATAGTTCTGATTACTATGAGATCCTAGCCCCGACTCTACTCACGTCTCTACACAAAACGCGTTTCTAGTTCCCAAAATATGCGCGAATATGCTAATTTCTGATTGGCAGAGAAACATCACAGGCAACAGAAAAGCAGCATCAAGCTTGCATGTACACAGAACCAATCAAAATTTGTCACCGAATCAGAACTGTAAATTAACACAAATAAATTTTGAAAACTCACAAATGTACAATTAACTCCCTCTTAACAAAACTACTTTACCGAGATCATACTCTCACTACCCCAGTACCATAAACTGAAGAAACGGTTGATAACAAATTCCGCAGTACGAATGACTCTCTCTCACACACACACACACATACATCATTCTCGCTCTTTCCTCACGAGACCAGCTATTTCAAAGCATAGTATGAAATCATTATTGCGCATTCACACCTTCATTTACTTTCATAACTGAGCACAATTATAACAGTAACTAATAAACAATTAGAAAATTAAACAAACCGGAACTAAAAATAAAAATGACAATATTTTAACAGCAACTCAAATAGTGTCCGTCAGCTTTCAGGTCCTGTAGAAACTATATACTCGTACACTCGGACATCCTATGAGACCTATAGCGCACGTGACACATACAGCACTCACACTCTCCGCTGTTATGTCCGATTTCAATAGGAACGATGTAAGGCGCTACGCCTCATCATGCTGTAATTTTTATCGATTCAGTTACCAGGAAGTTATAATTTCACATATTCATCTTGTGGATGAAGTAGGTATTCTTCACCTCGTACCGACATATCATTATCTTACCTCTAATTTTCGTCTTGTGGATGAAGTAGGTATTCCTCACCTCGTACCGACACGTCATTATCGCACCTCTTTGGGACTCCTTACGCAAGATTATTTAACAAATATGGTGTTATGCAGTTTGCTGATCCCAAATGGTGAACGACATGTGTCCCTGGAGTCCCTATTACTTGCCCTATGTGATTCCATTCTGGTGAATTCCCTAATACTCCTCTCTAGCGTCTCAGAATCTCTGGTAATTCTACGAGAGGTAGTGTTGACTTGATGAAAATTGAATAAAGGTCATTGCATCACACAGTTCGTGTCCTGGTATAACAGTCTCTTTCTGTGACCGAGTCTGCTTCGAAACTATGAAGTCGTGTTCTCGTACTGAACATGGAATCACAACATTCTGAAATTACAATAAAAGGCCTCTGCTATCATCCACATTGTCAACAAATCAAATTCACCAAAAAATCTATTGGAAAAAGTTATAAAATATTCGCTCCTAAAAACCTTGAAGTAATTTGCAGCAGCTAGAAAAAACCTCACAGACGCATTAGTTAGAACTAAATTTCTTCGAAGACATTCTAGTTCCTTCCAAATTATAACAGACGCCAGACGAGATGAGAATTTGTCAACAATATTTTTCAATTAAATACTAGAAAAAGTTATAAATGAATGGAAAATAGAGGAAAAGAATATAAAAATATAGAGTACATAGAGTACACGAGCTGGGTACATCGAAAGAAGTAATGTATTGTTTGTCCTTTGCAGAAGATCTCGTAATAATAAACGGAACCTTAAGGAAACCAAAGAAAACACAAGAACTTCTGAAGGAAATAGCTGGAATGTCAGGTCTAAAAGTATTGTTCGAGAAACATGACCACTGAAACCAACCCACCAAAACTTTTAAAAATAAATTACGGAAATATTCAGAAAGACACTTTCAGTATCAGGTGAAAATACAAACAAGCCATTAAAAGCAGAATTTAAAAATTTAAAAAGCATACATGTGAGAATCTGAGAAAATGTTTTTTTAAACATGTTAAAATCTGGCTTTGTAATACAGTTGTAAAACCAAAATTCCTGTGAGTCAGAAAATTTATCTGGATGCGAAATGGCATTAGCAGCCTTGGAAAATATAGACAGACGTATCGTGCGTAAATTATTACTTCCAGTCAAGAAGAAAGAACACGTACCGTTTTTTCATTTGTTTTCGTACTGACGTAATGCCAGAACATCACATTGTTCGCATTACTCGGGGATGGCTATTGGGTTTCGAGACCAAATAGGGAAATACACTCACATGATTTAATCTGCCAGCGCACGATCCGCTACAGAGTGAAAATTTCATTCTGGATACTAATTCTACTTTAAAATAACAGATGAAATCAGGAAAAGATGTGTTACACCCGATGGACATTGATGAGAGAATGAAGGAAACAGATAACAAATAAGATTCACTCACAGCACCAAAATAGGAAAACAGAAAAACAAAATATCAGGCGAGGCAATAAAAAAGGACTTAGAAGAAATGGAGATACAACACAAGAGTAGTAAATAAATTCAGAAGTTTTCAGGTAGATAAGCAGAAAAACAGATACAGTCAAATGGTCAGAAAGAGCTCACTTTGTGAAAATTAAAGAGTTTATGAGAAGGATGCGGAAAAAGAGAAATAAATGTGATCTTGATGTGGTCTTTAGTTGTCCTGAAACGAAATGACAGCAAAAATAATTCATATGTTGATTATTTTGGACCGCGATATGGACTTACTTCGAAGAGTTACGCCGTACGCAATATGATATAACATAATGCAAAAACAAAGTTTGTCTTAAGTATGTACAAAACATTTTATATGTCATCACTTCTACAAACACACAATGCCATGGACACTAATCCACTCGCACAACTTCACACATGTAATTTTACTTACAGAAATAGTGTTGTTCCTCACCGAGCTGGCTTCTACAGCTTTCTGGGTTCCCAGCTTCCCGAAACAATCAAAATACATATTCAGTAGCAACTGAGTGTAACTGTCGCGCACGTCCTCTAAATGACGAAACCCTGTGGGGACAGTCGATTGACTACTAACAATGGTTACTGCAAGAGATCACTAGAGAACACTGCTCATTATGGCAGTCAGTACAGATGTAAACTGA
Source organism: Schistocerca americana (assembly GCF_021461395.2). Taxonomy (NCBI): domain Eukaryota; kingdom Metazoa; phylum Arthropoda; class Insecta; order Orthoptera; family Acrididae; genus Schistocerca; species Schistocerca americana. The sequence goes on from NC_060124.1 coordinate 106,151,869, forward strand.
TTCTGTGATACAACAAAAAGCAGAAAACACGTTATTAGAGATGAGGCACACCCTAAAGCTTGTAAATTAAACTTCATTACAACAAGTGACACTTCATAAATCTTATCACATTAAATGACATGATGAGTTTTTGTTCATGATCTGAATTTTAACTCACTGTTGATCAAACAAAGCTTGCGTGTCTCATCGAGACTCGACTAGGGATAAACAAAATAATGTAAAATATGGGAGTTTTCATCAGTATCAGTTACAAGGCTGATGGTACGTTTAGCACTCCACTGAGAACTCCATGAAGCTTAAATTGCCCCTGAGAAGTAACCACGAAAGGATTGTAATAAAAAATGCAATGCGCAAGTGTCAAACGCCTCGAAGTACAGCTGTGTTGATGGATGGGGAGTAGGACTCAGTACCTATATAAATTGTTAAATAAGGACAATCAAATATCTGTCATTAAATATGTTCACCAACAGCGTGATATTGGAACTCAAAACGCTGGTCCACATGAATTTTACCTGGCTGACTTTCGAACCCAGCACCATTCACTATTGTCTTATAGCTACGAATAGACATGAAATATTTATTGTTTCTTCACCAGTAGCGATATGTGCAGATGTTTGGCTAGAGGTAAGGCAACGAATAGTTCAATGCTGTCTCGGATTGTAACCCTGTGCTTATCGTCGTTTTTGACTCGACACAAAGAGGTGCTGTAAAATTCCTGAAAGCAAAATTTGCATACAATAAGACCGGGAAAAATTTCAAAAGATGTAAAATGTATTAAACAATCAATATAAATTAGTGTATAGTTACGAAATATGTACTTACAGTTTCTGGAATTAACATATATTATAGGATATAAAGCAGAAAATTGGCCATAAATAAAGAAAAATATTAGCTCCCAACGAAATACCGGATGTAAATTACCATTTTGTAAAAAGCTCAGTAAATAGTAGTGGGAACATTTCACATTTAGTAGTATAAGGTTTACTTTGGTACATGAAAGATGAACACATGTCCTTGAGTCATAACGCTAGTGAAATCAAAGTAAATGGTACACACTGTCACCCCAAAGATAATTGTACATAGTTTCAAGATAATTAACATTAATAGTTATATAGATTTCACATTTTGTCATTTTAGTCTTCAGCTGTTCTATTACTAACACTCTTTGATTTCACTGTGATTACAACTCAAGGACTTGTGCTCACCTTTTATATACCAAAGTAAACCTGCTTTAATTATACACCTCGTGCTCCCACTACTATTTAGTGAATACTTTAGAAGATGGTGATTTACATCTAGCATTTTGAGGGGAGCTAATATTTTTCTTAAATTATGGCCAATTTTGAGCTTGGTGTCCTACAATAGTTTTGTTAATGACATAAACTGTACGTACATATTACGTAATTATACACTAATTTACATTTATTGTTTAAGATATTGTACATCTTTTGAAATTTTACGTAGTCTTACTGCATGAAATTTTTGCTTTTAACGATCACTTGAAAGTGATACAAAGGCCGAAACCAGGATCGTAATTAAATACACAGCAGTACAGTACAATGGTGGTGAGTTCAATAAAAAATTATTGTATGACTGATCCCCAGCAACATCAAAAACTGTCAGATTCCATTTCACTAGTTTGGATCGCACTATTCGTAGAGACCTGGAGGAGTTTGGCATTGTGAGGCAGCAACGATTGGTGTGTGAACTAAAATAACATTACTAGTATAAGAAAGCTTACCAGAGACAGAATTCCTGCAAGTAGTGACTTCCATCTCTTACAGCCAAAACCAATCAAACTCTGTTCCCCTCTGTAGTGAACGGACATGTTTAATGTTGCCTGGGAACCACAGCACAGTCCTGTATCCTTTACTTGGCGTTACTCGAGGTGAAGAGGGTATGTTTGTGTTACTCGCAGCAGAAATCGAATCCAACCTTTACAATTACAAGTTGGGCGCTGTCCAACCAACCACAAAATTTCAGATGTGTTAGCATTAAGTTTTTCTAATAGTGGGGTACGCAGAACACACTACCGAAAGTGTTCACTTCCACTTGAACTGTTGTTGTGAATAACCTGTTCGTGATCTAGTAGTCAGCATCATACAGTGCAAATGCAAAGCCATGATGTCACACGCACCACTTTCTTTTCCTTTTTAAACTGTATTTCGTCTCACTGCTAACAGCAACAGTCTGACAGAAGTCGTTCATTTTCTAATCAGCCAGTAATAGAGAAATATCGCGGATGCATGTTTCTGAAAGGGTTCACGGGTGTCTGTCAAGGTAAAACGAATTTCAGATAGATCATCCACTGGCTCCTTGATACAGATCGGCGTCCACCCAAGTGATTGCGATGCATGAGGCTTAAAGCGTATGATCTCCTGCACACTTTTCTGTGCTCGAATTAGCAAGTACGACATTGTGTAAATTTGCTTATAGTATAATACTGTGATTCACCATTCCCTATGGCGATTTTGTATGGCATGTTGCAATAAGTGTATTTAACTATGGTTTTATTTTGGTCAAGTTTGTGGTATGGACAGTGCCGTGACGACTTGAATATTTCTCGTTTTTGACACTATGAGGAGAGACGTTTATGCATTAGAACATGGACTCCAATGTTAATTCTAACATTTATGACATTTGGTTCTGTTTGCATTTGATAAAAGGATGAAACAGTGAAGGGAGTTCGAAACACCTGTGCTCTGTGTGGAGTGAGTAGTCTTGAGAAAGTGAAGTTGAATCGTTTCCAGTATGATTGTTTTGAGATAAATTAAGCACCAGATTCAAGAAGACAAAGAGGTGTTTGTGACTGACGTTTCTGCTATTTACTAGTTTGGTCAAACAGAGTACATCTGATAACTGATAAATGTGATCACCAATTAACTTTAGTGAGACAGTTGCCTTCAATAGTGACACTGACATAAAAAGAAAGGAAGGATAATTATTGTACAACGTCTCGTCGAAAACAGGATTACACGCGAGGGAGAATCTCGAACTGGAGGGATGGTGAAGAAGTCGTCTGTGCCATTTCAAAGGCGTGATCTTGGCAATTGCCGTAATAATTTAAACAGATGACTGTAAACGTAAATCTGTGCGGCCTGATGGCGATTTGAAGCACTCTATTGTAACTTCATAAGAAGTAAATAGCGGGTAAGCCATAAACATCATCTCAAACGATGCCATGTATACATTCACAAAATCCGTTGTCATTTATGTACATATAGTGGCACAAAGAAGGTGTTTTGTATTACGAACTGCTTCTCAGGAATATGTCCTTCGCAACTGACTTTTGTTGCCAAAAACTGATATGCCTTGCAGCCACAAAGTAACAGATACGACATGGAAGACAGAGCAAAGGAGCTTGTTCGGCAAACACACCTGCCGCATGTCTTCTAATCAGGCACCCACATGTGTTTACCTTCCTTGCCCCTCATCGATTAATCACCAACAAAGATAGTTTTTGTTTTCTTTTGGTTGTTCTTGTGTGTTGTGTTTCGCCGATTGCGCTTTAAACGTGGCTTAACTCAGAATCAACAAGTCACTACATTTGTACGGTCGAAAAACTACCTGCGCATCATCAGAGGGTTTTTGATATCCAGGTGGAATATATTGTTGACACTTTCTGTGATATTTTTGTGTTCACTTTGTTCATTTACCTATTACCGCTATTAATATGCACTACACTAATACAACTGGTGTCGCATCATGAAACCATACAACCCATGGCTATCTTAAATAAGCGCTATTTCTTTTGTCTTTACTGGATTGCAGCAAAAATACGACAATGTGATTGTGAGAGTAATTCCTGAATGAAACACAGTTAACAGAGTGTTAGGTGACACGATTTCATCAACAGGTTTGTATATTTTCGGCAGCAGCTTTGCAGTATTTTATTTTTCTTATCTCTAGATCTAATGGTTGCTGAACATAGTGACTCATCATATGATGACAAAATTCCAGAAGATGTCGTTGTGAGTTCGATATAGCTGTTTGTAGCTCTGCCACAGAGGAGGTAAAATGTTATTTTCGCCCCGTTTGGAATTGACAGCTGCTGGCTGTTACTCATTACTCTCTGTCGACATTTTCATGGAGTATTGCCCTTGTGATGGCTGATACAAATAATCCGCAATGTATACAACAAGATTAGTTGAAGTTACTGCGTGAAGGTAATCTCCCCTGTCTGTAAACATACTTGATAAGTCGATGACACCGCAAAGTGGTACCCATGCAGAATGTTTCATTGGTATACCACGAATATATCAACTGAATCTCGTAAGATAATTCTCTGCCATACCAGGAAATAAGAAAACTACCACAGTGCCGCCAGACATATTCCACTATGTTGACATGACCCTATCATAGTCGTAGAAGGACGATTATTTTTTTCTAATGGAATTTATGCACTTTGTAAGCGCTGGATGGTTGGTTGGTTGGTTGTTTTGGGGAAGGAGACCAGACAGCGTGGTCATCGGTCTCATCGGATTAGGGAAGGATGGGGAAGGAAGTCGGCCGTGCCCTTTCAGAGGAACCATCCCGGCATTTGTCTGGAGTGATTTAGGGAAATCACGGAAAACCTAAATCAGGATGGCCGGACGCGGGATTGAACCGTCGTCCTCCCGAATGCGAGTCCAGTGTCTAACCACTGCGCCACCTCGCTCGGTATTAAGCGCTGGAGCACTTGCATTGAGCGTGGGGGAGATTATGTTGAAAAGTGATACAGCTTTGAACCACTTCTGCACAATAAATAATATTTTAATAATATGTCTCCCTCTGTTCAGTAACCATTAGATCTAGTGGTAAGAAACATAAAATACTGCAGAGCTGCTGCCGAAAATCGAAAAATCTGTTGATGAAATAATGTCACTGAACACTCTGCTAACATTGTTTCGTTCAGAAATTACTCTCACAGCCCATTGTCGTATTTATGTTGTAATCCAGTAAAGCTTCTTGAGCATTACAAAAGACTTCACGCTTATTTAAGATTGCCATTGGGTGTATGGAATTATGATCGGAAACCAGTTCTGTTAGTGTAGTGCATACTAATAGCGTTAACAGGTTACTCAACAAAGTGAACACAAATATAAGAGACACCAGTTGTATTAGTGTAGTGCATATTAATAGCGTTAATAGGTAAATGAACAAAGTGAACACAAAAATATCACAGAAAGCGTGAACAATATATTCCACCTCGTTATCGAAAACCCTCTGATGATGTGCAGGTAGTTTTTCGACCCTACACATGTAGTGACTTGTTGATTCTGAGTTAAGCCATGTTTATTGCGCAATCGCCAAAACACAACAAACAAAAACAACCAAAATAAAACAAAAACTTTCTTTGTTGGTGCTTGATCGCTAAGGGGCAAGGAAGGCAAACACATGCGGGTGCCAGATTAGAAGACGTGCTGCAGGCGTGTTTGCTAAACAAGCTCCTTTGCTCTGTCTTCCAGGTCGTATCTGTTACTTTATGGCTGCAAGGAATATCAGTTGTTGGCAACAAATGTCAACTGCGAAGGACATATCCTGCGAAGCAGTTCATAACAAAACACCATCTTCTTGGGTTCTATTCCCGCCGGCAGTAGCAAACGGGCACAAAGATATCCTCTTCACCTCCAGTAACGACAAGTACGGAACGCAGGGCTTTGCTGTGGTTCCAATCAACATTATAAATGTCCGTTCACTACACACTGGAACAGTGTTTGGTTTTGGCTGTCAGATGTGGAAGTCACTGCTTGCAGAATGTCTCTGGTAAGCTTTCTTATACTAGTAATGTTATTTTAGTTCGCACACCAATAGTCATGTAAGGTCACGGGACCTTCATTTCTTGTTTTAAATGTCCCCCAGGGACGGACGGTGCTTATGACATTGGAGGGTTCGGCTATGGTCTCTAATGGCCGCAGTGTTTTCTGACGACCACCAAGGCACTGAGGCACCGACCTCTGCCGAGAGCAACTTAGGAACGAGGCACTGAAGATTCAGCTGTGGGAACAATGGTAGCAGTGGTGGTGTGGATCACGACATCGCTGTTTTCATGCAACGGAGATTCAGCGGAGGTCGTGGAGGTGAAAGTGTCTGACTCAACCATGGTAAGAGCCCATTTGGGCAAGCCTCCAGGTGTGTGATACTGTGAGAGGAACAGGAAGAGTGGAAAATCGTCACTACCGCACAAGTGATCGTGAGCTCTCCAAAGGATAGACGGAGAAGGCCAGGACTGCAAATCGAGAGATCAGTTGCTGAGTATGTGCCATGTGCCACACTGAAATGATTGGGGCACCTGTTACGAGGGCGCAAAGGTCGATTCGAGTGAGTAGATCTTTCAAATGGCTCTGAGCGCTATGGGACTTTTACTTTGTAGGTCATCAGCCCCTTGAACTTAAAACTACTTAAACCTAACTACCCTAAGGACATCATACACATCCATACCCGAGGCAGGATTCGAACCTGTGACTGTAGCGGTCGCGCGGTTCCAGACTGTAGCGCCTAGAACCCCTCGGCCGCCCCGGCCGGCTGAGTGAGAAGATCCTCGATGTTTTTACCATGGCCAGTTATCTCGGTTCAACCCCAGGAAGGGTTATGGGGGTTAAAGTCATCCAGAAGTAGAAAAGGTGGAGGGAGTTGGAAAATGGGTGCAGCTAATATGCGTTGCTAAACTTCACCGTCTGGAGGAAGGTAGACGCTATAGAGTGTAATCTCCTGCTTTGTCCTCACCCTGACATCGACAGCTTCTGCAAGCGTTGGAAGGGGCACAGGTTAGCTTAGAAACAAACTCCACCTGACAGTCTGTCACAGTCAGTACGGTTTTTGTAGTACCCCCGATAACCACGATAGTTGGGGGCCCGAACCGCGGGAATCCAGGTTTCCTGAAGCACAACGCAAGAATCAGGTGTAACACTTAAGAGTTGTCGTAACTCAGCCAGGTGGTAAAAGAAAACCGCCGCAATTCCACTAGAGGATTACGCTTTCTATCGTTTGAGAAGGTATGAAGGGAGCAAGGAGGGAGATTACAAAAAAATGGTTCAAATGGCTCTGAGCACTATGGGACTTAACATCTAAGGTCATTACTCCCCTACAACTTAGAACTACTTGAACCTAACTAACCAAAGACATCACACATATCCGGGAGATTACACCACCGTGTCACTTGTCGCCACTGGTTGAGTGCTCACATCCAGTACCATTGCGTCTGATGTGAGATTTAGGTCTTCAGGTGATGCCAGAATCTCCATCCCGTCCTCAGACGCAGAACTGTTAGGGAGTGATGGTGCAGCGGCCACCGGAGTCTAATGTTTCCTAACATACTTCTTCTTTGTTTGTTTGCCCTCTCGCCGCTCTTTTGGGGCATGCCGGGAGAGCTTCTCTGAAGTAGCTCAAATGTTCAAATGTGTCCGAAATCTTACGGGACTTAACTCCTAAGGTCATCAGTCCCTAAGCTTACACACTACTTAACCTAAATTATCCTAAAGACAAACACACACACCCATGCCCGAGGGAGGATTCTAACCTCCGCCGGGACCAGCCGGCTTCTCTGAAGTAGCTTCAGGGACAGAGGAAGACCATGAAGCCCTTCAACCAGTAGGCAGTGGCTTCTTCAGCATCACGGAGGGCGTCGTTGTAATAGTGTCAGTGTAAGAAGACAGCATTCAAACGACGTTTAACCTTTCGTATTTCAGTTTAGCTACACGGTAAGACAACTTGTCCAGTGCCTTGTACTCCATAATATTCCGCTCCTTTTGGAGTATCGTGCAGTCCAGCGGACAGAAGTTGTGGTACTGTACACAGTTGACACAGGTGGGAGGAGGTGTTCATGGAGTATTCGGATGCAGTGGATGTCTATAATCTCGACGTGTGGCGCTCGAATTGCACTGGTAGGACATGTGCCCGAATTTCCATAACTTAAATCACTGTTTACGGGGAGGGACATATGGTTTGATGTCACATCGGTGTACCATCACATTCATCTTTACAGGTAACGAATCACACTCAAAGGCCAAGATGAAGGCACCGTAGGTAACCCCCAATTTTTAGGCCCCCTGTGGACGCAGAGACGAAGTGAACGCCCTGTCGTTCCAAACCGCATAACTCGTCATCTAACTGCAGTAGGAGGTCGCGACAAAAAATAATTCCCTGGAGAATGTTGAAGCTTTTAAGGGGAGTGACCGGAACAGAAATATCATCCAGCTTGTCATAAGGAATGGGCTGGGGATGCTGTTGAACCAGGACTGACAGCGCTGTCATTTTCCCAAACTTATCCTCCACCTGCTCAACAAAAAACAGAGGCTTCATATGTACAAAGGAGTTCCCATCGGTTCTGATGCACACTAAATAAAAATACGAATGTGGCTCTCTTCTTTCCGTAGCCCTATGTTCCTCTCATGGAGTAGCTTGGGAGAAAAACGTCTTGGGAGTCATACGTCAAAGCATTGTATTCTACCTTCCGTTTCTTAGAGACTGCTGGGGCCATTCGGTCTCCAAAAAAAGATGTCTTTGTCCGCTTCATTGCGGGTCATCCGCCCTGATGCCACCCATTCCGATCAGGGGCTCTCCCCGCGGGCGCCACCCCGACACAGCAAAGGGCACCTGGTGCAATGGCTGTTGCCAGGAGTCCTGATGCCCAAGATGATGGGCATCTAGTCCTTGGGAAGAGTGTAGCTCACCCATCAGTATTGCGATCTCTATGTAGTCAGGGGGCTATGACCAAGAGTGTACATGACGACCCCACCACGACAGACTGGCTACCGTGCTTGATAGTGGGTGTATACAAAGCCGGGATTGTCATGAGGCAAAAGAGGACAGTGGACAATGGATGGAGATAATGAACCATCTCGCTCAAATAGCTGGAATAGTGGTGAAGCGGCAGTGCCATGACAATAGCAGGTGCAGAAGATCTTAATGCACAGGGGATATAAGATGCACTGTGTAAGGTGTCCTTCCCCAAATGGTCCGCACTTCGGAAAATTTGGGCAGTGTGGAGGTCAAACCCCAAAAGGGGACCACAATGTATTAGGTCGAAAAGAGGGAGACTCCTTTTAATCGGGAATACCTTGTGCCTATTCTAACGCCCGACCTCGCAGGGGGACTAAATATTAATAGTATATTCATGTGTGCTGTCAACTCATTTAATATCGTGTGTTGCAGTTTGTTTCTTCAAAACAAATAACGTTGTTCTATAATTGTCACGGCACTTGTAAATATATCTTTGTTCAAAATTTACTTAGAACTTCTAACGCCCGACCTCGCAGGGGGACTAAATATTAATAGTATATTCATGTGTGCTGTTAACTCATTTAATATCGTGTGTTGCAGTTTGTTTCTTCAAAACAAATAACGTTGTTCTATAATTGTCACGGCACTTGTAAATATATCTTTGTTCAAAATTTACTTAGAACCAGTCAAACTTTCACTCATTTATTAGAATACGTGTTTATTTATCCATCAGCATCTGTCATTTTATATTTTTTATATTAGTTAGACTGTAAATGTTTTGCTGCTCTATTTTGATATGTTAGTTACAACAACAGCATTATATATACTGGCCACCATTAAAATTGCACCACCATAAACATGCAACACATCACATATTGGCAGGATGTGCATTACATGCTTGCAGATGCATGTGATTAGTATCTCACCACAGCCTATAATCTTATTAACCTGGTTGTAATGCTGCTGCTATTGGTCCTCGGTAATGATGGATGGTTTGAAGCGTCGTTCTCTGAAATAGCATTGAGTTGTAACTTAATAGTTCAGTGATGGACATGACACTCGTGACATAAACTTGAGTTTACTTTATATTTATTAGTGTCTGAAAGCATGCTGACGATAATCAATCTTTTCTCTAAATTATGACTGTAATTCGAATAAATGAGGTTAGTAACTACAATTACTGGACTCTAAAAAGCGACAATCTCCCGTACAAGAGTGCTGCGATGAACATCAGCTTCATTCACGCCTATGTCAACCGGAAAAGTCGGCAATTGCAGAACACTGTCTGAATACAGGACATCGCATGAATTATGAAAAGACAGAATTTTATACCCGGCATCATCTTACTGGTATTTCGTCACTAAGGAAGTACTACACATCGGTACAGCCGATAATCTTATCAACAGGGGATTTCAACTGAGTACAGCCTGGAACACTGCATTCGTTGCTATTAAATCACGAAGAGAAAATCAAGGTTTTTCGATAACAGACCCGTCATAACTTTGGTCTAGGATTGTTTTTTGGTGAGTAACGTTTGCTCGCACTGTGAGTAAATGTAACGTGCAGCACACGAACAGGAGGTCCTCTCTGCTGATTTTGGGCAGAGGGCGTCTGAGCATGGCGCCATCTATCTACAAATCATTGCGCGTGCGTGATTTCCGCGCCTGTGCATTCTTCACGCGCATGTTATATATACAGGCGTCGACGTGCGGATGCCGTCAGTCGCCCCTAGCTTCCAGCAAGGTTGAACCACCAGATGATATCGGACAGTTGCTCTGAGGAAATACTGTGGAATTTGCACAACGTCATCCGTCGGCAGACCCGTGAAGACTATTTGCAACATATCCACAGGGAAAGCTTGAAGAGTCAGAGGTGAATGAGCATTTAGTGAAAGTGTTAAACGTATTTTAGTTTACAACAAGAATAATGTCTAAATCAATGGCAATGACATCACGGAGAATGTAGTAATAATTTAGGTTTTCTGTATAAAATATGATATGGAAATTTAAAAGATGGATAAACTATATTATTAATGCCATGTGCCCTTTCGTGGAGATTTAAAAACTTTCGTGAAATCTTCACAGGCCTGTAATCTTTTTAATTTCCTGAATTTCTTAATTTATTTACCATATGGTGACAGCAGGAAATATTAGGGAATACGTGTAGATTAAAATTATAAATTGAAGGATTTAGATACAAAGTTACTATGTTCAAATTCTGCAAATTAATAAGTGAATTATACTAAAAGGAGAGACTTTAAACTATACTATTAGGACTGTTAGTAAAGACAGATACATTTAATCATAGTTCAACATCTAGTGAATGATGCCAATTGACAGTGGAGGGAGCAGCATTGAAGAAGTCACTGAATGGCCTTGGGTACCTTCTCAGAACGCAGTATCTGACAATATACTGAACCGTTTGTTCCTGGGCCTAACGATCATACACTGGAAAATTTTGGAGTCCCCACTTCTGCATCACAGCACTGCACCTGCCATCACTAGATATTATCGTTTTCGTTCTTGTACACTAACTTCTCTTCAGTTCAAATCCTGGTAGAGTGACAGGTGGATCTTGAACATCTCGATCTTCTGTTGTTGCAACATTCCATCCCTTGAACCAGTCTTCTTGATGTTTTTTATGCCACAATGGAGAATGTGATATCAGGAGGTCTGGAGGAAGGTCATTTAAGGCTAAATGAGTTAGAAGTTGTAGCTGATATTCAATGTGGTGCAGAGTATTCTATTCTCCATTGGTCACTTCATGGTGTCGTAATTCAGGTGACGGAATGTTGTTGATGATGTGCAGCCGAGGAATCAATGTGGTTTTACCCAGGCTGCGCCAGCCAGTTTCTGTATGATGTTATTTCGGGTCTTCAGCTTTTGGACAATGTTTTCCAGGTGTCTTTTATATGTGAAAGACTGATCTAGGGTGACAATGGATATTTAGACTAGAAATTGTGTTTAATCCTTTGTTGACAGAAGTTAACACTGAGCTGTTGCCTTGCAGTTATGTGGAGTACACAAACTTTTCTCTCGGCTACATTTGCTTGGAATCTCCATGCTTTATAATAAGTGTTGAGACCTTCTAAATCTCAAGACAATATATCTTATCCTTCCTCGAGTGTGCCAGTTTGTATAGGTACGGCAAGGTCATTGGCACGGCAGTACTATTTGCTAGAAGTGTTTGGTGTGTCACTGGCCTAGAAGTTGAAGAGGAAGGGTGCAAGGATGGGTCCTTCGGAATGGGTATTTCGTATGGTAAATGACTTTCCCTGCTTTTGTCCAATGCTAACCTTAAAGTAACAATTGATTAACATATTTCCCATAAATGTCGTCAGTATCTTGTGTGGAACCTGCTTTATTAGCTTCAGCAGTAGTCCATCTAACCACACTGTATCATATGGTACTGACAGATCAACAAACGTCGCTGATATCTTTAGTTTCGTTTTAAATAGAGCCTCAATGTAGGATGACAAGGCTAGAATCTACCCTCAGCTGCTGCAATGGCTTCTGAACCTAGCCTAATATGTTGGAGTCATATTATTTACTATTCCTTGAATCCTAAAATTTAGTTTTGTGGGGGTCCTCAGCCTCTACGTGTCTTGAGAATGAAAACATTGTCCAGACTACCTCGACAATGTTTTCATTCTTCTCCAATTCTGTTGAGAACAAGTCGTTCCAGTAGTTTGGAACACACACTCAGCAGGGCAGTCAGGCAGCAACTTGAAGGGTTAATTTGAATGTTGTGATAGCCTCATTTATCTTGAAGGTAGCTGCTGATTTAATTCAGTTCATCCTTTATCTTTTATTTGGTGATTGGGTGTACAGGGACTTTCTCAGCTCTTGATTTTATGTGTAATGCCAGTTCTGATGCCGTTTTCTTTGGCTAATGACTGCAAACATTGGTCTTAGTGCCACGTTTCCTTAATAACTTCCATGCCTTTCTGCTTGAATGAGTGAAATTTAAACTGGAAGTCTAGTCAATCCAGTTCCGCTTTCTCATTTTGTTTAGCCTTTCTAGTATTATTTTACCACTATCAGAATTTTTGGTGTGTTGGTATTTCGCATACGTTATATCTATTGAGCCATCCTTACGGAAGATGTAACATTTCACGAGCCCTCATGACATATTACGTTTGTTTGTAGCAACGACGTCTCCCAGAAATCTCTTGTAGTTTTTTACTTTTGCGGCTATTCACCATCAGTCGCTGTGAGCCTCTTGTGGATCTTGGTCTCAGTTAGCTTGCTTGAAATTTCATCTTAGCTTGTTAATGGAATTTATGATAGGTGTCTCAAACCCTCATAACTAAGTGTTTTTCTTCTTATGCCCATTCTATAATTTCTCTCCGTTTTCGTCATTGTTTTTATAACACCTGGTTAATGGTTGTTTTCTAGCTATTGAAATCACCTAAGTATATACATAGCTGAGTTACAGATGGCAATACTGGAGTGTGCCACTGGATACTTTCTTACCTATGCCATAAACAAATTAAGTCAATGTAAAAATACATAGCATTTTGTTTATAATATTTAAGCATTTTGTCAAAATCCAATATTGTCAGCACTGCACAAAATGCTGGTAATGCAATCTGCATTCAAGTTGATTCGGAACAACACATGTGACGAGGCACTTCGATACTTAGATAACATTTTCTTGTATGAAAGCCCCTTTTCTTCCACCAACTTTGAGGACTCTTTGCTCAGAGAATAAGTACAGCCGGTTGTCTGGTGATATCAACGTCACACAGAGTATGAGAGAAAGAAACATCACAATCATTATCAGGCAAATAGAAGGACATGGACGGTCCATGAGGATGCATGAACCTTACTGTAACATCTCCTTCTTCACAATTCACCTTCTCAGCAATTCCCAAATACCAAGAAGAGTTATATGCACAGGCAGCATGGCACTTGGGCTGCACAGTGCATTCTGCAATTCGTGGCGGAAGTGCATCTGAGAAATCATGCACTATACTAAAATACGTATCACAGCTCAGCCTTTTTGCTCCGATCTTGGTTGGTGACATTGGTACAATGTAATGCATAGATCGTGTTTCAGGAATTGTTTTTGCACTTGTGAAGCACTGAGAAAGATAATGTCTGACTTGTACCATTTTATCTTTTGAAACAAAGTGGACTGAAATGCTTTGCAGGTTCTCGCGACATAATTCAAATACTTGTGCGGTGTAAGTATTTTATCTTTATAAACTCTTTGCAAATTTGTTTTTATGACGAGTCTTATAACAATGCCACCAATACCATCACAGGGAGATTTGCTATGGCTGATAGCAAAAAAGGACCAGCTGCACTTTATGTTGAAGTCCTGTTCATGGTAGCAGACATTTCTGAAATTCTTACAATTTTTATATTGTGCAGCACAATCATCAGTGAAATATTCAACATACGCAAGATGAATTTCTGGAAATTTATACTTAAAAAATTTAAATACAGTCTTCTGAGTCTGGTACACCAAGGCAACATCATATTCTAGTTCATCAGAAACATTACAAATACTTCTTGCATGCAACTGCTTGTCTTTTTTGTAATATGTATGCACAGTGAGAAAAGTGCTGCTGCTGTTGTTCCAATGGTACTCCTGTACTTCTATTTGAACAACAAAATGGAGATTTTCACTGAAATCCATTAAAATTAACACAGAGCCTTCATCAAGTGTTTCCTTCTTCATTTGCAGATAATCAGATTGTGATTGAGAAATAAAAGAGTGTGGAGTAAGTTTTTCAATTTTGTTAATTAGTGTGCCACAGAATTCTGGTAGAGAAGTGATTTGAACACTTAAAGTCATTCTATCAGTTGATACCCATTGACTGTACTGAACCATCTCATCAGGATCATTTTCTAAGTGGGTTTGAAGCAATGGTCTGGTGGGGCATTTTTCACATAGTCAAAGCATACAGGCTTGGCTGTTTGTATCACGTGTTATTATTTTAATTAGATATTCGTATTTTTCTTTAATAGAAATGGAATTTAGAAGCAATTTAACGTTTTGGTGGTAGATGCACATACATACGTTATATGATCCTTACGATACTGCAAGTATACATTGTTTTGGTCGAGGCGAAGCAAATTTTGAGAATCCTACTTTGTCTTCAGATTATTTTTTTTCTATGAGGAGAATACTGTTCAGTTAAATCACTTAAAACGAGATGTCATTGTTCATAGGTATTTTTTTTTCTCAGGCATTATTCTTGTGTTTTCGTCATCCAAATCAAAACTCTTTACTTATGGCACTGTATCATGTGGAATTTCTGAATCTATACAACTTCTTTTTATCATAAGTGAAAAAGTGATTGATCCCCAACATTTACATTTTAGAAATGTTAGTGTATCTAAGTAAACTTCCACTACCCAAAATTTCAAGGATTTGCGTGATGATCGGCGTCATTTCCTAAAGTTTCTGGATGATTTGACATGGAATGCACCTGGTACAAAATTCTTCGTCATTTTTGTTTGGCTCTGAGAAGAGCCTTTGTTGTAGTTCGTTTTCTTGTGCCATTGCCTTGAACAACCATGAGGAACCTTTGATCTATTATAGCTGCCAACGTTGTAGACTTTTCGACATAGTGTTTTGGCAGTCCATCGCCTGGGGTATACCTTCTTGGGGGCTGTCTACACATCAGAAACCCAGTTTCTTAATGTAACGACTTTAAGCACTGGCTTTGATCATCAGAACAATATATTAATAATTTCTTAATTAACACATTATTCCGCTGACAAAAGTCAGTGTTTATTGGTGCTACACAGTGGTCTGCACCTGGCCACTATCTCCAGCTTCATCATAGTTTGACGATAATCGTACTATGATCGAAACCTGATTAATAAATTTTTAATTTTAGCAAGTTACATGCAATCGTACACTGGATTTATTTAAAAACTTGTATGGTGCAGAACTGATTGTTAGGCAAATGAGTCAGCCGAGAACCGAGGACCAGGCTGTCTGCAATTGGTATTTGGCTCTGTAGTCTTTGAGCATTTGTGATACATCTTTTGCTCAAGAACGTGCTATGTAAAAAGCTCTCGTGTATTTAACAATCTATTGGGTATGATTTGTTTTTGTGGTCAGACAAAAGTGTAATAAAATGCGAAGAAATACTAAGGAATACTGTTTTAACTGAAGAATTGATTTAATTAAGACAATGAGCACCGTATTATCAAAAACTGTAAGATGAGTGGTCAACTTATAATAACATAATAATCAAATTTAATTTTGTGTGACTTTTCTTTCTGTAACTTAGTGGCTAAAAAGGGGCACAAATTTCGATGAAAACTACAAGAATCTTATCTCGTTTTCGGAAAGAGGGTCATTTCAAGGTCGATACACCGAAAATATTTTCAGATTGGTGAACACTTTTATTATGAATATTTATTTTGTTAATGACCTTTCAGAAAAAGTAACCTGGTTACTGGAAGGAAAATGAAATCATTTGAGCGATTTGTGTTACTTAGCTCAAAAGATTTTTACGATCACACAGCAGGTGATCATATTAAATCACAGATTCTCAGAAGAAAAAATGTCTGTTGCAACTGTACCCTTGGGCTCAGCATAGCTCGCTGTAATAATTTTCAATGGAATATCGCGCAGATAAGATTTTTACATTTTATGTAGATGTTCCATGGTAATCATCAGTACATTTTAGGAGAAGAAAGAAAAGGTCAGTTACTTGAGGAGTAGAGTCGTTGCAAATGGATTTATTCCACTTTGGTACGTTTCACAGAGCACAAGTTAGATGGGAATAATGTCGCCGACAATCTGTATACGAGGGGAGATTACACAGCAGTATATTTGTTTTGTAAATAAAACAGCCCTTTCTTGCTGCGACTGTAATTTATTTTTCCCATACGCTTTTCGCCTTCTTAAATTAAGGCATCTTCTCTGAGATCTGGGACGATAAAGTCTTGTTACTTTTAGATTATCAAACATTCACGTCGCGTTTTTATGTAAATAAGTGATTTCTACAGTGTATCTGCATGGTAGTGCAACCTCCAGCCCAGATGAGGGTAAATTCAGATACCAGAAAACTGTAAGTAATTACTTCTTTACATAAAAACATGACGTGGGCTTTTTGATAACATAAAAGTAACAAAAGTGTATCGTTCTAGATCGGACTGAAGATGCCTTAAAATCGAGAAAGGCGGAATAACGCGTCTAGGAAAAATAAATTACAGTTGCAGCAAGAAAAGGCGGTTTTATTTACAAAACAAATATTTCTGTTCTTGCTGCGGAGGGTGGCCAAGCGAACAAACTTGTTATTATACAGCAGATTTATCATTCAGAAATCGCATCTGGAAGTTGTTTGTTTATGTGGAGTTTGAGTAAGAAAGGGCAACGTCTATCAACACGTGTCCGGATTCGATAACAGGAGAATCGCTCTTATCAAAATTGCAGTCTGTCATACCGTGCTATCACTGCTAACGTTGATCGGGATACCGCTACTGTCATGTGAACATCGAATCGATGTGTCCAGGAAGTCCATGCAGAACCTGATTCAGGATTTAAACGGCCTTTATCGACTGCGTCTGAGAGGACAGTTGCATTGTTTGCTCTGCCACAGTCACGTAATGTCCTTTGTGCCATAAAGTGTCTTTGTTTGCAGGAAGACAAATAAGTAGCCACATTTATAATGCAATGATGCCTATCGACTCGGTAATCAAAGCTTTGTCTGCCCTTGATTGTGTAACAGAAAGATACGCGCTAAGATTGGTGGGTCGAAAGAAAACACTGGACACAGCAAGAAAACCACATTGCCTTCCCAGACGAGTACTATTTGCATATACACCATCAGCATGGAGGTATCCACATTTAGAGGTTATGAAGAGAATGAGCGTTGCCAGATGAAATGTGTGTTCTTATGGAACAACTATCCAAGGATTTCCACCCAATAATATCTAAACAGCAGACTCTGTAAACAATTTATTAAATTGACAATACTAAACTCTTTTAAATAACAACAAATTCAAATAACATACAGAACTTAACAAATGGTTAAAAGAATAAAATCAAAGATCCTTTTACAATAGTACTTTTAGAGTTTACCCAAGAGACAAAATACAATAGCAAGTTAACTTGGCAATACAACTTAAGATCCTTTACAAAATCCTTTAAGAATGATAATGGTACTTGGCACCATAAAATCGGAAAATATTAAGAGCAGTAATAAACAAAAAATAATAACAATAATGGCAACTTGGCACAATAAAATAAGAGAAATTTCTTCTGCAAGAACAAATTACAATGATGCTTTAGAAGATTTTACTCCACAGACCAAGATCCAGTAATAAGTTAAATTGGAATTACAATTTAAAATCATTTATATAAAAAAACTTTCAGAGAGCTAATGGCACTTGGCACCATAAAATCAAAGAAACGGAACTCACAACCAATAAATATAAAAACAAAATAATAATTTGATACAACCAAAGGGCAGGGGCAACTCCCAACGTAATCACAGACAAGCGAGCTCTCAACACTTCGGAGCCTTCCCATTAGAAACGGTCCCTGAAATAAACCACTGAGAGGTCCCCGACATGCCTCCCACAACTGCCCATCACTTACGCACCTTGGTTATGTTCTGTAACACACGACAGATAATATCAACACAACATAAAATTCTGAAATCAAATAACAATATAACATCCCGGTAGCGCATGATAACCACGGCGCTATTAACTCGGCCCCCTTTACAAGTGCCGGAAGCCAACACACACCAATCTTAATAAACCATTCTCACTTCTTGAAACAAAACAATAAAAGCCAAGCGCACATAAATAGTCAAACCACAGTCTTAGAAGTGTCTTAACGACGCTAAACGCGACTATTCCACCAAGTTAATAATAACACAGATAAATAAAAATACAGAACATGCCACTAAATGCTGTTACTCAAATCAAATTGATGAGATCGTGTTGTTCAGGTCCCAGAAGACCATATATACCAAGCAGCAGTAATTCACTACGCCTATACTGTCCAAAGCCGCCTTTCCTAGGCAGACTTGCCAAATGTACCATACATGAACGCAACTCTGGGCAGGTAACAGGAACCACCTACGTGAATTGCTTAAGAAAGGAACAAACAGGCACCACCAAAGGTAACGCTGAGCAGACCGGGTGGGCAACGACCCACTCAGCGGGATAACCAAAAGATACTCCAGCTGAGCAAATAAATTAGTACCAACAAATATCGTAATTTGCCACATACACACAGCAAAAACTTCCAACAACGACGTCCCACATCAGAATGAATTTCAGAAACCGCTGCTGGCGCTTCCAGAGGACAATCTGACGAGCCAACCGAGCCCACACCCTAACCTGGCAGACGACTCCAAAATTCAGCAACTAGTTGTCTCCGGGTCAGAGTATCACAGGGCCCCACCGGACCTCCACATCAGACAGGCAGGCAGAACAAGTACGCCGACTCCAATTAATCACCACCGCATGGCCAGGACTGCGGCGAGTCGCCTCCGCCCCAGACCACTCTGCTCATACTGCGAGGCACAACAACCTTAGTGCTAGTCACCAGCAGATAAGGCAGTGCGAACTTCACGTTCCGTGCAATACCCGGAAACCGACTATCCTCTCTCTTTCCGCTGGCCACCGCAAACACACGCCAGCGACGTAACAGCAAATCACCACTGGAGCGCCACCCACACCAGAACAGCGAACTATAATCGATTATAGCGCGCGCTCTAAACAAGATCACAAAATAGCGGCGCGCGCCATATGACCAGATTACATTCTTCATTTCACATGGGCCCAGCAACCTGTCAGTCGGTGTGGGTTGCCGTTTTGTACGTAACACGGTCACCTGTGGTTCCCATAGCCGGCAATTTTGATAGCAGGCGTTGCATTGATGAGTTATGACCAATGGATGTGCTATTTAGATGTCTCTGTGACGTTATCTTTCAACAAGATAACGCAAGGCCGCATATTTTCCGTTCTGTCCTGAACACTATGCAGATGATGTGCGGCTGTTAGCCCGCCCAGCACGTTCTCAAGACCTCCTAACCACTGAAAACATTTGGTCATCGAATGGTGAGAGACCGGTACGCCACCACTAGCCAGCAACTACGATTAACTACAATAGCACAGACTTGAAGCATCATAAAAGTGACGTATCCCCATATGTCATCCAAGCACAATTCGACTCGATGCCGAACCGGGTAACAGTAGTGGCTACTGTTAGATGTAGCAGCTTTGTACACTAAATTTTGCCTCTCGTATGGCACCAAATCATTTATACAGGGTGATTCAAAAAGAATACCACAACTTTAGGAATTTAAAACTCTGCAACGACAAAAGGCAGAGCTAAGCACTATCTGTCGGTGAATTAAGGGAGCTATAAGGTTTCATTTAGTTGTACATTTGTTCGCCATTTCAGCCAATAAAGTTTTTGGTCCCTTTTTCTTCGAAGGTGCTACTGTAACTGGACTACAGTATCTGGAGATGTTATAGAATTGGCTGTTCCCTCAGCTCGAACAAGAAGCACAACAATTCATATTTCAGCAGGATGGAGCGCCACCACATTGGCACTTATCTGTCCGTAACTACCTGAACGTCAACTACCCGAGGCGATGGATCGGCCGCCAGGCAGCCTGTGACACAGCACTTCATCACTGGCCTCCAAGAAGCCCTGATCTTACCCCCTGCGATTTTTTCTTATGGGGGTATGTTAAGGATATGGTGTTTCACCCACCTCTCCCAGCCACCATTGATGATTTGAAACGAGAAATAACAGCAGCTATCCAAACTGTTACGCCTGATATGCTACAGAGAGTGTGGAGCGAGGTGGAGTATCGGGTTGATATTGCTCGTGTGTCTGGAGGGGGCCATATTGAACATCTCTGAACTTGTTTTTGAGTGAAAAAAAACCTTTTTAAATACTCTTTGTAATGATGTATAACAGGAGGTTATATTATGTTTCTTTCATTAAATACACATTTTTAAAGTTGTGGTATTCTTTTTGAACCACCCTGTATATTTATTTTGAAATCAGTCTTTTAGAGACATCTTTCATGTTGACTATCACTAAGTATGGCTCAAAGACTATCTGTTCAGTGTTTTCGACTGCTGCAGAACTCACATCTATGGTTGTATAGTGAAACGTATCTGGGATCTGTACTCTGACGGCGTAAACCTGCTGGCTAGTCACTTACGTCTACATCTGTACTCTGATGGAAGTACTCTGTGTACTAACACCATTGCTTTTTTTTCCGTTCCAGTCGCGTATGGTTCACAAGGTCAACGATTGCTGCTAAGCCTCCGTGTGGGTTCAAATGTCTCAAATTTTATGTTAATTGCCTTTTCGCTAGATATACGTAGAAGAAGCAATGTACTGGTTGTCTCTTCTAGGAATGTACGTCCTCGGAACTTTAACAGTAGACCATAACGTGAAGCGGAACCTCTCTCTTTCAGCGTCTACCACTAAACTGAATATCTCGTAACGCTTTCTCGCTTAATAAATGAACCTGTAACGAAACGTGCTGCTCTTCTTTCGATCTTCTCTGTTTCCTCTATCAGTCCTACCTGGTACCGATCCCACAATGACGAGCAATATTCAAGTGTTGGTCGAACGAGTGTTTTGCAACCTATTTCCTTTGTTGATGGACTATATTTCTTGGGGACTCTTCTAGTGAATCTCAGTCTGGCATCTGCCTTCTCGTGATTAATTTTATGTATTTATTCTGTAGGTATACTCCTAGATATTTTATGGATGCAAATGCTTCCACTGATTTTCCTGCAATTCTGTAATCATACAATAAAGGTCATTTTCATCTACGTATTCGCAGTACGTTACATTTGTTTATGTTGGGGCTCAATCACCTCTCCCTGCATTTCACTACAAATTTCTAGCGTTGTGACTTCTTAATGTACAACAGCATCATACACGAAAAGTCTCATGGAATTTCCTACGTTATCTACTAGGTCGGGGCATATTGTGAAAAGTAATGATCCTATAACACTCGCATGGGGCACGCCCAACCAGGCCGTGAAGTAGGTAGGATTGAAATCGTATGGCCCATGTGGAAGCTGATGATCACATTTTCTTCCTAGTTCACTGTTTCTGAAGCTGGATGCGAGTGCTTTGCCACGCCGTTTTCCTTCCCGTCGTTGGCTGCTGCAGCAGCTGTGATGCTCTTCGTTCTAAAATCAGACGTCGCGTATTCTCCATTACTGAGACGGATGTTCCTAAGCTGAAGTGTTCAAGATTGGTGATGAGAGCACGGCGTGCTAGCGTTGTACTGGAGTAGTTATATATTACATGATTCTCAGCCGGATGTGTTTTCATTATATCTCTTGGTTGCAGTTGGTTTTTCATTTAGTGACCGGAATATGGTTTGTATTTCTCATTGCTTTCCCACTCATCCAGTAACATTGCTGAAACTTGAAAATATATGTTTTACTTTCTCTGATTTTTTTCTTTTTTTATGATATTGCGTTTCCACATTGTACGATGGAGAACATAATTTATTTATATCTTGTTTGAGAACTGTCTGCTTATTTCTGGCTTAATGACGTGAATTATTTCAATTCTATATTTTAGTATTCTCCCTCAGCTAAATACATTAAAAGTTTCCGACATTTACGCTCAATTCATATTCACTTATTTGTCCACATTCGTAGCTGATGCAGCACAGATCACTGAAGCACTGTAAGAACATGACAAGAGACTGCTTTCGGCTGGTAGAGCATCTTTCTTCTTTCCATGCAACTTACGTTTCACCTGCAAATAACTTCGAGATACATGTTATAGTTCTTAGTACCCAGAGACTTAGTTCTTTTAAGATTCATGCTTCTTGCTGTCAGATGTTATACAGTACGAGGTGCAGTCTGCATCAGCATGGTATCCGGTTGTGTTAGAACAATTGAATATTTTACGTTACAATTTCAAATTTGTATAAATTATGTTAGGGGCCAGTTTCATATATTCTGCTGCGCTATTTAAGCATCCTAACATTTCACTTACAGAAGTCAGATGGCGTTGGAGTTTATTTGTGCGTCAAGAAGAAGAATACTTTCAGGCTATCTTTACTGGAGTCATAATAGTTATACACTCAGGTTAAAAGCTAAAAACTAGTAGCGCAGCTTTCAATTTGCAGTCTGTAAATTTAAATTCTTACTGTTGCCTTGTATAAGCACAATAAGTAAGTCATAATGAATGGAAGTAAAACGAATGTAAGACAGCTATAATTGGTAATTTCTTTTATTGTCACAACCGGTTTCGCAGCATTAAAACAGCGTTCTTAGGTGAAACAGTGTCACATTAGCACACCAAGACGCCCATGACGTCCACAGTAAAAAATTACATTCGTGTCTTGCGGTACATTTTGCTGCCATTACTTACGAAGTTTAATCGTTGTGACTTCCCACATCACAAAGTGCTACGTGACAATAAGTAAAATTTCATAGTTTTCTGTCCTGATATATCGCATACTAATGCACGGAAGCGATACAAAAACATAGGAGCATTCTATTTCAAGTCCTAAGTGTGCCTAGAAGAGCAAAGCATATTTTACTGAAAGAGCACAAATGCCGTCGTGGCTTGCCGTGACCACAGAGACCGTTGTAAATAATCGGATAAAACAGCCACAAGTAGCTCATATTTGGACTTTATAACTAGTTTCGGCGGTGAGATGGGATCATCAGGTAACTGAAAACTCATCGGGATGATAACGGGATGGGGGTTGGGTGGGACGACGAGGAGGATGGCGGGAAAAGCAGTTTGGGACCACAATCAGACCTAAAAGCTTGCATTTGGTTGTGGAATTGCATAGTCCCCTTAATCTTCTAACGAATTGCCACCAGTGCAACAATTATGTAATAATGCTTGCATATAACGGGGCGAAACGAGTCGTAAAATCAAATTTTGAGCGACCCGTCGATATTTTAGCTGTTTATTAATTCATTACTGTGTATGTTAGATCAGTTTTTAACAATGTTCTAAAATTATCTTTAAGTTCTGGAAGGAGAACAAAACCATGGGTTTTCTCTAACTCGATTATAAATGACAGGAAGTGGGTGAGTCAAAATGTTTCAAATGGCTCTGAGCACTATGGGACTCAACTGCTGTGGTTATCAGTCCCCTAGAACTTAGAACTACTTAAACCTAACTAACCTAAGGACATCACACACATCCATGCCCGAGGCAGGATTCGAACCTGCGACCGTAGCAGTCACACGGTTCCGGACTGCGCGCCTAGAACCGCGAGACCACCGCGGCCGGCTGGGTGAGTCAAGCGAAGCGGAATAATGATTGTAAGTGGATACGAAGGAGGACCAAAGGAGTATAAAAAGGATACAAACTGAAAGCAAATAATTATAATATTTCAATAAGAAGAGTTAGGAATCCATTGGAATGAGTCTTCTCATTTTAAAGCCATCGTGTTGAAAGTAGATCACCACGTGGTCAGGGTGGTCATTATACATAGTTATTGAACAGGATTGCTGACAGGAGATGATTAGTTTGTACTGATGTTGTTTTATTCGTGTTGTTAGGGATATGAACATTGTCCCGATCGCAAAGTACCTTTAGTAACGTAAGACCGATTCCAATGTTTTGCACCATCAGATGACGACTGTAGTGACATAAGCAAAAGACCTAATTCGTGACGTTGTTGCAACTTCGCATTATACGTAATCTAGTGAAGGATTGTAACGTCCTTAGTAAAAACTAGCAATGGTCACAAGTATTCTAAGTATTTGATGCTCCCTCTCCCTCTTTTCCTTTTTTTTCTTTTTCGCCTTTTGCTGTCTATAGCATGTGAAGAATTAACTCGGCTAAAAGTAATATAGAGTTAAGAGATAAGTACTTTATAACTTCGCATATTTTGTGAAATCATTTACACCAGTACACATATTGTTCCCGGAAATCGCATGAAACGCTCCCGCTCACTCAGGTCCAGTACAGAGAAATGAAACAAGGTGTTCTTTTCAGTAATACGAGAGAGTATAGAGACTGCTGTTTTTGTCATTTTCTGCTACAAGAGAAAATCGAAGGAAAACAAATAGTGCCCTAAAACGATACGGTGACGTCGTCAGGCGTGTCTATATATAAAATGTGAGTGAATTATTGCAAGTCTATAGTGAAAGTTGAATGTTTAATGTAACGGTGAAATTGACGTCATTCAATTAAACGATGCACATTGTCCGCTAGCGACAAAACTCCGTTCGGTAATTTCGTTGTGTCGTAAATGAGTTGGCCGTATATGGCCAGGTTGCGCCATTCGAATTAGATTATTGGGTTTTCATCGTGAGTGATGGTGCCGCTGACGTCGAATATTGGGCTGGAACGTGATTACTGATTTTGAGCGCCAGCCTGCGCCGTGACCCTACGTGGAAACGGTCCAGCGAGCAGCGCAGTAATTGCCGTCCGCACGCCTGAGGCAGGTGACTTTAATACCCCTACATACGTCATCACCATGCCCGAAGCAGCTGTTTGACGTAGTTTTGTCTCAAAAAGCTGATAAAGTAAAAGGAAGAATCTTTCATTGTGCGCAAAGTACTTAATTAACATACTGCTATGTGAAAACCTTAAGGGGAGCCGGAACGATGAAAATGACAAAATTAACGCCTTTGGTTTGTTTAATTACAAAAGTATTTGGAGTTTTCTGAATGAAACAAATTAAGTTTCACCCATCTAAGTAAATTCTAAGTGTGTTTTTTATCGCTGCAGAGTTGCCGCGTCGGGTAAACGATTGTAGCGACGTTGTGTGTCACCTCTGACGGCGCCGCTCGCTGGCTGCAAGCAGGGTGTCTTTGCGGAATTAGAAGTGTTTTGTTTTCCAAGGTTTTATGGCTTTATCTCTGTGACAAGTGACTGTTCATATCAAAAATGGTTCAAATGGCTCTGAGCACTATGGGACTCAACTGCTGAGGTCATTAGTCCCCTAGAACTTAGAACTAGTTAAACCTAACTAACCTAAGGACATCACAAACATCCATGCCCGAGGCAGGATTCGAACCTGCGACCGTAGCGGTCTTGCGGTTCCAGACTGCAGCGCCTTTAACCGCACGGCCACTTCGGCCGGCTAATCCTAACAGTATTCCTCGTAGTGGTAATAGTGGAAAGAAGGTGTATGACATAAATGTTAGGCTAATGTATGGATTGCGTTGCATTGGCAATGGCAGTGCTGCAGGGACAATGTTATGTGGAATTATGAACTTGCCAAAACCACCAACCAAGTTTGGATTTTATAATGAATTGGTGGGATCTTCTGCTGAAGATATTGCTCAAGCAACAATGAAGAAAGCAGTTGAAGAAGCTGTGACAGATAATGGGAATTGTAGAGATTTAACTGTTGCTTTAGATGGATCATGGCAAAGTAGAGGTCATAAATCTCTAAACGGAGTTGTAACAGCTAACAGTGGAGACAGTTGCTAAGTAATTGATGTTGATATGATCTCAAAACATTGTAGATGTAAGGGCAATACCAAGGACAAAGATAGTGAAAGTTGTGAAGCAAAATTTCATGGCACGCGTGGAGCGATGGAAGTAGAGGGAGAGAAAGCAATTTTTTCCAGATCACAGGAGTGGTATAAAGTACAATACACTAACTATCTAGGAGATGGTGCTTCTAAGGGATGTAGAGCTGTAGAGGACCTCAAATCTTATGGCAATGAAATTCACATGAAAAGACAGGAGTGCACTGGACATGCGCAGAAGCGAATGCGGGCTCGCTTTTGCAAACTAAAGCAGACATTAGGATCACAGAAGCTTAGTGATGGTAAGACCCTTGGAGGAAGAGGAATATTGACAAATGAAGCAATTGATAGATTGCAGAGGTATTATGGGTGTGCAATTAGGCGAAATAGTAGAAGCATTGAGCATATGAGGAGAGCAGTATGGGCATTATTTTTTGATACTACATCAACAAATGAGCACCCACAACTTGCACTGTGCCCCACAGTGTAAGTACCAATCAGGAAAGGAATGTGCCCATAAAAACAGTTTGCCAAATGCTGTAATTGATGTAATTAAGCCCATATTCAGATATTTATCACAGCCAAGTTTACTGGAAAAGTGTTTACATGGGAAAACACAAAATCCAAATGAAAGTGTAAATAATTTAATTTGTATTAGGATTCCCAAAAGAGTGTTTGTACGGATAAAAACATTGCATTCTGGAGTGTATGATGCAGTGACAACATACAATGAAGGAAACATTATCAAATGTGTTGAAACGTTTATGTTTCCAACCAGGACACATTACCATTTCCACAATGCGCCTAATTGATGAAGAAAGACTAAGAGGTGCAGGAAGAAGAGACAAAAGCCTACAACATGCAGTAAAAGGGAAGAAAAGACCAGTGAAAAGGAAACTAACACTGGAAAAAGAAGAGGATGCTGATAATCCATCATATGGGGCAGAAATGTATTAAAAAACTTTGGAAGTCATTTCCTGTAACTCTAAAATTTTCATCTTTGAGAAACATTTTCTCAAAAACTGCTCACAGTATATCAATGACATTTGTACACAATATTGTCTACTTCTTTTCGTTCATTTTTATAACAAATTGTAAAAGAATATTGTATAATTCGAGAGTTATAGAAGAAAAAGTGCAAAATTTTAAAGAAAAAAATAAGCATCTGTTTAAAAAAATTGTAAAACGAAAACCAATATATTTTTCTTAAGATGGCATTATAACTTTGTAGAGAAATATTCACTGAACATGTAGTCCAAATTTCTGAACGATATGTTTAACGGTTTTAGAAAAAATTTCGTTCTATTTGCTAAAATAACATGGAAGAGATGGATCGTTCCGGCTCCCCTTAAGAGCGACAGCAGCTTACATACGATGTGTTACTTCTCAAGTAACAAAGGTCGATGAAAAACTGCTACAGTATAGGTAGGTGAAAGAATTAAGCAATAAGACAAAGAGAAATGGCACTTTCATTTAAGGACAAGAATTCCAATGAAGTCGCCTTCATGTATGACGGTCCCGTGGACATTATAAAAGGCGGGACACGGTTCTTAACAGGTTGAGGGATCACGCCGGACTGCAATGCAGGCTCTGGAACGTGCTCTCATGATGACTACAATGTTGGTAAGGACTTCTCATGAGTAGGGTCTCATTGCTCCATCGCCGCGGTTATCACCTGCTCGATGTAAAGCCTGCCAACGAAAGAGATCTTTGTGTAATTTGTTAAAAGTCCAGAAAACATTATACAAAAATCATTTAATGCCTAGATCACCCTTACATAACGAAAGATATGATACCCCGATAGTTTCGGTTGTAAGGAACAACCATCTTCAGATCATGAACGTATTAAATTTGGATCGAACACAAACTGGATGTAGCGGTATTAATCATCACACAGTGACATGGATTTATGTAGAAGACTACACGAATAAGAAACTTCCTAACAGCAATAACACAAATGAACCGGGCTGTACACCCTACTCATACGAGACGGAGGTTGAAAAAACTGGTTGTTCTATATTCACAGAAGGCAATGGAAACCACTGCATTAAAGACACGTAACGTGTATCCACAGGACATGTGGCCTGTAATTGAAGAAGTGTCATGATGATCTCTCCATTGCCAAAAGATTCCGGAATAGTCCCCCATTAGGCTCTCCGGGAGGGGACTGCCAAGGGGGAGGTTACCATGAGAAAAAGATTGAATAATCAACGAAAGGATAACGTTCTACGTGTCGGGCGTGGAATGTCAGAAGCTTGAACGTGGTAGGGAAACTAGAAAATCTGGAAAGGGAAATGCAAAGGCTCAATCTAGATATAGTAGGGGTCAGTGAAGTGGAAGGAAGACAAGGATTTCTGGTCATATGAGTATCGGGTAATATCAACAGCAGCAGACAATGGTATAACAGGTGTAGGATTCGTTATGAATAGGAAAGTAGGGCAGAGGGTGTGTTACTGTGAACAGTTCAGTGACTGGGTTGTTCTAATCAGAACCGACAGCAGACCAACACCGACAACGATAGTTCAGGTATACATGCCGACGTCACAAGCTGAAGATGAACAAGTAGAGAAAGTGTATGAGGATATTGAAAGGGTAATGCAGTATGTAAGGGGGGACAAAAATCTAATAGTCATGGGCGACTGGAATGCAGTTGTAGGGGAAGGAGTAGAAGAAAAGGTTACAGGAGAATATGGGCTTGGGACGAGGAATGAAAGAGGAGAAAGACTAATTGAGCTCTGTAACAAGTTTCAGCTAGTAATAGCGAATACCCTGTTCAAGAATCACAAGAGGAGGAGATATACTTGGAAAAGGCCGGGAGATACGGGAAGATTTCAATTAGAGTACATCACGGTCAGACAGAGATTCCGAAATCAGATACTGGATTGTAAGGCGTACCCAGGTGCACATATTGACTCAGATCACAATATAGTAGTGATGAAGAGTAGGCTGAAGTTCAAGACATTAGTCAGGAAGAATCAATACGCAAAGAAGTGGGATACGGAAGTACTAAGGAATGACGAGATACGTTTGAAGTTCTCTAACGCTATAGATACAGCAATAAGCAATAGCGCAGTAGGCAGTCCAGTTGAAGAGGAATGGACATATCTAAAAAGGGCCATCACAGTAGTTGGGAAGGAAAACATAGGTACAAAGAAGGTAGCTGCGAAGAAACCATGGGGAACAGAAGAAATACTTCAGTTGATTGATGAAAGGAGCAAGTACAAACACGTTCCGGGAAAATCAGGAATACAGAAATACAAGTCGCTGAGGAATGAAATAAATAGGAAGTGCAGGGAAGCTAAGACGAAATGGCTGCAGGAAAAATGTGAAGACATCGAAAAAGATGTGATTGTCGGAAGGACAGACTCAGCATACAGGAAAGTCAAAACAACCTTTGGTGACATTAAAAGCAACGGTGGTAACATTAAGAGTGCAACGGAAATTCCACTGTTAAATGCAGAGGAGAGAGGAGATAGGTGGAAAGAATACATTGAAAGCCTCTATGAGGGTGAAGATTTGTCTGATGTGATAGAAGAAGAAACAGGAGTCGATTTAGAAGAGATAGGGGATCCAGTATTAGAATCGGAATTTAAAAGAGCTTTGGAGGTCAAATAAGGCAGAAGGGATAGATAACATTCCATCAGAATTTCTAAAATCATTGGGGGAAGTGGCAACAAAACGACTATTCACGTTGGTGTGTAGAATATATGAGTCTGGCGATATACCATCTGACTTTCGGAAAAGCATCATCCACACAATTCCGAAGACGGCAAGGGCTGACAACAGCGAGAATTATCGCACATTCAGCTTAACAGCTCATGCATCGAAGTTGCTTACAAGAATAATATACAGAACAATGGAAAAGAATATTGAGAATGCGCTAGGTGCCGATCAGTTTGGCTTTAGGAAAAGTAAAGGGGCGAGAGAGGCTATTCTGACGTTACGGCTAATAATGGAAGCAAGGCTAAAGAAAAATCAAGACACTTTCATAGGATTTGTCGACCTGGAAAAAGCGTTCGACAATATAAAATGGTGCAAGCTGTTCGAGATTCTGAAAAAAGTAGGGGTAAGCTATAGGGAGAGACGGGTCATATACAATATGTACAACAACCAAGAAGGAATGATAAGAGTGGACGATCAAGAACGAAGTGCTCGTATTAAGAAGGGTGTAAGACAAGGCTGTAGCCTTTCGCCCCTACTCTTCAATCTGTACATCGAGGAAGCAATGATGGAAATAAAAGAAAGGTTAAAGAGTGGAATTAAAACACAAGGT
The DNA here is from genome assembly GCF_021461395.2 of Schistocerca americana. NCBI lineage: Eukaryota > Metazoa > Arthropoda > Insecta > Orthoptera > Acrididae > Schistocerca > Schistocerca americana. Next base: position 106,182,277 of record NC_060124.1, read on the forward strand.
GAAAGGATATCAATGATACGATTCGCTGATGACATTGCTATCCTGAGTGAAAGTGAAGAAGAATTAAATGATCTGCTGAACGGAATGAAGAGTCTAATGAGTACACAGTATGGTTTGAGAGTAAATCGGAGAAAGACGAAGGTAATGAGAAGTAGTAGAAATGAGAACAGCGAGAAACTTAACATCAGGATTGATGGTCACGAAGTCAATGAAGTTAAGGAATTCTGCTACCTAGGCAGTAAAATAACCAATGACGGACGGAGCAGGGAGGACATCAAAAGCAGACTCGCAATGGCAAAAAAGGCATTTCTGGCCAAGAGAAGTCTACTAATATCAAATACCGGCCTTAATTTGAGGAAGAACTTTCTGAGGATGTACGTCTGGAGTACAGCATTGTATGGTAGTGAAACATGGTCTGTGGGAAAACCGGAACAGAAGAGAATCTAAGCATTTGAGATGTGGTGCTATAGACGAATGTTGAAAATTAGGTGGACTGATAAGGTAAGGAATGAGGAGGTTCTACGCAGAATCGGAGAGGAAAGGAATATGTGGAAAACACTGATAAGGAGAAGGGACAGGATGATAGGAGTTCTGGTAAGACATGAGGGAATGACTTCCATGGTACTAGAGGAAGCTGTAGAGGGCAAAAACTGTAGAGGAAGACAGAGATTGGAATACGTCAAGCAAATAATTGAGGACGTAGGTTGCAAGTGCTACTCTGAGATGAAGAGGTTAGCACAGGAAAGGAATTCGTGGCGGGCCGCATCAAACCAGTCAGTAGACTGATGACCAAAAAAAAAAAAAAAAGAAAAAAAAATGGACCACTCCTTCTCTCCCTCTCTGTTTTGACTTGTCGCACAGTGCCCCCATGTAACATTACGCCTCCCCACATCAAACACCTTAGCTACCAGAACTATCACGTTCGACAAAGCTTCCACCTCTCGCCATATGACCGTACTTCCGAAATTACAGACTGAATCTGCTGTCACCCGAGAAGAGCACGCGAGCCCACTCCTCCTCGGTCTAATCCCTATGTTTTGGGCACCATCGCAAACGATGATGCCGACGTACGGCTATCAGTTGAACTCAACGTACCAGTCATCGGGCAGAGAGACCACCTCCATGCTGTTTCCGTACCATTGTGGAGACTGAGATTGTGTGCCTTGCAGTTCATTTAGATGTGGTTGCAATTGCTGTTTGACGTGGGTCCCTCCTTGCCTGTGACACAATGGAGCAGTCATCTGCTGCTGTAAGTGACTGTGGTCCACCACCTCCTCTCATTCGGGCAGCAGTGCTTATGGTTCGAAAGGCTCCTCGTTCACGAGAAATAAGCATTATGAGACTCATGGGCTACACTCGTTACAATTAGTCTTTCTTCCAGTGTCCTGATGATTCTCCTCCATGTGACAGTCATCTAAATGTTGTCTTCGAATCATTTTGTGACGAAGAGCACTACCATAATGATCCGTATCTGCTCACTGATTCGTACACTTTGTCTAGCTCCCTTCCTTCAGATGCCTTCTGTTACAAGGCCAGTCCCATTTGGCACTATCGTTTCTATGACCTCACGCCATGTGACATCCAATTTACTGTGCAAGACTGGGAGACCTCTGGCAATTGTTTCCGCACTTTTATTCATTCTCACCAAGTCGTTAGTATGCTGTGTTACTTTATATAGCTGTTTACCTCGTTCTTAAGTTTTGCTGAGAAGCGTATTTTCATTGTAATTAACTTCACATTTAGTATTCTTCTTATATTGTCCTTGAAGTCTATGTTCATCCAGTATGTTGCAGCACGGTTCCTAATGATGATGTCCATTGGAAAGACGCCCAGACTACACCAAACGCTTCCAGAAATGGAGTTCTAAAGGCAATTGATAACCTTAGGAGCAAACCCTTCCGTCTGCACACAGTTTAGGTGCCCTTGTGCTTGCCGCAAATCACATAATGGTTTCAGAGATTCCACATGTAGGTTGGTGGACGTCTCTGTAATCTGTAGCGTTTATTCTTGGCAGTTTTTATAGTGGTTTTTCGGTCTTATCGGTTGTAATTAGTATGCGTGTTTTGAAGGAGAGCCCTCCGTCAATCGTAATTCCCAGACATCTTTTCGTCTGTTTTCTCGTTATGTTTATGTTTCAAGTTTCCCAATGGGCTTCAAATAAGTCTTCCTATAAGTAGGAAGTTTTGGTGGGGAAAACCTTTAGTGCATTTTGTGCACAGCAGTTTCACAAGTTTTGCAGTATACCACTGGCTTTCTCCTCAAGTTGTGCTCCAGAGTTTTCCGAGACTATCACCAGCACAGTCGGCGTATACCACTCTTCTACCGGCACTATCAAGACTTATTACGGGTTATAATATGGGGTCCTACTGCTATATTCCAGAAAATGGTCCCACAGATCGAATCTTACAGACGTTCCTTAGTAAGTCTTTTGACCACTTTCCGGTTTCTTGCTCGCTACGCAGCAGTCCTGTCCTTTCCATACTCCCTAAGGCTGTGAAATGGATTGGCCTGTATGCGCAGTTTCTAAGAGGCACGAACATCACAAGCCAGCAGAGCTTCTCAAAGGCGCCAGCGACGATTATCTTCCGGCCCTTACGTATTTACAATCCGAATTTTCTGCTATCAGACTACTTGATTTATCGCGACAACTGATTTTTTTCCCAGAAATCTATGTAGATGCTGGCTACGTTCCATTAGCTCCATGTATGACTTATCTGCCATACAGAAGGTGTCCATTAAATCAACGAGTGTGTTCCCTTCTTGATCATTACATTGTTTGCAGTTTTCTACGCTGCGGGTCTTCTCCCAAGCCGAAGTTCACCGTTTACGGTCTCGGTCAGAGATGTAGTGATGAGCGACGCGGTATTTTCTAGAATTTCCGTGTGGACAGCGTCTGGTACAGGTGTGTTTTTTTCTCTTTACTCTTGTTATCACTAGTGAGACCACCTCCCGCGGAAAAGGACAACTGACTGTTTCCGTTCTGTAGTCAGGTTCTAGTTCTGTTCGCAGTTTGATGTTCATCTGTAAATCTGTGTTTTGGCTGTCATCAGGCTGGAAATTTTGGAAGAGATATTCTACAGTGTTTCTCCATCCGACACATTGTAAAGTATAAATCATTATTACCACATAACAGTTTAGAAAAAATGTTTTGTATCTGCTACATATTCCAAAAATAAACTTAAAATTTGAAGCTGATGAATGACTAAATAACACTAATTGAAGAAATTTTATAAGTTCTAAGAAGAGAACGACTCCAGCCGCAATCTGGCATCGAAATAATTTGACGCTGAAAGTACAGAACTTATTCCCCACCAGGACTCGAATCCGGATCTCCAGCTTAACGCGAGCGGTTCCCTTAACTGCTTCGGCCATCCGGAAACGCTCGCCGTCCGACCCAAATTTTCAACTTGTATCACGCTAATAGTGTCCACTGTCCATTAACATACGTTCTCGCAGTAACTCCTGCATTCCTGCAAGAGACACGGACCCTATTGTGCATCTGCACGAAATTTATCAAACCAATCGTATAAATAAATATATTAAATCAAGACCATTGTCATTAACGTTCAAAAAACCTCTGAAACGATACTGAGACAAGTAATTTAACATGATACACATGGGGCCGCAGATGTGGCTAAATATCCCTACAGTGGATGTGAAAAATTGATCACGTGACGTCAGCAGATGACGTAACTCGCCACAAGTGCAGCGGTTGAGCCTATCGGTCTGTCACACCTGATTGTCCCAGCGCTAGTAACGCATTCACTTCGATGTACTGCGGGTCCATGTGCGCTTCGGGTTAAGGGTTCAAATCTAGAGTCTGGCAAGCAGTATTTTTTTCACTGAGATAGACAACTATGTGTTTAAATTGAGATAAGATTAATTGTTTTATTTACCGGTCTCGTGGTCTCTGGTCGTTTGTTGCAAAGTACAGTACAACAAAAACTGAACGTATTGCGGTACAAGTAAATGAGTACGAGCATTCGAATTAAGTTATTACCGGTAAATGATCTACGTTTCTTTACTGAATAAACTACAAAAAAGGAAAGAAATCCAAAATAAGAATAGCTTTTGCTTGGTTACGCCGAGGACAATAATTTTATAACTTGTATGTTTACAACAGATCACATTGACAAAATTTGCATCGTTTGTCCTAATGCAACTGTTGCCTCACTCAATCAGCCGTTCACGCCAAGGCAAACCGCTGCACGTACGGTGAAGAATGACATTTGTTGACGCCACATGTTCAGCATTTCTCATCGACATTTCGGGTATTTCCAGGCATTTGCTGCACCATGTGTCCCACATTAAATTGTCTCAGCGTCATCTACGTCACTTTGGGTGTTTTCAAACACTAATAAGAATATTTGTGGTGTCTGTTGTGTCAGGTATGTGCAAATGATATAAAGGACTGAAGAAACAATGAAACTGCTTTTGTGGACCACAATTATTGTACCTCCATATAAAGTTTCTAAAGACAGTTTTCGATGAAGATTAAAAGTTTTCTTGTTATTGAGATAAATTTCCTGTATTGTTGCTTAAGATTTTCTTGAAGCTGTTTCATTTTTCACAACTGTCAACATGTACACGTGTATCAAACCTTTAGAGAAAGTTTACTTGGATGTAAGAGATGACCTAATGGACACGAGCTTCACAATTATGGTAAATGAACTATGCATAAACTAATAACGCTGCTGAAATTCCACCTCAGAACCCATCTGGACATGAAGCCATCTTGACATTCATCGCCTCACGTACATATCCAGCAGTTATAAAAAAGTGTTGAGCTGGTTGGAACGGTCCCGGCTGTTACACAAACCTCACTTTCTTACGGCGAGCCTGTTTCCCGCTGCGTCAGGTCCTGAGTATTTTGCTGCTTTGTGAGGAAACTCAACAGAGTTACGAGTGGAGAGTGGTCATTATGAAGAATTCACGGCATCATTTCGCCTCCCTGCAGCAGCCCAGTGGAAGCCCGTTCTTCGCTGCTCGAGCGGCACTGGCCCTCTCCGCTAGTTGGTTGCGCTAATTCGGCCCATTTCGTCTGCGCTACAGTCTTTTTAGCGCGGGATGCCTCGCCTGTCTAGATGACGGCCTTCCTTGCGGCGTGAGCCCCTACCCCCCCCCCCCCCCCCCCCCCCTGCAACATTAAAGGGGCAGGTCTTTCTGCGGTCATTGACCTGCACTGCCTTCGTGTGGCTGCGTCCGAGGCCTTCTGCTTGCTTCAAGAGGTTCAAATGGTTCAAATGGCTCTGAGCACTATGGGACTTAACATCTATGGTCATCAGTCCCCTAGAACTTAGAACTACTTAAACCTAACTAACCTAAGGACAGCACACAACACCCAGCCATCACGAGGCAGAGAAAATCCCTGACCCCGCTTCAAGAGGATGTACTAGGTTTTACATTAAAGGAAGCAGTGCGGCGATAAAAATACGGGACGATATCTTTTGCTTCTTTCATAGATAATCTCAACAACAGAGTCGTTTATAGACATGGCATGTATACGGACATATTTCCGAGACGGTGGACTTTAAACGGGCGGATTACATTACAGAGGAAGGGAGACTTTTAGAGAGACCACCCGTATGCAGACATTTATTCCACATTACTCGGAGTACTTTGCGCTATTGTCGTTATCATCGTCATCCATTCGACATACAGGATTGGATGGCTCCAACCTCCAGACGTTAACATATGTTACTGTAATCAGATACAAGGGTATTAGGTTTACCCCTGTATGTCACGCCATCTACCGACTTTCCATTAAGTCGTCTTTTCGGTCTTCCCCTATCTCTTTGTTTCCAAAAAAGAAGGTTGTTGGTCTAGCTACCTTCCATACACGTGGCTACATTCCCTCTACCTCTGTTTCACTGGTAACCTGCCTGTCATATTCACGAGCCACAAGGAAATTTTAGATAAATTAAATAAAACCGAGAAAATACTAAATAAAACATTGGAACTTACGCCTAGATAACGCAGTTCACCTACGCCTAGATAACGCAGTTCGCCTACTAGATGATCGACATATCCATTCATCCCGTGACATGTAGACAAGCAAGACTGACTGAGCACAGTACCCATGGACGAACGTGCCCACATGAAAGGGCTAAACTGGAAATTTATCAAGAACGTGTACATGTACCATCTGATCACAAATATCCGGACACCTATTAGTGGACATTAATATGGGATGTGTCGACCCTTCGCCTTGACAGCAGCTTGAATTCTGCTGGAGACACTTTTAATGGGTGTCCGAATATCTGTGGCGGAATGGCAGCCCGTTATCGCCAATAATCTAAACTCTTACTCTTAATCCCCTGGCGACACAAACCGCAGTCGGTTTTTGGCCTCGTCAAGTAGCCTCTTCCACAGTATTCTGCCTGTGGCATCTTCTTTCCTTCGTCCCATTACCTGCCGCCGTTGGGTAAGCAGCAGCCAGCAACAAGTCGCACTCTTAGCTCACTTATTTGTTTTATAGTTTAATTCTTAATTTCTTTGCGTATTTTTGGGTATTTGTATAGTTTAATTCACAAATTTCGGGCGTATTATAGTATTTGAGAGTTGTAGCATAGCATTTCCGTACCCGTATAGTGTAAATCGAGTAGTCCTCAGTAATCTTTTTGTTTTGAACGGCTTGCGAGATACAAGAGAGGAAAAAAAATGTTAGGGATGGATAGGGACTGTGCCTGTTATGTACGAATTCAAGGGGAGTTGGCCACCGTCCGTAAACAATTGGAAGCTGTGTTGGCCGTGGTCGACAGGCTCCAGGCTGTTTCCCTGGGCCTCGGTGACATTGGGAACCTGAGGCGAGCGCTTTGGCGCCTCTGGAACCTGTAGCATCGTCTGGGATCTCTGATGCCACTGCGCCCTCGGATTCGGACGTCCCTGCCGGTCGACACTTGCCTGACGGTGATTGGCGAACCGTGGCGGGATCGCGAATCCCTGGGCGGAAGGCTAAGGTTGCTGTTGGCCTCAAGGCTGTACCCTTACGCCTCCATAACAGGTTTGAGGTGTTGCCCACTGGTGAAAGTACTTCTGAGCCAGCAAGGGCGGCCTCGCCTGTTGTGCCAGTGGCCGGACTTCCTGAGAGGTCCGCACAAGCGCAGAGGCTGGGATTGCTTGTCATTGGGAGCTCCAATGTTAGGCGGGTGATGGAGCCCCTTAGGTATATGGCAGCTAAGGACGGGAAGAAAGCCAGTGTGCACTCCGTGTGCATACTGGGAGGAGTCATACAAGATATGGAAAGAGTCCTTCCGGATGCCATGAAGGGTACAGGGTTTAGCCAATTGCAAGTGGTGGCTCGTATCGGCACTAATGACGTGTGTCGCTATGGATGGGAAGAGATTCTCTCTGGTTTCCGGCGGCTATCTGAGTTGGTGAAGACTGCCAGTCTTGCTAGCGAGATGAAGGCAGCATCGTCGACAGGACCGATTGCGGACCTTTGGTACAGAGGGTCTGAATCAGTGGCTCAGACGGTTCTGCGACCGTGTAGGCTGCATATTCCTCGACTTGCGCCATAAAATGGTGGGGTTTCGTGTTCCGCTAAATAGATCAGGTGTCCACTGCACACAGGAGGCGACTACGCGGGTATAGGGGGCTGTGTGGCGTGGACTGGGCGGTTTTTTAGGTTAGACAGTCTCGGGAAAGATCAAAAAGGGCTACAGCCTCAAAGGGTCCAGGGTAAAGAAACAACGAGAATCGACCAAGCAACAGTCGGTATTGTAAATTGTCATAGCAGTGTTGGAAATGTGCCAGAGCTTCCAGCTCTGATAGAAAGCATTGAAACTGAAATCGTTATAGGATCAGAAAGTCGGCTAAAGCCGGAGTTAAATTCTTCCGAAATTTTTACAGAGGCGCAAACCATGTTCAGAAAGGATAGATTACATAAAGTAGGTGGTGGTGTGTTTGTGTCTGTTGGTAGTAGTTTATCTTGTAGTGAAGTTGAAATAGATAGTTCCTGCGAATTACTGTGGATAGATGTTATACTCAACAGCCGTACGAAGATAATAAATGGCTCCTTCTACCGGCACCCCGACTCGGATGTTGTAGTAGCTGAAGGGTTCAAAGAAAACTTGAATCTCATTACAAATAAGTACCCCACCCATACAGTTATAATTGGTGGAGACTTCAATCTACCCTCGATTTGTTGGAGAAAATACATGTTCGAAGCCGGTAGTAGACAGAAAACATCTTTCGAAATGCTTTTTCTGAGAATTGCTTTGAACAGTTAGTTCGTGAGCCCACACGAATTGTAATTGGTTGCGAAAACACACTTGACCTCTTAGCCACAAGTAATCCTGATCTAATAGAGAGCGTCATGACGGATAAGGGATTAGTGAACACAAGATCATTTTAGCGAAGCTCAAAACCATATCAACCAAAACCACTAAAAATAAACGCAAAATATATCTCTTTAAAACAGTAGATAAAAATTCGCTTGATGCGTTCCTAGAGAGAGTCTCCATTCCTTCCAAGCTAATTATGTAAGTGTAGATCAGATATGGCTCAAATTCAAAGATATAGTGTCGACAGCACTAGGTAGATTCACACTGCATAAGTTAATGAGAGACTGGTCTTATCCACCATGGTACACAAAACACGTCCGAACACTGTTGCAGAAGCAACGAGAAAGGCATGCCAAATTTAGAAGAACGCAAAGTCCCCAAGACTGGCTAAGTTTCACGGAAGCTCGAAATTTAGTACGGACGTCAATGCGAGATGCTTTTAATAGTTTCCACAATGAAACATTGTCTCAAAATATGGTAGAAAACCCAAAGAGATTCTGGTCGTATGTAAAGTACACCAGTGGCAAAAACCAGTCAATACTGTCACTGGGCGATAGCGATGGAAACTTTACCGATGATGGTGCCACTAAAGCGGAGTTACTAAATGCAGTTTTCCGTAATTCCTTCACGACAGAAGACGAAGTAAATATTCCAGAATTCGAAACCAGAACAGCTGTTAGCATGAGTGACATAAAAGTAGATATATTAGTTGTTGCGAATCAACTCAAATCACTCAAGAAAGACAAGTCTTCCGGCCCAGATGGTATACCAGTGGGGTGCCTTTCAGAGTATGCAGACACAATAGCGCCTTTCTTAGCAATCATATACAACCGCTCACTTGGCGAAAGGCCTCTTCCTAAAGACTGGAAAGTAGCACAGGTCACACCATTATTCAAGAAGGGAAATAGAAGTAACCCATTGAGTTAGGGAACCATACCACTGACCTCAATTTGCAGTAGCATTTTGGGGCTCATACTGTACTCGAGCATTATGGATCACATTGAAGGAAATGACTTATTGATACATAACCAACACGGATTCAGAAAATATCGTTCTTGTGCAACACAGCTAGCTCTTTACTCCCATGAAGTAACGAGTGCTATCGACAAGGGACCTCAGATCAATTCCATATTCCTAGATTTCGAGAAGGCTTTTGATATTGTTCCTCACAAACGACTATTATTCAGATTGCATGCATATGGAGTATCGTATCAGTCATGTGACTGGATTCATGATGTCCTCTCAGAGAGGTCACGGTTCGTAGTGATAGACGGTAAATCATTGAGTAGAACAGAAGTGATATCTGGCGTTCCGCGAGGTAGTGTCAGAGGCTCTCTGCTGTTCCTGATTTACATAAATGATCTAGATGATAATCTGAGCAGCCCCCTTAGATTGTTTGCAGATGACGCTGTAATTTACCGTCTAGTAAAATAATCAGATGATCAATTCCAATTACAAAATGATCTAGAGAGAATTTCTGTATGGTGCGAAAAGTGGCAATTGGCACTAAACAAAGAAAAGTGCGAGGTCTTTCACATTGGTACTAAAGAAACCTGATAAATTTTGGATATACGAGAAATCGCACAAATCTAAGGGCTGTGAATTCGAGTAAATACCTAGGAATTACAATTACAAGCAAATTAAATTTGCAAGACCACATAGATAAAACTGTGGGGAAGGCGAAACAAAGACTGCGCTTTGTTGGCAGAACACTTAGAAGATGCGACAAACCCACTAAAGAGAGAGCCTACATTACAGTTGTCCGTCCTCTGATGGAATATTGCTGCGCAGTGTGGAATCCTTACCAGATAGGATTGACGGAGGACATAAAAAAAGTGCAAATAAGGGCAGCTCGTTTCGTGTTATCGCGCAATAGGGGTGAGAGATTCATTAATAAGACACGCGAGTTGGGGTGGCGGTCACTGAAACAAAGGCGGTTTTCTTTGCGGCGAGATCTATTTACGAAAATTCAGTCAGCGAAAATATATTGTAGACACCCACCTACGTAGGGAGAAATGATCATCATAGTAAAATAAGAGAAATCAGAGCTCGAGAGGAAAGATTTAGGTCTTCCTTTTTCCCAGGTGCCACTCGAAAGTGGAATGGTAGAGACATAGTATGGTTCAAATGGCTCTGAGCACTATGGGACTTAGTCCCTTAGAACTTAGAACTACTTTAACCTAACTAGCGCAAGGACATCACACACATCCATGACCGAGTCAGGATTCGAACCTGCGGCCGTAGCGGTCGCGCGGTTCCAAACTGTAGCACCTAGAACCGCTTGGGCACCCCGTCCGTCGAAGTAGTATCAAAATGGTTCGATAAACCCTTTGCCAGCACTTAAGTGTGAATTTCAGAATAACCATGTAGATGTAGATGTAGAACCTGGTCTCTACATCTCATTCTGGGCCTGCCTAGAGGTCTTCGTCCTTCCGGTTTATTGTCTGAGACTTCCCACAGTAAGGATCCCTTCTCTCTTCTATAGACGTGGCCAGCCCATCTTAGTCTTCATGTCTTGGTTTCTCCAACCACATCTGGTTCATTATATAGCTCTCTGAGCTCGCTGTTGTTTCTTCTTCGCCATTCGCCTCCCTCATAGATTGGTCCAAATGTCTTTCGCAGTATAAACTACAGACAGTAAATGTGTCTGCCGCTGGGGTCTGCGTCGAAGTCGACGTTCGAATTATAGAGGACAAGGGGTTATTTTTAGGAAATATGGTGCAAAATCATGATTTAGTGTGTTCAGTGCGCGATGCGCCAGCCTCATGGCAGACGGTGGACGAAGGCAGACCGGTGCGTTATGCAGGTGACGCAGTTTTGCAACGAGCGTCGGTATGTGTTTACGTGCGCGGCAGCTATCAACAGCCAGAACGCAGCATTATCAGAATTATGCAGGCATGGGCCACGTGTTACGCGGTTGCGTTAGCCAACTCATCAGGAACATTGTAATAAACACGGCGTCGCGTAACCGGTGGATTCAGCAGCGGTCTGCACTATTTAAGGGTATCAGAGGTGGGCGTCAGCATCCGTTCGACCATATTGGGAGTTCGGTCACTGATACGTCGTCGTCATCAGTGACGCTGTCCCCGAGGACCGGCTGCTGCACCGGCGACTCCCGGCGTCGTCACAAGCCGCCGCGTCTGCAGGAGGCGAGCTGGGCCAGGCCTCGTGCTGCTAACCTCCTACCGCCTGCACAGCCACTGTCCGACTGCGTCGCATTCCCCGGGCTGCGCGCATCAGCATGTCTCCACCACGACAAGAGCAGCGGGGCTGAGCTACCATAAAATGTGTTGGAAGAACCAACAGCCACCTTCTTCTACCCAGCCACGCCCTACAACTCCAACCACATCACCCGCTCCAGCCATCCTATTACATAATAAATCCTAAACATTCAGATCAGAACTTTGGGCGAGTCACTCAATTTCAGGAATATTCAGGAATAATTTTCTCCACAGATCAATGCCTCACAGGTGCTGCTTTATGAAAGGTTGGATTGTCACACTGATACAAACAATCATAGCCTCCGAACTGTGCATCCACTGCACGCAAAGCACAAGCCTGCAAAATCTGTTCATACTCTTCTGCATCATGTGGTTTCTTCACCATAACAGACAATACTCGGGAAACACCACAATGTTGTAACAACACCTCTCCTGTAATTCAGCATAATCATTATCCTCTCCATTAATGGCTGGAATGGAAGGCTTGAGGAGAAATCAGCTGTCTCTTAGTACAATTTTGAATTTAGTTTTTAAGTCGAAAGGCTTAAATTGTGTGACATTCATTTGTCAAATCCCAAACCCTGCCATCGGATTGCCGCATGGTACAAAGTGTTACATCACTCAAAATCATTTGTTTCCAGTCATCAGCTGTACAGTAGCGTTGCTTTTTACGGCACCGCCGCGAGGGATTAGCCGAGCAGTCTAAGGCGCTACAGTCATGGACTGTGTGGCTGGTCCTGGCAGAGGTTCGAGTCCTCAATCGGGCATGGGTGTGTGTGTGTTTGTCCTTATGATAATTTAGATTAATTAGTGTGTAAGCTTAGGGAATGATGACCTTAGCACTTAAGTCCCATAAGATTTCACATACATTTGAACATTTGAACTTTTACGGCACCTCAAACGTCGCTTAGCACTGATTAGTGGTTCAAATGGCTCTGAGCACTATGGGACTTAACATCTGTGGTCATCAGTCCCCTAGAACTTAGAACTACTTAAACCTAACTAACCTAATGACATCACACACATCCATGCCCGAGGCAGGATCGAACCTGCGACCGTAGCACTCACGCGGTTCCAGACTAAAGCCCCTACAACCACAAGGCCACTCCGGCCGGCACTGATTAGTGAAGTGGGTGGCTTATGAGGAGCTGATCGACCACTGTCCCCACTTTCTGAACTCCATGCCTAAAGACATTGCGCCAGCTGAAATACTGGTAGCACCTCAGAACTCATGAGTAATTCTTTCCGATGAATCCACGAATTTTTTTTTACCCACCCTCACGTTTCTCAACGGATCCTGTCCGACAGTCACAAACAATCTAGTTGGGCAACTTTAGAATGGTCGAAATGTCGCTAATGGATGTCTTACTCAGATGACACCCAATGACCATCCACGTCCGAAGTCACTGATCTCGTCTGAATGGTAGCCTTACAAGGGTTGAGATATCCCTGACGGATCTGTTAGTCAGGTGACACCCAATGGGTGCTCCACGTTTGAAGTCACACAGCTCTCCTGAAAGAGCCACTATACGATTACTGCTTCTCTGCTAACAAGACACATACCCGTTTGATACTAGTGGGTCCACTTCTCGTGCCATCAAGTGTTTAATTTCGTATTACATAGGCGTTTTAAAATACTTTTGAGCAGGTAGTGCATGCTGAGGTGGTACTTTCGGTAATTTGTAGCAGACAATGTAGCAAAATTTGTTGCGTACGGAAGTAATTTTTAATGGTTGCGGCTGCCGAATTGTGTCACTGACTTTCTTACCACAATGGATGCCATTGAATGCTTGGGTTACCGATTACCTGGGGATATTTCATTTTAATTTTTTTGCTATTTTCTGCTCTATTTGGCACTAAAGGAACTATGCATGTACAGTCTTAGACATAAAAACTGTCCGCCGGCCGGCCGCCACAGGGACTAAGTCCGAGTCGTTCGGGCAAAAAGTGTGGCCAATAAAACTGCCGCCCCTGACAACTCTAAGTCCAGCCATCTGCACAATCTGGCAACACTGTAAGATGCGGAAGTGTTATGAGGAAGTGTTGCCTACTTCCGAGATGATTTGGATTGAGTGAGCCCCTGGTCTTGCGGTAATCATCGTGCATTCTAAACTTAAGAGTCGCATGTTCCGGTCCAACTGCTTCTTTTTCTTTCTTTTTTTTTACCACATTTCGGTCTAAAGTTATGAGTCTGATTGAACATCGAAGACAATTCGCTTACCATTCTACCCAACCACAATAATAAGTATTCCAGAAACAATTCCGCAGGACAGCTCGTGGCTGCGGCGCGATCATAGCAGCTTACGATCGGGCGTTTCCTCGCGCTGTAGCGGCTATCGGCCACCGGCCAGACGCCACCCGCCGCTTGAAATCCGGCGCCGCCCATGTGAAGGCGGCGCCACGCTGTCAGTGTATGTATCAATGCCATTTTTGAATTCGAAGTGCTAGTTATTAGCTTGCAGTTAAGCATTGGATTTTGCATACTTGAAAATGGTTAACTACAGTTAAGCATTGTAAAATTGAGTCGCAAGTGGAAAAAGGTGTAACATCTGCAACCCAACATTTACTTTGGTGAATGTAGAGGAGGCAGCTAGAAAGATTTGAACTGTGTGTGCAGCGAATGCTTTTGGGAAAAATGCGCCAGGAAAAGATATTCTTGTTTCAACAAAGATCGTTCTGGCATGAATGATTTTCCACATTAAGGAAGTCTCGACTACTGATATATGTGACAGATTACCATTTTACCATCATGCGACATTTGCATTCAAAAGGCAAAGATCATAGGTCTGGTGTAGGAGTACTGCATGCTCTAATTCGAAACAACAAAAATCAACGGAGTCACTATTATTGAATGTCATCAGGTCGCTCATTGAGCTTCCCTTTGCAGTACTGTTATCGATGACGTGTTTTGATACCTTTATCGTTAACTTCCTAAGAAGAAAAGAAAGGCTGAGCCCCACCAAAAGACGTAGACTAGAGCAAAGAGTAGTGTGAATATAATATTTTACATTTGATAGCTACAAAAGTGTGTTTTGGGCTACGAATTCTCCCCCAAGGGGTGTGTGCAATACAGCTGGAATTTGTTGTCAACAACTGAGACACCTTTCGGTCGCAGTGTAAAAAAGTCGAGCAACAAAACTGCATCACCTTTTCTACTGCATGATAACTCACTCTGTTGATTTGAGAAATAAAACTACCCAGGAGATTGATAGGAAAGTCGTCTCTCAGACACTTGTATTGATAGGGAAGTCCTCTCTCAAGCACTTGTCCCTCTCGCCATATATTCGTAAATTATTACCTTTCCCGCTCTTGATCGATCAACCGTCAAGGCAATTCATTTCGACACGTAAATACTCTTAAAACTACACTGGTTTAATGGCATCGTTAAAACAAGTAGGTTTTTACGGGCGTAGAATTTGTAAACAACTGTAGCATTGTCAGATTGTTTTAGATATCGTGAAAGAAAATTCAGCTGCTGATTAATTTCTCTTTTATGATTACTGTTGCGTTTAGTAAACTAATGGAAAATGCAAATGAAATGTACACTTTACTAATACAAATTAAATTCAGCCTACTACAGGAACATCACGACGGCAGTCTATCTTAATGAAGCATTAAGTTCAAAATTGTTTCAAAGGGCTCTGAGCACTATGGGACTTAACTTCTGAGGTCATCAGTCCCCTAGAACTTAGAACTAGTTAAACCTAACTAACCTAAAGACATCACACACATCCATGCCCGAGGCAGGATTCGAACCTGCAACCGTAGTGGTCACGCTGTTCCAAACTGTAGCGATGCATTAAGTGTCTGTAAGACGATTGAACCTATTTTAACACGAATTAGTAGGATATTACCGACTTTTGACTTCGGAATAATTTGTATTTACTTCAATTCCTGTATCATTCAGAAGTATTATCAAAATGTGGCAATTCGTAGATAAAATTATGTGTTGACAACAACAAAAAATATGTCGGCAGAAAACAAAAGTGGCATTATGAAAATGGCAGTACCGTATGGTTTTCGCTCTGACAGTAAGGGCTACTGAAAGTACCAAGACGAATTTTGCTCGAGCGCTGTCTTACGATTCCCTTAATGAGTTTGTATCTGCCTGTTTGTAGCTCAACTACAAAAGAATTAATAATCTGGCTTTCAGCGAGTCTCGGAAGGCGAACGACAGCAGCTTGCACCTGGTAAGCAAGAATGTTACCTGAGAAATGTTATTTTCCTAAAGTGGGAAGACATCCTTTTGTGGTTGAATTGTTGGCAAATATCAGTCAGACGTGTGCCGTTGATCTAAGCGTTTCGGTGTGTTGAATTTGTACCAATGATTTTTCTACAGGTATTTTCTGTTCGAAATAGAGTGTTGAAGTCTCCCATTAGTATTTTCAAATCATCTTGGTGAATTTTGCTCATAGTATTTACGAGTGTGTTCCAGAATTTTTCGACATTTTTGGTGTTTTTCTTATTTTCGATGTTGGTGGGGCCATGTGGATTGATGAGTGTTTATTTTTACTGTGGCTCTGAATGAGCATAGTCATAAGTCTGTTGTTGTTGGGTGTGATTTATTTGACAGAGTTGATGATAGATCTGTGTTCGAGAAATGTCATGCCCAAGATTGGTACGCCTTTCGCTACCTTTTTTTGCATTTTGCTCTTGAAGATACAATGGTTTCCGTAATGCAAGGTTTCAGTGTCAGTTAGTCGTGGTTCTTGAAGAGCAATGATGAGAATTTTTTGTCGGTCGATTTATAATGTGAGATTATTTAGTCTTGGTATTTGGATCAATGTATCGATGTTTAGTTATAAAAAAAGTTCTTATGTGTGTGAAATCTTATGGGACTTTACTGCTAAGGTCATCAGTCCCTAAGCTTACACACTACTTAACCTCAATTATCCTAAGGACAAACACACACACACCCATGCCCGAAGGAGGAGTCGAACCTCCGCCGTGACCACCCGAACAGTCCATGACTGCTGCGCCTTATACCGCTCGGCTAATCCCGCGCGGCGTGTAGTTTTCAAATGCATGTTTTCTGGTTGTAGGGAAATTTACAAGAGATCTTCAATATTCTCTGCCGTGCTGACCTGGACTCCCCAGAATCCGAAATTCAAACTGCCGCCTGTCGACAGCCGGGTTGTGTAGCACCTGGGGTAAAGTTGACTTTGCTTGCACACTTCATGTTTGCTTGTGTTTCATTGGTTTGACCTGGGTGATTCCAGGACAGGACTGGACCATAGGGTGTTGAAGCCTGTGGAAGCAAATATTTTCAACCGGGCTCTTTGAGCTAACAGACGGTGACCAGAGTAGCGGTGGTTTTCACTCAGCCGTATGTGGATTTTCAGTTCAACGGATTGACTAGCCGTTCAGGATTGTGTTAGTATTTGGTTCACCCCAAGTATTTGATTTCCTCGGTACCACCCATATGGGGGAGGGTTTCCCCAATTAGCCCCACGGGATTTTTATGATTATTATTTGTCATTATGTCATCAGCAAATCCGATATGGTGCATCTTCCCACCACTGAAATACACTCCTGGAAATTGAAATAAGAACACCGTGAATTCATTGTCCCAGGAAGGGGAAACTTTATTGACACATTCCTGGGGTCAGATACATCACATGATCACACTGACAGAACCACAGGCACATAGACACAGGCAACAGAGCATGCACAATGTCGGCACTAGTACAGTGTATATCCACCTTTCGCAGCAATGCAGGCTGCTATTCTCCCATGGAGACGATCGTAGAGATGCTGGATGTAGTCCTGTGGAACGGCTTGCCATGCCATTTCCACCTGGCGCCTCAGTTGGACCAGCGTTCGTGCTGGACGTGCAGACCGCGTGAGACGACGCTTCATCCAGTCCCAAACATGCTCAATGGGGGACAGATCCGGAGATCTTGCTGGCCAGGGTAGTTGACTTACACCTTCTAGAGCACGTTGGGTGGCACGGGATACATGCGGACGTGCTTTGTCCTGTTGGAACAGCAAGTTCCCTTGCCGGTCTAGGAATGGTAGAACGATGGGTTCGATGACGGTTTGGATGTACCGTGCACTATTCAGTGTCCCCTCGACGATCACCAGTGGTGTACGGCCAGTGTAGGAGATCGCTCCCCACACCATGACGCCGGGTGTTGGCCCTGTGTGCCTCGGTCGTATGCAGTCCTGATTGTGGCGCTCACCTGCACGGCGCCAAACACGCATACGACCATCATTGGCACCAAGGCAGAAGCGACTCTCATCGCTGAAGAGGATACGTCTCCATTCGTCCCTCCATTCACGCCTGTCGCGACACCACTGGAGGCGGGCTGCACGATGTTGGGGCGTGAGCGGAAGACGGCCTAACGGTGTGCGGGACCGTAGCCCAGCTTCATGGAGACGGTTGCGAATGGTCCTCGCCGATACCCCAGGAGCAACAGTGTCCCTAATTTGCTGGGAAGTGGCGGTGCGGTCCCCTACGGCACTGCGTAGGATCCTACGGTCTTGGCGTGCATCCGTGCGTCTCTGCGGTCCGGACCCTGGTCGACGGGCACGTGCACCTTCCGCCGACCACTGGCGACAACATCGATGTACTGTGGAGACCTCACGCCCCACGTGTTGAGCAATTCGGCGGTACGTCCACCCGGCCTCCCGCATGCCCACTATACGCCCTCGCTCAAAGTCCGTCAACTGCACATACGGTTCACGTCCACGCTGTCGCGGCATGCTACCAGTGTTAAAGACTGCGATGGAGCTCCGTATGCCACGGCAAACTGGCTGACACTGACGGCGGCGGTGCACAAATGCTGCGCAGCTAGCGCCATTCGACGGCCAACACCGCGGTTCCTGGTGTGTCCGCTGTGCCGTGCGTGTGATCATTGCTTGTACAGCCCTCTCGCAGTGTCCGGAGCAAGTATGGTGGGTCTGACACACCGGTGTCAATGTGTTCTTTTTTCCATTTCCAGGAGTGTAGATGTGCATTGTTCGATTCAGTATTTCCATCACATAAATATGGGTTATAATTACGTTACATTGCTGCTAGTAGACATATTTCTCACTTTTTCTTAGGCAGTTGCTACCTGTTACTCTATCATAGGAATTTATGTGCGCAGCATTGTTGCAAAACAGACGTTCAAATTATCCGAATTCTGTAATTTCATTTCGATACCAGATCGTTATAATCGGATTCAGCTAGTCAGGCTTAATGTGGATATCCGAATACGACTCTCATCATTTGATAGACTGGGGAAAACCACATTCTTAATGGGACGGTTGAATCTAGATCACTAATTTACGACATGGCCTGAATTCTTAAATACAGTGGAAAATAATAATACAATGTGCGTATTACTAATATTTTATTTAAATATAAATATATAAACGAACGAGATAACAATTTATTTACAGGAGCAGAGCCCCATCCATCATAGCAGAGCCGTGCGAGATTGATTTCAGGGCCAAGAGAGGATAAAGCTATTGCCGTTTGTTCCACGATCATCGAACATCAACCAGATAGAGAATAGGTGGGCAGAGGTAACAAGGTCATTGCCATGTGGACCTACAAATGCAAGCGACCTTTGCACGAATATAGAAAACGTATGGTGGGAAGTAAACCTTCACGCTACACTGTCGACGACTTAATGAAATCAATGCCCCTACTCCTTCGAGAAATCTTACGTAATGATTGTGGGTGGGTTGGTTACTGAAAGTATACTCGTCGACAAAACTCATGTGGAAAATTATCTGATAGTCGGTCAAGCTTTGCTTTGTCACAGCTCTTTAGATAACAAGTCTATTTACTTTCAGTCTCCTCTTTACAATTCTTGCAATGCAAGATAATTGAAAAATCTCACCCACTCGACGCCAACTGCGGAATTGACTGGTGCATGTGTTGTTCAACACACAGTAGTTGTCACCCTCACTGGAATCAATGACTGTGTGTGTGTGTGTTTTGTGTTCACGCACAAGCTGAATCAATAGTATTAACATTAGAGGGACAACCAACAATAAATATTGCATCAAATACGACTGTAAAGTATTTTAATGCGATGGGAAGTTAGAAACTGAATTTTTACCCAATCCACGACCTGCATATTACGTTAAGTAAGATGTATTAACTCCATAGTATCGTTAACAGAGACAGTGCGCTCTTGTTGTCGAGGCTCGCGACAAGTTCAGCGATTAGCAGTGCCCAATGCCGCCGCGATTCGTTTATGTTGGCTGAGCGTGGACACTGCAGCAGACGCTTCGCCATAAACAGAAAGAAATCACCTTGGCTCTGACTTCAGTGAGCGGATATCACTGCCTTCGTGTTCTTGTAGTAACCAACGTGTGACTCTACTCACAGATGCCATGGAGCAATTGCAACGGGTATCACGTCATTAGTCATCAGAATATTAGCCAGTGATGAAATTTCCACTCTATTTGAATCCCAAGAAAATAGGAACCTTCTCACAAAGGAATGTGAGGTGATATAAAAATTTATCCAACACACAAAAATTAACTGCAGGGCTTTCATGAATGCAGTAGTAGCACACAAGGATATATTATATCTTGGAAGCGTATATTTCATTTCCTCTTCTCATATTAACGCCCTTGTTTTAGTATGAAGTGAGAAAATAAACACGAAAAACTAAAGTCCCTGAGAAGCATATCAGACATTTCCTGTTCTCATGTCATAACTTTCGTTTTAGTATGAGTAAAAAAAATAAACAGTTTAAGGTTGTGAAGCATAATATGACACCAGATTCTTAGCGTAGGCGCTATCGGAAACGCAAAAAGCAGGGAGCTGTCCATTCTTTTGTCCAACAGTCTGTCTCCTTTCATGCATTACTCCCGATGGGAGATTGTTATTTAAGGACTTGTGGGCATCAAGTTCTTCAGCAGAACAAGCCTTATGTTATTGTACTAATTACGGTATGGAAAAAATGCAACAAAGACGATTTCCCCTAAAGCAGTGGGGATATTTGCAAATGTCTGTATTCAGCAATGACTGCCAGCTGCCACAACACTTCACAGAATCCATACGGCAGGCAACACAACTGTGCGGGAACTTCAGACTTCATTCAGTAAGACGTCAGGAGATGGATGTAAACGTCAAATTGACGTCGCTTTCCCAGTCGTATTCAATCCAGAATGAGGTGTTATTAAGGTAGTTGAGCGTTCTAGCGATTACACTTTTGTAATTCACATACGAGTATTCCGATAGCCAAAAGAACCCGTTAGTGTGAAACTATCGGGAACTGCATTAATATCAAACCGCAAGAACTTGAGACAATACCTGGACTCCTCTCTTCGCTGGGTAACCTATTACTGTTATTTAGGATTCTCTCCGTCCTAGACGTAATGCAAATGGGACTTCAGAGGCGCTTTCCGCTATTCTTGACAAACGTCATGTAGGGAAGCAGCCTACTCACGCTGTTGTAAATTCACATCAGTTTCCAGTGTGTGTCAGCCAGTCTGCTGTAACTAGCTCTGACATCATAAATGTTGCACAATACCTTAAAAATCAAGCGAATGAACTAAAACTTTTCTAGCATGTCAGAAATAATACTAAATTAATGTGTGTTAAATATCAGTTCGATAACTTCAGCCATTTCCGAGATTTGGACGTTTTTCTGGAAAAATCATTGGCGCAACAGAACAGAGCTAGAGACTTCAAAATTTATATTTAGATTCATCTTTCATAATGATTTAATAAAAACAGTACTTTGGATTTCACAAATTAAGACTTTAGTGGAAATTCATGATTTTCTGGTTTTCGTCTCAAAACTGAAGGAAGCAAGATAGATTAAGTAGGCTAGTAAATAAGGCTAGGATGTTTAGATTTAAATAGGTTGGAGGTCCGCTATGATTATGAAAATGTGTAAAGTTTCTTTTTAATACCTATAAAATTATGGCGATAGCGGATCTCAACAGGGCCAGTTCAGAGCTCATCTAGTGCGTGCAGGGCAATTAAATTAATTCTCTCGCCTAAAGTATTTAACTTAGCCACGTCAAAATTTTATTATCAATACTTACCTGCGTGCTGAATGCACGTTTAAATTAAGAGATTCTTCGGCCATCAGCCAAAGAAGCTATAAATTATTATGTAACTTGAAGTGGTGCGTTACTAGCCCAGCGGCTAGTCGGGAGAGCGGATTTAATCAGACGTTCCCTCAGCCGTCCGCACCGCGGCTTTATATATAAGAACACTGCGCGAGGAAGGAAGGCCCCAGTTCTCTCCAGACGCTGAATGACACGCCATCTGTGTCGGTAGTCGCGTCGCATCAGTGTATCTGCTACAAACAGCCTCGGGTGCCGTATTAAGTTACTAGAGATATGCGGTACCATGAAAACATTTTATGTGAAGTGTTAATTCTGGAATGATTTTCATTAACTAGCTTCAGTTTGCGTATTGTCGTATTTTCACGTGCCGTCGCGGGACAGACATTCTACCAAATATTTAGCGTGGCGTTTGATGAAATATTTTCATCAAATTATGGCGAGCATTCTTTTTAACATTTAATTCGGACATTTATAGTTGCATCAGCGCATTAGACTCTGAACTACTCTGTTAGTTAGGTTGTAGGGATACTTGTGTTTTTATTAGTGAATTTCAGAATATACTCAACTATTTTGGAAAACCGTTTTTGATTAGAAATCCCGGACAATCTCCTAATTCCTCAGAGCTATAAGCTGCAGCTATAAGAACATTCTCAGGTAAAGTGGGCACTAGGATATCTATTTACTGGCTCCAAGTTTTATTAAATCACTTTCTGGGGGTCACGGAGTAAATAGAGAGCCAGTGTTGAGAACGGCAAAAGACAGCAATAACAACATTCTAAAAGCTAGAAACTGATTCAACTTGCAAGCGTTTATACAGCAATCAGATTTTAGTAAATTACTTTTTACAAACACATACATCCGCCGCCCCACAGTCAGCAACTTGTAATCACTGCGAGTTACAACTGCTTGATGATATGGCTCAAGTTGTCAGTAGTTGTGGTGGTGTTATGCTGTCAAACTGCTTACAGTAACGTTAATGGTGGCCCACATAATTTAGCGCTGACTACCTATTTAAGTAAAGATAGTGTTGTGGCGTCGTTGCTTGTCTTTATTTGAGCTCAGCTTGGGTAATCCGATTTAACGAACATAGTACTCCATTGGCGGGCTGCTAATGATACAGTATGACTACAGAGATCATCGTGCGGGTATTACATTAATTCTCCAATGAATTGCTTAACAAATATTACCCTCAGCTATGCAGCTGGAATGACTCATTACACAGGTACTCTGTGTTGCACTTGGTTGAGGGATCAGTCCGCTGCAATCCTGCTTCTACTGTTCGTAAATACTTGTATACTTCATAAATGGTTCAAATGGCTCTGAGCGCTATGGGACTTAACTTACGAGGTCATCAGTCCACTAGAACTTAGAATTACTTAAACCTAACTAATCTAATGACGACACATCCATGCCCCAGACAGAATTGGAACCTGCGACCGTATCGGACGCGCGGTTCCAGACTGTAACGCCTAGAACCGCTCGGCCACCCCGGGCCTCATACTAGTATACTGACCATTCGTTTTTTGGCTAAATATGAACTGCAATCTGATTCGCATATATATGACATGGGTCAGCGCCGGCACAAAGTAATGACTAAGGGTTGGATGCCGTTGAAGTCCCGTTACACTGATGGCAAGACAAATGTTCGCAAATCACCTCTATTGCCTCAAAAAACAATTGCATCTAAAATATCGAAGAACCGACGTCCACACTGTCACAGCGCGTTGAAATACAGCTAAGACGGCAGATGAATATTTGTGACCGACTGGGCTTCGAACCTGGACCGACTGCTTACTAGATAGACATGCTGATCACTGCGCTATTTTTTTTTTAAAGTTTGAGAAGACTTTCAGCACCAGGTAGGCGGAGGCAAAGAGGGCAAGTGTCGAAGATCCGAGGCCTGGTCTCAATGCCTCCCCTGTACCCGTCACTGAGCAGCTGCATTATTCCCATGTATTCCATGTTTGCACCCGTATATTCCTTCAAATTGTAGAACAAATTGAACTAGTAATTAAGGTAAAATAAATTACAGATTGCCACCTCCAATGGCGTGCGTTCCTTGTAGAACATAACTTATAACAGAGAAGAGGGTGACGGAAAATACATAACAAACATTCATTTAGAAATATATTCACAATTTAAGTTATTATGCCCTTAACCACAATCGGAGTTGGAGTCTCTCTTCAGTTACAGCTAACCAGTGCGCACCTATTGCACTATTGTAAGAACCGAGATGCAGTATTTTGGATCTAAAATTTTGTAAATTCGTTGTAAGAACTTAACGAGACCAAGCTGCTTAGGTCATCGGTCCCTAAGCTTACACACTACTTAATCTAACTTAAACTAACTTACGCTATGAACAACACACACTCCCATGCCGGGTGGAGGACTAGAACCTCCGACGGTGGGCACTGTCGGGACACAGCAGCCAACTTATCTTCAGCACCTATCTACACACGCTCCTCGTCAGACGCGAATTCCCATCTTTGCCGCATACCACATGCGCGGTACCTCTCCCCCCCCCCCCCCCCCCCAACCCTCCTCCACGGCCATTATTCCACTCGCTCGCGGCCACACTGTATTCCCGCTAGGGTTCGGACAATGTTGTGCGTCTAGCACTGAAAACTTTCGATGACCCGTCGAGACCCAAATAATTATACAGGATGTTTGAGGAGGAATAGTAAATATTGTAGGAGGTGGTGCTATAGACAAATTGCACAAAAATGCCATATAACCCCCTGTATATGGATATATGTGTGGTGTCTGTTCTTTCGGGAATGTCCGAAAGAAAAGACACTACGAATCCGGGTTCGAACCTGGTCAGGCACAAATTTTCATCTGACGCCGTTGTTCTATTTTAATGCGCATGGCAGCCTGGACATCTGTCCTTCAATCTTTAATTGATTAACAAGGCTGTCTATTTCGATTCGTAGTGTCTGTTCTTTCGGAAATGTCCGAAAGAACAGACACACACACACACACACACACACACACACACACACACACACACACACACACTCTCACACCCACGCACACACACACATTTTTATCTTAAGTGCTATTCGGAAAATGTTTGGCCACTCAGTGATAGTGCCGGACTGGAGCTGCATCAACCTACTCATTTCACTAGATATAGTTGTAATTTTCTGAACAATTCCTGTTTAATAAGGGATAGCGACAGAGTCTCTCATCGTTTACTTTGTCGGAAACCCGATTCTCTCTGCCCTAGCCTATACTATAGCAACGAGTGATTGCTCACATTCTTGATACCTCACTGGACGTGCTACTGCGACTGTAGCCAAGGATTCAAATCCCGCTGGAAACGTATGTTTCAAGTCAGATGGTTTTGCTCCTCCCGTACTGTCATTGAAAACGATCACCACGAAATTTAGTATAGGTATCCTATGAAACCCTTGAGTTCATACTGTGGTGCTGTGAAGATGAAAAAAGTAGATTTTCACAATTATCAGATGACAGATGGAATTTGTCAGATTCCACTAATTATGATTGCATTATTAACTGTTGATTCACAGGCGCTTTACTGCCGCTTACTGTAACTGTTATTTGAATGTTAGAGCAGAAAGAATAGAAACATCAAATTTTCGCCATATGGAATGTTCGAATTCACCCTAAGTCTTCACGTTTCGAACAAAGGCAAAATATCCGTCAGGAAAGCTGACAACAATAAGCCAGGTCATGCCTGTCTTCTGGTGGATGTGCCAATGACAGTGAACTCAATAACAATGTTGTACAGCAAATATACATTGCCAACTCAACCACTGGAGAAGCTCCAAATCTGTGAATCGCGTCTGGTGAATACGCTTTCAAGGTTTCGGTCCGATTAAGTCAGTAAAACACAAATAATTGCCGCAGTTATTAATTTATGACATTTAGTTTGCATTCAGTGCATCGATGTATTACAAGTAATTGCACTCTAGCCCCTGAGCCTAGTTATAGAAATGCGAATAAGACTCATTGACATATAATGAGGATCTTGCCACCCGCAACTTTGAAACGATGCTATAGTCAATTCCCAGGTCACTCACAGAACACATCAGCTGGTATCCTTCCTGGCGGTATAACTGAAACTTGGCAAAAGCGCAGAATATGTTTGGCAACTCCGTGACAGACGAGTTACTTCCTTGACGGCACAGAACTATCCTGCTAAATTCACTTGATATTATCCCGTCATTTCAATTTAATACTGAGTGATTTTCGCCTGAGATGTGACATAAGGATATCAGTTAATCCTTTTGAGTCCACGAAAGTCGTGCCACATGGGAAATACAACTACTGTCGCCTCTTATGTTGTGGTTTACTGCCATAGCGCTTACTTGGTCAATAAGTAAGTGGAAAACACCGCTCCTATTCGCTTGCTCCTAGGTAACGTGATTGCCTGTCAGGTGAATGCTGCCTCTGTTCGCCTTTCGAGCTTCGCCGAAAGCCAGATTTTTAATTCTTTTGTAGCAGAGCTACAAGCAGGCAGGTACAAATTCAATGAGGGAATCGTAAGACAACGCTCTAGCAAAATTCGTCTTGCTACTTTTAGTAATCCGTAGTGTCAAAGCGAAAACCTTATGGTACTGCCAATTTCATAATGTCACTTTTGTTTTCCGCCGACATATTTTTTGTTGTTATGAATACATAATTTTATCTATGAAATGCCACAATCATATACTTGCGAATGATACAGTAAATGAAGTAAATACAGATGTTTTCGAAGTCAAAAGTCGGTAATATCCTACTAATTCGTGTTAAAATAGGATCAATCGTCTTACACACACTTAATGCTTTATTAAGATAGACTACCATCGTGATGTTTTTGTAGTAAGTTGAATTTAATTTGTGTTAGTACAGCGAATACTTTATTGCATTTTCCATTAGTTTACTAATCGCAACGGTAATCATGAAAGAGAAATTAATCAGCAGCTGAATTTTCTCTCATGATATCTAAAACAATCTGACAATGCTAAAGTTCTATGCCAGTTCTATGCCTGTAGAAACCCACTGGTTCTAACGATGTCATTAAGCCAGTGTAGTTTTAAGAGTATTTTCGTCTAGAAATGAATTGCCTTGACGGTTGATCGATCAAGAGCGCGAAAGTGAAAATTTTACCAATATATGACGAGAGGGACAAATGCTTGAGAGAGGACTTCCCTATCAATACAAATGCCTGAGCGACGACATTCCTATCAGTCCCCTGGATAGTTTTATTTCTCAAATCAACAGAGTGAGTTATCATGCAGTAGCACAGGTGATGTAGTTTTGTTGCTCGACTTTTTTACACTGCGACCGAAAGGTGTCTCAGTGGTTGACAACAAATTTCAGCTGTATTGCGCACACACCTTGGGGCAGAATTCGTAGCCCAAAAGACACTTTTGGAGCTATCAGATGTAAAATATTATGTTCACACTACTCTTTGCTCTAGTCTACGACTTTTGGTGGGGCTAAGCCTTTCATTTCTTCTTGGGAAGTTAACAATAAAGGTATCATAACACGTCACCAGTAACAGTACTGCAAACGAGTGCTCAATGAGCGACCTGATGACATTCAATAATAGTCAATCCGTTGGTTTTTGTTGTTTCGAATTAGAGCATGCAATACTCCTACACCAGACTTCTGAACTTTGCCTGTTGAATGCAAATGTCGCATGATGGTAAAATGGTAATCTGTTCATATATCAGTAGTCGAGACTTCCTTAATGTGGAAAATCATTCATGCCAGTTCGATCTTTGTTGAAACAAGAATATCTTTTCCTGGCGCATTTTCCCCAAAAGCACTCGCTCCACACACAGTTCAAATCTTTCTAGCTGCCTCCTCTACATTCACCAAAGTAAATGTTGGGTTGCAGATGTTACACCTTTTTCTACTTGCGACTCAATTTTACAATGCTTAACTGTAGTTCACGATTTTCACGTATGCAAAATCCAATGCTTAACTGAAAGCTAATAACTAGAACTTCAAATTCGAAAATGGCATTGACACATACACTGACAGCGTGGCGCCGCCTTGACATGGGCGGCGCCGGATTTCAAGCGGCGGGTGGCGTCTGGCCGGTGGCCGGTAGCCGCTGCAGCGCGAGGAAACGCCCGATCGTAAGCTGTTATGATCGCGCCGCAGCCACGAGCTGTCCTGCGGGATTGTTTCTGGAATACTTATTATTGCGGTTGGGTAGAATGTTAAGCGAATTGTCTTCGATGTTCAATCAGACTCATAACTTTAGACCGAAATGTGGTAAAAAAAAAAAAAATAGAATGCACGACGATTACCGCAAGACCAGGGGCTCACTCAATCCAAATCATCTCGGAAGTAGGGAACACTTCCTCATAACACTTCCGCATCTTACAGTGTTGCCAGATTGTGCAGATGGCTGGACTTAGAGTTGTCAGGGGCGGTCAGTTTTATTGGCCACCTTAAGTGAACGACTCGGACTTAGTCCCTGTGGCGGCCGGCCGGCGGTCAGTTTTTATGTCTAAGACTGTACATATGAATAAGTCTAAAATATTGCAGTTTAGTATTTATATTACAGTTTTCTCGTTACCAGAGTGAGAAAGCCATGGTTCTTATTTAATGGGTGGCTAATAATTTTCGGTTGCTACTCTTGTCAGTCTTTCACTCCCTATTACTATTTATTGCTTCCGTTCATTGTTGCCACAGTCTTCATCTGATGTTATTTGTACTGTAACCTAGTGTCCTAGTGATAGTAAGATGTGAGAAAAAGTCTCGCAGAAATCAAGAAGATGAACAAAGGCTTTTACAGAAGCTTTTAGGTAACGTTATGGGCATGAGTGATGAAAATACTGCGTCTTTATTCAGTATTAGCGCAGGTGAATATTTACGTCTGGAGTCTGCGAGTGAAACTCAGAATGAACAGACGAGCAGCCACACGTGTGTCTACAGTGTGTTCCGACAAAGTGAAGTCTCAACGTGTACGAGAGCAAGCTATCATAAAAAAGCAAAAAGTTCTGCATGGAAAGATACGAATTGTGACTCGTATTTTTTGTACAACTTTTTTTTTCGTAAAGCGTTGCGCATACGGGTTTTGTAGGTACAGATCGACATTATCAACGATTTTTTTCTGTTTTACTTTCAACGATATTTTTCAGTTTTACTTTGTTACAATGTCAATTGGAGAACGTAAATAAAACATTGCATGCAGCATACACCGACGGAGAAAATCGCAACACCAAAAACTAATTAATGTAGAGTTATGAAACTTCGGGAATACATTTATCTAGGTAACATATTTAAGTGATTAACATTGCAAGATCACAGGTTTATGTAAGTACGAGGTAAGCCACTACAAATGCGCAATGTTAGTACATTAATAACCAGTGTAACGACCAGAATGTTGAATGTAAGCATGCACACGTGCATGCATTGCGTGGTACGGCTGCCGGATGTCAGTGTGTGAGATGGAATTCCATACCTGTTGCACTTGGTCCGGTCAGTACAGGGATGGTTCGTGCTGTTTCCCGATGACGTTAGAGTTGTCGTTCAATGATGTCCCTTACGTCCTCGATTGGAGTCAGATCTGGTGATCGAGCAGACAAAGGCAGCATGTCGACACTCTGTAAATCATGCTGGATTACAACAGCGGTATGTGGGAAGAGTTATCCAGTTGGAAAACAGACCTGGAATGCCGTTCATGAATGGCAGCACAGCAGGTCGAATAACCAGTCTGACGTACAAATTTGCAGGCAGCATACTTGAGGTACCCACGAGAGTGCTATTGCTGTCATACGAGATCGCACCCAGACACTGGTGGTGTAGGTTCAGTGTGTCTAGATGACAGCAGGTTGGTTGCAGTCCCCTCCAGGGACTGAAAATAGCCTCCTTCTAACCAACACAAGACCATCAATGGCCCCGAAGCAGAATCAGCTTTCATCAGAAAACTCAACCGACCCCCACCCTGCCCTCCAAAGAGCTCTCGCTGGACACCACTGAAGTCGCAGTGGTTTGCAGTCAGTGGGAAGCACACAACAGGGCGTCAGGCTCGGAGCTCTCCTTGAAGTAACCGATCTGCAAAAGTTAAGATTCACGCTGCAGATGCTGTGCGATGCGTCAGAACCATAGGGCGAACACGATGATCTTGCCTCTCACTAGCGCTACGTGGCCGTCCGGAGCCCGGTCTTCTTGCCACCGTACATTCTCGTGACCACCGCTGCCAGCAATCATGTACAGTGGCTACATTCCTGCCAAGCCTGTCTGCAAGATCGCAAAGGGAACATTCATCTTCTCGCAGCCCTATTACACGACCACGTTCAGATTTAGTTAATAATGACGTCTTCGCCTCCTGAACGGCTTTCTTGACTAACATCAACTCACTGTGTCCAATCTCAAAGGTCACTAATGCTCGCGTACGATATAGCGAGTATTTAAAGCAAACCTGGTTTGTCTCCTCACAGTGCCGCTATAGCGCCACTCTCATGCGGATGACGTGAAATCTTAATAGCCATGATCTTTCAGATGCAGAAACACGCCTATCGACTTTCGTTTGTGTCGAACAATTCCTTCTTGTTGCTGCAATTTTTTTCGATACGGTGTAAGGAAAATGTAAAAGTAAATAAAATATAAATAATAAAATCCCATAAATACTGGAGAAAAGAGGACCACTCGTATGAATATCAAGATCTCAGATGGAAACCCAGTTCTAAGCAAAGAAGGGAAAGCAGAAAGGTGGAAGGAGTATATAGAGGGTCTATACAAGGGCGATGTACTTGAGGACGAAATTGTGGAAATGGAAGGGGATGCAGATGAAGGTGAAATGGGAGATATGATACTGCGTGAAGAGTTTGAAAGAGCACTGAAAGATCTGAGTCGAAACAAGACCCCGGGAGTAGACAACATTTCATTAGGACTACTGACGGCCTTGGGACAGCCAGCCCTGACAAAACTCTACCATCTGGTGAGCAAGATGTATGAGACAGGCGAAATACACTCAGACTTCAATTTGTACAGAAACCAGATGGCAGTTATAAAAGTCGAGGGATATGAAAGGGAAGCAGTGGTTGGGAAGGGAGTGAGACAGGGTTGCAGCCTTTCCCCGATGTTATTCAATCTTTATATTGAGCAAGCAGTGAAGGAGACAAAAGAAATATTCGGAGTAGGTATTAAAATCCATGGAGAAGTAATAAAAACTTTGAGGTTCGTTGTCAGAGACAGGAAAGGACTTGGAAGAGCAGTTGAACGGAATGGACAGTGTCTTGAAAGGAGGATATAACATGAACACCAACAAAAGCAAAACGAGGATAATGGAATGCAGTCGAATTAAGTCGGGTGATGCTGAGGGAATTTGATTAGGAAATAAGACACTTAAAGTAGTAAATGAGTTTTGCTATTTGGGGAGCAAAATAACTGATGATGGTCGAAGTAGAGAGTATATAAAAGGTAGACTGGCAATGGCAAGGAAAGTGTTTCTGAAGAAGAGAAATTTGTTAACATCGAATATAGATTTAAGTGTCAGGAAGTCATTTCTGAAAACTATTTGTATGGAGTGTAGCCATGTGTGGAAGTGAAACATGGAAGATACATAGTTTGGACAAGAAGAGAATAGAAGCTTTCCAAATGTGGTACTACAGAAGATGCTGTAGATTAGATAGGTAGATCACATAACTAATGAGGAGATATTGAATAGGACTGGGGAGAAGTTTGTGGCACAATTTGACTAGAAGAAGGGATCGGTTGGTAGGACATGTTCTGAGGCATCAAGGGATCACCAATTTAGTATTGGAGGGCAGCGTGGAGGGTAAAAATCGTAGAGGGAGACCAAGAGATGAATACACTAAGCAGATTGAAAAGGATGTAGGTTGCAGTAGGTACTGGGAGATGAAGAAACTTGCACAGGATACAGTAGCATGGAGAGCTGCATCAAACCAGTCTCAGGACCGAAGACCACAACAACAACAACAACTATATACTACAAGTGCCATTAACTTTTCCTGAGCTCTTGAAAACCGTGAGCCATGATCCGCTGTGTCACAGTCGCAGCATTCTGTTTCGCGTTGCAACGGCACCACGGGGCTTTAAATGAAAACACGTCCGTGAGTTGTATTTACTTCACGTTGCTCGGAGAAGAAACTCTCTGCCAGTGGTTTTTAACTCACTGGCAGTTGATGCGTTAATACACACTGCGCAACGTAATTAAAAGGTTACGTTTTCGAAACCCTTTAATTGTCTTCTATGGTGAGCAGAGGTTTGAAATTTGGTTGAAAGGCGCTTAAAACCTTTCTCTGTAATGGCACTGAAGCATCACAGCCTGCGATGTCACCCTGGTGCTCGGCAACGCTCCGAACATCAAAACGTCAACACGTCCGAAAAAAAAAGACCGAAATTTCTCAATTATAAGAGAACGTAGGCTTCCGCGGCCGGTGTCATAGTGATTAAAATTCTTCTGGGTATTATGCCGCGTCATTGCTTAAAAACTAACAACAATAATAAACTAAAACCGACGTTTCGGCCGAATTGCAACGGCCTTCTTCAGGGCACAACTGGTTTTGCATGGGAATAGGTGCTTCTATTTATTACAGACTATCGATGTCTGACGTCACTGTGTAAAACTTTTAATTGGCCCTCTAATACGACTCGTTAGTCATGACGTAAGGGAAGATGGAAGGAAAGAGGTTCTTCGTGGATGTCCATGTCGTCAACGATTGGTAGCTGTCCGCCAATCAGCGTTCGGCTTCTGGTCGGCAAGTTTTCCTCCTGGTGTACGCGGAAGTGGACTCACAGTTGCTCTACAGCTGTTTGTGCAGATACGTCAGTGTCCAGTGTAGCTTCTGCCCCGCGACCGCTCACGGCCCGTTGGACCCGGATGGCCGGCAGCCAGGACACCGGGAGTTTGTAGCCACCTTCTCTGATGATGTTGTCAGGCTACTCAATAATTTCCATCGCCTCCCGTATTTTGCGTTCTCTCATCCACGATTCTTTCGCCAGTACTCGGGCTTCCTGGAACCTGATAGGTTGTCCACAGTCACGGTGGTGTTCCGCTATCACCGATTTATTATGTTGTTGTTATCGTACATAGCGTTCGTGTTCTGCTACTCGTAAGCTGACAGGTTTCCCCGTTTCTCCTATGTAGGCAGCTCCACATTCAAACCGTAGTTCGTAAACACCTGCAGTGTTAAGATTGTTAACTACATCCTTGGTGGAACCTATAATTTCGTGGATCCTGTGACTGCTTCGAAAAATCGGTTTGAAACCTCGTCGGCGGAAGACGTTGCCTAACCGTTCACTGACGCCTTTTACAAATGGTAAGTGTACCAACAGAAGCTTCTCTTCTTTGCCTTCTTCTCGTGTTCAGCTCCCTTTAGTTTTAGCTACCTTTCTTGTGATGTCGTCATAGCCGTTGGCACGAAACGTGTGTTGTAGCTCCTTCAATTCTTCTTTGATGTTAATTTCATCGCTTATTCCGTAGGCTCGGGCAGTTAACGGATGCAGAACAGAATATTTTTGCGTTGGGTGGTGGTGGCTCTCCGCGTGCAGGTACCGATTAGTGTGCGTTGGTTTCCGGTGCACTTTGTATCCCAGTTTACCTTCGGCAGCTCTGTATACTTCCACATCTAGAAATGGCAAGGTACCATTGTGTTCAGTCTCATGTGTGAACTTTATATTTTTGTGCAGGCTATTTAAGTGCTGGAGGAAGTTTCCCAATGCCGCTTCACCGGTTTTAGTTTATTATTGTTGTTAGTTTTTTAGCAATGACGCGGCATAATACCTAGAAGAATTTTAATCACTACAAATCTCACAAGTTCATGTGAAGGTGTAAGGTTGGTTAAAGGTGTAGATTGACACCAAATTTTACCAAAAAACTGAGCACCGAGCAAGGTGGCGCAGTGGTTAGCACACTGGACTCGCATTCGGGAGGACGATGGTTCTATCCCGCCTCCGGCCATCCTGATTTAGGTTTTCCGTGATTTCCCTAAATTGCTCCAGGCAAAATCCGGGATGGTTCCTCTGAAAGGGCACGTCCGACTTTCTTTCCCCTTCTTCCCTAATCCGATGAGACCGATGACCTTGATGTTTGGTCTCTTCCTCCAAACAACCCAACCAACAAAGCTGACCAACGCCACTGTGGACGTGTCGCATGATGGGAAGGTCGGCACAATCCCTCTTACTCATATTTAACCCCCTCTTTTGACGCCTGTGCGATGGAGGTTAGAACCTCGAGGGTAGCTTTGAAATCAGGGGTTCCTTATGGGGGCCCTTAGAAACATTTCAGACAGACCTCCGCCCAGTGTCGACAAGAAAGGGTCTCAAGTGCTGCCACAAAGGGTGTCAATGAAAACGCCCGTTCCCTTGGTGGTTTTGATATCCACATATTTTGCGGTCGGAAACGACAGTTCCCAATGTGATGAGCAATAATGCATCGCATTGACATTTCTGACACCTGTGTATGATTCAACCCCACTGTAGAGGACATCGTGGGCCTGTTACCCAACTGAACATGATCGTACTCTGTGAGTGGTGCGACCACAATTTTTGCTCTGATGTACAGGGTGGAACCATGAGCAACCGTCCAAAAATATTCTACGAAATCAGGAGCATCAAAGGATGTTTATGCTTTTCCAGACATCATGTGTCGTGTGCTCCTTCGGTGTAATCAGAGGAGCGTCTGACATTGTCAGGTACTTGAATAAACCGGCTAAGGATCCCTCTGAGACCCTGCAGTTCGGCGAAACCCTCGATGCCACATGTATACTTTTGTTGAAAACTTTAAAAATGATCTCGTACACAGACAGTCAGCCACTGATTGCCAGGCGCCGGCATGACAAGAAAAAAATTTTCGCCACCCTTGAGCTGATTGGCGCTATGTCGCTGAACTTGCGTCTGGTAGCGAAATCCTAGGGCTGTCGAAAAGGCTGCTGTCTGGGCAGGAACATTTTTAAAGTGCTCATCAAAGGTGCGTGACTAGCACTGACGGTCTTTCCGAGCTGGGAAAGTCTTAGACGGATGCTTGCTGTTTTGCCTACACATGTAGGAATGTCCCCCTCCCCCACCCCCTCACCACCATCCCGCTGATGACGCCACAGGAGGGGACCAAGCATGAAGCACGAAAAAACAAAACACTCTTTGCTGCTTGGTATCTCGATGAGATTTCGTGGAACACTTCTGAACAGTCCCCAGTGGCTGCACCCGGTGTACTAGAGCAAAGATTTCGGTCGTGTTACACTCCAAAGCGATGCGTAAACGTTCAAGCGTGCTGCAGAACCAGAATATCCTTAGATAAGGGACGAATCCCGAGGGACGTCAGCAGCGCCATATATTCTCAAGAACTTCTCCGGTTTTCAGAAACGTCCTGTTGCTGCCCTTAACACTGCGAACTGTCATCATTCTTCGCAAAATCTGTGGGATTCAACACCTTAAGAGAACGGGCGTTTTGATTGACTCCCTCTATGGCATCCCTATGTCCTTTTCGTGCCGATTCTGAACGGCGTTCTGTCTGAAACGTTTTCTTCGGCCACCTATAAGAAAACCTTGTGATTACCGATGCTCTGCGTATGTTTCACTTTCACTGTTTTCCATTTTCTGCTTTATTTTGCGCAAGGCATCGCGTTTCTGACCTCCATCGCAGAGGCCTCAAAAGAAGGGTTGAAGTGTGGGTAAGAGGAGGTGTGAAGATCGTTCCATGTCGTGACACGTCCACCGTGGCGCTGAGCAGAATTTTGATGACATTTGGTGCCACTGTGACATCAATAAACCACCTTACAGCACACTTGAATCTTTTAGGTGTGGACTTCTTACAGCATTTGTCGATATCCTTGCTCTCTGAAGCGTCGACAAGCTCGATGGTGACGCTCCAGCGCGGCATGCTTTCGCACCACTGCAGAGCAAACAAAATTTCAAACTTTTACCTCGCAATGGAGGAAAACTAGGGGCCCTTTCGTAGTGTTACGGAACTGGCAAGAGCTCTGGAAGACTATTTCATCGGCATAACATGTGTAGAATAGTAACAAAATAACAGCGCTATCATGAGGTCAAGATGTCCCACAAACATCTTCCCATCTCTGAGAAATGTAAGTGGTGAGTGTGTTCTTAATTTTGTATTTTGCCCGGATAACGCTGTAGATTCCGCCAAAGAAGATTGGACGTTATCGAGTCGAATAAGTTGTGAGACGTGGCTACCTAGGATAGGTGACGCTCCCAAAGACTCATCTGGTTCTACCACCTAGGTTCAGCGGCTTCGAGCTTCACGGAGAAATCGTTCGCCGTCTGAATGATACTGACAGCATCCTCGTGTCTCATTATTGGAACGTGGCTGCTCTCTAGCGGATTGGACTACGGATTGCGATACAGAGGATCAAATGCTGTACTGATAATGTTTTTCCAACTGCTTTCTGGTAGCATTTTTCCAGAATCAAGTTTTCTCGCTCACGCGGACTCAGTTCGCTGCGTTTTGCGAACTTGTACTGTGGCTGTTTAGTTGAGAGTTAATCAGAGCTGTGTGCTTTATAAACAGGAACGAAATAAGTGTGTACAAGTCTGTGAATGTGTCTATCAATGTTGTATAATTCGTGAATTCTTTTCTCCACAAACAGAAGGGTGATTTTTCTAATTGTGTGGACTACATTTGTTTGTACGATGTATCAACCGACAGCTCATCTACCAATATTTGATCCCCTTCAGTTTTATTTGCATCCATAATGAGACTCACCAATGCTTACCTACAGCTTCTGAAATTCACAGTATCTGTGCATATACACTGAAGAGCCAAAGAAACTGGTACACCCGGCTAATATCGTGCAGAGCCCCCGCGAGCGCGCAGAAGTGCCGCAGCACGACGTGGCTTGAATTCGACTAACGTCTGAAGTAGTGCTGGAGGGAACTGACACAACGAATCTGTAAGAGTACGAGGGGGTGGAAATCTCTTCTGAACAGCACATTGCAAGGCATCCCAGATATGCTCAATAACGTTCATGTCTGGGGAGTTTGTTGGCCAACAGATGTGTTTAAATTCAGAAGAGTGTTCCTGGAGCCACTGTGTAACGCTTCTGGACGTGTAAGGTGTCGCATTTTCTTGCTGCAACTGCCCAAGTCCGCCGGAATGCACAATGTACATGAATGGATGCAGGTCTGTAACTTCATTGCTGCGAAGCGAGAGCCCATTGATGTTCAGTATGGAGGTCTGCTGTATTGTCTGATGAAAGCTGGTTCTACCTCGATGGCCATGAGTCGTTTAGGGGGTGGAGCGCCTGCAATCAACCTGTCTGTGAGCTAGACACACTCGACCTACACCTGTAGTTATGGTTTGGGGTGCGATTTCGCTTGAGAGCAGGAGCGCTTTCGTGGTTATTCCACTCACTATGTTTGCAAATTATTACGTCAGACTGATGATTCGACTGATGTGCTGCCTTTATGAACAGCATGCCACAGAGTGTTTTCCAACAGGATAACTCTCGCCCACATACCGCCGTTATAAACGAACATGGTCCACAGAGTGTCCACATGTTGCCTTAGCCTGCTCGATCACCAGATGTGTCTCCAATCGAGTACGTCATCGGACGACAACCCTTGTGTCGTCCGAAAACAGCATAACCATCCCTGAACTGACCGACCAAAAGGCATAGCACACCACAGGCATGGAATTCCCTCCATCCCACAAAATGAATCTGGCACCTGTACAACACAATGCATGCACGTTTGCACAGTTGCGATCAACACTCTGGTTGTTACATGGGTTATTAATACACCAGCGATTCATATTCGCAGTCTTTTAACAGCATTTCAGTTATCTTGTTCTTACATTAACTTGTGATCCTGCAATTTTAATAACTTTAATACGTTACATAGGCCAATGTCTTCCCGAAATATAATTATTATACATTAATTAATTTTTGCTGTTGCCATTTTTTCCACCAGCAGAAGAAATTCATTAGATATAGTGCCTGTTCTCTTGACAAAAAGAGCGGAGGATTAAACTGTATTATTTCGTAATATCCTCAGCATCACGTGTGTAAGGAAGTGACTAGAGCTGCAGTTTTCTGTGATAGGTAGAACGGCTACCAGAGTGTATTTGTATTGTTTCTTGTAAAGTGTTGTAACCAGGCGTGGAAGGGTATGTAAGAGGCTTGAATGGCGTCGTGTCATCACTGAAGGACATGGAGATGCTCCGTATTCGTATGTCACAGCGTTATCAGCACCTGACAGAGTTTTAAAGGTCTCCGTTTGTCCGGTAGGTCGAATCATGCAACCTTCAGTGTACTGGAAGACTCGGATTTGAGTGTGACCCGTTGTTGGCCTATACATGAACGTGAGGTCAGGCTTACTCGTCGTCAAGTTTCCGCTCGACCATGTCGGACCACCACAAGGAAGGATCGCAGTATTGTGCAACATGCACGTTGTAAAGCTGACAGTCCTGCGCATGCCATCCGAGGAGAGGATCCTGCAAGATCCTGTGTCATCCAACGCTATTCGATGAAGACAAGCAGCAGCTGGGGTGGGGAATTAGCGCCCAAGTTTTTGCCACCGTTAACATCATAGCTCAAACGGCGGCAATTGGAGTGGCACAATGACTGGGAATGATTGATCACTGATAAACGGCGCCGAACTCTGTGATGAATCACGATTCTGCACCATTTTGGATGAATATCATCAGCTATCACGGCGGCGAGTGGGGAGAGGTTCCATTCATCCAGTGCATCTCGATAGCTGAGTGGTCAGCGTGATGGATTGCCGTCCTACGGGCAGGGTTCGATTCCCGGCTGGGTCGGAGATTTTCTCCGCTCAGGGACTGGGTGTTGTGTTGTCTTCATCATCATATCATCTCCATCCGGCGCGCAGGTCGCACAATGTGGCGTCGAATGTAATAAGACCTGCACCCATGCGGCCGGACTTGGCCCGCAAACGGCCTCCCGGCCAAAGACGCCAAACGCTCATTTCCATTTCCATTTCATAGGCACAGCGGTGCCATGTTATTGCAGGCGATCGGGTGAGAATTTATGCGACGGCTGACAGCAATTGAAGGACATTTATCAGCACCATGGTACGTCACGGTCATCCTGCATCCTCTTGGGCGACAGTATCTGGGTGTCATTTTCCAACAGGATAATGCTCTTCCGCACCTGGCACGTTTCTTTGTGAACTGTCTGCGTGATGATGGGGTACTCTCAAGAACTTCTCATCTGTTCCCGATAGAAAGAGTATGGGGCAGCTTGGACATCAACAGCAATTTTGGGCCAGCTCCTGAACGGTTCTCTTTTTTATCGGGCAGTGTATGTTGTGAGTAGTAACGTTCATATAACGTTCCGTTCCGGTTCATCAGAAACTTCTTTTACACCTGAAGATTTCTCTTTTTTACGAAGCGTTCTAAGTCTTGATTCGTGGTTGGTGCAGTTACGACGCAACACCGCATAAAAACTGAAAAAAAGGAAATGGTTCATAAACGGCGGACTGAGTGCTTGTTTTATAGAGCGGCTTTTGCAGTGCTCCTCGCCTTTGACTTGCTAAGGTGTCCGGTTGCTCTTGGTGGCGCGGCGCCCCCGCAAACTTAGTGGCGTCGGGCGTTGGCTCGGCGTCGGCGTCGGCGTCTGCGTCGCCGTCTGGGTCTGGGTAGTCGTCGACGCTCGCTACCCGCAGCCACTAATTGCACGCCGGAATGCTTTGAGTCGCCCCCGCAGGCCAGCGGTCAAAGGCTGCGTATTAATTACGGCCGCGTCTGCTGGCTACACAAGTGCCGGACACACCAGGATAACCTGAGCAGAGGCAAAGGCCATTGTGTGTTTAGCGTCCACTAGGGCTAAGGCTAGCAGTTGCGCCCAGTAAACAAGCGTCGCCTACGAAATCATACGTGTGCAACCATCAGCGACTGGTTAGTAGGTCTGTGTGATTAGCCGGAAATGTGTTCTTTATCTTCCGTACTGTCGAAGAGCAAAACGAAGATGTAGGTTTGGAGTGCGAGGCGCAAGGTTGTATCGAAAGAGGGGAGTTTGTGATTACGTAGATATACGTTGAGCGTTGATATGCATAAGGATTGTTACTTCTTTCAAAGTATGGTTGATCGCAAATGGAAACGAAAATCAAAAAGTTGTATTTTGTAACACTTAGCTACGCCTTCCGGCTACTTCTCTACATGAAATGTATTCGCAGTTTCTTCTGTGGGGAACCGGCTGCTACGTGATGGAATGACGACAATGAAAATTTGTGCCGGACCGGGACTCGAAGACGGATTTCCCGCTTACCGAGAGGGATTGCCATACTGTTTGACTTCCTGGCCACAACTCACGGCCAGACCCAAGTTTCCATATGTCATCAACCACGATGAGGTCCCGTACTCTGTGGAGCGTAGGGGACGATGTGGAGACCTGCACCGCTGTACTAGGCAAGGCCCTAGTGGCGATGGTTTGCCATTGCCTTTCTCCGACCGTAAAGGGGACGAATGATGATGATGAAGATTCACACAACGACACACAGTCATCTAGAGGCGGGAGAAATGCCTGACCTCGCCGGGAATCGAACCCGGGACTCCGTGCGCGGGAAGCGAGAACGCTACCGCAAGACCACGAGTTGCGGACTCATCAACCATGTGTCTACAATTTGTAGTCGTACACCCATTATATGTATTCCCGTACAGGGGAGACGTTTTACTTGAAAGTCGCTTGCCCAGCGTTGGCTGATAAATACAATTTTGCAGTCCCTGTGTTATTCCGAAGTTCGATGCAAGGTTCCTTTGGACATGCATGCATTGTAATTCAGCACAACGCAAGCAATGCCACATCGCATTTGTCCAGCGACATCGGGCAAGCGACTTTCAAGTAAAATGTCTCCCCTATACGTAAGTATAAGTAATGGGTGTACGAGTACTGGTTGTAGTTATTAGGTTGACGACATATCGTAATTCGAAATAATACAGACATTACAGTATCGAACTTCTCTATAGTCACTTCTCCGACTTCGACATTTGTCGTAGCATAGTATCTACAGTCCAATACCGTCATCATAGACAACGGAGGATTGCACTTTCCGTCAATTCCAAACGCTAGTCTCTTGCGGGCCGTCTGTGGCAGAATACTGTCCTCATGTGAGCGAAGAGATGAAATTCAGAGGGAGTCAAGTCCAAGCAGATATTTTGGATGACAAACATTTCCCAGCGAAAACGTCGGAGGATAGTCATTGTTGCACCTGTAGTGTGCGGCCGTGCACCGTCTTGAATAAGGAAACTCATGACAGTTACGTTATGTAGGCTGCATGTAATAAGGCAAAACTGCTCAACAGGCACTTTGCACTTGGTGCAAGACTCTGTTGTTCTGTACGTGACCACTGTGTACTCAGAAT
This sequence comes from Schistocerca americana, assembly GCF_021461395.2. Lineage (NCBI taxonomy): Eukaryota > Metazoa > Arthropoda > Insecta > Orthoptera > Acrididae > Schistocerca > Schistocerca americana. Next base: position 106,223,078 of record NC_060124.1, read on the forward strand.
TGAAAAGTGTGACGTGACGAGATCGACAGCCATACTGGAAAAACTTGCGCAACCCAACTGCCTAAAGTTTCACCGGATTTTCACTGTGGTTCTAATTTAGCGACTGATTGGGGGTTGAAAACAATATATTCCTCACGCAACAGTCGTTGAATAAAAAAATCTACGATTATTTTCATAATGATAAATTTTCAAAAAAAAAAAAAATGGGTCAAATGTCTCTGAGCAGTATGGGACCTAACTTCTGAGGTCATCAGTCCCCTATAACTTAGAACTACTTAAACCTAACTAACTTAAGGACACCACACACACCCATGCCCGAGGCAGGATTCAAACCTGGGACCGTAGCGGTCGCGCCGTTCCAGACTGTAGCGCCTAGAACCGTTCGGCCACTCTGGCCGCCCTGATAAGTTTTATATTACTGATAACGTCTGAATGGTTGTCTATTAACATCCACAAGACTTTAGGAAATGGCTACTGGAAAACTACAAAAGACACATCGGTGTGTAGAGCATCTCTGCGAGTCTCGATTCGTAACTTGTGCAGTGGCGCTGTTGTACCACTTGGCGACAGAGGAGCAGATCCTGGAGTATAATGGAGCGATGCATCAATGGAATCATTGGGCTAGTACTGGGGAATATGAAGATTATATCTGTTCTTTCGGACATGTCAGAAGGAACAGATACCATCGGTGATCATGCAGCTCTCTTAGAACGAAATGATAATTAAATCAAGACCTTAAGCTGTCGACAGGCGTTGATATACATCAACGGGGACAGTTGGAAATGTGTACCCCAATCGGGACTCGAACCCGGGATCTCCTGCTGACATGGCAGACGCTCTATCCATCTGGTCCACCGAGGACATGTCCGAAAGAACAGATACTATCTTCATACAGTTAAGGCAAACCGGTCATTGAACTTCATCTTCTGTGCTGGATGCACAAACATTTTCCGAACTGTTACGGGACTCGCTAAGATTATCTGCCGCGAGTAATGAGTGTAATGGGCAGGGGCACTAAGAATGTAGTGTGTGGACATTGAGTTGGGAATGTGTGTCTCACGGGGAGCGTGCAAGGGATAAATCCCTGCAGTTGCGCTATCCTTGTGCCGTCGGTGGTTCAGATTGATAGAGCGTCACCATGTCAACAGGAAATCCCGGGTTCAAGTCCCGGTCGGGGCCCACATTTTCAACTGTCCCCGTTGATGTATATCAACGCCTGTCGACAGCTTAAGGTCTTGATTTAATTATCATTTCAGTGCTGAGGAAGTCGTTTCAGGTGTCAGGCCACGAGTGGTCTGGTATATGTGCCCTCACAAGGATCAGTTATAGGTCCTTGCCAGACTGCACGACTGTCGGCGACGAAACTGCCTGAAACTACCGTATCCGTGGATTGCGCTCGATAACGCCAATGGACGTTCTCAGACAGTAACAGACGAGCAGTGGAGGATGTACCCACGTTTGTTATCCGTCAAACGTGCTTGGGCTAAACGAAGCGACAAGAGTAGTAATAATTTGACCTATGAAGGTGGGATGCGCGCTATGTCGTTCGTCAGGAGTCCGAGCGAGCAGACTACTGGTCCCTCTACGCTGAGGTCACCGTGTAAAGCCACACCTACTGCATGTGTTACACCTGCTGACAACTCGGGACAATGAGATTCGTTATGAATTTTTCAATGACTTCCAACGTCTGCTGGAAAGAGGCGGATTTTCAAAGGAGCTGTTTTACAGTGACAAAGCCACGTTTCATGTCGCTGGAAAAAATTGTGCCATGTTCGGCACTATTGTAGTGCTGGTGACTTCTCCGAAGTGTGGCTTTATCTATGCCAGAGTAGATGTAAGAGGAGGCGAGTGACTCGGTACAGTCACGGGGAGTAAGAAACAAGTGCGCGGTCAGTGCAAACAACTTGTATACTTTGCTGTAGACGGGAGAGGCCGTGCACTGTCTTACTAGATGTCTTAATTTTGTATTCAGGTCACGAGCGTACTGAGCATTGAAGATTGTGAACGAATAAGACGTGAAGAAATTGCCTGCCTCAACGGTGTAGGAGACTCAGTGTTTCAGGTACAGTGTAATTATCATTGTGTCTCAGGTTATGGCTTCTTGCTGTCGTGTGCTTGTTCTTGAAGCAACTGCTAGATTTGGTGCTCAGGTGAGACAATGATGTATACTTCGTTTGCAGACGCATTCTTTTACTGTTGTGCCCTAGTAATAACTGTCCCTGGCGTGTATTGCTAATCTGAGCCGTGGTGGCTATCTAGTTATCGATCCTTGCTCTCTGGTTTGATCTCAGGTCGTCGGCTGCGACGCGTGTGAGAGATGGCGCGCTTTGGGAGAGTGAAAAGGGGTCGCTGGAGTGTGGTGAGGCCGTGCGAGTCTAGCAAGTGTCTCGCGGAGTGGTCGTCGATTTGGCCAGCGTGGGCTGTACTTGTGGTATGTTGTGGTCGAGCTGGGGAATCTAGGCGCTGTTCCTGTGTGGATCTGGTTGACTTGTCTGTGAACAGGAGATTCTATACTGTCAGGGGTGAATTCTTAGAAATATGTTCAGGTGATTTTCCTACGCTTAGTCGTTTTATTTGAATATGTTTTGGGGCCTATGTATCTGCAGTTGTGCTTACCCTGAAGTTGTTTGAAGTGCAGTTTCCTGTTTGCTCCCAAACTCTGAATTCATATTCCTGTTTAACGGCGTGGGGCAGTGTTACGATCTGCTGAATTCAGAGTGGTGCTGCATAGTAATTCAAGTTATCCGTGCCAAAGTGTGAGGTGTTTCACGAACTTTGTTACCTTAAAAATCGGTAATCATCGTGGCATTTAGTACGTTTCTGGCAGCACTATGCATTTCCAACCTAAGGTCTTATTTGATAGACTTTTTATTCAGCAAGACGTTCTGTGAGGAGTTGGGAGTGGTGTCTTTGGACCTGACAAGCAACTGCTGAAAGGCGGATTTAAATTTGGATATTTGGTGAGCTAGTCGTACGGCAATTTTGATTTAGTTTTGACCTGAGAGTTTTAAGATTCAAATTTATTGCCAGCTCTGTGTCCGTAATTTATACTTTGTACAGTCAATGGAAATTTTGCCACCACATAGTGATTTGTGGGGTGTTTTAGGTGAAGTTGTGTTAATTTGATTTTGTGTGCACGCAATGGGGTTTCCATAATTTAGTATTTACTATCGAATTCTCTGTACTCCAGTTGTCTACGCTAGACTTGATTGCTTGTGGATCTTGAACTGCTAAGCGCGGGGATGAGTGTCCAAGCGTGGTTCGGGCTTGTCATCCTAGTTTCCCACGCCCGTTGTTTGTCGTTGCACTGTTTGACCTTCCGGCGGCTGTCGAGCTACCGCGCTAGCGAGGCATTAATTGTTTCTACTGTTGTGTGTGGCGGCGTCATCGGAGTCCACTTTGCGCTCCGAACATACACACAAGATAAGTTGCATTCGTCTGTACTACTTCTCAAAGACTTTGACACAATTCTGGAGTGCTTGCTTTAATAGCTTGTCCTCTCCAAGAGATCACTAAATTGTATTTTAAAGCAATGGGCTTTAATTTTGTGTATAACCGTACCTTCGTGTTGTGTATTGAGATTGGTCTATATTTGTTTTTACTACTGTTGAATTTTTTGTTTCTAAAGGAAAAAAATTCATATGTTAATGGATTCCCAAAAACTTTAGCGGGCATGAAGAATTTCCCCCGCGGTATTCACTAAGAGTATGTGGGTCCCTTGTCCCAGCTAACAGGATTTATCAGGTATTTTTCAAAATTATTTTAATGAACAGGAGTTGTGATCCGCTCATTTCGCTGATCGAGTTCTTGCCCTTTATTGCCATCATCATGTTTGCTGTATGTGAAAATTACTGTTAGTATGGCTGCCGGTCCTTGGGGCTGGTTACCTATTGTAGATAAAGTTTGGGAATTGTCATTATTCGTTCGAACTTATGTTAGTTGCTAAAATTGTTGTTAACACTAGAATGGCGGAGTTTCTGACATACATAGAACGGCGGAAAGGGGTGATTTTGACCTCATAAAATATTTTCATATTTGACTTAAACAAGTACTTTTTTTTAGTGTTTGTTAATCCATACTTTATTTCTGGTAATCTCAACAATTACTTACAAATACAAATAATAATTACTAATTTATTTGAACAACAATTTTCATGCAAAATTATTGTTGCTACTGCTACCAAGTTTCTTAATTATTGATTTTAATTTATTAACTATTCATACAAACTTCTAGACACGTTTAGTGTATTTGGTCCATTTTGCTCTCACATGTGTTTTACAAACAGCTCTGTATTACTTTTCACTCAAGTCATTTGAAGCTGCTAGACGCACTTAGCACGAGTGATTTCTGTTTTACGCGCACGTTTTCCGCACGCGGCTTTGTGGCACTTTATACAGTTTTCGCTGGTCTTGCCTTCGCAGAGGCTGATTTGCCACTTCCTCCACTTTCTAGGTGATTCCTGTGACATATCCTCTTCCTTTGTCTGATGTTCATGCTCTTTCGTTTCCTTGAGTTCGTTTGCCAATTGAAGTATGAACTTCTTCCTTTCCATTTTCTTGTTCGTTACCATGTTGTAGATGACCCATGCATTTATTGCCGCCATGTCCGGTATGTTGTAGAAGACATGCATTGGCCATCTTCTACATGCAACCTTAGTAGTATATTTACGGGTCATTTGATCAACGGCGACCATCCCACACATAGTTGCATTGTAAAACGTTACGGTTTCAGGTTTTTCCGTTCCTTCTTTGCTTACTGCTACTTCAGCATGCAGCGTACTCAGAAAAATGACATTTCTATTCTTCTTTTCTTGGTACACAGTCAAGGTGCAGTCTGTGTTGCCACTATTGTGCAGTATTGTGGTGGAGTGCATTTCAGCATTCGGCTTCCTTACTTGTTCGGGAATTTCACCACGGATCTTGTTTATTGTAACAGTTAATCAAGTTTTCTTTTCTTTGACTTTTTTAACAAGTTGAAGAACGTAAAGAAGTTGCATGTGGTCACATTTCTTCCTTGATTTACAAATGGCTCCATGAGATGCAGAACGATGTACTCTCATACGTGGTTGTTTGTCGCTATGCGTGTCCTCTTTGTCGAGGTATGGGAAAGCATTGCATACATACTTTGCCGGTACGTCAACAGCCAACCAGAATTTTAGACCATATTTGTTTGGTTTGTTGGACATGAACTGAGTAAACCTGCAACTTGCTTTAAACTTGCATCTTGCTTTGGTTGGTAACAGTTCCTCGTCAGTGGTTATATTTTATCCAGGGTGGTAAGCGCGAACACTGTTTTCAATGACATTTCCCCAAATTTCAGGTACGAGAGAAAATTTTTTGGTCGCCAGGCGTGCAGCCCGGGTTGATTTTTCATCAAAATGGTGAAATCTGAGAAGCTCCTGAAATCTGTCCCTTGGCATAATGTCTTTGATAAAAGAAGGCCGCCAACAGTTTGAACAGATATCATCCACAGACATGCCTTGTGCACAAACATACATGATGGATATCACTTTCTCCAGTTCCTGAAGTGACACAGTCCAGTCATTGTTTTTTAGTACTTTTAGAATTTTGATTCTGTGTATTTCTTCGTGAGATGTGGCAGTGCTTCATCAAAAATAAGACGCAAGGCACTGATGACAGAGCTGTCTACTCGTTGGCAAGCATAAGCTGTGGGACCTCCTCTCTCGTTCAGAGCATTCACAGCTGACCACCTACCAGAAGATGAATAATTTCCATATGGCTCCATCCCTGGCAATCATCTTTGTAGACGCTTACAACGGCACCTGCTGTGGTGAAAGAGGTGATGATTGATGTGTATCAGCATTTGAATCCACTTCCACTAATCGCCCCTCGTTCACAATGTCTTCATCTTCACTAGTGTGAGGTACATAATCATCATTTTCATCAGTGCAGTCAGTTTCCGATTCAACATTGGAATTCTGTAAGAGATGAAACACTTCTTCATTAGAAAGTCGATGTTGACTATACATGTTCGAAAACTTGTTTCACAGACAAAGACTGATACAAAGAGTGATACAACATTAGCTGTGCCAAGATGAAACAACGAGGAGCAACTGCTCTGTGTTACTGCTCACTGTTGCCACTGTATTGTTGGATAATTTACTTATATTCAGAAGAGGAAATACAGTGGGGTCAACTGACCCCTTCCGTCGTTCTAGGTCTACTGAATCAAATGGTGAAGAAACTTAAAATATTTTGTAAATACTAAAACATCTTCAGAAAGAAGAGAAAAAATTAGGAAAGTCATATAATTTCATTAACGAAGTAAATAAACATATCACAGGGGTCACTTTGATCCCTTCCGCCGTTCTAGTGTTAACTGGTTCATGTAAAGTGTTACTTCTCTTCCCAACTGAGGGGTCGTTGTTAAAGTCATTCAAACAAATATTGAAGTTCTTTTAAATCAAATTATTGTTTTTCTGTCTAAATGTTTTATATTGTGGAATTGTTTTGAACTCTCAAACTTTGAGTTTAGAGGGCCTTTATATTTTCATGTAAAGTTCCTCGTTTAATTATGAGTCTTTTTAGGAATAAACCATTTTATGTACAACAGATGGTGAATGACAATCCGAAACCCTGGGGTCTTGTCCTTCCACTAAACTCCTTATTGGCGATTTTAGGAAGCCGAGTTTTGTTCAATTCATTAAGCTAAAGTAAGATACGCTGCGTTAACTAGAATCAGAGATTGTGCCATTAGTTTGATTTTCATTACTGTGGCCTTTTTTTCCATTTATTCACCAGTGTCAATTTCCATATTGCATTAAAAGCATGATGATTATGTTAACCTGGCCCAGGGGGCATACATTGTGATTTGTTGTAGTCCCACTTCTAATATTTTGTTGTTTCAGGTGTACTATGAGGTATTTTTTATAGTGTATAAAGGACTTGGGAAAAGATCAGAGGAGTATTTGAATGTAACGAAAGACACCTGGATATTGAAGGAGCATCGCAAAAGGGATGGAATCGTTTCAGATAATTTCAGTTGATAATAATATTTTCTAATTTTCATCTGGCTACCAGATGAAGCAGTTACAATTTGCTCAATATACGATTATACTCATTAGTGGTTGTTGTTCTGAGTACAACCAGTGTAAGATATTGATGGTTGAAATCTGTTTCGTGGTAACATTACCTTCTTTTGGGGTGGAGATTTTCTTTTTAAAATTGCAACCCTAGCAGAATAATTAGCTGTACAGTTACGTTAGCGAAAAACTTGGACTTGTAAATGTTATGGTGCTTGTTGTGTAATTTCACTTCAGACAACTTACTTAATGTTCTTGTGAATAACTGTTTATTGGATTCAACTGATTTTTAACTCTGTCAACTTCTTTGTTGTTGGACCAATAATTGGTTTAAGAGCAGTCTAATAATCTTGAGCTGCTGTTGCTTTGAATAACTACCATGTTTCAGCATAATTATTTGTTCTTATGAGGTGTTTGATGATGAAAGGCAATTGTTCGATGGAACCACAAATGTAATTGGCTAAACTGTGAAATTTTTAATAAATCCGTTTTATGTAATGTAGCTGTCACTCAATAAATCGTTTCCTCCCTTTCCTAATCGATAGGCCCTTTGCTTTTGCACTGGATGAATCCTCACAACATCTGTGTTTGGGGCGCAAAACGTCCACACGAAATTCTGGAACACATTTCTGATTCATCCAAAGTAAACATCTTGTTACGCAACGTCCTTTTCGAAACTTTGTAGACCATTCTTCATTGCGGAGAAAACTGTGACAGATTTCACGTACCTCCATGTGCTTCTACATCTACATCTACATTGATACACCGCAAGCCACCCAACGGTGTGTGGCGGAGGGCACTTTACGTGCCACTGTCATTACCTCCCTTTCCTGTTCCAGTCGCGTATGGTTCGCGGGAAGAACGACTGTCTGAAAGCCTCCGTGCGCGCTCTAATCTCTCTAATTATACATTCGTGATCTCCTCGGGAGGTATAAGTAGGGGGAAGCAATATATTCGATACCTCATCCAGAAACGCACCCTCTCGAAACCTGGCGAGCAAGCTACACCGCGATGCAGAGCGCCTCTCTTGCAGAGTCTGCCACTTGAGTTTATTAAACATCTCCGTAACGCTATCACGGTTACCAAATAACCCTGTGACGAAACGCGCCGCTCTTCTTTGGATCTTCTCTATCTCCTCCGTCAGACCGATCTGGTACGGATCCCACACTGATGAGCAATACTCAAGTATAGGTCGAACGAGTGTTTTGTAAGCCACCTCCTTTGTTGATGGACTACATTTTCTAAGCACTCTCCCAATGAATCTCAACCTGGTACCCGCCTTACCAACAATTAATTTTATATGATCATTCCACTTCAAATCGTTCCGCACGCATACTCCCAGATATTTTACAGAAGTAACTGCTACCAGTGTTTGTTCCGCTATCATATAATCAAACAATAAAGGATCCTTCTTATATGATTTGTATTATGTCAACTACCACTTAATGTGTAAAAGTTAAAACGAAAGATCATTAATGAGGCAGACGAAATAAAGATTGACGTGTATGGAAGGAGTTTATCGTGGTGACATTTGCTGCGTCACATTGAGGGTCTGTAATATGATTTGAAAACTTGGAATCAGGCTTTATCAATTTTCATGCGTCTAAATATTTGGTAACATTTTTGGGAGAGAGCGATCTTGTAAGCTATACACAATTAGTGAAAGAAGTCTAGATCACCATGGTTATTTTATTTAAATGACCAGTTTCGTCATAGTCTTAGGTCATCTTCAGAACTGCACCATAAGCTGAAGCTTGATGATGTCTAGAACAGTGAGTAGATCGCAGTCGCTGATATTGCTGTGAGCTCCTCTACTACCATGGAGGTTATTCCATGATGTGTTAACAGATGTTTTTCATCCTGTCCCTTTTTCTTGTTATTGTCTTCCACACAATCCTTTCCTCGCCGATTCTGCGGAGATACTAATGAACAACACCGTATATCAATAGTGTGAAGCATTGTGAACGTATAGAACTTTTCGTTCTGATTAATAGAGGAGATAGTGAAGATCAACACTTATGCAAGGTGAATGACCTAAAATTTGCACCGTAAATATTGCGGAAATGTAAAGTGCTACTGATGCGTGGTTTTTACAGTATGGATAGGTAGTCAGGGGCTCATATTTAGCCAGTAACAATTATGATGTCAATGCTGTCTGTGGCAGGATTCTACTGCGAGTCGTTTACGAGATATTGTATTTTCAAAAGACTTCACACCGACACTTGTACAAAACCTGTGGTAGCAAACACTAAAGAGCAACACAGTACATACACTAGTTATGTGGATTCTGTCCAGTAGCGTGACAACTGACCATCACAGGTTGGCTTCAAAATGACCATCAGCAGCAGGAATACACGCTTGCTCTCAGGTGTGGAACGACTGCTCCACATGTGCTAGCATTTCAACGGAGATGTCTGAGCAGACTGTAGTAATATATCGTTGCATAGTGTCAGGCATAGTTGATATATCCTTCTAGACAGCACCAGCCACAGGGGACCAAAAAATTCTGAAGATGGCTTGTACATAAGCCGAAACCGGTTAATAAAGAAATGTTATTGCGATCTAGACTGTTCATTTTTAAACGTAAGAGCATCGTATTTAGCTACTAAGCTGGCTGAATGCAAAAACAAATGTCGGCGTGAAAACTTTTCAAAATATGGTATCTCGTGAACGACTCGCGATAGAATCCTGCAATAAACGCCACTGACGTTCTAATTTAGCCTACGTTTTGTCTGTTAATCTGAAAAGACGGCATTTAAGAAAGTGTACGTTTGCACAAAAATTATACTTCCTTAAAATTAAGGATGGCAATATTAAGAGTGCAATGGAAATTCCACTGTTAAAGGCAAAGGAGACAGCAGATCGGTGGAAAGAGTGCACCGAAGGTCTCCATGGGGAGGGGGAATTATCCTGCTGACGCGATAGAAGCAGAAACAGAAGTCGATATGGAGAGATAGGAAATATACTATTAGAATCGGAACTTAAAAGAGCTTTGGAAGACTTAATATCGAATAAGGTAGACGGGACAGAATTTCAGAAATCATTGGGGATGTGGCAAGGAACCGACTATTCACATTGGTGTGTAGAACGTATGAGTCGGGCGATGTATAGTCTAACTTTCTGAAAAACACCATTCGCTCAATTCCAAGTTTTCAAGAGCTGATAAATGGGAGAGCTATCGCAGGTCATGAATCCAAGTTTCTGACAAAAATAATACATAAAAGAAAGGAAAGGAAAACAGAGAAAGTGTTAGATGACGCTCAGTTTCGCTTTAGAAAAGTTAAAGGCACCAGAGAGGCAGTTCTGTCGTTGCAGTTGATAATGGTAGCAAGACTAAAGAAAAATCATAACACAGTCATAAGATTTGTCTGACTGGAAACAAACGTTCGACAGTGTGAAATGGTGCAAGATGTTCGAAATTTAATGAAAAGTAGTGGTAAGCAATGGGAAAAGATGGATAATATACAATATCAAAAAGAGACAAGAGAGAACAATGACACTGGTCGACCAGGAACGAAGTGTTCGGATTAAAGAGTATGTAAGACAGGAATGTAGCCTTTCACCTCTACTGTTCAAACTGTATATCGCAGAAGGAAATAAAAGAAAGGTTCCAGAGCGGAATCAAAATTCAGGCCGAAAGGATATCCGTTATAAGATCTGATGGGCGTCGCTAAACGACGTGACTGGTGTCTCTGTGTGGTAGCTGTGCTCGTTGTGACACATAATAGAGTCCGATGTTATCATGAAGCAAGTAATGTTGACTAGGTTTTAGAAGTTGGAAGTTACTGTGGAACAGAAAATTTTTATAATTGTGAATTGTGCTGAGCTGTAATATATTCTCATTTGGTAAATTAGGCAGTTGGTGTTACCTGTGTGCCTTGCAGAATCGTTATCCAGGCACGTTCTTCATAAATTGAGTATACGGCTGTATACTGTTCTGTTAAACCATTTTCGTTGTGAGTGGTGCGTTCTCAAAATCATTTATATTGTATGCTAGCTTGCAAACCTAAGTGGTAAATTATATCTTTTGATTGGAGGTATGATTTAAATTCAGCGTTGAAATGATTGTGGAAGGAATTATTTGTAATTATGCGATCTGAAAGTCTGTCTTATTATTGGTATAATCGTGTGGGAAATTATCTGAAGTATTTTCAAATTCGTTGCTATTACTTTCATTACTATTGTTATTGCGGGGGGGGGGGGGGGGGGAGGGGGCAATCATTGCAATAAAGGTGCTGGAAATGTTGTGATTTTAAAATTCTAAAACAGAAATTGTTGGTCAGGATTTCTGACATTATCTTAACTAAATGTTTGTTGGCTTTCAATATTTTAATAAATGGATGTTGTCTTAAAAGGCTGTCAAACACACTTCGTCCTTCCACTCACTAAAACTGTAACAGGAGACAGCATTGTATGTATGTGGTAGTGAAACATAGATTGTGGGAAAACCGGAGGAAGAGAATCGAAACATTTGAGATGTGATGCTACAGGAAAAGTTGAAAAACTGGTGTATTGATAAAGCAAGGAATGCGGAGGTTCTCCGGAGAATCAGCTAGGATAGAAATATATGGATAAAACTGATAAGAAGAAGGAACAGAGTAGTAGGACATCTGTTAAGACATCACGGAATTACTTCAAAAGTACTAGAGGAAGCTGCACAAGGTAAAAACATGAAGCAAATACTGATAACGTAGGTTGCGAAAGCTACTCTGTGATGAAGAGATTGACGGAGTAGAGGAATTAGTGGAGGGCCACATCAAACCAGTCAGAAGACTGAAATAAAAAATGTTCCACCGACGGCTTACTCACCTGAAGATAGCAGCCAGGTGGATCCCCACACTATTGTGTCACGATGATGTTATGTTTTGGCTGGCGAGCCAATATGTATATCACGAATTACTACACTGGGAATGGTTACAGAGCCCATAAAAACTTTCCGCTTAAGAGGAGCAGCACTAAATTTCTTAAGTTCTTGTCTCTGAGATAGACAATGAATTATAAGAATGAAAGTCCCAGTGGAAGAAATCCAACATGTCAGGTCAGGTGACCTGAGTGGCCAGGCCACAGGGCCACTTAGGCAGACGCATTGATTTCTGAAGGTGTCTCTCAGATGTTTCTACAGAGCGAATCTGAAATGGACGCCAGCCCCCCTCGTTCTGGGAGTACGTCCTTCGTACAAAATTCAGAGGTACAGTCTCCAGTAGTTTTAGAAACACATGTTCCACGAAGATGCGATATCTCTATCAGTTGAGGAGGAATGGAAGAATCTATGGTCCAATCAACCTGTCACCGAGAATGCCGACTCACACATTAACATCTAATCGCTTTTGATGAGCACAAGGTCGAGTTCCTCATGGATTCACATGTTCCCAAACATGCAAACTGCGATATTGGAACAGCCTCCACGATTGAAGAAAGCCCCGCTGGTGTACAGGCTTTTGCCAGAAATAATGGTTTCGTGGCAGTCGTTGTAAACCATTGTGTAAACTGCAAGCAGTGAGGAAAATCTTCAGGTTCTAGTGCTGTCCCGATTTGAAGATGGGAGGCATGAAGCTGCTGGTCATGTAACACATTCGATACACAGCTATGTTTCATGCCAAGAATAGGTGTACTTGTTTTAGATTAGGTTAGATTTACTTTCATTCCAATTGATCTGTAGTGAGGAGGTCCTCCAGGATGTAGAAAATGTCAGAAAATAATAATACATGACAAATATTTACAACTGAAACAAATAAGCTACTGTACCTTCCACAGGTCCCAAGTGGAATGATCGTCATTTTTTTAATGAACACTATACGAAAGAATCATTTTACAAACACTAATACACTAAATTTAAAGAAAAAAAGTTTTTTTTATTGAATTGGTAATAAACATGTAATAGTGCTACCATTGTATTTATTTACAATAAACACATTACTGCACTGAAATGGTGCAGAAGTCTTACACAAACACACACACTTATTTACAATGAACACATTACTGCACTGAAATTGTGCAGAAGTTACATTGTACTATACATCGCAAGACAAATCTTTGAGATAGTAAACAAGAGCAGAAACAAGACAAAGTGGATCACTGAAGCAGAAGAAGTCATTAAAGAACTGAGGATCACACAAGACAACATAAACAATAGAGAACAGTTTGGAAACATCATAAAGAAAGACACACTTAAACAAGAACATACGGAGAACAGAACGGGAAAAAGATGGTCGGAAGAACGCAAGAGTGAATACAGTGAACGTATGAAGAGAATTTGGGAAGAACGAAGAAAGAAGAAGAAATCATGACTACTCAAGTTCAATCCCTCTCTTAAAAGGGAATAATAGAAAATAATAATAATAATCTATTCAAATCAGTTGGTTCTACTGAGAAATTCATCACTGGAGTAGAAGGAGTTGGCCACCAATAAATCCTTTAGGCTTCTCTTAAACTGAATTTCATTGGTTGTTAAGCTTTTTATGGGTGCTGGCAAGTTATTGAAAAATCGTGTTCCCGAATAATGCACACCTTTTTGTACAAGAGTAAGTGACTTTAAATCCTTGTGAAGATTATACTTATTTCTAGTATTGATTCCATGAATTGAGCTGTTGGTTTGAAAAAGTGATATATCATTAATGACAAATTTCATTAACGAATAAATATATTGGGAAGCAGTAGTTAGCATCCCTAGTACCTTAAACAGGCTTCTGCAGGATGTTCTTGAGTACACTCCACATATAACTCTTACTGCAAGTTTTTGTGCCCGGTAAAATTTAGCTTGGCGTGATGAATTACCCCAAAACCTAATCCCATACGACATTATGGAATGAAAGTAAGCATAGCATGCCAGCTTTTCCATTTTTTTTATCCCCTATGTCTGACACAATTCGCATTGCAAATAGAGATTTTTTAAGACGCTTCAGCAGTTCTGTGGTGTGCTCCTCCCAGTTGAATTTACTATCAAGCTGTAATCCCAAGAATTTGACACTGCCTAATTCATCTATCTGCTTGTCGTCGAATGTTAGGCATATTCTCGTGGGACTTGTAGACCAACATGTCGCAGAATGGCGTCTTCCATTTCGGGAGTTCACACTGTAAACCACTTCATGTTTCCTGTTGTTGTAATAAGGCGCTAAAGATAGCGACTGAATCGATATTTACAAGGAAGTCGTCGTTGTTGCGAATGAATTGGTGAGTTCTGAATGTCGTTATACATTCCTAATCAGTGGTACCGACACAACAGTTTACGTCAGCACTGCTAACAAAATATTCCCTTACATTACAAGCTGACTTCAGAGATCATAATAACGTTCCTCATCGAAGTATATTTGTCTTGATGTTCTCTACCTCCTGTATTAATTTGAACGTATATAGTATTACGAAATGATCGAGTGTTTTACGAAATGATCGAGTGTTGCTGACTTTACTGAAATTCTTATTGACGTTTGTGCCTCTAACGCCCATAAAGTGACTGCTGAAAAAGCTTAGGATAATCGGTACAATTTTCTCTACGACGAGGTTACCAAACACACGCTAACTATCTTGAGATAACTAATATGTTCTCTAATAACGTACTTACCCCAGGACAAAGACAAAATTGTATATTCAAACAGATTGTGTGACATCGATTTGGTATTTTCAAAACAAACTCAAGAATAATTCTTGTACTGCTCTTATTTCAAATGTTCATTAGGACATAATATTAGTAAAACGTTGATCGTGATGATGTTTGTTTGGAAAAACGGTCATTGTTAGTAGCAAATAGAATGTACTGATGTGGATCCCGCTATTAATCAAACACTCCTACACCTAAAGTTTGACGAACTATAAGAGTAAGTACTCGAAGTGAGCTTACGTGGAATGAGTTTTGTTTCTGGTATTGAGAAGATAAGACACAGCATTTGGGACAAAATGAACAAAGTTTAAAGTCGTGGAAAACCAGAAAGTGGCAAAGGGACTGGGATAACAAATGTACTGACCATCGTAATTACGGATTATTCTCGCACACTGGATAAATTAAGCCAAGTAGTGGCACAGTCCCTCGACCATACTCTCTGTAGCAGAAAGAAATAGTAGGATGCGGACAGATACGAATGTGATCAAGTCGTTACATATGATCAAACTGCATTACATTGTTTTCTGGGCAGTGTT
This sequence comes from Schistocerca americana, assembly GCF_021461395.2. Lineage (NCBI taxonomy): Eukaryota > Metazoa > Arthropoda > Insecta > Orthoptera > Acrididae > Schistocerca > Schistocerca americana. The sequence goes on from NC_060124.1 coordinate 106,238,250, forward strand.
ATCAGGACATTCACTACAGTGACACATGGGTAATAGCCAATAGCAGCCGCAGTCGAAAATCACCCTGGAAAATGCATTAATTTAGGACCCAAACTGAGTACAAATACCTAAACCGTATAGCTTTTCTGTTGTCGTCATAATTACATTTTCAGATATCATCAAATTCTGTTATTGGTAACTAACGTATTTAACACATGCAGGGTGTCCCAGAAACATTGTGACAAACTTCTGGGGGTTGTAAAGAGTGTGCTGATGAATAAATCGAGGATAGGAATCCGTGTCCGGAAAAGTCATCCAAAGAGGCTACAATGAGCCTACCAGGCCCCCCCCTTTGGCAGCTAATGCGACCTTACAGACGGACGGTAGGCGAACGTCTGTAACCTCTCTGGGACACCCGGTGTATTTAACAATTGTTTCTTTCTCTCCTTTTATGCTTTGTTTCTTTATTTGTAGTTGCATTTGATATACTGTTCATGATTTTAGACACGCAGACACAGTTGTGCAATAACTCTCGTGTGTTTCACGATCTTCTACCTACATCTATAACCATCGTCAAGTATGTTGCGTAGGGTACTTTGTGTACTGCTGCCAGTTCCCTACTTTCTTGATCTAGCCACAAATGGTAAGAGAAAGGAACGATTGTACGTAAGTAATTATACTTTTATGTCAATTCCCGAGATGTCGGTTGGAGGAAGCAGTTTAATGGTTGGCTCTTCTAGAAACGCACTATTTCGAAATTTTAAGTATAAACCACGAAGTGATGCACAATGCCTGTCACTAGAGTTCGATGAGCATTTCAGTGACGATTTCGCACTTGTGAGGAAACACACTGCTCTTATTTGGATGTCTGATCAATCCCATCTGTTATAAATCTCAGACTGACGAGAAGTCTTCAAGTATTGGTCGAACGAGTGTTCTGCAACCTACGTTCTTTGAGAATGAACTACATTACCTGACAATTTTTGCGCTGACACTGATATCTCTCTTACCTGCGAGTAATTTTAAACGGTTGTTCCCCTTAAAATCGTTCTACACACATACTCCCAAGTGTTTAATGGATGCCACTGCATCCAGTGTTTGTTCCTCGGTCGTGCAATCATACTATAATGGGTCAGTATGTCCAACCTGCTGGTGTTGCTGTCCGATGATTTTGGAAGTAGCCGTGTGTGACGTCATTGGTGCTTGATGTGCTTACATTTTTATTTTACTATCCGATGATTTTGGAAGACTCCATATGTGGCGTCACTGGTACGCGATTTACTTAAATTTTAATTATTTTTCATAAAGTTGCTCTTATACCTTTAAAATCTTGACATTAAGGAATTTTATAAATTTTAGTAATCTTATTACCTACTATTTATAAATTCTGTTGCGCACTGCCAATGCCTGATGTTCCAAATATGCCGTGTCTGATGTCATTGTACCTGATGTTTGTATGTTCCACATAGTGTTTTATATGTTTGTTTATGTACTCCATCAACAACGTGTCAAGAACGTATGTCATGTACGATTTGTTAAACATTTTGAGGGTTGTAATAAAACGTCCCAGTCCTTAGAAACACACTGCCACTAGCGACTTTCCGGGTCACAAACACTGTAGGCACATCTTGGAGGCAGTTTTCGATCTGAAAATTGGCGACGAGCACATGCGTAAACCACGTTACCTACTGTCACTACTTGATTTAATGAAAAAAAATGAAATGTAGTGTGTCTAGGGCCTCCCGTCGCGCAGACCGTTCGCCTGGCTTAAGTCTTCTGAGTTGACGCCAGTTCGGCGACTTGGGCGTCGGTGAGGATGACATGATGATGATTAGGACAACGCAACACACAGTCCCTGAGTCAGATTTCCACTTGTATGACTGGTGTAATGCAGTATTTACATTTGTGGTATGTCCTCTATTTTTGAACGCTATGAGTGTTGTGGAGCCAAAGTTGCTACTGTAATGCAATTATGTGAACGTTACTGTAACATATCCTGTATTTTATCCCACAAGCTGGTTTGATAATCAACAAGCAGTCCGAAACCGGTCATCAAGAAATGTAGAGCGGAAATAACTGGATAAGTGCCAAAAGACTGATTCCAAGTTATTCCGTTTTTTTTCGACAAAAATATTTCAATAAAAAACCTCAATAATATTGTTGATTCTAGTGTCTACAGTAACAGACGGACAACTATGGCAAAATTTTTTTAAGTTTCCTTGCTTTTATCAATAAAAACAAATATTTTATTCTGAAAAACACAGAACATGCTAAATGTCATGCAGGCGTCGGCAAAAAAGCAGTGAGTGCCAATGAAAGAAAACTCAGTTTATCAGTTTTATTAATAATAAACATTTTATAGATACTTTACAGATTCACTATCCTATGATTAAATTATTTTTAATCCTTATTGCAATTTTATACAGCACAAAGAAATTTTAATTAATTCACTGTTCAAAAAATGTTTTATTTGCTGCTTACAGATACAGCAGCATTGGTTGCTGATCCTTTTTCTTTTCAGCTGACAAGTCTTTTCAACTGTCAAGTCGTTTTCACATTGTTATGACGGTCAAACGAAGTCATTTATTATGTCAGTGGTAACCTCTTTCTTGAAAATGTTGTTGGTACTCCAATCCTCAAGTTTATTAAGCATTGCCCTCAATTTCTTTCGCTTGAATCCAACATTTTGAAATATTTATCTTCGTTGTGTTATTATGTGTATCAGCTGCTCTTTTAATACTGAGACTCCTCACACTGGAACTTAGTAACCGCAAATGGATTGTTAGATGTCGCGTTCTCCATAACTTTACAAGGACATTAGGTACTTGACGCTCTGATGTTCTTCCAGCGTCATAGCTCACGTTTTTCAATCTGGTAAGAATCTCTGTTACTCGCGGCAAACAACTACAAAGCTTTGTGGCATTTACGCGCTTTAGTCTCACCAGTCGTCCGGCATATACCGCTCATGGTATGTTTCCGGCCTTATATGCACTATTAGAAATGATCGCAGCGCTTAGTCCGCTTTTCAGGTTGTTGGCAACGGCAATTAACTTGGTTTTTCGAGTCTAGCTAAAAAAAAAAAAAAAAGAAATTTTTGGCACCTAGGCCGTTGTTGTTTTTCCCTCCAAACATACGTTAAATGTTGTTTCTGTGCAACTTGAGGTGGTTTTCATAATGTATGTTGTAACAATGGGTCTCCCTGATTGTTCATGCCTAACGCGTTACATTTTCATGCTGAGGATGAGCCGAAAATTCTTGTGCCCAGCCTCGATCCTCTTCGTTCTGAGAATGAGGTAAAACACTTAGCAACGACAATCCATGTGGTCCGCAGCAACTTGAGTTCTGCCGAGTGCCTCAAAACCCAGTGGGCTTCATTTAATAAATAGAAATTTCAAGCAGTTGGTAAAGACTGTTTTACGACTACAGTTTTATCGATTCGGCGGAAAGCCTTCAGGCCGTACAGTTAAAGCTCAGAATTCATATACAGCATTTATGTAACGTTCTGGGCATTATTGTAGAACTTCCTCTTATTGTATTTTACGTGTATTTTTTTCATTTTTGTTGTTTTACTTTGTTTTCATTCAGATTCAGTTGTTTTATTATTACTATTGTTATTGTATGAAGCTGAACAAGTTCATAAATTTATGAGTGAAATTTCGAACGTTTTGTGAGATTAGTTTATGAACCCTTTGCAGATGCTTAGAGAGTATTTCATATATGTCAATGATTCAATAAATGTCGAAATAAGTCACTATCCTTGCGGATCTTGTATTCCGTTGAAGCAAGGTGAGTGTCGAAAACGAATACCGAGTGGGAACGGTGGTCAAGACAATCAACGCTCAGTCAGAACGATCACGTAAAATCGTACAAGGAAAACGGAATGGAAGTTGTTATTAGTGTTGTGAGAATGTGTAGGCAATCGGATACAAGAAGCAGCGGGCCGCTTCTGAACTGTCGGTAGGAACCCAGAAGTCAAACACTTACTTACCTTGAGCTGTTGCGCCTCCCTGAAGATTAGATGTCTGTCGGTTAGGTTTACCGTCCCGGAGGCATTCTTCCGCTTAGCACTCTACATTTCTACTCGTATCACTACTCAGGCGCTCTTTACAAGTTCTGTTCAAGATTTTTTCTTCCAGGGGAGACGTACCCACACATTTTCTAAAAAGTGCCTTCGTCATGATGCAAGTATTCCCCGACAAGAGTGTTATAGAAGCTCCCACGTCACACACAATACGATTACAAGTGTTTGGACACCCTGATCTAACGGGAAATTGATCGCTAGATGTCACGAGAGGTGTACTCGCTGGTGTGAAACGAGACGGAGAGAATTTTTTTTTTTTTTTAATTTGTAAATTTGTGTTACTATGGGACCAAACTGATGAGGTCATCGGTCGCTAGGCTTACACACTAGTTAATCTAATTGGAACTAAGAATAAGGACAACATACGCCCCCATGCCCGAGGGAGGACTCAAACCTCCGACGGGAGGAGCCGCGCGAACAGTCACAGGACGCCCAAGACGGCGCGGTTACCCAGCGCTGCTCGGAGAGTATTGTCAGTAGAAAAGCAGGAACAGTAGAATTCGTGTGGAGAGCTCAGTAACTTCGAACGTTGACTTTTCATTGGATGTAACATGAGTAACGTATCCGTCAGGGAAGTTTAAACCCTTTTCAGTCCGCTCAAATGAACTCTTGGTCGCGTGACTGTCAAACGGAAATGCGAAGGAACATCTGTAGCTAAACCAAGATCTGACAGACCTTATACACTGACGGACAGGGAACGTCGAGCACACTGGAAGACGGCTGTAAAACAACCGGAGGAAATCCACAGAAGGAAACACGACGTGGGTAGCGAGCTACAAAGAATGGGATACAATGGGCGAGCACCTCCTCATAAGCCGTACCTGTCTGTACTCAGGGCTAAGCGACGCTTTAAGTGACATAAAGAATGATGCCAGTGGACGGTGGATTACTGGAAATGGTTATCAAGGGGAGACGGGAGGTAATTTTTATCCCTATTCTCCCAATGCTATTTTACCCTTTGAATAGGTACACTTTTCAAAAAAACTATAAGTGATAAAGCAATAGAATTTTTACTGAATATACAGGGTGGTCGGAAAATGTGTGAAACGCTCGTAGGGGTGTTGCAGGGCAGGTTGCACCGTGGCATAAATATTAAGAAAAAAATGCGATACGTTGCGCCGTTTCCGAGTTATTAAGCACTGAATGTAGCCAATCGGGGCGTTGCGCGCTCACATTCAAGCGGCCTGCCAGGGGCGGTGTTACCTAACGAGTGCTTTGTTTGGTTACTAGAAACTTGAATTCGCCCGCGCAACGACCTTATTGGCTAACTTTAATGCTAAATAACTCGGAGACGGCGCAACGTATCGCATTTTTTTCTTAACATTTATGTCTCAGTAGAATTTGCCCTACAACATCACGACAAGCGTTTCAGACATTTTCTGACCATCCTGTATATAACATACATGCCTCAATTTGCAAGTAAAATGAACATAGTACCTCTTATGGTTTTGAATAAAAAAAATTTATTCTTTCACTAGTATCATTTAACTAGTTTTTGTACATTAATTATTATAAAACGGTTTCTGATTGTTTGGTGGTTCTCAATTTATTTGAAATAACTTATTACCATCTGCAGTACAAATTGACCAAATTTCATGTTTATAACCCCGTTAGTTTATCAAATAATGGCACCTGAAAGTAAAGAAAAATGTAGTTTTGAGAAAAATCCATATGCAGTTTAATTTTGCAATTGTAATACAGTTAATGATGAGAATTACTTACCACTAGTATTTTCTTGCACCATACTGATCATCATCTGAATCATACTAGTTTTCTTCACTTCTCTCGGTCCCTCTTCTTTTCTGTCTGGCTTCTTTCGTGGATTTTAAATTAGCAATATCTGCTTTGCGGATTCTCTCTTTATCTATTTGCACCAAGCATTTTGCAGTATTTCCACTAGATCTTTTGCCCAATAATTCCAGAACATCCAGTTTTCTAATTACACCATCGCTAAAGCATAAAATAGAATCATAAACACCAGATTTGAGGGTTGTAAGATGAAAAAATACAGTTTTCTGTAACCGGTTCCAAATGACAGAATTCACACATTCACTTAAATTTTGGGTTTTCCCCTGAAGACATTTCTTTAGCAAGGTATCTTTACACATGTCTCTAAAAATAGGTTTCATTTCATACATTACAGATGCAGGTAAAGAATGTTTGTGGTTATATCTGGCACTTCTCCTGTAATTGCACCAAGCGTGAGGATCATTCGGGCAAAGACCGTGCACTGGATTTTCATTTGTGCAAAGGTTATGGAAAAGATAGCCCATACAGCTGAGCATACGTGTTGCTAATTTGTATCTTTTCTGTCGATGACGGATCTCGACCAGTTTACCTACTTGACCTGGACACTTCTTACGAGACGTGCTTTCAGGAAATATGTTTTAGTTGCGTGTAAAGACGGTATTACAGGTGTCCTAATTGTGTCCCTTCAATAAACAAATATTGTCACTGACGTAAGAAATACTATACACAAATTTACGCTTGATGTTTATTAACCTCTCATGCATATTTGTTAACGCTTCGGCGTAAGCGCCCGAAGGAAACGTCAGTATCGAATGAAGAATTTTAACCTTTACCATTTACAGGTTTCTGGATGCCTGAGGTCGTAAGTTTGTCAGAATACGTTGTATCGATAGTAACTGTGTGACATAAATATGAATAATGTTACTTAAAATCCGTCATGATTGCAATTTTTTTATTATTATTATTCATATGACCGGTTTCGGTTCATTCAGAACCATCTTCAGATCTGATATTTCAGTTACAGGAGTAACCCGTCCATATCCAGCAACTTTCACATGCTACGTCACATCTGATATGACCGGTTTCGGTTCATTCAGAACCATCTTCAGATCTGATATTTCAGTTACAGGAGTAACCCGTCCAAATCCAGCAAAAAAAAAAAAAAAAAAAAGAAAAAAAATTGCAATAAAGAGGGATTTTAAGTAATATTAGAAAATCACTGATTGCTGTTATCCCATAAGACATTATGTCTGTTTTTGCAAAATAAATATGAATATGAATTGAATCTCGTTTTACTTTTTAGTATGCAATCGCATTTCCTGCTCTGTCTTTTGCATTTCAGTTGTTAAGGATTTTCCCCTCTGTTTTGTTTCAGATCTACACTATTATACATAACTGCCATGTTCGAAACACGCTATTATGGCTAACAGTATATGTAATCCTACCGTTCCCTGTGCTATATCCACAGTATTAAATCCATTGATATGAAGTAAATAGGATCGATGGGACGGGAAGAATGGCATACAATGACACAGTATAATATGAGCAAGATTTGTTCACAAATGCTTTATCTGGCAATATGAGGATTTTGCATTCGAAAATAAGAACATCTGCCACAGCAAGAGTCACATCAATATTTCCTACTTACATGAGCAGTAGCCTGCTTTTCGTGCCACGCAGATATCCTGTCCAAATAACTTAGCAATTCCTTTGGGTATCCTGATGACTTCTGGACACAAAAGCATCATGTGCTGATAAAATGAGAGAGATTCTCGTCTTGGCTGATTAATCATTTGTGTATATGGTGTAAGAAACTACATACACGAAGTTGGAGAGTTCTTAGAGGAGCTAAAGAAGAAAGCATCTGTTCTGTGCACAAAAGTCGCTTGTGAACCTTATCACCGTTAGGTGTTCTTGAAGGACTTGACACTGGATTTCCCTTACGCTTACTTTTTCAGTTTTTCTCGGTACTACGTGTGCAACACGTTGACATTGGAATCTGATTTGCAACACACGTATTACTGCTAGGAAGGGTCTGTTAGGAAAGGTAAGTTTTCATTACTCCCTGCGATGTCCTTATTCTTGGGTAAGCAATCGCATTATTATTGCTTATGTTACGTTTAGATGAAAGTTTCTGCTGATAGTTACAGATTCTTGATGGCTGATTAGGCTCTAAATTACCTGACATGCATATTCGTGAGAAGGCGCTATGCAACAGTCGAGCATCAAACATCTGTAGGGTAGAGGTTACCAAATCGTGCCACATATCAAAGAGACTTGATTGGCTATCTTAGTGAAACTGAATCCCTTAGACCAGACCGATAGGAAACTGGCAGACCTGAAACTCTTCAGTTGGAGGAAGTTGTGTCAGCGAATTCAAGACAAGGCTAGCACCAGCACACGTTCGGTAGCCACGGAGCTAAATACCTCAAACACCAATGACTAAAATGTCTTGCACGACACGGGCATGCATTAATTCAAGCATCAGGAGGTACAACATCGATCAGCTGAGAGCTTTCCATACCGTGTTGATTGCTGCCAACGTTATGTACACCAACTTGTAGACAACTGCGACATACAAATGCATTTGTTTTTTGCTGGCATGGGCGCCGTCACAGGGAAGGGAGTTTCAACAGCCACAGTAACCACGTCTGAGGGTTGGAAAATCTTAAGGCACCTCGTGTAATTTTGCAACTCGTGTATTCTGTCAACACAGATTTACCATAAGTGTGTGGGGTGATTACGACTATCTGATTGGGCCGTATATTCTGCTTAACCAACTCGATGGAGGAAATTATTATAGACTAAAAGAAGCTATCCCGAAAGACCTTGCTCATTTCTCAAAGTACCCAATTTCCACCAGCTACATTAGATTTTCTTTCAACCCGCTGTGTGAAATATCTCACATTTGTACTCGAGAATGGAAAGAGAGATCAAACAGTTTACGTTCGAAGACCACACAAACCCTTTGCCTACACGTCGCTGATTATAAAGCCACATCAGAGTAGCGCTGGGTTGCATATACGGCGCAACGCACATTTTTACCTTAAACTGTCACTATTATTACTTCGTAGTCAATGGTACTTTACAAATGCTACTAGTTCTTAATTAGATGTTTGCCTATAGACTAAAAGGTGCTATCTCAAAAGACCTTGCTCATTTCTCAAAGTACTTTGTAGGATGTGAATCAAAGCTTTCTTGCAAGTAGTAACTTTGAGTTCAGCACAGTTTAGGTATTCATAGTCACCGGCGGAGAGAAATTCATTTTTAACCTAATCAGGACTCCATATTGCAGTAATTCCAGAAACTCAGGGCGAATGAGCCTATACTGTCCAGCCAGGACCACTTGGCTATTGAATCAGTCGAGAGTTAACCATAAAGTCTATACTTGCTTTCATAATATGTACAAGTATTTATATTATCGATAGCTATTCTTAGTTGGTTTTGCACTGAAGTACAAATGGATTTCATCAGTACATATGTGATGTATATAGTGAGTCAGAAATAATGACACAAAATAAAATCTAAAAAATCGCATAACTGATGAATTAAAAATTCTTTTCATTACGGCTACAGAAGGACGCTCGATTACTAATGCTGAGCAGGAAAGCTGACTTCAATATTAGTGCAGAACAACACCAATGGGCACTCGAAACAACAAAAATAGTCGTCTGGAGTGTTGAATACCCCATCTTCTTGTCAGACAGTAATGGTAGGGAATGAGTTTTTCGAAAATATTTGTACTTTTCGGACTGTTTATGATATCTCCGTCTGAATAACGTTCGTAGTGGAATGAAAGTAATGGAAAGTCACTTTGTTAGTGATATGCTAAACGTGTTGGCTTCGACCTACAGGTTCGGTCTGTTATGACTTTGGCTGAAGCATTTCACCTTCGACGTAAAGTAGGGCAAGGTTGTGTTCAAATTAACTACAGCTAGACCTGATCCATGATCATTTCTTAGTTTCTGACACTAACGTATCATAATTTTATTGAGCTAATACGTGGCGATACGGACATCTTAGATACCGGTGTTCTAGGCATTTTCCGAGTCGTTATGGGGAACTAATTTTCCTTAAGTCATACAGATACGACGCCTTATGGAATCACTCTCGTCATAAGGAAGAAGTGTATGATTATAACAAGTCTGGTTTTCGTTATTGTTTCGTTCGAGTAATGTGATTTTCATGGCTCATTTTGTCTTATATGATAATCTAATGAACTACATATTTATTTATTGTTGCATTAAGACAACTTCAACTTGGGAAACAATTTACCTAAATACGTTTTACACCTTCTATTGCGACGTGCGTGGCAGAGGATTTTTTTGTTGTATCAAATTTCAAGACATTTTCCCGGAAAATATCTTAGGTCTTTATGCGATCTCACATTCTGCATGATTTTATCTGCATAATGTCTTGGAGATATCAATAACAAACACTGTTGAACAGAGTGGATTGTGAGTTAAAAAGAAGTTATAAGATTATGTCTTGGAATAAAAGTAATGGAATATAGTCAAATTAAATCTAGTGATGCTGATGCAGGGTAATAAGATGAGAAAACGAGACAGCTGAGAAGATCAGGCGAGTTTTTTCTGTAGGTAGATAGCAACTGATAACAGTCAAAGTCGAATGGCTACACTATGTAGACTGGCAATAGCAAGAAAATATTTCGTGGAATGCAAAATGTGTTAGTATCAAATATAAATTTAAGTGTTAGGAACTCTTTTCTCAAAGTATTTGCCTGGAACTAGCCTTATACAGAAGCCAGACGTACATAATAAAGAGAACAGAGGAGTAATCAACTTTTAAAATGTCTGCTACAGAATAATGCTCAAGATTATTTGACTGTACAGGTGTATAAAAGGTACTCTGGAGAAAAAAAAATATTATGATACTGTTTTGATAACGGAGGGTTGTGAGGGGGTTAAAATCCTGGAGTGAGCTCACTGATTCAGTATAGTAAGTAGGTTCAAATATATGTAATTCTCTGTACGCAATGGGCGAAGAAACTTACGTGAAATCGACCATAAGGTCAGTATTCAGTCTGAAGATTGCAACAGCAGCGCCAACAACAAGTCGTAACGATACAAGTCCCCATTCATACAACTGAGTTTGAAATTACTTTTTCTTTTAGAGAGAAAATGTCCTTCTTGTGTCTTCAAAGAGTGTTGAAAGTACAAGGAAATTTCGTTTTCCTCTCTGCCGTTTTAATGTCTATCAGTCATAGGAATTACTTTACTAAAAGGTTGTGCCTTCCGAGAGTGGGATTAACGTTCAAACGCTTACCAACGGAACTGGTGAAAGTAACAGCGACTCACGTGTCTTTACTTTCGGAAAACGTGATTGCTCTGATAATTATAAGGCTTTTAACAAAATTAAAGAAACAAAGACATTTTACACCTTGAAAAATAAGAGCTTGTGCGATAATGGAAAGTTTTATGCATATCAGCGTACACATTGAAAGGCAGAGGATCTGGCTATCCGAGAAAATAGAGATAAAACGGTTTGAGAGGCCTTTTTGAAAATTACAACCTGTTTGGAAGCCCTTTAAGCCACTGCCCGTCAAACTGCGGATAGTGGGGCACATGTGGTCTGAATCGGACATTCATGCGGCCTGCTATTACCAGCCGTGTTTTTTAACAGTATGTATCCAGCAACTAACAGCCGAGTCCAATGATGACAACAATGCTCAGTATCAAACAAAGATACTTACAGAGATATTAATATTTTAAGATACGCTTAATTTTATTTGACGTTGATGAATTCGGCTATGAGTTAAGTAGAGTTTTTCGCTTACCACAGGGGCGACGGGGTTAGCAGCGCAACCACTGCGGGATAAGCGAATTTGAGAGAGGGAATGTTTTATTGTTTGTCTTCCAGTACTGACAACACAAGAGCGTATGCGTAACTTACTGATCAGCTGATGTGGTGTAAATTTACAATGAAGTAACACGGCTTTGTTAATGTACCTTACAGAGATGGTCATATTTAAATGTGGAAAATGTTTGTCGCAGGGAATATGAAAATTAAGTCTTTTGTAACACATTGCAACGCATAGAAGAAAAATCCCAACAACAACAACAGTAAACATTTGCGAACCTGCCACATATTACACAATGCATTTAAAAGTTATTATAATTACTGTTATTAATCAACTAAACATCCGTTAAGACAGACACTACAACAACATTTCGTGAGCAGATCACGGTGTCACTTTGGGTCGCTGATGGTGTCAGCAGTCTGAAACAGAGGAGAGTCGACAGTAAGTGTTCCTAATGGTGCTGACTTTAACGATCAGTATTTATGAGTTGATGACATCGCTAACTTCAGTAAAAGTGAAGATGAATTAAAGGGTGTGTTGAATAGAATGAACGGTCTAATGAGTGCAGAATAAGGATTGAGAGTAAATCTAGGAGGAGGAGTTTAGAGTTTAACGCCCCGTCGACAGTGAGATTGCTACAGACGGAGCACGAGTTCGGATTAGGGAAAGATCCAGCCCTGTCTAAGGAACCACGGCGGCATTTACCTTGAACGATTTAGGGGAATCACGATAGCCTGTCGCGGGTGAGAGAGTAAATTCGAGAAAGACGGAAGTAATGAGATGTAGCAGAAAGGGGAGCAGCGAGAAACTTAACGTCAGCACTGTTGATAACGGTGTAGATGACGTTAAGGAATTCTGCTACATAGACAGCAAAATAACACAAGACGGAGGACATAAAAATCAGTCTAGTTCTCGCAATATGGGTTTTACTGGCTCAGTAAAGTCTTCTAATATCAGACATAGGCCTTAATTTGACCAAGCAATTTCTGAGAATGTTCATTTGGAACACAGCATTGTATGACAGGGAGACATACACTTTGGGAAAACTGAAAAAAAAAGAGAATCAAAGCATCTGAGATGTGATGCTACAGGAGAATGTTGAAAATTGAGTAGATCCATAAGATAAAGAATGGGTAGATTCTCTGCAGGACCGGCGAGGAAAGGAATATATAAGAAACACTGACAAGAAGAAAGGACAGGACGGTAGGACATGTTTTGAGACATCACAGAATACCTTTGATGGTACAAGAGGGAGTTGCACAGGGTAAAAACTGTAGAGGGAAATAGAAGTTGGAGTTCATCAAGCAAATAATCTAGGACGTAGGTTTCAAGTGCTATTCTGAGATGAAGAGGTTGGCAGAGGAGAGAAACTTGTGGCGGGCCGCATCAAACCACTCAGAATACTGATGGGAAAAGAAGCCAACTTGGTAGTCGGCTCTGTTACAAACTTTAGGGTATTTAGGGCACACAACATGCTGATTTATGTAGGTTTCAACTAAGAACAAGGTCGGATAACATGCTTAGATATGTATGTTACCAATGAATAATAAGATCGGTACTAATGCAACCCGATGTGCTGCTCCACAGTGACAGTATTGGGTACTGAGCGAAAAAATTTGACGACCACTGCTTTAAGCCCTGCAACGTTGCTATTCACTGTAACATATGACATAATAAATATTAAATTTAGTTACGCAATGACAAGTGTTCTCACTTCACTGGTGGAGTTTGGTATGTTTATCGATATTCAAACTCTGTCTTGACGTACTTGTTTTTTGCTGAAAAAAAAACCGTCATCTTATTAATTTCTGCAGAATTCACTGTCAACTGTCGAGTAGTAGCGAAACACACAAACACGAGCTCATTTTAGATAAGAACGGAAGATAATACATTAATGTGCACAGGACAGACTGAAATGGAGAGCTGTGTCTAAGAGCAAAGAGATATTTAAAATGTTTTAAGAAAATGTACTGAAATTACCATATTATTTTTAGACAGACACATCATGTTCTCGGTATCTCATGACTACAAGCTATTCCAAATAATATTTGTCTGTACAGATATGAGGTCTTTAAATTATGGACACAAATATTCAGCCAACGTTGATGTCACATTTTTCTCTAGTCATATACGAAGAATTCTGTGGACACAGCATCAGGAACCCTACCGAACAACCTCACAGTTTTGAACCTTAGCTGCATACACAGAATTGCAGATAATTTCAGCAAAGTCCGACCGTCTTTGCCCCCTATCCTGTTAGTACCACAGAATGATGTATTTCATGCAACAAAATAGGCGGCTGATGGGAGACAGTTTCGCTCAGAATGTGTGCTAATGGAGTGAAGGGATAGAGTCGTTGTTACATCTGTCGTCTGTGTGGCCTACTGTGTTAAGAAGCACTCTACTAAGATAAGCAGACTAAGCACTGATTCATTGATGCTTTGCCTTGTTACACATGATCCAATAATCAGTTTTGTAATGGCTTGAAAAATAAGAAAAAAGAAATTGCAATAGATCGCACTTAAATTGAACCACACAACTGATAACTGGCAGGCAAAGATTGTATAATTCAACATTAAACACTGTGAGAATTAGCCATAAAATGCTATCAAAACTATAGGTTGTAGGGGTAGTCAGCTCATAGGCAAATACAGCGCACTGGAATGGTTGCCCTCCTCTGTAACCACAATACCTCAATCTGAAAAATAATTAATTTCTGTAAATACCTAACAAATTCGATAACGATGTGCTTCGAAAGACAAGCGCTGAGTATACCATTAAGAAAAGTTAATAGAATTAACACGGTGTTTCGTGTAAGTCATTTCCTCGACACATATGATGTAAAAAATCTGCAGCAGCTGCACAACATCCTGATATCAGCGATCAAACCTACCTTCACACTCTGAAAATTCTGCATGCAAGAGAACGGGATGTATATCACGATTTATTTATGTAATCTGTGTATGAAAGGAGATATATGTCTCTACATATTGCAGTCAGTGGCTAGAAAAAAAGGACTGCTCAGAACAGATATGGACAGAATGATGTCGCGGAAGAAATTCTTCATAAGTCCGTACGAAAAATTCAGCAAATAATTTAGGAAAGCAGAGTAGCCTAATTGAGTCTGATTTTATATACTGACTTTAAACTAAGGATGTAGTGAACACGAGTACACTTGCAACAAAAGTTGTAAATATAATAGCCTCGGAAATAGAAATACATGATTATATGATAGCGGAACAAACACTGGTAGCAGTTACTTCTGTAAAATGTCTGGGAGTATGCGTGCGGAACGATTTGAAGTGGAATGATCATATAAAATTAATTGTTGGTAAGGCGGGTACCAGGTTGAGATTCATTGGGAGAGTGCTTAGAAAATGTAGTCCATCAACAAAGGAGGTGGCTTACAAAACACTCGTTCGACCTATACTTGAGTATTGCTCATCAGTGTGGGATCCGTACCAGGTCGGGTTGACGGAAGAGATTGAGAAGATCCAAAGAAGAGCGGCGCGTTTCCTTACCGGGTTATTTGGTAACCGTGATAGCGTTACGGAGATGTTTAATAAACTCAAGTGGCAGACTCTGCAAGAGAGGCGCTCTGCATCGCGGTGTAACTTGCTCGCCAGGTTTCGAGAGGGTGCGTTTCTGGATGAGGTATCGAATATATTGCTTCCCCCTACTTATACCTCCCGAGGAGATCACGAATGTAAAATTAGAGAGATTAGAGCGCGCACGGAGGCTTTCAGACAGTCGTTCTTCCCGCGAACCATACGCGACTGTAACAGGAAAGGGAGGTAATGACAATGGCACGTAAAGTGCCCTCCGCCACACACCGTGTGGTGGCTTGCGGAGTATCAATGTAGATGTAGATGTAGAAGTATTCCGAAGTGCAGGAGAGACTTAAAAAACTGAGTGCTCAACACGTCGGACTGAATGGCTATGACACGGTTCTCCATTGAGCTTCCAACTTAACGACAGACAACGTTCAATGAACCTCTGTAATATGTCGTGACTGAACACCAGGTCTCGTTTGCTCACAAGTTGGACGTGCGAAATGACTGTAAAACAACTGTGCAAATACGAACAATACATGACTGAAATGCTTAAAAACGTTGCCTATTAATAAACAACGCAAGTAACTGAAATAATGTCACCAAATATCCAAACTGCAACCACCACTTGGGAACTACAAGAACTCCACGCCTCGACGACACAGAACAAAGTGTATTTTTAAACTCTCTCGTCGGCCTCCCAGATGACGCATATTGCTGTGATTTGCTGGAAGCGTGTAGAAGTCGCCAGAGGTACTCATGTTCCGTAACACTGTGTCAGCAAGCCACAGCTCAAAGATTTCAGATGATTTCAGAATGTCTGCGCAGAAAATTTGTAAAGACTAGTCTTTTTAGTTAGAGAAAAAAAACTGCAGTAAAATTGAAAGTGCCATTTAACATGCGTCTTTCATCACCCCCTCCTTCTCAGTAGAGACATATTTGTGATGTGATCTGCTGGAAAACAGCAGAAAGCATTACATACTGAAGAGAAACTTCCTATCAAATTTTCAAATTTATTTAATAATTAGAAAATTTGTTTTAAATATTTCTTACTGTGAAAATGAAATGAAGCTATGGCAACTTCATGGTGGGGCTTACAGGCACAACATTATACAAAATTAAACCATTAACCCTAGAAACACCAAGCACGTGCAAAAATTGACCGTACATTTTTATTTTTTAAAAATGTCTTGGAAAATATCCTTCTATGTTTTTGGGTCTTTTTCTGTTTGTCTGTTACCTTTGTTACCTTATAATACACTATGCTGTACGTTTCCATAGTTAAATTTTTATAATTTCAAGCACAAAATAGGAATTTTACGCCCAAGGGTACATTTTGCCCGGGGTTGGTACTCCACGCGACCATAATTCTTATTATCTTCCCCACAACCACCAAGCACGGGCAAAATTTGTCCGTACGTTTTTCTTTCTTTTATTCAGTTGGCAACCTCGAACATGAGTTTTACAGTGGTTTGTTGAGCGTCTAATTGTTGAGTTTAACTTTCATTGCTGATTTTAGACTTGCCGTTATTACTATTAGCGGTTTGTCACAGTCAAGCGACGCCTTTATTGTAAAGTAGATTTCGTAAGATGAGTTATAGAGGCTTGAACGACGCAGAAGTTCTTGCTGAACTGTTACTCGATGACTAATTATCAGATTTAAGTGAGTTTGAGTCAGATCATACAGAAGTAGATAAGGATTCCAGTGAAGAAACGGAAGACAATGAAGAAGAAACAACCATGCAGGTAACGCTCCAAATAGATATGTTACAAGTTCTGACAGAGTGTATCTTGCAGAAGCTCCAAGACATAGTAAAAGGGATTTTGGTAACATATTCCGTGAACGTCAAGGAATAACCAGTGCTGGGAAAGTAAGAAGTACATGTGAATCATTTGAAACAATTTTCACTCCTGAATTAGTATGGAAAATACTTGACCATACAAATGAAGAACCTGAAAGAGAAAACGTATCTGCCATTAGCGATTCTGAAATATATGCATTGATGGGAATTTTAATTCTAATGGAAATTTACGAGGATACCAATATTTCTTCATCTGATTTATGGTCAAATTTATTGGGACGAGTGATTTATAGAGGAACTATGGGTAAGACAAGAGCATATCAGCTATTGAAAAATTCTTCGCCTTGATGATAAAGGCACCAGGTCAGAAAGTCATGTACGTGACAAATTTGCACCGTTGCGTGAGGTATTGAATGGAATATTCCCATGGTATTTCAGAAGTGGACCTGACAATACAATTGACGAAATGTTGTGTCTTTTCAGAGGTTGTTGTCCTTTCAAAGTTTTCCTCAAAGACAAACCTGGAAAATACGGAATATTAGTCAGAATGCTTTGTAGTGCAACTTAACGGTACAAAATAAAAATGGAAGTGTATGCTGGAAAAGACAGTAGACCTGATAGTGAACGAGGTCCTCTTGAGATTGTGAAGAGACCGATGGAACCAATAAGGAATACAGGCTACAATGTCACAACTGACCGCCTCTACACTTCTGTGGAGTTGGCGGACATTCTCTATCAAGACTACAAACTTACATTGGTTGGGACACTCAAACATGTACCGCAGGAACTTAAGTCGACAGCAGGCAGAGAGCTGTATTCCTCCAAATTCGCATACACAGACCCATCTTCTAAGAAGCCGCCAGTAACAATTGTCTCTTCCATCACAAAGGAAAAACCAAAGAAAAAAAAAAGCTGTTGATGTTGTCTACACAATATCGTAATGCAGGAGTAGAAGCTGATACACCAAAAAAGAAAATACACATAAACCTGCACTATAATTCCACTAAGAGAGGAGTTGATGCCGTAGATCAAATGGTTAGGACATACTCTACAAAAAGGGGTATGAGAAGTTGGCCACCGTCAATGTTCTACAGCCTACTTGATATAGCTGCAGTTAACTCACACAGACTGTTCAAGATGAATGCTCCTAAATGGAATGAAGAGAAACCAAACGCCGAAAACTGTATCTCCATGAATTAGGCCACGAACTTTTGAAACCATACGTAGACGAGCGAGCCATAGATCTGAAAGGATTCCAGATGCCTATTATTTGCGCGATGGGAGAGATCCTAGGAAAGAAACTAGAGGTAAACAAAATTGCTGCAAATGAAGAACCACCAAGGAAAGCAAGGTGCTACTTATGCTTGAAGAATGCAAGTAAACAGAGAGCAAGAGACAACATCACAAAAACAAAGTTAACATGTGGAAGCTGTGGGCGCCATCTGTGTAAGACTCATTCAGAATCAACCATTTTGTATGCAGGAGGTAAATGTCATCTGTAAGTGAAGATATTCTATCCAAGTGAAAAGTGTTTTCCAAGAGTTTTCAATGTACAATAACATGTATTTTGGCAAGTATTTTCATTACTGGTTTTTAAACTTTCTCTCAATGACACAGCTGTATTATTCAGTTAACAGATCAGAGAGTGCATAGAAACTTTAGACAGCCTTTGTATTCAATTACAAACCTTCTTATCTTGTTTACACAAACTGTCATTGACCAAGATTTGACCGTTCTTGGTTGTTAAATTCACCCCATGAGTGTTAAAAAATTAATCTTTCAATTATGTTGTTACTATTTCCTGTTAAACTAATATCTCAATGGAAAGAGAATTACATAAAATAAATACATATTACAAAAAATTACAAGATTTACAATTTATTGTAACACGGGCAAAAATTGCCCTTGCTTGGTACTCCGTGTAACCTAAAATACGTTGGTGTTTCTAGGGTTAATACCTAATTGTGGAATTCAGCAACAGTAATGTGACCTGACGAACATTCTAGCAAGTCATAGAATGAAGTAAATAACTCTGTTATGCCTGACACTGTCAGAAAAGGAGAAAGTGACCTACTGAAAATTTATTGAACAGGCCTGCTACCTGCAATACAGGGTGAGTCACTGACTATGGCCACCAAGAATAACTCCGTAAGTATGATAGGAGCTGAAAGGTTTGTGGGACAAATGTTGCATATGACATCGGGGGCTATAATATGACATCGGTTTTTTCTTGCTAGGTCGGGTCGATTCAGAAATATGACGGTCAACTTTGTTATTTTACATGGGATGCTATCGTCTGCTACTTATTTTCTGACAGCGGATATCGAAACGAATCCAATGATGTGTAACAGTAAGGTCTTTGAAGGGCAACGAAGGTCACAAAGTTGGCATTAGTGTCCACTTACAGAAGGTATTCGAAGTGATTACCATTGGTATCAATACAGTGCTGCAATCTTCTTATCTTGGATTGAATGGTATTCCTTATCACATCGGCACTTACCGAAGCACATGCCCTGTCAATTCTCCCTCGCATATCTTCAGGTGTAGTTGGAACGTCTTTATAAACAATGTCTTTTACGAATCCTCACGAGAAAAATTGCAGAGGTGTGAAGTCTGGCGAACGAGCGGGCCACGACACATCTCCTCCACGTCCAATCCAACGATTTCGGAATTGTCTCTGCGACTCATTTCTAGCCATCAGTGAAAAATGTGCCGGACACCCATCGTGCTGAAACCACATTCTGTTCCTTGTTCCTAAAGGTATTTTTTCCAATAACAGACCTAATGTCTCTTGCAGGAATGTGGTGTACTTCCTACCATTAAGATTTATTTCAATGAAATAGGAGCCTATAACTCTGTCCTCCACAATCCCACACTACATATTCACCGATCATAGTTTTTAGTGAGCAGCTTGCACCAGCTAACATGGATTTTCAGTTGCGCAATAATGCATGTAATGAAAATTAACATTTCCATGGTTCGTGAATGTAGCTTTCTCACTAAATAAAATCAAATTAATAAATGTGTCATCCCTATGAATCCGAAGTTGACCCCATCGGTAGAATTCAATGCGACGCATACAATCCATACCAGTTAATTCTTGTGGGAGACCGAATTGGTAAGGATGAAATTTATGGCGATGCAGAACACGAACAACATTACTCTTGCTCATGCCAGATTCCTTTGCGATTTGACGCAAACTAACACAAGGATCTCGAACCACATTGGCAAGAGTACTAATTTACGTTTCCTCGTTAGTAACTTTCCTTTGCCGAATATGTTTCCGAAGCGTTAAAGAACCAGTTGTTCTCAATTTACCATACACGTTTTTAATTTACGACGTGTAGGGTGTTGAGGATATCTTTCAGCGTGTTAGCCTTTAGTTCCTATTAGTGCTATATTGCGAAACTGTCGAATGGTGTTTACGTGTCAATGGCACGTTAGATGGATACGCCGTATTCGGCGAGTATTTACTATTTGCAATATACTACAGACAATTGTCAGGGCATGTGCTTCGATAAGTGCCGATGTGATAACGAATACCACTCAATCCCTGATAAGAAAATTGCAGCACTGCATTGATACCAACGATCATCACTTCGAACACCTTCTGTAAATGGACATTCATGCCACCTTGTTGACCTTCGTTGACCTTCAAAGACCTCACTGTTACACATCACTGGATTCGTCTCGATAGCCGCTTTCAGAAAATAAGTACCAAACTATAGTATCTCATTTAAAGTAACGAAGTTGACCTTCGTATCTCTGACGCGACCCCACCTAGCAACAAAAAACCAACGTCATATTATGGTCCCCCGTATCCCATGCAACGTTTGTCCGACAAACATTTCAGCTGCTGTCTTACTTTCGGAGTTATTCTAGATGGCAATAGTTAGTGACTCACCCTGTATAGATGAACAGGCGACGTAATGCCCTCAATACGCTATATTCTGACACATATTTAAAAAAAGTGATCTGAGGGTGGTTGCTTGGTCAACTGCAGCTAGTCATCAAATTTTAATCTTTTGTTATGTTCATAACAGAGACAAATATAAAAAAATTAAGTTTTAAAAATTTTGATCAACTAACTTTGTTGGCGTATGAACCTGAATGTATAACTGCACAAAATGCAAATTTATGACCAAATTGAGTTCAAAATAAATATGAATCAAGTTTAAAGTAGTGTAGATATTAAAAAAATTACATAAATTTCTATGTGCTAAGCATTAGTAAGTACACGAAATATATTTCATATGTA
Organism: Schistocerca americana; assembly: GCF_021461395.2. Classification (NCBI taxonomy): domain Eukaryota; kingdom Metazoa; phylum Arthropoda; class Insecta; order Orthoptera; family Acrididae; genus Schistocerca; species Schistocerca americana. Next base: position 106,259,491 of record NC_060124.1, read on the forward strand.
AATACAATGAAGTATGTCAAACATTGTAATATGTCTGCCTAGACTTGATTCTTTAAATAAATCTGTTAATACTGACAAATGAAAACAATAATTCCACTTACATAGAAAAATAAAAAGGAACCCTTATAAATGAATTTGTGGAATCATTAGGTCAACAATAAAATGAGGAAAACAAATTAAACAATTCCACAGTACCTAAAATGGCATAACACAATGTAATATTTGCTCTAAATAACAGCAAACAATGGGTATTGGCGTATCAGCCTAAACAAATTCTGCTGCTCACATGTTTCATGCAACGTACAGCGTCGATGGAAACAAAGGTTTCTTTCTGTTACCAACAAAATGTATTTTAATTCAGAATTTTACGTGCAGATTCGATACAGTGGTACCAAATTATTCTAGTGCGCATTCGTTTTACTAAGACGCATTAACAAAGAAAGCAAAACATGAAGATTAATCAGTGCTCCACTAGCAACTGTTGGATGGCGCCAGCAATCGCTGCCTGCAGCCAGGGTGACGCTGTCGTTGCTGTAGTACTGGTTAATCTACATCTTTTACTGCCTGTGTTAATACAAGTCGATAAAAGTACTATCACACTAGACTGTTTCGTCAATATTAACTGAGCAACAAAATTCCCCTTTAAAATAATTTTACTTGTGACGAGAAACAAACCCTCTCTTTTTGTGAACATAGGTCATTACACAAAAGATATGATGAGTGAGGAGCAATGCTTCGGGCTGGTTCTAGCTACACATTGCAAAAACAAAATTGCCGATACCCTTTATGACTCCTCGAGAGAGAGAGAGAGAGAGAGAGAGAGAGAGAGAGAGAGAGTGGGGGGGGGGGGGGAGAGGAGTTGCCTAGTAGTCATAAAGGGTATCGGCAATTTTGTTTTTGCAATGTGTAGCTAGAACCAGCCCGAAGCATTGCTCCTCACTCATCATATCTTTTGTGTAATGACCTATGTTCACAAAAAGAGAGGGTTTGTTTCTCGTCACAAGTAAAATTATTTTTAAAGTGGAATTTTATATATATATATATATATATATATATATATATATATATATATATAGAGAGAGAGAGAGAGAGAGAGAGAGAGAGAGAGATAGAGAGAGAGAGAGAGAGAGAGAGAGAAAGAGAGAGAGAGAGAGGGATAGAGATGGTTTGTATCTCATTACAAGCAAAATAATTTTTAAAGCGGAATTTTGTTAGCCAATTTAAAAAATGTTCACTACTGGCCATTAAAATTGCTACACCACGAAGATGATGCGCTACAGATGCGAAATTTAACCGTCAGGAAGAAGATGCTGTGATATGCAAATGATTAGTTTTTCAGAGCATTCACACAAGGTTGGCGGCGGTGGCGACACCTACAACGTGCTGACATGAGGAAAGTTTCCAACCGATTTCTCATACACAAACAGCAGTTGACCGGCGTTGCCTGGTGAAACGTTGTTGTGATGCCTCGTGTAAGGAGGAGAAATGCGTGCCATCACGTTTCCGACTTTGATGAAGGTCTGATTGTAGCCTATCGCGATTGCAGTTTATCGTATCGCGACATTGCTGCTCGCGTTGGTCGAGATCCAGTGATTGTTAGCAGAATATGGAATCGGTGGGTTCAGGAGGGTAATACGGAACGCCGTGCCGGATCCCGACGAACTCGTATCACTAGCAGTCGAGATGACAGGCATCTTATCCGCATGGCTGTAACGGATTGTGCAGCCATGTCCGGATCCCTGACTCAACAGATGGGAAAGTTTGCAAGACAACAACCATTTGCACGAACAGTTCGACGACGTTTGCAGCAGCATGGACTATCATCTCGGGGACCATGGCTTCGATTACCCTTGACCCTGCATCACAGACAGGAGCGCCTGCGATGGTGTACTCAACGACGAACATGTGTGCACGAATGGCAAAACGATATTTTTTCGGATTAATTCAGGTTCTGTTTACATCATCATGATTGTCGCATCCGAGTTTGGCGACATCGCGGTGAACGCACATTGGAAACATTTATTCGTCATCACCATAGTGGCGTATAACCTGGCGTGATGGTTTGGGGTGCCATTGGTTACACGTCTCGGTCATCTCTTGTTCGCATTGACGGCACTTTGAACAGTGGACGTTACATTTTAGGCTTGTTACGACCCGTGGCTCCACCCTTCATTCGATCCCTGCGAAACCCTACATTTCAGGAGGATAATGCACGACCGCGTGTTGCATGGGCATTTCTGGATACAAAAATTGTTCGACTGCTGCCCTGGCCAGTACATTCTCCGGATCTCTCGCCAATAAAAACGTCTGGTCAATGGTGGGGGAGCAACTGGCTCGTCACATTACGCCAGTCACGACTCTTGATGAACTGTGGTATCGTGTTTAGGCTGCGTGGGCAGCTATACCTGTACACGCCGTCCAAGCTCTGTTTGACTCAGAGCCCAGGCGTATTAAGGTCCTTATTACGGCCAGAGGTGGTTGTTCTGGGTACTGATTTCTCAGGATCTATGCACCCAAATTGCGTGAAAATGTAATCACATGTCAGTTTTAGTATAATATTTTTATCCAATGAATACGTTTATCATCTGTATTTCTGCTTCGTGTAGCAGTTTTAATGTCCAGTAGTGTGTGTATATATATATATATATATATATATATATCGTCAAATTCTGCTTGTTGTATACTTCTAAGCTTTCCTACACCACCAATACCAGCTTTTTCTGAGAACAGAGGACCAATAATTTATGACTCTGGAAGACTACACAATCATATACGTGTAGGGAAAATGAGGCAATGGTGAGGGTACATTGTATTGCCTTGAAATTTTTGATGACATCATTAACTGTCTTTGCTGATGCTTTTTTTGGTACTCAGTGATACAACCCAATCCTTGTAAGTATGGTTTAGTATTGAGATGGCTCAAAAGATATCATCTTCTAGTTATTTGAATTGTACGATTTTGTAGCTAATACCTCACGCAGAGCAGTAAGTACTCCCTGAACAGCACTGGAGTTGGATGAGTGATATTCTGCTCATCAGTGTGACTGGGTTCTGTATAACTTCATCAGGAAGTGCACCCTTTCATGTGGGATAGTGATGAGTTGCTCTTCAGTGTGATTGGGTTCTGTGTCACTTCATGAGGAAGTGCATCCTTTCATGGGGCGCAGTGATGAACTGACCAGTCAGACCATGCCTCATGTGTCAGTATGTCAGCCTCTGTCACTTCCTCTGTTCCTAGAACATACATGAAACAATGAAAAAGAATTAGTTTTAAGCACTGTGTATAAAATCTGTATCATATGTATGTAATTAATAATACCTCACGAATTACAGTATCTTCCTTTCAATACTATCTACATGATGTTACAATTCAGTTACTCAATACACACATGACTGTTGTAGAGCTCTTCAATACAAACACAAGAGACACACAGCAAATGTTCATAACTAGTTGCAAAAACGCGCATTGTCATACATAAAATCACAGAAAAGAAATTCTGTAATGAAAATGAAGAGTTTGTGGATCTGTATGGAAGATGCTGTAACTGATGCAATCAATTATATCGGCACAAATTCTATCGAAACAATAACATCCATTCCAATACTACATTTGTATTATACAAAAAGCAAACACCGCTAAATTCTACTACTGACAACACTACATATCTCTTTTACTCCACTGCTGTTGGGTGCCTTCTGTTCTGCTGAAACATGCTTTCTCTGGTATTCAAATTAAATACAAACAGTCCATTCGTGACCAGAAAGACTAAATATAGGCATGTGTATTTGTACAACATTTAACACCATGGAAATAAGCTTTGTCTTGTAGAAATTCCACAGTGAGAAATTATTGAATATCACATAAAATTACATTTGGTCATTGGTACCACTATGCATGTCCTCTCAGTCTCTGAAGAAGTATCAGTGACTCAGATAATTATTTTTTTCCTTCTGCAAGGCATTTACAAAACTGATTAAACCCATCATTAGCTTGTACAAGAAAACATAATTTAAAACATAAAACAAACTGATACAGTGTGTATCTACTTGATCATAGAGATGCTACAGTTAAAGAATCTTTGACATTCTCATAATAATTTCTCATATCAGCCTCCACAGCTAAAAGTAACACAACACACAATTGTATCAAAACTTTTATCTTCTCATAACCTAGACTGACCACAAACAACATAATATGAAAAGCATAGACTCAGTACATGGAATAATCTATACATAAGACAAGTAGTTCCTTAGCTAAAACATAATACATAGGTTTCCATTATCCAAACACAAAGCATAGGGTTCCTGGGGACAGAAAAACATACAACCTCAGCCTGAAGAAAGAAACCAAAGAACATCACACTCTCTTTTTCGAACCATTAGAACATCAATACAACCATCAAACATCGGAAGTTCACTCTCACCTAGAGAGAACCAATAAAACACCCTTAAAATTCACTTTTAGATACCAATCAGCAAATAAACATCCCTTATTCTGCACAGAATCACTGTTAACATAGAGAAAAAAATATATAAGAAAAGAAACCACCTAATCAGATTTTATGAATCATTCCCTTCCCAACATATGGTTGTAAAATCAAACAACATGATCTTTTAAATAAATTAATTACTTATAAATTCTCAGTCATCAACCACACTCATTAGGAAACAAAAACATCTGAAAGGGTTTGGAATGCACATGCATATTCATGAGAAGACTAATCTCACACCACTTTCACATCAACCACATTGACAGATGAACAATTTCTGTTAAATTATCAATTATTGACTGGTTTAATGGGACCTGCCACAAATTCCTCTCCACGCAAATCTCTTCATCTCAGGGTAGCGCTTGCAACCTGACACCTGCATTATTTAATGGATGTATTTAAATCTCTGTCTTCCTCTACAATTTTTACTCTCTGCAGCTCCCTCTGGTGCCAGGGCAGTTATTCTGTGATGTCTTAACAGATGTCCTACCATCCTGTCCATTCTTCTTGTCGGTGTTTTCCATATATTCTTTTCCTCGGCGATTCTGAGGAAGGTACTTGCCCATATAGCCATAGAACAGAATAAGGGTAGGGAAACACCAGAGCAAATAAAGATGAGATACTGTTTCAGGTAAGGCACCTTATGCTACCCAGGCAAATAACATATACAGAAAATGTCTGCTGTGGGTTTAAGATATCGACTTCACTTCATATCAAGTAAACATTCAGCCTCACAGTGTACTCATAATAATTAGTTAATGATAAGACAGGCAAAGAATCTACATGCATTACAATTAAATGTCACATAAGAAACCATCTGCAAAATTAAAATTCACTTAGCAGCAATCCAAGACAGACACATCACTTCACCTCAAACAACTGAACATTCATACACTTACAATAAAGAATTTGAAAACGTGAACAATCACAAATTCTCAGTCCATCATTACACGATATTTATTCGAAATGCTAAGCCTACTGCACAGAAAGACATGCATTGATGACAAACTGTCACTGTCTGCACACATAATCAAAAGTCGTCCTTCTGTATCACGTCGCCTTATCATACAACACTGACAAATATCCGGTTGTAACGTATCAAACTGTTCATCAAAACATATAAATAAACAAGTGTGTTAAACTATCAAGGAACAATCCAGCACAATACCAATAAAAAATTGTATGCAACATGTAGAGAAATTGTTTCATAACTTGAATAAAGTAAATGTGAGAAGGAAAATACAACAACAGCGATGTAGAAAGTATAATTATGACCCAATTATCATGTGGAAGACCACATATCTCTCCCTAACGAGATATTGCCACCTGTATGGAAGAAACTATCTCACATGAATACTACTGTACTAATCTAAAGTAAGTTTAGCACATTAATACCATATTTGAAAGACAGAACATGTTAGTTGCACCACTGAACATATGTACAGAAATAAAACAAAACCTATTAGTTAATAATCAAATGGAAACATTGGTTATTGCACTCTGAGTACAACGTTGAAACTTAGTGCTCCAGCCTGCAACACACTCCAGCACCGAGTTTCAGTTCTATCTCAGTGTGATCTGCATCTAGAACATTAAACCTCATCTTTCCCCAGTTGAGTTTCATATCATCACAGTAGAAAGCTACCATAGATAGACAATCAAATATAAATTGAAAGTCATCCTTTAGCAATGCATTAAGTCTCAAGTCCACTAGAGCTCCATTGCTCTCTGTACGTTCACCACCCTTCACCGCAAATGCATTTACTGACATCTCCACAATAATGTGCCACAAACAAGGACATATTATTAGACTTTAGTAAAAACATGACCTCTCTCATCACTTCTATAGTTGTTGTCACTGCACTAACAGATTTTCAACTTACCACAAACTGTGTCATATCAGTTCTGGTCTCTCCTTCCTGTAATCCTGTTCGCCACTCCACTATCTCTGACTAATTCTGCTTGAGAAACAACCAAGTTAGCAGCTGGCTCTAGTTCCATGTTTTGAGTACCACCACCTGCTCAATGTATTACTCTGAAATAGCATTTTCCCACTCCGTCTTCTTTTGAGTCGTCCCATAATCGTTCCCTTCCTTTTTTAACACAAGTCTTATGTGATGCTTTACATCATAAACTAATTTATTACTGAATGCCTCTACTGTAATCGCTGCATCTTCATCCCACAGTTTTTCAACTACTTCTCACAAAATGTATGAGATGATTCAAGCGTAATATTTTCTCGCGACCTAGAACTAACACTAAACTCCGTCAGAACAGGTCATGAAGGCCCAACGGTACCGCCTGGCCGCCATGACATCCTCAGCCGCGACTAGATGCGGATATGGAACACGACCTAGAACAAACTATGTTTTTAAACTCTCTCGCTTCCGTGGCCCAATGGTCTCCAGTTCTCTGATAGTCAGAAAGCATGTGGAGCTCGCCGAAGGTACACTCGCTATCACAGCAGTGTCTCGACTGGACATAATTCAAAGGGTCTGCACTACTTATCAATCCCAGTTACAGAGTGCCCTCATAAAAAGTTTGCAAAGACTTTTTTTGCGAATTAAGGAACACAACATTGTAACTAAATTGAAAGTGCCCTGTAACACACAACTTTCAAATTTACTGCACTTCATAGCTTGATGATGCTGTACCATTTTCCATAACCTGCTACACTTCATAATTACATCTTATGCGATCTCTAACTATCCAGTCTTTTGTGTGTTTAACCCATTTAATTCAGTTCCTGTTAATTTTATTTTTTATTTCCTCTTATAAATTGCTTTGTAATCTTGTGAACTGTTAATTAGGTATCGGGCATGTTAACTAAGTATGGGTGCCAGGACTCTCATGAAGAAGTCAGTCAGTATACTTTGAAAGGTGGCTACACTGAGCCACAGCGCCAGAGATTGCGCCAAAGAGTATTATTCCGCCGCCTCCACCGGCAGTTCTTGTGGAGAAGTCGTGGTGGAGAGTGCTTGTCGAGAACTCGTAGTAGTCAGTGCTTGCTGAGATGTCGTAGTGAAAAGTTCTTGTCGAGAAGTCGTGGTGGAGAGTGCTTATCGAGATGTGGTAGTAGTGAGTCGGTGTTGAGATGTTGTAGTAAGGAGTGCTTGTTCCATGTTTTATGCAGTTGTTTGATGGGCTAGACAGCAGATGTTGTTCGAAAGGAGATATTGTAATGATCAGAGTGCTTTTCGTCAATATATATGAAGGTAAAAAAATTCCCTATTCTTTTTATTATTTCAGTGTCTTAAATAATGCGTCATTACAGGTTCAGTCAACAAAGCATCTGGCTTGTGTTCTTGTATTAGAGTGTAATTCTGGTTTTCTTGCAATTATAGTATTTCTATATTTTTTTTAATTACTTCAGTATAAATGGTATTTAAAATTTCTTGTCTTATTGAAGAAGAACTGTGCCAGATGTGTACGTTGAATCACACTTCCACACACAGAACAGTTACATTTGTGCTTTGGTTTCGTACATTTTATAGTTGCTGGGGACTTAATTAATTAATTGTGTTAACGGAAATTTTCGTTTATTCTTTGTTGTTATTCTATGCAGTCAGATTGCGTACTAAAGCTAGTCAGGGCTAACCGTTCACGAGACAGCGTAACCGAACAGACAGCTACTAAATCAAAAAATTAAAATTATTTTCATTATAAATAATTAAGCCCCCATGCACGTGGCGACCGTTGCTTCGGATCGTCCCTTGGAATTCTTCTGATTGTATAAATAGCAGACAGTAGTATTGTTGTAGTAATTCGTAGTTTAGTAATTGAAGTCTATATTGCATGTGTAGATTTGGAAATTGTCATTCTTCTAATGGTATTTTGCAAAATTTAATTTTTGATGTCTAGTATACGCGTTTGACAATTTTGTGCAATTATGAAAATTTCAATTGTTCGTTAATCGTGTTTCAGGGAAGCATTTCGTGTGAATGGTATTGTTGGAGATAAAGAGCCATTGTGTGTAATTTTCGTACAGTGACGAGTTTTGTACATTTTGTAAATGATACGCAATCACTGGAAAAGGCAAAAATGATGAATAGTGAGAATGACGAAATTGTTAACATGGCGAACTCGCCAACACAGGAGAACAGTATGACGAATGATGAAGTTGAAAACAATTTAATAAGTCGGGAAGATAGTCCGGAACCATTTCAAAATTTTTCTCAATGAGAAAATTCACAGAATGCGAGATTAACGATAGAAGATTCTGGAATACTGTCGAACACAGATAGCTTTACAGCATTGACGGAAGAAGTTGATTTTGCAGGAAATGTTAGGGGCCAAAAGAATTTCGAACAAGTTAATATGGAGCAGTTGATGAGTGCAATATTAAATTTGGGATCACGGTTAGACTCAGAAATAGGAACAATTGAAACAGAGATGGGAACTTTGGGATCTGAAATTAAAACTGATATGGGAACAATGGAAACACGGTTAGACTCACTGGGATCACAAATAGAAACAATTAAAACAGAGATGGAAACAATGGAAACACGGTTAGACTCACGAATAGGGACATGTTTCAAAAATATGAAAGATGAATTAAAGAAAGAAATCAGAAAAGAAGTACAACCGATTTTGAATGCTCACAATAACAGATTAATTGCAGTAGAGATTAGACAAAAGGAACAGGATAGAGAACAGGAAGAAAGAGATCGCGTGATAGTAAAAAAATTTTCAGAGTTAAATTTGCAACGTGCACACGATAAGGAAGAAATATTTGAGAGAATCGAGGAATCCGTACCAAATGACAGACTAAATTACCTAACACAACAATGTGATCAGTTAATATCAAATGTGTCAATACTGAAACCCGAGTCGCGACACTTACGGAAGACGTAAATAAACAGAAAGAACAATTAGGTGACTTATCGGAAAGAGTTGAGGAGATGTCAGATAAATTGACAAGTCTTAGCTTAAATGGGGACGGAGATTCGATGTTACAGCTCCATTACCATTCGCAGAAACTGAAGAGTATCAGAACATAAATAAGCATGTTGAAAAACAGGGAAAATTTAATGAACGCGTTAAAAGGGAATTTGAGGCATTACAAAAGCAAGTCAAACAAATTGAAGGCGAAATCGTAGGAAAAGACATCAAAAGAAATGTAGAATCACAGATAGCAGAGGGGTTGGAAGAAAGTAATTTATTTCATTTACGAGAAGCAACAAGAGAGCGCCAGGCGCGCGAACTTGACAATAATCGACATTCGGACTGGGACAGACGCGGTAGGTCTTTGTCGCCACGAGGAGAAAACTTTGACTATAAACACTTCTTAACTGTTCGGAAATTTAAGATCTTTCGCAATTCTAAGAATGACATACATCCATGTTCATGGATAGATCAATTCATGTACGCACTTCCACGAAACTGGCCCCTAAGTCACAAACTGGAAATTATGTGCGGCTATTAAAGTCCTCAGGGGATTCACTACACTAAGTGATTATTGCCGTAGCGTGCATAGGGCCCCGAACTGTGGTGGTGCTATTTCCCTTTTAGTTTTCTGCACCGCTGCCCACTCTTTTACTATTCTTTGCATCTGTCAAAACATTTCTTCGACTATCAATCTATCTAGACAGTAGGTAAAGAGTAACCGGATATGACTATTTTACCCAAAAGAGATTTCGGAAATTACCATTTGGACTTACTGTACCTTCAGCAGCATTCATTCGTAGTTAAAACGAAATTTTACCTGTTTATCTTCGTGACAATATTACTTCGTATGTTGACGATATTCTTATTGCTAAACGTTCTTGGAGCGCACATAACAAAATTTTGGATTCATTATTACGTATCTTTGCAAGAGTTGGCGTTACAGTGAACTTGGAAAAATCTGAATTTGGTCGTTCTCAGGTGAAATTTCTCGGTCACATTATTTCTAAAGAAGGTATTCTTCCTGATCCAGAGAAACTAGACGCAATTTGTAATTATGCTGTTCCTACCACTAAACGTGATGTTCGTAGTTTCCTTGGTGTCTGTAATTTTCTTAGACGCTTTGTTAGGTTGGACGATTTGGCCACACCTCGTTTATGTGAGCTATCTGGAAAGAATTCTAATTGGTGTTGGGATGAGGAGGCTTAATCAGAATTTGAACGACTTCGTGACGCTTTAGTTGCTGCCCCACTTCTTTCACATCCGGATTTATCTAAAGATTTTTGTTTGGCGACGAACTCATCATACAAAGGCCTAGGTGCACACTTATTTCAAGAGATAGAAGATAACGGGGTTGTAGTGCAGAAAACTATTGCCGATCTGTTCTTGCCAAATGCAAATTATGTCAAAAGGCTAAGCCGCCAACTATTTCTCACAGAGCACGGTTGTTTCCTATCATTCCAGCGAAATTAAAGGAGATGGCTGCAGTTGATTTGTTCGGTCCAGTGGTTCGTTCTACTAATGGTTTTGCGTACATTTTCGTAGCAGTGGAACTGACATCAAAATATGTGTGTTTTACACCTTTACGCAAAGCAACAGCTCGTTCAGTATCTAACGCTTTCATCAAACATTTTCTTAAAGAAGTGGGTCATGTTGATAAAGTTATATCAGATAATGGATCACAGTTTCGCTCTGAAATTTGGCTTCGTACTCTACGGCGTCGTAAGATTAAACCAATTTTCATTTCACTTTTTCACCCTCAATCTAACGCTACAGAGAGATGGATGAAGGAAATCAATAAATTGTGTCGACTTTATTGTCATCAGAATCACAGAACGTGGGATCAGTATCTTCATATTTTTCAAAACATTCTGAACGAACTCCCTAATGATTCAACTTCTTTACCGCCAATACTGATATTAAAAAACAAAGCACCGACAAATCTCATTTCTGAAATTGTTCCTTTTCCGCCTTCACAGAAACTGCGGCATTCTGAAATTGTCAACCTGGCTCTACGAAATATTGCATCTGCGGCTGCTAGAAGAGAGAAATCAGCTAAACGTCCTGGTCGTTTAAAAACCTTGTCAGTTGGTCAAAAGGTGTTAATTAAGTCTCATCGTTTGTCTCACAAAGGAAAGGGCTTGTGTCGCAAATTTTTTCTGCTTTATAACGGTCCATATAGAGTTCGCAAAATTATTCATGATAACACTGTCGAAGTAGAAACTCTTAAATCTCGGCGCTCTAAGGGAATACATCGTATATCTAACGTTAAAATTTTTGTGGAATGACATACTTTTGAGACATCAACAGCTACATGTAAACATGCAGAGAATACAAAGATACTGCGCTGTGTTTTGGCGGCGGCACAGACTCAAAGCAACAGTGAAGTCTGCGCGCCGCACAAGGCAGTCGTTGACCGCAAACAGTTACTTCCTACGTCACGCGCCTACAGCTGATCTAGCGCTTAGTGCGAATGCACTGACAGCCGTAAACAAATACACAGTCTAATTTCTCCGATTAAATTCAGTATAAAGCTACAGTGACTTGATGAATTATGTTATTAACGTTCAGTATTTTTCAGGATACGGTTCTATAAAATATTTAAGAACTTCAGGTAAATTCTGTGCGTGTCCGTCGTTAAGACGACTTGCTATCGAGAAAATTTCAGGAAGAATGTAATTTCGAAGAAGAAACTAATAAACGAAAAAGGTAACTGTTAATTGAGTTTATTTTTCAGGTAACATATTTCCACTTAGGTACGTACTTTAGACGTAATTTGCTGCTCGCGATTACGTGATTCATACTTTGTGCTAATTTCATGTTCTATGAATTTACTTGTGAAGCGACATGCTTGCGTACATTAACTGATTTTGACAATGATTGATTAATGAACAGGGTTGTTACTTGTGTATATTATGCATCGCTTGGCTGCTGTGCCTTTTCACTGATGTCATATTTTTTTTTTATTATGTGCCAGTTGTGCTTATTTATTTAAATTATAATTGACAACTGATTAATTGTGCTGATGTGGTTATGTATGTAGGTTACACTTCGTGATTTATCTGCTTGCGCCTTCATGTTTACTTATTAAGATTACATATGAACATTTATTTGCTTATGCTGATATGTTGCTAATGACCTGTTTATTATGTAAGATATATATTTGCTGCTGTGCGTATGGATTGCATATTTATACATTTCTGTTTGTTGTCATAACTACTCTTTAATTTGGTATATAGAAATGCTGATGTACAGTGTACTAACATAGAGTTTAGGTCACACTATGGTATTAATTATAGATTGTTTGCTTGGCAGAGCCTCGTTGTAGGAACTGTGCTGCATCCACTTGTTGACATTCTGTTCTCTACTGGTATATCTACTCGCTGTTGCATGTTTTGCTTATGCTCAGTGCCTTATATTTTTAAGATAAGAAAATGTACTGCTATAATTCGACGAACGACATTAGTACAAGAAACTTCATAGAAGTCACATGAGCTGGAGGTTTTATGGAAGCTGTATAAATTTATGCTAATAGGAAGGAAGCTAACGACATGACATACCAATACTAGGTTTAGACCATTAACAATTATTACACTGCATTCTTCGTGAGCAATTGAAATAGCAAGTGACACTTGACACAAAAAATACTCCACATGTTTGCTTCTGCCATGATTCTTGAAGTGGTGTACACACTGTGAAATATTATGATCATTCACACTCCGTAATCGTACTTAATTACTGAGAGTTATTCGAACTAAAGTCTGTTAGAGGTCATGTATGCATTTCTCTTATTTAATGATGGACAAGGTAACCAAAATGTATCTTATAATTCATAATGAGTAGAAGATTTGGGTCAGATGGATTACACAGAGGTTGTGTGTGGACACTGTGTCTTCGGATTGTATGGGATGATGAACTGAAGTTTGCACTAGAATTTTATCTGTACTTGTTCGAGGAGGCTGACTAGAGGAAAGAGTTGTTATGGAAGTGAAATGATATTAGCGATAAGGTTTATATGTATCGATGTATTGAAGAGGTATTATTGAGGTATTGAGATTATGTGAAGTTGATGATTATTGGAGTTTTGGTGGACAAGAGGTAAGGTAAATGATATTGATGATAAGATTTATATGTATCGACGTAAGAGGTATTATTGATGTATTGAGATTATGTGATGCTGACGATTATTGGAGTTTTGGTGGATAAGAGGTAAAGTAAGTGATGTGCATATTTTTTTGTTGGTCTATATGGAACAAGGAGGATGAAGATAGCAGACTAGAACATTCAAGTAGAAGAAAGATTGTCTACACACACACTTTGTTAAATCAATAAGCAGTATATACTTTTTTTTGGAGAGAGGAAGTAACTGCATATCTTGGCTCACTGACAGTTGTTCAGCAACCGTACATTTTGATCTGGCTTGGCAAACATTGGTCTTGACATGATGACTATGACATTGACTAACTATTATTGACTGTTATACATTGCTGCCACTACTACTTGATACACATGATGGACATCAAATTTTGACAGAATTGCATTTACACAGTTAACACTATTCAATTACACAGTAGTACTTAATGCGGATGAAAGATGAGTGAGTGTGTTTTGTGTGTTTTCCCTTCCTAATCCCAGATAAGTGGTACCGACTTATCACCTAAATATTATTTTACTTGTTTGTTGTGGCTTGCACTGACACCCATAAATATTATAGGTTTACTGATATTTGTGTATTTGTAATAGTTAATATGACAATTATCTGACATCATTTGTGTGTTTGTTATAATTTGTATGTTTAGTGTAAGAGAATTGAGAATAATTTTGTAAAAGCAATTGTGTGTGCATTCAAACTGTTGTTCACACCTTCGCCTGTTCAACATTGATGTGTGACATTTACAAATGCTTAATTTCTGCTGATGAACTGTCTGATTAGTGATGGTGAATATTATGGACTGTTACCTGCACTTTTTCAACATAATGGGTGCAACTTAGAAATGTTTAATTTCTGCTGATGAATTGTGTGATTAGTGATAGTGAATATTATGGACTGTTACTTGCACTTTTTCTACATGATTGGTGCCACTAGGACATGTTTAGTTTCTGCTTATAAACTCTGATGAACAGTGTGATTAGTGACGGTTAATATTATGGACTGCTGTCTGGACCTGCTCATCATTGCTAGGTGCCACTGATGAACTGCTTCTACTGACATAATGTCACTTGTTGGTGTCTGCACCTGCTCAACATTGCTGGGTCCCACTGATGAACTGCTTCTACTGAAATAATGTCACTTGTTGGCGTCTGCAACTGTTCAACATTGCTGGGTGCCACTGATGGACTGCTTCTACTGAGATAATGTCACTTGTTGGTGTCTGCACCTGTTCAACAATGCTGGGTGCCACTGATGGACTGCATCTATTGAAATAATGTCACTTGTTGGTGTCTGCACCTGTTCAACATTGCTGGGTGCCACTAATGGACTGATTCTACTGCGATTAAGTCACTTGTCGGTGTCTGCACCTGTTCAACATTGCTGGGTGCCACTAATGACTGCTTTTATTGAAATGATGTCACTTGTTGGTGTCTGCACCTTTTCAACATTGCTGGGTGCCACTGATGGTCTGCTTCTACTGAGATAATGTCACTTGTTGGTGTCTGCACCTGTTCAACATTGCTGGGTGCAACTGATGGAACTGCTTCTATTGAAATGATGTCACTTGTTGGTGTCTGCACCTGTTCAACATTGCTGGGTGCCACTAATGGAACTGCTTCTACTGAAATGATGTCACTTGTTGGTGTCTGCACCTGTTCAACACTGCTGGGTGCCACTGATGGACTGCTTCTACTGAAATGATGTCACTTGTTGGTGTCTGCACCTGTTCAACATTACCAGGTGCCACTGATGGACTGCATCTATTGAAATAATGTCACTTGTTGGTGTCTGCACCTACTCAACATTACTGGGTGCCACTGATGGAACTGCTTCTGCTGAAATGATGTCACTTGTTGGTGTCTGCACCTGTTCAACTTTGCTGGGTGCCACTAATGGAACTGTTTCTGCTGAATGATGTCACTTGTTGCTGCCTGCACCTGTTCAACATTACTGGGTGTCACTAGTGGAACTGCTTATACTGAAATGATGTCACTTGTTGATGTCTGCACCTGTTCAACATTGCTGGGTGCCACTGATGGAACTGCTTCTACTAAAATAATGTCACTTGTTGGTATTTGCACCTGTTGACCATTGCTGAGTGCTACTGCTGGAACTGTCAACTACTTGTTTCTTGAACTATGGAAAGCATGTTATGTGAACATTTGTATAAACTGATTTTTTGTGTATTGTGTAAACTATTATGTAGAGTCACATGTATGAAAGAATTTGTATTGCTTACTGTATTTCATATATTAGGTTATTGAAAGGACAGTGCAAAGCCAAAATTTCATCTAATTATGTGATATTTACGTATTAATATTATCTTTTATTTTTGTCTGTATTTTTGTGGACGAATTTGGTGGTATTTTCACCACCAATGCTGGCAAAAAATACCATCAAATTGTGGCCCGTGGAGGAAGTGCATATTAAAGGTGGCTACACTGAGCCACAGCGCCAGAGATTGCGCCAAAGAGTATTATTCCGCCGCCTCCACTGGCAGTTCTTGTGGAGAAGTCGTGGTGGAGAGTGCTTGTCGAGAACTCGTAGTAGTCAGTGCTTGCTGAGATGTCGTAGTGAAAAGTTCTTGTCGAGAAGTCGTGGTGGAGAGTGCTTATCGAGATGTGGTAGTAGTGAGTCGGTGTTGAGATGTTGTAGTAAGGAGTGCTTGTTCCATGTTTTATGCAGTTGTTTGATGGGCTAGACAGCAGATGTTGTTCGAAAGAAGATATTGTAATGATCAGAGTGCTTTTCGTCAATATATATGAAGGTAAAAAAGTTCCCTATTCTTTTTATTATTTCAGTGTCTTAAATAATGCGTCATTACAGGTTCAGTCAACAAAGCATCTGGCTTGTGTTCTTGTACTAGAGTGTAATTCTGGTTTTCTTGCAATTATAGTATTTCTATATTTTTTTTAATTACTTCAGTATAAATGGTTCTTAAAATTTCTTGCCTTATTGAAGAAGAACCGTGCCAGATGTGTATGTTGAATCACACTTCCACACACAGAACAGTTACATTTGTGCTTTGGTTTCGTACATTTTATAATTGCTAGGGACTTAATTAATTAATTGTGTTAACAGGAATTTTCTTTCATTCTTTGTTGTTATTCTGTGCAGTCAGATTGCGTACTAAAACTAGTCAGGGCTAACCGTTCACGAGACAGCGTAACCGAACAGACAGCTACTAAATCAAAAAATTAAAATTATTTTCATTATAAGTAATTAAGCCCCCATGCAACTTTACATATCATTATCACTTAACTCGCTGATAATCCAAAACATTTTGACTACTGTTTTCTACAATATTGTTTGCAGGCTGGTGTTGTTGCGGCAGAGACCTATCTTCCAGGTTTTGAAGGTAGGAGACGGGGTACTGGCAGAAGTACAGCTGTGAGGACGGGGTGTGAGTCGTGCTTGGTATGTGCCAGGAAGTTTCACATCAGCGTACACTCCGCTGCAGAGTGAAAATCTCATTCTGGAAATCAGGCTGTGGGTAGGCCATGTCTTCGCAATATCCTTTCTTCAAAAAAAAAAAAAATGGTTCAAATGGCTCTGAGCACTATGGGACTTAACATCTGTGGTCATCAGTCCCCTAGAACTTAGAACTACTTAAACCTAACTAACCTAAGGACATCACACACATCCATGCCCGAGGCAGGATTCGAACCTGCGACCGTAGCAATCGCGCGGTTCCGGACTACCCGCCTAGAACCGATCCGTTCTTCCGGAAGTGCTAGTTGTGCAAGGTTTGCGGGAGAGCTTCTGTGAAGTCTGGATGGTAGGAGACGCGGTACTGGCAGAAGTACAGCTGTGAGGATGACGCGTGAGTCGTGCTTGGGTAGCTCAGATGGTAGAGCACTTGCCCACGAAAGGCAAAGGTCCCGACTTCGAGTCTCGGTCCGGCACACAGTTTCAATCTGCCACGAAGTTTCAGCTTCTGGATCATTTAAATACTTAAATCTTGTCTACAATATAAAATTCATATGTGCAAATGTAGACGCATCTGGCATCTACAGAAGCACCTATAGCAATTACAAGCAATTTTCTATAGTCCACGGTAGCATAAATTTCAAGACCGACTCAAAGGTCGCTTGGGTGTTACAAGGTGAAAGAATTCAATAGATCAGTAGTAGCAGTACATATTAAAAACATAGGCCACTCTTTTAAAATTGGAGAGAACCCTGAAATTGGGCCCAAGGTCGAAACCAAATTAAAAAAAAAATAGATATTATGAATGAAGTGGAAACACCCATGCATACCGTAGGAAATGTAATTGCTATTTTAAGTTAAGTCACGGTGATGAGAGATATTCAGTATCCTGCCGCAAACTGCATGTCCGCCATATTGTAGTAACTATGTGAAAGTGTAAATGCAGTTACACACGTCGTTTTGAAGTGATGTTCAGAAACTTCTGCTGCAATCTTCTCAGTGGTAAGATGCTTATAATGTTCCGATGTAGTTTAGGGATATAATTTTGAGGTTCCACCAGGAAACACATGAGATATGAAGTTTAGAATACTGAAATTCTAAGTATAGATTGTTAAACGATTAGTGCGACATAAAAACATGCAAAAATAGCTTCCTGTGACGAACAGAGGCTATGTTGTGCGGCTTCGTAATATATGAGAAGTATCCTCTCAGAATCCATTTGCTGTCACTTTCTAACCTGGATGCCACGTAACTCTAGAGACACTAAAGACGTCAAATACGTAACAGTGGAAGGGGTCATTCAAAACGCGCGCTGTGCGTGCACGCACGATTGCGTGACTCGGCGCATTAGCACTGCGCTGCTATGACGAAGCCTACAGATTCCACACGACTGCATTGACCACGCCCATCAACCCACGCGAGCTGGATGCATTTCATGCGACGCGATTTATCTCGCGGTTCCCAGTAAAAGAAAAAAGTTAACACCGATATGAATCGCTTGTTAACAAAGTCGCCAGTGCACGAGTCAGTCATTCGGACAGCCGATTTTTCAAGCATTATTTGAATAGCCTGAATTAATTTCCACACTGAAACAGGGAAATTAAGAAATTTAAAGGTGAAGAGTCACCTGCTGTCATTATCCGAGGTAAAAAAGGACTTATAATGAAGGTTAAATAATATACACTACTGGCCATTAAAACTGCTACACAACTGTGATGACGTGCTACAGACGCGAAATTTAACCGACACGAAGAAGATGCTGTGATATGCAAATGATTAGCTTTTCAGAGCATTCACACAAGGTTGGCGCCGGTGGCGACACCTACGAGTACAACGTGCTGATATGAGGAGAGTATCCAACCAAATTCTCATACACAAACAGCAGTAGATTGGTGTTGCCTCGTGAAACGTTGCTTTGATGCCTCGTGTAAGGAGCAGAAACACGTACCCCCACGTTTCCGACTTTGATAAAGGTCCAATTTTAGCCTATCGCGAGTGCGGTTTATCGTATCGCGACATTGCTGCTCGCGTTGGTCGAGATCCAATGACTGTTAGTAGAATATGGAATCGGTGGGTTCAGGAGGGTAATACGGGACGCCGTGCTGGATCCCAACGGCCTCGTATCACCAGCAGTCGAGATGACAGGCATCTTATCCGCTTGGCTCTAACGGATCGTGCAGCCACGTGTCGATCCCTGAGTCAACAGATGAGGACGTTTGGAAGACAACAACCATCTGTACGAACAGTTCGGCGACGTTTCCAGCAGCATGGACAATCAGCTCGGAGACCATGGCTGCGGTTACCTTTGACGCTGCATCACAGACAGGAGCGCCAGCGATGGTGAACTCAACGACGAACCTGGGTGCACGAATGGCAAAACGTTATTTTTTCGGATGAATCCAGGTTCTGTTTACAGCATCATGATGGTCGCAACTGTGTTTCGTGGCATCACGGTGAACGCACATTGGAAGCGTGTATTCGTCATCGCCATATTGGCGTACCACCCGGCGCGATGGTATAGGGTGCCATTGGTTACATGTCTCGGTCACCTATTGTTGGCATTGACAGCACTGTGAACATTGGACGTCACATTTCAGATGTGTTACGACCAGTGGCTCTACCCTTTATTCGATCCATGCTAAACCCCACATTTCAGCAGGATAATGCACGACCTCATATTGAAGGTCCTGTACGGCCCTTTCTGGATACAGAAAATGTTCGACTGCTGTCCTGGCCAGCACATTCTCCAGATCTCTCACCAACTGAAAACGTCTGGTCAATGGTGGCCGAGCAATTGGCTCGTCACAATACGCCAGTCACTACTCTTGATGAACTGTGGTATCATGTTGAAGCTGCATGTGCAGCTGTACCTATACACGCCATCCAAGCTCTGTTTGACCCAATGCCCAGGAGTATCAAGGCCGTTATTACAGCCAGAGGTGGTTGTTCTGGGTACTGATTTCTCAGGATCTATGCATCCAAATTGCGGAAAATGTAATCACATGTCAGTTCTAGTATAATATATTTGTCTAATGAATACCCGTTCATCATATGCATTTCTTCTTGGTGTTGCAATTTTAATGGCCAGGAGTGAATATTAATGTCTCATAGACGATGTGGTTAACAGAGACATAGAACAAGAGTGAAATAGGACAAGGATGGGTAAGAAATTATTCCCTGCCCTTTCGGGGAGAGCTACTCCGCCTTTGGCCTTAAAGAAATTAGATAAATCAAGGAAAAAAAATTCACGATTATTGGATGGATATCTCATAGCCACTTCTCTCATAATTGGGTTCTCTGCCTGTAACATGGGAGTGAGTGCAGCTACATTTGCATCTACATCATAATCCGCAAGTTACCTAACGGTGTATGGTGGAGGATACTTCTGCAATCACTATTTGATCCTCCTTATCCTGTTTGAATCGCAAATGGCGCGTTGGAAGAATGTTTATCGATAAGCCTCTGCGTTAGCTCTAATTTCTCGAATTTTCTAGTCGTAGTCATGTAACGAGCTGTGTGTGGGAGAAGGTAATGTGTTGTCGGACTCTTCTCGGAAAGCGTTCTCTCGAAATTTCAGTAGTAAGCCCCTCCATGATGAACAACGCCTCCTTTCTAATGTCTGTCACTGGAGTTTGTTGAGCATCTCTGTAACGCTTTCGCGCCAAATAAACGATCCCATGACGAAACACCCAGATCTTGGTTCAAATGTCTCTGAGCACTATGGGACTTAACATCTGAGGTCATCAGTCCCTTAGAACATGGAACTACTTAAAACTAAATAACCTAAGGACATCACACACATCCATGCGCGAGGCAGGATTCGAACCTGCGACCGTAGCGGTTGTGCGGTTCCAGACTGAAGCGCCTAGAACCGCTCGGCCACAACGGGAGGCCACCCCGATCTTCCTTGAATCATCTGTGTCATCTCTATCAGTATCCATCCCATACTGCTGAACAACACTCAAGAATCGGTCAAACAAGCGCCTTGTAAGCCATTTCCTTCGGTGATGGGATTTTTCGTATGAATCTTACTCACATTTGCTTTCTCTACTATTTGTTTTAAGTGGTCATTCTCCTTAACGTCGCTCTGGATAATTATTCCTAGTTTTTGTACGCTAGATTCTGTTTCCAGCAGTTTGTCATCGATAGTGTAGTTGGGTAGCGGTGGATTTCTTTTCCCATTTATTCACGTTCGGGATCAACTGCCAGAAACTACAGCATTCATCAGTTTTCAGCAGATCATTCTTCATATGGATACTGTCTTCTTGCATTACTAATTTCTTTTACGCAACTGCATTATCTACGAACAATCTTAAAGAGCTTCTGACGCTTTCTACCAGATCGTTTATGTACACTGTAAACAGCAACGATCCTATGACACTTCCTTGTGGTACTCCTGAAATTATCTTTACACCTGTCCATTTCGTTCCGTTAAGGGAGATGTGCTGATTTCTACCTGCAAGAGAGACTTAAATCCAGCAGTGCGGGACGGTGTCAAAAGACTGTTGAAGTCAAGCAACACGGCATCAACGCGAGCACCTTTGTCTATAAAGCGCCATGGATCTCAAGATCTCTATTGGCGGAAACCATGTTGATTTTCACAGGGTAGATTTTAGTTCTCCAAGATATCATAACTCTTGAGCTGAAACATGCTCCATAATTCTATAGTAGATTGACGTCAACTATGTATGCCTGTAATCATGCACCTGTCCTAAGGCCATTCTTGAATACAGGAGGGACCCGATGTTTTTTCCAGTCGCTAAGCAAAGATAAATTGTTTCGAGAACGGGAGTAAATTCTCTTGCATAATCGCATAAGGAAAAAACTTGTTCAAGTAGATTATGAGGCTAAGGATTGCGGCCGAAATGTTACAACGTTTCGCAATAACTCGTACAAATTCACCCAAAATTCTTGTCGAGAAATAAGGCAGAAGACAGTTTCTCGGCTTCCCATTTCGTGGTCATCATGGGTGGGATAACAATTCATATATAGTCAGCGATGACGAATGAGCCGTCCATCACCTTTTCGGAGAGACCATAACAGCATTAATGTGATTTATGGATCCTCCTCTGAAGTGAAACAAGGATTTTAAAACGTGCTCCCTTAAGTTGGATACAAAGCAATATTGTATAATTTCTAGCTGCAGTACGTTTCGCTTGGTAGTGAAGTTACCTCGTATTTCGGCCTAAACGTGTTAAAGCTGCCAGAGAGTGTTTTGTCTTTCCAAAACAGGTTTCACAAAATGGGGACACACTATGACGCGAGAGGAAACGATATTTTAAAATAAGTGATCCACTTGTCTGACAGCAAGCTAAAATAGAGATAATATCCTTAACGTAACTTGGTTGCCAGCCTCTTTGCAAATGGTGTACATACCGTAAACGCGGGGAAACAATGTTACTGTGAGCTTCTGTACCCCCAGTGCCGTCAACATTGCGTTAAATTCCAACACGTAGCCTCTGTCAAGACTATCAAATTTAGTGTCAGTTTTAGAGTTCAGCAGCGTTAACTCTACTAAATAACTTCCAGTCCACGGTTTTATGGTATATATGAAGGACTAATTTCAATAGTGTTACAAGTCCATTACCTCCACTTTTCTGCCTATAATGCTTCTGAAATTAATGATACGAACATGAGGAAACGTTCATCTCTAGTAAGAAGCCATATGCTTGAATATTTCTTGTATCTCAACTGCAGACTTTTCAGCTCTCATTTGACTTGAGGACTCTGTATCTCAAAATGAACAAAAATGGACTTGAACCACTATTGAAATAAGACCTTCATATAACATCTGAGTGTGTTTAGTAAGGTAGTAGCCACTTTGCAGACTGATGGACTTACGTATGGTTCTTGTCTCATTGGTGAGGAATGTATTAAGAACTTCTCCATGGTTAATTGAGTCCTTAATATTTTAATATGGGTTAATTAATGATGCGTGCTGACAAATAAATGACTCAAAGACTGCAGAATAATCACTTACATACCACTGTTTCAGTATCTCTGATTGTGCACACTGTAATGTATTCTCATTCAGAACGTCCGCCCTTCCTAACAAATATAATTCAAAATTGATTTTACTTTCAGTATCACTGCTTAACTGCAGAAAATTATTTTAATTAAATTAAGTGCAACAAACAGAACCTGAGATTGCATCTTCTCATCGTGACTTCGATATAATTCCAGCAGTTCCTGTTCGATCTAGCCAACGGCACTAGAAGTACTGACAACTCAAGCTGCACCAGTAGATTGGTTTTACAGAGGAAAATGTTCAAAAATGAAAAAAAAAACCAAAAGGATTCGGTTTTACACCAAATCATTTACGAAAGGAATTAACATATTAAAGGAATCTCATTCTGTTATCTGTTTCACAGCACCTTTCATCCATCGTTACGTACATATTTTTATTACACGTATACTTCATGGCTAAAATTAATATTTACTGACTTAACATTGAATCACACGGCGCAAGAAAGAAACTCGTGAATAAATTTTTGAGTTACTTCATACTGTTTGAGCCTATTCAAACTGTAAGATTCTGTAACTGAACAAAGAAAAACACTTGCATATCAACAATTTAATGTTTTCTCATCTTAGTATTCACGGGCCATTGGCGAGAGGGGGGTTAACATAGTGAGTTTGTAGCTGCTTACTCTCTCCAGGCGATGAGAAGTCCTTCAAATTTTCGTGTCCTTTTTGGCATTAAGTTTTATGATACATCAAATAAACACTATAAACACTGAATTATATTATAGTGTAACACTTCACATTACATTTGCGAGGACAACTTGCCACTACAACTACATTATAAAATTAATCTTTTCCATTTATATAACCTCTGTATAGAAATTTAGTTGTTCATTAATGTTCGTTGATGTAAATTTCTTCATCGCAGTGTTACTTCTTCTTTATAATAAATTATATTATATTGTTTACCCTTTCTTTTAAGTATCCCATCTCTCTTCAATCCACGAATGTTTGATCTACCTTAATGTAATATTTTTTCCATATGTTGACTCGCAATGCATTTTCATTGTGCAGATTATCCAGGTAATCTGTCAATATCCCTGTACTCTCAGTACTGTCTCTCCTCTACAGTTCTGAGACGTTTCTGGTGGATAGTATTATTGAAAGTTTTTCTCTGTGTCCAGTCATAGAGGCTCACTCTAAATATATAAAATCAATTTAAATGCCATTTATTATTTTCCCAAAACGGTTTCTTGAACACAACCACTTACTGCATTTGGCTACATTGTTTGATTCGTAATTCTACTATCAATAATAGCTATTTACTTTTCCCCAAGCTATATCCATGAACTGCACTCTGGAAACACTACTGGGTAGTAAAACTGTGTATGGTTTGTGTCCTGTAGTTGAATGTCATTCTTTCATTCAAATTCAAGAGGGTTTTCTTCCTATCTGTCATGATTTTTGTTCCTGTATGTTAGCAAATACCAGGCAGTATTAAATATTTGTTCATGATTTAGTAATATATCTGGTCTTATTTTTCTGCATTATCTTGTCATTCTTGAAACCAAACTGACGTGCATTATTAGTCATTACACACAGTCACTAAGTAAACTAATTCCATTCCCCTGATCAATAACTACAGTTTACTGCATAAAAATTTCCCTAGTGTTTGGCAATACTGAAACTAAGGTGTCGTTACCATATGCATAAATTCGTAAGAATGAATGCACATATTCTTTGTGATTCAGTTTAGATGCCTTAACCTTCTGACAAAGGCCACTGGGCTGTACGGCTTTATGAAATGTTTTTTAAGTATTAAAGAAAAAGAAGGTTCTTCTCAGAATTTTCAAACTTTTTATGGTCCAATAATATTCACTACTCAGATTTAATACCCAACTGTGATTAACATAATTATATAAGAATGCACGTTTTGTTATATTAATTTCATTCATTTTCTCTTCTCTTCATTAACCAGTTGATGGTAGGTATACATTTTACCCTGTTTAGTGTTACCTAATGCATTTTCAACAATATTGAATCCTTATGAGAATACTGAACTCCTCGAAAGTGCCTCAAGATTTTTCATGTAGATCCTTTGTGTTGGTATAACCACATGAGAAGCGTATCTACCTCTTTTCTCTGTGCCCATTTAACTTCCCTATTGGTGAATTCCTTTGTTGATGTGATGGGTTATCTGGTACCATACTACTCTGTCCCACAGCGCAAAACCAAAAGATATCATTATCTTAATATATGAGAGATGCGTTGGAACTTTAACAACTCTCACTTTCCTCTGTGCTAAATAATGTCTAAATTTTTGCACAACCTTTGTTCATCTTTATACCTGATTCTTCCATCCTAAACAGACTTTTGCGGAATTTTTGCATACATTACTACATCATAGGGCACTGTTTTTATTTTGTCTCCCCTAGTTACCATATTGATAAATATATCTCTAATTCACATTCATTTCATCACTCATTTGAAAGGAAATTTGTTTTATGGTTAAGGAAATTCCTGGTACAATGGAAACAATTTAGGAGCGAAAATAGCAACTCACCTAATAACAGAGTTGCTGTGTCGTATACAGGAACATAAAAAAGGGGAATTCCAACATAAAGTATGCAGACACTCTCTCTCACACACCACACACACACACACACACACACACACACACACACACACACACAAACCTGTACAGCTACAGTGTGCTAACTGAACACTGATAAATAGTTTATAATGAGTTATTTTTTAGCAAAGATTTAACACTCCCGTAGAAGGTAGAAGGTCTGTACTTAGAGCATTGCTTTCTGTCACTATAAAATTCACAAGGTTCAAATAATATCTTAGGTGTCTTTTAACCTTACATGTGCAGGAATATTCCTAACAGATTATACTGTAATTGGTCTTGAACTGGCAGTGTACATTTTTTATTGATAACACACCCCAAAAATTTTATTTTAGTCCACCTTCATTCAGATTTTCTAAACGTTACTACTGCTGTTGCCTTACAGAATGTTTCTGATACATCACCCGAGATCTTGTGACAGTATTTCTAAGCCTTTATCGTAGAACCAGTTTGTCCTCATAAAACTTCTTTCTCTCAGTATCTTATCCAAAAGACTAACAGGGACAGTAGCATACTTATGGCGGCACCATAAATTGGTAGCACCTTTCTTTATAAATGTCATATGATTTATACTCTAAGTTGCCAAGAAGATTTGCCAATGAGATGATGTCATACATAGAGGTACCAGCAAGCACAACTGCTTCATTTTCTGATATAACTGATCCAAATTTTCTGGGTAACTTAGGTCAGACAGCACTAATACTAATCTTTATTCTTCTCATTCATCATAACTAATCGATTTTTGTACTAGCCATTACCCTGATCAGTTCAGATAAGCTACTATTAACACACTCCGCGACTCCTTGTAAACTGTGGTACTGAATAAGGTCTAACCCAGATTTTTACGATCATGTAAATCCCTTTGAAGTTTTTACTTATTTAGGAAATATCTGTGAGTACCATGTAGATTTTCTGCAGCATCTTCCTGCTCTTATTTCTGCTGCATCATTGACACCTCTTTAATAGTTCCACATTACTGAATGTAACTGTGTGTTTAACCCATATCACTCACAATTTACCTGTGATCACACACTTCACCTACTTTAGCTGGTGGTGTATTCTCCACATTCTGAAAATCCAAAAGCTTATATTTCCTCAATGAACCTTGCTATTTCTTCTCTCTGTATTACCTAGTACTCAAATAAGTTTATCTTTTATTCTATAAGAAACAGATATTTTGAAATATATGTTTAAAACCACCACTTCCGTTAATATAAATTTATTCTTCTACACATCACCTTCTAATAGCACCTGCTCCTATATTTTTTTTTTTTGCCAACGTTAAACACATGTGGAAAAATTATTGGTTTCATTCCATGTTCCAAAGTTACATCATAGACACCCTTATATATCTGATATAACACCCATCCTAATTCCGTCAGTGGTTCTAATTATAACCCATTCTCTGTAACAGTAACTGAAATGTGTTACTGTGACTCTAATACAGAATTATCATTTTTCGTTGAGTCAATCATATACAGAGTCCTTTCAATCCCCTTTCCTCGTTTTCTTAGGCATTGTTTCTGATTGGATCACTAGAAAAATTATTCTCAGAACTCCATTCTTATACTTTGTTCCTCACAGCTGTTTCTATCTTTGGATCTATCGCTCTTCGATCCTTTTGAATCCATCATCAAGCCTGTCCCGTTTTGTATCCAATAATGGTAACGTTTCTAGATCCCACCATTCTCTCCATATCACAGTTCTACAACTTAATACTGACAGTTGACTAACGTTGATAAATGAGAGATTGGTAACTTGATGAAATATGGACATAAAAACAGATCAATAGTCTCATTGTTCTGTATATTGGATAAGCTTATGTACAAAGTAACATGTGTTGTCTCGTTACATTACAATTAGTTGAATTACAAATGAGCACTTACGAATAACTGAAAGTAACTGAAGAGCGCAGTACCTTAACAGCTGTATGTAAAGTCCAGTAGTATACTGTTCACAGTCAAATTAATGAATGCATACCCAGATTGAAGTTGTATGACCAGTAGCAGTCCAGTTGTCGTTAAGGTGTCACAAACAATGCAGTAATTAAGGTAATAATAAGCTGAAATATGCCCATACAAAACTGAGGCCGCAGTATTTACTACAATTCAGGAAACCATTTCATAGTGTAAACTGTAACATCCTGTTCAGAAAAATGCACTAGTTAATTTGTTGATAGGGCTCTGTAGTGGTTTGAAATGCGCTTGAAAGACAGAGTCGTATTATCCGTGATGAAGAGAAGTCGTCTTGGAATGAAGTTGTCTCATAATGGCACAGGGAGTAGTCGTAGGACTACCTCTGTTCTCCTTGAATGTCCGAGGAGTCTTGTTGTTTCTGTCCTGTAAATATCATTTACACTACCATCAGCTTTAAATAGTTGTCCGACCTTAAGTTATCAGCTCCGCCATGCAGATAAAAGAGGAGATTTATCTTCAGTTTTCAGAGAAATACAAAGCCCAAGACTTAATACAAGGAGTTTGCAAGTAATTGTAGTATCCCACCAGAAATTAGTTACTGATGAATTCCACGAAGAATCACCTATTGGTCTTTCCTGCGGTATCCCAAAACCATACTAGTGACAGGTGAAGAACTTAGGTACAACTTTCGACGAACACCTTGACTGGGCCGAAGATACTGCCGCCACTTGCAGGAATACTTCCCCTTGCACCTATATCCTCCAGAACTTTGGCAGCGCATTGCTACAGGATGTGAAAGATAAAATTAGGCGATCACTTATTGTGTCCAACCTCCAGTATTGCGTTGTAGACAACACGATACGAGCAGTGAAATGTCTAAACAGAACTATCCCTGCACGGCTGTTTTGCCTTACATCTGCAACATCCAGGTATTTCATCTTATTAGTGCTTCACGCGCAGATTTAGGAGAGCTGCCGGCATATACATTACGTGACAATCACATTCTACGTTTCAGCAGCTCGTCAGTTCATATGTACCCCAGAACCTTGTCAGACATCAAGTGCTTGCCATCTTATAATAATCGCAGTACAAGGTCTCACATACAGTATACTAGATGTTCTCATTCGTAAAACCAAGGCATTCGTAAACCACTTGGCTGTTACTCTGTGCGCGTCCTGTGATAAACTATCCTGCACTCTCTGCACCATTCAGTGCGATGTTGCCTTAAAAAAAATCTGTAGCCCTTCCTTTTGTCAACATCGCAAGTTTTCACCACCCAGATAAGTTTCTTTCTCATTCAAACACACCACTGTCTTTCCCCCAGCTTCATAATTTGTATCACGTCCCTTTTTCTCTCTCCATCTTTCACGTCTGCTACTGCTACATCCTTCAGTTTAATTCTAAATTTTTAAAAATTACCTTTTTCCCCTGCTTTTTACGACTCCGTATTAAATATGACTTCTTATGACAAGCGTACTGTAATAAACATAACGGAAATGATGTATGGTGCCTGGTTAGAGAGAGAACTCCGGGCGGTGTAAATGAATCTATGAGTAAACAAAATACATTGACGGACAAAAAATAGCAGCACTAAAACGTAATTAATGTAGGGAAATGAAATTTCGAGAATACATTCGTCGAGATGGCATATTTAAGTGATTAACATTACGAGATCGCAAGTGTAAGTGTAAGTTCCTGCTACATCAATAACCAGCGTAACTGCCTGAATGTTTATGCAAGCGTGCAGACATGCAAACATTATAGTGTACAGGAGCAAGATGTCAATTTGTAGGATGGAGTTCCATGCCTGTTGCACTTGGTCAGTCAGTAGAGAGGTGGTAACTGCTGGTTGTGGATGACGCTGGAGTTGCCGTCAGATGATGTCCCATATGTGCTCAATTGGAGACAGATTAGGTGATCAAGAAGGACAAGGCAACATGTAGACACTCTGTAGCGCATGTTAGCTTACAACAGTGATATGTGGACGAGCGTTATCCTGTTGGAAAACACCCCTGCAATGGTGCTCATGCATGTCAGCACAGCCGGTCGAATCACCAGACTGACGTACAAATTTGCATTCAGGATGCGTGGGGTGGAGCATAAATCGAGGTGTACGTCCAGTGTGTTTAGGCTGCAGATGGATTGGTTGTAGACGCTCACATGGCCTCCATATAACCGACACACGACCATCTCTGAGGCTGAGGCAGAACTGGCTTTCATCGGAACGCACAACGGACCTCCCCTCCGCCCTTCAATGAGCACCCGCTTCACACCACTGAAGTTGCAAACAGATGTGGTTTGGGGACAGTGGAATGAATGCTAAGGGGTGTCTGGTTCGGAGCTGTGTGTCAAGTAACCGATTTGTAAGAGTCTGTTGTGTCACTGTGATGCCAGCTGCTGCTGAAGTTATCTCTGCGGACGCAGCACAATGGAAACGCTGGTCTCCCTTCTCGGTAGTGCACGTGGCCGTCTGGAGCGCGGTCGTCATGCGACTGTTCATTATCGTGACCACAGCAGCCAACAATCATGTACAATGTCTACATCGCTGGAGTATCACAGAAGCCCTATTACACGACCTCGTTCAAACTCAGTATATGTTGATAATGGCGTATTTATCGCCTTAAAGGCATTCTTGACTAACATCAACTCACCACGTCCAGTCTCGTGTATTTAAAACAAACCTGATGTACAGCCTCATAGCGGCGTTAGTAGCGCCAATCTTATGCGACTGCTGCGTGGCCTGAGGCACCTTGTCAAGGTCCGTACAGCTCCCCCCCGTCGGAGGTCCGAGTCTTCCATCGGGCATGGGTGTGTGTGTTGTTCATACCCCAAGTTAGTTTAAGTAAGCTTAAGTAGAGTGTAGGCTTAGGAACCGATGCCCAAAGTATTTTCGTCCCATAAGACCTTACCACAAATGTCCAATCTTTTCTTATGCGACTGGCTCGAAGTTCGAGTAGACATCATGGCTCAAATGGCTCTGAGCACTATGGGACTTAACTTCTGAGGTCGTAAGTCCCCTAGAACTTAGAACTACTTAAACCTAACTAACCTAAGGACATCACACACATCCATGCCCGAGGCAGGATTCGAACCTGCGACTGTAGCGGTCGCGCGGTTCCAGACTGTAGCGACTAGAGCCGCTCGGCTACTCCAGCCGGCAGTAGACAACATGTTTCAGATGTAGAAACACGCTGTTCAACTTTCATTTACGTCGCATAACTCTATTTCATTGCAATTTTTTCCGTCAGCGTATATATAAAAATGTGAAAATAATTTAATAATAATATTTAAGGTATGGGTTTTTATTTTTCACTTTATATCTCTACAATCCCGTATACATAAATTTTCAAGTTTGTACCTCATTAACAATGTAGAATACCTTAAACCTCTGCTCAAAACATGCTGAAAATCAATATTATTAGAAAAATGTAGCACGTCGATGTTCTACACAATGTGAACTTATATACAGCATTACTAAAACTATATGCATTTGGCGATTATAAACATTTCCAAGACTCATAACTTACGCAGAGTACTCCAAAACATTAAATTTCGTATTAAAACTTCTGGGAGAAAATACATTTCAGTTATCTCTGCTCTGTCCCCGTAGCTGAGTGGTCATTAAGGCTGACTGTCAAGTGGACGACCCGGGTT
The DNA here is from genome assembly GCF_021461395.2 of Schistocerca americana. NCBI lineage: Eukaryota > Metazoa > Arthropoda > Insecta > Orthoptera > Acrididae > Schistocerca > Schistocerca americana. Next base: position 106,290,613 of record NC_060124.1, read on the forward strand.
CGATTCCTTGTGCTGCCAGGAATTTTTCCAGTTTTCCTTTGTGGGAGTACTGGAAGGGGATGCAACTGGCCTCGTGAGGCCAGTTGAGGAGCTACTTAATTAAGAAGTAGCAACTCACCTTAACTGACAACGCCGAGAGATCGGTATGCTGGACCCTTGACGCTCAATACAGTATCCAGTAATGCCACTGACAGAAGATGACACGGTGCTCGGACGATGCCGACGGGCTAGTGAGGGCCTGTGGATGGAGATGTGCCTTATTCACAGACCTTCCATATTTATTTCAAGAGATTTTTCGTATGAAATTTGGCTTCATTCTTGGCAGGCGACACACTAGAGTGTGGTATTCACGGCGATATCCCCTGCGCTTGCTGTGCTATAATGACAGATGATGGTTGGAAGGCGATGTAGCGTCGTCGGGGCTGTCACGTCTCCAGAAGATGGCGACTAGCGGCCAGCGGCAGGGAGTCGACAGGCACTGGGAGACTCGAACAGACATTCCCCCAGGCGGGCCGTAGATGAGCCTGAAATGAAAATAAACGGGCGCCCTTATACTATAATAATCGACTTACAAAGACTTCTCAATCATCTCTTTTACTGTTAAGTGATAAAATGGAATCTTTTAAGAGTTTCGATCATGAAATTAAGCTATAGGTCCATAATGCCCTCACCAGACACTTTGGCTTCTTGGACGAACAACAAAATATCGGTGTTGATGACGAAGAAATGGGCAAGGGAACCAGGAACAAGGTAAACAAAATTTTTGGTCTGGTCAGTTAAGATTATAATATGCCAACGCAGATATACCATAACGCTGTCTTAAATTAGATCATGGGAGACTGCGCGATTTCTTGGACACACAGAACTTTGCTCGTAACACCAGCACGGATACATAACGGGGTGCAAAGTGGGATTCTTTTTGGGTTGACGGGAGCTTTTCTGTGTCGATACAGGCATTGCAAGTAATACACAGAATGTGTTCATCTGATCTCCAGATACTGAAAAAAGTGGCGATGTATTGGCTGAATAAAAAACAATACCATGAAGTGCTACAGTTAATAGGAAGACGGGCCGAAAGCGAAGCAATAAATTCAAAATCAGATCGTCAACCTACGACGGAAACGATGAGTTGATGTCCAAACAGTGAGGCGCAGCTATGGTTTTCTGTCAGATATAAAACAAAGACTCTGGACAATTCACCTGATCCCGCGAAGAGGCCTCAAATACTTCCTGATCGCTCATGGGCCATACATCGCTCACTGGCATTGTATTGCTAAAAGACAGACCTCCGAATGTTCCTGTGGTGACATGTGACAGACGAGAACTGAAGTTACTATAATAGTAGTGGACATAAATTTCGAAATATGTGCATTTAGTTTCGTAGAGGAACTCGCATATTATTCGATTCTTCAGAAGATCTAGGTAGTATTTCTGGGGTATTCTTCTCTGTAGCCAGTATAATGATGTTTATCTTGTAGTTAATAACAATAACCTCTCATAACAACCACATTTCATTTTTATTAGTCGAACATGTTTTATCTACAAGTTCTAGGCACTTTGAACCGACAGACATACACTGATGAGCCAAAAGATTGTAACGACCCGTTTAATAAAGATATGGTCCACCTTTCGAACACAGCGATCCTGCGCAACCTGGATTGGACAAGTCCTTGGTAGGAGTACGGAAGTATGTGGCACCTGATGTCTACGCACAGCCTCCACCCCCAGCCAATAGTGCACCAAAGTCTTCCATTGACCTCAGATTAGGACATCCCTTGTGGTAAATATATCATTACAGAGTCTACTATCATCTTCTTCAAACCACTGTGGCGTGATTCTGGCCTTGTGTGAAGTCCAGTTATCCTGCTGGAATACCTTCGCTGTCTGAGAAGACAGGTGGGGAAGACAGTGATGAAGTTCACGTAGTTTACAGCTGCCTTAGTGACTACGTTTACTACCAAAGGTCCCATGGAAGGCTGAGTGAATGGTCCTCCAGCACGATACGTCACACCGGCCTGCGCCTGTGGCCTTGCGCACGCTTCCAACGTCCATTGTCCTGGATGAAGGCACAGCCAAGCACGACCATCGATTTCATACTGCTCGAAATCTGTTTAATTCCAACTGACGTTTCCCTTGACCCACGGTACAATCTGATGTTACTATAATAGTAGTGGACACAAATTTCATAGTACGTGTATTTATTTTCGTAGTGGAAATAGCATATTATTCGCTTCTCCAGAAGATCTTGGTAGTATTTATGGGGTATTCTTCTATATGACCAGTATAATTCCCACTTTCCCGGGTTACCAGCGATAAGAATGTGGCCATTGTCAATGTCGTTTATGTCAATGGATTTCCTCATTAAGGCCATAACGTCACTAAAATTATCCGCCAAGCGCCTCAACTCGGCCTTTCCTTATAGCATCATTTCCCGCAACGCGACCAGTACGCATTCTCTCATTCGGTGGGCCTGTCTATAATACACTGACGGTATAAAGCCGCGACACCAAAAAACGATTAATGAAACCTTGGGTCATTCCATGCCAAGTGGTCTAAACCTTCCCACCATCATGTCTCCACTTTTCTTCAAATTTTATCTGTAGCACTAGTCATGTGCTAAATTAAGTTTCTCAAGATTTCAAGCCTCTAGCTGCAATACTTGCTGATCTACACCCCCTTGTCTGAAGGGTAGTAAGTTCGCATGCGCGCGACATCAGACAAAATGCCATTTTTGGGGTCTCATAAAATTGACACCAATTCATAAGAATGGTTAGTAAGATGAGACCCTGTACAGTTTTTTGTGCTGATTCAAACGAAATTAATTATAAGATTACTGATGCAAAATCCGGTCAAACAAGTCGACTCAAAGTGTACCCCTAATTCTGTCGTGACTTAATGCGACAAATTTTGACCAATATTCAGACTGCAATAATTTCCTTGCAGATAAAGATATGGACTTGAACTTTTTACCAAGTCTTATCTTTGTGCTGGACATAATACAGCTGGATTTCCAACTACCCAGGCTTTATAGTCGCCTTGCAAAATCTCTTCAAATTTGGCAGTGTCAGCGCAAATGGCTTTATTTACCAAAGTTCAAAGCCCATTACTACAAAATAGTCAGCCTGGATTTAATTGTGAATAGTATCATCTGAAAGAGAAACTCTTGCTCTACAAGATGGATATATTTTTCTTTTGCAACGCTTCCATTAAGTGCTTATTTACTCAGGTCAAAGTATCTTATATTTTGTGTGCGCAGTGCCCTGCGTTGGTCCATGATGGCTGAGCCATTACTGGTTATCACAATAAAACCAGCATCCCCATCGCCATAGGGGCCACGCCCGATAGCCATGCAGTAACAGCCACGGGTGGGTATCTTTACTGCAGGTTCCCAAGCCTGATTACAGGGTGTCTTTACCACAGGATCCCAAGCCTGATTGTGGGTTTCTTTATGCAGGTTCCCAAGCCTGTCTTCCTCAGTTACTTCATCATTCTGGAAGCATCGTTGATTTGCAAGAGAATGCTTTCAGGAAAACTGTATTGCCGACCAGATGATGTCACTGATGGAGCTGGAATAACACCAATGATAAGTTGTTCTGGAATCCAGCAAGTATCACGTCTTAAGGGCCAATAAAATGAACTTGCAGGACCATGAGGATGCATAAAGCTTATGAAAGCATCTTTCTGTTCGACTGAGATTTCAACGATGTTTCCAATCCACCATTTCTTTTCATAAATGCAAGCAACATACTGCCCAGGCTGAAGATCCATGACTTGAACTACTACTTCAGCAGCACTAATTTTGGCCAAAAAAGATGTCGCATCATTAGAAACTCTACTGACCTTAATTGTCGTCATATCAATGGGCAAAAAATGGTGGTTTTCTCTTGTGCCAGCTAGAGTGTGCCCTTGCAGGAATCTTTCTTCTTGAGAAGCTTTTTCTTCTTCAACTTCCTCTTTGCTGATGAAAAAGAATTTGATTCCATTGATATTATCATTGCAGAAGTTGAAAAGATCTTTGGGTGTTAGAATCTGGTTTTCATATGGACGTTGCAAACTTGCTCTTGCTGCCAACCGTTTTGTTGTGCCTCCAATGCCATCACAAGGCGACTTTCCATGGCTTGTTCCAAAGAAATTCCATTCTGCTGTTATTTCAAAATCTTCTTTGTGATAGCATAAGTTGAGAAAATTCTTGAAATTCTTATATTGTGCAGCTGAACCATCACTGAAGTAGTGGATGTGGCTTATTTTGGAAAATTGCATCTTCAGGTAATTGATTACTTTTCCAATGTAAACATGGACAGTAATCGTATCGTGTCGAAGGCAGTCACTAATAACACAAAGATTCACACATTGCACCTCTTCGTTTTCACAGTAGTAGACTACAAATGGATGAACTGTTGCTTGACTGTTTTCCCAGTGAAAGCCTTGCACTGCATCTTGAACAATAAATGAATAGTTTTCAGCAAAATCCATTAGTATTATGAATTCGCCTTCTTTCAAATCAGTTTTGAGAGCTTTCAGGTGCTGGCTTTGATGCTTGGCAATGTAGTGATGACAAGACAGGTTCCAAATTTTTGCTGCAATATCTTCAACATACTCTTCTGTTGAAAGCTGCTTTGTTTCTAAAGTATCCCTGTCGGTATGAATCCATTGTTTGTACTCAATCAGTTCTTCAGGGTCATTATCTTCAAAATATGTTGCAATAACTGCTTCTACACCTTCTGGACCAGGGCAGTTTTCACAACGATGAAGCATACAATCCTTGTTTTCCAAGCTGCAAACAGCTTTGCTAAGAATTTCCTTGTAGTCTTCATTGATTGATGCACCAGTGAGCATAAGCTTGACATTTTGGTGTATTGTACAGACACAAACTGAGTGCATTCCAGCAGAGCCAACTGTAACACACCATTTTGGTCTAAGCTCGCAAAACTTTGAGAAGCCAATTTCTGGTCCATTTTGCTTCTGATAAGACACGTACATTTCCTTCAAATTGCAAAGCAACAACCGCTTTTGCTTGTACACCTTTGTTCCTGAAATTCTCACAGGCACACAGTCTTTCTTCCCTGGACAAAGTCTGCTGAATTCGTCATCTTGAAAAAAGTCATGTACTTTCTGGACAACTTCATCTGAAAGCTTCCTTCCTTGCCGATTTGCTGGAAAAGCTAGAACACCTTGCTCATTCTTCAGTTTTCTCGCTTGCTTTACCATTCTTTCTGATACATTAAATGCTGTTGTCGTATCTTTAATTGTCCAGCTTCTTGGAACCAAGGTCAATATTTGAACTTTTGTCCTACGATTTGACACTTTACATTTTTCTTTCAACTCTTCTATAAGATTATCAAGATCTGCACAATTATTGCATGGGCGACTTTTACTTGAACTTGGCTGTTCATCGTAATTGATTCCTACAGCAGCAGCAATTTGATTCCCAATTAAACTTTGTGCATCCAAGATCTTTCTTTTTGCATAGCTTTGCTTATCTCTTTTACTTAGTTGTCTTCTTTTCAATGGTGAAGCACCAATAAATGATAAACTTTTGTTGATGGCTGGTTCAGTTTCATCCGTTGTGAAATCTTGTTCAGATTGGGTTGATAGTGATGATGAATCTTCTAGCTTTTGGTTCAGTGCCGACATGCAGCGAGGGCAAAGCTTCTGACCAGGTTTTATATCAATCACTTCTTTTTTCTTTAACAGGCAAAGTTTGGCAGCTGTTTCATTATCAAGCAGTCTAAGTCCAGCTTTTACATTGTGATTCCTCTTCTTGAATGGATTGCAACATTTCTTTTGCATCGCTTGATATTCATGTAGGAAGAGGGCTTCATGGTGGAAGCAAATGATGGAATTTTCGTCAAGTTTGGCTTCTGAACGCGAAACAAGCAATTTCTGGTCACATTCTGTGAAATCACTAAACGCTTTGAATCCAGTCTTCTTAGCATAGAAGATAACATGGCACTTCGATGCAGCAGCATCTTTTCCAATTGAACAGGGGGCCAACGATTCTTCTTCTTCATTAACTTCTGACATCTCTCACTGGCCAATCACTGAATAAAACACGAATGAAATATCCAATTATATCAGTAATTCTAAGCGACTATTAAGATTCAAATTCCTAGAAATGAAGAAAAATTAGTGCATCGCGCATACAAAATATAACAACTTTGATGTGAGTTAATGAGTACTTAATGGTCGCGTTGCAAAAAAAACAAATGTCAGTCTTGTAGAGCAAGAGTTTCTCTTTTAGGTGATACTATTCACAAGCAGATTCAGGCCAACTATTTTTTAGTAATTGGCTTGAAACTTTGGTAAATTTTACCGTTTGTGCTGACACTGCCTAATTTGAAGAGATACTGCAGGGCGACCATATGGCCTGGATCATTGCAAATCCGGCTGCATTATGTCTAGCACAAGCATGAAGCTTGGCCAAAAGTTCAAGTCCATATCTTCAACTGCAAGGAAATCATTGCAGTCTTAATATTGGTCAAAATTTGTCGCGTTGTGTCACGACAAATTTTGAAGTATACTTTGAGTCGAGTTATTTGACCGGGGTTTGCATGAGTAATGTTATACATAATTTCGTTGGAATCAGCAAAAAAAACTGTACAGGGTCGCATCTTACTAACCATTCTTATGAATTAGTTTCGATTTTATTAGACTCCAAATATGACATTTTTTTTATGTTGCATGCACACGGACTAAGTACACTTCAGACAAGGGGGTCTAGATCAGCAGCTATTGCAGCTAGAGGCCTGAAATCTTGGGAAACTTACTTCAACACTTGACTAAAGCTACAGTTAAAATTTGACGAAAATTGGAGACCATGATGGTGGGAACTTTTTTCAGTTTTAGACCACTTGGTGTGGAATGACCCCCTTGAGAATATATTTGAATGGGTAACTTGTTTAAGGGGCTCCAGAACGCCCTATACTTGCAATGTGAAAATAACGCTTATAAATTACATCTTTCCTCACAAAGTATTTGAGGTAGGAAGTTGAACTTTTTACAGATTATGTATTGGAATATGGGCTACAACTTAACACAGGGATTTTACAAAATTTTAGTTCAGTTATTAAAGATGACTTTTTTCAATTGTAATGAAAATTCACAACATTTTTTTGCAATTTTTTATTTATATATTCAAAAATCTACAGTTTTTTGGAAAAACGCTGTGTTAAATTATGCAGAAGGTACTGTGTAACATTTAATGAAAGTTTGAAACAAATATGTTTGGAAGATCCTTAGAAAACATGTAATTAGTATGAGAAAATAAAAGTTTTGGGAATTGAGCGACAAAGATTGGATTAACTTTTTAGTGCATTCCAGGTCCATAGGATGGATTATCTTCATCCTCTGCAAACTCCTCCTCCAGCTTCCTCTTGTTCCTCCTCCTGTTTACTCTTGCTTGTATTTCTAGACTCTTTACAGCCCTGTCTGCAGCCCGAAGGCGTTCCTTGTCTAAAGCAAGCATCGCTCGTTGTTGTGTTCGTAGATTTTGCTACCATTTTCTTCAGTTGCAGTTACTGCAACACTGTTCCAAAAGGTGGTCATGTATGAACACTTATCACATTTCAGTTGTATTTCACTAGCAAGTCCTACGTGCTTTATTATGGAGAGTTCCAGACCAACTTCACTACAATGAATACATCTTACACAGTTTGAAAAAAATCCTTTGAGAACCGGCATATCAAATATTTCATTCACATCCGATTCGCCCATAAAACATTCATAGTTTTCACTCATTGAACCAAGCTTCTTCTGTGAAGTATTTCTTTCCCACTTTGACTGCTATGGGCAGGTGTACTTGAGAGGTTAGGTTCACTCACTTGGTTATCGTCTTTATTGTTTACAGTAATAACACATACCTTTGGCTTTCCAACATTTCTCCTTTTCTTAAAAGCATTCAGAGGATTTCTAATAACTTTACTTTTACTCATTATTATACTTCAACAAAACAGAGACTCAAGAAACAGAATTAATTACGAATATTTTCGAGATAACGACAGAGTAAATAAACATGAAACAATCGACAATCACACCAGCGATACATATTGAACCATCACAGGTTAGCCACAACACATACTTTATCTCACATCACTAAAATGTACCTGATGAACACGGACGTTAATAATAACACCATTTGACAGCAGTTTAACAGCGCCACAGTGGGTCACGCCCATGTAGAACACATTTAAAAAAAAATTTAAAAATAGTTGTAGTCTTCGGAATTGAATAAATTATATATCTATTAAAAGGTAATAGTCTGCAGATTCAGAAAACGCAAAAAAGTAAAAATTGAACTTTTCATGATTTTGAGCCTTTCCGGAGCCACTTAAGGGATTGACATAGCAAGATCACAGGTTAATGTAAGCTCGATATAAACATTCAAAATATGAAATTCTCCTACATTTATAGCCAGCGTAACCCTCAGAATACTGAATGCAAGCATGCAGAATGCGAACGTGCATGCATTTATTGTACACATGGCGGATTTCAGTTTGTGGGATGGAGTTCCACGCCTGTTGCACTGAGTCGGTTTGTGGATGACTCTACAAATGTCGTCCGATGGAGCCCCACATGTGCTCAATGGGGATAGGTCTGGTGATCGAGCAGGACAAAGTAACATGTCGACACTGCTCAGAGCATATTTGATTACAATAGCGGTATTTTTGCGAACTTTGTCCAGTTGGACAACACCTCCTAGAAGGCTCTTCATGAATGGCAGCTCAGCAGGTCGAATCACCTGATTGACGTACAACTGTGTAGTCAGGGTTGTTGGAATAACCTGTAATTGCTACTGCCGTCATACGAAATTGCACCTCACGCCACTCCAGATGTAGATCCAGTGTTATAGCACGCAGAGAGACCGGTTCAGGTGCTCACCTAGCTCCATTCTAACCAACACACTGCTAGGAGAGAACACAACACTTCCACTACGCCCGCCAGTGAGCTCTCATTTGGCACCACTGAAGTCGCAAATGATGGTGGCTTGGCGTCAGTGAAATGCACGCTACAGGGCGTCTGGCTCCGAGCTGACCTCGTAGGACTCGATTTGTAGCAGGAAGTTGTGTCACTTCGGTGCCAACCGCGGCTCCAATTGCTGCTCTAGATGCACTACGATGTGACACACGTCGAGCACTACGGTCTTTCATCTAGGCAGTCGCACGTTGTCGTCAGGAGCCTTTCTTCGTGTAACCGTGCAAAAACATGGTTCTAATGACTCTGAGAACTATGGGACTTAACATCTGAGGTCATCAGTCCCCTAGAACTTAGAACTAACTTAAGGACATAACACACATCCATGATCGATGCAGGATTCGAACCTGTGACCGTAGCGGTCACGTTGTTCCAGACTGAAGAGTCTAGGACCGCTCGGCCACAACGACCGGCTGTGACCGTAAGTTTTATCACCGATGCCAACAAACATGTACAGTGGCTACACTCCTGCCAAGTATTTCTGGAGTATCCCGGAAGGAATTTTCAGTTTCTCTTAGCCCTATTACACGACTATTTTTGAATCTCACTGTGGTATTGATAATGCCGTCTTTGTCGACTTGAAAACATTTTTGACTAACATCAACTATCATACTGAATCTCAAAGGTAACTAACGCTCACGACCGTTACAGCGTGTATTTAAAGCAAACCTGATATGCATCCTCATTGTGGCGCTACTAGCGCGAGTCTTATCTGAGTGACACGAAATTTGAACAGAAATCATCTTTCAGATGCAGAAACACACTTACCAACTTTCGTTTATGCTCTGTGTTTAAAGTAGAAGAATAATACAAGTCGCAAGTCCAGGGAATGGCTTAAAATCAGGGCGAAATTTACCTTTACAAAGAAATATTGCTCTCAGGACCCTCTAGATTACAGTATCTTTCTTAGAATGGATAATTAAACTTTTGAAACGTTGTTAAGGCTCTCGTAAAAGAGCACAGATGCCAATAACATCTGGTCTTATCTACCCTTGGGAATGTCGAACAAGCCAGTGCACGTACCTACAAATGATATCAATTTAATCTTAATGTAATACTACTTCTGAAGCAGAGAGTGGTTTAAAATGTGAGCGATATATACTGCTGCACTAGTGGCAGTCCTCGTCAATGGAAAGGGAAATTTTATCAAAATTCAATGAAGGAGCGGTTGGGCGATGAAATCTGCGGCTGCTGGCAGAGTGTGGTAACAGTTGACAGCCAGCGGGCCAGGCAAGGTAAACATGGAACTCGCAGGCACGGAGCTCCGACGGTGGTATTGCACACATGATTTGTTTTGAGTGGAGCAAGAACGAGGCAGGAAAGTGAAGTGTTGCTTTAAGTTATTGTGATTTATGAGGCGGGGCATTAAACCAGAGCCAAGAGTGGCTGACGTGTGGGAATTTAACCAGGCCATAGTTTCTGTCTCTATCTGACACTACATCAAAAGAACTCCGTCTTCAGGCCACGAGTGGCCTACCTGGACCATCCTACCGCCGTGTCCTCCTCAATTGAGGATGCAGATAGGAGGGGCGTGGGGTCAGCACACCGCTCTCCCAGTCGTTATTATGGTATTCTTGACCGAAGCCGCTACTATTATGTTGAGTAGCTCCTCAATTAGCATCACGAGACTGAGTGCACCCCAAAAAATGGCAACAGCGCATGGTGAACTGGATGGTCACCCATCCAAGTGTCGACCACTCCCGACAGCGCTGAACTTCGGTGATCTCACGGCAACCGGTGCATCCACTGCGGCAAGGCCGTTGTCGACACTACATCAAAAGCGAGGGAGAAACCAATATAAATACACGGGCAATTTTAGTTTGGGACAGAGTGTGCCAGGTCAGTCAAGCATCGGGACGGACCTGTGCTGGTCTTCGTTTATAGGGGCCAGTCTGGCAGCAATAAGTATTGTGCATAAACTTGTATTCTGTTTTCTATGTACCTGTTCGGGCTATATTCCGCCTCCGGGGACACAACACCAGGGCGGGACGGAATGGCAGCCTATAACTTCGAGAGTACACGATCTGCCTGAAAGAGGGCAGTGACAGCTATCTGCAGCAGGTCCAGGATGGGCTCGGGTCTAATAGAATCTACGGGCCACGTTCGCTTCCCACCTGGCGTACTAGGGTCCGGGCGAGGAGTACGCTGAGGGAGGTGCAGCAGCGCTGCGACAGCGCCAGAGACGGCGGCGGGTGTTACCATCCGGCAAGCACCACCAGCAGCAAGTTGCGGCACAGCATCCAGGAGGGCGCGGGTTCCAGTCTGGTCCTGTCGTGGGAGCAGTGCGGCCCTAGGGCCACAGGTGACCAGTACACCCACCTTCGTCCCATGGTCCGGCAGAGCTGGTCAAACGGGCGGCAAGGACCAGGGACTGTAGCAGTCTCCAGAATCGCGGGCAGTAGCGTGATGCCAGTTGCAATATATGGGCGGGTGGCGACCAGGAGAGTCCGGCCGACTTCTAGCAGGGCGGCCTTGATGAGGGCAGCAGCGGTGTCGGCATACGTGGAGTCTGCTGAGCCAGCTGGATTCGCAGGAGAGCGCGCTTCACCCATCGAGTACTGCAATGTATCGGAATAAACAAATGTTACCGAACTCCACTGTAGCACTCTGCAATGCCCACATGACGCTCTTGAACTTACTCGGCCTCCTGACAAAATACGGTACGGTGGGTCCCAGCTTCAGCTCTGCAGCTCTGCAATCCGCAGTCTCAGGTTCGACCCCCTGATCCCGCAACACTACATGTTGTTGTTGTGGTCTTCGGTCCTGAGATTGGTTTGATGCAGCTCTCCACGCTACTCTATGCTGTGCAAGCTTTTTCATCTACCAGTACCTACTGCAGCCTACATCTTTTTGAATCTGCTTAGTGTATTCATCTCTTGGTCTCCCTCTACGATTTTTACCCTCCGCGCTGCCCTCCAAAACTAAATTGGAGATCCCTTGATGCTTCAGAACATGTCCTACCAATCGATCCCTTCTTTTAGTCAAGTTGTGCCACAAACTCCTCTTCTCCCAATTCTATTCAATACCTACACATTAGTTTTGTGATCTACCCATCTAATCTCCAGCATTCTTCTGTAGCACCACATTTCGAAAGCTTCTATTCTCTTCTTGTCCAAACTATTTATCATCCATGTTTCACTTCCATACATGGCTACACTCCATACAAACACTTTCAGAAACGACTTCCTGACGTTTAAATCTATACTCGATGTTAACAAATTTTTCTTCTTCAGAAACGTTTTCCTTGCCGTTGCCAGTCTACATCCTCTCTACTTCGACCATCATCAGTTATTTTGCTCCCCAAATAGCAAAATTCCTTTACTACTTTAAGAGTCTCATTTCCTAATCTAATTCCCTCAGCATCACCCAACTTAATTCGATTACATTCCATTATCCTCGTTCTGCTTTTCTTGATGTTCATCTTATACCTTCCTTTCAAGACACTGTCCATTCCGTTCAACTGCTCTTCCAAGTCCTTTGCTGTCTGTGACAGAATTACAATGCCATCGGCGAACCTCAAAGTTTTTATTTCTTCTCCATGGATTTTAATACCTACTCCGAACTTTTCTTTTGTTTCCTTTACGGCTTACTCAATATACAGATTGAATAGCATCGGAGAGAGGCTGCAACCCTGTCTCACTCCCTTCCCAACCACTGCTTCCCTTTCATGCCCCTCGACTCTTATAACTGCCATCTGGTTTCTGTACATATTGTAAATAGCCTTTCGCTCCCTGTATTTTAACCCTGCCACCTTCAGAATTTGAAAGAGAGTATTCCAGTCAACATTGTCAAAATCTTTCTCTAAGTCTACAAATGCTACAAACGTAGGTTTGCCTTTCCTTAATCTTTCTTCTAAGATGATTACATAAGATTCCTGCGGATAGACAGTGATACGTTTAATATCTTGTTTAGGGTTACTTTGTTCTCACACTGAAAGAGAAGACAAATATGCATAAAATAAATTCATTAAAATCCCACAATGTATATATATAAAACTGGGTCAGATGTATAACTGGGACAGATGTGCTACCTACGCTATTTTGGTAAGTGTTATTGCTATTTGTTTTTATCCTTGATCGTACTTTCCATAGTTGCGGTAAGTAATGGTACAGTGCGATAAATTGTAAAAAAAATTTTTTTCACTAAATATATGCGGTGATACTTCAATACCAACAGCGTTTCGCATCTTGTCATACATTCTGTCAATCAGAATTTATCTAAAACAAGTGAAATACAGTCTCTGATAGACACACCAAACGGTACTCTGAACAGTCAAATGTTTGGCAAAGGTAATACAGTTTGACAAACTCTTTTATCGTGTACTGGGGCCTTTAAGCTTGGCGGCTTCCTGCGGTGGCGCATCGCCAATGGATGGACTGCCCGTACATGTATTCGACACCAACGGCAATGCATACGAGGCAGTAGGGAAACTGGTTAAAGGAGGTAGGCAACGAACGGGCAACAACTTGAAGTCTTCTTCAAATTGGTGATCCCAGGACGCGAGTTTTGGAATTCACAAATGTTCAGCGTGGGGCGTGGCCGCTGCATGGGTACAAGGAACCCAGTGGGGCAGTTGTAGTCTTTTCCTGACCGAGATGACAGCAATTCCCGATGAGATGCAGACAGGGGCTTCCATATCACAATAATAGCGTTACAGGATGCTCTAGTGACTGACAGTGGCTTTTTGGTCCTTCGAGCGATGCTGTACACAGAAAAGTACAGACTGTGCATTCAGTGTAGCGAATTACCAGAAATATTAAACAAGGAAGCTTCGCACGTACAGTGATGCGAGTTGAGGTTATTCCACGTTGGCACTGCGTGCAATTGTTTTTTGTCAGCAAACACCATATTGATGATCTTGTTAATTTTACACTGTATGTGTGACTGATGTTGAATTTTATTGTATTACTGTTACGCGGTGATGGTTCAAATGGCTCTGAGCACTATGGGACTTAACAGCTGAGGTCATCAGTCCCCTTAAACTTAGAACTACTTAAACCTAACTAACCTAAGGACATCACACACATCCATGCCCGAGGCAGGATTCGAACCTGTGACCGTAGCAGTCGCGCGGTTCCAGACTGTAGCGCCTAGAACCACTTGGCCACCGCGGCCGGCCTTACGCGGTGAGCGTGATTGATTTTGTATGGGACATTCTTCCACTATACAGAAAATTTTCTTCTTATTATTAGACCATCACTGCGAGCTTCACTTATTTTGTATTTGCCATTTTACAGAAAATAGTAGTAGGGAAATCTTCATAGATAGTATTGTAGATAGTTTATTATTGCGTTGTTTCGGCAAATTCTTGGTGATGGTGGTGTTGATATATCTAGATTTCGTTTATTTCTAACGTAAGTAAACACTTACTAACGCATAGAGTTGTCCTATGATTTTTTGACTTGTTATAAGTGGTTATTTGTCGAACCTATATTCATTTGTTCATTTGGTAACTGTAGCTAAAGCACATTTATTGCGAACTGCTATTATTTTTGATCCAGATTTCCTTACTAGGACAATGTGTAGGTGCAAAGTGTGGTTAAATATTGCCATATGGTTCTGAAGGAACTTTCTCTTGTTATCGACTTCTTTCAAGGTCTGCCTTCACGAACCATAATCTGGCTATAGATTGCGATCAGATGTATTACTTAGTGTCAGTTGCCAACAAGGGTATCTTACGTTCAGTAAATTGTTTGCAAAATTGTGACTGCGCCTGCACAGCCCACAGCTCGAACGGTAATTAACCAAAAATAGGAATAAATTACTTACTTGGGAAAATAAATTTTCTCAGGTAAGTTATCGTTATTCTTGCAGATAAGACAAAGAGTTTATAGTATTACTTTAACGAAGCTCGTAGTTATGAAATAAAATTGTTTCTTGTGGTCTAATACACGACGGACGTTCAGTAAGCAGTGCAACACATTTTCTTCCTCGGCCAGTTTTCGTCGAAAAAATGCGAAATTCGTTGTGAGACTTAGTGGAATATTCCCGTTGTAGTTCCTATCGCCTCATGAAGTTCAGGTAGTTGGCAGCACTGTGTGGAGTCTGTAAAGGAGGTGCGTTCCAAGCAGAGAACTGTCATTGAGTTTCTTTTGGAGGAAAACCAGAGCATCAGAGATATTCATACACGCTAGTAAAATGTCTACAGATACTTAGCAGCTAACAAAGGCACGGTGACCCATTGGGCGAGCCGTCTGTCATCATCTCACCAAGGTCTCACAAACTTGTCCGGCAACAGACAGCTGTGACTCCTGCAGTGTTGGACCGTACACACACTCTCGCTCGAGGTGATCGACGGATCACAATGAAATACCTCGCTGCACTCTTGGTACCGCTGACGCACTCATCCACCAGTTCGGGTTCTGATAGGCGTGTGCACGCTGGCCTCCTCTCCGTCTAACAGAAGTTCATAAAGATCAACGATCCATGTGAAAGGAACTACTTTCTCGTTACAGGGCAGATCGTGTCATTTCTCTGTCGACCTTCGTCACAGGCGATGAAATATTGGTTCATCGCTTCTAAACGGAAACAAAATGGCAATCTAGTGAGTGGCGCTACATCACCTCTCCTCCGAAGAAGAAAGTGAAAGCCACACCCTCAGCCGATGAAGTTATGATGACTACCATCCTGGACTCTGAAGGAGTATTCTGCTTGATGTCCTCTCCCAAAGTGGAACGATCAACTCTGGAGCGCATTGCGTTACACTCAACAAATTGAAGAAACGACTTCAGAAAAATGTCAGCGAACTTCTCCACAACAACTCAAGGACTCACACAAGTCTGCACAATGGAAATGAGCAAAAAGAAAAAAAAAAAAAGAAAAAAAATCTTCATTGGACTTATTCCTTATCCACCCTACAGCCTGCGTCTCGCACCTTCAGACTTCCGTGTATTTAACTTGGCTTAGAGGATGCAGTATGAGGAAGCAGTATGAGGAGGATGGCGGGGTTCTTGACGCTGCAAGTCGTTGTCTCTGCCGTCAACGGGTGGAGTGGCACAATGCAAGTATACAGGCCCTACCAGTAAAGTGGTGTATGGCCCTCACACTGAACGGAAATTATGTTTAAATATAGGGTCTTTTAGCCAAAATAGTTGGTAATAAAATGTATTCAAATACTGAATAAAACCAGCTTGGTTTTAGAAGAGAAAGTGTTGCATTACTTATTGAACTCCCTTCGTAATCAGGTATGGAGAGTTTAAGGCATAACAGCACCGATAGTTAAAAGGTGTGGCCATAAAATTTAAATTACCATCTCGAAACAATAAAGTTACGTAATTACTTTTTGGTGTTTGTAGTTCTTATACAATCTTTGGTACCGTGTAGTAGCACGGCAATGGAGAAACCAACAGAAAATGGCACAGCACATTGACAAACTATCGTGCGCTAATTTGCTTTCGGCAATTACGGAAATGTTGCAGCTGTGTCAGACCAATGCATGGGAATATCGGTGACATTTGGATTATTCTGACACAGCTGTAGCATTTCCGCTGCTCTTGGAAATGAATTAATACACGATATCCCGATGCATGATGCATGACACATCTTTCGGATCTTCTAGCAGCGTGCTTGGAAACTGTGGCGCGGGGATTTCAGTGTGTACCATGACAAACGTTATGCACCTGCGAATAAACGAAATCAGTGAGGCAGTTCTGGGGAGGTAGTAAAATATTATTATCACCGTTTGTAGCAGCGTCACTACTAGTGAACTTTGTAAACACATTTTTTTAACTTTTTCCGACTTGTTTGTTGTGGTCCACCACAAATTACTCTGCTGTGTTAAACTTTTTATCTCAGAGTAGTAATTGCAGTGTACGTCCTCAATTACACTGACAGGAAAAAACCACATCAAAAAACAATTAATGTAGACTAATGAAATTTCAGGACTATATTTGTCTATGTGATATACTTAACTATTTAACAATCCAAGATCACAGGTTAACGTAGGTGCGCGATAATCCGTTGCAGATGTGCAAAGCTGCTACATTAAAAACCAGTCCAATCGCCAGAATGTTGAATACAAGCATGCAAACGTGCATGCATTGTCTTGTACAGGTGCCGAGACTCTAACTCAGAATGTTTCCTTCGCGGAAAGTGTTCTATGCAACTGAATTATCCGGACGCTACTCACGACTCACGCTCACAGTTTCAGTCCTTTAGAGAAAGGCGTCATGGATCAACCAAATGTTGCTGTAAGGTATATTAATCACACACAATCAGTGCCAGTGTTGTGACCATCGTCAGGTCACCGATTAACATTATATCAAATCAGAGGAGGTTTCTTCGGCCTCAAAGGCATATATTTTTCAGTTACAGTACCGGTCGCTTGTACATGCAATTATGTATTTGACCCCAAGGAACTTTCTTTCAACTTGATGTAGCTTTAATCCGCGATTTGATGATGTTCACTACACAGAAATCGATTGTCCGTGAGTAAATATGCGTTACAGTAGCTTATCGCGCTTCCTAATGCTCTTCAATACGTACAACGAAGTTGTGCAGCACTGCAGAAAAGAGTTTCAATTTTTCCAATAATTTCCCTTCACGTTGCGAAATTTAGACAATCTCTCCTTCATAGCTTGCGTCCTACCACTCCTGGAACAAAGGATGCCGCGTAGAAATGGCTAAGGCGCACGCTTCCCGTTGATACCGGAAAGAAATATTTTGAAAGTGACGGGGCAGATCCTAAGTCGTTTCTGGGTCTCGGGTTTGAGTTTAGGACCGGAATGTAGATTTAGCCTGACAGTATATTTTGAATCAGCGCACAGTTCATTGCATAGTGGAAGTTTCATTCCATTTAAACTAGTTTCTTCTGAACTAAGTGTCCACTGACTGTTTTACAGTATGTACTGTTATACCTATAATATTCTTCCAGGTTTATAAGGAAAGTTAAGGCGAAATGAATGAGAAACGTGAAGAAATCGAAAAATAAATTATTTTCGGAAGCACTGGCACAGCATACAGAAAACTCAAAACTGCCTTTTGTGAAATTGAAATCAATGACGTTAATTGTAAGAGTGGAATGGGAATTCCACTGTTAAATTCAGAAGAGAGAGCAGATAGATGGAAAGAGTACGCTGAAACCCTCTATGAGGGAGGGACTTGTCTAATGAGGTGATGGAAGAAGGAACAGGAGTCGACAGGGAAGAGGCAGGTGATCCAGTATTAGACACAAAATTTAAAAGAGCTTTAGACGATTTAGGATCGAATAAGGCAGAACGGATAGGTAACATTTCATCGGAATTTCTAAAGTCATTGGATTGATGCGTAGAACGTGTCACACTGCCTACGTATCATCAGAGAAACATCATCCACACAATTCCAAAGATAGCAAGAGATGACATGCGCGTGAATTGTTGCAAAACTAGTTCAACAGCACATGCATCCAAGTTGTTGACGAAAATAATATGCAACATAATGGAAAGAAAAATTGAAGATCTGTTAGATGACGATTAGTTTGGCTTTAGGAAGGGTAGAGGCACAAGAGAAGCAGTTCTGGTTTTGCATTTGATGACAGAAGTATAGGATATTCCGACGTGGAGAACGACTTCGACAATGTAAAATGGTGCAAGATGTTCGAAATTTTGGGAAAAATAGGGGTAAAGTATAGGGAAAGACGGATAATATACAGTATGTACAAGAACTAGACGGGGGAAATAAGAGTGGAAGACCAAGACCGGAGAGTTCGGATTGGAAAGGATGTAAGACAGGAATTTAGTCTTTCGTCTCTACTTTTCAGTCTGTACATCGAAGAGCCAATAATGGAAATAAAAGTAAGGTTCAGGAGCGGAATTAGAATTCAAGGTGAAAGGATATCAATGATACGATTCGTTGATGACTTTGCTATTCTGAGTGAGAGTGAAGAAGAATTACATGATCCGCTGAATGGAATGAACAATCTAAAGGGTACCGAATATGGATTGAGAGTAATTCGAAGAAACACGAAAGTGATGAGAAGTAGTAGAAATGAGAACAGGATTATGGTCACAAAGTAGATGAAGTTAAGGAATTCTACCACCTAGGCAGCAACACAACCAGTGTCGGACGGAGCTAGAAGGACATCAAAAGCAGACTACCACTGGCAAAAAGGGCGTTCCTGGCCATGAGAAGCTTGCTCGTATCCTACATAGCCCTTAATTTGAGGAAGAAATTTCTGAGAATGTACGTTTGGCTTCAAATGGCTCTGAGCACTATGGGACTTAACTTCTGTGGTCATCAGTCGCCTAGAACTTAGAAGTACTTAAACCTAACTGACCTAAGGACATCACACACATCCATGCCCGAGGCAGGATACGAACCTACGACCGTAGCGGTCGCGCGGTTCCAGACCGTAGCGCCTAGAACCGCTCAGCCACTCAGGCCGGTTGTAAGTTTGGACCACAACATTGTATGGTAGTGAAACATAGACTGTAGGAAAACTGGAACAGAAGAGAATGTAAGCATTTGAGATTTGGTGCTATAGACAAATGTTGAAAGTTAGGTGAGCTGATGAGTAAGGACTGATAAATTGGACTTTGCCACAGCATACTGCGTCCACAGAAGCACGGGCAGCAGTTGGCCCCAAAAGTGACACAACGTATGTTACAAATCGGTTACTTCAAGTACCTCAAGTTCAGCTACGAGCCAGACACCACAAACACCAAACCACAACCATTTGCGACTTCAGTGGTGTTAGAGGACAGGGTGGAGTCCAGTTGTGTTTTGCGATGAAAGCTGTTTCTGTCTCGGTGCCAGTTTACAGAAAGAGACGATTTGAGAGCCTGCAACCGACCTGTCTGTGCTAGACACACTGGACCTATACCTGGAGTTGTAGACTGGGAACGATATACGTAGCTCCGAGAACTATCCTCGACGTACATAGCAGAAGATGTACATGTGGACTTCAAAACGCTAATCACTCTTCATCGTAGACAAAGCTATTTTTATTGATTGCTGCACGACACTTCAAAGTGACACAACTTCATGATACTATTTTTCAACAAGTCTCTGTAAACTGTCGCTGGAATGTTTTACTCATCGTTCACTTCCTCGACGCCCTCGGAAGCTGAGTGGTCAGCGCGATGGAATGACATACCTAGCGGCCCGGGTTCGATTCCCGGCTGGGTCGGAGAATTTCTCCGCTCAGCGAATGGGTGTTGTGTTGTCCTTATCAACATCATTTCATCCCCATCGACACGCAAGTCGCCAAAGTTGAGTCAACTCGAAAAACTTGCACCAGGCAAACTGTCTACCTGACGGGAGGCCCTCGCTATACGGCATTTCCATTTCCAATTCCTCGACAATAGAAATCTGCTCCTTCGTCACGGAGCCGTTCGAGATCCGCTGAGTGGACATCGTCACCGTCATAAAATCTGCCGCTGCTGCGAATTAGTTCCACTACTGCCTGGACATTGTCGTCAGTGTGTCAGTGGTCGATGTAGATGGGCATCCTTTCCGATCAGCATCATTGACGCCTGTGCAGCATTGGTCAGGTTGTTTGCACCATTTCAGTACGGCTGAAAGAGACATTGCCTTTGATTCATATATCACCAGAATTTATCGGTTAAGCTACGTGCAATTTAGACGTTTTGGTCACAAGAATGGTACTGTCCCGCATACTTCATCTTTGGAATACGTTTTCCAGCTGAGGGCGCTATTTCACTCCCACACTGCGATGGACTGTTAACCGTACCGGGCAGAACAGTGTCTGCAGGTAGCCAAGAACATAGACATTCTGTCTTCTGACAATGCACCACCGTTGTCCTACGTGGTACGACAGGTGTAACTTCACTTAAATTCCAGGGACAAGTATTTGGATATGGTTCAAATGGTTCAAATGGCTCTGAGCACTATGGGACTCAACCGCTGAGGTCATTAGTCCCCTAGAACTTAGAACTAGTTAAACCGAACTAACCTAAGGACATCACACACATCCATGCCCGAGGCAGGATTCGAACCTGCGACCGTAGTATTTGGATATGTTTCTGCTCAAGGTCCGAGCTACAAAAAACGCGTCAGAAAGCCTGTATAACGTGTGCTATAAGACTAGACGAAAACTGACGAACATCAACGTTCTTACAACATAGCACACCTCTACATCGACCACAGATATCATAACTTCGAGGAGATACTTCACTGAATGACGAAGCACAAAGTACGTCGTGCACCAGCTTTTTTAGTCGCAGAACATAAAAATTTCGTCCAACTACAGCTGTAATACATATAAACTAACGGATGATACAATCGGCCAAATACGAAAACCAGATTTTGGATTTGAGAGTGTTACCATCATGTATCCAAGATAGTAGGAGTCAGTAACAATAAAAATAAGACAATACATACGTCGGACTCAAACCTACTTACCCTCGGACTCTGTTCAGTACAATGTCTCCAATCTGTTCCATGAAAAATTAGTTACATGTGAAACCTTGTTTTCACCGTATACATCGCAGTTACTCGATACCTGATTGTAACAGCCAGTTCATTTTCTTTCTGAAACGAATAATGGTTGTGACGCGAGACAACATAGTTCATCTCAAGCAGAATAAGCGCTATTATACTTAGAACAGAGGACTTTAAAGCAGAGGTGTATAATATTCCAAGTTTAGAACTGTGTTTGTAGCATGCATGCGGTGGTCATACTAAACGATGAAACCAAAGTCATGTTTTCTTTTGTAGAAATGATATATAACGCTAGAAAAACATGTTCAAACTCATTTTAGCAGAAATGTTCTCAGAGGTATACCCACGTGAAATAACTAGAAGAGATATGAAATTAAATTGAAGAGGAATAGTAAAATCTCACATGTTAAGTAAAAGCAACAACAAAATTTACGAGAATACATACAATGCCCATAAACAGAGGCACGAGTGAGATAAATACCGTGTGGATACGAATTAACTTACGCTGAAAAATATCTCAGTTTCAATTTGGCCGTCCAGGGGCACATCTGGCGCTGTGAATGCCAGAAGGATGTATAAGAATGTTTCCACGTACGTATAATGGATTAGCAACGGGACATGGGCAGAAATGATCAGACAAGTCAAAAATGCATACTGTTGATTTTTTTTTATTAACCACCGCTTACAAAGCGAGTTCAGTATGAGCACGGGAGACGTCGACGACGTGCTGCAGCTGGAAAACGATGAGATCAACAGTTCCACGCAGCATATCCGTTGGAATCTGAGCAACGTGTTCCTGTATGCTGGTATTCAGACCAAGGAGAGACCGAAAGTGTCCTACGTAAAGGCGTTATTTTAGATACCCCAGAGTGGCAGTGCAACTTGTTGAAATGTTCTTACATACAACAATGGAAGGAATGGTAAATGTCCTTAAAAGTATGACTGAGTGATTTTCTTCAAATGTGCCCACTCGCTGTGGTCCTGCATGAATTTGGATCCGGTGATATTGCAGGCCACGCATCTGGAAAACCTCTAGAGCTGATATGTTCGTGGAAGACAGCACTAAGCAGATCCTTCACTGGACAGGTGACGTGAACTGTTGCCCCATCATGCATGAAAACAGTAGTTTCCACATAGTGCACTCTTCCAAAGAAGGAATAACGTACTGTTGAAGGAGGTCTCCATAACGTGCAGACTTCACGATGCTCCTGCCAGGCCCTCTGGATGTGTCTTCAAAGAAGAAGGGATCGAAAATAACGATGCTTGTGAATCCACACTGCACGACTCTTCGTTCATAGCAATCGGCTTAACATGAACCCAAACTGGACAGTTCAATTTCGATCCTCGCCAGAAACCGAGGAGCAACTTAAGAAATTTGCCGCAGTTCATGAAGTTTCAGTTGCTGCACCACTGGACCTTGTACTAGTAGCGCTGTAATATAGGCCGCAGAAGTTTCCATACTGTTGGTCATGAACTGGACAATTGTCACGACACTGCACAAGCAACAACACTACCCGCGACACGTATTACCTAATTACAGCAACACCAACGTCGTCAATAGCTTCCAAAGGGATAGGACACCCCCTCTTCCAGGTGCCACACCAAGCTCACCTTGTTTTCAAATTTCATTACAATCTTCTTTAAACCATTTAATGACATCGGGCCGCTCCTCAGACTTTCCAGTCCGGGATACTCTCTCAATATAGCATTGAAATTGCTGCCTCTCACGTAGATAGATTCACTAACAGCGCACGTCTGTCTTCCGCACAGTTCACTCCCGTTATGGCTTGTCAAATGACAGTGTAGATGTCAGACCGTCATAAAAGCGTTGTACAGCGCCAGATTTGCACCTGGTGGGCAAAACTACAACCAACTTTTTCCAGCATCTGTCGTTTCCTCATTAACACATGAGTGTATCTAACAAGTTTCACTGCAATATCATAATTATAACCCACATTGGATCTCCGTAAGTAGCTGCAATTTTATTATAACCACCCAGTACTTAATTCCTTGAATCTGGAAATATTCACACAAAAGAAGAAAACATCAAACACAATCAACAGGTATGAAATTCAGCCCAAGGAAGTTTAACCGTGATTTATTTTCAAAGAATATCCTTAAGAATTTATTTTATTTACTATCGATTCATCAAGAACATTAACACATTTAATCACACTATGTAAGCATAGAAGTAGTTGCCAGGGAGTAACTGATGAAATCATAACCAAATTCCTTTTAACAAATGGGAATTTTATTCGCTTTAATAGTTCCTAAAAGCATTTTTTAAAAGAAAAAGATTTAAAATTATAATCAGAAAGCACCCTCTAAATATCAAAGTTACAACTTATTCAGAGGTAGAAAGACACAAGTTTTGACTGTATGAGCTTTCGGGCACAGAACCTTGCCGCTCCCTTTTGGCACGGCCGTAGTTACGACCGCTCACAACAGCCTCTGAAAGAATACACTGGTGCAAATCTGCAACACACCAGATAACTTTAAACTAAGAGTTTTAACAATTTACACAAGCACACAAATTATGCACCCCCATTAGGAGGGATGGAAATGGTACAAAACACTAATAATTAAAATACTAACCTTGCCACCGAAGATGCAACTTGATTTTAACTTCTAAGAAAAGTCTTACAGTGAAAGGGTGGCAACTTTATATACTAAAATAATCATTTAAATAAAAGCCCGTGAAATGCAATCTTATATAAAATTTTACAAGGTTGGCCAAACAATAGTTAAGATGCTCTACAGTACACACATACCGCCTCTCGAGATCATAGGCAATAATATCAAAGTTTCCCATGATCAAAACATATTTAAGGTA
This sequence comes from Schistocerca americana, assembly GCF_021461395.2. Lineage (NCBI taxonomy): Eukaryota > Metazoa > Arthropoda > Insecta > Orthoptera > Acrididae > Schistocerca > Schistocerca americana. Next base: position 106,314,794 of record NC_060124.1, read on the forward strand.
TTAGGCCGTTACACTGCATGCAATAAAGTGGTTAACAAACCAGATCCGACAAACATAACAGAGGCAGCTACTGACGTACGGTAGATTGATGGGGAGATTATCGAACAACCCGAACCACAGGTTGCTCTAACCCGCCCCTACTCCACAAGGGAAAAACGGACCACCCAATTTATAAACAACCACCTTCCCGCTGGTGGGAAAACGAAGAAGAATGGTGGAAGACCCCGAAGCAAAACGGCTGGTGACCTCACCAAGAAAACAAGTAGAATTTAACAAGAGTAAATCAAACCACAAATCACCAATCACTTAACTTGTAATAAACCGCGATACCTCGAGAAGTTCTGGCGCAGCACCCCCAAAATGGTTTTCCCGAACCGTCCGCTGCCAGCCGCTTCAACGGACGCAGGAAGGCGCGCCGATCTCCCGTCTCACGGCGTCGCAGCTCGCACCGGCCAGACTGGTGTCGTGGGTTGACTCCTGTTGCTCTCGTGTCGGCCGCGAAGTCAATACCCCTCGCTATACGCCGCGGCCCACTGGACTCACGTGACGACCTCACATGCGCCGACGCTCAAAATGGACAAGTCATCTTGTGTCTCAGTGCGCGACCGACCAACCGATCGATCCAACCGACAATGACCATTGCCTGAGCAACCTCGAGCAGACTGGCGGCCTAACGCGCGGATTCAGATGCAGGAACTAAGGCCCGACTGGGCGACCACTCGCTGAGTTCTCTTACTGGCGGAGTGGAAAGACCCCCATTTTGCCGGCTTTAAAGGTTGATCCGAACGACAGACATCTAGCACTCAGAACGACAGGCAGACACTAACTGCCTAACAAATGCGGACGAGAGGCAGACTAGCAAGCTGGGGACGAGAGACTGCCCCAAACTGACCGACTGGCGAGCTCATAGCGCCTCTTAAATGCACGTGGACAGGCAACCTTCCCCCTTTCCCACCTGAGGGAGACACCAAAGCTGCGATTGCCACAGCGGCGCTACCGCCAGAAACGAAGGGTGACCGCTTCACACTACGCGCTGCTGCGCGCTCTTCAAAACAGCAATTTTTATCACGGCTCAGACGTGTGTAATTCTTATATTAAAACGGAAAACCCCGAGGAAATGTCCCTGATCAACTTCGGAATTTCGTTCACGATCGCTTCTGTAGGACTAGGAGACTTCTATAATGGCAAAAGAAGCGAGAAAGTAGATTCGGTTTTCGCCACGTGAGAAGTGAGGGGAAATGCAGGTCGTAGTTGGGGAAGGTTGAAATGGAGTCAAGGAAAGGAAAAAAAAATGTACAGGCAGGTAAAGAAGAACGAAGGTAGTTTTAGGCTCACTCAAAGCCAGAGCAAGTAATGACGACAAACATAGTGGTAATAGGAATAGGAAGGTGGACTGATAACGCTTCTTGCAGGGCAACTTGTTGAAATGCTCGGACGTTGCGCCAAACACGGCAGTGATGCTGCTGTTTTTTGCGAACCGGTGACCTTTCTGCAGGCTGGTGTGGACTGGGCGAGTGACATTTGGTGGCTGCTCCCACCACCAGCACCTGGGCAGGGAGCACGGGTCACGACCCGGCGACCGCGCCACGTCTCGCCCACGCCTCTGGCGCGCGCCACCCCTGCAACAGGTGCGGGGGCCACACTGCCACCACCCGCTCTACAACGTCTCACTTATTCACCACCAAGTGAGTTACTACACAGCTGACGCATCCAATGGGACTTCTCTCCTATAACGGGATGTACATGTGTCTGTTTCCATTGATAAATTTCCTTCTGACTAGGGAGATATCACTTATGGGGTTCCGTGAGGCTCAGTCTTGGGTCCGCTTTTGTTTCTCATATACGTAAACTGCCTTCCATCTAACACACAACAAACAGAATTAGTTATTTTTCGAGATGGCACTCGTATTGTAATCTGTCGTAACAAATTCATACATACAACAATGGAGAGGACGGTAAATGTTCTTAAGAGTATTACTGAGTGATTTTCTTCAAATGTGCTCACATTCTGTTTCTGAAAGACATAGTTTATCCAGTTTTACAAATCTGAGGATACTACAACGATAATAGATTTAGTACATGTTCAGAATATAATAACTGGGGTGGAAACTGCAAGACTTCTAGGTGTCCATATTGCTGCGAATTTATAGTGGATAAAGCACATTTTAGAAGTCCTGAAACAACTTCGTTCAGGTGCGATCGTATTTTGAATAATTGTAAGTCTAGGGGATACGGAAATATGCGCGTTCATATATTTTGCCGATTTTCATTCAGTGACATCCTACGAAAAGATGTTATGTGATAAGTCATCTTTAAGAAAAGAATTTTTCATTGTCCGAAAACGAACTGTAACTACACTATGTGGTGCTCACCCACGATTACCTTCTGAATATCTGTTTAAGGAATTAGAAAGTTTGACAAACGCTTCACAGCATATTTATTCTCTCTTTTTGAAGTTTGTTGTAAATATCCCGCCACAGTTTAAAAGGAACAGTAAAGTACATAATTGCAATACTAACGTTGATTATTACACACCTACGTTTAACACAGGGAGGGATATACGTTGCTGTCACCAAAACTTTTACCTCTTAACGCAATAAAATAAAATGCCTGGCAGAGAGTAAATTTAATTTGAGAAGAAACTGAATAATCTTCTCCTCGACGAGTCCTGTTCTGTAGAAGAATTTCCCTTTACTTTATACGTAAATGATGGTGCGTAGGAGTCACTAATTCACTTCTCTATCAAAAAAATGTAAATGGTTAGCGTGTAGCTATAATTACGTATGAGTGTGGCATGGCTCGTTCCACATTATTACGATTAACGGTACAAATGATCCAAGGAACATAAAACTACGTAATTAATATTGTGGGGTTAGAATAGGCGGTAGCTAAACGTCTGTGATAAAACACAAGGAGATTACAGAATCAGAAAGACTTACATAAAACAATAAGTGAAACACCACGTTATCCAGTAGAAATGAACAGTTCCATTTGATTGAGATACAACCCAACAGAATCTCAGCAGTAGACGTCACCATACCACTTTATTGCTGTACAGGCAGAAGGAAACAGAGGTTGTTGTTCACAAGTACAGCAGCCTCAGTTTGCACTATGTAGCGTAAGGAAAGTGCTCTATATCCCAAAAACTAACAAACCCAGTTCCTTTATGATATAGCAGTTTAAAGCCCACTCTTTATTAAATAAAATCAGCAAGTATATTTGTGTACCGCCTTTAAAATATATCAAGAAACGTTTTATTCATATTTTAGTGGTGAAGCAATCCATCAATTCTTGTACATAAGATCATTGATTGACTCACACAATCGTGCCTACAGAGTTACACATAACATTAGGAACAAAAATTTTAAAAAATTTTGGAGATTCTTTTAATAAAATATAGTTACATACCAACCGGAATTCGTCAAAAGCTAAAATTTAGCAAAGTCGTTAGTATTATAGTGGTTTAGTGATCCGCTAAATAATAAGTTTATAATAAATGCGAAAGTTAATACAAATCGTGTTTTTGAATACTTATAAACATTATAGTGAGATATTGAAGATCTGCATGAGACGGCTATTTTAGCCAGGTACCATTACTAAAAACATACTAACGACGTCTACTAAAGTAAACTGTTTATAATAATATAAAAAACGGCGTCTCCTATTCGTGATTAATAAGTTAGTTTCGTGAGATATAAGTATGAAGCTGGGCACCCATGATACTCTTCTGCCTGTGATAGTAAAAAGTCTCTTTTATGTTAAATATTTCACGAACAGTGAGTTGTTGTGCAAAATCGGTATGCAATGTCATAAGTCGGTTAAAAACCTTTCTAAGGATACCTCATACATCCCCGTACGATTAGTATGTGTTGAGAAAGGGCGATGTTGATCTGAAAAACGATACATATGTACAAAATAGATCCAACATGAGTTTTGAAGGTGACAAATGCTCATTCTTGTGGGTTATTTAACGATAAATTAGAAACTATTTGGGATAAATCAACAAAATAGAAACATAGAAAAGATACACAGGACACATAACAAGGTAATATGGAAGTAGGGAAATTATCCCATCTATACATTAAACAGATGCTAAAATCATGTCACTGGTTAAAAAGCAGTTCGAAGAAAGCAGGGAAGGTCGACTTAACAGTTATAGTAAAATAATTGTCCTTCTTGTAAACGGAGAAATCAGGTTTTCACAGCAAGGCAATTAGGTGGCTGCCTAGGACTTACGCAGTTTACTCTACTGTTGTCGTTGCTCTGTGAACTAAAAGCCCAGAAGAGGATGAAGAAACGAAATGAAATATTATGGGCTGAGAGGGTGATTGGTCTTATATGAGGAGTTACGATATCGAGTCAAATTTATGAAGAACTCGGCAGTATGAGGCGATTTACCAATATGAAGTTGCAGCCACAAAGGTTTGTATGTACGCACTGATTCTGATGAGGGGTGTCATAAAGCTGCTATATCTTCTCCTGAGGCAAGCTGTCGCACAAATGTTGTAACTTGCCCTTGATATCCTGGATTCAGGCGCTAGGACAAAGTTGACGTCAGAGCACAGATGTTCTCTTGGGGACAGATCCGCTAGCCAGAGGAGTACATCCACATCAAGCAGTTCATAGAGACGCGTGACACACGTGGACGAGCATTATCTTGCTGAAAAATAGTATCATGGTACCGTCGGACGCGAGAACACATGACGACACAGGATGTCCGTGAAGAACCACTGGGCCGCCAGACATTGCCATCCGTGACCTGAGGTCATACCAGATGATTCCCTGCACCATGACACAAGGAGACAAAATACTGCGCCTCTTCAAAGCATTTGAAGAATTTCTGTCACAGCACCACTCGAAACGCAGGCGTTTGCGTTGTGGTTTCATGACAGCCTACGCATGAGACGCTAATTTTCTAGCCTGGCTGCTACTAGACTCTTACCTATGGTTCTGGGTGATACAGAGTACTGCAGCGAGTCCATCACTTGTTCTCGGACGGGAGGCACAGATGGTAAGGAGTTACGAAGTGGATGGTGTACCATATGGTAGTCATCCTCAGACGTCGTCTACGATGCGTATACCTGCCCTCACGCTGCTACGCCATTGTCACATCCAAAATCTGGACAGACACCATTCGACTAGATGGACAGAAGAAAATCCACAAAGAATCGCACAGAGAGCAGCTGGCAGCAGCGCGCTGCTCTCTGTGGGCCGCGCAATATAACGATCGCTTATTATCTCTGGAATCCAACGTACGTTTGGTTTACGCTTCGTAAACGAGAAAAATCGCAAAACCCAAAGTATTTAATGTAGAGTAACGAAATTTCAAGAATGCGTCGATGTAGGTAGTATATTCAAGTGTTTAACTTTGCAAGATCACAGGTTTACGTAAGCGCGAGGTGACCGATTGCAAATTTGAAATGCTGATGCATTAATAACCAGTGTTACAGGCAGAATGTTGAATGCAAGCGTGCAAACGTGCATGCGTTGTGTTGTACACGTGCACGATTACAGTTTATGGGACGGAGTTCCATGCTTGCTGCACTTAGTCGCACAATAGAGAAAGTGGTCGTCCCGCATGAGTTCAACTGGAGACATATCGAGCAGACCGAGGTAGCCTGTCGACAAAATGTAGAGCATGTTGGATTACAACATCGGTACGTGGGCGAGTGTTATCCTGTCGGAAAACACTCCTGGAATGCTGTTCATGAATGGCAGCACAACAGGTCGAACCACCAGACGGACGTATAAATCTTAATCATTGTGCGTGGCGTAACTACGAGAGTACACCTGGTTTCATACGAAATCGCACCCCAGACAATAACTCCAGGTCCAATGTGTCTAGTTATCAGATAGGTTGGCTGTGGACCCTCTACTGACGTCCTTTTAACCAACACATTGCCATCACAAGTACCGAGGTAGGATGAGTTTTCATCAGAAAATGCAACAGATTTCCACCATGCCTCCAGTGATCTCTCTCTTTATACCGCTGAGGTCGCAAACGGCCAGGGTTTGGGATCACTGGAATGCTCGCTACATGGCGTCTGGCTCGTAGCTGTCCTTAAAATAACCGATTTTTATCAGTTCGTCGTGTCATTGTGGAGCAACCTGGTGCTGAGATTGTTGCTGCAGATGCATTACGATGCGTCACAGTCATACGCCGACCACGGTGGTCTTCTCTCTCAGGAGTGCGACATGGCCGTCCGGAGCCTAGTCGTCTTCCGACCATACGTAACAGTGACCACCGCTGCCAGCTACCAGTCGTTATATTCCTGCCAAGTAATTCTGTAATATCGCCGAAGGAACATCAAGTTTCCCGTAGTCGTATGACACGACCTCCTTCAACTAACTGACGTGTTGATGATGACGTCTTTATCGCCTTGAGGGCAATTTTGACTAACATCAACTCACCACGTGCAATCTCAAAGGCAACTAACGCTCACGGCCGTTACAGTGCGCATTTAAAGTGAATCTGATTTACATTCTCATCGTGGCTAGCGCCAATCTTAAATGACCGTTGCGGCATCTGAACAGACATAATCTTTCAGACGTAGATGTAGAGAAACGCTTATCAACTTTAGTTTGTGTGGCATATCCACTTCATGGCTTGCCTTTGTTTTTCTGTCAATGTATAACAGGCGCAGTTAATGCTGTCTCACACGAGTACATGATATCTCCGTGTTTTTCACAGTGATCATGCAACATCTGATACAGACTGACAATTGCGTTTCTATTTCTTTGCTTACCAACAGATAGTGTAAACTTGTACGCAGTTACATTGACATTCGACAATGTCTGGGTGCTTTACCTTTTCGGTAGTTTGTTTTGGTCCCTCTGTTGTTTGTAGTATACACAAATGGTTTTCTACTTACATTCTTAAAGGATGAAATATTTTTCTTTTTGGAGATGATACGAAAGAAATAAAAAGTAGAAATATTTTTCCTACTTAAACGGCAGCTATTGAAGTGTTTAAAGAAACACCAACAGATAGTTTACGGGAATCGAATACCATTAACCTTTGACAAGACTGAGTACATAAAATTTATCACCTCTCCTGTAACCTCTACCGTTAGGCATAACGTTAAATATATGAAGGAGGTAATGACATTTTTCTGGCCCTAGAGCTCACAAATTTTAGAGGAAGTCCACGCCATGGAAGTAATGCACCCCATAGTTTAGTTACTTCTACAGTTTTATATTTATACTAAGCAAGTCGCCTTACCGTGTGTGGCAGAAGATACTTAATGTACCACAGTCACTCCCCCTCCCCCCCCCCCCTTCCCCCCCATCCTGCTCCTGTTGCGAATGGTGCCTGGAGAGAATTGTTGTTGACAATCCTCTATGTGCGCTCGAATCTGTCTGATTTTGCCTTTCTCAACTTTGCGTGAAACATATGTAAGAGAAAGCAATACATAGATCGACTCTTCTAGGAAAGTATGCCTTCGCAGTTTTAGGAATAAATCGCATCGTGGCGCACAACGCCTGTCTTCTTGTGTATATCGCTGAAGTTTGTCGAGCACCTCCGTAAGGCCCTTGAGGTCACTGCACAAACCGTGACGAAAGGCGTCACTCTTCCTTGGATCTTCTCCATCTATTCCATTAATTGAACTTGATACGGGTCGTAGACTGACGAGTATTTTGTAAACCACACATTGTGTGGATGAAAAAATACATTACCTTAGAATTGTTTTAAGGAATCTCAACCTGGAAAGATTCCCCTACGTTTAGTTTCAAGTGGCTGTTCCACTTTAGGTCTGTATGAAAAGTTGCTAGTAGACAGAGTGTTTCAAAACTACTTTAAAAAGACGTAAGGTCCCTTGCAGCAAAACAAGAAAAAGTCTCTAGTAAACATTGGCTCTAAAATACATACCTTAAGGGCTATGAGCAGTTGTTGACCTTCGATACTGTGAAACACATCTCTCGTACAACAAGTGCTTTGCTTTCTATATTTTCTGATGGGGTCGCAAAGACCAAATCAGGAAAGAATGTCTCGTTAACATGGGCTGTAAAATGTATACATCAAGAGCTATAACCATTTGTTCGTCCTCACTACAGTGAAATGCATGTTTCCGATTGTGATGATTGTAAGGAAAACGAAATATGTTCTTCTACTGTAAAACTGTTTCTTAATGATGAATTCAGCGTTTCTGCATTATTATTTTTCCTTTCGGTGACAGGATGATCAGCGAGCAACCGAAGAAAACCAAAACTTATTATCATTTGGACAGGCTGGTAGACAACAGTTTCCTTTCGTATTCATTGAACGTTCCTCGCATTTTTCTCCTGTAGCTCATGTTAGCTACATTGGTCATCATGGTTTCGATTTCACTTAATTCTGCGCCGCGACTGTCTTTGCTTTCGCAGCAACTTTGATAAATGTCTACTGAATAATGATTCCTCTTCCTTCCATGTTTCACAACCCTGCTCTGAACATATTGGTCTAAGGAGTGTTATCTACTTTTGAATTTTATCCTTCTGAGCCCCTCGTATTCGTTCTCACAGCTCAGTATCTGATGTTCAGTACTAGCAACCGATGTAGTTTCTTAACTGCCACTCTTTGTAAGAAAAAAAAACAACTCTGTTGCTTTACATGCTATAGCAACTTTATAATAACTGATGACATTCTCCACATTAACTGATTCGAAAAATACTGGCATTTTAGTAGGAAGTTTAAGATATTTCCTACGTGAGTCACTTCTCTAACTGCTCAAAATATTTTTGCGTTACCAAAGAACTTCTAACGGATCTCATCATTTCTCAGTACTTGAGTATACCACTGCTTTGCATTTTGACTTTACTGGACGAGTATCTTCGACTTCACTCCTAAAATACTACTAAACTGCTATCTGAGTCTATATCTGCTCCTGCATACGCCATACAATTCAATATGGGATTTAGGAATCTCTGTCTGACCATGATGTAATCCAGCTAATTTCTTTGTGTATCTCCAGGTTTCAGATCTTCTCCAAATATACTTTTCCCAGTCCACCTCCTCCTCTTGTGATTCTTGAACAGTGTATTCATCGTAACAAGCTGAAATGTATCTACAGATCTAAATTTGTCTTTCTCCTCTCCCATTCCATTTTGAAGTCCACATTCGCCCTTGACTATTTCTGCTATTCGTTTCCGTACTACTGTGTCCACACCCCATTATTATTAAGTTATTATCTCCTTTTATACAATGAATTACTCATTCGTTATCCCATGTACTTCCTCTATCTCTACAACTTCTGGTTTTGGCATCGGAGTCTATAGACGAATTATTGTAGTTAGCTTCGATTTCCTGTTGATTCTGATGACAACAAACCAATCACTGAATTGTTCGCAATAATTCAGTCTTTACCATAGTTTCGTATTCGTTACGAATCTTACGCCTGTTGTACCATATTCTGCTGTTGTCACGAGGCAGAGAAAATCCCTGACCCCGCCGGGAATCGAACCCGGGAACCCGGGCGTGGGAAGCGAGAACGCTACCGCACGACCACGAGCTGCGGACGACATGCCAAGACATTTGGTTTGCGCCTGATTGGGAAGTGCTTGTCCTGCTGCGAGACAACGACCCGAAGCGCACAGCCTATTTGTTTCAGAAATATGTCAAGTCTCTAGAAGGTCAGAGATTTTTGGAAAACATGGAATGGCCTCCCCAGTCCCCTCAAAATGTAACCCAGTCGAGCTACTACGGGATGATTTGGACAGGACGATCCGTAAACGGGAAACCATGACTGGGAAACACTTGTGGGAGGTTCTGCAGCAAGAATGGAGGTTAAATCCAACAGAAAACCTGGCAAACTGACCCATCGCATGCTGAGAACATGCAAGGCAGTGATTAAAGCAAGGAGTCGCTATTTTGAGGGGTCTAAAATTTAATAGTTGCATTTATCTATGTGTTCTTTGAGCTTAGTAAGCATTTAGACAACAATGAAGTGCAGTTTTATAATATGTTCTTTTCCATTGTCCATAACCACTTCTTGTTTCCAAAGTTATGTAGGGTGGTGTAGTTCCGAACTTTCTCCTACTGAACAAATTGCAAGCGGACAGAATATGACAACAGTTTTGTGAATAGGTTAAAGAGTTTCTAGTTAGTGTAACACACAGTGCCATTTTAGACGGGACCTTCAATTCTTGTGCAGCCCAAGGGAGTGTTAAATGCCCATTTCTGTTCACAATGTATCTAAATGAATTTGTGGATGTTATAGGATCCCTTGGGCTGTTCACGAGTGTTAAGAAGTCGAAATGACAGAAAACTGTTACTTTTGATACAAGAAGTGAATTGTGTAGTTCAATCCCAAGCACTTTCTGAAAACCACATTGTCGCTTTTCGTAAAATAGACCTTAGATGGAATTGCATTACAACTTCCTTCTTACGAGATGGCCAACAACGACGAAACTGGTTCTTGTTGTATCTGATTGTGCTGGACAGTAGAACATTATTAAAAAAGCATTTTTCGATTCACTAATGTCATCATTGAGATCGAAATGTCGTTTTTATCAAATATTGCTATGCTATTCAAGAAGCTGTTGATCGTTACCTTACCGTATTTCGCCTCTATCATTTCACTCTTGTGTGAACAACACATACTCTTTCCAATCAGAGAATAATCCATTCCTTCACACTCCATCACTCAGCTGTCTTCTCTAGGTCGTTTTCTCTAGTAGGAACTTGACACTGGAGTGATCATCTTCACTGTATCGGAGAACTACATATACCTCCAGATCCAAAAAGGTCAGTGACATATTTGTCAAACAATAATTATGCTCAATTGTGTCAGCACCCCTTATTCCATTACAACTAAATACCCTTATGACTGAAAGTGTCTGATTTTACTAGACAATAAATCATTTCGAATCAAAAGTTAGAGCATAGCGAAAACAAGACACTCTAGAAATTACAAAATGGATTTTTCTTAGAAGTTTCGTAGCCAGTTGACGACTGGTAAAGTGACGAATAGTACAGTGAACTTACTGGCATGAGATCTTGTTTCGCAGAGAAAGATTTAATCGCTTGAAAGTAATCATGGTAATTAATTACCACTTAGTTACTAACTTGAAGGTGTCAGGCAAACCCAACACCTTCCATGAAAACCCTGACATGATAATCAAATCCAGTAGTATGTCACATAGCTCCGAATAAATCGTGATATTAAATTAAACAAAGTAATACGAGTAACGAGTGAGCAAATGGAATACCACAGACTAACACAAGAATGCCTAAATGCATGTCATACCTTCCCACCGTGAGACAGACGCAGTTCCGTGGGGAGAAACGAGAACAGAAGCCGAGAGCAGAACCGTGTTAAGCTAGAAGGCCCTACGATAAGGGACGGACACCCACATTGCCAACTTACCACCAGGACCACCCCCAGCCCATATTAAAGGCTAGAGCCCTCCAGAAGAACAGTATAGATCTTACGATAACACTAAAAGAGCCACACCAGCTGCAAGTTTTAGCGTGAGACATTTTCACGAGTCTGTTACGTTGCAAAGTTAAAAACATTGCCCCACCACGAAAAGTAACCGCCAGGACCACCCCCCAGCCGATGTTAAAAGATAGAGCCCTCCAGAAGAACAGTATAGATCTTACGATAACACTAAAAGGGCCACACCAGCTGCAAGTTTTAGCGTGAGACTTTTTCGCGTCTCTGTTACGTTGCAAACTTTAAAAACATTGCCCCACCACGAAAAGTATAACGTTTCTCATTGGATTGACAGAATTTTGGTAGGCGGAGCTTAAGGTAAACATTGAGACCCTGATTGGTCAGATAAAAACACAGCCAGACAATTTTTTTTTTAAACCAACTTCGGTAAATTGTAGTAAGGAGAAGTTAGGAGAGAGTTGCTTCCGAGATGGCGAGCTGTATGGAGCTGCGCCGGCCGCCGCCCCCTGACGAACACCTACAAGATAATGAACGCATGCGATGCCGCATTTTTGAGCGCATAAGGCTTCACTCAGAACTGCAGAAGTCTCATCTGTTACATCCCCTTTTTACGTAATACTAGTGTCGATCGTCAATTAAATCTCCTGGTATTCACATTTGATACGTAAGTTAAAATTTGAAACGCGATGATTTTTCTGTTATATAGTTATTGAGAAGCCACATCAGCCACTGTAATTTACGACAAGTTAGATAAGTAATTAAAGATAAGTGAGGGTCACTGTAGACCATTTTGATAGTTTTCTCTTTTGTGAATTTAAACCTAGATTATAGACGTGATATGGCCTTTATTCGCCTGACCAGAAGTCCTCATCTTCTTTACATTTCACTTCACTAATCCCAACGAAATATAGAGTAATGTTCCAGGTATCGTACCACATCTAGCTTCCAGCATTCCACGCTTTGACTCGTAGAGTGTTACCCCTTTATTGATGATTCGTTTTTATTCTCGTGGTTACTTTATTATGAAGAGTGTCCTCACAGAGATCTGAATGTGGGGAAAATCCAGAATTTTTTGCCAATAAATTGACCATCATTACATTTTTTAAATTACAAGCTTCATGTCCAGTTGACATCGGCTGATTTTAATGCAGTGGTTTCTGTTGTTTTCTGTTTATTCAGCCAATGGTCATTAAACATTCTTACGCGTTTTATACGCAGCTGACCAGCACTGGGGGAAGAGGTTATCCTTGAAACTCTATCCACTTCTCTGCACTCTTTGAAGTGTTATTTTGCAGAACTAGTCTGACCTTATAAAGCCAGCCTTTGAACACCATTGCCATGATTTTTTTCAAACTTTATGATATGCTTGGACTTGAACACAGGACGTTTTCTTTAATAGAGATCCTGACTTCGGGTCCAACATTGACAATTCATTTCTATTAAGAAATTCCTATATATTACATCAACAGTCATTAAGGAAACTTAAATGTAATTTATCTTTGATATCATGTCTGCTGTCTGTAAAACCTTTCCGCAGGCAGATTCTCAAAGAGTTTTACGCAAGTGTAATTCCCGCCTTTCTGTACAAATGCTAGGTTGTCTAGAGGGAAGAGTAGGACATTTTTTATACAGGATGTCCCAGAAAAATTCCTACAAACTAACAGGGTTTGTAGAGGGTGTTTTCAGGAACAAATCGAGGACAGGAATTCGTGCCGGAAACGTCATCCAATGACGTTACAGCGCAGCGAATTTATAGACGCCAGCGCCTGACAAGAGGCCGCCCCATCGGCAGCAAACGTGACTTTGTGCGCCGATGGTCAGTATTTGGAGGGTTTCGCAATGTTGTTTGTTATTCAGTGATCGCGACTTACTGTCACGATCGCCCTTGGCGAAAGATGGAACTAGCTGCTGCCCAGAAAGGGCTTGTCCCCTATGAATCCACAGTTCATTTTTCTCCTGAATCCCTGTGAAATCACCACTGTTTCTCGTTCACAGGAGAAAAATAAACCGTAGATGTAAACCTGTGTCCCTGTGTGAGAAAGCGAGTAGCTCTCGCGTCTTGGAGGATGGACGCTACTTGGGACCGAGTCAGTACTACAAACCACTACCAGGACTGTGTGGACGCATTACTTTTCAAGACTCTTGTGCGCTTGTTCGTCAACTGTGGACGCAACAGAGAAAAATAAAGAGAAGCCATCGAAATAGCTGAACGCCCTAACAGCCTGAACAGGGAGGATGGCTACAAGATACAGACGGTCTGGCAGTCAGTGATTTCTGTCCAGAGGAAGAAGGAAATGTGGGTTTCAAACTTCGTCAGCCGCCAGATAATTAGAGACGGAGCACAAGCTCAGATTGTTCAAGGATAACGAAGGAAATCGGACGAGCCCTTTCAAAGGAACCAACACGCATTCTTCCTGGAGCTATCTGTGGAAGTCACGCAAAACTTAAATCAGGATAGTAGAAAGTTAATTTCAACTGTCTACCTCCAAATGATATTCCATTGTACTGACGACCCTGTTTCAGCGGAATGAACAAGCTGTCACAAGAGAATTATCGTGCAGCATCAACGTCTCGCAGCATGGTAAGCTATCCCTGGTAGGTGCTACTGATGTACCGTATATTTAAAGTGCAGAAGTTACGAAATCAATACATTTTTATTACTTATAAGGTGAATTTATATTCTGCAATGGTATAAAATACGCAGTGGAGGAGAGAGGGAGAGAGAGAGAGAGAGAGAGAGAGAGAGAGAAATCGTCGGCTCCCAGTGTTTCTCTTACACATGAGTTACATACCACCGGCTGATGTCAGCGTCCCGGCGGCATGTGCGGTCATTGATCTAGCAGCGTGCTTTCTTAGCATAACTCGACGGCAAGCGTGGCGGTACGACCTTGAGTTGGCGATTTTGGCAACGCAAGGGAGTCGTAGGATGTACTGTGAGCGAAGGAGAGAGGGAAAGGGACAGAGAGAGAGAGAGAGAGAGAGAGAGAGAGAGAGAGAGAGAGAGAGACAGAGAGAGAGAAATCGTCAGCTCCCAGTTGCTGGCCTAAACATAAAATTTAGATTCTCTCCCTACCAGTGCTACCTATAGTATCAGTAATCCTACCATTTACTACGTTATTTATGTATTGTACCAAAACTACCGAACCATAGTTTTCTGACGGGGTAACTCTGCTTAAATGTTGAGACGTTCTTCTGTCCGTCTCGTTTAAACACGCGCCCTAGATACGCCTTGGATTCCCGCCGGCGCTTTTCCGCGTGGCGGTGCCGTCTGTGCCCCGCCCTCTAGGTCGGTGGAGTGGAGTGACTGAGTCGTGAAGCGGGGGAGGACGCCATCGACTCCGGAAGTGCTTGTTTGCTTTACTTGCGGTGGTTTGTGTGGTGTCGGCCGGCTCATTCCACTGTGAGGTTCTAGGGCATAGCGTGTCTGGCTTGGAGAAGCCGTTAGCTCCGATTATGCTTGTTCTTGTCGGAAGAGAATTGAAATAAGGAGCTGTGATGTTGCTGTTCCGGAGAATAGTGGGAGTCGCCGAGGACGGTTGCTCCGGGAATGTTTTGAGCACTGAGGGCGGCAGGTTTTCCTCCAGGACTGAAGTTGAGTATACAGGGTGGGTCACCTAACGTTACCGCTGGATATATTTTGTAAACCACATCAAATACTGTCGAACCGATTCCACAGACCGAACGTCAGGAGAGGGGCTAGTGTAATTGTTTAACACAAACCATACAAAAATGCACGGAAGTATGTTTTTTAGCACAAACCTACGTTTTTTTAAATGGAACCACGTTAGTTTTGTTAGCACATCTGAACATATAAACAAATACGTAAGCAGTGCCGTTTGTTGCATTGTAAAATGTTAATTACATCCGGAGATATTGTAAACTAAAGTTGACGCTTGAAACCTCCGACGTTCAGTTGCGTGTTGTAACAATCACGGCCCATGGTCGGCGAGCAGCATCTGCAGGGACATGTTTACGATGACGACCGTGTTTACGAGTGTGGCTGTAGTGCACTGTTGTGGTTTGGTCTAGCTGTCGCAGTGTCCGCATGTAGCGCTTGCTGCTATTGTTACTCTGCATTCGTCTCCGCACGCAGACCAACTGTAGTACACCGTGTTACCAGACGTCTGTGATAGTGTAGTGTTGTAGGAACTGTGACCATTGTGTATTCCAACTCTGAAAAGGCGGAGATGATACTCATCCTTGGCGAGTGTCGACGAAATGTACCTGAAGCCTGCAGGGTGTATGCAGAACGGTACCCGGACAGAGAGCATCCAACGTGCCGCACATTGCAAAACATCTACCGGCAACTGTATGCAACAGGTATGGTCGTAGCACGCAAACGGGTCCGTAACAGGCCCGTCACAGGAGAAGCGGGTGCAGTTGGTGTGTTAGCTGCTGTTGCCATGAACCCACACATGAGTACACGGGACATTGCGAGAGCCGGTGGACTGAGTCAAAGTAGTGTCATGCGCATACTGCATCGTCACCGCTTTCAACCGTTTCATGTGTCGCTACATCAGCAATTACATGGTGATGACTTTAATCATCGAGTGCAATTCTGTGCATGGGTATTAACAGAGTATGCGTTGCAGTTCCACCTGTTTACCTATGAAGCGGGTTTCACAAACCACGGGGCAGTGAATCTACGGAACATGCATTACTGGTCCGTGGACAATCCTCGCTGGCTCAGACAGGTAGAGCGACAGCGACCGTGGACTGTAAATGTATGGTGCGGAATCATTGGCGACCACCTCATTGGTCCTTACTTCATTGCAGGGGCCCAAACAGCTGCAACATACATCGCGTTTCTACAGAATGATCTGCCAACGTTGCTCGAAAATTTCCCACTGGAAACTTGTCGACGTATGTGGTATGAGCATGATGGTGCACCTGCACATTCCGCAATTAACACTAGGCTGACCCTTGGATGTTCGACGGGCGTTTCATAGGACGAGGAGGACGGATAAATTGGCCAGCCCGTTCTCCTGATCTTACACCTCTGGACTTCTTTCTGTAGGGTACGTTAAAGGAGAATGTGTACCGTGATGTGCCTACAACCTCAGAGGATATGAAACAACGTATTGTGGCAACCTGCGGCGACATTACACCAGATGTACTGCGGCGTGTACGACATTCATTACGCCAGAGATTGTAATTGTGTGCAGCAAATGATGGCCACCACATTGAACATCTATTGGCATGACTCTATTCCACTCCGTAATTGAAAACTGAAACCACGTGTGTACGTGTACCTCACCCCTCATGGTAATCTACATGTGCGTCAGTGAAAAAGACCAATAAAAAGGTGTTAGATGTGGACGTAATGTGCTGTTCCAGCCTCTTCTGTACCTAAGGTCCATCACCGTTCCCTTTGGATCCCTACGTAATTCGGTGCTCTCCGATACACACGATCAAACAGCGGAGGAGTGGTACTCAAGCGTCAACTTTAGGTTACAATATCTCCGGATGTAATTAACATTTTACAATGCAACAAACGGCACTGATTACGTATTTGCTTATATGTTCAGATGTGCTAACAAAACTAACGGGGTTCCATTTAAAAAAACGTAGGTTTGTGTTAAAAAACATACTTCCGTGCATTTTTTATGGTTTGTACTAACCAATTACACTAGCCCCTCTCCTCACGTTCGGTCTATGGAATTGATTCGTCAGTATTTGATGTGGTTTACGAAATATATCCAGCGGTAATGTTAGCCGACTCACCCTGTATTTGGCATTGCCGTTGTGCTTTTGACTTGCTATTGCCCTGTATTAGGGTGGTGTTTGCGACTTCCTTTATATCGCTGCCGCCGACATTGTGTGTTTTACGTCCACCGGTTTAGCTCGCCGGTTCTGGACCTATGAAGGAAAAGGTTGAATGTTGGTTCTGCACTGCGTTTGCGGAGTTTGACTTCGAGTGTGTGTTTTGTTTTTGTACTGCTGGGCTGGTTCCTCGGTTAGGCGTCGACGTGATCGTGAATTGCTTGGTTAAAATTTGCAGTAGGCACTCCGGGCATGGTCGATGCTGTACAACGAGGATAGCAGAACATGTTGAATCAAAGGCTGTGAATGTGAACTGTTGCTCTGTCATGACACACTAGGAGACTGTCCAATTAGGTACTGATGTATTGGTGGCTATCTATTGATTCTTGTTGCCAATTTGGAAGTCAGTTCCAAGCCTACATGTTCTATGTATGTGAGAGAAAGAAAAGAAATTTGTAAAGTATGTGGCTGTGCACACCTTAAAGGTTGTTGGTGCATGTGTTTATCTTAAAGATTGTTTTAATACCGTATGTTATTATCAGCCCCCTTTTAGAATGAAAATTTTACAGGGTTAGAGAATTTTATTTGTATGTTTGCCTATATGAACAGTGTCGATTGAGCTGGTGGCTTTTACGCCAGTTTGTGAAATGTGGCAGCTTTACGCTGCGGTGTAATGACTTGTAATTGAAGGGAATCATTTAATTCCTCTTTGGGGCTTGCCTTGTATTTTTCCTGTTTCGTACTACCTGAAGATTGTAAATCATGATATTGGGGCACGATGACTGATTGGTATCCTTGCAGCTGCTTGTATTTCATACTCACCAACTGTGGTTAAACTGAGTAAATTTGCTGGCCATGTTGGTGTGCGATTGTTTGCATTTTAAATTTAGATTTTATGCAAGTTTATCTTTTAGAAGTATATGCATGTATTGTTGTCCCTAGGTTTTAAGCCGGATAGTATAAATTGATGTATTTAAGGTTGCTAAATTTTAGGGAATTGCTTCGCTGTATGATAGTTCTTAATGCTTAATGTGGATTCTAAATCTACTGTGGCCCTTGAGGCTCGATTACTGATACATTTGTTGATTTGCCTTCTTTTTTGAGAACTTGCCTAACCTTAACCATCGGCAAGCCCTTCAGGCTGAGCTGTTTATTGATGAATTGGCCCTTCAGGCCCCCCTTTTGGAAGCTCTACAGCCCTTAAGACTTTAAAATCCAGTTTTAATACTTAACCTCCCTTGTTAGTGTATTGGGGCCCTTAAGGCCGGCATACTGATAAATTCCTGGCCATTGCTTACTTATTGCAGAATTTGTTTGACTAATTTCATTTATTACCTGGCCCTTAAGGCCGAGTTGTTAATAATCACTTGTTATTTTTCTGTTGATATTTTTAAGATTTTATTATCTTGTTAATTTGGCCCTTCAGGCCCCTTACTTGGAAGGTGCACGTTCCTTCAGGCCTCTTTATTGTTTCACACTGCCTTGCCTAAACTGTTGGAAAATCTGCTCTTTAACTAAAGTCTAGTTAACTACTTTGGTGGCCCTTCAGACTCAAACCTTCTGTTCATACGTTTATATTTGAGTATTTTCTTTGTCTGTGGTATTGGCCTTTTATATCTTAAATTCTGAAGTGAAGTGAATTTTGGTTTGCAAATTTACTAGCCCTTCAGGCTGAACACGTTATATGTATTCTTGCTAAATTTGACCTTCAGGTTTCCCCTGCGATTGCCGCCCTTAAGGCATACGCAGTACTATGTTGCGTGGTACAATGTTAATTTGTTGATGCGCTAGTTTCTTAAGGTTTAATTCTCTCTATATTCATTATCTTGGCAGATTGTATATTGTATTTTAGTTGGTTTTAATAAATGCATTAGAAGTAAGGTGTTGTGTTACTTCTACCAGCACTTGGCCCTGCTTCCTCGCCCGATCCTAGTGGCTCCTTACTTCCTTGATTGTTAGAATTTTGGCCGTTAGCCACTATTATCGGTTTCAAATGCACACACGTCAGAAAAGTTTTACATCACCCCGGTTCCCCGAACTGCTGAAGGTACACGTCGGCTGTGGATATTGTATCACAGACACAGTCTCTTTGACTGTTCAAAGATGTCACAAAACCCGCCAAAATATGTAAACAACCATGCATGAACAGCGCCCATTAGAGGGAGGGGATCCGACAGCCGATTAGTTCCAGTCATTCCACCAGGAAGGAGGTAAACGGCTCGTCTGTAGTTCAACCATGCCTAGAGGATCAGTACCGCAGTTCGACCGCGTCCGCATTGTCACTTTGTGCCAGGAAGGGCTCTCAACAAGGGATGTGTCCAGGCGTCTCGGAGTGAACCAAAGCGATATTGTTCAGACATGGAGGAGATACAGAGAGACAGCAAATGTCGATGACATGCCTCGCTCAGGCCGCCCAAGGGATACCACTACAGTGGATTGCTGCTAACTACAGATTTTGGCTCGGAGGAACCCTGACAGCAACGCCACCATGTTGTATAATGCTTTCCGTGCAGCCACAGGACGTCGTGTTACGACTCAAACTGTGCAAAATAGGCTGCATGATGCGCAACTTCACTCCCGACGTCCATGGCAAGATCCATCTTTGCAAACATAACAGCATGCAGCGCGGTACAGATGAGACCAACAATATGCCGAATGGACCGCTCAGGATTGACACCGCGTTCTCTTCACCGATGACTGTCGCATATGCCTTCAAAGTGACAATCGTCAGAGACATATTTGGAGGCAACCCGGTCAGTCTGAACGCCTTAGACACACCATCCAGTGACTGCAGCAAGGTAGTGGTTCCCTGCTGTTTTGGGGTGGCACTATGAGGGGCCGACGTACGCCGCTGGTGGTCATGGAAGGTGCCGTAACGGCTGCACGATACGTGAATGCCATCCTCCGACCGACAGTGCAACCATATCGACAGCATATTGGCGAGGCATTCGTCTTCATGAGCGACAGTTCGAGCCCCCATCGTGCACATCTTGTGAATGACTTCCCTCAGGATAACGACATCGCTTAATTAGACTGGCCAGCATGTTCTCCAGATATTAACCCTATTGAACATGCCTGGTGAGCCGTGGTGGGACTGCCACCAGTAGTACCTCTGCCATGAGTACGATCGCTTTCCTATTACAGAGGTTTGTCTTGGGGCTTGGAGCGACACGGGATATAAGCGAGTGCCGACCGCGATTAAGAGGTACAACGCTTTAAGAACGTAAGGTGGCGGGCCGCGAGTCGGCGATTGGCTGGCGGACAGAAACGTGCCTGAGACCGGGCGGCGGTTATCAAGTGGTTATACTGGAGGCGGCGGGAGTTGGCCGGCGCTGTGCATTCTCCGGCAACCTCATGAGCTTTGGATATGCTCGCTTCCTTGGAGGGACACGTAGTTGCGAAGTGATGGTCTGACATCTTCGCAGAATCGCCCCAGCATCAATACACCCAGTTGAGTACTCTAATTACCAAGTGCGCGTAGTTAACTGTGATTGAGATCGCTCTTGTTACAGTAAGACGTTTCAGGGCGCGTAATGTTACGTGTGTTCGATTTAATTTGAGGCCTCTTACGAAGCGTGTGCTCTGCTTCCGCGTAATATTGATGTATTTGCAGAATGTTAGTTCTTTAGGTATTATTATCTAGTGTTTAATTTGATTACGATATCGGTTAATCCATGTCAATATGTCGTCTGCGGGCGATCATTTTTTATTTCTAAAGGTTACCATGTTGAGCTTTGCAGACCCACTTAAGGTGGTGAACATGTGTGTCATTAAGTTCTAGTGAGCGTCGGTTCACGTGAGCCAGTTCATTTCCCACGCTTAGCATTTGTTTATCAGGTACTGTTTCACTTAAAGAATGGGCTTGCGAGTGAAATTAGTTGTTGTTTAGCCTCGATTTTATAGTGTTATTTACTGGTCAATCTTGAGTGTTAAAGTTAATAAAAGGTTTATGACTTCCAGTTGTCGGGTGTGGTCTCTGTTTCAGTGGGCTGAGGCAGCGGGCAACCGAAGCGCAGAGCTTCCCTTTAGATTGCAAATTTGGCTTACGAGTGGTGGACTTCGCCTGAGCTGGTGTGTTCCCCTTCGGTAGCGTTTGCTGGGTTCACATTTCGGTGGCCAACTCGATGTGGGGTTACTGACGGAGCCACGTCTTGGTTCTAAGTTGAGTATTACTTCCCTCAGTCAGTACCACCGTTCGTGGTTAAACTTCGGCCTTGCAAGCTTGGACCTTACTTCTTTTGTTACATACTCATGATTGTACAAAGTTTGTAACTTTCTATGCCCTTAAAGCCCATCTTACAAGCCAATGGGCATTTGAATAATTTAGTGGTTCGCTCTGCAAGGTTCTCTTCAAATGGTTCAAATGGCTCTGAGCACTATGCGACTCAACTGCTGAGGTCATCAGTCGCCTAGAACTTAGAACTAATTAAACCTAACTAACCTAAGGACATCACACACATCCATGCCCGAGGCAGGATTCGAACCTGCGACCGTAGCGGTCACGCGGTTCCAGACTGCAAGGTTCTCTAACCTAGTAATTTGTAAGATTGCCAAAGTTACGTTTTAATAAATATGTTCTATCTATTCGTGTTAAAATTAAGGCTGTGTGTCCACTGTTATTTTGCATGTAATTTTAAAGTATTGGTATCAAATGGGTCTTAAATAACGTGTCTTAACTAGAGTTGTTTTGTTAAAGTTATGGTCAGATTCAGCCTTAATGGCTTCTGTCGGTTTTTATATGAGATCGTTGCTAAAGGTTTATTAGTTTATTAATGATATTATTCAGTGAGAGAGTTTCTTAAATATTTTGCCTGAGTGGTGTTTCTCGATGTTTATGGAAGATCGTTGGCTAACGATTTATTAACTTGCTTATGATTTTATGTAATGAGTGTTTCGTAAATAATCTTGCCTGAGTGGCGTCGGTCATTTTTTAAGTGAGACTGTTTTTGGCAGTTAAGAAACACATTGGAATTGAAATGTTCACTTTAGATTTAAAGGTTAAACAAAGCAAGTGTTAATGAAAAACTTTGCACCTGGGATAGATCGAAAAGGGCTGTTTATGGAAGACGTGACCTACGCCCAATCTCCGTTGAGGAGTGGGACAATCGGGACCAACAGTGCGTAGATGAACTTGGGGATAGCATGCCACGACAAATACAGGCATGCATGAATGCAAGAGGACTTGTAACTGGATATTAGAGATACCGGCGTGTACAGCAGTCTGGAACACTACTTCTGAAGGTCTCGCTGTACGGTGGTACAACACGCAATGTGTTGTTTTCATGAGAAATAAAAAGGGCAGAAATGATGTCTATGCTTGATCTCTATTCCAATTATCTGTACAGGTTCCGGTACTCTCGGAACCGAGGTGACGCAAAACTTTTTTTTGATGTGTGTAGTACTCTTATAAGACATCACATGCTACAGAAGAATACTAAAGATTAGCCGCGTAGATCAAGTAACTAATGAAGATATAATGTACCGTACTTTTATAAAAATCAGTTCATGGTACGGCTTAACTAAAAAGCAATTGATAGGACATAAACTGATGGTTCAAGGAATTGTTAATTAGGTAATGGAGGGAAGTGGGAGGGGCATAAATTGTGCTAAACAGGTGCAAACAGGCGCAACTTGTCTTAGTTACAAGGAGATGAGGAGGTTCTGCGGGACAGACTAGCGTGGAAAGCTGCATCAGACCCGGGCTCTGATCACAATAGCCTGCGCCATTTCGCTGCGCAGGCAACTTCACACGCGGAAGCGTTATGCGGGCAGCAGAGCGCTCGGCTCGTAGGCGACATCATGCGTTGTTGCGGCAATCACGGCTGGCGATGTGACCCTTGACCTTTAGAGGGGCGGAGCAGAGCGGGCCGGCCGGTGCCTGTGGAAGGGCCCACACCTCGCCGCCCGTCCACACACACACACACACACACACACACACACACACACACTTCCCACTCGGGCGGATACCTGCGGCTTAACACCGCGGCCGGCGCTTACTCTCTGCCGCACGGTGTCTGCGCTTCAGCGGCTCTTTTCACGAGAAACCGTAAACAAGAGGCCGGAAAATGGGTCTGCTACAGCAGAGCGTCTGCACGCCTCCGAGGCAGTGCGGAGTGGATACAACACTACGGTCTCTCGGAACACCGACAAACAGGTGCTATTCCCCACTGCTTTCCGAGCAAACAAGGGGGCTTCGAAACGTGTTGAAAGACACATACTTAATCGTCTCTTCATACAACGGGCTTTTAATAAGCAATACATCATTTTTCCCGGCAAATTTAGGTTAAAAAAATGCAGAATTCGTTGTGGAACTTAGTGGAGTATTCCCGCAATCCCTACTGTTCCATGAAGTTCCGATAGGTGGCGGCGCTATGTGTATTACTCAAATTGACGTATGTAGCGGAGACGCCTTACAAGCACGGAGTTGTCACTGAGCTCCTCTTGACGAAAAACCTGAGCATCACAGATATTGATAGACGCTTGCAGAATTTCGACGGAGATCTGGCAGTGATCAAAAGCAAGGTGACTCGTTGGATGAGGCTACTGTCATCATCGAAACAAGGTCGCGCAAACCTGTCCCATCTCCCGCGTTCTGATCGGCCGCTCATAGCTGTGACTCCTGCAATGCTGGAACGTGCGGACACTCTCATTCGAGGTGTTCAATGGATCACAGATATCTCGCTGCTCAACTTGACGCTTTTTGTGATGACACACTCGTCCACCTGTTGGAGAAAATGCCGAACATCATCACAGGAGTTGAGAACATTGATCCATCACTTCCAACCGGGAACAAAGTGGCAATCAATAGACTAGTGCCACACCACCTCCCCTCCGAAGGAAAAGTTTAAAGCCGCACCCTTATCCGCTAAAGTTAAGACGATGGACTTCTGGGACCCTGAAGGGGTTATTCTCTTTGGTTCTCCGAAGTGTGTTGCCGTACCCTGAAGAAATTGAAGAAATTACTTCAGCGTATTCGCCGAAAGAAGTGCAAACTAACTTTTCGATCTTCTTGACTTCGCAAAACCTCACATAAGTCTGTGCATGCGAGAGGAAGTCACAAAACTTCACTGGATTGTTCTTCCTCATCCACCCTACAGCCCGTATCTCTCACCTTCTGACGTCCATCTGTTTGCCCGCAGAAGGATGCATTCCAAGGGGAACAGTATGTGGATTATGGGGAGGTTATTGATGCAGCAAGACATTGGTTCCGAGGCTGACAATTAAACTGCTACCATGCGAGCATACAGACCTCCCAGTAGGTCGCCTTGAATGGCGATTGTGATGCAAAATACGGTTTTGTGGCCAAAAGAGTGGGGAATAATATGGTGTACTGGAATCGTGAACGAAAGCAATCTGCTTTCAGAAAAAAACTCGTGTTGCATTACTTAGCGAACGCCCCTCGTAGTTAGCCCTTCTAGGTGCTACACGAATTTACAAAATGCATCATGATGCGTAGATTATAAGACCGCGTTACACAAAATAATACCTAAGAGGATCATGCCGAATCCTCACATAAGATCCGATAATGACAATGATTTTCTTCTATTTTTTGCGGTGTAATATACCAAGTATCTTGGCTAAGACAATCGCCCAATCTACACTATTACAGTAGCAAACTGTTGGCTATTGAAACATCAGAAGTTTGCACAAATACGTGCAGCCATTATGCAGTAACTAACTCTGAGGCTTGGTTGATATCTTAGGCCTTTCTCTAATGAAACTAGTCAGTATTACAATCTCATTCTCTGCTGAAGAAAACGATACACTTCACAAACAATATTTACGTCTATATTTATATTTTACTCGAAATTCAAATCAACTATACACATATATCAATGTGAAACGTATTTGTAGATTACACCTGTACCTGACTGGTGTTGTTTCCATTAATTCAGCGAATTAGGTCATTTCCTTGTACATTTAGTTTCCATTTAAGTTTTCGTTGTTATAACTACATTGACAATTCTACACCTACATGGATATTCTGAAAATCACATTTAAGTGCCTGGCAAGGGGTTCATCGAGCTATTATTACTGCTGGTATTGGTTGTTGTAACATCTGCAAGAATGTGCCGTATGAAATAACTACTTTTGTTAACGTTGTTTATATTTTATTTGTCCTCATAATATCTCTGGTGTGCGAAGTTTCGGAGCGAGTTTTATGTCGAGCAAGTTCGAGTTGTATGCGATCAGCATAATATATATGAATATTTGAAGCAAGATGTGGAAAACAAAAACAAATAGCTGATGGTATTTTTTATTAGTCTGCACTGAGTTAAACCTAGCCCTGGAATCGATTTTGCAAGCAACATCATGCCACTACAAATAATGTTCAAACGTTGAGACTGTATACTAATGGAGAACCAAAAAAAATTAGGACAAGTACATTTACAAAAAAATTATCTTGAATTTATGTGCAAGCCAACATTAGGCAACGAGAAAAAAAGCACAGACTGATTTACAGAATGTACTTCTGATGTTTGCAAACAAAAAATAATTTTTGTGAAAGTGGAATACGACATGGGTTAGAACAGCCGTGAGCGTGACTCGGCGGTCGTGCCTCAGTTCATGAATACGAGTACTACCCTGGCGCTTTGGGCTCTGCATAGACACTGGGAGGGTAAGGAGTATTTATTTACAATATTTCCACTCCCCCCACCCCCACCCCATGAACCATGGACCTTGCCATTGGTGGGGAGGCTTGCGGGCCTCAGCGATACAGATAGCCGTACCGTAGGTGCAACCACAACGGAGGGGTATCTGTTGAGAGGCCAGACAAACGTGTGGTTCCTGAAGAGGGGCAGCAGCCTTTTCAGTAGTTGCAGGGGCAACAGTCTGGATGATTGACTGATCTGGCCTTGTAACACTAACCGAAACAGCCTTGCTGTGCTGATACTGCGAACGCCTGAAAGCAAGGGTAAACTACAGCCGTAATTTTCCCGAGGGCATGCAGCTTTACTGTATGGTTAAATGATGATAGCGTCCTCTTTGTTAAAACATTCCGAAGGTAAAATAGTCCCCCATTCGGATCTCCGGGCGGGGACTACTCAAGAGGATGTCGTTATCAGGAGAAAGATAACTGGCCTTCTACGCATCGGAGCGTGGAATGTCAGATCCCTTAATCGGGCAGGTAGGTTAGAAAATTTAAAAAGGGAAATGGATAGGTTAAAGTTAGATATAGTGGGAATTAGTGAATTTCGGTGGCAGGAGGAACAAGACTTCTGGTCAGGTGACTACAGGGCTATAAACACAAAATCAAATAGGGGTAATGCAGGAGTAGGATTAATAATGAATAGGAAAATAGGAATGCGGGAAAGCTACTACAGACAGCATAGTGAACGCATTGTTGTGGCCAAGATAGATACGAAGCCCACACCTACCAAAAGTAGTACAAGTTTATGCCTACTAGCTCTGCAGATGACGAAGAAATTGAAGAAATGTATGATGAAATAAAAGAAATTATTCAGATAGTGAAGGGAGATGAAAATTTAATAGTCATGGGTGACTGGAATTCGTCAGTAGGAAAAGGGAGAGAAGGAAACATAGTAGGTGAAGATGGACTGGGGGTAAGAAACAAAAGAGGAAGCCGCCTGGTGGAATTTTGCACAGAGCACAAACTAATCATAGCTAACACCTGGTTCAAGAATCATAAAAGAAGGTTGTATACCTGGAAGAAGCCTGGAGATACTGACAGGTTTCATATAGATTATATAATTGTAAGACAGAGATTTAGGAACCAGGTTTTAAATTGTAAGACATTTCCAGGGCCAGATGTGGACTGTGACCACAATCTATTGGTTATGAACTGTAGATTAAAACTGAAGAAACTGCAAAAAGGTGGGAAATTAAGGAGATGGGACCTAGATAAACTAAAAGAACCAGGGGTTGTACAGAGTTTCAGGGAGGGTATAAGGAAACAATTGACAGGAATGGGGGAAAGAAATACAGTAGAAGAAGAATGGGTAGCTTTGAGGGATGAAGTGTGAAGGCAGCAGAGCATCAAGTAGGTAAAAAGACGAGGACTGGTAGAAGTCCTTGGGTAACAGAAGAAATATTGAATTTAATTGATGAAAGGAGAAAATATAAAAATGCAGTAAATGAAGCAGGCAAAAAAGAATACAAACTTCTCAAAAATGAGATCGACAGGAAGTGTAAAATGGCTAAGTAGGGATGGCTAGAGGACAAATGTAAGAATGTAGAGGCTTATCTCACTAGGGGTAAGATAGATACTGCCTACAGGAAAATTAAAGAGACCTTTGGAGAAAAGAGAACCACTTGTATGAATATCCAGAGCTCAGATGGAAACCCAGTTCTATGCAAAGAAGGGAAAGCAGAAGGGTGGAAGGAGTATATAGAGGGTCTATACAAGGGCGATGTACTTATGGAAATGGAAGAGGATGTACATGAAGATGAAATGGGAGATATGATACTGCATGAAGAGTTTGACAGAGCACTAAAGACCTGAGTCGCAACAAACCTCCGGGAGTAGACAACATTCCATTAGAACTACTTACAGCCCTTGTAGAGCCAGTCCTGACAAAACTCTACCATCTGGAGAGCAAGATGTATGAGACAGGCGAAATGCCCTCAGACTTCAAGAAGAAAATAATAGTTCCAATACCAAAGAAAGCAGGTGTTGACAGATGTGAAAATTACCGAACTATCACTTTAATTGGTCACGGCTGCAAAATACTAACACGAATTCTTTAGAGACGAATGGAAAAACTGGTAGAAGCCGACCTCGGGGAAGATCAGTTTGGATTCCGTAGAAATAACGGAACACGTGAGGCAATACTGACCCTACGACTTATCTTAGAAGCCAGATTAAGGAAAGGTAAACCTACGTTCCTAGCATTTGTAGACTTAGAAAAAGCTTTTGACAATGTTGACTGGAATACTCTCTTTCAAATTCTGAAGGTGGCAGGGGTAAAATACAGGGAGCGAAAAGCTATTTACAATTTGTACAGAAACCAGATGGCAGTTATAAGAGTAGAGGGACATGAAAGGGAAGCAGTGGTTGGGAAGGAAGTGAGACAGGGTTGCAGCCTCTCCCCGATGATATTCAATCTTCATATTGAGCAAGCAGTGAAGGAAACAAAAGAAAAATTCGGAGTAGGTATTAAAATCCATGGAGAAGAAATAGAAACTTTGAGGTTCGCCGATGACATTGTAATTTTGTCAGAGACAGCAAAGGACTTGCAAGAGCAGTTGAACGGCATGTATAGTGTCTTGAAAGGAGGATATAAAATGAACATCAACAAAAGCAAAAAAAGATAATGGAATGAAGTCGAATGAAGTCGGGTGATGCTGAGGGAATTAGATTAGGAAATGAGACACTTAAAGTAGTAAAGGAATTTTGCTATTTGGGGAGCAAAATAATTGATGATCGTCGAAGTAGAGAGGATATAAAATGTAGACTGGCAATAGCAAGGAAAGCGTTTCTGAAGTAGAGAAATTTGTTAACATCGAGTATAGATTTAAGTGTCAGGAAGTCATTTCTGAAAGTATTTGTATGGAGTGTAGCCATGTATGGAAGTGAAACATGGACGATAAATAGTTTGGACAAGAAGAGAATAGAAGCTTTTGAAATGTGGTGCTACAGAAGAATGCTGAAGATTAGATGGGTAGATCACATAACTGATGAGGAAGTATTGAATAGGATTGCGGAGAAGAGAAGTTTGTGGCATAACTTGACTAAAAGAAGGGATCGATTGGTAGGACATGTTCTGAGGCATCAAGGGATCACCAGTTTAGTATTGGAGGGCAGCGTGGAGGGTAGAAATCTTAGAGGGAGACCAAGAGATGAATACACTAAGCAGATTCAGAAGGATGTAGGTTGCAGTAGGTACTGAGAGATGAAGAAGCTTGCACAGGATAGAGTAGCATGGAGAGCTGCATCAAACCAGTCTCAGGACTGAAGACCACAACAACAACAACAACAACAACATTTCCACTTGTCACATTTATGTCTACTGCATTTTTGTTGTATAATCAGAAAATCACATTTGCAGTTGTGACACATTAACTTTCACAACAAGCCTAAATGCTGTTATTTACTGATGACGATGTTTATGGTATATTTCGAGGTGCTTAGTAGCACAAGGAATTACGATGCATTTATTACAGAACTCGCCATGACTATTCATAAGCAGTGCTGAAACATAATGAACTTGGTATACCCTCCGCCCCGCTCTTCCCCCCCCCACCCCCCACCCCCCGCCCCCACCGCCCACCCCCGGTAGAGGAAAATAATATATTTGACGAACTGTGATCAGAGAAACAGTTCTTAGGCAATAGTATCTTTGTCTGCGATGGCAGCATTGTGGAGTCGTAGAATCTTTGACAGTCAGCAGTGGAAAGCTGCGGTGTGCGGCAGGCGGGATTCGTTGAGTGTAGTTAATACATGGACGCACTTGAGTGAGGAACTATGTGAGTTTCAGATTTATTACAAGGTGGAATGTGACTGAGAAAAATGGTTTGTTAGCATACGGACATAAAAAGGGTTTGGAAATGAATAACTTAATGAGGCGAAACGTTTATTTTTATTTTTGTACACTTGTGTTCTTGGTTCACTTCACCTTCCTCAAAGCCGAGTTTTTGATAATTATTTTATTGATTAATTTTCTGAGTTAATTTACTGTACTATGGAAGCTATTAGATTATGTGAATCTTCATATTAGTCTAGAAACTTGTTTTTTTTGTTTTGTTTCGATAACTTCGTTCTTAACTGAGTCTAGAACTTAAATGTTGAGTCATGTGTTTCATTGACACTCTGTGTGAAGATTATGAACCAAATTTCCCTGGACGAACTGTAATTAGATTTTAGTAGCACTCTCTTAGCTGTTGCGGAGTCTTGCTATGTTGCTGTTTCTACCAGTACTTCATTTCGCAGGTGAAATTCATAATACGTGATTGTTTCCTTTCCTTTGTTCAATGTAGGTTGTGTCAGTTTCTTTCTTTTACCAGGACTGTCAGTGCAGAAATTTTCATATGTTTCAGTTAACATTCTTATACTAGTCGACATTAAAATTCGTTTTTTTATATGGTTACTTTTTTTTCAGGCAGTTCGTTTTGACCAAATCTACTGAGCGTGAAATTACTGGTTGCTTATTTATTTGGTTATGAATGAGATCGGTTTTCACACAACGGGATTCTTTTCAGTTTCATGTAAATGATGTTGCTTTGAGCTCAGTAGCAAATTTAAGTTGTCAGTTCACATTCCCAGGTTTGTATTTACGGTAACACACACACACACACACACACACACACACACACACACAAGTAGAGGCTACTCACTTTCGCTTGGCGATAGCCTGCTTGGGATGCGCTCATTTGATTTTCATTTGATTTTCTTTAAATCGGTTAGAATATTAAATTATTTTTTTGGCAGCAGCAAACAGCAACAGCTAGAAGTTCGTACAGTGTTTAACAATTTGCGTAATTCCTTTTCGGCTTGTCTTTTACTATATGTGTATTCTGTTCGTAGAAAACGTGTGTCTATTACGTAAGAGAAGTTATTTTTATTGGTAGAGTTAGGAAGATTTTGCTTCCTTAGATACATTTTTCTGTTTGAGTAACTACGATTTCTGATGAAATTTATTTTCGGTTTATGTTTCGTAATTAAAATCCAACTCATTATTGAGATTTAGTTTCGTTTGCCGATAGTGTAATAACAGTCAGAGTTTTTGGATACAATTTTTGAGCAATAATACTGTCAGGTAGACACCAGAAACGCTAAACGCAGTAAAACATCACCGAACGGACTTACGCAACAAAGTGACGCTATGACTGCGGAAACAGTTAATATCATTCAACAATCTCCCGTTTCTTACACGACTAGTGAATCAGATAAGAACGTTAAAATGGATCACTTGAAAGTACAATAACACGTAATGCAAATAAGTTTTCTGGCGTAACAAACAGTGATCGAATCGGACAACAATTAAGTAACATCCAACTGCCGGTATCCAGTGCAAATTCCGTTAACAACATGGATTTCGGATATGTAACGGAAACCATTACGGACACAAATCCTAACACAAATTTAGTAAATGCGGATGGTAGTCCAGATATGATGCCATGTTTCAGAGAATGTTCTCACAACTCGAAAATTTCACAAAGTAGATGAAACTAGGGAAGAAACTAGCACACGGTTTGACACATTAAACGAAATTGAAATAATCCCAAGATAAGTTAGCAACATAGTCGGAAGAAATAAAAAACGAGCTCAAAACTGAATTGCAGCCTGTAATCGATGGCTTAAAAATATTAGCGCGGAGTTCGAGCAAATTAGAAATAGGCGACAGAGTGAATACGATGAGATTCTTGGCAGAATTACAAGCGTTGTACCTAATGAAATGGTGGGAAAACTACAACAACGCAGCACACAACTACACGAACAAGTCGACAGGGTAACGGCCCAAGTAGAAAGTTTGAAAACCTTGACACATACGCACACTGAACGTTTTATTGAAATAACAGAGCAAATAGAAGAGATTAGCAATAAAATGGCAAATTTACCCACTAACTCTGACAATGACTCAGCTCATACAACACCAGTGCATTTTTCAGAAACGATAGAACATCACTTCAGACAAAAACAAGATAAGATTAACGATCAGCAGAAGGAAGATATCAGGTGGCTTCAGGCACAGATGCCACAGCAACACAGCGTTGGACCAAACTTGTTATCAGTAAGGAAATTTAAAACATTCCGTAATTATAATGATGAAATACATCTCCAAGCGTGGCTGAACCAGTTTTATTACGCTATTCCACCTAATTGGCCTTTATAACGACAAGTTGAAATTCATGTGTAGTTTTCGTGATAATGAATTTGCTGTAAGAATGCGAGCACTCATTAGCGAATGTCGTTCTGGGAAAGATTTTTACAACGCTTTTCTCTCGGCGTATTGGTCACCAGAAAAACAGGACAGTATTAAACACAGCATAATTATGTTGCAAAATTTTGAACAATCAGTTTTTTCCAGGCTTACACAGACGTTGGAGATAATATCAGTCGCTAGACACACCTTTACAACCAACTCAGCCCCCTGAGTTGATCAAAATTTGCTTGATAAAATTACCAGAACATTTATGCCAAATTATCACTGCGAGCAGATGTAAAGACAACATTGAGGAATTTGTTAATTTATTGCAAGAATTAGAGCTTGACAGTAAACTGACTGGCAAGGAAGAAGCAGAAAGGTTGGATAATTATGACAACGAGTATTCTCATAACCATAGGAAATGTTATTGAAATGGCTATCAATCACACTAAGGACGCAGCAGAAAAACGTCGACAGCTCCACAGTGCTAAAGCTAAAATAAGGAATTTTGAAGTATGACAGAAGGTACTAATTAGAGCACGTCACATCTCCAGCAAAGGTAAGTCATTATTCAAAAAAATTTCCTGTTATACAAAGGACTGTATAGTATAAAACGAATGTGAGATGAAAATGCTATAGAGATTGAAACTTTATGCACTAAAAAAAAAAAAAAACACTTATTACACTTGTCTGATTATACTGGAGTGGGGAGTGAAACATGAGAATTCTATTTGTGATTTAACTTCAGTGATATTTTGATACATTTGTGAGACTTCATAAGTATTTATGAAATTCAGTCTGTATACTGGAACATTTTACGAACTGTATTGAAACTACACTCCTGGAAATTGAAATAAGAACACCGTGAATTCATTGTCCCAGGAAGGGGAAACTTTATTGACACATTCCTGGGGTCAGATACATCACATGATCACACTGACAGAACCACAGGCACATAGACACAGGCAACAGAGCATGCACAATGTCGGCACTAGTACAGTGTATATCCACCTTTCGCAGCAATGCAGGCTGCTATTCTCCCATGGAGACGATCGTAGAGATGCTGGATGTAGTCCTGTGGAACGGCTTGCCATGCCATTTCCACCTGGCGCCTCAGTTGGACCAGCGTTCGTGCTGGACGTACAGACCGCGTGAGACGACGCTTCATCCAGTCCCAAACATGCTCAATGGGGGACAGATCCGGAGATCTTGCTGGCCAGGGTAGTTGACTTACACCTTCTAGAGCACGTTGGGTGGCACGGGATGCATGCGGACGTGCATTGTCCTGTTGGAACAGCAAGTTCCCTTGCCGGTCTAGGAATGGTAGAACGATGGCTTCGATGACGGTTTGGATGTACCGTGCACTATTCAGTGTCCCCTCGACGATCACCATTGGTGTACGGCCAGTGTAGGAGATCGCTCCCCACACCATGATGCTGGGTGTTGGCC
Organism: Schistocerca americana; assembly: GCF_021461395.2. NCBI lineage: Eukaryota > Metazoa > Arthropoda > Insecta > Orthoptera > Acrididae > Schistocerca > Schistocerca americana. The sequence goes on from NC_060124.1 coordinate 106,348,209, forward strand.
CTGTGTGCCTCGGTCGTATGCAGTCCTGATTGTGGCGCTCACCTGCACGGCGCAAAACACGCATACGACCATCATTGGCACCAAGGCAGAAGCGACTCTCATCGCTGAAGACGACACGTCTCCATTCGTCCCTCCATTCACGCCTGTCGCGACACCACTGGAGGCGGGCTGCACGATGTTGGGGCGTGAGCGGAAGACGGCGTAACGGTGTGCGGGACCGTAGCCCAGCTTCATGGAGACGGTTGCGAATGGTCCTCGCCGATACCCCAGGAGCAACAGTGTCCCTAATTTGCTGGGAAGTGGCGGTGCGGTCCCCTACGGCACTGCGTAGGATCCTACGGTCTTGGCGTGCATCCGTGCGTCGCTGCGTTCGGTCCCAGGTCGACGGGCACGTGCACCTTCCGCCGACCACTGGCGACAACATCGATGTACTGTGGAGACTCACGCCCCACATGTTGAGCAATTCGGCGGTACGTCCACCCGGCCTCCCGCATGCCCACTATACGCCCTCGCTCAAAGTCCGTCAGCTGCATATACGGTTCACGTCCACGCTGTCGCAGCATGCTACCAGTGTTAAAGACTGCGATGGAACTCCGTATGCCACGGCAAACTGGCTGACACTGACGGCGGCGGTGCACAAATGCTGCGCAGCTAGCGCCATTCGACGGCCAACACCGCGGTTCCTGGTGTGTCCGCTGTGCCGTGCGTGTGATCATTGCTTGTACAGCCCTCTCGCAGTGTCCGGAGCAAGTATGGTGGGTCTGACACACCGGTGTCAATGTGTTCTTTTTTCCATTTCCAGGAGTGTATATTAGGATAAATGTGAAATATAGTGTGAAACTGTGGAGTAGTTAGTTTTGTAAAGTATGGCTAAATGATATGCAGTTGATGATAACTAGTGCCATAGAGCACACAGTACAGAAATAAAAGGTACTTGTATACGAGAATATCTACAGTGTTAGAAGAAGAACATAATTTCCTAATTTGCATAGATTTTTCAGATTTCTTTGCCTGACAATGTGTCTTCCTGTTCATTACTATATGTATGGTAAATACAATTTTTCTGGACATTTTATGTCTTTCATACAGTGGCAAAGCACCTCTGTATGAATTTGACATACTGTACTTTGAGTTTCCTGTGCTTTATTCACTGTAGGATTTGGCTTCAAGTACAATTAGTTTTCTTTTCTTGGTGTGAATAAATAATAGAAAGTGGGTACCCCTTGAACAGGATGAAGCATTAACTCTAAGCTTTGTGATAGAACATCTACATAAATCTTAGTCTTAAGTGATTCAGAAAGAGAATGTTAGAGATAAAGATATACCTTGGTATGATATGATGATGAAGTAAGAAAGCATAAATGTGTGTGAATTGGCAGATACTGCAGTACATTTTTGGTATAGGAAGGGAAACAAATGAACATATGTTAAGAGATAAAGTATATGAGTATGCTATATTCTTGCAAAGTGGTTGAAGATGAGTTTTTATTTGGCAGATGAAGTGCAAGCTTACTAATAGGATGATGAAACAGAAGGTTTATTATCTATAAATGAAGACACAGAGGTATATGATGAAAAAGTGGTCTATGAGTCTATAAAATTGGTATGTTAAAGTATGTGTTGGTCCATGGACAATGCATTTGAAGTAATTTTTATCTGAGATCTCATAGACAGAAATGTGAAGTTTCACAGACCAGGATACTTGACAAAAAGGATTTGACTTTTCTGATGGATGACTGACATACAATTTTCCCTTTCCAATCCCAACATGTCATATCACTAACAATTTGCTTATTATGGTATAGTAATTTTTTTCTCTAGGATTTAAGTCTGAGTACTTGTATATAAATTTCATAAACTAATTCTGTGTTACGTAGACACACTCTACTACTTGTACATACCCTGCATTTTACTGTAAAATATGTATACTTATGATTCAAGATATTAAGAGAATGATAATTTGAACATTTTCATTGAAGTGTGTGCTTATGTTTTGGCAGCAGATATGTACCGTTATTTGGGTTAAAAATTTCATGGTTCTACAGTTTGACATATAAGCAACTTTTTGTACACATGTATTGTATTCCATTGATTTTTTCCTTCTGCATTCTTATGCAAATATTGATGAACACATGTACGTGGCTCCACCAATTTTTTTCTTGATGAATGTGTAAATATTACTGTAATACATATAGACACATGCACTTTTTGTTCTGTTTATGCTCAGTAGTTTGTAAGTGCCAGGGTGATGCACATCAGTAACAGTTTACCAAGATATACTGATTACCACACAATACAAACTATTATGTTACAAACTGCACAGTACTGTATGCTATCAGCTACAATGAATTTGGCCATCAGTTGAATGGACTTTTAAAATTTGCTGTTTTTGATGAATCTTGGAATGAGAACCAACCAATTTAGTAGCTCTCAGGTAGAACTTGTCTCATAAACAGTGCACTGCAGAAGTGACTACGATCTATGACATTGTGTTACTCCAAGAGCCTAGTTATCCCTTTGGTCGGTGAGGAGACTTACCCTGTCACATCATGCAACACTAACTCTTCAGCATGCAGCTGCCTTGCCTATCAATGGATGTACAAGAACTGACGTATCTTTGGTACAAGTGCAATGGCATTTTATTATGGGTCTAGAAGGTGTAGATGGCTGTACTATATTCTGCTGTATTGCCAGTCTCAAGCTTATTCTACAGCTGACATACTTCTGCTTCAACTATATTCCTCTGCCATGGACTGGGGTACTGTCTACAGTGAAAGGTTTTACACTTCATTATTTTTTACATTATAGATGTTTCGTGTGGACTCCTTTTACTGCATTTAGATGATGTATTAAATAATGGACATTTTATGTTGCAAGCTTTGAACAAGTAGGACTTTAGCCAAGTTGGCCCTGTGTTAACACAAAGTGTGATATAAACTTTAAAAGATCTGTGTTCAGTAATGATTTGCCGTTCTTCTGGACTGCTTACTAATTAAGCTGTGAATTCGCAAATATTTTTCACTACATGGTTGTGCATCCACACACTGAAATGCAGTGCCCTGAACACACAGCAAATTGTATTTACAGTAATTTAAGTACTGATTTTTAAAAAAAATCTATTTTCGTACTTCCATGGCAAGTTATAAAAATACAAAATTTTTTCTTCATGGGGTGAGGGGTAATATAACATGGCTATTTTTTCGTGATTTTATTGGTTGTGTTAATATTTTATAAAGGAAAATGTTATATTTGAAGTACTGTAGTCTGAGAAACATTTGTTATGCTACAGAATCTGTCTCTGCAATGGCCCTGTCGAGTCGTAGAATCTTTGACTGTCAGTAGTAGAAAGCTGCTGTGTCCAACAGGCGGGATTTGTTGAGTGTACAGTGTGGTGCATGGACTGACTTTTGGTACGATGTGACTTTCAGATTTATTATGAGGAGGAAACATGACTCAGAACAATGATTCAATAGCACACAGACATAAAAAAGGTTTTAAATGACTAACATGGAATTACTTGATGAGGTAAAAAATATTATTTTTATTTTTGTTAATGGTTCCCTTCACCCTAGTCACATTCGAATTTTTTATAGTTATTTTATTGCATGATCTTCTGAGTTAGTTTACTGTACCATGGAAGTTATTAGATTAAATGAATTTTCATATTAGAATCCATAATCTTTCTAACTGATATTTAGAATTTAGAAGGCTAAGTCATGTGTTTCATTGTCATACTGTGTCAAGATTATGAACTCAGTTTCCCTGGACCAACTGTAGTTAGCTTTTAGAGGATCTTTTTAGCTATGCAGAGTCTTTCTGTGTTGCTGTTTCTACCAGTACTTCATTTTGCAAGTGTGATTCATAATATGTGATTGTTTCGTTTCCTTAGCGCAATGTAGGTTGTGTCAGTTTTACCAGGGCCATATGTCAGCGCAGAAATTTTTATATGTTTCAGGTTACTTTCTTTTACTGGTTGACATAAACATTATTTTTTATATGGTTACTTTTTTTTTCAAACAGTTCGCACTGACCAAGTCTACTGAGCGTAAAATTATTGGTTTGCTTATTTATTATTTAGTGAATAAGATCGGGTATAACACACACAGAATTCTTTTGAAGTTCATGTAAGTGATGTGGCTTTAGCTCAGTAGCACATTTAGGATGTCAGTTCACATTCCTAGGTTTGTGTTTACACACAAGTAAATGCTACTGTCTTACAGCATACGAAATAAAATAGTTAACACTGATTGAGCTCTTCTGACTCTGTACTCGCCGTGATATTGTTAGAACGGAATCCACAGTTACCCCAACGCCATTCTGGGGCGGAAACAACCTTGGTGTCCCACTATTACAACAAAAATCTGAGTACCATGTTAATCACAGCATTGATAGCAATGACTCGGCTCTGTTACGATCATGTGCTACGCAAACCTCCAAAGACGTAGCTATTTTTATCTATGTGCTGTAATATGACATCGAAACTTGTGTTTGAGAGCGGCACATAAACTGAAATTGTAATAACACAATAAGAAGGGTTAGAAGCGGAACGGGTATTCCCAGCGCTACACTCTCCTGTAACAGTTCCCGAGTTTGGTGCTTTCTAACCAACGAACGCACGTTCAATCGACGTGAACTCATGAACTAGGGCACCACTCATTTTGGGAACATGAAGAGACCTGTGTGCAAGTGGCTGGAAGTACGCAACACAGGTTCAGTGACAATATATGGATGCGATTGTCAGTTATCAGATTATTGGCCATATCTACCGACAATCAGGCTAAGGGAGCGATTCATTCTTCTTTCTTCCCTCAGAGCCAGTCTTCCAAACTTGTCTGATCAGGTGCTACCACGCAGTGGCGAATTAACATACAGGTCTACTAGGCACGAGCCAAGGGGTGCCACTTTAAGGGAGGCGGCATCCTTTGCTATGTACTCATTTTAACCTTTTACGTTTTAAAATAACTGCGCTTACAAACGACAAAATTTTTTAATAATGTTAAACAACTTGCTAGTTTATATAAGCCTTAAGAACGAAATTAGAAAATACAAGCTTGGAAATATACACAGTTTACTTGGTGACTGAATGGAAATTTAACATTGGTTTTCTGTCTGCTATCATCTTCAGGATGGTTCACAATACTTTGAAGTAAGCTGCCAGGACGGCAATCTATAGTACAACGTTTGAAACGTTATTATTCCTAGAATGTGGTCGCTTTCTACTTAATCCTACCATATTTTCCCCGTGAAAATACTGCGAGCCCTGAAAAGCTGTGATAAACTAATCAGCAGTTTCTTAAATACTGTAACATGTGTGGGCCTCAGTATGCAAAACCCGACTCTACTTAACTTTCAAGTAGAAATTGCGATGAAGTATCAAGTCAGCCCCCCATTATTGTATGAAATCTCTGTGGTCTTCAATATCTGAGCTTTGATTTAATGACACCCGTTTAACAAATCATGTTGTTACTGGGAATGTTTTACATTTTTAAACAGATGTTTGTACGTAAAGAACATAAGCAGATTGTCGAATAATGTGTGGGATACATTTCACAACAGTTTAACAATTTTATTTATTTATTTGCTTAATTACCTTTTTTGACGAAAAAAAAACAACTTTCGTTTGTCTGATTTATTGAGCTGCAGCCTGCACGACATCAAAGTTCCCTCTCTGTGCAATCGAATAGTACGTGACATTACACATTTTATATTAAACTTCTTAACCTAATATTAACTAAATATTAAACTTCTTAACTAACTTTTTTTCTTCGAGGAAAGATTACTTTTATTTTATGTTGGAACAAAATGTGCATTTGCGTGCAGACATAGCAGCAGTGTTCACACAAATGAGAACACACCACGATAACTGCCAACAAGACTATTTAAACTTTGCAGTCTGTTTTCCCCGCCCACACACACCGCTGAAATTTTATAAGAATAAGTGGCATAAGAGTCAACCCAGCACTCAGCACTGCAAGAAATTGCAAAAATTATTTGCTTTTTAAATTAGGAAGACAGTGTCAAGAATATTCACAACATATTTGCGTCCCAGCAAAAATTCCGACGACATGGGAAACAGAAGTAAGAAAAGGGACTGTCCCGATTTCTTTACGAGACGAATTTCAGCCGGCAGGTGTGTTTCTACTGTTCACTGACAACAGAGAAACAGGCGACAGTGAATTTAAATTATTCTTCAATGTCGTTCTTTCATAGCACAGTTACGTCGTGTAATCGGAGTCAGTCAGTTTATCACTCCACATTTAAAGAAAAAAATCTTTGTGCTCGTGTGCCGTGTTTAACGTAAAAAGCGGTTTAGTACGACTGGAACTGTATACAGTCTTTCTTTTTCCCTTTTACAGATATTTTTTTTTGTTTTGACGGTTGGTTTACAATTTTGTAAATGCCTTAATATGAATAACAGTGATAAAAGCAAACGTGCAAAATTAAGTTGGGCAGCATTTCGGAAAATATCGAGGAAAAGGCGAGAACGAGAAAGCAATGTTCTAAAAATGCTTGGCGGAGTAGATATATTTTTCGTAAAAAATGTTGCTGGTTAGACTTCGAGTTCAAGTAGTACGGATGATATTTCTAGCACTGCAGCTGTAGAAGAAGTAAACGCAGACAAAGCAAAAGTTAAAAATGAAGTAAAGAAAATTGTTCCTGATTTCGAGTTTCACGAAAAACTAAGAGACGAGTCACACATTATAAAAAGAAATAACCTCGTTAGTGATGATCCTGCAGAATGATGTGTCAATGAATCAACAATCGACATTCTCTTTAAACGTGGGATTAATCAAAATTGCAACGACGATTTTTCTAATTCAAGAATTTCATTGGGCGAGAAAACCAGTTATCTGAACAAAAATGTATTTTATTGTAAACTTTTAAATGGTGAATCAACTTTGCTTGAGTTTCTAGTATAGTAGCACAGGTGATGTTTTTTGTGCACCATGTAAATAGTTTGGAGGTAAGTCTGCGATTGCTACTAATGGTATTGCAGATTGTAAAAATATTTCTAATATTTTATCTCATCACGAGAATTCACTTGAACACAAAAATTCTGAGTTATCACTCTCAACAAGAGGTAAGTCACTTGTAACAATAAATACCAATTTCGAGTAATATGCTGAGACACAAAAAATGAACACTGGAGCAGTGTGTTGAACAGGGTGTTTGCAGTAGTGAAGAAGCTAAAAAGTCGTTGACTTTCCCTACGTGGACATGTTGAAAAACTCCATTCAAAACATAATGGTCAGTTTATGATGTCTCTTGAACCTATAGCCGAGTTTGATCCTTTTCTCGCAGAGCATATTGGACGATATGGAAATCCAGGGCAGGGACATACAAGTTATCTCTCTTCAACAATCTGTGATGAAATAATAGAGCTTCTTCTTGGACGTATAAAAAGAACTGTCATAAGTGAAATAAAACAGGCCAGATGTTTCTCTATAATAGTAGATTCTACTGCGGACATTTCACATATTGATCATTTACCTTTCGTATTAAGATACGTGAACGAGAATGGTGAACCTGTTGAACGTTTCCTTCTGTTTTTACCAAACCCAGGAGACAAGTCTGAAAACTTAACTGAGGCCCTACTAAAAGTCCTGCCTATAAATTCCGTTTGTATTACTGACATATTACAAGCAATATGTCAGGAACCTACACTGGTTTGCAGGAACGAATTAAAGAACGAATTCCGAAAGCTCATTATGTTCGTTGTGCAGCACATGGTTTAAATTTAGTCGGCACTAGTACTGCAAGCTGTTGTCGGGAAGCATGTTCATTTTTCAATGTGGTGCAAAACATTTATAATTTTTTCTCTGCTTTTACACATCGCTAGGATAAACTTCTTTATTTCATGAAACCAGTAAGCAAAACGGTATAAAGGTTATAGAAAACGCTTTGGTCAGCAAGAGAGGAAGCGTGTGTAAGTCTATATAAAAACTGGGAGGACGTTATCAATGCCCTTATACATACTGCCAAAAATACGTTTGAAAACCCACTTGTGCGAAATGAGGCTTCAGCTTCATTGAATAAATTCAGCAGACTAGAAACAGTATTCATGATGACAGTTTGGAAGGACATACTCCCGAGCTTTTGCAGTTTAAATTTGAAATTGCAAAGTATAAATATTGATACTAAAATAGTGCATGAATTATATGAATCAGTTGTAGGATTTATTGCATTTAATCGTGGCATGTTTGACTATTATGAAAATAAATCCATGGAGATTGTGACTGATATAGACTATGAATGCATCTATAAAAGATCATGATGACAAAGAAGCGGACTGTGAAGAAGTTTTTCTGACTGGAAGGGAAAAATTTATAGTCGAAACATTTCTCCCAGTACTCTAAAACTTCTACGCTGAATTAGTGACGAGAAAGAAAGCTGTAGAACACTGTTGGTCTCCTTCACAGTTTTCAGTAACCTTAAGAACAGTTCACCTGACGATATTGCTGAACGTGCAGCAAAACTCCAATCTTCATATGACACGCATTTGGAGTCTTCCTTCACTAGTGAAAGTGCACATTTCGCGGAACTTTTGGAATCTTCTGATATTAGTGATATCCCATTCGAAATGAGTTAATTTTTACGAAAATAGAGGTTACAGTGCGTGTTTCCGAATGTTGACATTGCTCTTAGACTATTTCTATGTGTAGCACTTGCAAAGTGTTCAGCGGAACGCCCGTTCTCGGCTCTTAAAATACTAAAATCTTACCTACGTTCAGCGTTGTCTGAGGAGACATTGAACTCCTTGTCCATTCTTTACATCGAAGCCGACCTCCTAACTGACAACCGTCTAAACTATGAAGATATGATCAACGAGTTTTCTGACGTCAAAGCCAGACGCAAACTATGTTCACTGGTGAGTTCGTTCATTTATTCATAGTAGTTTTAAAAATTTAAGATTATAATGTGATTTTATTATAACTTAGAGCACATTCATTGGATTTACAAACTACCTATTACCTGTTCATTTTACAATTGCCGATGGCAGAACGCGGAAGCAAACCTCGTTTACGTGCAGACGTGACCGAAGGCGCCCGAAAATACTAAACGCTACCCGAATGACACAGGCCAATCGGCGCTGTACAGTCAAGTCATACTGATACTGCGACGTATTACAACTGATGCGTACTCTTGCCGTCTGCTGAAATATATAGTTATCGCGGAAATATACTTTATCGGAGAGTACGCTCAGATGAAAAAGTGTTAATAGACAACGTAGTTCAGTTCCGTCGACAAATGCGTAAAAGCTTTGCTAATACCGTTAGAAAGATCTATGGTGAGAGCCGTAGCTGCGGTACAAAACGGTTCAGTCCTTACATGGATTAAAGGTATTGTGTACACTTATTGTGCAGCATCTAGCTAATCAGATCCTAATGCTTTAAACGTTAACTGTTAGATTATAAAACAAATTTGATTTTTCCATACAAGTCTGTAAAATTATGCAATAGCGAATCCAATTGTGTATGTTCGTCTCTATTTAGTTATTAGTTCGTGCACCGAAATCTCTAATTTCATTTTCATTTCTTACGCTTACCTATAGATCCACGTATTAATACCGAACGTATTTATTTTGATCTGCTACACATTTAGGTTATTAGATCGTAAAACGACAGTTTAATTTTAATTTTGAACGCATACCTGTAAAAGTACGTATTGATTTCTACCGCATGACACGTTTGGTTCAATTTTTAGATCGTAACACTACTTTTTTATTTTCATTTTCAACGGTTTCATAAAACATATTATAAATGTATGTATAACAAAAATCCGTTGTCTCCTACACGCTTTGGTGAATTATTAGGCCATAAAAGAAAAGGTATTTTCCTTGTGTTCGTTTCTGTTGTCTTTCGACAGAAGACTGTGTTAAGACAATGCAGTTTTAAGTTTGTTTCATCCGCTGCCGTACACCAAATACAGTTCAGGAACCATATTACATTTTGACTGAGCACGAATAGACCGCCGACGCGTCCTTCAGAATAACGAATAGCAGAGTAGGGAAACACCCCACGGCGCTCCCACCCAAAAGGCAATTGTGAAGTGATCGTGTGATAGTTATTAATTAACACATGTCTTATTTTTGTTTGGGGGGGGGGGGGGGGGAGGCAAATAATATGGTGTGCCGAGGGGCGTAAAATTTTTAAATCCACCACTGCTACCACGGATCCCTCAGATGGAACTCCAGTAAACGTTAATGCTTATGTGCAGTACAACCTGGATCCTACATTCAGAGATCGGTTGATTGGTGGTGGAGGATAGTTTATTTTGGCACCGGGGTCAGTGGATCATACGCCGCTTCGTTATTGTTTGTGGAATAATACGGAGAAGAAAGCATGAAACTTTCGAACAAGCGAATCTTTTGTCCGGAAAAGGCATTGTCTTTCTGTTTCACGTTCAACAATACCCAAGCGAATCGATGACGCTCCAGTATGCAGGGAGGAAGTCGTTGTTCGGTCTTCGAGCGATTCGGCCTCGTGAAGTTGCCAAACACCTAAATTATTTGAACAGTTTACTAAAGTGATGAATCATGTATTTGGAAGATTTTCGACAGGTGATTGGATAGTAGTAAGTAATTATTCAGTCTATTTACGGACGGTGCGAGTTATTGGTGTGAAACCTGTCGAAAGTGCAGTACCATCAGTGTTAGTCAGTAGCTTTCCTTAGCGGGGTATATCGTTACTTGAACAATTACAATTAGTCTATCATGGTCAGTTATAATGCGGAAAATTCATTCGGAAAATCAGTACAGCAACGGCAAACTCCCGTGTGAAAGGACAAGAAATTTAACTGTTAATACGAGCTTAGTTGGATCTAGGTATTGTTAAGAAAACTGTTACGTGCAAATTACCAATAACGGAAGTAAAATAATCTGTAGTGTTTTCTTCCAAAGCAACACTTTTGCAAGTAAATAATCACATAATAAAGAGACACGGTTTCGTATTGGGGAACACGGCCAAATTTGTTAGGCAAAGAAGTGCGTTATCTGTGCTATCCATTCCCCATCCATTTTCAACTTTTCGCGAAAAATGGGAAATCCGGTTTCGAATGCTAGTCCGGCAGAAATTTTCAAATGTCATTATTCTGTAGAAGAGCTAGACTTTATACACTTTAAGTCAAGAATTTCACTGATAACCGATTAATTTCGAGTTGTGTAAACAACGAAATAGAGGGTTTGTCTATGATCAACGGAAAGATCCATGTTGAGCTTTACTAGAAGGGCCAAAGAAAAACACATGGATGAGAGAAATGACAGGAGTTGAGGATGAGACAGTGACTATTGCTAAACTTAAATATGCGTAGACTGAGCGTGGTGCAAAACGAGATAACGGCAGAGAAATTAATTAGATATTGTGCTGAATTCTTCACGATTAAAAAATACCTAAAGGACAACCTCTGCAAGGAGGAGACATTTTCAACTTACAAAAAAATTTAACCATCACTTTGAGCTTTCCAGAATATCCCACCACAGGTTGCTTGTCATGTGAGAATACCTCAGACTTATTTTATTGGCAGTCAGCGACTGATGATTGAAGTTCAACAACATATCATTATGTTATGTGTTTGCATAGCTGCAGCTCCCATGGCGTGCGCTCGTAAAATTTTACTGCAGTTCTATTGAATCTAAATTTAACATGCATAATAAAACCTTTTCTTTCTGCGGGTTTCTATTGGTGTCATACATAAATGGTGTAACAAAACTTCAGTTTACGTGACTAAACCAGCACCTTATATTTCTGCAAAGATAATTAACGAAGAGAAATTCATTTGAACCCGAGAGAAAACGACTTTATTGCGGAATTCGATATAAAGATGGTATTCGTTGACAAACATATACTGAGGCACCAAAAGGTATTAAGTTTGGTAGTGGAGGGGGCGCGTCTTTGATTAGTAATAAAAGCGTCCTGAGTCCCGGGTTCGAAACCCGCTACTATTTAAATTTTGAATTAAAATCATCAGCAGTAGCGGTCGAACACCCGGCATAAGAAGTCACCCTCATTCAGCTAACAGCACTGTAACAGAGGGCCCAAGACAGAACAGATTCAGGGCACTCTCTTGCTTAAAAGGCAGAAGTATCAGCGGTGAACAAGGCATGAACATGCGGAAGCCAAGGGCAACCACTGAATTAAAGACGTGACGTTTGTCCACGGGAGATGTGGCCTGTAATTCAAAAAGCCTCATGATAATCCATTGTAAAAAGATTCCGAACCAATTCCCCATTCGGATGTCCGGGAGGGGACTGGCAAAGTGGAGCTGACCATGAGAAAAAGCAACGAAAGAATAGCTTTCTACAGTTGAGGCGTGGAATGGGTTAGATAAGTTACAGAATATCAAGAGGAAAATGTGAAGAGGCAGTCTAGATACAGTGGACGGCAGTGAATAAAACGGAAAGAAGAGAAGGATTTCTGGTCACGTGAGTATTGGGTAATATCAACAGCAGCAGAACATGGTATAAGAGGAGGAGAATTCATTATGAATTGAAGGAAGGGCAGAGGGAGTAACTGCGAATAGGGTTGTTCTCAACGGAATCTATAGCAAACCAACACTGTTAACAATATTTCGGGTATACATGTCAACGTCGCAAGACGATGATGAAGAAATAGAGAAATTAAATGAGGATATTCAACGGGTAATTCAATACGTAAAAGCAGATGAAAATTTAATAGTCATGGGAGGAATCGAATGCAGTATCTAATAGCCATGGGGGGATTGGAATGCTGTTGTAAAGGAAGGAGTAGAGGGAAGAGTAATGGGACAAAATGACCTTGGTGTTAGGTATGAGAGAGGAGAAAGGCCAATATACTTCTACTATAAAATTCAGCTGGTAATAGCTAATCGTGTATTCAAGAATTAAGGGAGGAGGATATATACTTGGAAAGGACCTGGAGATCCAGGAAAATTTCACTTACATTACACCATGGTCAGAAAGACATTTCGAAATCAGATATTGAATTGTAATGCGTATCCAGGGGTATATTTGAACTCAGAGTGCAATTTATTAATGATGACGAGCAGGCTGAAGTGTAAGGGACTACTCATGAAGAATCAGTGAGCAATGAAGTGGGACACGGAAGTAATAAGGAATAAAGCGATTTACTTGAAGTTCTCTGAGATTATAGATGCTGCGATAACGAACAGCTCGGCAGTCGGTTCAGCTGAGTAGAAATGGACGTCTCTGATCACAGAAGTTGGAGAGAGAAACTTAGGTACAAGAATGGTAACAGCGGAGAAACCACGGGTAAGAGAAAAAATGCCTCAGCTGATCGACGAAAGAAGAAGTACAAAAATGTTCAGGGAAATTCACGAATGATTGCTCCCTGCCGCCGTTGGATAAGCAGCTGCAGCAGCAAGTCGTATACTCCTAGCTCACTCATTTGTTACATAGTTTAATTCTTAATTTCTTTGGGTGTTTTTGGTACTTGCATTGTTTAATTCATAAATTTCGGGCGTATTATAGTATTTGAGAGTTGTAGCGTCGCGTTATAGTACCTGAATAGTGTAAAATCGCGTTGTCTCCTTCCGCCGCCGAGCAGAGTGTCAGCAGTGCGCAAGTAGCAGCATTACTGCATTTACTAGGCAATCTTGTATTTTAATAACCGTTTAAATTTTGTGTTGATTTGTTTGCGCTCTCTGTAGATTAGTTCAGACGATCTTTGCACAACAGATTTTAGCATGGATAGGGACTGCAACTGCTGTGTTCGGATGCAGGCTGAGTTGGCAGCCCTTCGCTCCAGCTTCAGGCAATATTGGCTTCGGTCACACAGCTTGAGGCTGTTGCCAATGGGCATCACTGTGGGGGTCCGGATGGGGGTTTGTCGGGGACGGCCAGCTCATCCCACGCATCCCCCGATCGGACTACGATTGTGGTTGCCCGGGATACTGCCCGCATTGAGGCTGATCCCTCACCTGTGGTAGAGTGGGAGGTCGTCTCAAGGTGTGGCAGGGGGCGAAAGACATTCCGGAGAGCTGAACGGAAGGCCTCTCCAGTTTGTCTGACGAACCGGTTTCAGGCTCTGTATCAGGCTGATACTGATCTTCGGCCTGACATGGCTGCTTGTCCTGTTCCAGAGGTTGCCCCTCAGTCTGCAAGAACCGGGCGGTCGCAGAGGGTGGGCTTACTGGTAGTTGGGAGCTCCAGCGTCAGGCGCGTAATGGGGCCCCGTAGGGAAATGGCAGCAAGAGAGGGGAAGAGAACCAATGTGCACTCCGTGTGCATACCGGGGGGAGTTATTCCAGATGTGAAAAGGGTCCTTCCGGATGCCATGAAGGGTACAGGGTGCACCCATCTGCAGGTGGTCGCTCATGTTGGCACCAATGATGTGTGTCGCTATGGATCGGAGAAAATCCTCTCTGGCTTCCGGTGGCTATCTGATTTGGTGAAGACTGCCAGTCTCGCTAGCAGGATGAAAGCAGAGCTCACCATCTGCAGCATCGTCGACAGGACTGACTGCGGACCTTTGGTACAGAGCCGAGTGGAGAGTCTGAATCAGAGGCTGAGACGGTTCTGCGACCGTGTGGGCTGCAGATTCCTCGACTTGCGCCATAGGGTGATGGGGTTTCGGGTTCCGCTGGATAGGTCAGGAGTCCACTACACGCAACAAGCGGCTACACGGGTAGCAGGGGTTGTGTGGCGTGGACTGGGCAGTTTTTTAAGTTAGATGGCCTTGGGCAAGTACAGAAAGGGCAACAGCCTCAACGGGTGCGGGGCAAAGTCAGGACATGCGGGGACCAAGCAGAAATCGGTACTGTAATTGTAAACTGTCGAAGCTGCGTTGGTAAAGTACCGGAACTTCAAGCGCTGATAGAAAGCACCGAAGCTGAAATCGTTATAGGTACAGAAAGCTGGCTGAAGCCAGAGATAAATTCTGCCGAAATTTTTACAAAGGTATAGACGGTGTTTAGAAAGGATAGATTGCATGCAACCGGTGGTGGAGTGTTCGTCGCTGTTAGTAGTAGTTTATCCTGTAGTGAAGTAGAAGTGGATAGTTCCTGTGAATTATTATGGGTTGGAGGTTAAACTCAACAACCGAGCTAGGTTAATAATTGGCTCCTTTTACCTACCTCCCGACTCAGCAGCATTAGTGGCAGAACAACTGAGAGAAAATTTGGAATACATTTCACATAAATTTTCTTAGCATGTTATAGTCTTAGGTGGAGATTTCAATTTACCAGATATAGACTGGGACACTCAAATGTTTAGGACGGGTGGTAGGGACAGAGCATTGAGTGACTTTATGCTGAGTGCACTATCCGAAAATTACCTCAAGCAATTAAACAGAGAACCGACTCGTGATGATAACATCTTGGACCTACTGATAACAAACAGACCCGAACTTTTCGACTCTGTATGTGCAGAAAAGGGAATCAGTGATCATAACCCTGAATATGGAAGTAAATAAGAATATAAAAAAAGGGAGGAAGGTTTATCTGTTTAGCAAGAGTAATAGAAGGCAGATTTCAGACTACCTAACAGATCAAAATGAAAATTTTTGTTCCGACACTGACGATGTTGAGTGTTTATGGAAAAAGTTCAAGGCAATCGTAAAATGCGTTTTAGACAGGTACGTGCCGAGTAAAACTGTGAGGGACGGGAAAAACCCACCGTGGTACAACAACAAAGTTAGGAAACTACTGCGAAAGCAAAGAGAGCTTTACTCCAAGTTTAAACGCAGCCAAAACCTCTCAGACAAACAGGAGCTAAACGATGTCAAAGTTAGCGTAAGGAGGGCCATGCGCGAAGCGTTCAGTGAATTCGAAAGTAAAATTCTACGTACCGACTTGACAGAAAATCCTAGGAAGTTCTGGTCTTACGTTAAATCAGTAAGTGGCTCGAAACAGCATATCCAGACACTCCGGGTTGACGATGGCATTGAAACAGAGGATGACACGCGTAAAACTGAAATACTAAACATCTCTTTCCAAAGCTGTTTCACAGAGGAAGACCGCACTGCAGTTCCTTCTCTAAATCCTCGCACAAACGAAAAAATGGCTGACATCGAAATAAGTGTCCAAGGAATAGAGAAGCAACTGGAATCACTCAACAGAGGAAAGTCCACTGGACCTGACGGGATACCAATTCGATTCTACACAGAGTACACGAAAGAACTTGCTCCCCTTCTAACAGCCGTGTACGGCAAGTCTCTAGAGGAAGGGAAGGTTCCAAATGATTAGAAAAGAGCACAGGTAGTCCCAGGCTCCAAGAAGGGTCGTCGAGCAGATGCGCAAAACTATAGACCTATATCTCTGACGTCGATCTGTTGTAGAATTTTAGAACATGTTTTTTGCTCGAGTATCACGTCGTTTTTGGAAACCCAGAATCTACTATGTAGGAATCAACATGGATTCCGGAAACAGCGATCGTGTGAGACCCAACTCGCTTTATTTGTTCATGAGACCCAGGAAATATTAGATACAGGCTCCCAGGTAGATGCTATTTTTCTTGACTTCCGGAAGGCGTTAGATACAGTTCCGCACTGTCGCCTGATAAACAAAGTAAGAGCCTACGGAATATCAGACCAGCTGTGTGGCTGGATTGAAGAGTTATTAGCAAACAGAACACAGCATGTTGTTATCAGTGGAGAGACGTCTACAGACGTAAAAGTAACCTCTGGTGTGCCACAGGGGAGTGTTATGGGACCATTGCTTTTCACAATATATATAAATGACCTAGTAGATAGTGTCGGAAGATCCATGCGGCTTTCACGGATGATGTTGTAGTATGCAGAGAAGTTGCAGCATTGGAAAATTGTAGCGAAATGCAGGAAGATCTGCAGCGGATAGGCACTTGGTGCAGGGAGTGGCAACTGACCCTTAACATAGACAAATGTAATGTATTGCGAATACATAGAAAGAAGGATCCTTTATTGTATGATTATATGAAAGCGGAACAAACACTGGTAGCAGTTACTTCTGTAAAATATCTGGGAGTATGCGTGCGGAACGATTTGAAGTGGAATGATCATATAAAATTAATTGTTGGTAAGGCGGGTACCAGGTTGAGATTCATTGGGACAGTCCTTAGAAAATGTAGTCCATCAACAAAGGAGGTGGCTTACAAAACACTCGCTCCACCTGTACTTGAGTATCGCTCATCAGTGTGGGATCCGTACCAGATCGGGTTGACGGAGGAGATAGAGAAGATCCAAAGAAAAGCGGCGCGTTTCGTCACAGGGTTATTTGGTAACCGTGATAGCGTTACGGAGATGTTTAACAAACTCAAGTGGCAGACTCTGCAAGAAAGGCGCTCTGCATCGCGATGTAGCTTGCTCGCCAGGTTTCGAGAGGGTGCGTTTCTGGATGAGGTATCGAATATATTGCTTCCCCCTACTTATACCTCCCGAGGAGATCACGAATGTAAAATCAGAGAGATTAGAGCGAGCACGGAGGCTTTCAGACAGTCGTTCTTCCCGCGAACCATACGCGACTGGAACAGGAAAGGGAGGTAATGACAGTGGCACGTAAAGTGCCCTCCGCCACACACCGTTGAGTGGCTTGCGGAGTATAAATGTAGATGTAGATGTATATGTAGAATACAGAAATATAAAACACTTAAGAATGAAATAAATAGGTAGTGAAGGGAAGCTACGGCCAAAAGACTGCATGAAAAACTTGAAGAAACTGAAAAAGAGATAGTTGTCAGAAGGACTGAATCAGCGTATGGAGAAACCAAACGACCTTTCGTAAAATTAAAAGGAAGGGTGGCAATGTTAAAGGTGCAATGGGAATTCCACTACTAAATGCAGAGGAGAGAGCAGATAGGTTAAAAAAGTACGTTGAGGGCCTCCATGAAGGTGAGTTACTTGTCTGATGACGTGATAGAGAAACAACAGCAGCCGAAATGAGAAGAGATAGGGGATCCACTACTAGAATCAGAATTCAGAAATGATTTGCATCACTTAAAATCAAATAAGTTAGAAGGGATGGATGACATTCCACGTAATTTCTAAAATAATTGTGAGAATGCGCAACAAAGCTATTATTCACTTTAAAGAATAGAATGTATGAGATAAACAATATACCATCAGAATTTTGGAAAAGCACCATCTACACAAATCCCAAGACTGCAAGAGCTGATAAATACCAGAATTATAGCGCAATCAGTGTGACGTCTCGTGCGTCCAAATTGTTGACAAGAATAATATACAGAAGAATAGTAACGTAAAAAGCATTGGACAGCGTAAAATGATACAAGATGTTCGAAATCCTGAGGAAAATAGGGATAAGCTGTAGGGAAAGACAGATAGTATACAATGTGTACAAGAAATAAGAGGGAAAAAGTAAGAGAAGATTGAGAACGAAGTGCACGGGTTAAGAATGGTGTATGACAGGGATGCAGGTTTTCGTCCCTGCTACTCAATCTATACGTCGAACAAGCAATAACGGAAATAAAAGAAAGGTTCGTGAGTGGGATTAAAATTGGAGATGAAAGGATATCATTGTTAAGATTCGTTGATAAGATTGCCATCCTCAGTGAAAATGAAGATTTACAGAACCTGTCGAATCGAATGAACAGTCTAATGAGAACAGAATATGTATTGAGAGTAAATCGAAGAATGTAATGCGAAGTAGCAAAAATGAATACACCGAGGTACTTAACATCACAATGGTGATCACGAAGTAGGTAGTGCTAAGGAATTCTGCTATTTAGGCAGCAAAATAAGTCATGACGGATGAACAAGGAGGATATAAAAAGCAGGCTATCATAGGCAAGAGAAGTGTAGTAGTATGAAACATAGGGCTTGATTTGAGGCAGATATTTGTTAGAATATAGGTTTGGAATATAGAATTGTATGGTAGCGAAACATGGACTGTGGGAAAGTTCGGAACAGAAGAGAATCGAAGGATTTGAGATGTAGTGCTACAGACAGATGTTGAAAATTAGGTGGACGGACAAGGAAAGCAATGAGGAGGTTCTGCGCAGAATCGGAGAGGAAACGAATATGAATATGTGAAAGATACTGACAAGGAGAAGGGACAGGATGACAAGACATCTGTTGAGATGTTATGGAATAGCTTCCATAGTACGAGAGGTAGTTGTGGAGGATGCAAGTGCTAGTCTGAGATGAAAAGTTTGACACAATACAGGAATTCGTGGCGGACAGTATCAAACCATTCATAAGACTGATAACTCAAGGAGAACTAATTGAAGGGTAGTATGTACGTGTTTGCTTGTGAGTGGGGGGGAGGGGGGAAGGGGAAGGGGAGGTTTAAGACTGTACAGCGAGACCAGAGTTTGACTATAGTAAGCAGCTTCAGATGGACGTAAGATACAGCAGCTACACATAGACTGAAACAATTGCACAAGCTAAATTATCGTGGGAAGTGCATGGGACAAGTCTTCGGACTATAGGCTAGTACAACAACAATACTTCTACGCTACATAATAAGATACTGATCTGATAGACGTCCCAACGGTAGGCAGATATATTATTGTTTGTTTAGAAATTATTTTTTATTAGCATTTCTTACGTATGACTTGCTCCCTAGGAGTTACTACCGGTCGTGTTTCAAAGTTGTTATTATTATTGCTATTCTTCCTCTTATTTTTAATAATATTATTCCTGATATGTACAGTATATTAACAAAAATTTTCCTTCTCTTTTATAATTTATATTACGGCCCCAAAAAGCAAAAACAACAGCACTAAAAGTACAAGTTTAAATTAAAAGAAGGTGTCCTAGGAAAAAGGAAGACAAGAATACGAGAGACACTGTGATATGAGGAGGAGGTAAAGCCATCTCACTACGAATTTCTCAGTAGAAACGCCCTGTCAGTAATAGTTGCAAGAAAATCAAGGAGACAAATGTGTTAATGCGAAGAGCAGTGATCGGTTAGATTTCAAGTATATTTTTATCTCCACATGATGAATGGAAATTCACCAACTGCTGTCCGAGACCTCGTAGCACCCCCGGCACTTGACGCTGGACTCGAAAATCTTCCTCCTCTACTGTTACAGTCGGAGATGCATTGCTATTCGCCATTCGACTTTCCGGCCTATTAATTTACCAGTTATTAATTTTAATCTTTCAGTTTGGCCTTTCTGAGTCAATACTCGTCACACTTTTCCTGATCTGTAGCTTCTTCTATCGTTGTTCGGTGGGCACCAATGATTTTTGGGAGTGCTTAAACAGTTATCACATCCTCATATTTTAGCTTCCACACACTTACATCGACACGGGCTATAGAGACAAAATAAAATTTTTCGATGTTTTGTGGTATTCTAAATTTTTTTGTTGCTACGGTGGCTTTATGTTCAGGAACCTAGAGGTCTCGTCCTAAACTATAGAAATGTTACCCTTATCCAGATGCATCCACGGATATAAACTTACCAGTTTTGTGCTAATCGACGCGCCATGTATTCTACAAGGATCCGTTGTTACTCACAACTTTCCTTCAAAACCATGTAAACAGTCTTCTATCGTGCAATCCTCAGTTATTTCCTTTCACAACATACGTGAATACGTGCTCAGCTATATCTCTGCTGAATCTGAACTCTAGAATATCCGTTAAGCACTATGAGAATATTGTTCGAGTGTGCAACAACACCAGAGACCATTGCAGAGTTCTCTATTATTTCCGGCAGTGAATGGATCACTAGATCAAAAAACCGAGGACCGCACAAAGACTCCTAAGGCAATTCTTTTGTGATTTCTCGTTCTATAGTCGTATCAGGAGATGGTTTATGTTTACGCGACAGCAATCACCAAAGGAATTACTTGAATGTTTATGTAATTGCACCGGCCCAAAACTTACGCACAAAGAAAGCCACCAAACATTACAGAGCGCGTCGATGATTTCTGTTATAGTGACTGTAGCGTACGTGTCATCACTAAATAAACGATTGCAGTCCTCTGATTTACGGCAACGTCAATACACTTGCCGTTCCTAATATCATAATAAGTTCGGGAAAGAGTTGTAAGCTCTCCCTGCGTCATTAAACTATCGTAAAAGAATCATTTCCGTACTTTCCCCTTCGTATTCAGAAGGCAAACAGGTCCGTACGATTTAGCGACTGTTACGCCCGCGTTTTTCCCAATTGTTGACATTCTGTCTCCAATCAAGCAGTCATTTAATAGATTTATCAGATAGGGCACTACACTATCTTATTTTCGGGATGCAGCTCTGACTTTAATTTTTTCTTTTTGTTTTGTTTTGTTTGGTGGGTGGTATGACACTTCCTATAAGCATTACCAAACCTGGTTAAAAGCTATAAATTATGCACACAATACACTTTTTATCTTATTTCAGTTACGGCATTATTTGCGTCATATCTTTATTTATTAAACTGTGATCATGCAGAACTATTTCACAGGAAGCAAACTACAATCGATAAAAGAAATCAGTGGAATATTTTGAAAGATGTAGGCAGAGGACTGGCACATATTTCATTATACTTCTTTCGTAGACAGATGTGAAATATAAGTGTAATTATACTTGCCGAAACATAATTTACAATAAAAATTAATAGGTAATTATGTAACAATAATTATGAATTGACTGATAAGTAGGATCTTCACTAACGATGATACAAATAGAGATGTCGAGATTGATAAAACTAAAATTTTAATCCCGAACGAAATACTTATACCGGTAAATTTGGAACATCCTGATGTAAGAAAAGAAGAAATCGAAAATATTGAGCCTGAGAACCGAAAAAATATAACGTTCAAGAAGCAAAAATGATACGTAGCTACAGAAAGGAACTTACTGTAGATTAGGGCTCGTGTGTAAAAGAACGGTTCCCATTCCCAATTCTAGTTAGCACTGCGGAAAAAGTTTGTGCGGTGTAGTACCAAATCAAATCATGGACAGGTGAGAGTAGTGACAAAACAGAAACATGAAGCCAACTGAGAATTGTAGGAAAATAGAAACAGGAACTAATTAAAATATAGTTCTACAGAAGAGTTATAACATGTGGCCAAATGGTCTGAATAAAAACCACATAGCTCCGAGATTAGGGTGAAGATTTTTGATAACATGGGAAAGTCGTCCACTAGCTAATTTAGAGTTATTGAGCCTCACAAGATGTTAAATTTAATTCTAGACAGTTAACACAACGGGTTCACTGATTACACAACCACCCACATATATATATATATATATATATATATATATATATATATATATGTGTGTGTGTGTGTGTGTGTGTGTGTGTGTGTTTACCGAAATTTTCTGCAGTGCGTAAAAGACTTTTGTTCTGGATAGCATGGGCGTTAATGGCGTGAGACGGAATTGGAATCTCGTAAGTATTAAGTATCTCTTTTACCTCTGACAAAGTTAAACGGTGAGAATGTAATTTTCTACAACAAAGGTATCGAAATAATCTGGTTCTGTTCAGAACTGTTCTGTTAATTACGGGAATACTTTCTAAAGTTCTCGAATATTTCTTGAATGTTCTCGGATTTTCAAGAAATGAAATGTCCGCAACATTCTAAAATTTTCCAGAATAGTAAATGCGATTACTTGGAATAATCAAAAAGTTATTTAATTATTTATAGCGTAATTTCCTAGCCTCGAACTACTCTACACTGTGTTCTAAAAGTATCAGTCTCTGAGCCTATAAAGTGAAGGTCGACTCAGTTACATTACTGATAACTGAAAGCTTAAATTTTGTAAGTTCAATTATAAATCTCATATTCAATTAATTGGTGATTTTCACTGTACGATACGTACATGTAAGTGAATAACTTGGCAATCTCGAAGGAAAGTAGGCAATGGAAATATGGAACGAAATAGGATGGGGAAAAAGCGACTACCTTCGGAAGGAGAATATTATCACCCGACAAGGACGAGTCAAACTGCATAAAGTGTGAAGAAATTAATGCAATACATATTTTTACTATTATGCGTTAAGGATGAGAAGAAAAGCGGTTTTTGTTCGCACATGAATCAACTTTTGGAATACTAGAGGACAAGTTGAAGAGACATTCGCAGAATCTCATCAGGCAGTAGCTAAGTAGTACGTTTCAGACTGAAAATGAAATTACGAATTTTCATCCTGATATTCTGATTAGAACTATGAAGAGACCTGCAAATATAACTTGAAGAAAGAAACGGAATTTGTTGTGAAGTGCCATGTTCGTACAGTTTCCTTTTTAGCGCCAAATCTTGCATTAGAGCCAATTGACCAGACGATTAAAGGATTTAAGGTTCAACTGTTACGTGTAAATAAGATCATATGTGGCGTATTTGCTCACACTCTTTACACTGAAAAAGATTGATATGTTGGCTAGTTATCAAGGTCCGTGAGCGCAGTTCGTAACTGGTATACAGGGTGATTCACCAAGATATGCAAATATTTTAATATGCTATTCTACAAGTAAAACTAAAGGAAAACGTTCACATAAACATAGGCCCGCAAATGTCTGGTTACAGAGTTACGGCTAATAAATGGTTTTGCCTTAAATTTAGCAACTCCGCTAATATGAAGCCAACGCAAAACTGTACGAGATTAAAGTAAAGCACGATTTCCATTTAATTTGCTGTTATTGGTCTGGTGAATCTAATAATACATGTCCCAGATGTGTATCTCATTAGTTTTCCGGAACATCCAGAAAGCAAAGAAGTAATTTCGTAAAATTTTTATTTATTAACTACTTTGCTCAATTTGTTTTTTAAATTCCTGAAAACTGCACAAAGTTTTCAGCGGACGTTGTAGAGAAACTAATTTTGGAAAAATGGTGGTAATAACGTTAGTTGAAACTGTATGAATGTGTCAGGTAATCTGCTTTTATTAATTCAATAGCACTCATGAATTCATGTTAAACTGAAAAGAAAACAAAGCTTAGTTTTATGGAAGTTGTACAGTGTATATACAATTTCACAATACATTCACAATAAATGTTCGATAATGTCTCCACCGAGTACAATGCATTTAGCTGCACGTGTTTGACCAGATTTAGTTGCTCGTTTTAGTTTCACGGGGTTGTTCTTATTGTGCGAGCGAGTAATGCCTCACGTGTATTGACTCTGTCCTCATAAAATATGTCTTTCATCGATCCCCATACACACAAATCCATTGGTGTTAAATCAGGCGTTCTGGGTGACCACAGACGTGTAGCACCACGACCAATCCATTTCTGGGGAAAACGTTCATCTAAATGTATAGTAACGGCGTGGTGAAATGTGGAGGCGCACAGTCACGTTTAAAATACATTTGCAATCGCTTAGCAAGTGAATATCTTCGAGCAACCGGGGTATTTTTTCTTGAAGGAATTATAAGTACGTCAGGCCAGTTAGACGCCCTGGCAAAAGGAATGGTCCAATAAAATGTGTGATGATTATACCACACCACATACACTCCTGGAAATTGAAATAACAACACCGTGAATTCATTGTCCCAGGAAGGGGAAACTTTATTGACACATTCCTGGGGTCAGATACATCACATGATCACACTGACAGAACCACAGGCACATAGACACAGGCAACAGAGCATGCACAATGTCGGCACTAGTACAGTGTATATCCACCTTTCGCAGCAATGCAGGCTGCTATTCTCCCATGGAGACGATCGTAGAGATGCTGGATGTAGTCCTGTGGAACGGCTTGCCATGCCATTTCCACCTGGCGCCTCAGTTGGACCAGCGTTCGTGCTGGACGTGCAGACCGCGTGAGACGACGCTTCATCCAGTCCCAAACATGCTCAATGGGGGACAGATCCGGAGATCTTGCTGGCCAGGGTAGTTGACTTACACCTTCTAGAGCACGTTGGGTGGCACGGGATACATGCGGACGTGCATTGTCCTGTTGGAACAGCAAGTTCCCTTGCCGGTCTAGGCTCCCCACACCATGATGCCGGGTGTTGGCCCTGTGTGCCTCGGTCGTATGCAGTCCTGATTGTGGCGCTCACCTGCACGGCGCCAAACACGCATACGACCATCATTGGCACCAAGGCAGAAGCGACTCTCATCGCTGAAGACGACACGTCTCCATTCGTCCCTCCATTCACGCCTGTCGCGACACCACTGGAGGCGGGCTGCACGATGTTGGGGCGTGAGCGGAAGACGGCCTAACGGTGTGCGGGACCGCAGCCCAGGTTCATGGAGACGGTTGCGAATGGTCCTCGCCGATACCCCAGGAGCAACAGTGTCCCTAATTTGCTGGGAAGTGGCGGTGCGGTCCCCTACGGCACTGCGTAGGATCCTACGGCCTTGGCGTGCATCCGTGCGTCGCTGCGGTCCGGTCCCAGGTCGACGGGCACGTGCACCTTCCGCCGACCACTGGCGACAACATCGATGTACTGTGGAGACCTCACGCCCCACGTGTTGAGCAATTCGGCGGTACGTCCACCCGGCCTCCCGCATGCCCACTATACGCCCTCGCTCAAAGTCCGTCAACTGCACATACGGTTCACGTCCACGCTGTCGCGGCATGCTACCAGTGTTAAAGACTGCGATGGAGCTCCGTATGCCACGGCAAACTGGCTGACACTGACGGCGGCGGTGCACAAATGCTGCGCAGCTAGCGCCATTCAACGGCCAACACATCGGTTCCTGGTGTGTCCGCTGTGCCGTGCGTGTGATCATTGCTTGTACAGCCCTCTCGCAGTGTCCGGAGCAAGTATGGTGGGTCTGACACACCGGTGTCAATGTGTTCTTTTTTCCATTTCCAGGAGTGTATTTATGCTAAATCGCTGCTGGAAATTGCCTTGCACTGTTGCAGGGTGGTTTGCCTCAGACCATAAGTGCTCGTTATGTAAACTGTCTATACCATTTCGAGTAAACTGTGCCTCATCAGTAAATAAAATGTATTTTTGTAACTGCCGATTAGTATTTAACCAGTTGCACAATTCCAGGCGAAGGGCAAGTTCTCCCGGATGTAAGTTATGCACTTTTTGTTTATGGTATGGATACCGATTATTGTACTTCTGTGTACGCCATACCTTTGATTGTGAAATGCCTAATGGTTGAGGGATATGTCGTGTACTGGTACCTGGGCTACGTTGAGCAGCATCCATAATATCCTCATCATCGTCTTCACGTATAGAGCTCTCGTACTGATTATGAACTCTAAGTAGAGAACCTGTCTCCCGTACCATTCGAAATACTCCGCTAATGGTTCGTACATTCGCAATCCTCCGAGGTGGATACTGTACGCGTTATTCGTAAACTGCAGGCGTGGCATTACCATCACGTATGCATGAATAAATGACATATTGGCGTATTCCTCTGTCGTAGATCTGAAAGTCATCCCTATTTAATAAATAATCTACAAACTACAACAGTGACTATGTGGTTTCACTTATATACACTTGTTATTATGTCGTTTTACTGAACGATGCAGAAAACTAGCTCGTTTTAAGGTTAGGAAATGACTGAAACAACTCACTTACAGTTGCCAAGAATGACTTAAACGTTTATACATTCTGCATGGAAAGTAAATAAATTAACTTGTATAATAAACTTTGCCTCTCTGGATGTTTAGAAAACTACTGCAGATACACGTCTGGGACACGTTTTATTAGATTCACCAGACCAATAACAACCAAATAAATTGAAATCGTGCTGTACTTTGACCTCATACAATTTTGCGACGGCTTCATATTAGCGAAGTTGCTAAATTTCAGGCAAAATCTGTTATTGGCCGTAACTCTGTAGCTAAACATTTGCGGACTTACTTTTGTATGAACTTTTCTCCTTAGTTTTACTCGTAGAATAACATATGAAAATATTTGTCTGTCTCCGTGAATCACCTTGTATATATTTTGCAGGCACTCTTTCTTCTCCTGTCGCATGTGGGGATACAATTTATATCCCAATTTTTCAGTATATTTGATTTATATAGATTGTCTAACTAATCTCTTTTAAGATGACGCTAAGGTTGCTAAAGAAAGGCCATTTTTCTGTTTATTAAAGTTTTCGGTAACCATTATTGGCTTTTAGAACACTAAATTTGTATGTGAAACCAAAGCAAAGGTTACTTCAAGGATAACTAATTTTTTGTAAGGAGTAGTCTAGCTTCTACTCTGTTCTTCAGATTTTTTTCTTAAATTTACATTAAGCGCACATGTTACTATTCATTGCGCTCAAGAGTTTGTGAATTGTTCTGAGTGCTGGCATTACTAAAGATGTCGTTTTCAATTATAACTAACATCAAGTACTCATATCATTTTCCTAGATTCACTGGTGAATGTTACGCCCTTGAAAAAAGTATATTCCATATTAAAAAGGGTTAATTTAAACATACAGACAGTGTGAAGCACATTTAGTTTTCGCTCTTTCCATTTGAAAAATTGTAACAATGGCATTTAGTGTTCATGATGTTGCGGTCACTGCCTGACCTACACAGGGAAGTCTCACGACCCATCTTCATAGCTTAAATTTCGTTTCCTTATCTCTCCTAACTTCCCAATTCTAATGAAGTTCTCTTGAGCATCAACGTATGTGATAGATACTGGCAGTATCTATGAAGGTGGATCGTAAATCGTTTCCGGATAGCTATGCCGTTAGACGATTGCTCATGAATGTCTAAAATCTAGTTTAGAATCCTGGCCAAGTATACAATTATGATTTTCCACGAAATTTTTAAACAGCGAACTTTCGACTGTAGAGTAAATGATTTATTCTTTGAACAACTGACGACAGGCTGATATCTTTGACTAGATACGGTAATACATCAGGCAGTGTATCCAACATAAATTGGTTACGTATGGGCAGATAGGGTTGTGCTGTGAGATTCCTAACTATTTAAATTTATTGTCTTTAAGAGCTGCTGTTGTCGACTGCAAGAGTACAACTCAAGATGTCGAAAACACAACTGACAGCACTCGACATTGGTGCTAAAAATAGAAATGGAGTTGTAATAAATAGTAAACCAATTAACTTCAGCTATGACAAGTTTAAGGAACGTAGTAACAGAAGTTGCAACACTGAGGGAAAGGAAAGCTAGTTTACATCATATATGTCCAGGATAAAACAAAACAAACTGGCTCACCACCTACGTCTTCAAGAAAACCAGCACTCTTATGTCTCATACTTCCAGAAGTAACGTCACAGTAATTTTTATTTCTGCTCTCCACACAGTTTCTTCTGTCGGTTCTGAATCTGAACTTCTGACGTAATAGTGGCCTGTCGTCACTGCAAAGGA
Source organism: Schistocerca americana (assembly GCF_021461395.2). Classification (NCBI taxonomy): domain Eukaryota; kingdom Metazoa; phylum Arthropoda; class Insecta; order Orthoptera; family Acrididae; genus Schistocerca; species Schistocerca americana. The sequence goes on from NC_060124.1 coordinate 106,376,304, forward strand.
AGCTTCGATAATATAGGCAAGTTATGCAGAATCAATTAGAACAAGAAGAGGACAGAAAAATTTTTCTGTTAATAACTGTAGCAAGTGTAAACAGGCACCTAATGTAAGATGAAACACACAATGATGAAAGTTATAATTATGGATGATACTATTTTAAAATCATAAAATTAGTTTTGACGGAACCACGACTTGGAGGAACAGTTGTTCTGAACTTACAACTGGCACCTAAGGCAGAATAACAAGAAAGTGATAAGACATCGTGCAATGAAGGTAAATCTGTGGTGGGAGACGGACATAGTGGAAAAATGGAAGTGACAGACATTATGGTGACGATATAGCGAAACTTTTATCATTCAGCTTGCCTCGTATTCTGCTGAAGGAATTACATTCAGTTTTCAAGTAATTGATTCACGTAAAATCATTAGTAATGTAGGTACTACACGACTAGCATGGAGAATTTGTACAAACAGATGAAGTATTCTGCTGTTAAAACTTTTTACAAATTAAATCAGAATTATTAAACTGGATAAAATAGCGTTCTCGCGAGTATTCATCCAATGTAGACTTTCACTGCTGGTATTTGCGATACTACTGATATCTGATTTATGCTCATAGGGCCGTGATCCAAGGCATAATTTGCTGCCTAATGTCTCTTCGTCATCTGATGGAGACACCATCACAGGCCTCAACGACTCAGGAAGCTGTTACAAAATCAAAACATGCTCAACAAGCCGAACTGTTTATATGGACCCACTTAATGGTCGCATGGCGACGTCATCCTATCCCCGCCGACGTGTGCTATGGAGCTTTTATAGGTGAAACATTGGCTCTGTTTGTTTTGTTTACCATTAAGGTCCACAAATTATCTAATTCCAATCCTCTTTCTTTTCTGTCGAAATTGTTGTTGTGTATCTGAATTTCTATGGCCTCTCTGTACATCCCACCATAGTACTTATTAGACCTTGTTAAAACTACAGTGTCAGAGATACGAATTTGGTGGTTTACCTACCCCAGTGCATGATCTGTTATTGTGGAATTATCCATCCTTTCCAGGCGACAATTGCTGTTGTGTTCCTCTCTTGTGTTCCGTGAGCCGAAGTTTAATGCTTCTTTTCGTAGTTTCTTCGTGAACTGGTCCAGAGGTGAAGTGATTTTATATATTCCTGCTGTGGCAAGCGAGAGGCGTATGCCCTTCAAATATTCAAACACGTTGGTTTAAACACCGCATGAACAAGTATTTTTGAAGTACTTTCTGAGATTTTAGTCAGTTTTTTTTTTCATTATAAATTCTAGATATTTTAGGATGTAATGCGCATTTATCAGAGTACCTCGTTTCTACGGAATGCTGTTCTTAAGTTACAGAGCTCGTTCTCCAGCTACTCATGAAGAAAAAGAGATCTCTGAATTCCAAAAATTTTCGGAATAGTATTAATGGTAAATTAAAGTTCATTATGGAAAAAGAGAAAGACAGTCAAATTTCATTTTTGCACTTATGGGTGATTGGAAAACCTGGAGGAACTTTAGGGCTTAAAGTCAACAGAAAGCCCAGTCACCATCCCAATCATAACGGAGGAGTGGTCAAAAAAAAAATGGTTCAAATGGCTCTGAGCACTATGGGACTTAACATCTGTGGTCATCAGTCCCCTAGAACTTAGAACTAATTAAACCTAACTAACCTAAGGACAGCACACAACACCCAGCCATCACGAGGCAGAGAAAATCCCTGACCCCGCCGGGAATCGAACCCGGGAGGGAGTGGTCAAATCATTAGTAGACCGGAATAGAAGAACTACAGTTTTTCTGTGGCTGTCTCTGTAGATGCAACATTTGAATGATCTGCAAAGAGTATCGAAGCTGACAAACCGCTTGTTGGCTTCTGTCTCTTCGGCCAACGTTTGTTTTACGACTTGTCTGCCATTTCACCAGCCATATTGTCCAAGCTTTACACTCTATTGCTGGTGGTGAATCACCAGCCAGTCCGCCACTAGCAATAGTGTAATAATAAACAGGCAGAGCTGCTTTTCTTATACTCTTTTACCACAACTGTTTTGGAGCTTGAGAATGACATATATATATGTATATAGAAGGTTACAAATCGAAATACAGAGCTAGTAACTTATCACTTTTGCCATGAGGATATGAACATTCCCATACATATATTATGTAGTTTTTAATGTATTGTAAATACGTTTCTTCATGACATACATGTCACCAGGTGTACTTGACAGATCTCTTCTCTTGGTTGAATTTTAGCTTTCTACTTCATGCACAAATTCTAAAATCTTTGGAAGATAAGTTAGTTCTAGTTCAAATAAGACGATGATTCAACAGAATAAGGTTACTGTCAGTAGTTCCAGTCTGATCATTCCATTTTTTGAGGAAATCACTGTGTTTTTCACTAAAGGTGATAAATATGTTGCAGGTTTATCTTCCAAAGTTTTCATAATTTGTGCACACGTTGGAAGGTTGAAATTCAACCAGCACAAGAGGCATGTCAGATAAATCAGATGAAATTTATGTCAAAGATAAGTATTTACAATACATTAAAAACTATCTACTGTGTGAATGGAAATTTTCTAGTTAAAAATGATGTGTGTGTGTGTGTGTGTGAGTGTGTGTGTGTGTGTGTGTGTGTGTGTGTGTGTGTGTGTGTGTATGTATGTATGTGTGTGTGTGTGTGTGTGTGTGTGTGTGTGGAAACATGAGATTGTTATTATCAATGAGATAAAAGTATTTCGTTGAGGGTCATTCAGACAAGTGGAGGTTAAAAACGCATGTAGGGACTGAGAGAGAAAAATACTTCAATAAAGCATCTGCGTTGTCATAATTATATATGAAACGAAATAGAAGACATCAAAATATCCTAAGAAGAACGTCATAAGTTCTGATACAATTCTATCTAGACTAACTGCAGCCGCGCGGGATTAGCCCAGCGGTCAAAGGCGCTGCAGTCAGAGACTTTGCGGCTGGTGCCGGCGGAGGTTCGAGTCCTCCCTCGGGCATGGATGTGTGTGTTTGTCCTTAGGATAATTTAGGCTAAGTAGTGTGTAAGCTTAGGGACTGATGACCTTAGTAGTTAAGTCCCATAAGATTTCACACATATTTGAACGTTTTTGACTAGCTGCAAATATTATGTCACTAATTTTTGTGTTGTAGTCCCTAAACCTGAAGTCGCCCCAAAAAGTCCAAAACAAAACAGTCTCAAATACCCAAACGTTAACTGAAGGAGGAAGCAAACGACAAAAGTGTAATAGAATGTTAAATAAAATACTTGACTGAAACAGAATGTTTGTATAAAATTCTTCTCTTGTAAATTTTCACTGCAAAATGCTGTGGCTGGCAATCTGAGAAGATTTTATTAAGGTACGCCATAATAAAACTCTCTGAAGACACATTACATTGATACTTGTTCAGAACTACTCTCTAATATATACGTATGGAAAACTGTACCTTATTCACCTACATATATTTTCTGTAGTGTTGGCAGAAGAGCCAACACCGTGTTGCTAGAGGAGGCCGAAATGCACGCTTTTAAGCTCAGATTGGCGTGAGGTCTGGAACAGTTAAAGGATTTGAGTCTAGCAAATAAAGTACGTAGCTGTTGAAATACTTAACTTTAATCCACAATTGGTATACATCTCTCGTTACTGTACAAGCTTCACAATATTAATTATCAAATGCTATGGCGCCTTGCTAGGTCGTAGCAAATGACGTAGCTGAAGGCTATGCTAACTATCGTCTCGGCAAATGAGAGCGTAATTGTCAGTGAACCATTGCTATGAACGTCGGCTGTACAACTGGGGCGAGTGCTAGTACGTCTCTCTAGACTTGCCGTGTGGTGGCGCTCGGTCTGCAATCACTGACAGTGGCGACACGCGGGTCCGACGTATACTAATGGACCGCGGCCGATTTAAAGGCTACCACCTAGCAAGTGTGGTGTGTGGCGGTGACACCACATTTTCTTTGGCACTGGGTGTGACTAATGCTATAGTTTCGTTACGTATTTCACCTGCACTGTAGGATCACCAGTGGATAGATAGACAGCTATTTTAAATTAAATTTTACGCATTTTAAAACAATGTATCATTCGTTAATTTTTATTTGTAAATGTTGTGTTTCCGTCCGTATCTATTTCACCATTGAAACTTCCTGGCAGATTAAAACTGTGTGCCCGACCGAGACTCGAACTCGGGAAGTTTCATATCAGCGCACACTCCGCTGCAGAGTGAAAATCTCATTCTGGAAACATCCCCCAGGCTGTGGCTAAGCCATGTCTCCGCAATATCCTTTCTTTCAGGAGTGCTAGTTCTGCAAGGTTCGCAGGAGAGCTTCTGTAAAGTTTGGAAGGTAGGAGACGAGGTACTGGCAGAAGTAAAGCTGTGAGTACCGGGCGTGAGTCGTGCTCGGTAGCTCAGTTGGTAGAGCACTTGCCCGCGAAAGGCAAAGGTCCCGAGTTCGAGTCTCGGTCGGGCACACAGTTTTAATCTGCCAGGAAGTTTCATATCAGCGCACACTCCGCTGCAGAGTGAAAATATCATTCTGGTATTTCACCATTATTTAATATTTTCGGCGGGTTACAGATTTGTAGCTTAGGTATGTTACAGAATACCATATTCCACAAAATTATCGGTTTTGTTAAACATTGTTACAGTTTTTCAACTTTTTCTCTTGTGATGTGCGTCGTAACAACCATTAGTTTCAATAAACAGTTCGAAAACTTCGAAACTTTTCTTTCCTAATATGAAGACGTATAGTGTGTCCTATACACTGCACCTGTAATTCAACTGATGTATAAGAACTACAGTATATTTATTCATATATATGGCTTACCTTTTAGGGGTGAACTGCAATTTCATTTTACTGTACACTTAATTAATCATAAAAATGAGGTTTATACACTCCTGGAAATTGAAATAAGAACACCGTGAATTCATTGTCCCAGGAAGGGGAAACTTTATTGACACATTCCTGGGGTCAGATACATCACATGATCACACTGACAGAACCACAGGCACATAGACACAGGCAACAGAGCATGCACAATGTCGGCACTAGTACAGTGTATATCCACCTTTCGCAGCAATGCAGGCTGCTATTCTCCCATGGAGACGATCGTAGAGATGCTGGATGTAGTCCTGTGGAACGGCTTGCCATGCCATTTCCACCTGGCGCCTCAGTTGGACCAGCGTTCGTGCTGGACGTGCAGACCGCGTGAGACGACGCTTCATCCAGTCCCAAACATGCTCAATGGGGGACAGATCCGGAGATCTTGCTGGCCAGGGTAGTTGACTTACACCTTCTAGAGCACGTTGGGTGGCACGGGATACATGCGGACGTGCATTGTCCTGTTGGAACAGCAAGTTCCCTTGCCGGTCTAGGAATGGTAGAACGATGGGTTCGATGACGGTTTGGATGTACCGTGCACTATTCAGTGTCCCCTCGACGATCACCAGTGGTGTACGGCCAGTGTAGGAGATCGCTCCCCACACCATGATGCCGGGTGTTGGAGCTGTGTGCCTCGGTCGTGTGCAGTCCTGATTGTGGCGCTCACCTGCACGGCGCCAAATACGCATACGACCATCATTGGCACCAAGGCAGAAGCGACTCTCATCGCTGAAGACGACACGTCTCCATTCGTCCCTCCATTCACGCCTGTCGCGACACCACTGGAGGCGGGCTGCACGATGTTGGGGCGTGAGCGGAAGACGGCCTAACGGTGTGCGGGACCGTATCCCAGCTTCATGGAGACGGTTGCGAATGGTCCTCGCCGATACCCCAGGAGCAACAGTGTCCCTAATTTGCTGGGAAGTGGCGGTGCGGTCCCCTACGGCACTGCGTAGGATCCTACGGCCTTGGCGTGCATCCGTGCGTCGCTGCGGTCCGGTCCCAGGTCGACGGGCACGTGCACCTTCCGCCGACCACTGGCGACAACATCGATGTACTGTGGAGACCTCACGCCCCACGTGTTGAACAATTCGGCGGTACGTCCACCCGGCCTCCCGCATGCCCACTATACGCCCTCGCTCAAAGTCCGTCAACTGCACATACGGTTCACGTCCACGCTGTCGCGGCATGCTACCAGTGTTAAAGACTGCGATGGAGCTCCATATGCCACGGCAAACTGGCTGACACTGATGGCGGCGGTGCACAAATGCTGCGCAGCTAGCGCCATTCAACGGCCAACACATCGGTTCCTGGTGTGTCCGCTGTGCCGTGCGTGTGGTCATTGCTTGTACAGCCCTCTCGCAGTGTCCGGAGCAAGTATGGTGGGTCTGACACACCGGTGTCAATGTGTTCTTTTTTCCATTTCCAGGAGTGTAGTTTACTTTTTTACCAGTTCCCTGTGCAAGTTTCCTGTGCTTATTTCTTGTATGACTACCGACCTTCATTCCTCTTCCCTCTCGCTGCACATGTCAATTGAATACTGAAACATTTCGAAAATATTGTGGTCTATAGAATGTGTGACTCTCTTTCGTTACGTGAGAGAAAGAGGACAGGATTTTGTGCGTGTGTATGTGTACAACAGAGTGAGAGAGAGGGAGGGAGAGAGAAACAGAGAGAGAGAACGAGAGCGAGAAAAGAGAGAGAGCGAGGGACAAAAACAGGAAAAAAGCGTTAGGAGTTAGAAGCTTAGTCAACCAATAAGTCAATAATGGCATTAGTGGAGAGGGGATGACTGGGCGATTGGCATGGGTGGGGGAAAGGGGAAAAGCAGAGGCAGCAGGGGTAGAAAGAGGACAACTGCAGTGACTCCAGCTAAGATGGAGTCAAGAGTTCTATAACATCGTCATTACGGCGCGTAAGAAGAAGACAAAGAAGAAGTAAAGGAAAGATGTAGTGCTGTTACAAAATGTGATGAAATCATTCAACAATTACACTGCATCCGTCAGGTCTTTCAAGATCTAATACCTGTCTTCAGTTTATATGTTAAGGTATAGTTTAATGTTGCGCTGCAGTAGTTTCCTGTCTGTGTCTTCTTACGATATTTTAGCTGTTGTTTGACGACTTCGATATTGTTGTCACCAACAATCAGCATATTAATGTTTCGAAAATTGATAGCAATCGTAGTTATTATATACTTACAATCCAGTGTCCTACACTTACTGCACGTTTGGGCTCCAGGTACTGCCTAGCATTGGATGCACATAAACGTTTTTAATGAAGAGATGGAAGCTTTAGATAGGATGAAGTTAACTTAATTTCCTGTACACAGTTTTATCCCTTTTTTCTCTGAATATGTTTTGCATACTGTTGTCGTTCCATAGTGTGTAGAATTTTCACAATGTATATTAATTTTTCTGTCTTGTATTTCTGAATTTCATTGGTTTACATTGTTGACTTAATTTTGTCTTAAGAATATCTGTATTAATGTTGTCTTCACAGTCTGAAATGCTAGTTTGATCCGGTTAAGAACGTTACAAATGCGTGATCGGTGATAATGTATGCAAATAGTTGGTTTTTGGTTTAAGAGAATGAGAGTGAAAACAAAATTTGATGCAACATTTTAATATGTACATCAAGTGAGTGTGAATAGTTCCAAAATTCTTATATGCCACAAGATCTTGGTTGTAATGATTTATAAAATAACTGAAATTAAATTTCAATTTCAGAATTTATTTACAGAACTGAAAGTTCCTCATAATTGTGAGGGAAGAACTGCTGTCTTTCAGTGCAAATTTGAGGGTTCTAAGATTGTATATTATTCAGATAGCTGTACACTGCGGAATATTAAAGAGTGTTTGATGATGAAATAAACTGTAAGTAATGCAGTATGTTGTCAGTATGCATTTAATTGCAACCACTTCTGTAAATCATACAGGAATAATTGTCTGTTACAGACGTCCACTACTTTTGTTAGGCGTTCGCTATTAGTCAAGTGCCAAAAATTACAAAGGTACAAAATTATTAATTAATTTTCATTTCAACTAGGTGGTAACGAAGAGGCAGTTTCATTGTTTAACAGAGGATACGCTTAATTTTTATTGTCATTGCAGTTGGATGAAACATTAGTCACTTCAAGGTAGCACTGAACTAGTGGTGGATTTATTGAGAACCATGAGTTTCAGTAACGTTAAAATATCTCTATTTGTATTTTCAACTATGCCTCAAAGCAGGCAGCATTCTTGGTATCTTGTCCTAGTTCACACAGTTATAATGTAAGTACATTACACCGTTTATTCAAAAGATAAAATATGTAATTCAAACACCTTTTGCAGCAAGCACACATTCATGCAATTGCCTGTCAACTGCAAAATTTTCAAATTGCACCAGAAAAGTAAAAGCTAATGGACGATATATTGCATGTTCTTTTACTAAACGTGGCAGTTACTGTTTCTTCTTTGACTTAGAAAATGTGTTTTACAGTGTGTATATGCGTGTGTGTCATTTTATAAGTGATGTAACTGTAACTAATATGACTGATTTGCTTTCTGTTACTTGACTATAGGTCATTTTGAAAACATTAAAAATTATAGTGAAAGAAAATTTCTACAGTATATTTTTTCAGTTGTGTATATGTTCCTGCTATATTCTGGTTTTGACCTATTGTGAGAGTTTCCTTTTATTTTCTGTCGTCTCTTTCCCAAATGGATTGATATGCCCGGCCTTGAATTCTTCCGTTTTCCCAACCTCTTTATCTCAGAGTAGCACCTGCACCCTACGTCCTCATTTTTTGCTGCATGCATTCCAACTCTGTCTTCCTCTACACCAAGTGTTCTCAGTTATTTGTTCATATATTTCAGTCTCCGTGTTCGCCCGAAGTTTTTGTCCTCTGCATCTCCCCTACAGTGCTGTGGAAGTTAGCCCTTGAGCTCCGTACAGTGCTGTAGAATTTAGCCCTTGTCTTAACACGTGCCCTCACCCTGTGCCTTCTTTTACTTAATATTGTCCACATATTTCTCGCAGAATTTTGAGCATCTTATTCCATATTGCATTGTCGGAACATTTCTTTTTCTAGATTGAAGAATCGAGTTCAGTTGCCTTGATTTTTGTTAAGTATCTGCTTCCAGCATTAAGGGTGATGCCATATTAGCTCTTAATAGCTCATGCTAAACATATCTGATTTTCAAGTTGTAGGTTAACGGTTATTTAGTGTCATACCATATGATGCACTGAAGGTGTCCGCCCGTTTCGTTTCACTTTTCCTATGTTTCTTTTTTCGCACAACATTGACAGTATCTTTCATTTCCGCATTCGGACAGTCACTTGAATATACTAGTGGAAGGAAACTGACGGTGGCGTTTCTGAATAGACAGTTACAATGGACAGTAAGAATGATTTTGAATGCTGCAGGATGCATATAGTGAGAAGAATAACGATAGAACCCAACTACAAATGTAAAAATCGTTTGCGCACACGTTCATCAAAAAACCATTTTCTGATCGTTTACGAGTATATATTATAGAGTCAGATGAGGACAGTCAGAAATAAGATAATTGTCAAGCACGTACATGTAAAAGTTTCTTCATCACACGCCATAGTATTACTGCTGTGTGCTAGGACAGCTCTGATGTATCGACAGCAGCTATTTTGCTTATGAGTGAAGGCAAAACCTATGAAAAGAGGAGTTTGAATTTTAAACAAGGAGAGGTTCCGATCGTAGCTAGAAGGTAAGTCTTTGATACTCATATTTTATCTGTAAATATATATCTAAGGGCACCCAAAAGATTGTGCTCTGTCTGTATTTCCTTCACCTGAACATGGAAAACTATATATCTGTTTCTTTTTCGAGTTAATAACGAGGTATTGTTTGCGTGGAATGAAATAAAATTTTTTCACTTAACACTGTTTTATCATAAATATCAGTAATTCAGGTTCCTTACTTCGCAATTTCACTCGAATGAACTTTTGGTAATCACTGATTTGAAGCTGTAGTTAAATATCGTGGATACTTATTTTTCATTTGTATTGGGGCATTATACCGCAAGAAAAACATACTGTTCACCGAGCACTCTCATGTCATCTTCGTTTCGCAAATGAAACGTAATCAGTTTCAAAGGAATTTGTTTATTTTCGGCCATAAACTGAAAACTAAAAAAAACTAAGAAAAAACCTGTACATCTTACTCTTGCATAGTGGAAATTTTGTTCATAAATTTACTGCATGTAAAATTAGTTTTTGGGACGTTTCTACTCTCGAAACATGTAATTCGTATCAGTTACATACCTTTCTATTTTCAGTATTTTACTCACCCCCCCCCCCCCCCACCACCACCACCACAGATATTATTATTTCGATTAGTTTGTCCATACATTTGCAGCTGAATTCCGTGACTGTGAACCGAATTACTCAACAAAACAAAAATGGTGGTTAATGGATAAATTCAAGCAATGCTTTTGTTCATTATTTCAACAGCGCAGCTGGATATAGTGTTATATGTACGTTGTTGATTATATGTGCCTCCTTATTGAACCTTTCAGCCCGAGAATAATATGATATTACGCAGTTGTTAGTCAGTACAAACAGCCGACGTGTCAGTGAAATGGTCGTAGCATTTAACATACTATAAGATTCTTTTTTAAAAACCTCAACTATTGTCCACATCAATTACACTACTGCAGTATATTGAGGCAGAAATGTATGTGAGGCATGGAAACACTCTGTTAACCCTGATCTATACTTGGGGTAATGTGTTGAGAGAGAAGCTGCAGGACCAAGAACGTGTAAATACAGTTGAAGGAAGGGCTATCGGTATCCTGAAGTATTCGTATGCAACCAACTTGTCACTCAGCCACATAGTACATCAGATGGTGGTAGACCAGCCAGATTAATAGTACAGATGTAAGCCAGGGAAAGATGGATGTCCTGAACCAGATGCGAAACACGCGCACGTACACACAAGTCGTGAATTCGAGGTGATATATAGCTTTGTATATTTAGCAACCCTCGCTAGAAAGAAAAACATGTTCATAACCCTAGAATAAAATTGACCTGGAGCAGGAAAGACACACATATAACACACAGCAGCAGATTCACTTAAACATTCTTAAATAGTTGTTCTTGTAGACATCAGCTGGAGGACTAGTTCAGCTCCTCAGTTTTATCTTTACCGTCCAGACATCCCTTCCCTACCTGCTTGGAGGTCAAGCCTTAGTCTCTCTCCAACTAATTTACACCATACTTAACTCCGTTGCCGAAAAGAAGTCCTGTCGACCGTTCCCAGTTATTAGTCAAGTTCTGCCAAAATTTCTTTACTTCTCAATTCGATTCAATACTTCCTTGATAGTTATCCAATAAACCCGTAAAATCCTCAAAATTCTTCCACGACACAACTTTTCAAACGTTTTTGTTCCTTTCGATAACAAGTAGATCGTGAAAAACATATTGGCCGTAGTGGTATACCGTAGGGTCCTGAAAACATGGCACCATCTTCCTACTATTGAAGAAAAGGGTGTGAAGGAAGAGGAGTGAATTGCAGCAAACGACTCTGGCCCAGTATTTAAGAAATGTCTCCAGGAGGCATAGACACAGTAGGAACGATGGTGGACTATAATATGCATGAGTATTCACAATCCACACTATGATTGTTGTTTTCAGGAAACATATCAGTGACTACGAAGAAGACTGGAAAGCATATCGGATCTCTCCGGGTACCAGGTATGTTTAATTGAAACGAACTCTGGTCGTGAAAATTTTTAATCTTACACAGGTGCCATGTCATCAAGCCATCTCAAGTACACAAGCATAGGCTGTTAGAGAGGCAATAGGACAGTGTTTCCTAAAATAAGAGTATTCAAAGCTTTTAAAATTAAACGGGCTTATTCGTCAAAGCTTCTCGTGTTGTGTCACAGGGGCTGTGCTCTGTTTTGTAACCATGGGCTGACTTCTTTATGGTTGTGAGTCTTCAAGCTTTCCTGGCGGGTATGTTGTAAATATTCTTCACGGGTTTGCTGCCGGATCACGTTGCGCAAATTCCACAATATTTCCTAGGAGCAGCTGTCCTACATCTTCAGGTGGTTCAACCTTGGTAGTGGCTAGGTACGACAGTCTTTTTGCAATCGTGGCTCATTTTGACGTCACATGCACCATCGACAATCGATGTTGCAGGTACCATAGTCATTTTGACGTATTTAGCTGTTGTGTGTTATAACTTGCAGTTTGCCGTTTCAAGGCAATGTGGATTGAAAATGTATCACAAAAACGTCACACATTAAATATCATTTAAATCAGTTAATAACGCATCAACGATATGTGCCTTTAAGAGATTCGATGACAACTGGGGCAGGAGATAAAAATCCGCTAACTCATTGTAACCCCTAGCGTCATGGACAATGCCATGGTTTACAGAGCTGAAGGATGTATGATCGTATCGTGCTACGTGTTAAAGTTGTTTTCCCTTCTTGGCGTTGTTAATACATACTGGAACGTTTTTGCGAATGAAATACAAGTATGTTCAGGAGAAGTATCGACAACCACAGAAACTGCAATCGACTTTCGTTAGTGTTCGACACGGTCCCGTCTTGGAAGAGTAATAGCTCACACATGTAGTTAGCGGCGTAAATATACCAACCGGATGCACCATTGGTCTCTGGGAAGTCTAGTGAGATGGGTGTTACCAGCGAAATATTTGTGACGTGGAAGAATATTAATGTTAGTGCTCCTCATTTCACTCACAGTAATTGAAGCTGTCCTTTTAGGTTCCCGCCTAATCACACACCATGGAATATTCAGAACTAAGCAGACAAATATTTCTGAGGAGGAAGAATATTAATTTTTGATTGTTGTACGTTTTATTCGCAGCAAATAAAGCTGTCCTCTTAGGTTCCTGCCTCACCACACAATCGGAAATCACCACATCTTCGGAAACAAACAGCCAGGTATTAATTTAATCCTTCGTTTTCTAATCAGACGGAAATGTAAATAATATCGATTATTTACATTTCCGTCTGATTAGAAAACGAAGGATTAAATTAATACCTGGCTGTTTGTTTCCGAAGATGTGGTGATTTCCGATTATGTGGTGAGGCAGGAACCTAAGAGGACAGCTTTATTTGCTGCGAATAAAACGTACAACAATCAAAAATTAATAGTCTTCCTCCTCAGAAGTATTTGTCTGCTTAGTTCTGAATATTCCATGGTGTGTGATTAGGCGGGAACCTAAAAGGACAGCTTCAATTACTGTGAGTGAAATGAGGAGCACTAACATTAATATTCTTCCACGTCACAAATATTTCGCTGGTAACACCCATCTCACTAGACTTCCCAGAGACCAATGGTGCATCCGGTTGGTATATTTACGCCGCTAACTACATGTGTGAGCTGTTACTCTTCCAAGACGGGACCGTGTCGAACACTAACGAAAGTCGATTGCAGTTTCTGTGGTTGTCGATACCGCGTGCAACGTGAAAATCACGACACATATGCAGAGGACTTGAGAAATTAGTGTTAGCTAGGTACAACAACCACGGAACTTACGCAAAAGCTAAAGAATAGCTAGTCAATCACTTTTAGTGACATTCAATAGGTAAAAGTCAGTGTCTTGAATCATTAGTTCCAGAACTAGTACACAATACTCAAACCCCACTCAAAAACTCTGGCTTCAACGATAACGAAAGAAATTATTGTGTAATTCAGACATACAATAAATAATACATTTGCTGTATCTGACTTTTAGTAATATTCAATTTCAACCAATAGTTGTTAATTAACCTCGGCCTAGCGCTTTGATTTAACTCGATACAGTTCAAACAAGAGCTGAACAGATATCATTAGCAAACTGCATTAATTCTCTTCAGCGAGGAAAATCGGGAACTCATTGGCTGTCGTCGCGTTATATCCTCACTGTAGTAGTGTAACTATTAAAAGTCCGCTGCCCGCATGGGGGAGAGCGTGGCATTTTCACCAACTTTTTTTTTTTTTGTGTCATCACTCTGCTGACTCGTTTGATGCTGCCCGTCGCGAATTTCAACATTAGCACACATAGTATTCACCGTAGCTGTAACAAACGTTGCTGTTGAGAGGTCAAACGATCTACAATTCTTTTACTCTGGCAAAGTACTTAAGAATTAGAAATAACCCTAACAAGCGCAATAGGCGATCCATTACATGATCGGCGAAAGTTGACATTTTATTTGAATTTGATGTGACAAGGTTAACGGGACTCGTGTCACCAAAGACATAGCAGCCATAGACAATGGAATCAGTGTGATTTTCTTGACTGAATAAATGATTCTGATAAATAAGCCAATATAAAGATGTTGTGTTTAGGTATGTAATTTTAACACTTGCTAGTGGGTACTTTTTAAGCTCTTGAAGCATACTGTCGCACATTTTCTCCAGTATATATTTTTTCACCGTCAGAGAAATTGCTATGACTTTTGTTTGTTAATAGGCGACCATTGTTGAGACACCGAAAGCCACAGAGACAGCAATTCCCTGAATTCTCCTCCACGCTGCTGGGCTAGCAGGAGACAAAACGTGAAAGTGGTATGAAGTGTAATACATACATGGGAGTAACGAAGTTCACTTTCAGTATGTAATGAAAGAATTCGCAGCGGTCGTTCAGCAATCGCTTTTAAATGTTGGCTGTATCTGAAAACATCATATTATTGTAAAAAGTACGTTTCCACGGACGGAAATGGAACAGTTACCAAAGTATTCCGGGCAGTTATGGCAAGTTCCAGTGGATTTCACATTAAAACAAGACGTTTCGTCCTAGTATGCGGACGATATTTTCAAGGGGGATTGTAGCTTCTTTGAGTGTAAGATTCCGTTCATGCGTGCTCCCACGCAGTGGCGTGACGTCACATGTTTTGAATCCCCGACCGCAATTGGCCGTTGTCTGCCAGCCCATCGTGGCCCTATTACATATCTTCTTCAGAACCGGGATTCAAGTGTGATTCAGTTTCATGCTCTTCTCGTTCCTACTGAAATTCCCGGTGTGTTTTACAGTTTCTATCGCCTCTCTGTATAGCATTTTATGGAACCGCTTGTGGGTGCCAGTACTTCTATCAAAATGAATGTGGTGTTTTCCTCGCTGCACAGCATGTTCCGCAATAGCTGATCTGCCATCTTCTTTCTTCCACAGCTGCCCTTGTGCTATTCTAGTCGTTTTCTGACCGTTCTCTTTATAGTGCGCAAGTACACCTCCCCACACCTACACATAATCAAATAAATTCCTAGTTTTTCCAGCGGTTTGTGGGCATTCTTGGCCAATTTTAGGTGATACTGTGATTTCCGCGTGGGTTTGTACATTATGGCGATGTTCCGTTTTGTCAAGGTTTTTCCTTTCGGTCAGTAACATCCTTAATCAAAGGTAGGAAAACTTTTTATTTCATAGGCTTTCGTGCATCGCTATAACTTTTGTGCGGTGATCGAAACAGTCTTTTAACTGCAGTGAACGAATAACAAATCTTGAGCAAGATCATCTTATGCCTCAGGTCAAGAATGAACGACGTTAAGCAGCACGTGTTGGTATTTGATACCGGCAGGATCGTCGTATATCGTTTATCATTCTACCGTACTGTTACTCGCATTGGTCGAGATCCTTCTACTGTCATCTGAATATGGAGGGGATGGTTTACCGAACGTCGTGATCTACGCCTTGCAGGCGACTAGCGCCCGCTTCGATACATTGTTCTTTGATTGTCCAGGGTCACACAACAATGTAATGTACCTCGAATTAGGAAATCACCTTCTTTGCAGCAAGACATTATCCACAGGGACAGTGCCACAACGGATAGCACAGCGAACTGGGAAGCAGAGACGCGCTATCAGATTGGGTGCACTGGACACAGGTGCGACACCAGGCCGTCTTTCCAGATGACTCTGGGATCTGTGTGCAGCAGCATCACGGTGAATGTATAGTGGCTGGAGGCTCCGAATGGAACTAATGTTGCCGGGCTATTTTCGTTATAGATGAATTGGCCCAGGACTGGGACTGTTGATAAAATAACGATAAAATATGGATAAATCGATTTTCCCCAAAAATATCGATATACATTCGGGGATGATTTTTTCTACGATATATCTATATAGATACGGCAATATCAAGGGACGATATTTTTATTTTATATTTTTTTAAAATTTTTGGGTAAATATTTTAAATTGCTCATATGAAATTGTTGTAGAACATAATTTTACTCGTGTGAACGAGTCTTACAACTTTTAGAGCTTTTTTCACGTCCAGTCTTTCTTTTTGACTGCGTGGAGCACGTATAGGTAGCACACGAAAGAAATCCGAATTAACGGGAGGTTGGAGGTGTGAATGGAATAACAAGATTCCCCATGTGAAGAAATAGCACACCAATTCCTTCACCAAGCATTTTTGACATTACAGGCTGATATGTCGCTGGCGTGGGCAGAAATAAAAAAAAAAATAAAAGTCTACATGAAGTGTTTCTAACACATAAGGTACGTGGCGAAACCAAACGACGGACAAATTTTATTGAGCCACCTCCATGCAGTAACCATCGGTAACCGCCAAGGGTGAGCGTGCATCGTTTTCAATTCTTGCTCTAAGGGAATAGGGAGGCTACTAGCTTATTGATGTGCAGAATATCTAATCATAAATTAATACGTAAATATACAGCTGTAAAACCAGTATTATATTTATAATTTGCAGCCGCTATTTTTATAGGCCAGTATGCCGACGTATTTTTCTTCGATGTATAGATAATTTTCTCGGTATGTCCGGTGCCGACAATATAATTTTTTTAAATGTCGATATATCAGTTTCCCGATATTAATAAAAATATGAAACAGTCCTACCCAGTGCCTGGTGTCATGGTACGTAATGGCAGTTTGTACATAACACGACCACCTACGGTTCTTACAGGCGGTACCTCGATCAGCAACTGTCAAATTTCTGACGTGTGGGGGACTATCAGTTGAACCCTAATTCAAGATGTCCACGACGAATTTTTCTACAAGACTGTGAAGATAGTAAGCTGTGACCCGCAAAATTTCAAACCGGTATCTTTAACCTAGTTTTGCTGCAGAATTGTTGAACTTGTTGTGAAGTTGGATACAATAAATTTCCTTGGGATGGAAAAGCTTCTGCCCGCAAATCTACACGGCTTTAGAAAGCATCGGTCGTGAGAAATTCAAACTTGGTTGAGAAACTTGTAGCACGAGAGTTTGTTTCAAAATTGCTGAATTTCGACCAAAACCGACAACGCATAGATTTCGCTCAGGAATTGCTGAATTATAACGGATGACAAAACATGAGTATGAAGTCGAATCCAAGGCCCAGTCACTCCAATGGAAGTTGCCTGAAGAGGCAAGACCGAAAAAGATCCAAATTCGATCACATGTGAAGAATCTTCTCACCTTTTGCATCGATTACAACGGGATAGTACATCACGAGTTCTTCCCTTATGGTCGCACGATCAGTAAGAAATTCTACCTGGAAGTTGTAATACCCCAAGAAACCCGAAAACCGAAATTAGAATGTCATGATAATTTTAAGTAGGGAACAGTGTTATCCTGACAGGTACGACAACTTTGACAATAATATAACACCTTAAAGTTTTGATAAACACCAATTTCAGTAATTACTGAGTATATCATAATATACAGGTGAAAAAAAAGGTTATTTTTAATTAGCTATCAAACATCTCAGAAATAACTGCAAAACAGTACGACGTAAGCTAAGTCCAAAATAATATGTCGGTCAGAATGGGTTCAAATGGCTTTGAGCACTATGGGACTTAACATCTGTGGTCATCAGTCCCCTAGAACTTAGAACTAATTAAACATAATTAACCTAAGGACATCACACACATCCATGCCCGAGGCAGGATTCGAACCTGCGACCGTAGCGGTCACGCGGTTCCAGACTGAAGCTCCTAGAACCGCACGGCCACACCGGCCGGCTATGTCGGTCAGAGAAAACATTTATTGTGAAAAAGAGTTGTAAACGCGGCGAAGAGGAATGCTCGATAACGGAAATGTTAGTCACTTGCTTGATTGCTTACTATCAAGTAGAGAGAGAGCAGCACTTGTTATAGTACTACAAACGGAACGCTACGAGATTGTTTCTTTTAAAAAAAAGTAATATTTTGTGATAGAGATGCGAGGACTTTGTTCTCAGTTATTCTGAAGTGAGAACTTGAACTGAAGTGATATTCTGATAGTGTACGACGCGTTAATAAACTTTAATTATTGGAGATATTATTGTTGGACTCAACCTTCATCAAAGTGAACAGTTACAACGAAGAATGGACATAGTATAGAAGACTGCAATACCTGATTAGCCTGGAATAGGGAACATTAATACGACCACACGAAGACACACAAATACGCAGATTGTAAAAGTTGTCGTAATTGTCACGATCACAGTACTGAAAAGAATCGTAATTGATCTGATCCATCGGTGTGCGTGTGGTGCGACGATTATAAACTAACATTATAGATTATCTCTGGATTTGTGTCGTGTCGTAGTGAACAATTCTGCCTAGCAACGTAACAACAACTCCTGATACTAAACCGCAAATGAATTTTTGCCCCCTTCAGTGGTGTGAAACGACGCCGGTGATGAATGATTCACTCAGTGCTGCAATAACTAACTACCCGGGCACAGTAAATCATCATAAAACCATAACAGACAATTAAAATCAGCAGTTCGCATCGCTGAGAAGACTGTGGGGACTCGCAAACGGACTTCCATACATTACCCGAGGAACAATTTTCTTTAGATATTTTCAGGTGCTGTTCCACGTTATCCGACGGGGAGAACCATCACTGCACGTCGCGTCTCCATTCCACCGACCGAGCTGTAGCAGTAGCGGCTCAACATCAACAGCGATAACAAAAACGGGAGAGGGGACGTCACAAAGTCTGTGCGTGAAACAGTCCGAAGAAAACGACCAGAACTGTGGCAGAACCACTCATGGAAATTGCATCACGATAAGGGTCCCGTTCACACCTCAATGCTTACTCGCGATTCTTTTGGCAAAAAACCAAACCGTTATGTTGCCTGAGTCTCAGTATTCGAAGAGAATCATGAAATGACGTCGTTTTGCCAGCAGTGATGGGATAAAAACCGAATCCATGAAGAAGCCTAAGACGACAGCGAAAAGTGAGCTCTACAAGCGCTTTGAGGACAGGGGAAAGTTCTGGCACAAGTTTATTGCATCTGAGGGCGATTACTTCTTAAGTAATAGAAGCCAGTACGTTGTCCTCGATGGTGAGTGTTCATCGGAGGTGACGGTATCATCTGGAGTGCCCCAGGGAAGTGAGATAGGTCCGCTGTTGTTTTCTATCTACATAAATGGTCTTTTGGTTAGGGTGGATAGCAATGTGCGGCTGTTTGCTGATGATGCTGTGGTGCACGGGAAGGTGTCGTCGTTGAGTGACTGTAGGAGGATACAAGATTACTTGGACAGGATTTGTGATTGGTGTAAAGTATGGCAGCTAACTCTAAATAAGATCAATGTAAATTAATGCAGATGAATAGGAAAAAGAATCCTTTAATGTCTGAATACTCCATTAGTAGTATAGCGCTTGACACAGTCACGTCGATTAAATATTTGGGCGTATTGCAGAGCGATATGAAGTGGGATAAGCATGTAATGGCAGTTGTGAGGAAGGCGGATAGTCGTCTTCGGTTCATTGGTAGAATTTTGGGAAGATGTGGTTCGCCTGTAAAGGAGACCGCTTATAAAATACTAATACGACCTATTCTTGAGTACTGCTCGAGCGTTTGGAATCCCTATCAGGTCGGATTAAGAGGGAACATAGAAGCAATTCAGAGGCGGGCAGCCAGATTTGTTACTAATAGGTTTGATCATCACGCGATTGTTACGGAAATGCTTCAGGAACTCGGGTGGGAGTGTCTAGAGGAAAGGAGGCGTTCTTTTCGTGCATCGCTACTGAGGAAATTTAGAGAACCAGCATTTGAGGCTGACTGCAGTACAATTTTACTGCCGCCAACGTACATTTCGCGGAAAGACCACAGAGATAGGAGAGATTAGGGCTCGTACAGAGGCATATAGGCAGTCATTTTTCCCTCGTTCTGTTTGGGAGTGGATCAGGGAAAGAAGATGCTGGTTGTGGCACGCACCGTGTGGTGCACCGTACGTTCCGCACCGTATGGTGGATTGCGGAGTATGTATGTAGATGAAAGCAATGTTTAGGATGAATAAATAAAGATCCATCACGAAAAACAAAAGTTCCCGGTACTGTCTCGTCACATCTAGCATACTAAATTTCACACTCTCTATGCCCCGTGGTGACCTTCCAGTTTAATTACGTTTTCTTAATTCAGTAATGTATACGATCTGTACATACAATTTTATTTGCTACCCTTCGTGGTGCTATAATTTACACTCTCTGTTACGCAGCCACGTACTAGGAGAAACGTCACGGCGCAGCAGCACAACTCAGCCTGGCCACACCACCTCTCTAGCTCTCGAGGGAATCGGGTTAGCGCGGGGTAGTCTTTAGCCGGCTCAGTGTTGTGGTCGCGAGACATTAGCGGGTTTTGTCGCCGCAGCCGCCCACGCCCGCCGGCGCCCGGACCGCAGCGCAGCGCAGCGCAGCGCACGGTGCGTGGGCGGCGTATCGAACTGCGCGCCGCCTGGGCCGCGCCGCGCCGCCCACCGCTCGATGCCGGCGCAGGCAGATGCGGCGGGCTCTGCAAGGGCCGGCGGGCAGCCCTCGTCAGGCCAATGAGCCCGCTGGCTGCGCCGCCGGTGCACCAAACTCACAGCCGGGCCCTTCGCTCTCCACAGATGGAAGACGACAGTCGATATGCCTCTACAAAGGGTAGCCACCAAGCTCTAACAGTCGTCTCGAAAAAATATAACCGTGGAAATATTTTTAATTTGACTTTACAGTATCGTGTTTACAGATCTCATACACATAGAAGTTGTCGCGCCGTAATATGCAGCAAGTGGCTAGAGGAACCAAAACAAAATGATGCTGCACATTGATAAATTAGAACATTGAGGGATGGATAAAGCAACCGGTTAAGCACAGTAATATTTTTAACTACACTCCAGGAAATGGAAAAAAGAACACGTTGACACCGGTGTGTCAGACCCACCATACTTGCTCCGGACACTGCGAGAGGGCTGTACAAGCAATGATCAAACGCACGGCACAGCGGACACACCAGGAACCGCGGTGTTGGCCGTCGAATGGCGCTAGCTGCGCAGCATTTGTGCACCGCCGCCGTCAGTGTCAGCCAGTTTGCCGTGGCATACGGAGCTCCATCGCAGTCTTTAACACTGGTAGCATGCCGCGACAGCGTGGACGTGAACCGTATGTGCAGTTGACGGACTTTGAGCGAGGGCGTATAGTGGGCATGCGGGAGGCCGGGTGGACGTACCGCCGAATTGCTCAACACGTGGGGCGTGAGGTCTCCACAGTACATCGATGTTGTCGCCAGTGGTCGGCAGAAGGTGCACGTGCCCGTTGACCTGGGACCGGACCGCAGCGACGCACGGATGCACGCCAAGACCGTAGGATCCTACGCAGTGCCGTAGGGGACCGCACCGCCACTTCCCAGCAAATTAGGGACACTGTTGCTCCTGGGGTATCGGCGAGGACCATTCGCAACCGTCTCCATGAAGCTGGGCTACGGTCCCGCACACCGTTAGGCCGTCTTCCGCTCACGCCCCAACATCGTGCAGCCCGCCTCCAGTGGTGTCGCGACAGGCGTGAATGGAGGGACGAATGGAGACGTGTCGTCTTCAGCGATGAGAGTCGCTTCTGCCTTGGTGCCAATGATGGTCGTATGCGTGTTTGGCGCCGTGCAGGTGAGCGCCACAATCAGGACTGCATACGACCGAGGCACACAGGGCCAACACCCGGCATCATGGTGTGGGGAGCGATCTCTACACTGGCCGTACACCACTGGTGATCGTCGAGGGGACACTGAATAGTGCACGGTACATCCAAACCGTCATCGAACCCATCGTTCTACCATTCCTAGACCGGCAAGGGAACTTGCTGTTCCAACAGGACAATGCACGTCCGCATGTATCCCGTGCCACCCAACGTGCTCTAGAAGGTGTAAGTCAACTACCCTGGCCAGCAAGATCTCCGGATCTGTCCCCCATTGAGCATGTTTGGGACTGGATGAAGCGTCGTCTCACGCGGTCTGCACGTCCAGCACGAACGCTGGTCCAACTGGGGCGCCAGGTGGAAATGGCATGGCAAGCCGCTCCACAGGACTACATCCAGCATCTCTACGATCGTCTCCATGGGAGAATAGCAGCCTGCATTGCTGCGAAAGGTGGATATACACTGTACTAGTGCCGACATTGTGCATGCTCTGTTGCCTGTGTCTATGTGCCTGTGGTTCTGTCAGTGTGATCATGTGATGTATCTGACCCCAGGAATGTGTCAATAAAGTTTCCCCTTTCTGGGACAATGAATTCACGGTGTTCTTATTTCAATTTCCAGGAGTGTATGTTTTACTGGGTCATGTTTCCATTTCTGATGCACTTTGATGCCTCGGTGCCGTAATATGTACCACGTCGCTAGAGGAACCACAAAAAAAAAAAAAAAAAAAAAAATGGTGCTGCACATTGATAAACTGGAGCACTGTCAGTAGTGATTGAAAAAACCGACCGGTTAAAAGTGATACTGGCGTTTTAGTTCTGATAACTGGAATTAATCAGCATTGTTTGGTCTCGGTTATAACAAGTACGTTTATTTCTTACTGATAACCGGTTATAAAACCACTATATGAATTTTTCATAGCAGTGGTGTAACAAAAAAAAATGGCTCTGAGCACTATCTGAGCACTATGGGACTTAACAGCTGGGCTCATCAGTCCCCTAGAACTTAGAACTACTTAAACCTAACTAACCTAAGGACATCACACACACCCATGCCCGAGGCAGGATTCGAACTTGTGACCGTAGCGATCACGTGGTTCCAGACGGCCGGTAGCGGTGTAACATTTTTGGGTTTTAAATCAAACTTTGTCATGGGTTTGGTGGTAAATTCCGTGGCTTCTAAGACATTAGTATCATCAGTAGACAAATTGTTTATCATGAAATGAGTCAACTTATAGATCAACACATTACAGAACGAGTGTTTGTGGACAGACTGGATAATAAATATTGCCCAATTCATTAAACTCGTTATTGAAATTACTTTAACTATTGTTATGTGTAATTGTTCCTAGTAAATGTCATATTTTGCCTGTTATCTAAAATTTACATTCCAACTTTTTGAAAGACCATTTTTGATTTTATCAGTAAAAAATCAATTGCATTCAAACTGGTACTAAAATGCAAAAATATATTTTTGTCTAAAACACGGGGTTTTGATTGGAAAAAATTGAAGATGAATAACACTACCAATTTTACATAAAAGCTTATTATTTGTCTGTTATGTCTATGAAATAAAAAAAAGAAAAAGGAAGTTATGACAACCGTAATAAATTTAAAAGCCAACGATTCATTCATAATTTCCAATAAAATTAGGAAATAGCTGATCTGCTTCCAGCGTCTACGTAATACAACTTTATCTGCTCGTATTCCTTCCCGATAACTGAGTAGCCAACGTTACTGACTGCCGTCCGACGGGCCCGGTTCGATTCCCGACGTGGTTGGGGATATTCTCCGCTCAGGGACTGCGTGTTGTGTTGTCTTCATCATCAGTTCATCCCCATCCGGAACGCAGGTCACCCAATGTGGCGTCGAATGTAATAAAACTTGTACCAATGCAGCCGGACCTGCCCCGCAAGGGGCCTCCGTGCCAATGACGCCAAAAGCTCATTTCCATTTTTCCATCAGCTCGTAGTCCCTGGAAGCCTAGCGCGAAAATCATTCTCCAACCTTAGATTTCATTCTTGAGTACCGACTATTCCTAATGTTCAAATAATGGTATGATCCTCGTTTAAGCATGATTTTTCAGCAGAGATTTAAAAATTTTGACACTGTAGAAGACTACTACAGCATTTTTGTAGTATTCTACCCCTCATGACTTTACCATAAAAAGGAAGACTAGTAGGTGAATTAAGTTGTCTTCTATTTACCTATTTTATTTGTTATTTCGGTTGTACGCATCTTGAAACGTATAATGTAAATGTGTGAGTTACGTTAGAATTTTTCTATCCTTGTTCGATGTCTATGTTTATTGCTGAAATTATAGCAATAAAAAAACTCAAAACAGATTAGTTCAGAAACCTGTTATTTTGAAGAGATTTAACACCCAAGTCAAACTGGAGACGAAAAACAATCTATAGAACCGAAAACAGGTTGTTTCAGCGATAATCGCCAAACGTATTATTGTGCTGTAAATAGATTTTTGATGTGAAGATGACGCGACACAGCTACTAACGTCAAAATATGCTCCCAGTGGCAGCGTTTTCGTAAAACTAAAGACTGGATTCGATTTCGCTCACTTATCGCGACTCAAGGACAGTGCTTTGCAATGGGTTACGCAACTATTGAGCCCCAGAGGACAGAATACTGCGCCGAACGTCCAGGATGGCTACAAAAGGAAAAAAAAGACTTCTCGGCTCTTTGCAAGTTAAGTATGTTTTATTAAAATGAAGTATATACCGTGCAATCACCTAGTACTGAAAAATTTTGCAATGCCACCAGAAGCTTCCGGTGTGTTCAAACAAGTCTGAATGACGCTGAGTGAAGTGGCTGACAATCTCTCTGTGAAAAAGCGTAAATCTCAAGAGGAGGCCCTGTTGCTCAAAATCAGCATATCCAAATCATAATAGAAGCAACAGTGGAAAAAGTCAAAAATCAGTCACGGATCAGCTGTCAACAGTCGCAAGCCGTGGGGTTCCGTGCCTGCCCACAACCATTCACAAAGGCCACTACTCCTAGCGAACAACGGAGATTTTAAAGCTCTGTCGGGTCCATCTAAAAGAGTTTGTCAACAATAACTGTCGGAAGAAATCTCCCACCCAACCATAATCGAGAAAGGTGATTCTGACTTGTATTTTTGGAATGGGGTGGTAGGCGGTTATCCCCGAGGAGCATACTGTCGGTATCTGCTGACGACATTCCGGGAGGGTCTCAAGATTAAGCTGTCCAACTAAGATTTCTTTTCTGCTTGACAACATGCTTGTTCGTTCTGGAAGGCTGAAACTCATAGTACTACATCTTCATCAAGGTCCCCATTGTTGCAAAGAGCAAGACTGATACCAGTATCAAGTTTCATGGTTGCAACTTGATTTTTCATCGTGATAATTAGAACTTAACACTACCGTAAGTATGTCTGCGTGGTATCCTCCAAATAATGCATATGATACAGATTCCAAAAGTGATTACTTTTAAACAGCTAAGTAACAGTCGGAATTGTTTATTTAATTTTTATTGACATTAGCAGCAGAGGAATAGAAAGCACTGTAGGAGACTATGCATTCTCTCTTCTCTACTGTCGATCTTGTGTATCGAAGAGCACTGAAAGAAATTAAAGAAACTGGCACAGGCTAGACATATTGCATACGAACAGCAGCACCTTGATGGTCGTGTGGACTAAATTCTTTTATTGTAGTTTTTAGCTGCAGATCACAGAGATGCTATCATTACGGAATTCGTCTTCTTAGAGATTTATCAGTAATCTAAATACGTCACGTCTTCTTGACAAGTTATATGTCGTCTAAACCAATAATGACACTATTTTTGTGCCTCTATGCTGACAAATACAATAAAAGAGTTAACAGAAAGGCTCGTGTTGAAAGAATGTAAATGATGCGGTTCACCGATGTAGTCCTGTCCTCTGTTAAAGAGAGGGAAAATTACAGAACATATTGTATGGGATAAACATACACAATATACATGAGAGTAAAGTAAAGCTAAATAGCTGATACGATCTAAGCGATAAAAGTAAAGTTGAATTAGATGAAAGAAAGTGCACAATGGACAAAGCGATAAACACAGAAGCTTCAGCCTATCACTGACAAACAGAAAATTCCTCGCTAAAACAGTCTGCTCCTATTCAGAATTCTCATCAATATGAGAAAATAATGGAGCGTAGTTTTCTACCATAGCAAATAATCAGTAAACTCCTGATTCTTTAAATGAACGAACTCCCATGCATAAAACACCATCAGACAACTGATTACTCTATAAATGATTGAATGTGTTAAATGTTTGACGTTACGCTTGTAAGCGAGGAAAAGTTTAGAGAAAGTTTGAAATTATTTTGGAGTGTCTCCCAAGTAGCTAAATGCTATCATTATGAAAAACTGTATGAACATAGTTATTAGCGCTCCATTTTAGGCTAAAGTTAATCGACCATGTTAGTTTTTATGTCGACATGTCTCCTGACCTGTGTATCGTGATAATGAAGTTCTACGGCACGCCATTTTAAGTAGAAGCTATACTGAAGAGCCAAAGGAACTGGTACATCTGCCTATATCGTGTAGGGATGACGCGAGCACGCAGAAGTGTCAACAATGGACTCGACTAATGCCTGAAGTAGTGTTGGAGGGAACTGACAGCATAAATCCTGCAGTGCTGTCCATAAATCCGTAAGCGTACTATTGGCTGGAGATCTCTTCTGAACAGCACGTTGCAAGGCGTCCTAGCTATGCTCGATAATGTTTATGTCTGGGGAGCTTGGTGGCCAGCGGTAGTGTTTAAACTCAGAAGAGTATTGCTCGAGCCATTCTGTTGCAATTCTGGACGTTTGGGGTGTCGCATTGCCTCCTAGAATTGCCCTAGTCCGTCGTAAAGCACAATGGACGTGAAAGGATGCAGATGATCTGACAGGATGCTTACGTACGTGTCACCTGTCGGAGTCGCATCTAGACGTATCATTGGACCCATATCACTCCAACTGCACACGCCCCATACCATTACAGAGCCTAGACCAAATTGAACAGTCCCCTGCTGACATGCAGGGTCCATGGATTCACGAGGCAGTCTCCATACCCATACAAGTCCATCCGCTCGATACAATTTGAGACGAGACTAGGCAACATTTTTCCAGTCATCAACAATCCAATATCGGTGTTGACGGGCCCAAGCGAGGCGTACAGCTTTGTGTCGTGCAGTCATCAAGGGTACACGTGTCGTCCTTCGGGTCCGAAAGCCCATATCGAAGATGTTTCGTTGAATGGCTCGCACGCTGACACTTGTTGATAGCCCAGCACCGAAATACGCAGCAATATGCGGAAGGGTTGCAGTTCTGTCACGTTGAACGATTCTCTTCAGTCCTCGTTGGTCTCGTTCTTGCAGGATCTTTATCAGGCCTCAGCGATGTCAGAGATTTGATGCTTTACCGGATTCCTCATATTCACGGTACGCTCGTGAAATGGTCGTATGGGAAAATGCCCACTTCATCGCTGCCTCGGATTGCAGTGTCCCATCGTTCATGCGCCGACTATAGCACCATGTTCAGACTCACTTAAATCTTGATAACCTGCCGCTGTAGCAGCATTAACCGATCTAAGAGCCACGCCAGACATTTGTCGTCATATATGGGCGTTGCCGACCGCAGCGCCGTATTCATCCTGTTTATGTATTTCTATGTTTGTATATGCATGCCTGTACCAATTTCTTCGGCACTTCAGTGTAGTTTCCCACGCATTATGTGTCTATGAGGTCATAGCTCCTGAAATACACGTCGCGCTATGATTGAATTTTGCAGATACATTCATTGGTGTGTGTAGATGCTGTTTGCAACCTGTATTGCGAATAGAGAGGGTAGTAAAGTAGTAAAGAACTAAGCAATAAAACGTCGTCTCCGATGTTGAAGTCTTACCGCATGAACAGCTGAAATACAGTAAACTATTAACTTTTTCCTTTGATCATTTTATTGAGAGTGCCATCGGGAAAAAATATTCGTAAAGTTTTGAAATTATGTGTACAGATTATTGGAAGGTGCTAAGCGCTCTCACTCTCGAAGTGCTGCATGAATAAAGTTCTGGTATTGGGTACCTACAGGCCGTCCGTTATACTGCTTCAACACAAACACACAGCTTCTAACTTTAACACTTGTCTTATTGTGTTAATCTTTTCACATAAGACCGTACCTTGTAATAAGCAGATTACGATGCAGTTGTAAATTTGTAAATTCGGCTCGCATCAAACCAATCAGGAGAATGACGAAAATTTGCCACACACTCTCAAATACTTCTGATATATATTGTACAATGAAACAGATGGCTAGGACCAAACCAGTTAGTTCCGTCTCACATTCTCACTAGAGTTTTATAAACCAACAGCTTCATATAGCGCCATAGAAAGAAAATATCGGTTTTTGAAAGTAACGATGAGGCTTGCAGAAATCAGAACTGGAGTTATATAGAGTCACTACTATGTTGAAAAGTCATCGTCTCGCTAACACGAATAAGCCTTCCACAATTGTGGTAGCACGTCTCGAATGATCACCAGGTAACGACTAAATTCCAGCGAGGAGTTAGCTAAGAATGTCATGTTAGTTGATCTTTTTCAGCTGCTGCTTACAAGTCAACCGGGAAAAGTTGCTGGTGATCTAAGGTAAGTGTAGCGTACAGCATTTAATCGCTGCATACATAGTTACCGCCGCAGTTGAAATCACCATCGCTATTGAAAGAAGCCTCACATAAAGTTTCGAACCGCCTACCATTCTGCTGCCTAATCCAATGACTGAACTAAACTCGGCGCTGAGAACAAACTGACCTGCTTGTTTTCACTAGCCGTTCAAGACAGTGGTGTAGCTTCTTTCCACCAGTACTCTCCATATTACATATGGTGTTAAAAAAAGTATTCTATATTTTAAAAGGTGGTACTATATACCAAAACCAGACAAAATATCCAGTAAACTCAGGTTATAATTCTTTCTTTCTTTCTTTCGCTTGCGCCTTTTCCTGCAGTTAGGCAGGGTCGGTATGGTTAATCGGATTTGGCAATGTTAGTGGAAGGGGTGGCCGGTGGCCCTTCCTGCCGCCACCCCATACCCCCTGCGATGGAATTAGTGTACCCGAACTGTCTGCGACTAGTGTAATCCATGGAACAGTACGAAAGTGCTCGAATGTCTGCAAGCCGTGTAACTGAGGCGGGATGTGGGGACGAGCGCGGTATTCACCTAGGGGGATGTGGAAAACCGCCTAAAAACAACATCCAGGCTGGCCAGCACACCGGCCGTCGTCGTTAATACGCCGGGCGGATTCGATCAGGGGCCGGCGCGCCTACCCGAGACCAGGGAAAACTCTGTTTATAATATGCATACCTTAAGAGCCATGACCAATTGTTCAGCTCCATTACTGTGAAATACATTCCGTTTACTGCAAGTTCTTTGCTATTAGGAACGATATACGTAATGCAGTAAACAAATGAGGACAATCTTCTATTATTTCCGTGGATACAGCGTGTAGTGAACATCTGTTATTATTGTCAATGTAAGCTGCAGTCACAGTTCTAGAGAAGTGCAGCGAATGTATTATATCTGATGGAAACATTTTGTGTTTTGATAAGGTTATGAAAGGAGTTTACTTTGTAGTTTTCGCTTTGCTCGTACCAGTATAGCGGAAGTCGATGTTGTTTTTGGTCGTGGGTACACTAAAAACTTCTGGTGTATGCTCACGCCGTTAATGATGTACAAACACTACTGGAACGCGTCACCAATGACATGCAGCGCATCTGTGACGAACCAGGAGTCTTAAAGAGAGTGCATGATTACAGAAGACATCGGACAGAAGCATGCCTTACGGTGAATGGACACCATACTGAACACTTCCTTTCGCTGCTGCTGTTGCTGACTACAGGTTTAAGGAGACTAAAAATATGACGTCGTCACATATTATCCCTATAGGACGGATCAGTGTACAGCTTCTGTCTGTATCCAGAGTAAGTTATGTGTGCAAGTGTGAGAAACTTATCTAAATGTTCGTGCAGCTTGTGTCTGTGGACGTGGGTATCAGCCTGTCATTCACATAGTGAAATGTGGCAAACCACCTGAACACCACACCCAGGGTAGTCGGCATGTGGGCTGGCCCTTATTGTTATCCGGCAGGCGGATTTGAACCGGCTTTAACGCGCATGGCTATCACGGTTGCTACCAATCCCAGCGTTGACTCACCAGCGCAGGTCGTGTGTAACAACAACCAGATTACATTAGTTGCTCTGCTGTTTCACAACAATAGCATAATGCGTTCGCATTTATTTACTGCATTCAGTATGTCGTTAGTAACAGAAAAGAGCTTGCGATAGAAATGTCAGTCACATTAGCGAAGCTGAACAAGTGCTCATAGCACTGAACGTATGCATTTTAGAGTCCACGTTCGTTTCGTTCATAGTACCATCTCTCAAAATATGGAATACTTTTTTTAAAATTTTATTATATTTATCTTTCTTTTAACACTCTGTATTTTTCTAAGCCTGCATCTCCCTGGACAGTTGACGGGTGCGCATTGATAAATGTTGTTCAACGCGATCCAATACCGTCTCCTCAATGTGCACTCTATGAAGAATTCTTTATAGCGAACAGCAACCAGACATCTGTGGCTTGAACTATCTAGCTTTTTTGTAAGGTTGATTGTATGGTGATAAATGACGTCCAATTACGAAAACGCCTCACGAGAAAATTTCTCTGTAGGTTCTTCACACTAGAACACTAAATAATTTCTCATATGTTACTCTCATTTCCATAAGCTTCGACAGTTTTTATGCTTGTCCTTGATTCTGTATTTCGTGGTGTTTCAGAAGAAACTATTTGCAAGATAGCTCAAATAATTTTGTTTGTAAATGTCTATGCTGAAATGCGATGTTTTAACGCATCGTGAATAGGTTTTAAAAGTCTGTTTGATATCGGATACGTCATAACTCTAGTAATTAGTAGATTAAAATGTTAAACAATGTTTTTATTTTCGAAGAAACTTAATAAAAATAGGCTATCTTGAGGAAATTGACAGGAAAACCATAGTGAAAGAAGAATGAATAAAAAAGAAGACAACACAAGAATAGAAAAGAATGGAAAACAGTGAAAGAAAACATGTAACATGTGGAAAGCAACATTCATTTCGGTGTTTCGAAATGTAACCATGGAATTTCTAGTTTCGATGAAAGCAGCGTGAAATAAAGATTATATGTCACTTTTACTTTGTTACTATTCCAGTAAGAAAGGAATATGAAGAGAAACAGAAGATTTTGTTATTCCAGTAGCAGAGGAATTCTAGACAAACGTAATACTTATTGAAGTCATTTGGGCCACAATTACAGCACTTGAGTATAATATTTATAATGTCGCACAAAACAACTGTTCATCAAACACCAAATTTATCAGTGAAGTGGAATCTCAGTGAATTAATACAGCTTACTGATGCCATTTCGAGCGTTTCAGGGACTATTAGTGCTAAAGACGCTCCATTTGGTCTGGAATATGTGGAAAAATATTTGGAAGCCTGAGGAAAGAAAGATTTTTGTGGAATTTAAAACGTTTTAATTGGATAAATGACTACTGAAGCGTAGTTGTCAAGATTACAGAGAACTCTGGCGTATACCTTTGAAAAATATTGATAAGGAGTAGAAAACCTGTCCTCGTAATGGAGCATCTCCTGAAGCTGTGGAATTGTGACATAAATTTTATTTTTGTACATTTTTAAACAAAATAAGATTTCATTAAGAAGTGTTCTAGTCTTCAAGTCAGTAACGTCTATTAAACCGTGAACTCTAATAAATGCATATCTGAAACCGGATAAACATATAATATCGCGAAATTTTTGAAACTGTACCAAATATAATCTGTAGCGCTGTATACAGCAACAGTAATTTGGGAAAAATTTTTGTATGCGCCACAGACACATTATAACCAGTCGGAGAGGAAATTAATGCACCAACTCGAAACTTAGATTCTGATGAATGTCATTAAATCCACTCTGGCTAGACGACCAGCCCAGGCGAGCTAGGTACAAAGATGAGCACTGTCACCGGAAATGAGTAAATCCCAAAGCTGGGAATTTGGACGGTTGTTATTCGTTTGACCTTCGAACAGATGACGATGCTCCAAAAATGGTGGAGTGTCAGACAAACTGAAAGATGGGTTCTTACATCTCTTTGAGAGTCTATAATAATTTACAATATAATATTAATGCAAATCTGAATACATCAGCGATCCCAGAAAAATGGTGCATATCTAATGACACAACAGTATTTCAATGTCTTTAAAACTACAGAAGTTAATATCTCACAGTGAATAAACATCTTCTCAATGAACCTCTAAATTAACAACTTTTAAACGCTTCATACTATTTCAACGTGCGATACGTCACACGACAGCATTGCATAACTGCTGTTGTCCTTGAAAGCCACTCATCTGTATATATTCAGTATATTGGTTATGGCATCTTTTATAACTTTCTGTTATGAAAATGTTTGTCAGAACAACGTGTTCTCTACAGTTTCATAGTTAATGAATGTAGCATGAACATCTCACATATTGCCATACTTGTGCAGTTATTTAAAGAACATTTTACTATTTTACCAGCAACTTTATACAAATGTTGATTGCAATTGCGACTAAGAACTGTACTAATTTAAAAGTGGCAAATTGCCTATATTATCAGAGATCACAATTGGAAAGAGAGACAAACTACACTTCTGTCAAGAAGGCAAAAATAATTGTTTAAATAATATCTAAAGGCAACTGGTTGTCATTTAGTGTGAGTGTATCTGTTCAGAAACACTAATTCATTTATTTATGAACAGTCCTTCATTTGTGACCATAGTGAATGATCTGGGTGTGACTGAACTTTTATAACATTTATTTATTTAAATGTTGTTGTAATATATTAGTTTAGTCCATAAAGTGATCAAAGTTGAGTCGTATGATGTCTGTAGACTTTAAGAACGATGTATTTTTGGTGTGAATGGTCTTCAGCCAGTGAAAAACAGCAATAGCGAAACATTGCAGGATTCAAGAAGAGACTGAGACTTTTCCAGTGAAGAGCACAATAGAGCGACTCTGGACACTTTTACGTGATACAGTGCTTTATTCGGTCGTGTGGCTGATAGAATCTGGGAGGTAAACGGCCGCCATGAGACTCTAACTTTTGGAGAGACTTTATGTCTCGAAATGTTTGAATATGGTCCAGAGTAAGATACTAACTTTTGCCACTTGATTTTGGAAATAAATATAAGCAGAATATCAGCTACTGATCTTTGCATTGCGTGTGTTAATTTGTGAATGATCATCATGAACACTGAACTATTCAAATATTGTGATTACGAAACTGACTTAGTTTTCGCATTTCTTTCATCACTATTTAGTTTGGGAATTTTGCTACCATTTTCGTAACGCTCTCAACGAAACTTTATTGGATTTGATGAAGGTAATTTCTGTGTGTATTGTAACTGACTATTGGAGGACCACTTCACATTTATTTGAGATAACCTTCCTTAAATGTTAGCTAACATAATCCTCTGTCTTCTACATAAATTACAGGCACTGGAATAGAACTTTTGTTATTAAATTACTTCGTGTAACTCTTATTTTGTATTTTGTATTTATGTGCATTTGTATTTTATTAACTCGCAGTTCTAGCCACACGTTATTGTTTGGGGCGAATTAGATGTGGGGCACAAAAGCAGATGTGCATGGCTCCAACATATGACTACACTGAGCAACTCTTTTTGAATAGAGCCATGCATAGCCCAAGTACCTAAGGTGCGAACAGTATCAAAGCCGAAACAGGTTTGCTCATATAGGATGCTGTCTAGAAAAGCGACTACTCGTCAGTAATCACATTGAACCGTCGCAAGGATTTCAGTGTCACTTCGTATTTCCATAAGAGGACGGCTTGTTCAGTGCACATGGTTTGGAGCAGCTGACCTGTCACAGTCACTTAATCTGAAAGCATCGCTTTACCTGACCGAAAATGTTCTTCCGGTCTGTGGAATCTAAGGGTGTGTAGTCCATTTTGTAAACTTCTGAATTTTCGAACTCCTTTATCTTCTTATCGACTTCATATTTCAAGTTGAACCTCACTAAATTTTGTGCCTGCGACGCTATTTTGATATCATGTGCCTCGAAAACGCTCACAGTCTATTGCGAGACGATTCCGTAACATGCGAAGCGACATATTTAAGTTTTTCTTTGTTTACTTTTTACTTTCTATTTTCATCACTTCTGCGCAGTGATTTCTTAATATCTACTCTGTAGTGATTGTTGATTCCCTCTCTTTGTCTTTTTTCCCCTTTGGACCATTGACTGCCCTGTGTACTAAGCTAAGAAACTAAGCCTGTTTATAAGCCAGCAGATGGAATTTATCATCGAAAAGTACAGCATAAGGTGTTGACGATATCCCATGAAGACTAAACGCGTTCATGGTGTCCTGCCTTTTAATGTTCATTTTGAGTAACTGTAAAGGACTGTCAATTTCATGGTCCCTGGTGAATTCAATTTTTCTGTAAGGAAAAAGCAAATGTGCACAATCACGCCCACAGGAGCCAATCAGAACTGACGTAGTGCCATGTCATCCTCTACCAACAGCGTTATGGGATCAGCGCACCGCTCTCCTAGGTGTTGTCGGCTTCATTGACCTAGGAGGCCCTTCTTCTCACTCAAACAGATCGTCAGTTGCCGTCAACAATCTGTGTGCACCTGATTCTTGCCTTCCCATAAAGGAAAAATCCATGGCAGTACTGGGAATTGAACGCTGGTTCTCTGCTAAAATTTTTAATTGTTTCTTCCATATTTAACTCAGAACCATCAGTTAACAAAAGTGTGTTGCTTATGTAATATTTGTAATTAGCAATTTCACCAACGAAGTCTTGGTCATATTTCAAAACATTATCCTTATCTAGAACATATGACTGAACCGTTACTATTGCTGTAAGACTTACGAAATAATCTAAACTTGTAATCAGCTGTAACATATCAATTCAGAGGGCACTTACTTCGATATTTTATTGTGTTTAAGGAATTCCTTCTGATTATCTCGCTTTATTCTTCAACTTGAACGTTGGAGCGTGTATTCTTAACATCCAGTGAAACCAAACAAGAAGAATCAGTGACTGATTTCTCCCCAACAATGATAATCACAGCCGTATTATTATGCACCTAATAGTTGTTCTCAAGGATGGAAGGTCTTTTCTTTTTTAAGAATTTTGTAAAGCAGTTTAGTTTGGCTGGGATATTTCTGTAATTCACAGTTGGGCTAATAGGGTGGTTAGCTTTATGTATTAATACACAAACACACACACACACGCGCGCGCGCACACACACACGCACATATTGCTTTGCCAGCACCCCCCCCCTCCGCCGCCAAAATCACTGCACAGTAATTTTCTGGCCGTTAAGAACGATACAGCCAATCAGTAAGTATCACAGATGTGGCTAGGATGCTCTCAGTAATCTTACTTGGCACCCACACATGACTGTTGTTCGATATTTCTATCCATTTGATAGAAGGCGTGCAGAACATTTACAATAATTGCAATAACATTATTTTCACATGTAAGTTATGTGTATTACTTTTTCTGTGACAGCATAAAAAAACAGTGGCTCACATATAGTACTGGTCTCCAACACAAGTTGAGGTACTTTTGTCAATGATTATAGTCCGATCTTCATACCAAAGAGAAACAGCACTTAAGACTACCAAAGAAGATGGCATTTATTATTAAATATGTAAAGATTTGTTGGATAATAGCACAAAGCATACATGGCAAAGTTATTGGCGCCACCGATTAGGATACACTTCGCAATAGCTGTGTTCAGTCTTTACACCAAAGTAAAACAGCACATTAAAAAACCAGAAGTTACCAGTATTATTTCTCAAAATACATAAAGGTACGTCTCATAACGGTGCAGTACAAAACACACTTAGCCCACTTAGTGACATTAATAGTGTAACTTATCTAGATATGATGCCGTGAAACACCAGCTGTTTAAGTAATGTAACACTTTAAAGAAAGAAAAACACAACAGCTTGAATACACACCTGGTGCCTAAACCTGACTGTAGTGTGATCTTCATACTCGTCTGGTGTGAGGCACAAGTATCTCTACAATTACGTGACAAATGGTTATTTGTTGGTCTAAATTGTGTCTGGTGTACATAAAATTTTTCTCTAGGACGAAACATGACTGTGGTTAGATCATTGCGTCCGCTTCATGTAATGCACGAAGGACTCTCAGATTAAGGACCATAATGTTATTTTCACGTCTAAATTATCTTTATTACTTGTGGAAAACAAACATCGACAAAACAGGTGTACCACCTGCCAGAGTCAGATGATCACAGAGCAGAGTATATGGTGACTGAAGACTCCCTCCCCATACTGAAACTGACACAGCGCTGGAAGTCCACCTCCTCTTGCCTGTAGTGTGTGTGTGTACAGCTCACACACATTCTAATGAAATTTGCATACAGAACCTCAAGTTTAATTCAGCTTTTATTGGTAGAAGTGCAATGTCGACACCACCACATTTAGATAAAATGTAATCATCGTTTCAAGCAGATGTAAAAGACGATGGAGCATTATAAACTGGGTTTTAGTATCCTCTAATATAGTAAACTTCCTTGGATCCATCATTTTCTGGAGTACTCCAACTAGTGGCCACCTTGGATTGGTATTTACAGTAAATACTTATATCTAGTATCCTTTCCACTCGTCCACAGACTTCATATGTTGTGTTTAAAGTAATTAGTAACACATGTCTGCACATCTACAACTGACTATTCTTTCTCCAGTAGTATATTATATTCTCCCTTTGTGGCAGCGGTTTCATCCAAACCCTCCTGTTCGCATTCACTTCAGCTTCTTCTATTTCCAGTTTTCTTTTGGGAACACAGAACGGATGAACTGCACCGAGTGCAGTAATTTCTGTAGAAGGAAATGGATTGAGTCTGATGTATTTGCTGTTTTTCTTAGGACCTGCAAAGTAACGTAATTTGTAGGCACCAGCCCTGATCTCGCAATATTTGTATCCGACAGTATTGTACAGAACAACGTCGTTCGTGATGGGAAATATTTTTCTAAGACTTAATGTAACAGTTTGTCGCTGATCGAGACATCGTTAAAAATTTACACATAGTTTACAGGTAAATAATTAAAACTATATACGGACAGAAGGTCTCTACAGATATAAACTTAAGCCTCCTGCTTACTTTTGTCTGTATGTCTGTATGTCTGGGCCAATTACGGGAACTAATATAAGGAGTTTGATCCAATTTCATGTGATTTCAACTTTTGGGTAGGTTCATAGACAATTGGCAGATTGATAGATTTAGCAAATTGATAGATTAGTGACTGATAGATTGGGCAAGTGGCATATGCAGAAATTGTAGGTCCACACCTGTCTTTCGTAATTCGCTCTGCAGCAAGAAAGCACAGCTGTAGGCAGTGTCTTCTGTAGGTCAAAACATACTGCTATTTGCTAACCACCATATTCTGAACATTCTTTTGCCCTGTCTTTTGCTTCTCTTGATATCTGTGGCTTATGAAAATGTAATTCACTTTCAAAAGTCAGTGCCTGAATGTTTTTGGTTCTGCATGAAATATCGAACTCTGCAACCTGTCACACGTCACACAGGTTGTCATTACAAGGGGTATGGAAACCCAGGTTCATGGCTGTATTGAACACAAATAAATAGTCTCTTCAGGCATGCAAAACACACACACACTCACACACACACACACACACATATATATATATATATATATATATAAAAAATTGGTTGGAATCACCTCGGTGCGCAGAACTCCTCAAGATCGACATTGACTGTGGATATTGTAGTCACAGTCCCTTTGACTATTCAGAGATGCCACTAAATCCGCACAAAGATGTAAACAATCATGCTTGAGCAGCGTCTATTAGACGGAGGGGTCCGACAGCCGATAAGTTCCAGTCATTCCACCAGGAAGGAGGTACACGATTCGTGTTGTCTGTAGTTCAACCATCCTAGGCCTCGAACAGCGTCGTTCGACCATGTCCTCATTGTTACTTTGTGCCAGGAAGGACTCTCAACAAGGGAAACGTCCAGGCGTCTCAGAGTGAACGAAAGCGATGTCGTTTGGACATGGAGGAGATACAGAGAGACAGGAACTGTCGATGACGTGACTCGCTCAGGTCACCCAAGGGCTACTACTGCAGTGGATGACCGCTACCTACAAACTATGGCTCGGAGGAACCCTGACACCAACGCCACTACGTCGAATAATGTTTCTCGTGCAGCCACACTGTTGCGACTCAAACTGTGCGCAGTAGGCTGCATGATGCACAACTTAACTCCGAACGTCCATGGCGAGGTCCATCTTTGCCCACGACACCACGCAGCGCGGTATAGATAGACCCAACAACATGCCGAATAGACTGTTCAGGATTGACATCACGTTCTCTTCACCGATGAGTGTCTCATGTGCCTTCAACCAGACAATAGTCGGAGACGTGTTTGAAGGCACCCCGGTCAAGCTGAACACCTTAGAATCACTGTTCAGAGAGTGCAGCAAGGTGGAGGTTCCCTGCTGTTTTGGGGTGGCATTATGTGGAGCCGACGTACACCGCTGGTGATCATGGAAGGCACCATAACGGCTGCACGATACGTGAACGCCATCCTACGATTGATAGAGCAACCATATCGGCGGTGCCCCCATCGTGCACATCTAGTGAATGACTTCATTTGGGATAACAACATCGCTCGACTAGAGTGGCCAGCATGGTCTACAGACATGAACTCTATTCGAACATGGATGGGACAGATTGAAAACGGCTGTTTATGGACGTCGTGACTCATCAACCACTGTGAGGGATCTACAACGAATCGCCATTGAGAAGTGGGACAATCTGAACCAACAATGCCTTGATTAACTTGTGGGTGGTATGACACGTTCGAATACAGGCATGCATCAGTGGACGAGGACGTGTTGCTGGGTATTAGAGGTACTAATATGTACAGCAATCTGGACCACCACCTCTGAAGGTCTTGCTGTACAGTAGTACAATACGCAATGTATGGTTTTCATGAGCGTACAGGTTCCATAACTTTTGGAACAGAGGTGATGCAAAACAGATTTTCTACTTATATGTAAAGGCCACTCTCCGTGGAACTATTGTAGAGATACTGAGACTTATGGTGGACTGCCGCTGGAGTCACACAGGTCTTAGAAGGCATTACAGTAATCTGTTCCATATGTAATTGGCGTTTGGAATGGACTCCCCTGGAAGTCATGGCAGCTGTGAGCTAATGTACGACATGCAGTGGCGGGAGCAGAGCTCAGTGGTGACAAATGAGGTGTTGCGTTTCATGCATGGCATGCACTGGGCGGTCTGTGTATCCTTTTGGGTACTGCACTATACCAGGTTCGGCATGTGCTAATTTAATTGTTTATAATAAACTGATGATATTAAATTGTCAAACATGGATCTCTGACTTTTAATCATAACTCTACGAAATGGCCCAAAAGTAAATTTACCATTACACTAGAGAAAATGTTCTCTTATAGGTTCATTTAGTGCTGCTCAATTGAAGCTGGGACAGGTTGCAGGTAATCAGTAATCTTATCTCAGTCATGTTTGTCTTGAAGTTTTAGTTATACAACAGCCCACTTTTGTGCATTTTTATTGCCCTAGCAGACAAACTGCAGAGCAATGTTAAATACAACACAGCTGCTTTCTCTACTCTACGCTACATACAAGCGATTCGCTTAGAATACTGCAGAGCAGATTTTGAACACTGTTTGTTGCCGTTTAATGTACTTAGTCACTTACATGGCCACACATGTTACTACAATTTATGTAATTTGGAAACTGAGCCAGCTTCAATCATTAAAAAACAAGTCTTGCATTGGTAGCTGAATAAAGGTTTTATCATCAAAGTAAAACTGTTGTGAATTCTGAAGCTATGCTACAGCTACTGATCCATTTATTAAAGTGAGACCTGTAAAAATGGCATTAAAGGAGAGATGGCATTGAGACTACATAATGTATGTGCTACCCACTATACCACTGTGACACTGTGGCTGAAATAGCTGCATGGCCTACCCTAGTCCATTCCCTTTCTAGCTTACTAATAAGAAGCGGAAATGGGCTGAAGACATGAGCTGAAGTTTATGTTGGGGAGGGCATTGTTTGACTGTTTCAGTGTCATTTTCGTAATGAATGTTCCAACTCATATGCAGCAAGGTAGCAGGGCTCTGACTAAAAACCTTTTTATACAGTGTAATGTGTACCGTTAATAAATTGTCTGAACATGATGCACTATTAATGGAAATAGATAATGAAGCAACATACAGCCCTAAGGCCTGTTAATAAAAAGTAGTTCCATTTATAAATGAGAACAGCGTAAAAGAGACGCTATGGGATGAGGTATGCATAGAAAGAGGAGCTAACGTGAAATTCAGTGCATTCCACAGTAAACTCGTGTAAATATCGGAAAGCAGATATCCTAAAAACTTATCCAGAAAGTCCAGTGCCAAACACATAAGCTGTGGGTAGCTTAAGGGATTATTACTTACATCAGCTAGTGAATTAAAATAAGATAGATCAATATGTTTGACGGCCTATGAAAGAATGCTAAGGAATACGCTTATCAGGGGAAGAATAACTTTTCTAAAGGTCAGAATAAGTCGAGATCTGAAATTACTTACATTCTACAAAAATATGGCAATATTTTAAGAAAAGTCATAAGATGTCCAAACATACGCACTTCACGTCAGAAATTAATAATGCAGTTAGTAAAGGAAATATTATGTAGGATATTGTGAAACAGGAGATAGAACGGTTAGTCATTGTACAAGATACCATAACCATTAAACCAAATGAAAATATCATGTCACACAAATCAACACCTGCAACTGCTTTTATTAATGACTTTGTAACTGTAGCAGCTAAAATAATATTTAAAAGTTCAGTTGAAGAACTAAGAGAATGTATTAAAAATGACATTTGAAAAAATTGTAAGCAACTACTGACAGCGCCATCATCCTTAACTGAACTTAACAGAATTATAAAAATTCTAAAAGACATAGGCTGATAAGTTGTTGAGGAAATTTCCAACAGAATTCTTAAAAGTTTCCCAGTTTAATAAATAATGTTCTTAGTGAGATATGGAATGCACAACAGCCACAGGAAATTCATTCACACTGACTGTAATATTCAATGTTAAACTTCTTTATAAGCAAAATAATCAGAAGGATTGAAACAGGTATAGTCCGATTTCCTTACTGACGATGTCTTTCTTTAAAATATTCGAAAAGTAGTGTACTGAACAGTAGTCCCACATTTAAGTAGATACAATTTAATTAAATCATGACATTCTAGATTTCAGACTGTCTCCTAAACTAGAAAGCTATTCATACATAGAATCATCAAATACCGCAATCGTTAAGCAATAAAAGATCGCTAGTCAGCATTTTTGTGATCTTTTCAACGCATTTAACTCTGAAGGCCACGTTACCCACTTAGCAAAACTTAAATTTAATGTAATTCATGGGTTAACACACAAGTAGTTTGAATGGTACTCAATAAACAGAATCAGATGTTATGCTGAATAATTCAGAGCAATTCGGATGTAATCGGGTAGAAACAATGTATGCAAAACCGCAAGATTTAATGTTTGGTCTTCTTACACTGTTTATGTGAATTACCACTCACTTAACATTCCTGAAGCAAAATTGGAACTTTTTACTAATGATAGTAGTGTTATAATTATTACTATAACAGAGGAGACTGTTAATGATATTTTTAAAATAATCATTAAGTGACTTTCTGAAAATGAACTCTCCATAGATTTTGAGCATACAAACAGTATTCAGTT
Organism: Schistocerca americana; assembly: GCF_021461395.2. Classification (NCBI taxonomy): domain Eukaryota; kingdom Metazoa; phylum Arthropoda; class Insecta; order Orthoptera; family Acrididae; genus Schistocerca; species Schistocerca americana. Next base: position 106,417,908 of record NC_060124.1, read on the forward strand.
CCGTGTGGCCAATATGTTCATACTAGCAGTTGCTACAGCACACGTCAGTAGTCAGTAAGCAGGGCAGAATGTTCAAATCTCGAACTGAAAGATACATGCTATTGAGCTGCTCAAATAATTAAATTAAACTGTTATTTCTCATAATATAATAAGATTAATCAGCATACTGACTTATTTTGTATTTCCTCACAATTACGACTTACAGAATAATTTTCAGGGGTGATTCATCACTTAGGAAGAAAGTACTGATTGCACAAAAGCATCCAATAAGTATAACACGTGTTCATCCACAGTCATTTTGGAGATACCACTCCTAGGAGTTTTAGACATTTAAACTGCATCATCGAAATACGTATACTAGCTTGTGAAATACGTCATAAATAATTTACCACATTTTGAGAAGAACAGTGATATCCATATCTATAACGCTAGAGGAAAAATTGCGTTTACTACCTATTCTTGAAGCTGACCGACAGGAAGTGAAACCGGTTTTAACTCTAATCTATAATCATTTCCCTCGGGCAGCTCCTTCTCATGGTCGAAATTTTATTTAAAAACTGGGAGCCAGTGAATAACTAGTTTCTAAGTTTAGTTGCATAAGTAGGACTGAAAAATACACTCCTGGAAATTGAAATAAGAACATCGTGAATTCATTGTCCCAGGAAGGGGAAACTTTATTGACACATTCCTGGGGCCAGATACATCACATGATCACACTGACAGAACCACAGGCACATAGACACAGGCAACAGAGCATGCACAATGTCGGCACTAGTACAGTGTATATCCACCTTTCGCAGCAATGCAGGCTGCTATTCTCCCATGGAGACGATCGTAGAGATGCTGGATGTAATCCTGTGGAACGGCTTGCCATGCCATTTCCACCTGGCGCCTCAGTTGGACCAGCGTTCGTGCTGGACGTGCAGACTGCGTGAGACGACGCTTCATCCAGTCCCAAACATGCTCAATGGGGGACAGATCCGGAGATCTTGCTGGCCAGGGTAGTTGACTTACACCTTCTAGAGCACGTTGGGTTGCACGGGATACATGCGGACGTGCATTGTCCTGTTGGAACAGCAAGTTCCCTTGCCGGTCTAGGAATGGTAGAACGATGGGATCGATGACGGTTTGGATTTACCGTTCACTATTCAGTGTGCCCTCGACGATCATCAGTGGTGTACGGCCAGTGTAGGAGATCGCTCCCCACACCATGATGCCGGGTGTTGGCCCTGTGTGCCTCGGTCGTATGCAGTCCTGATTGTGGCGCTCACCTGCACGGCGCCAAACACGCATACGACCATCATTGGCACCAAGGCAGAAGCGACTCTCATCGCTGAAGACGACACGTCTCAATTCGTCCCTCCATTCACGCCTGTCGCGACACCACTGGAGGCGGGCTGCACGATGTTGGGGCGTGAGCGGAAGACGGCCTAACGGTGTGCAGGACCGTAGCCCAGCTTCATGGAGACGGTTGCGAATGGTCCTCGCCGATACCCCAGGAGCAACAGTGTCCCTAATTTGCTGGGAAGTGGCGGTGTGGTCCCCTACGGCACTGCGTAGGATCCTACGGTCTTGGCGTGCATCCGTGCGTCGCTGCGGTCCGGTCCCAGGTCGACGGGCACGTGCACCTTCCGCCGACCACTGGCGACAACATCGATGTACTGTGGAGACCTCACGCCCCACGTGTTGAGCAATTCGGCGGCACGTCCACCCGGCCTCCCGCATGCCCACTATACGCCCTCGCTCAAAGTCCGTCAACTGCACATACGGTTCACGTCCACGCTGTCGTGGCATGCTACCAGTGTTAAAGACTGCGATGGAGCTCCGTATGCCACGGCAAACTGGCTGACACTGACGGCGGCGGTGCACAAATGCTGCGCAGCCAGCGCCATTCGACGGCCAACACCGCGGTTCCTGGTGTGTCCGCTGTGCCGTGCGTGTGATCATTGCTTGTACAGCCCTCTCGCAGTGTCCGGAGCAAGTATGGTGGGTCTGACACACCGGTGTCAATGTGTTCTTTTTTCCATTTCCAGGAGTGTAGTATGTTCACTAATGATAACGGTAATCATGTGTATTATATCCTCTGAACTAACTCGTTATATTTAATTTCTAAAAAGGAATCGTTCAAATGATCTATGGAACATGTAAGTAACTAAACCTCACCTATAGTCATTCAACCTCAAGCTCTCGCACCCCCTCCCCCCAACCGTCTTCGTGAGTCACACCGTTTTCTATGAAACAGGTCAAATAGAACGCTTCTAATTAGGTTCTCTAATAACAGATCATTATTGACAAGTCGATAAACGAAACAGAGAATCATATTTCTAAACTCCTTGCTAGAACAGTTCCTTTTGAGAAATAGCCAATCAGGAAAGTTCAAAGCCAGTTGTGTTACATGTATTTCGTTCTCCTAGTAACAGCTCAGTGTTTCACTGCTGTACAAATGAAACAATCAATCAGAAACCTTCCTACAGTGAGGCTGAGTAGGGCAGACTATCGTTCTTGACCATTGGTGTTGGAAATTGAGTGCTGTCTGCCAGCATTTGAATACTTTTCCAGAAATTATCCGCCATGCAAGGTGAAATATTCATATATTTCCCTTATCAGCACACAGTCAAGTTCATACACATCTAATGCCTTACAAAGTTTTACAAAAGATGTTATTTGACATAACTTAGGCAAATTTACATATGCATGAGTAGCATTGAATATTCTGTATGTCACACATGGTTCAAAGAGGTGTGGTAGGCATAGACCACAAGTTAGAAACAGAAATATGTAGTTCAACATGTAACGGACGCTTTTTTATTAGAATTTCGTAACACACCAATTTTTTCTGTACTGAATACTACTGTTACAATCACGTAATCAGTACTGTACAATGTCTGCAACATGAACATCACAATTTCAGTTATTGCTACAAAATAGGCTACAATTTCAGTTTATAATATTAACATCACTTGTAGGTTAGAATTTCAGTTTACAGATTTTCTATGTCTGCGATATGTCGGTAACAACTTCATTTTTAACCACAAAGAGTATTTTATTGCTAAATCAGTTTTAAATCACCTGTTGTTGAGCGTACAGCCGCTGATTGGTACTGTTTATTCAAAAATGACCACGCGCAATATTACTCAGTTTCGAGTTTGAAGCTTTTGTTGTCTTTCTCAGATGATGCGTATATAACTTGTGTCAGATTATACACTGAAGAGTCAATTTACTCGTTTCATCATTATTAACACACATTCTCAATAATAATTTTTTTGTTGATTCAAATTATTCGGTGTACACATTACACATTCTGTTTCTTTCGAGAGACTACATTTTTGCACAGAGTTCTGTAAAATTTCGAATAAATTAGCCTGGTAATATGAATTTTATTAAAGTCTTTCTTTTTTATAGTCGCATAGGACGCATGTCAATATTTTTCTTGTAATCTATGCCTATCATCCCTGCCTGGACCTGTATGGCAGAGAGAATATTTCATATTCTTTATGAATGTGTACGTTTGCCTGTATTACAACATTCACGAAATGACTTATTCTGTAACAAAGTTCGTGTGCAAGGATTTGGCTGTGTGCTGACAAGCGAAGCGTATGCCTCTTACAAAATGCATGAAGGACAATTTATGGAAAAGTATTCAAAACAGGCATACATTATGCAATTTTAACATCACTGGACGTGAATGATACTGCGCACAACCCATCATTACTGAAGGAAGCTCTTCTGTTTGCTATCACATATTTATGACAATAACACAGTGAGCTATTACTGGGAGAGCTAAACAGTGTAACACAACTAGCTGAAAAGCTTCCTCATTAGCCTAATTTGAAGAAAGGGGTTTAACCTAGGAAGGAGTTCAGGAATATTATTAGCTATTTCGTTTTTCTGGCAGTGGAATACTGAGCTGTTATTGGGAGAGGTACCTATTTTAAAAATACCTGACATTATTGGCTGCAGAGAATCAATGAACTCATTGTAACTAAAACTTCAGATTTGAAGTTTTTATTGGCTTGAACGTTGTAGGTAGACTGGAATACTAGTTTTGACAGGAATAAGCTGCCATCCAATGTCTTTTCATTTTGAGTCCTTTGCGATGGTACGAAAACGAAATTGCGATTTATCGTGCAGCATAATTTCATAACATCCACAGTGTGGAGCTGAAGATGGCAACTCAGTCCTACAGAAACTAGTAATCTGATGTGCCTAAGCGTGATCAAGGCTATACAAACTTTTTACTGAAGCTTTCTTTACATTGAGATGAATACGTGTGTTGGCTTGGAAGCTATCTGGTTTTCCTGTTTCCAAAAAGGGAACTCGACTTGTGATGGAGGTAAGGAGAGTAGGGTGAGAGCGTCGTTAGGAGTGAAAGCAACGGGGAGGCTCTCGTTTAGCGAATGGATGTGAGAGGACGATGGAAGAAAGGAAGGAGTGGACGGAGTTTCGAAGTGGGAGAAGGTGAGAGAGAATGGGAGGGGCAGATGAAGTTCAAGGTCATCTTTTATTCAGAAACGGCTTTGTGTTCCTACTGAATAGTAGTCGGGTTAAATAAGAAATAAGTAAATAAATAGTGTGATAATCCCTCATTAACGTTGTTGTTGAAATGTTTCGCAAAAAGTATAGACAAGTGTGCTGAAACGGAAAATAACGGCAGCTCGAGTCCGCTGTTGCCGTGTAAACTCCGCCGGGTCAATCACTGTATCAACAACAAGAACTTTTTACTCGTTGCAACAAAAGAATTCACCTAAGCACAAGTATGTCCACACAATTTTCCAAAGCCCGTTCCGTTGTGCAGCAAGTTATCATATTGTCCCCTTTTACAACAATTGTAGCTGACCGTGTATCTACGTCGCATAATGCAGGGCTAAGAGGAAAAACATTTTATCTTAGTAGCGGAAGGGTTCCTTTTTGCTGCATACAACAACGCAGCTTATCATGGGAGCCCCACTTTGCTGATTTCCCACTGCAGTAGCTGATGCAGACCACTTTGGTTTGCTATGTGACACATTCCTCGATAACGTCTGCGAAAATTTGCAAACACCATGATGACAGGAGTTATATCATGTTACTCGTCTTTCGAATAACGTTAGTAAAGTACACAGTGAGATATGCAAATATTTTAATATGTTATTCTACAAGTAAAACTAGAGAAAAAAATGCATATAAAAATGTGTCCGGAAACGATTTCGCCTGAAATTTAGCAACTTCGCTAATACGAAGCCATCGCAAAACTGTACGAGGTTAAAGTAAATCACAATTTCCATTTGCTTTGTTGTTATTCGTCTGGTGAAGCTAATGAAACACGTCTTAGACGTGTGTCTGCGATAGCTTTACAGTACATCCAGAGAAGCAAAGATTATCATACAAGAAAATTTGTTTACTTTCCACTAAGAATGTAGAAACTTTTATGTCATTGTTGGCAACCCTTAGTGAGCTGCTTCAGTCGTTTAGTAGCCTTGGAACGAGTTAGTTTTCTCTATTGTTCAGTGAAAGAACATAATAACAACAGTGTATTTAAGTGAAACCACATAGTAAATGTTGTAGTTTGGGAACCACACAGTAAATGATGCAGTTTTTAGATTATTTATCACATTGATACACGTCTGGGAGATGTTTTATGAGATTCACCAGATCAATAACAACAAAATAAATGAAAATCGTGTTTGACTTTAACCTCGTACAGTTTTGCGATGGCTTCACGTTAGGGAAGTTGCTAAATTTCAGGCAAAATATTTTATTAGCTATAATTCAGTAACTAAACATTTGCGGACCTATGTTTATATGAACTTTTTTTCTTAGTTTTACTTGTAGAATAACATATTAAATTATCTGCATATCTTCGTGAATCAGTCTGTACATCACCCACTCAGAAGGAGTACTTGCTACAATGTCTCGGTGATACGAGTACAATAGTGAAGACACCCCTCTGCCTATTATTATTTGCCGAAAGCAATGTTTCGGTACCTTAAGCCATTCACTAAACAGAAACGGTGCAGGTTTTTAGTGATTGATTCTGTATAGGAAGGTAAACTGAACTGCACTGTGCGAATGCCGCAGTGAGAGTGCAAATCCCCAGTCTGGCAGCGGTGCTTCGGCGGGCTGATACTGGTACATAAAAGCTCAAAAATGGATTCAGAGATATCTGTGTACCGACGACATTGCCAACCACTTACATACGTCGAGACGCCGTAACTGTTTTCAAAAAGGATTGTGTACGCTTCTAACGGGCCTGAGGCTGGAGAAAGCGGCACCGTCGGTAAGAAGAAACTCCATCACAAGGCGAGACGCCAACAAGTGCTGTTGGAGTGAAGAAGTGTGTGGCGGCTGCTCGCGATAAGCAATATGTGCGTCAGAAGTGCCCGCCTATACAGGGGACGCGATGTGCGCCGATCGAAGCGACAAAGGCGAGAGGCAGCTGTCAGTGACGCGTGGTTTCAGCCGCTGACATCACCGCGAGAGCAAAGCTAGATCTCCGCTGCACTTGTCTCCACGCGGTGTGACACGCTGCTGAATTTGCAACGACAACAGCCACACACGTCCAGTGCAGTATCGAGAGCCGGAGAGATAGGCCCCTGCAAACGGGGCGAAAAATGTTACCGGAAAGATAATTGTTATCACTGTGTCATTTCGTCCAAGAAGCATCATAATGAAGCAAATACTAACGAACAGACATGTATCACTGACATTGTTTATGTAGGAACAGTGCGCCTGCTTCACACAGCACCGATCTCCGGTATCGTTCACCGGTGGAGTTCTTATATTATTTTTCTACTGTACTGTAATATCTCATAGCTTGTACAGTAGGAAAGCTATTTTGTTTTTCAAAGCGCTGCGTAAGAGAAGCTATTTAAACATCGAAATAGCTTTGAGACTATTTCAAGTGCTAACTTCAGAAAAGGTACAAGTTCAAATTTAGCACTTTTACAGAATAGAAAAAAGATGCTACATACACAAACTGTAAAGCAAAACTATTCTATATGTTATTTTATATCTGTATTTTTACTTCCTTACAGGTAGTGAAACACGGCGCTCCCCAGGTACTTTTTTATGGCTGTGTGTCCACTTCCGCACTACTCAGCATCTGGCCTTGTGCTCACTATTTATGACGTCATATCTCCTGAACAATTTGTCGAACAATAGTATAATTTTGTAGGTACATTCGGTGGCACACTTTGATACTGTGTGAAAAAACTGTTGCGAATGGAATTACTAGCAAGGAAGTAGTGAATTTAAACGTCATGTATAGTTCGGCAGCTCTTCAAGCATCTCACTGTTTATGACGCCATATTTCCCGAACTGTGTGTCGTACAGTGATATAATTATAGACTTACTTTCAGTGGTATAGGTGCATACTGTCTGTAAAAAGTGTCGCTTATACAGTTATTGGTAAAGTAGGAATTAATTATTATGTCATACCTCATCTGGTACTTTTACTCCATAAATAGCGACAAGTAGTAAGCGATGAACAATGTCCCTTTAATGATTATCTAGGGGTAGCAAGCGAGAAAAAAATTTGGCAAAATTTTGAAATTGTGTGTAAAGTTAGTTGCAAATCGCTAAATGCTGCATCAACTTCGGTTGAAGTCGGTCCATTGGTTTAGGAAGAGATGTGGAACACACACACACACACACACACACACATACAAACACACACACGGGCACACACATCAATTTTTTAATATGTATGAATTTATTTCTTTATTGAGGTAACTGGACATGTTCTCTTTTAGTAGCTAATAGTGAGAAATGTAATTTAAAATTTTTATAGTTTGAGAATACAGATTTATTTCACATATTTTCCTGAAATTAAATGCATTTTAAACATTAGTGCATCATTGTAAGATCATGAACATTTTCTTTGGTTTCATCTGTCTTTGTTGTTAGGTATGACAAAATATCATTCTGGGATGTAAATGAAACATTTTTTAATAGTATACAATTTTAAAATATTTATGGCAAACTTGGCTTTGAAGGCAGGTTCTTTGGGATGTTCTAGATTCATCTGAGTGTTCCTGAAACAAGACCTATCAGATTGCAAGCGTTTGATGTTTATTGTACATTGATCTCCTTTGGCGAATCTTTCCGGAAAGTAAATTCATAATACTTTAGATAGGGCATATGGATTCGCTTCCTTCTTTGGAACACATTTTTCCATAAGAAGCATAACTAAGGCAAGTTTTTAGTAGAATTTTGGCCACCAAGCATTGTAATCCGTGAAGTCTTCTACTTTCATGAGAACAACACCGAATTTCCAGATAGAATTTTCACTCTGCGAGGGAGTGAGCGCTGATATAAAACTTTCTGACGCAGTTTGAAACTGTGTGTCGGACAGGGCCTCAAACTCGAGAGCTCAAATTTTTTCGAGTAAGTGCTCCACCAAATTAAAAAAAAATGTATTTAAATAATTTATTGACTAAAACATTTGATATTACAATGCACGGAAGTCTACACTCTCACGAAATGCAAAGGTCCCGGGTTCGAGTCCCAGTTGGACACACTGTTTTAATCTGCCAGAAAATTTCAAATCAGCGTATTCTCCGCTGCAGAGACAAAATTCTGTCCGGAAAGTATCCCGCAGGCTGTCGCTAAGCCTTATCTATGTAATTCCCTTTCTTCCATGAGTGCTAGTCCGCGAGGTACGCTGGAGAATTGTGGTGCTTGGAAGGTAGGAAATGAGGTATGAAGTAAAGCTGAGAGGAGTGGTCGTGAGTCGTGATTGCGTAGCTCAGTTAGTGGAGCACTTGCGTGCCTAAGGCAAAGAAACCCCGATCGAGTCCTGGCATGGCAGATACTTTTAACGTGACAGGAGACTTAACACTGATTTTGTGTTTTACTGCAAAGATTACAACTAAAGTCAATCACCTCAGTAACTGTAAAGTCGTTCTTGTTTTCACAGTTTTCTTCTGATGACGCCAATATCCATATCATTGCTATCGCTTTCTAAAGGATGGATCGTATATGTTGTTAAATCCGGTGTATTGACTGTATCACGTGTATCACACGTCTACCCTATTGGACTTTTTATGCAATAAAACGAATTTTGAAAATTCACGAAATGTATCCTGCCTTCAGTTAGCGATTTATTCCTGACAATGCCAATCATTGTAGCATCTTGTGAATATGATTTCAGAAATTCGAAAACGCCAACTTCAGGTCGAGCATAGGTGAAAGCAGACAGTTAAATACACCTACCTTGTCGATGGAACACCACATAGCTATGAAACTGACTTCAATGACATAACGAGTTTCCCTTATGCAAACTAAGAAAGTGCAAAGCAAAATTATTATGAAACAAAAAGTCCGGGAAATTCACATTTTCTCAACTACTATTTATAAGCATTTTTCTTTTATTGCTAACGATTAATTCATGACTGGCAAACTGAATTTATATTTGTTACACTTCACACTAAACGCAACGTCCAAACAGTCCATAACAGTAAGGGAGAGATTCTGTTTTTCTCTGACTGGGGACGTATTCGAAGTTGCAATACTTTGGAAAAAAACGTTATACAGTCTAAAGCTTTCATGACAATGCAATTAAATTTGGCACAGTTTTTAAGGAATGTCATATGGATACACACATACGCTTCCATGCTTATTGAAGCTATAAATTTTTAGTTATAAACAACTGAAATTCTTTCAAAAGGTGAGTATAAATCTGGCAGGAAGAAATTAAAGCATTTTTGTATGAAGTTTATTATACCAGAATTACAAACATTTGTTAAACAGAATACTGATATTTTCTTTTGTAAGAGATTTACAGCTCTCCACATTTCTTAGGGTTTTTCTCTCACATGAATGCCTTACTATTGCAGTAAATGAAAAGTCCTTCCACAGAATGTCTCACTGTAGTATTGACTAATTACGTTCCAAATTTAAGCTCTATAATGTCAGTGGTTTGTCAGGAAAGCTACATAAAAGTTGCGAAACCTGATTCAAGGTTTGACAGTGTTTGTATCACGCATTACATTATCTGGGTGAACTGCTGCAAACGATATACATTCAAGCAGTCTTTTCTTTGATTGCCCACTTAAGTTAAACTGTTTTTCTCCTGTTGTCGATTTCCTTCAATATCGACAGTGTAGAAGCTCCTGGATCAAAACCTAGTGCCTGTAGAGTCCGTAATCTGCCAAGCTCACCATCGTTAAAAGCTAAACAAGCATTGTACGCTGTAAATTCATCAGCAGCTGTGGAAATAAATGTCGTCTTGGGACATGGTTTTCCTATCAGAGAGTTGTAAGTTTCACTAGGATTTTGAATTTTCCCATGCTCACAGTTTAGCGGGAGTTCCGAATCTGCTAAAAGCCGAAATATTCCCCAAATTGCAACTGCGTAAGAGTAAAACTGGAAGAAAACTTCGCAGGAACAAATAATGTGAGGAAACAAAAGAAGAAAGGGGCGTGGCCCGATGCATGGTGAACTTCATTATTATTTTTATCACACTTAGGAATGGAATTAGAACGTAGTATTCCGCAACTGAAATTTCAATAAAATGTAGTAAATGAAGATTCAATAAAAACTTTCCACAATTTTGGTCGCTTTAGTGTAAACTCCATCTGAAATTATTTTGAAAGTTTATACGATATGTAATTTATTTACAAAAATGGTGCATTTCATCTGTAGTGGGCAACATATTTCATCACTATTGTTGGCACATGCTTCAGCGTAACATCATTTTGAGCTCTGAAGGCAACGTCAGTGCTGGTAGATGCATGGCTCTTAAGGTAACACATACAGGTACTGTGACAAAATCAGAATAAAATCACTACAGGCAGTGTAAACGATAAGGGTAATATAGGGCCTAAGAGATCTGAAGATTTTATCATGTTCTTAGGCTTCAGCCGTAAGAAAAACGATGCTATTTCCAGAGAACGCAAACTTTACTGTGCCTACTTAAAAAGTGCAGTACAGTAATGAATTCTGGATTCGTGAAACAAGTCTTAAATATTTTTAGTATGTATGAAATCCGATACAAGTAATAGGACTAATTTTAAAAATTTATAAGTACTTGAGACAGTATGTAGATAATTTTGTTTAGTAAGTGTTATTGTCACTACCACTGGGGTATTAGGTGGTAAGTGTAATTTCTCGGAAGTACATTAAAAATTAATTATAGAAATAATTACGGCATTCCAATTGTGGATTCTGAAAACAGTTGTCGAATTCGTCGATGGTGTCTTTTAAAAACAATAGTGTTTATGATGAACAACAAAATACTATCGTACAGTCTTCTCCGGATTACAGATAGCAGACCTACACGCATTTAAGAAATAAATAAGTAATTGTATGTTTTACGGACGTTCTAGGAGATCTAACAGATGATGTCTCCTTACAAATGAGAAATTAGTGAAAATGAGTTATCACCAACAGTGATTACAAATAGATAACAGCCGACACAGAAAAAGAACGCAGCAAAATTCGTCTCTCTTGTGAAACAAAGTTTAGAAACGTCAGATTCATAGTGTACAAAAGACGTTAATGGCTGTCTGATTCAGTAATCGTGAGATACTCTTAGAAGGGGACCGCGCCTACTGGTCATCACCGATTCCGTCAAAATTTATGGTGTGTGCAGTGCTTGACCAGAAATTAAAGTGGCTGATGAGGGAGCTTGAGATATGAAGACTTTTAGAAAAAAAAAGTATTTTCTTGCGCCGGTCGGGCGAGGCTTGAGCCGTTTACGTTAACCCAGATTCCAGGCAGCCGCTGGGAGATTGAAAGGAGTGTATAACGGTAATCCGAAGTTCATGGGATGGAGTCCAAGAGTGGAAAAGTTCTTGTAACTTTCTTAAATTTTCAAGTTTTACGTCACTTACACTGCAAATAAATCGAAATAATGCTCGATATCTTGTACTTATTCACAAAAGGCGTGAAAAGAAAAGGGGACGAAAAATTTGCAATTGTATATAAATTGCCAGCAAATTATAGTAAGACGTATACGAGAACTTCCTTATAAAATTAGATACTTTTATTATTTTACAGTCGATGATTTACATGTGCTGTAAAACCAGGACTAGCAGTGATTTTATCGGCATCTTGCCTGTGCGTTTTAAACGCCAAACTTCTACAGTTACATGGTAGGTTTTAAATTCTACAGAGGGACAATATTCTATTTGTGCTCCCACAATATTCTCGAAAATTTCGCTTTACTCGGTCGAGAGAGAGCACGCGAATGGGCGTCGTAGCCGTAGCTTGTGTTATCCCCAATCACCGATGAACCGATTTCACCTGTACCGGGAACTTGTTACTCGTGTGCGGCTGCAGGGGGTTCTTCGAAAGCCAAAATAAGACTAACGAAATACGAAGTTCGCATTTATTACAGTCCATTCTTCGAAGGTTATTTGCAGAATCCTTGTTGACTTAGTAAGTGCAATCCTTTCGTGGAAATTTACTTGCAGTCGTAAATTTTCCTTTGACTTTCTTTTTCATGTCTTTTATAAGAACATTGATAAATACAGTATATTAATCATGTCCTATACGAAAATGTTAATAAATTTGCAATGTAGGTAACGTAAAAATTGAAAACAAAAGAAAAAATGTTTCCACATGGGGGACTAGACCCCAGAGTACTCGGATTACAGATCTGTACTGCTTCCGCTGCGCCAGTCGATGTGTGGAAACCACTCTAACATACTCATAAATGGCCCATATGAAGCCCGACCCACCCCAAAATACTCTTTTATTCTAAACGCTATGCCACCTGGGGCTCCCACCTCTGTTACTTTCATTTCTGAGCAAACCTCGCACATATTACAAATTTTGATGGTGATGTCGACCGATTAAACGATGTCGCCGTGTTGGAATGAATGGAAAAAGGGGGTATATTTCTTATCAACGTTTCATTTCTAAATTCTTTGTTCATAAATAACCCATACTCGAGGGATAGTGTCTTATTAGCAATGAAAACATCATAGGTCCCAGATCACAAGCAATGGCAGCCGAAGGCTTCCGGCATAAGAAGTCACCTTCATTCTGCCAATGGCGTTGTCAAAGAAAGCAGAGGAGCGGATAGAGGTTCAGGGCATTCTCTTGTCCTTGGGGCAGGAAACTGCCTCTAAATGGCGGAAGAATCAGTAGTGATCACCGGCATGGGGATGTAGAATCAAGTGGAAACTACTGCACTAAAGACACATAATGACACGCAAAGTACATTTGGAAAATAACTGAAAAAGTAGCATGATTACCTATCCATTCGCAAAAGATTCCGGAATAGTCCCCCATTCGGACCTCCAGGAGGGGACTCCCAAGTGGGAAGTGGCCACGAGAAAAAGATTGAATAGCCAACGAAAAGATAACGTTATACGAATTGGGTTGTGGATCGTCAGAAGTTTGAACGTGGTAACAAAGCAACATGGTTATAAACAGTTCAGTGATGAAGTTGTCGTCATAAGAATGGACACCGACAACAATAATTCAGGAATACATGCCGACATCGCAAGCAGATGATGAAGAAATAGATACGCTTGAAGTTCTCTGATATTGTACCTCCTGCGATAAGGAATAGCTCAGTAGCTTGTTCGGTTGAAGACGAATGGACATCTCTACAAAGGGCAGTCACAGAAGCTGGAGAGGAAGGTAAGTACGGAGAAACCATTGGTAACAGAAGATATACTGCAGCTGATCGACGAAAGAAGGAAGTTCAAAAGTGTTCAGGGAAATTCAGAAATACAAGTCGCTTAGGAATGAAACAAGTAGTAAGCGCAGGGAAGCTAAGAAAAGTGTGAGGAAATGGAAAAAGAAATGATTATCGGAAATACTGAATCAGCTTGTAGAAAAGCCAAAACAACCTTCGGTGAAATTAAAAGTAAGGGCGCTAACACTAAGAATGCAACGGGAGTTCCACTGTTAAATGCAGAGGAGAGAACGGATATGAGGAAATAATACGCTGAAGACCGCAGCGAGATGGAGACTTTTGTGATGAGGCGTTAGAAGAAGAAACACGAGTCAGCAGGTAAGAGATAAGGGATCCAGGCTTAAAGTAAACTTTTTGGATGACGTAAGATCAAATAAGACAGAAGAAATAGACAACATTCAATCAGAATTTCTAAAGTCATTACGGGAAATAGAAACAAAATGACTGTTCACATTGGCGTGTAGAATGTATGAGACTGGTGACAAACCATCAGATTTTCGGAGAAACATAGTCATACAATTCCTAAGATTGCAACAGCCAGTCACTGCGAGAATCATCGGACAATGATCTTAACAGCTGAACAGCTCATGCATCCAAGTTGGTGACACTAATAATATACAGAAGAATGGAATAGAAAAATAAGGATCTGTTAGACGACGATTATTTTGGCAGTTCTGATGTTGCGGCTGATAATGGAAGCAAGACCGAAGAAAAATCAAGATATTTTCATCGGATTTGCCGACCTACGAAAACCTATCGATAGCGTAAAATGGTGGAAGATTTTCGACACCCTGAAAAAGCCCGGTGATGGACGACATGTACAAGAACCAAGAGGCCACAATAAGAGTGGGAGACCAAGAACGAAGAGTTTGGATAAAAAAGCGCTTGAGGCAGGGATGTAGCCTTTCGACCCTGCTGTTCAATCTGCACACCCAAGAGACAATGACGGAAATAAATAAAGGTTAACGAGAGGGATTATAATTCAAGGTGAAAGGATATCAGTGTTAAGATTCGCTGATGACAATGTTATCCTCAGTGAAAGTGAAGAAGAATTACAGAACATGTTGGATGGATTGATTAGTCTGGTGAGTACAGAGTATGGACGGAGAGGAAGTCAGAGAAAGATGAAATTAATGATAAGTAGCAGATATGAGTAAAACGAGATACTTAACATCATAAATGGTAAGCACGAAATGGAGAAAGTTAAGAAATTCTGCTACCTTCGCAGCAAAATAATCAGTGACGGACGGAGCAAGGAGGACACGAAAAGCAGCCCGGCACTGGCATAAAGGACATTCCTACTAGTGTCAAACATAGGTTTTAATGTGAGAAAGAAATTTCTGAGAATGTAGAGTTGGAGCTCATCATTGCACGTCAGTGTGACATAGGATCTGGGAAAACCGGAACAGAACACAGTTGAAGTATTTGAAATGAGGTGATGCAAAAGAATGTTGAAAAATGGGGGGGAGGCTGACAGGGAATGAGAAGGTTCTCTGCAGAATCTGCAAAGAAAGGAATGTATGGGAAACACTGACAAGAAGAAGGATGGGACATCTGTAGAGACATCTGTAGAGATATCAGGTAATAACTTCCATAGTACTTGATGGAGCTTTAGAAGTTGCAAGTGCTAGTCTGAGATGAAAATGTTGGCATAGGAGAGAAATTCGTGGCGGGCTACAACAAAGCAATCTGAAGACGACTCAAAGAGAGTGTTTGTTCTCAAACTATAGCACACTCATTTCTATAAATTTTACCTGAAGATATTATTATAAATGGTGAACAAGTTCCTGATGGTTTGAACAGAGAAAAGGTGAATAATTGTATAAAACATCTAATCATTGTATGAGATTTGAAGTTTTCTCGTACGACTTCAAGCTACACAATTGATGAGTAAATCTAAATAATTTTTTTCTTCTCCACCACCACAGCTGGTGTGTTGCTCCAGTACAGTCATGAGAACAAGGGGTAAGAGTACCTTTTAACACAATAATGTGATGTTACAAGTAGACTTCAAAGTTGTATACAGCATTGTCTATGGTGTAATATCGAGCTCCTTTGTACTAGAAAAAGCTTTGCGTTGGAGCGTTCTTCTTCTGGTTAACTGCTTGTGAACATATATTGATTTCTTGGTGCATTGACCGCTATTTTTAACTTTTTGTGTGAATATTAGTTAGAGACATTGCTAGTTTAATAATACACAAAAAATAAAGATCAAATAATGTTGATTAACTGTTATACCACTGATGGAGACAGCCCTTATCGGGCGTCATATTCAAAATCAGGCTCTTTCATCAATTTATGAACGGGTGCACAGTGGTTCTGTTTGTATAACGATGTCGAATGAACTGAATATTCAGTTCAGGATTACATTACTGTGACAAAGTAACACGACATAGGCAGAAAATGAAACATCGATTACTGGTTAAATAGGATCACGCAATGATAAACTGAAGTGACTTAATACAGCATGTGTGATAATAAATGTGTGTAACACGTTGTGCCTGGTGCGGTAACACGGAATATTTCACAGTAAACATAACATTTACGGAACAATTTTTTTTTTTTTTTTTTTTTTCTTGTTTCATCAGTCTTCTGATTGATTCGATACAACCCGCCGCGTATTGTCTTGTGCCAACTAATCCATATGCGCTAGTGCTCGTACTATAGAAAAACTAAACCAGTACTGAATTTAGGTCGACTTTTTCATAGTTTAGATAACGTTGCTGGTAAACAGCAATCTGCCAGTGAAGAAAAATTAATGAAAACCGTTTCGATCGCACAGCCACTTATTGAAATTAGGACGGTGTTGGCCCCTAGTAGTAGGCCAGCTTCTTATTATGCACATTCCGGCTGATGATCATGACGCTGGAAACAGCTGTGTCGATCGCAGGCGCGAAACTGCAGTTTCACAGTAATTTAACATTTACGGAACACCGTATGTTTTTCATCATCATTGTCAGTATGGTGCATTATCTGAAGATGGCCTACTACTAGGGGCGGAAACCGTATTAATTTTAATAAATGACTATTCGATCGAGTCAGTTTTTTACCAATTTCAATGGCCAATGTAAATTACCACATTCGTTTCAAATAAATTTATTGGTATTGTAGTCATAGAATGGGTCTGATTAGGAAATGATTATAAGTAGCTGATAATAACATAGAATGAAAGTGAAATGGGTAGTACAATTTTACTGTTTGTTAAAACATGCAGTTAAACAGCAACGAAGATAACAGTTTATTAGAAAATACGGTAAACATCAACATCTTTGCTACATCAACCGCCGTACAGAGTGTGGACAAGGATAAATGTGGTAACACTGGCAAAATAATACTGCCAAATCCATCTGTGTTCCATTCGCAGGGAAGGACAAGAGCTTTTTTGTTGGACGACATTAAATATTAACTTATTTATGAATCCCTGCGCTCTCAGAATTGCAACCATAACCTCTCTGAGATGCATAATACCACTCTTTTAGCGGCTAACACTCGAGTGGGGGGAGCTTCTCAGTAACACACTCATGATTAATATACGAAATCGCCGTCCTTCTTTGAACCTAGTCTATAGCTTCTTTCAATTCAAACGGTGTCCCACATTGGTAAGCAGTAGACAAGAATTGTAAGTCACTTCTTTCGTTGATTAACGATATCCCACTTTTCTAGATGCAATTCTCAAGTGACGTTACTTAAGGGGCTGACTTTAAAAAAACGTGTGTACAAAGCGCACCACAATTGAAAGATCACTTTTTAGAAACCCCGTCATTGTCACCCAGGCAACTGGTCTCTTAGATGTGACAGGTGGTTGTCCACCTGCAGACGCCACTTCGCAGGTTTCCTCTGTAAAGGAAATTTTTTAAAATTCTCAATAAATTTGGACGGGTGTCAAAAGGAGGAGGGTTCTTAGAGGGAATTTTGCCGTTTTACTCACGCATGTGTCAATGTCGCACCCATCCACTTAGACAACCGTATAGATGGCACAGCAATGAGCATACCTGGCGTAAAGAAGCAACTGAAAGATTTGAAAGCAAATAAATCACAAGATCCGGATTGAACGCTAGTTCAATTTCACAAAGAGTGCTCTTTGGCACTGACCTCTTACCTAGCTTGCATTTGTCGTGAACCTTTCGCCCAATACAAAGCCCCAAGCGACTGGAGAAAAGCGCAGGTGACTCCAATATATAAGAGGGGTAAAAGAACGGAAGCGCGAAATTACATACCAATATCCCTAACTTCTGTACCTGCAGAATCTTTGAACATATATTCAGTTCGAGTATAATAAATTTTCTAGAGACTGAGAACCTTTCCTCCACGAATCAGCACTGTTTTCCAAAGCATCGCACGTGTGGAACTCAGCTTGCACTTTTCCCATGTGGTATACTGCGAACACTGGATGAAGTGCAACAGAAAGATCCCATATTTCTAGATGTCGGAAATCATGTGACAGGGTGTCCCGTTGCAGGCTGTTGAGGAAGGTACGAGCATGCGGAATAAGTTCATAGATATGTGAGTGGCTTGAAGACTTCTTAAATAATATAAGACAGTATGTTGTCCTCTACGGCGAGTGTTCATCAGAGACAAGGGTATCGTCTAAAGTTCCCCTGAGAAGTGTGATAGGACCCTGTGAAGTGTGATAGGACCGCTGTTGTTCTCCATATACGCAAATGATTTGGCGGACAAGGCGGGCAGCAATCTGTGATTGTTTGCTGATGATGCCATGGTGTACGGTAAGGTGTCGAAGTTGAGTGACTGTAGGAATATAAGAGACGACTTAGACAAAATTTGCAGTTGGTGTGACGCATGGCAGCTAGCTCTACATGTGGAGAAACGTAAGCTAATGCGGATGAGTAGGAAGATCAAACCTGTAATGTTCGGACGCAGTGTTACTACTGTCGTTTAAATATGTGGGCCTAAGGTTGTAAAGCGATATGATGTGGAACAAGAATGTGAGAACTGTGGTAGGGAATGTGAATGGTGGACTTCGGTTTATTCTGAGAATTTTAGGAAAGAGTGATTCACTTGCAGAGGACGCTGCATATAGGACGCTGGTGCTATCTATTATCGAGTACTTCTCAAGCGTATGGTATCCGTACCAGATCGGATTGAATGAAGTGATCGAAGCAATTCAGAGGCGAGCTGCTATATTTGTTATCAGTAGGTTCGAACACCACGTGGGTGTTACGGAGATGCTTCTGGAACTCAAAGGGAATCCCTGGAGGGGAGGCGACATTCTTTTCGAAACACGCTATTGAGAACTTAGGAGAACCGGCATTTGGACTGCTGAACAATGCTACTGCCGCCATCATTCATTGCGCGTAGGGAACACGAAGATAAGATTTGGGAAATTAGGCCTCTTACGGAGGCATATAGATAGTCATATTTCCCTAGCCATGTTTGCGAGTGGAACAGGAAACGAAATGACGTGTAGTGGTACAGGATACCCTCCTACACTCACCGTACGGTGGCTTGCGGAGTATCTATATAGATGTAGATGTTGATATAGATATATTGCAGAGGCATCGAACAAGGGGTGAAAAGCGGGTAACAGGGACTGTGACGAAATTCCGATTGTGTAACACGTCCACAGTGGCGTTGCGCAGAATTGTGGTAAAATTTGGTGCCAGTGTGACATTATTAACCCACTTTGCACGTCACATGAACTTCTGATCTCTGGTCTTTGTTTCGCAAATGCAGACACCTTCCTGTTGAAAGCGCCGTCGAGTCCGGGTGTGACGTTAGGGAGCGCGTCACACTTTTACACTGCTACAGAGAAAGGTTTTAGGCTATGTGTCGGAATGGGAGACAGTTACGGGGTTTCGAAAGAGTAATGCTTTAATTCTGTTGCACAATGTAGTATAAATTAATGGAATTTGGAACAATTTTGAGAAGAGTCTAGTTCTATTATTAATACCAACACGAAAATAGTAAAAGTATATAAAAAATAATAGTATATGTCATGTAATTTGTCAGAACCTAAGTTCAGCACCTAAAAAATCTCTTTTGGCTCTAAAGTTGCCAGGGATACAAATGCCGCACTATGATGAATGTAATCGCAACAGTAAATGACAAAGGACATAACTACGTATTACGCACATTAAGAAATAATTTACAAGGTCTATCTTCTGTAGTGGGATACATTAGAGCTGTGAAAGCTATATAACGTTGATAGCGTCTAGTAAGGCGTTAGACAGTGGCTGTGGACTCTATTAACGAAGAACTATTTGACAGGTAAGGAACTCAACGAAAATGTTTTCATACAGAGAAAGAGTGAAAGAGGCCTTTTGAGACCTACAACTTCCGAAATTAGCTCTTCCTGCCTTAAAACATGATAATTCAAGATATTCTGGAACTAACAATAAGCCAAAATAATCAAGAAATCAAAAGAGCAGCATCAAATACAGAAGTTTAATTGTAGCAACAAATAATGACATTTACAAGATGATGGGGAACAAGTGACTGTTACATTAATAGCAATTTCTGTCAAGGAACTCCGCGTCGACGAAAATTATAGCTCCACTTTTTGTAAGATTACACATAACCTGTTGATATTCTACAAAACTACAGAAATGATTTTTCAGGAGAAGTATATCCAGATCTGCTTCATCGCAGTTTTAATATGTATTCCTTCTCATTTACCATTGGTAAATTCCTACTAAAATATTAGTGTACGGAACATCTAATGCTTGTAACGGTCAAATTTTGCAACGAATTCTTCAATATGTAAATATTGTGTTCTGTTATTACTGGTACGTCCTTAATCTTTCAACATTGAGAAGTTCATACGTTTGCTTTTCTGTATTACCAATGACGGAATGCCTCTCTTTTGAAAGTAGTGAGTGTTGTACATTTAGTGCTACTATCCAGCAGAGGTGGCTGTGATAAGTGAGTGCGGAACGTCGTGTTTAGTTTACTGTTCAAAACGAGAAGGAAGACAGGGAAACCCAATGGCGGCGCACATACTATTCCTTCTCCAAGTTTATAGGGACCACCGATACACTTCACTACGAAGTGGATGAATTACCTTTAGAGGGTTAATTGTGCACAGTGTCACACAATGGTACAGCGTGAAAACACTTGAGGATCTGCGTACTACAATGACTCACAGACCGATGGATAACCACTTCATACTAACGTCTGTTCTGAAAATATTTACGAGTGCCGTAGGATGAAGGCAAATAGATTGACAGAAGACACATTTTTAATAAAACAGAAGAAATAATAACGCAGTAACTGAGACTACCACAGAAGCGGACACAATCACGTACACCATAAACATTCTCCTTCAAGATTGCAGATGACTACGTCTATAATGCTCTTTGTAATTCTTTACGACTGTGTTTCTCACTCGTTGATTCATGAACAGTGACATAACTGTGTAACGTCGGATAGCTACTTTTAGTAGTAGTATGTTGCTAGTCCCTAACGTTCCCGAACGAATCCCCGAAATTAAAACATTAAAGGTTTTTGTTTGCAGAATTTGCGTGGCGCTATTTTATTGACAGCGACTTTTGTAAAGAATTATAATAAAGTGCAATATTTAATAGCTCCAAACAACGCAGTGTAAAACATCTCTTCGTAGGTTCACAGTACGAACTGCTCTCCTATCGATTTGGAGACAAAGTATCCGGTTTAAAGCAAGTTTTAGAACACAATATTTCTACATCTAGGAACTTAACGTAGAAGGCCTTGAAGACCGTGTAGAGAACTGAATATTTTTTATTCCATACTAATACCACTTCCTTCTTCTCCTCCAAAGCATCTGTAGTGCGCTACAAGTAACAGTTTAGACACAGGTAAGTAACATACTAAAGACACACCTGATTGTGCAAACTTAAGTATACGGTGCTGCTGATGAAGTTCGACATTGTGTAAAGGGTGTGTTAAGTTTTACTTGATAATCGTAAGTAATGTATCTGATCCTAAAAACTCCCATAACTAACTCCTCGGAACAGGCCTTGAAAGGGCCAACAGTATCGACCTGCCGCCCTGTCATCCTCAGCCCACAGGCGTCATTGGATGCTGATATGGAAGGGCATGTGGTCAGCACACCGCTCTCCCGGACGTATGTCATTTTACGATACCGGACCCGCTACTTCTCAGTCAAGTAGCTCATCAGTTTGCCTCACAAGGGCTGAGTGCACCCCGCTAGCCAACAGCGCTCGACAGACCGGATGGTCCCCCATCCAAGCGCTAGCCCATCCCGACAGCGCTTAAATTCGGTGATCTGACGTTGTTACCACTGCGGCAAGGCCATTGGCTTAAAAACTCCATAGTGGTAATATATTACACTATAAGCATTCACAGGCAGTCTTTTCGTACAACGTATCGATGGAGAGATGCATCACATTGCAGGAATTAAGTAAGCCCCACACCTGAAAACTGTTTTGGCAATAATCGTAAGAAATCTTGGAATGATTATGATATTGACCATGGACATTAGTCTTAGAGCTCAAAATATCATTAGAAAAGAACTTTTTAATATTCTGACATTGGAGTAATTACTCAAAAATCTGATAAAATTATTACAATTAAGTAATGCATCTTGTCAAGAATTCAGAACCCGAAACTGTACCGAAATTCATCAAAATATTTAAAAGCCTAGATATATTCATTAGGGTAATTTTAGCGTTAAGAAACAACTTTTCCTTCAACCCAACAATATGTGCAACTATAGAACTGTGGTCACGCAAAGGTATACAAAGTAATACCAACAGAAATTTAGAAGGTTCAGACATTTTTAGCAAGTTAATATCTGTTTTCAGTTCTCTAGAAAAAAGGTTTTACTCTTATTCTAAATTTACGTTAGTCCTTTATTACATTATTTATATCGTTTTTAAATTAGAAAAGCCATGTGTAGCAGCATACGTACTTCATTCCTGGGTAGACATATAAGGTGTGACAGAAAAGGCCGGCCGAAGTGGCCGCGCGGTTCTGGCGCTGCAGTCTGGAACCGCGAGACCGCTACGGTCGCAGGTTCGAATCCTGCCTCGGGCATGGATGTGTGTGATGTCCTTAGGTTAGTTAGGTTTAACTAGTTCTAAGTTCTAGGGGACTAATGACCTCAGCAGTTGAGTCCCATAGTGCTCAGAGCCATTTGACCCATTTTTTTGTGACAGAAAATTTCATGTAGAATCATAATACTACATCTTCCACATTATTTGTGCTACAAACTCCGCTTGATTTCAATTTGTGCATCGAAAGTTGACGCTAGTTACGAGCTGCAGGATTGTTGATAAGATCTCGTTTGTACAGCTAGCTCCCTCGTTCTATCATTATTCAGTGTGC
Organism: Schistocerca americana; assembly: GCF_021461395.2. Lineage (NCBI taxonomy): Eukaryota > Metazoa > Arthropoda > Insecta > Orthoptera > Acrididae > Schistocerca > Schistocerca americana. The sequence continues at coordinate 106,440,820 of NC_060124.1, forward strand.
ATCGATCCGAAATTGTGATAACATTCCAACAAAATGCGTTTTAGTTCTGTACCTCCAACAGCTCAAAGCACTCGAACGACAGAACCGGTATAAAGAAAGTGTGTCCACTTATGCTCCTTCAAGACCTACAGCACGCTGAACAGTCATATATCTCCCTCGCATGTTTCTTTGGTGACGTCTGGATTTCAGACAATACAGAATTAAATTACTGTACATCGTGCATGATAGGGGAAAACAACCGTGTGTATAGTTTCATTCATCTACAGTTCTGAGTTGCATATAACAAAATAGTAATGTGACGCAGTCGCTACATATAACAGACAATGTCCTGACTGACTGAATGACTCATCATTGCCCAGCCCAAACCGTCAAGGATAGTAACTTGTAATATGGAGAAGGTAGGAATCTCTTGGTGTATGCGTCGTTTAAGAAGATAATTTACGAAATTCCAAACCTAACTGGACGACATAGGGGATGAATTTTAAGTTCGCTAGTAAGGAAATTTTGAAGCTAGGCTGAGGAAAATTGGTATTTTGTTTCCCAATCCAATATATAAATAAATCATGTTTCAGCATTTTTGGAAAATTAACCCTACGGTGGTGAAATAGTGGGTGAAAGCTATTTTTGAAATATGTCATTATTAAAGAACTACTAAGATATATTGAAGGCTACGTCTATCAATATTGGTATTTAACTTCTCAGTTACAAATCAAAAACACAGTTGCAGTGGTTTTGGAAATTTAACACCTGAGGTCTAAAATATGGGATAATATTTTGAATGAAAATATTATATTATGAAAGCGGTTCTAAAGCTAAGCTTATAAAAATTCAAATTTGGCTTCTCATTTAATAACTTTAAAATATATATATATATATTTCACTGGTTTTAGAAATTCAACAGTTAAGGGAGTGAAATAGGGGAGGAGGCGTTTTATGAAAATATTACATAGAAATAGCATTTTTTAAGCCAAATCTTTGAAAATTGGAGTTTGGTGTCTCAGTTAGAGACGAAAAAATACGTGTTTCACTGTTTTTGGAAATTCAGTCCCGAAGGGGGTGAAATAGGTTCAGATTGATTCACTGACTCTTCACCACCAAGCCCAAACCGCTAAGAATAGAAACTGGAAGCTTACAAAGGGGGTTTATCTTAAGCTGTAGGCATCTTTCAAGAACGGACTGTCCGACATTCCCCTCCTAAGGGGTCAATAGGTGATGAAAAGCTTTTTGAAACTATGTCATTATTAAGGGAATTTTGAATGTAGAACTACGAAAACAGGTATTTGGTTTCGCAGTCATAAAATAAAAAATACACGTTGCAGCATTTTTGAAAATTAAACCGCTAGGGAGGTAAAATCATGAGCGAATTTTTTTAAAAATAACTAATTATTAAAGAACCGCTAAAGGATTTTTAAGGTTACATCTACTACAACTGGTATTTGATATCTCGGTTAGAAATTTAAAAAAATACATGTTTCAGTGTTTCAGGAAATTTGGCCCCTAAGGGAATGCAATAGGTGGTGAAAACCTTTAAGGAAATTTTTCGTTACATTAAAAAATTTACATCTTAATTTATTAAGGTTTTTATTTCACTTCTAGGTTAGATATAAAGAAATATTCATTAGGTGAGAAAGTTGTTGTGGAATTTCTCCACAAGAATGCAAAAGGCGTGATTAACCAAAAGCTTCTACCTCAGCTACTTGAAGACCACAACAGCAGCAGCATGAACAACGGTATCCATTCTTTTATCATTTCGAAGGTATACAGTATTGTGTTTCGTGGTCATCCTTTGTAGGAGATACATCATTGCATATTACAACCCCACTGTATGCTGATACATACGTAAAACGATTCAAAAAATCGTTGGAGACAACAGAAATTTGTGGAAGTATGACAGTATATTTTCGTAATCGAAAAAAGAAGGGAGATAAAACCATAGACGATCTCAACAGAGAAATCTTTCGCTCGTATTAGGGCCAGGAATTATGATTCCAAACATTCTGGGGTTTCTGGTGTCATACAGATAGTATTTAACAGATGTATCACTTTGTTTGCACGAAAGGTATCCATATTAGATACATACAGAGATCATCCAGGAGAATTACTTTTTTCAGACCTAGTTCATCTGTCATTAGAAATTGTTTCAGGAAGACATTACTTCTGCATTTACTGGAACAATGCTTCTTTGTGGTATTATATGCATATTTCAGCTGCAGATTCATTTTCAAGAAGTTGTGACTGATCGAGAACACAAGTCGTATGGCATCAAAACGCAATGTAATTTCCATGTAGCATAAATAACTACCGTATTTAATTATCTAATGTATCACAAATCGATAAACATAATGTAAACTTAGGTAAAGTTCACCTTATATGTAAATTATGTATGATTACGTTCCGTGGTTGTCTAGGTGAGGTGGTGGTTCCTTGCAGTTTGGTTGTATGGTCTTATCCAACAAAGTCCACATGAAATTACACACACCGCACACATTACACACGATAATAAATCAGCAGCTGCTAAAGGTTGAATTCGTTTTTCGCTCCGTCTAACGGAAAAAATTAGTATCTGTCTACACATGAACCACGTCAGGGAAGTGTACTGTGGTTAGTATATTATCCATCACAGATTCTGGGCTCAAGATTTTTCGTTATGATGTTCTTTATTTTACTCTAGATTAACTGAACGTAATATTAATTTATGCATATTATCATAACTATTATTTCATATTCTACACATAATAATTATCCTTGCTTATGGAATATTCATTAATTAAGAGCTATTCACATTTAGAATATTTCAGTATCTGGATATCAGGTCAGATATCCTCGGTCTATTTATTGAACAACTTTATTCTCTGATAGAAAGTGTATTACATTGTCTGTGTAGTTCTAACTTAAGCCTAGTCCTTGTTCCGTGATTATGAATGCTACCCTTAGTGTAATAATTACAAACATCATCCTTAGTGTTCTGAAGCAGTAGGTAAACACAACCTGTTGGTGCTTTTACAATCGCCAGCTGTTTAACAGTATCTGTACAATGAAACTATTTACTATGTTTGCTTGTGATTCTTGCAGACATTTTCTTTATTTCGAAAATTGTATCCTGGTTCAGTCTCATAAACCACCAAACGAATCGTCCATAACTAAGCACCGAGTACACATGAGAGTAGTTGACGGTCATAAGACGTTGCTTGTTACAGACCGATTACTGAACTGGAAGGGTACAAGATACCGATAACACAGGCTGAGAGTATATTTTTGTGTTCATTTCCGTTGATAGAAGTCAGCTTTCATTCCAACAAGTTTTCTAGTTGCTGCAATGTCTATGTAAATATAATCTGCATTTAATTTGATAAAAAGAGGTTCAAATGGCTCTAAGCACTATGGGACTTAACATCTGAGGTCATCAGTCCCCTAGCTTTAGAACCACTTAAACTTACCTAACTTAAGGACATCACACACATCAATGACCCAGGCAAGATTCGGACCTGCGACCGTAGAAGCAGTGCGGTTTCGGATTGAAGCGCCTAGAACCGCTCGGTCACAGAGGGGGAAAATTTGATAAAATTATTCGACTCTAAGCAGAAATTCATTAGCTCAGTTTTCACTGTTTCCATACTTAGCTGATAGCACACTGCCCAATTTGAATCTTCTTTGAGGATGTGATTTACATTCACTACTGTGAATACCATAGTTTCTGTTTACATAAAACAGAATTACTTCACAATTTGAAACATTTTCTGAAAAGTCATTGGAGAATATCGGTCCAGTGATATTATCATGAGGTACTATGTACTGATTTTTTTGACGGTATTGAATGTACCAAATGTACAATAAAGACAAATTTTCGAGTGAAATTATAGGAGAAACCTTCCTTTCTTCACGTCAAGAGATCCAGTACAACATTATTATTTATCTAAATGCAAAAATTACTATAAAAGAAAAGAAATGTTTAATGAAATCTGAAAAATGACATGTTGGCCTATTATCAACTATGTACGGTGTATTAAATGTGCAGACTATTCCTTGTAACCAAGCGACGTATGTGTAAAATTCATAAACCGTCACCTATATCAATGTAGCTCGTTAAAAATTTATCACATTCCCTCTACTAATCGACAAAGAAACAGTACATGTAAAAGATAAAAACTTTACTTCGTTGTAAGTAAATGTTACATAATCACTGTCCAAACTCTATAAATAAGGCGACCATTTCCAAAAGGTTCCTTGTCAAGGATGTGAAAATTTTGGGGAAAACGTTCTGATCACAAACCTTTCGTTGTATGCAAATAATATTTTGTGTATACGTATTAGTACTAACTGTTAAAGTCTTTGGGTGGAATTACAGCTCCTGGACCCGAAAGGTTATTTGTAAAATAAACAAAATAACTTGGACAAGACGCCGTTTGGAACTGCATTGTGCACAAGGGGCATTTTGGAACACAATGAAAATGGGCAAGGGAGGCTTTGGTTCTACAAGGTTCAAAGGAAATGTTAAGGCCTAATAAAACCGCTGTTTTGATGTCATATCAACTGATTTATTCATAGAAAACTGAACAAAGTTATACATTAATGTTTAGGAGCAAATGTATCCGCCGTTACACACCTGAATCGTCAGCATCTCGCATTGGACCACCCTCGTTTTCGTCATCTGATGCATCTTCATTATCTTTTCACAAACTGCAAAGATGATATTTTTGCAAAACAGCAAGGCAGGTAAGGTCTGCTGATCTTCACCATAATGAAGTCACAGTAATTTCTTAATATCATCTCTCTTTGTCTGCTTCACGGTAATGCCAACTGCAATCTGCTCTGGATTAATCTCTGCTACCTTCCTCTTTGGTTTGAGAACCTTTCTTGCAATGACCACGTCTGTATTGTATCTTGGCTCTCCACGAGCAAAAATGTCTGCACTCGGTGTTTTTTCTCGTGTGATAATAAATCTCTTTCTCACAGAGAACTGAAAGTGCCAGTTGTCAGGTTTCCTCAGAATATCTCTCGTTGCTGCTTTTCAATTGCACACACTGACATCCCCATCTATCTTTAAGACAGTCCCACACTTCTCAAAAATTTTGTAGTACTGTTTTGGGCTGGATATCGTACTCATTTTCTTATGTTTCTTTTCGATGCGCCCAAAGACTCGATCGGGCGGAATGAACGAATGTCCAGGAACGGGGAAAACGAGTTGTATCTCACGCATGTTGGCGGGGGCGTCGTGCAACTGTTTCATCAGCATACAAATCATAATTGTGTTTTTATTTTGCCCACCGCAACCACCAGCGAACAGGCGTATTACTTCAATGCCTCCCAATTCTGTATTAGTTATCCGCTACATAAACCGCTGAAGCTATATCGCATGAACCTTTATGGCTATCTGCTTCCGTCCAGGTATAGTTAAGCGTGTTTTCCAAAGTCTGGGGTGCATATGATGTGCGCTCTAAAATTGTAAGATTGTACAAGGACAATTGTCGTGAATAATAAGTAGCTTGTTCTCGTATTTTAAGAAGCACCAAGGTCTTCTGGAAATCGAAGGTAAACGTTATGGTATTCTCTTCATCTCTTTTCAAGAGATCAAAAAATGCATTTTCAGGCTTTTTATGGCACTGAAACTCAATTTCAAGGTCTTTGGTCTTTCTGTCAGATTTGTATCTTTCTCATGTTGCAAACACTTCGAACAGGTATCTACAGCAGCTGATTTAAAACTTATGTTATACTCCTTTACGAAAGTATTATTGAAATATTCATACTTAACTTTCAAGCCTTCTTCAGAAAATGAACTATTGTACAATTTATGCGCTTCTGCTGTTGTTAAGGTGCTATCCGAATACTGCTTCTTTATCTGGGTATTATGGCAGTAGTGGGGTTCTATGGGTACGAGGGCCTCAGTATAATTTTTGACTGATTTCCTTTGCTCACGATGAGAGACGATCACCACTGCGAGTTTAATTCGAACTTGCACCAGTTTCAAACTGCGTCCGGCACACTCTTAAAACTCTCCTCTTTGATATGTTCAAAATGCTCAGAAATGCCTTCTGACAGATTTGGTGTTGTTTTGTTTCACCATGCTTTGTTACAGAAATATAATATTTATGCCAGGTCTTTGTTACTTGTTTACGTTCTCCTCTAGCTCGTTGACGTTTAGGAGAGTCGGTTAATGTATATTTCAAAATGATATTGATCTATAATCTAGTTTTCTCGGATAAAAGATGTTGTGAAACTTACGAACATCTTGAAGAGTGACCTTCGAACAGTGGAGATCCTTCCGATCCTTGTGCTGGCAGTCCGGTAGTTTTGGGAGGCACTTGAAGGTATAAAGAGTCTTTTTTCTGCACAGTTTTCTTCCACAACGTTGGATTTCGTTGTTTCTTTCTGCCCTTTCCTTTATCACTATGTGTCACGGTTCCTTCTCGCCTAACCTCAATTTCACTGGGTGTTGTTTCTTCCATGATGACCCGTAAGTATTAATGTATATTCTAAATGAGAGAAACTAAATGTTAAAGTATACTTTATCACCACGTAAAACTGCTACGATCACTAACCTGCCTCGAGCCACGGCCGTGCTCGAGTCGATCATTCACGTAAGAATTATGAGCTTCCCATGCGTTGGAATTCCAATGTTTTGGTTGTAAATGCTTGTTAAAGCAATGTTGCCAACAGGACAGTATGCATTACTGCATTGCAATAAAACAAAGAGTGAAGAATTCACCGTAGAGTAAATTCCAATGAAAGATGCCGCCCGTGACGGACAAGGGTCACTTTGAAATTCAATATTGTATCATGCATATCCTTGCAATGGGACAAGGAACCATTTTTTGCTGTATATTATTACCTTCACCGTATTGGATTTATGAAATTCGCAAGGGCCACTTTGGAACTGCATCCAGTATTTCAATACTCTTTAGACGGGTTTTGGAGCGTTTTGGACGTGTAGGACATAATATATTTCGTAGAGAGCGCACAGACGAAGCCATTGCAACCAAAACATCAAATTGTCAAATTAGTGGACAAGGAAGCCTTTGAAAATGCTCGCCTCGAATTATTATCATCTTTTGCAAGGATATTACTTCCTTTGTTCAACTGAACATCAGTAAGTGAAACCCAACACAAACTTCTCTGACTAATAACAGATTTATTTAACAAGTAATGGAGTCGCAATATTTACGCCGTGAAAGGCAGTGTACGACGAAATACATGTGTCGAGTGACAAAAGAACAGTATTCCACCACAAGAAGAGTGAGAAACATGGTGAGCAGTGGGTGGAAGGCGAGAACACAAAGATGTGATTATATGGCAGTGATAAAAGTGGTAGTGCGACCTCCAGACAAGATGTGAGGAAACGCAGATCAGCAAATCATCCCACTGATAATGCGTTAGAGCAGGAGAAGGCGAAACGCGTATGGGATAAATAAAGTAACTAGCAGCAGGAAAAGGCAGTTTTATTTTCAAAACAAATATACCGCATTATTTATTTGTTCTAGTGGAATTTGGATCAAGATTAAATACCATGATTTAGAAATCATTAACTAAGTGTGATTCTTGAAAACCACAGCAGCAACACAACGAAAACAACTGCAGCTTAGTGTAATTATAAGATTTCAGGAAAATGAACTGCCATGAGCTTTACACATTCATTACTAATGGCATCTCAGTAGTTTACAAGAGTATGAACACATTTCGGAAGCATTTAATGCAACAATAAATACTGTTAAGTAGGTATAAAAAGTGAAATGTATTTCGTTCAGTATTAGTAATAACTCTATGTTATTCTGTTTCCCTCGATTTTGTATTGTAAACGAAGCTTATAATTACAGCTGATGTATAACCTATTATTAGTGTGGAATGTGTGCATTCAGTGGTTACATATTCATATTTCTTGGTATTTCTAGCCCCATGCTTTCATGCCCAAAGTCACAGGTACTGCGGCGCCTACTACATGAAATTACACTCCTGGAAATTGAAATAAGAACACCGTGAATTCATTGTCCCAGGAAGGGGAAACTTTATTGACACATTCCTGGGGTCAGATACATCACATGATCACACTGACAGAACCACAGGCACATAGACACAGGCAACAGAGCATGCACAATGTCGGCACTAGTACAGTGTATATCCACCTTTCGCAGCAATGCAGGCTGCTATTCTCCCATGGAGACGATCGTAGAGATGCTGGATGTAGTCCTGTGGAACGGCTTGCCACGCCATTTCCACCTGGCGCCTCTGTTGGACCAGCGTTCGTGCTGGACGTGCAGACCGCGTGAGACGACGCTTCATCCAGTCCCAAACATGCTCAATGGGGGACAGATCCGGAGATCTTGCTGGCCAGGGTAGTTGACTTACACCTTCTAGAGCACGTTGGGTGGCACGGGATACATGCGGACGTGCATTGTCCTGTTGGAACAGCAAGTTCCCTTGCCGGTCTAGGAATGGTAGAAAGATGGCTTCGATGACGGTTTGGATGTACCGTGCACTATTCAGTGTCCCCTCGACGATCACCAGTGGTGTACGGCCAGTGTAGGAGATCGCTCCCCACACCATGATGCCGGGTGTTGGCCCTGTGTGCCTCGGTCGTATGCAGTCCTGATAGTGGCGCTCACCTGCACGGCGCCAAACACGCATACGACCATCATTGGCACCAAGGCAGAAGCGACTCTCATCGCTGAAGACGACACGTCTCCATCCGTCCCTCCATTCACGCCTGTCGCGACACCACTGGAGGCGGGCTGCACGATGTTGGGGCGTGAGCGGAAGACGGCCTAACGGTGTGCGGGACCGTAGCCCAGCTTCATGGAGACGGTTGCGAATGGTCCTCGCCGATACCCCATGAGCAACAGTGTCCCTAATTTGCTGGGAGGTGGCGGTGCGGTCCCCTACGGCACTGCGTAGGATCCTACGGTCTTGGCGTGCATCCGTGCGTCGCTGCGGTCCGGTCCCAGGTCGACGGGCACGTGCACCTTCCGCCGACCACTGGCGACAACATCGATGTACTGTGGAGACCTCACGCCCCACGTGTTGAGCAATTTGGCGGTACGTCCACCCGGCCTCCCGCATGCCCACTATACGCCCTCGCTCAAAGTCCGTCAACTGCACATACGGTTCACGTCCACGCTGTCGCGGCATGCTACCAGTGTTAAAGACTGCGATGGAGCTCCGTATGCCACGGCAAACTGGCTGACACTGACGGCGGCGGTGCACAAATGCTGCGCAGCTAGCGCCATTCGACGGCCAACACCGCGGTTCCTGGTGTGTCCGCTGTGCCGTGCGTGTGATCATTGCTTGTACAGCCCTCTCGCAGTGTCCGGAGCAAGTATGGTGGGTCTGACACACCGGTGTCAACGTGTTCTTTTTTCCATTTCCAGGAGTGTATTTGCAGATGCAAATGTAGACAACTATCAGCTGTATGACGGAATGACGACAGTGACAATTGGTGCTGCAACAGGATTCGAATCCGGATTTCCCGTTAATCGCAAACGGTCGCGTTATCGGTCGCCTTACCATTAGGCTATCCGAGAAAGACTAGGAATGTCTGGGTCTGGCCATGAATTGTACTCAGATAGCCTAATGGGAAGGCGACTGGTCACGATAAGCGAGAAATCGGAGTGTGAGTCCCATTGTGACGGGAATTTTCATTGTCATAATTCGTTTATACAGTTAATGGCTGTTCATATTCGCAACTGTCAAGTATCGATGAGGGTATTAGTAGGTGCATATTTTCGGTCATAGTAAGTTTTAACATTATATTTACATAGTATGACATAGCAACGTGGACCCTGTTGGTCTTGTGGAAAATGCCAAGTTGTACCAAAGTTTTGAGTTCACTTTTAATCATAGGTTTCTATACATCCGGCAGGATAACTAAGTACATATGTCAGGGGAAAGCAGTGGCATGTCAGAAAAAACAGGGCCATTACCACTACTTCTGGTACACAGAACAACCTTTAGTTATAAAGAGCTTAAAATAGCAGTTAATCTTAACTCTAAAATTCAGTGCAAAAATATTTTTATTCAGATATGATCGGAAGTGTTTGTTAGCAAAACTTACATTATTTTGTCATTATATCATACTGTAAGATTGTTTGTTTGTTTGTGTGTGTGTGTGTGTGTGTGTGTGTGTGTGTGTGTGCGTGTGTGTGTGTGTGTGCGTGTGTGTGCGTGCGTATGTGTGTGCATAAATAACACTGACTTATGGTGGTATTTAAAAACACGCAAAACAAGTTAGATTTACCCTTACTGAAGTCAACAGCAATTTACTTTCTATGATACGTGCCGGTGCTACACACAAAATGAAGTGTTCACTCTCATTGTCATTATTATTATTAGTACCATTTATTTGGTCATTATTACAGTCACCAATGAACGCTTTCATACCAATACTACATATACTTTTCGGTTAACTATTGGAATTAATATTCTGTAGTACCTAATGTAGCATTCATCATGAAGCAAATCTGCAAAAAGTCAATCCAGATGTGAGAAATCATTTCAACCATGAAAATTAAATGATCATATGGCATTTATTGGCCGGGATATCACCTTCGGGGTTCGGCCGCCGTACTGCAAGTCTTTCTTAGCTGATACCACTCGGCGACTTGCGTGTCAATGATGATGAAAGACCCTCCCCCCCCCCCGGTCATGAATCGAACCCGGGTCCCTCTCGGTGGTAGGCGGTAACGCTTCCGCTGCGCTACAGAGGCGGACATTTAAACCATGAAATTTTAACACTGAAATACATATACAAATACATACACGTATACAGGCATATTTGTCTTCAAATTATTCCCAATTTATGGAATCATTGCATACAAAACTCAATGGTAAATGAGTCACACAGTTGTATGAATCTAAGTTCAGCTGGTAATGTAATTTATGTAACTCATATATATATGAAATCATAATTAAATTCACACCCTAGCTGAAAACAGGCGTTGATATACATCATTGGGGACATGTTGTTAATGTGTGCTTCGCCTGGGATTCGAACCTGTGATCTCCTGCTTACATGGCGGACGCTCTATCCATCTGAGCCACCGAGGGCACAGAGGATAATGCGCCTGCAGGGACTTATCCTTTGCACGCTCCTTGTGAGACCACATTCCATGTCCACACCACTACATTCTTAATGGATTTCAGAGTTTTCCAGATCCTGTTCACTATTTTGTACTTTTATTGCCATTGATGAGAAAATGAAACATTGGAAATGAGATATGAGTTTTCAAATAATATTTTCCACCTGCACACAACAAGTCAGTTTCAGTATTATTTTACTGATGCATACGAAGTGACAGACATATGACATGTTATTGAGATCCCATGTACTCCAAATTTACAATCTTTTATAAAATAACATAAAATATCTTAAATTTTCGGTACATTGGATCTCAGCAATCTATGAAATGTCTGTCACTTCATATGATGTAAAATAAAAATTAAATGTATAAACTTAATTGTTCCAATAACAGCGACATTTCCACAAGCATAATTTCTTTCACAGATAGTTTCCAGTTATACAATTCTGTGTGCCAGTTTTAAACTCTGAAGGGGTGTGAAGCTACTGACATTATTTTAATGTGTCTCGTATTTTAGTAACCATTTTAAGGTAAACTGAGATGAGGATCGTAAAATAATCTTTGTGCATGACTGACGTTACAAATAAATTTTCCACTGAATCAAATTGAAACATGATATTTTAATTCAGTTACCCACATATTTTCTAATATGTCTCCACAGAGATCTGTAATGAAATTTAGCTCCGACATATGTAACATAAATAAGTTTATTCCGGAATTAGATTAACACCTCCATCCACATTTTCCACCTAATTCTTTCATATTGATATGCTATGATCATGAATAGTTTCATCCAGTAAAGAAAGCAAAGTTTCGTCTTTGATAGCGGCTACATTAATAGTACGAGCCAGATATCCCTCATGCAATGTCCTACTCAATGTTTCTTCAGTTAACACTTCTGCTAATTTATTTATTTATTCCATATTTAAAAGAATTGGACATTTCCAAGTTTTACATGTGAAGTCTGCCCTCTTTATTGGTAATATCCGGTGCACTATTGTACTGCTGGTAGTCTTCCATTATCGATACATCTCAAATTTCATTTTTTCTGTCTTAAAAAATTCAAGCAAAAGCATATTTTTCTGTTCCTGGATAGAATCCCGACGAGCAGTCATCGTGAGACAATGTATGTACGAAGATAATCATGAAGAACAGAAAATAAAATCGTATTCGAAATGTGAATCTGTATAGTGAGTAGCAAGAAACATAAACAGATACAAAACATATACCACTGACATTCATAAACAACAGAGAAACTTAAACCAACAGTCTGCCTTCATTGGAAGTATTCCTCGAAGTGTCCTTTACGAAAACGGAACAGATAGTTTTGAGAAAATTAGACTTAATGCTCGCAAACAGTAATCGACGTATGTTAGCTTTATGGAATGTTGATAAAAACAATTAAAAGCTGATTAAGAACTAAAAACAGCTCATATTGAATGCACTGGGATAGGACATTCTCTCGTCCTAACATTGAGGTTAATAGTTATAATTCCACACACACACACTTGCAAAGCAATTACTGTTAACGTTTTGGGTTTCAAGGATAACTTCCGTAAGTCAGCAGCAAACTGATTGACAAGATAAGTATTGTAACGCAATTATTATGAAAACGTCCCTAATAATTCCTACTTTTCTCATCTTAACTCATGCTGCCGTGCCCACAAATTCTTTTCATCGAAGCTTCAACGTACACAAGAACAGTAAAATGAGAACCTATCCACGAGAAGAAATTGGAATTCAGGAACTGTTAAAAGTAACCCACATAGCTGTTCAATATGTGCATCACTGGAGTGTGTATGATGCAACGAATCCGGATAATATTTCATAAGGCACTTGCCATAATCTCTCATATCACATCTTACATCTCTTCAAAATTAGGGAAATGATATTTATGAATACGTAAACACCACAGGGAAGAGTATCTGAGATCCAAAATGAAATTTAACATTGTAGCATTTTACTGGAGCTCCATTATAAAGCACTCTCACTCCCTCACTTAATGCTACCCTGTACATTTGTTTAGAGAAGGGATCTACGATCTGTCTCTTAGTCCAACAATTTTAACTCTCTTAATAAATGTTAAGGTCCTGTACTACGCAACAAAATCCCAAAAACCTTTATTCTGCGAGCCTGTGACGCAATACCACACCTATGCTTACAATCGGTAGAACCCTAGTGATAGGCGATATACATTCAGAACTTCTTAGTCGGCAGGGCTAAGAATATTACCTTGAACGGAGACTCGTCGATAGATATAGAAGTAACTTTATCTGGGTGGCAGAGAATGTGTTGAAATCCTTGCTGTTCAAGTTGTTGACAAGGGGCTTTAAGAATAACCTCCGACATTTTGCAGATTATGCAGTTGATAATAATGAATCTCTGTCTGAAAAAAGCTGTCTAAACATTCAATTGGACCTTGATGAGATTTCAAAGTGGTGCAAAGAGTGACAAATTCCTTTATATGTCTGAATTGTAAAACTGAATACTTCACAAAGCTAATAATCATAGTATCCTGTGACTTCACCATCAGTAAGCCAGAACTGGAATTAGTCAGCTCATACAAATATCTGGGTCGAAGAGTTTGGAGGGATACAATATGGAACGATCATATAGATTCAGTCGTAAATAAAGCAGGAATCAGTCAACGAAAGAGGTTGCTTACAGAACACTAGTACGAACCATCCTAGTAAATTGCTCAGGCGAATGGGAAATGAATAGAATAGGAATAACAAGGGATGCTGAACATATAGAAACGAGAAGTCACGGATTTGTGTGACCCACTGAAGAAGAGTAATCACAAGGCACTCAGAGGTGTTTACGAAATCATTCTTCCAGCATCTCGTACGTAAATGGAAGCGGATGAAGCACTAGTAACTGCTACAAAGGCAACTGCCCTCTGCCATACACTTCTAACTGGTTTGGAAAGAACAGATGTAGATGTATCGATAGTAATGCAAAGTAAATACAACAAAGTGAATGTCAAACCGTGTCATTTTATTACATTGTTCTTGTATGTTGGGAAAAAATAATAGATAAACTAAACAGAAATCACTTCCCGAAAATTTATGGACAGAGGCTTGAGTGATTGTAATGTGACTATGTAGGTATATTGCGACAGAACTGGAATAAAAGTATTCGTTATATTCAAAGTGAGGAAGAGACCATGTCGGCCAAGTTATACAAATAAATAAGCAGTCAAGAAAGTGGAATAAATTACAGATAAACAAAGAAGGACAGGCAAAGTTAATATCAGCTAATAATTATATTGTATATGCAGGTCGAAGATTCATTGAAGCTGATTAATATGCACTGGTACTCAGTTTACAATTATTATAGAATAATGTGAAGAACTGGTATTAAGAACACATCGTCAATTTATGCGAGGTGTTGGCGAAATCTTTCATTGTTATTCAAAGTGATTGTGACATTTTAAAAACTTTGGGTCTCCTAAGTTTCATAAACGAAAATGCTGAATATTTATTTCATACTTGTTCATAAATTCTGTTTTCTTCTAGCCCCATAATTACTTTTCTGGGATGTTGTGCAGTTTTATATTTCCATGTATTGTCTACAAATTTTGAACAAATGATGCCTTAATATTTGCACAAGCAAGCGGTAAAATATTAATTATAGTTATTTATTGTCTGTAACTGTAGCTTTAACTGTTTGGTGAAATAGAAATTACGACGCTAATTGTTTGATGCCTGTAAGGAACATAAGAAAAATATATATATATATATATATATATATATATATATATATATATATATATATATATAATTCCAAGAAAATTAACCCAAAATACCTTTAACAAAAAAGACGAAACATGTCTCGAAAGTAAATTATAAAACTGAACAAGAAAACGATATTAAATTTCTAATAGAATATGTATTGCGGAAAATGACCACACCATATACGTTAAAGATGAATACTTTTACGTCACTCCGCAAAAGAATAACTACAAGTAGCACAGATTTTTTTGCGACAATGTAATTCGAAGGAATGGCTGTTTTATTTAGTGTCACTGCCGCATGCTGCATTCGTAGAACAGATACGATCTCAGTTACTCATAATATTTGTGAGTTACGTCTTTGAACTGCATTCCTCTATGCGGCAATGGGTTTCATTGCGTCCTCCAGGTACGTCCTAATCTCGTGTCATTTCATGTGTACGTCACAAAATGTTAGACTTTATAGCTATACATTCTTTTTACAGGATTATGAGGAAACACTTTTAAGCAACCGAAGAGGACAAAAATTGTAATGGTAGCTTGCTGAAAAAGTATTCATTATAAAGACTGCTGTGGGAATTATCTTTCTGCTGGCGAGTTAGCACAAACGATGATTTATATAATTTCTTCGTGCAAGCAGTCACCCCAGCTGGATAAACGCGGTCTGTCGGTAGTCAGCTGTGCTGTACAGTCTGTAAAGTACCCTTTGAAAGACCAAAGATGAAAGGAGAGCTATCGTTCTGCATTCGGCTGCGTGTACTGTGCATATTAAACGGTGGATGGCCGCCGCCAGGAATTTCCCTCTGACACCAGTCACCGCACCCTCTACGTTCTCTCATCCCACAACCTCAGCGAAAAAAACACACATAGCGATGCGCGCTGCAGCAGAGAGCTACTGATAACTTCCTTTCAGCAACCTGTAAAAGGAAAATCATTAGTAAAACCTCTAGTCTGATATTCATTCATTCCGCACGGAATTGCTGCTTGAGTGGTATTTTATCACATTTCATAAATTGTCCTCTTGTCAGCATTTAATTGGACCAGACGCACTGGCTTTATGTATAATGCTAGTGAAGTTTCTCAGGGTTGCAGCGTGATTACATTCATATGGCATTCATCCCCGAAGAACATGTCCTCTTTGGTCAGTTTTGGCCGTACATTTCCATCTACATTGATACGTATTTTACACAATCGCACTCATTCTTCTGTCTCAAGAAACGCTTATCTCATAGTTTTTTATTTTATGTAACATATCGTAAACAATCACAATATCATTTCTTAACACATTTGCTTATTCCCTCCAAATAATTTGTTGCAGCGAGACTCAAATGACTATTAATATATCAAAACATTTGTTTACACTAAAGAGACTCAAAATATGGTTCACAACACAACTGTAGATTAATTACAAATCAGTTAAAGTCATCAAACCTCTTAACTGCAAGTCCCCAAAAGTGAACCAAACGATATCAGTATTCGCATATTCATAAGATGACTGTAACGCAGGTTTACATACATAATCGTTTATTAAGCAGAGGAGAAGATCCTCTTGTTTTAAGGATTTTATTATCTGTTAATATTTGAAAAACGTGCATCTGCCTTCTATCCTGACATTCCGTTGCTTCTTCCGTAAGCCCATTGGTTTGTGTGTAAAATCACTGAACACTAAGATTTCATAAGATATCGGAGCCACGATAGAGTTATAATTTAAATTACTTGAATAATGTTGTTGATTGAGATGGAAATGCCGCTCAGCATGTATTAGGAATTCAGTGCTTCTGTCTTATTGATTACAGTATTTTCCTGTACTGCCATAAGTGCCTATAGATACCTGCTGGTACACAACGGTGACAAGTATTTGTACAACTGCCAACTTCCTGTTGCAAATATGAAGTTAATGTCTACTTGCCGAAACCGAACCAGTTTCTATTAAGCCAACAGAAACAATGAAGGAACGGAATTAATTTAAAATTTTCTGAGGAAAATACCAAGGTATACATAAGCAATCAGAGACGTGATGTACATGAATGAAGTTTCTAAGGATTCTTATCCGAAACAGTCACAGTAGAAATATATATTTCCAAAACATTGATATTCAATCTTAATGTGGGACACGGATGACGCAATATGTCAACTCGCAATGTGTCAACTGTTAACGTGATGAAAAAGATCGCCTTATGTACAGTGCGTTCTGTAAACTGTCATAACTGGAATGATAAATGTAAGAATTTTGACAAAATGATGAACTACTTGAGTCTAGCATTACTTGAATCAATCTAATACACTACAGCCGTAATACAAACAAAATTCGTGCGAATTATTTCACTTCCAGCGAACTGTGATCTTTCTGTATTGTTTGTCGTTAATATATTTATTTCTCTGTATACATATTTTTCATAAAGGCGTGAATATTTCTGTAAGATATCATAGTTAACGCGTGATGCCCCTTTACAACCTAATATTCAAGAAAGGCAACTTTAATTTAGCGTTCTTAGAGGCCAAAAATTAGGCGAATAAAGAAAATATCATACACTCAGGGGACTTATGAGAGGAGTTACTATCAAAATTGTCCTGCAGTAAGATTTGGTGCACAGGTTTTCTAACTTATCAAAAGAAATTATTGTCGCAATACCCTTATGTATAGAATGAAATGGCGCAACGTACCACATGAGAGACACTAATTCGTAGCTTATGTTAGTTAAATAGTTGACGTAATTCCTCTGAACTGGAAAACAATAACGTACGTTACAGTGCAGTAGTAACTGTATGCTTTAGGCTCGTTCTTTCGTGAATAATGAAGTCACTTCGCCATGTCAAACCGATCAGTATCTTTACTCATATTGATACACTTCTTATATAAGTAACTTATGCCAAATACGAAATATTGTTGTTATAGCAAATATTGAAATGTTAACTTTCCAATAATTTATTTTTGAATCCTAATTGAATAGATATTTAACTTTGTTATCAGATTTGAGGTTTCGAATCTATCAATAGATTTAATTACTTGTAATATTAGATATAACTCGTTTGAATCACGTCTCCAGTTTTTCGTGATCGAAGCGATTATTAAGAAATTTAATAACTGTAGAAGAATGCTTCAACGATATGTGACGACGATATGTGACGACCGGTTATGTAAAAAGTATTTTATCAAAATATAGCAGAAATATCTCGTTTTTATATGCCCCTTACAAACTTCGTACAAAATTAATTTTCACAAGTTAAATAAAGTACATACAGAATCAAAACAGCCTCAAAAAATAAGGAAAGGTACAACTAATGCCGTCTTTCTTATGCTATATTGTATTACAAAACATATATCCGGCATTGTGGGACCGTAACTTGTGATTTGTACCTTATTATCGTTCCTCTTTGGAAGGACGAAACGTGGATTTGTGCGACATGTTTCGAAAGGGCTGTGTCAAATCTGGGAAAACGAGAATTAAACTCCCAAATTAAGGGAATGAGAAAATGACCAAAGCGTAAGATTATACCAGAGAAAATGCTAAACATATTGTTTCCAAGAAAATCGTCATTACATATCTACAAAACATGTTAACGGTAGCACATGCGCAGGCCTAAAATGAGATTCTTGCTCTCCCAGAAGAAATAGATAAAACACCGTATACACCGAAAAGAACAGAATAGATGCTAAATAACGAGGTAGATATTCTTGCCAGAGTTATTTTAAAGGCTTCTTCCATCTCAATAACACCTAATAGTAGAAGACAATGTCATATAAAAAGTGAATAGAACTGTTAAAATATTGCTTAACTTTGGCGCAGATGAGAAGGTGTATGTTCCCTAGTTGTTAGCATGCAACACCTATGAATTGTTCTTTTGTAATAACTTCAGTATTCAGACCTTCATCAAAGCTATGTGTAATTGTGAAGTGGATTACTGGAATTCTATTAAGGAATGTAGCACATATATTATCAAGCATTTTTCTCAAGTTTCTTTGTTGATTATGATCCGTTTCTTCGTTTTATTTCATTTTCTTTTCTCATAATCACAAATTACATCAGGATACAACCCACAAATCTTCGTTCTAGTGACTCGCTGCTCCACCAATATCACGCTCAAGACAACGGGAATAATGTAAGAGACAAGTTAGACATGAAGATGTTACCAAAACATGTAAAATACGTGTAGCAGTTCAGTGAATACGAATGTTACTCACTGAAGACGCTGTATGTTGTTCAGTGTACTGCCATACTGACTGTTTCTCTACCATAATTGTTTCTTAAAATAAATAAATATGGCTTACCGTGTCACAAGTTACCCATACGTTTTGTGCTGAAATATTTGCCCGAGGAGAGGTTTTACACCTCGAAATACTTTTTATTAACACAAGTACAAATAAATCAAGATGCAGCTGTTATTTTAAATATATTCAAAAATTTTTTTACACTTTATATGTATTCAATGTAGGCTCGTGTTCTCAACCATGGAAAAGTTGAATTTAAAACAACAATTTTCAAAGAAAGAGATTAAACCTAACACAGATCAACGGATGTAACCTTAGACATAGCGTCAGTGCCTAATTTTCAGTGCTGGTTAGAATCAAGGAAGTTTCTTCGCAATCTTATGCATTTTTTAAGTAAAATTATGTTCTCGAACCCGCAGCGAGTAAACTATTAGTTTTAGAAATGTAAGTTCCATACTTATGATTTATTGTTTCATTTTTTGTACATGAATTTTTGCATCATCATCGAAGGAAGATAGAGAATGGAGACAAAAAAAAATTTATACAAATAAATAATGTAAAGAAATGTGTAGATGTGGAATTTCTACTCCAATGACAAAGACAGATAAATATTTATAGGCATAATTCACATAACTATTATGTTTTAAGTGACTCTTTTCCAATTTTACGCCTTACGAAATATTTGTCAACAGGTGTAACGTCTGCAGATGATTGACACCAAATTCACAGGCGAAAATCACGTAAAAATCAGCTGCTTGCATCATATTTAAATAAAATATGTTGTCGCAGATTGTCCTTACATGGGTGATTACAATTGTCATATGTGTCGTATCGCAGATAAGATCAGATAATGGTCGCGGAGCTTCGAAACTAATCATAAAGGGAAATTTTGTATTAAGTACGAGAAACTGTTAATGTCACTATTATAAACTATAATGTCTACGTTGCTCTTTTTACGCATATATCCAAAGCCGCTGTAAAATTCGTGAAGGAAGTCTTTCTCTAGCGTAGACTGTCGTTTATTTTGAAATAACTCCTTTATTGTTTTATTTAGTCAATTTCAAATTTCGACATATTGGGTGTTATCAAGCTACATTTTAATGTTTCGATATTATTCTGCTCACAGCGTGTTGTATTCCACGCGTCAGTGTAGAGAAGAAAAAACGGGGATGCGTTCCTGAGAAGAATTTTGCTAATCGTTGTAGGTACGTACATAGCTGCACGCTTGTGGAGTCCAGATCTACAATGGAAAACTGAAATGCTTATGCGGATTACTACACTAAAATGCATAAGCGTAAATACCTAAGTAGAAATATTAACATGATGTAGTCAACGTCAAATCAAATTTTAGAACATTAACAACGCCGTACGCACGTCTAGTCCAACGTGTTTTAAAGTTTCGTAAATGGCAACGTTTTTATCGCATACTGAACTGTTTATTATATTTTCCACAGTTGCAGTTTGGTTATGTAAGTCATTTCCAAGTGGTTAAACTGCTGTAAACACATTAATTGTCAACATTAATAAAACAAGTAAATACGACGTGAAATTATAAGGCTAATGACAGCAGTTATCACGTAAGCCATCTGTGTGTGACAGACAGAAATACATTTCGGGTAAATTGAATTCGTAGTTTCTTGTTTTGCATGGTAATAGGCTAAAACTTTTTCCCGCCGGTTTTCGATCTGTACAGTGTACGATACAAACACATGCAGAAACCAAGAATCTAATTTTGAGAGATTTACTTCTATCTGCTACATATGAATGGTGTATGTGAAGATTGATGATATGAGCCACGTAAGTTGACGTCATTTTTCCTTCTTACACTAGTCTTGGCATCTGTTGTGTTTTCATTAACTTCACCGACTGAAACCAAAGGTCAAAGGAGCAGTTGCATAAATTATAATAAATAGAGCACTCCATCACATTTAAGAGATGCAACTAGACTGCCTACCCAAGAAAAATAGAACTGCTAACACGGGGACAAAACACGCGTAATGGTTGAACATTTCACGTATCTATGATAATTAAGCATGGAAAAGCTATGTTTGTAACTTCTACATAAGGCGGTGTCTGGAATATAGTATGTAGTAACAAGAACAGTATGTATTGTGACGTAGCTTGATAATGCCGAAGAGGGATTAAATAAAGTGTTTATTTACAAATGAAACAACAACCTTCGCTTGAAAATTTCTTCTATTATGAAAACTACATGCTTAAAGTTACTGGTTGATAAAACTCGTGTGCCGGAAAGACATAGAGCACTTAGTCTCAAAAGTCAAAGGTCCTGGGTTCGAGTCCCAGTCACGTACACAGTTTTTCTCTGTCAAGATTCATATCAGCGCACACCCCGCTGTAGAATGAAAACTGATTCTTAAAACTACCTGCAGTTTTTAGTAGGTGCTTTGTTTGAAGATACTGCCGTTAAGAAAAAATAGTGATTTTCGGTTCATACAGAGCTCTGATAAAAAACAGGAAAACCGGAGAAAACCTAAGAGAAGGGAACAGCGGCTGGAGGAAAAGAAAGTATTTCGTGCAGTGGTGGTATACAATTCAAGCATCATTCCAGGTCATTGCTTCACAATTCGTGCGGCCATAATCCTAGGGGACAAAAGGTGTAGTGCAGAGCTAAATATAGTATGTATGTGAGTATGAGAGAGACAGCCCAGAAGCGGGGCATAGTCGCCAGAAGGTGCTGGAAGCATACCAAAAAGAAGAACGCGGCGTGGCGCGCTCGCGCCCTGGCCGGTGATTGGCCAGCGCCGGCTGACATGCGCCCGCCGCCGCGGCGACGCCATCTTTCCGGGGGGCCGGCGTCGGCGTCGCGGCGCGCAGATGAGTGTCGTGTGGCAGACTGAGCGCCGGGCATGCCGGGTGCCGCCGCCGCCGCCCACGCTCGCCGCCCCCGCACAGCTACGCCCACGGCGCGGCAGACCGTCCCCGGACGCTGGGTCACGCGGGGGCGGCGTGGGTTTGAATCGAAGCGGCGTCCGTGGGCTAAGGCGGTGAACAACACCTGGGGTCCGGACGTCCTGGGTTCGATACGTGACCTCAATGGCACCCTGTTTGTCCAGCCCTCAGCCGAAATGGCGTTCGCGCGCTTACGACCTGGGCTCACAGAAACACTGGTCTCTCGCCCCACTCCAGTAGCCACCTGTTGGTCTCAGTCTGAAGCCAAAGCCAGTATCTCTAGAACCCTTCCGCTGCATATGCTGCAGAACTTTCCATCTAATGCCAAGCTACAAGCTGAAATGCAAAGGCAAAGTATCAAAAAATCTATGAAGAAGAACGATTGCATAAAGTATAGCTGTCATTAACCATACGATTCATAATTTTAAGAGAAATAACAGTGATCTATTATGGTTGATGATCAACTAGTAAAAACTGTTAAGATCACACATTTATTAAAAGAACTGCTTTTGGAACGTTTAAACGGGCATCTTGATTATGAGCACCATCTGCCTGGAGGGCGAGGTGTGGTGAGCAACTACGTCTGGTTACAACGTTTACCGTTCACTACGCCGACACCTCCAGCCAAGTGGTGCTGATAACCTGAAGATGGACGTTTGAAGGTATCGAAACAACTCATTTTACTAAATGAGAGATTCTGCGATGTTAACATTTTTTTTTCTAATTGATCAGTTTGCTTTGACCAACAAAGTGATAGTCGAGGTGGTGTACCGTCACCTACCTCCAACCTCTCAACTGACTTATCTAGCCGGCCGGGGTGGCCGAGCCGTTCTAGGCGCCTCAGTCTGGAACCGCGCAACCGCTACGGTTGCAGGTTCGAATCCTGCTCGGGCATGGATGTGTGTGATGTCCTTAGGTTAGTTAGGTTTAAGTAGTTCTAAGTTGTAGGGGACTGATGACCTCAGATGTTAAGTCCCATAGTGCTCAGAGCCATTTGAACCATTTTGACTTATCTAGCCCATTATAGAGGGACGTAGAGTCAACATGGTATCCGAACCACATGGATATTGGACATTTTCCACATTACTAAACAGTCACAGAGATATAGTAAGTGATGAGGGACGAAGTCCTAAGACCGATTCGGCGTTGAACCCGGGAATTTTACGGATCGACAGTTTGTTACTTTACCACAGAAGAAACGACGATACATAAATTGCTGGAAGAAAAGAGCGTTGTCAGATTTCCTGAGCAGCATGTCAAGAACATTAAAGGCCTTGACTACAAAATATTTAGTACATAAAAGAAACGTTAAGAAAACCTCTGAAACTGACGATTAACATTAAAAAGGAATGTATCAAAATCAGATAATGTCTTCCGCAATAAAAAAAAATGAAGTATAGGAATAACACTTGTAACAGCACAGTCTAGAGTAATCACTTTCCATGGTCTTCCTGTAATTTGAGGAGGTGAATAGATTTACTGACAGTCAGGCCCATACACGAGAATGAGACGGTCAGGTAGATTCCTTGCGGCAAACGAACAGGATCCAGTTCAATGAATCCCACAGGTTCATCAGTAGACACAGTGGATCACTTACTTGGCATGTGTCACCACCTGTTAGTATTTTGTCCAACAATTCAACATTATCCAATTATGAAAGATGGACCATGTGTATGCGTATGTTTGTGGGTGCGTGCAAGCGTATGTGTGTGTGTGTGTGTGTGTGTGTGTGTGTGTGTGTGTGTATGTGTGTATGTGTGTTTTCGTGCGCGAGGGCTATTCGAAAGTAAGGTACGGGCATCCAGAAATGTAAACCACTTTGAAAACGGAAAATGTTTTATTTGCTACAGTTAGCTACAACGTCCAGCTGTTTCTCTAACCAGTGGCCGCTCCGTCTTAAACGTCTGTCGTAGCGTTGTACTCACTTTTCAAAGCCCTCGTCGTAGATTAAGTCGCATATGCTTTCGGTCAGTTCTCAGTGCTGATTTACAGCTCGTTGTCTGTGAGAAAACGTTATCTTCGTAGGCAGCGGATCACGTGAGCAGAGAAGCAAAGCAGAGGTAGCCAATTACGGGCTGTATTGTGGGTGATCAAACATTTGCTATCGAAACGCTGAAGGACCATCTTCGTCACGCTACAGAGTGCAGCCGATAATTCTCATGAAAAAGAAACGAATGACAATTATGTTATGAGGGCTGCATGACATCAGGCGCAATCTCTCACCAGGATATCATATTTGGCGGGACACATTATTTTCTACGCTTATTTATGTGCTCTCTGTGCGCTCAGAACTGAAGAGAGCGACGTGAGGCGATCGACAGGCACTTAAAGTCACTGCCTAACACGTCTGTGCAAGGCTTCAACTATCGTGGCTGTGAGACATAGCTAGCAAGAGTATTTATGATGTCGATGATGATGGCATACTTTTGGAACGACAAAAAGGATTTCAGACAAATTTGCTACATTTAGGACCTACAATATGTAAAGTGTACTGTTAGGGTGAAACGTCCCTCTCACTCCTAAGGATAGAGTGGGCTGTGAAAGTGTTAACAAGAAAGTGAAATATGTTAGCGTCAGTAAATAGTTTTTGTTGTTGTTGTTGGATTGAGTGGATGCTGTCCATGTATTCAGCTTTTAAGACTACGAATAGTAGATGGAAAGGATGACCTGCAAAACGTAACTCGCCACCATTTGCAATGATTTCAAGAAATACTCGTACACTTTCATCTTATTACCCAAGGAAAAATTAGCTGTGAACGGAAGACACCTTTAATACGGTACCCTATTTGTTAGCAATACTCTGTACATACGTTTCGACTAAATTTGATACTAGTTGACATACTGTCTGGGAAAAACGCTGTTCGGGTTCGTCACCTATATTAGTTTGTACTCAAATTGCGTGCCTATGCAGTACCGTCTCATACGTGTGACTGGTTTCGCGATCCCCTGTTAGAAAGATCACATTTCGAAGTAACTGGCAGAATGTCATCGAGTATAACACAGTTCGTATTTGGCGTTACTCAAGGAAATGTTGTAGACCCTCTACGCTCCTCATCTATATAAACGGTCTAGGAGACAATCTTAGCAACCCTCTCATGTTGTTAACAGACCATACTGTCGTTTACCGCCTAGTGATCGAAATATAATAATCAGCCGCTAAATGATGTAGAGAAGGTATCTGTATGGTTAGAAAAGTGACAGTTGACTCTAAATAATGAAAAGTGTTAAGTCATCAATATAAGTAATAAAGGAATCTGTTAAATTTCCGTTACATGATAAATCACAGAATTCTAATGGATATCAATTCAACTAATTACTCAAGGATTAAAATTACGATCAACTTAAATGCGAACTATCGCAGACCTAATGTTGTGAGAAAGGCGAAATAAAGACTGTGTTCTATTGAAAGAATAATTAGAAGGCACAATAGATCTGTTAAACAGACTGCTTGCATTGCGCTCATCCGTCTTGTTGCGGTTATTGCTGCATAATGTGGGACCCTTAAGAGATAGGAATGATGGAGGACATCGAAATAGTCCAAAGAAGTGCAACTCGTCTTGTGTCGTCGCTCGAAATGCGATAAAATTTTTTAAATTGCCACCTACATAGGGAGAAATGATGATGTTAGTAAAATAAGAGAAATTAGAGTTCAAACGCTTAGATGCGATAAAATTTTTTAAATTGCCACCTACATAGGGAGAAATGATGATGTTAGTAAAATAAGAGAAATTAGAGCTCAAACGCTTAGATGTAAGTGTTAGTTTCTCCTGCCGCTTCGAGAATGGTGGAGAAATAGCCCGAAGGTTGACTGACAAACCCTATGCGAGGCCCTTGCTTGTGAACTGCAGAATAGGCATGAAGGTGTAGATGAAGCGGACGAAAGCGTGCGGAGAAAGAACAATTTTTCCGTTTGGCTGCTGAATCCACCCTGTGGGATTTCCCGACCAGCAACGCAATACAACAGTTCATTTTTAATATAAATCAGTTCCGCATCGTCCTTTTCATAAATATACTCGTCTATATTTGTAACTCATCAGCTATTTTTAATTTTAACCTGAATTACTTTATAGGAATGAATGACTCAATAACGCGCAACATGGCCGCTGAAACACGTCCGCTTGCCACACTCCCTCCATCTCTCGTGGATTGGGATGGGAGATGTAAATTTCTTTCCGATGATAGACATTAGACACATTTAAGATGGTGGTAATCTATTTGCACTGGCGATTAATCCTATGGTCTCAAGAAATAACGACAAATGTGTTTTGTAACATTGCAGATACGGAGGCATGAAATTTGTTTTGTCAAACGACGCTATATACATTTTTGAGTATATAAAAGTAGATCTCGCTGAGTTTCACTGCTGTTTACATTTAATGATATTCTCCGTAAGTCAGTACCATGTCAGAGAATTCTTCTTCGGTAAAATCATTGTCTTAAAATACGAGGGTTGTCCAGAAAGTAAGTTCCAATCGGTCGCGAAATGGAAACCACTGGGAAAATCCGGTAAGGCTTTGCACAGATGCGTGGGGCAGTGTCCCTAGTATGCCCGCCGATCGTGTCGTGTCGCTCTTTTCAGTTTTCGGTGAACAGTGAGCACGTAAAGATGCGTAGGGAATAGCATCTCCCGCCAAGTATGAGGGCCTGGTTAGACATTTCGCCTGTGTCATGCAGCCCACATAACACAACTGTCGAGCAGTTCCTTCTTCATGCCGATTCTCGGCCGCACACAGGAGGGGCAATGAAGAAGCTCCTGCAGCGTTTCCGACGAGAAGTGTTTGATCACCCGCAATACAGTCCGTAATTGGCTCCTCCTGAGTCTCATCTCTGCTCATAAGAACCGCTGGCTACGAAGACAACATTTTTCCATAGACACCAAGCTGCAGACCAGTGCAGATAACTGACTAAAAGCACAGGCGGCTGCTTTCTATGACGACCATATTGAAAAGTTGATACAACATTATGACAAATCTCAAAGTTGGAGCGGCGACTATGTAGAGAAGTAGGTGGAAGGGGTACCTAACTGTTGCAAATAAAAAGTTTCTGGTTTTCGCTGTGGTTTCCATTTCGCGACCGATCGGAACTTACTTTCGGAACAACCCTCTTATTTACGATGTTATGATGTGGACATATCTCTTAGTATTCATAATACCCCACAGAGTCTGATTCCAGTGTACCTGCTTGTAATGCATTCAGAATCTCAGATACATAATACACAATTCATCGAGAATACTTTATACCATATTAACAGGGTGACTTTACGATGTTAACGGAAGGTAAAACGAGATACATACGTTACTGAAAGGAATTGAAACGTTATCTACCACTTTTATGCAAGACAATGTTACTAGAGCTATTGATCATAGTCTGAACGTCACAAATGACGAATTGTAAGAAAATAATGGTTGTAAATTCATACATAGAATATTCAGATTACAAAAATTTCATGGACCTGTTTCTTATAAACGAAGCACGTTGGTCGGAAGACTCACGAGAGGTTTCAGTAATAATTCAGAAGGAAGAGATTCGCAATTTCGGAAACTTGGTGTGCAGCACATCCTGGACACCGTCGCGGAGTGAATGTGGAAGACTTTTCTCTGTACATATGAACCCCTTATTGTCCACGCGTAAGGGTAAGATTCCAATGTATCGGCGTGTTCCGACATTGACGCACGGATGACTATTTCGGCCTCACGCGGTTTCCGAAGGTGGTTTCTAGGACTAAAAGCATTTGTCGTTACATATACAAAGAAAGAAAAGAAAGGAAAGAGTCCTCTTTTAAGGTCTAGACGTTTGTCAAGTCGGTGCTACTTTGACTACCTTACATCCAGTGGGATGCCTTCCAATAACGGCGACAACATACCGCTTAGGAAGTTAAATACGTCTGGCTTTTTAGAGCATCATCAGTTAAACCGTAACCACTAACGCTACAGTCAAAAACGCGATTGCAAAATAGTCCACACTAAACGTTGACAGACACAAGTCTTCGTTTATCCACTTCTCTTAGCTATCCTGAACTTTCAGCCTACCAGTGATGGATATTGCAATACGTGATTAGTACATGGTTTGACTGCATAAAAATGCCGAACTACTTTATAGTTTTCATAATCACGGAAACCACTGCCATGAGGCTGTAGGCCATGGGTGACTAACTCACGGCCCATGAGCGGCTAGCAGCTCAAAGCAACTACTAATGCGTGCCAAGAAGTATAGCATATATCACACGATCGGTTAAAAAAATAACAAAAAATAAATAAGGAACTTCATCAATGATAAATTAAGTTACAGCTATAAAAATTATTTATTTGGTAAAAGGAAAGCACAAGCCGGTTTCAAGGCCTGGTTCCCATCTTGAAACATTAGTCCATAACGGGTGCATAACTGGGTTTAAATTAGGCTAAAATATGTTAAAGACAGTGCATCCCTGGCACATGTTATGCAACATGATATCCTTTTAAATACTAAGCATGCCAGAAAGCCTCTCACGGAAGAGGATAACGGTCTGGGTTTAAGGGCGTGCCACACATCATTCCTCAACAAGGAAGTATTTCAAACACTTACACGTCC
Organism: Schistocerca americana; assembly: GCF_021461395.2. Taxonomy (NCBI): domain Eukaryota; kingdom Metazoa; phylum Arthropoda; class Insecta; order Orthoptera; family Acrididae; genus Schistocerca; species Schistocerca americana. The sequence continues at coordinate 106,469,303 of NC_060124.1, forward strand.
AAAAAATGGGTTTATATAGACCGTGCACCTGCATGCATGGGTGAAAGCTCAATGTTTTTTACAAATGCAGCGGGTTCCTAACTGATGGTGAATATCAACAGCTGTGGATGTGCCGTCAAGACAAATGTATTGCAATGAACTTCCGTTTATGTTAAGTTGTGAAAGTAATGAAACCTCATACATAAATGCTCAAATAAATAAAATTGCTTTTTACGATAAAGAATCGTAAATTAATAAATTCTAAATTACTTAAATGTGATAACAATATACACTATGTTATCAAAAATATCCTGATACTTGGCTGAAAATGACTTGGAAGTTCGTAGCGCCCTCCATCGGTAATTCTGGAATTCAGCATGGTGTTGGCCCACCCTTAGCCTTGACGATAGCTTCCAATCTCGTAGGCATACTTTCAGTCAGGTGCTGGAAGGTTTCTTGGGGAATGGCAGCCCATTCTTAACGGGATGCCGCCCATAGGAGAGGTATCGATGTCGGTCAGTGAGGCCTGGCACGAAGTCGGCGTTCCAAAATATCTGAAAGGTGTTCTATACGACTCAGGTCACGACTCTGTGCAGGCCAGTCCATTACAGGGATGCTGTTGTCTTGTAACCACTCCGCCACAGGCCGTGCATTATGAACAGGTGCTCGATCGTGCTGATAGATGCAATGACCATCCCCGAATTTCTCTTCAACAGTGGGAAGCAGGAAGGTGCTTAAAACATCAATGTACGGCTGTGCTGTGATAGTCCCACGTAAAACAACAAGGGGTGCAAGCCCCCTCCATTAGAAACGCGACTACACCATAACACAACCGTCTCCGAATTGAACTGTTGGCACTACACACGCTGGCAGATGACGTCCATCCAGCATTCGCCATACCCACGCCCTGCGGTCGGATCACCACATTGTGCACCGTGATCCGTCACTCCACACAACGTTTTCACTGTTCAATCGTCCAAAGTTTACGCTTCTTACACCAAGCTAGGAGTTCAAAATGGTTCAAATGGCTCTGAGCATTATGGGACTAAACTTCTGAGGTCATCAGTCCCCTAGAACTTAGACCTACTTAAACCTAACTAACCTAAGGACATCACACACATCCATGCCCGAGGCAGGATTCGAATCTGCCGCCGTAGCGGTCGCGCGGCTCCAGACTGTAGCGCCTAGAACCACTCGACCACTCCGGCCGGCAAGCTAGGCGTAGTTTGACATTTACCGAAGTGATGCGTGGCTTATGAGCAGCCTCCCGAGCGTGAAATTCAAGTTTCCTCACTCCCACCTAACTGTCATAGTACTTGCAGCGGATGCTGATGGAGTTTGGAATTCCTGTGTGATGGTCTGAATAGATGTCTGCCTATTACACCTTACGACCTTCTTCAACTGTCGGCGGTCTCTGTCAGTCAACAGACGAGGTCGCCCTGTACGCTTCTGTGCTGCATGTGTGCCTTCACGCTTCCACTCCACCATCACATCGGAAACAGGGGACCTAGGGATGTTTAAGAGTGTAGAAATCTCGTGTACAGACAATGACACAAGTGACACGCAATCACCCGACCACGTTTCGAAGTCCGTGAGTTCGACGGAGCGCCCCATTCTGCTCTCTCACGATGTCTAATGACTACTGAGGTCGCTGATATAGAGTACCTGGCAGTAAGTGGCAGCAAATTGGACCTAATACGAAAATCGTATGTTTTTAGCGGTGTCAGGATATTTTTGATCACATAGTGTACCTTTGTCCGTCCACCGCCCCCACCCCCATTACTTCTTTTTTCTCAGCGGTTACTGACAGTGTTAGGTATGTTATGTACGGCCCAAAAATACTCATCTTCTTCCAGTGGTGCCACGTAAGCTACAACGTCGTGTGAGCACTGTAAGAAGCACGGAAAGCGTTGATGTGTACCATTTGAAGTGTATACCTTTGAATGAGTTCTCAGGCACATACAAGCTCTCTCATAGTGACAAGTCGACTGTGTATTTCCGCAGTTAGTACGATTGTTCTATTTATCTCATCAGACGCTGTTCTCAATCTTTTATTTTCACAATTCCGGGTCAATGAAGGTGATTTTAACAATATTTGCAAAGACAAATCCTATAGGCTTGGTGCAGTCAGAGTATCTTTCAGTTTAAAACCCCACCGAAATTCTAACGGTTTGGCGGAAAAGCATCATTCTCTTAAATTCATGTTACTCATCACCAGCTACATTTCAGAGTAGCACATGCATACAGCGCCCTCGATGAGATGTTGGACACATTCCGATCTCTGACTTCCTCCTGCTGTATTTACCCTTTAAAGTTCCATCTAGAGTAGTAGCAGCATACCTTTATCACATAAGACATGTTTGTTCTTCCTGTCAGTGTTTTCCACATGTGACTCTCCTATGTAGAACTCATTCCTTATCACATCAGTCCATCTAAATTGTTACATTCCTCTGCAGCACCAAATGTCAAACACTTCTATTCCCTTCTTCTTCGTTTCCCCGATAGTCCAATTACCTGCGATACAGTGCACCAAACGTACATTCAAGATAATTTCTCTCTTAAATGAAGGCCGATGTTCCACACTAATAATCTTCTTTCCACCAGAAAAGCCCTCTTTGTATTTACTTACAGTGAAACTGTCGTCTTGATCATGAGTTTTTTATTTAACTTCTTTCTTACGCGTTTAGATATTTCACCATTGCCAAAAGAACAGAATACTGTTGATACAATGTGTCGCGTACGATTTAATTAACCATAAGTGCATTGAAACTTCCCGGCAGATTAAAACTGTGTGCCCGACCGAGACTCGAACTCGGGACCTTTGCTTTTCGTGGGCAAGTGCTCTACCAACTGAGCTACCGAAGCGCGACTCACGGACGGTACTCACAGCTTTACTTCTGACAGTACCTCGTCTCCTACCTTCCAAACTTGGGGATGTTTCATATCAGCGCACACTCCGCTGCAGAGTGAAAATCTCGTTCTGGAGACATTACCAAGGCTGTGGCTAAGCCATGTCTCCGCAATATCCTTTCTTTCAGGAGTGCTAGTTCTGCAAGTTCCGCAGGAGAGCTTCTGTAAAGTCTGGAAGGTAGGAGACGAGGTACTGGCAAAAGTAAAGCTGTGAGTACCGGGCGTGAGTCGTGCTTCGGTAGCTCAGTTGGTAGAGCACTTGCCCGCGAAAGGCAAAGGTCCCGTGTTCGAGTCTCGGTCGGACACACAGTTTCAATCTGCCAGGAAGTTTCATATCAGCGCACACTCCGCTGCAGAGTGAAAATCTCTTTCTGGATTCATAAGTGCATTTATAGGCGTTGGACAAAAATATGGAAACACTGCGAAAAATGCATGCTTAAACGTACATGCAGACTAGTCAAGCCTGCAAGTTTGTGCTATTGTATTTGACCATAAACGGCCCCTCTGCAATGTCCTCAAATCGTAGCAAGTCGCCCGCATCTCGTGGTCGTGCGGTAGCGTTCTCGCTTCCCACGCCCGGGTTCCCGGGTTCGATTCCCGGCGGGGTCAGGGATTTTCTCTGCCTCGTGATGGCTGGGTGTTGTGTGCTGTCCTTAGGTTAGTTAGGTTTAAGTAGTTCTAAGTTCTAGGGGACTGATGACCATAGATGTTAAGTCCCATAGTGCTCAGAGCCATTTTCGTAGCAAGTGTCAGTCGTGGCCGGGAAAGTGTTCTGTGAGTGCATTACGTCGAAGGTGAGTGAGTCTGAACGTGGGAAAATTGTTGGCGCTCGAATAGCGGAGGCTTCCATAACCAACGTGGCCAGACTGTTTGTGTTTTAAGAGGAGCCATATCAAAGAATTATACTGCATACAGGGAAAGCAGAGGAAATTTATCCACCAAGTCACAACATGGACAAAACTATGCTGAGTGATCGTGACAGACAGCCACCAAAGAGGATTGCACTGAAATACACTCCTGGAAATGGAAAAAAGAACACATTGACACCGGTGTGTCAGACCCACCATACTTGCTCCGGACACTGCGAGAGGGCTGTACAAGCAATGATCACACGCACGGCACAGCGGACACACTAGGAACCGCGGTGTTGGCCGCCGAATGGCGCTAGCTGCGCAGCATTTGTGCACAGCCGCCGTCAGTGTCAGCCAGTTTGCCGTGGCATACGGAGCTCCATCGCAGTCTTTAACACTGGTAGCATGCCGCGACAGCTTGGACGTGAACCGTATGTGCAGTTGACGGACTTTGAGCGAGGGCGTATAGTGGGCATGCGGGAGGCCGGGTGGACGTACCGCCGAATTGCTCAACACGTGGGGCGTGAGGTCTCCACAGTACATCGATGTTGTCGCCAGTGGTCGGCGGAAGGTGCACGTGCCCGTCGACCTGGGACCGGACCGCAGCGACGCACGGATGCACGCCAAGACCGTAGGATCCTACGCAGTGCCGTAGGGGACCGCACCGCCACTTCCCAGCAAATTAGGGACACTGTTGCTCCTGGGGTATCGGCGAGGACCATTCGCAACCGTCTCCATGAAGCTGGGCTACGGTCCCGCACACCGTTAGGCCGTCTTCCGCTCACGCCCCAACATCGTGCAGCCCGCCTCCAGTGGTGTCGCGACAGGCGTGAATGGAGAGACGAATGGAGACGTGTCGTCTTCAGCGATGAGAGTCGCTTCTGCCTTGGTGCCAATGATGGTCGTATGCGTGTTTGGCGCCGTGCAGGTGAGCGCCACAATCAGGACTGCATACGACCGAGGCTCACAGGGCCAACACCCAGCATCATGGTGTGGGGAGCAATCTCCTACACTGGCCGTACACCACTGGTGATCGTCGAGGGGACACTGAATAGTGCACGGTACATCCAAACCGTCATCGAACCCATCGTTCTACCATTCCTAGACCGGCAAGGGAACTTGCTGTTCCAACAGGACAATGCACGTCCGCATGTATCCCGTGCCACCCAACGTGCTCTAGAAGGTGTAAGTCAACTACCCTGGCCAGCAAGATCTCCGGATCTGTCTCCCATTGAGCATGTTTGGGACTGGATGAAGCGTCGTCTCACGCGGTCTGCACGTCCAGCACGAACGCTGGTCCAATTGAGGCGCCAGGTGGAAATGGCATGGCAAGCCGTTCCACAGGACTACATCCAGCATATCTACGATCGTCTCCATGGGAGAATAGCAGCCTGCATTGCTGCGAAAGGTGGATATACACTGTACTAGTGCCGACATTGTGCATGCTCTGTTGCCTGCGTCTATGTGCCTGTGGTTCTGTCAGTGTGATCATGTGATGTATCTGACCCCAGGAATGTGTCAATAAAGTTTCCCCTTCCTGGGCAATGAATTCGCGGTGTTCTTATTTCAATTTCCAGGAGTGTATAAGGGGACGAGAGCCGCAAGAGTCACTGCAGAACTCAATGTCATTCTTTCAGCACCGAAATAACCCGAAGAGAGCTCCATAAGCTGGGTTTTCCCGTCGCTAGCTGGAATCCCAAAACTACTCTTCAGCGATGCAAATATCCTCCACGGGCAAACGTGGCATGGACGTCTTACAACCCGGAGCGATGGAAAAATAATAATTTCTTGTTTCACACTGTTTCCTACTTCTAGATGAGTTTACATCCCACGAATGAAGTACGGCGTTGGGTCGTTGATGATTTGGGCAACCACGAGTGGTATTCCATGGGCCTCAAGGAATATGTGACCATTTTGGCTGATCAGGTCCATTCGACGGTACAATATTTGTTGGCCTACGGTGTTGCTGTGTTCCAAGATGAGAGGGCTCACATCGTCCAGGACTGGTTTTGTGAGCACCAGGAAGATAAGTCCTGTGTCCGCCCGCTACCAATCACCATGTCTCAACATTATTAAACCTATGTGGTTCATTTTGAAAAGAATGATGCATCATCGCTATCCACCTCCGTCATCATTACCTACACTTGCCATTTTATCTATTGTGAATGGCAACAACTTTTTCTTAGACCGTATTATGTACTGTAATGTATTATGTTTTAGGTGTTTCCACATTTTAGCCCAACGCCTGTATGTAGAAAGTTGTGGTATGTTCCTAGATTCATGACTGAAAGTCGATTCTGGAAATTTCGTAAGTAGGCTTTCCGTTTCTTTATGATCTCTATGACACTCCATATAGGTCAAACGAACATGTCACCATTCGCACTGCCCTCCTTTGTAGATTTATATGTACGTGTTAGTTCTATTTGGTATGGCCCCACACGCTTTGACAATATTCTATGACGAGAGAGCACGAGTGTTTGGCATGCAGTCATCTTTGCAGACTGGATACATTTCCGTAATGTATCAATGAACTGAAATCTACCATCGGTTTTCTCTACAAGAGAGCCTATGTGATAATTCCATTTCGTATCCATATCAACCGTTACACCCAGGTATTCGTACGAATTGACCAACTCCACTTCTGACTCGTTGATATTGTAATCGTAGGATGCTACGACTTCCATTATCTGAACTGCACAATTTTGCATTTCTGAACACTTGAAGTAAGTTGTCCATGTTTGCATTGCTTTGAAATGTTACTAACATCCAGCAGAGTATTTTTGCTGCACTTTTCAAACACTACTTCGTTGTCGATAACCGTATCTTCTGTGAAAACCCTCAGATTGTTATTAATATTTTGTACAATCTCATTAATAAAAAACGTGAACAGAAAGGTTTCCAACAAAGCTCCTTGGGACACACCCGAAGCTACTGCTCAAAAATTCCTCTTGATACTTTGTATGATTGTACCTTTGACTTTAAGTGCAGATTTTGTGATCAGCAGTCAGAAAATGCTGCATCTACCTGCTTGCCGCGATCAGTCACTTTCAGGATATCAAATTTCCTTATATATATCCTTTGACTGGAGGTCTTGGGGACCCTGGCCGGTCACTATTATAAGAAAATGAAACGCCTGCAGTCGTCCTCATGAACTTATTTACTGTGTAGCTACCAGTTTTGGCGCTTCAGTGCAATATCTTCACACCTTAATTAACGTTGAAGAGGTTATCACGATACAGTCAAAAGCTTCTTGAGCGGCTAAAATATCTGCTTTAGGCAGACTACCTGTAACTGTGATGTCAGCACTCCAGTTGATGGTTGGATCCTCAGCCGAGAAACCTAGCGCAACTGGCCACAGCGCTGTAATGGCCATGTCTCCACATCCCAGTCGGTAGCTTCCAGACCATCACTGACCCTCTTCCTTCATGCCCAGCAGCGGTTAGCACTGCAGAAGGTGACTATCCAGGCTTCAGACAAGTGGTCGCATAAATGTAGCTGAACAGTTTTGTTACGGAGGAGTAGTGTCTGCTTCTTTAGAAGTTCCTTTGCAATCGTGAACACCATGGCGGATCCCACTCGTAATGAATTGTATATACTGATCAACCATAACATTATGACCACCGATCTACTCTCGATATAAATCCGTCCAGCGGTAGCAGCATCCTCTAGCGAGGACTGATTGCTAGTCAGACACACGCACGGTGCATGCAGTACCAGTGAGCGTGCTGTCCATGTGTAGAATGAGGAAGGCGCTCTGTCTATTTCAACTTCACCGAGAGCATATTGTGATGGCCTGTAATCTCGGCACGAGCATTTCGGAAACTGCACAACCTGTCGCGCGTTCGAGGAGTGCTGTGGTGAGTGTCTACAATACTTGACAAAACTAAGGTGAAGCCACTTCCAGACGTCGTGGGATTGGGTGCCACCCCACATTACAGATGTCGCGCGTCATAGGCTGGGCAGGCTGGTAAAGCAGGACAGGCAACGAACTGTGGAGGAACTAACATCAGACTTTAATGCTCGGCGGAATGCAAGTGTGTCTGAACACAAAGTTCACCGAACACTCCTAATACGGGCCTCCACAGCCGACGATCCTTCCACGTGTCAACAGCTTCACGATATCGGCAGCTACGACTGGAAGGGGCTCTTTACCACTGGCACTGGACGTTCGCGCAGTGCCAGTGGTAAAGAGCATGTCTAACGAACTCCGATACCTTCTTCGCCTTCTTCCAGGGAGACATCTCCTTGGTACCTGTACTGTAAGACGGAGACAAGCTGTAGGTGGTTCCATTATGCTCTGGGGAACATTCACGTGGGCATTCATGGGTCCCGTTGAGCTCGCACAAGGCACCATGACGGCCAAAATTGCAGACCACGTGCATCCCTTCATGACGATCATGTTCCCCGATGGCAGTGACACTTTTCGACAAGATAATACGCCATGCCGCAAGGCCAGGAGTTTGATTCAGTGCTTCGAGGAACACAGTGACGTGTTCAATTGATACGCTAGCCCATCAATTCACCCGATCTGAACCCGATCGAACACACCTGGGATATAATTGAAAGTGGCCTTAAAGCTCATTGCCCTCCTCCCCGAAACTTACCGGAATTAGGTGACTTGTGTGTGCAGATGTTGTGCCAACTCCCTCAGCGTACTACCAAGGCTTCACTGTTTCCATGTCACGACGCGTCGTCACTGTTATCCGTGCCATAGGTGGACGTACCAGCTGTTAGGTTGGGGCCATAATGTTCTGCCTGATCGTTATTCCATGTCGCACTAGACCCCTGCCTTTTTTAGTTAGCCTCGATTTAGAAAGAACATTGCAGTTTCCCCAACAGGTGAAGCGAGTCAAAGTGGCTCCATTTCTGATTCAGTAGGAAAGAGCAACTCGATGTTGGGATACTACACATTAGTTCCACCTTGTCCTTGTCTCTCATGTACAGGCGATCTAGCCTTTACCACTAACACACCACTCAAAGTTAACTGCACGAATACCGAGAGATCCCGTTTTAGGTGTGAAAGAGTCGGGATCCACAGGAGAGTATACCTATTAATATCTTCGGCACATGATTCTCGTTAGTCCTTCCAACATACAGTCGCAGCAGCTTACAAACCCTCGACAGTTGTCAGGATGACTTCCAAGTTCTTATTAACATCAACCAACGTATGCTGTGCCCGAGAACACCGTTCTCAGTGCAGGTCCATCGTGGCTGGTGGTATGTCTTACAGAATGGCGAAGAAATAGATTTCAACAAAGCTCGCTAATTTTAATTTCTAGATAAGCTAACAGTATTGATGGTTCCCCTTAAGAACGGAAGCTACTAAAACGCAAAATGACATTTCTGTTAAGGGAATAGAAAAACTTGGGTTAAGATTAAATGATTTTCTGAGATTTTTACAGGTAATGATCATCAAAAAAACTCGCAAATGGTGTTCATTTATAGTAAATGCAAACAGTACATAGTCTACTGGAAGGGAAACGTTGACTGTTGATTTACAACGATGTTAAACAGAACATGCATTACATCAACTGTAAAGGAAACACCCGTCTACTACGAAATATTGTGCTCGATATTCGTAACTTCCAGAAAAAATAAATTTATTCACATACATCTATAACTGAATTTGATGTATCTACTTTTTATTTATTTTTACCCATAACACTACTTTTAAAATTGTATGAAGTATAAATGTTGATTGGAAATGATCAACCGATGCCATAACACGAAATACATTACTCGCTGCACTCAACGTACGAAAATATACATTATATAACGACTCACGGATGGGTTTTGGTTCATTTAATACAAAAGCACGTTTAAAGTTTACGTGAACTTCTTTTAATCTAGATCCAGAATTTGTATGACACGCATGATTTCACTCGGTCACGAAGGAAATACCAGAAGTGGGCTTATTTAGTCGTATTTAAATAAAAATAAACAAACTTGATAAAAGCACGGAGTTTGTACCTAGCTGGTTTCATGACACTTTCTACATTCGCATGCCAAAGATGAATACTGTAGCATTAGTATGTCTATAATAGATGGCCTAGAAACAACTTAAAATGTGGTGTATAATAAAGCATTTCTTCGTCCTGCCTGGTTAACACTACTGTAGTATCTTTCTGTTAGGCACTTCCTTGAAAATTGTCTTGTGTTTTAATGTAGAGATACCACTCATTCCTTGTTAATAGTTGCCACCCTGTACCTCAGAAGACGGTAGCCCTCTTATTGCTGGCTTTCAGTCTCTGTGAAAGTTTCCGAAGCGTTTGCAACGGCGACGGCATTTGTCACAATTGTCGCAGCCGATATTATCCCGCGTTGTAACTGCCGCACTTGGTAGTTATGTGCCCCCAGAAGAGCCACTTCAGACATTCCGGGAGTGACAATTTGCCGAAAGCTCTTGGCCCCAGTAGTAAATGCAAAATTACTCGCTTACCACCAGACACTTCTGGAAATTGCGGCAAGCTGCGAACACCACCTGTGGCAACTGTTACTTCACGAATAGTCCAAATAATGTTGTCTATAAAGATCAATGAGGCAAACTTATGGAAATTTGACGTGTTTAGTGCGTTTTGCAAGGATCGTAATTGTTACTCGTCACGCCCGATACTGCGGCCATTATCACAAACATACACAGATGAAGCAACCGAATTTTGAAGGCTACAGGTAGTATTACACGCAAATCTGCAAGAATCTGAAATGAATTATAATGAAACAGTCACTGATATAACAAACAAAAATTACAGCAGCATCTTAAAACTGTGTCATATGTTATCTATAGTCTGTATCCGAAGCACATTGTTTGTTCCATACTTATATCAAAGAAAATTATTGGTTTTTGTTAAGTAATGTATTTCATAAATTTCTTTAAATGTAAAAGTACTTTCCATGCGTACCATGTTCGGTGATATCCGTCCAAGTTTCTCCTACGTGTTTTCTGTTGTCTTCTAACCACCAGTCTTTATGTCGTCGTCTCTGCGTTTTCTTATTTCTGTGAATCCAGCAAGGAACTTCCTACGTTCATTTATCAGTTATTCACATGATGTAGGCTGTCTGCCAGCATTGCGCTTCAGGAAATAAATTTTCTTCTGCGTCTGATAAATCGCAGACATCTCCCAAGGATGTTATACGTCTGACGTATCGATGTCTGAAAGTAAAACTGTCTCTCACAGCCTCACAAAGGCAATGCGCCTACTCATCATCACCAGTTTCGTCCAATTTATGGTGTATCAGGGCTTGGCCAGAAATGAGGTAGACATCTAAATGATGGAACCATTTTAACCACTGTAAGCTGTCACTTCATTTCTTTAATGCACCACACATATAAATTACATTTACGACCAGTTTTGGACTTAGGCCATAGTCAAATGTGTGATATGGTTGATGTGTGTGTCGCATTTAAAAATTTTGAAAGTACTCTTTTGTCTCTGCAAAATGTCTTTTGGTTGAGGCATGTTTCCTGCGATTTGTAACAGTATGTGTATGTATCAGCGTGGAAAAGTACACCGTATGCTGCTAAACAAATCTGCTAAGGCTATTTAGCTTCCTGTTAGTACATGTTAGTACTGTTAGTACATGACGTGTTGTGAAAACTGTTCTTGCAAACAGATTTGTATGTGCGAGACCATATCTATAATATTCGAGATGTGTGTGAGTTTGTGTGTGTGTCCGATTAACACAAAACAACATTTTTAAATGTGACACACACCCGTTACCAACATCATACATTTGATAATGGCCTAATGTCGAAGTTGATCAATAATGCAATTTGTGTGTATGGTGCATTAAAGGAATAAAACCGATAGCCTGCGGAGGTTAAAATGTCTCAATCATTTAGATGATACATTGGGGATGTGGATCCCTACATGAAGAAATTATTGAAAGTGACGGAAGAGTGATCTCCTAACGGTCAATCATTTAGAAAAAAAAAAAAAAAAAAAAAAAAACCCTAGGAAATCACTGCCTCTCAAGTTTTTCAGTGAATAGCAACGCAGCAGGATTAAGTGAACTGCAAAATAATTATAGTATATACACTGATCAGCCAAAACATCAAAACAATATGACCACTGACTTGCTATCGATATAAACCCGTTCAGGCGATAGCAGCGTCACGTGGTAGGAATAACTGCTAGTCAGAAACATGCAGCGTGCATGCAGTATGAGATATTATTGGATTTCAGACATTTTGCATAAGAGAAAAGGACAGCCATCGAGCTGTAGTTTGTAATGATACTAAGCATGCCAACGCGAGGAGTAAAGAAATGAAATCTGTTTATAACGTGCGCCTATACCAAGACGCGCGGCCAGCGTTTAAAAGGTACTTTTAAACACTATGACTCGCTGGGCGCAGATATTTTAAAATCATTGCCGCAGCGCTTGATAGCAAGAAGCTGCGAAACAGAAGAAAGAACAATTTATCATTTGCTAGGAAAATTCTAGAGTCTTTATAGTTAGTTGTACTTCTGGTCGCCGGTATGTTAACATGTACTTCATTACCTTTGATGTTTGGTCGCCGACTTGTTAAGACGTGTTGTGTAGCACCGCTACAAGTTATATTTCATTTAGTGTGAAAAACCACATAACCACCAAGAAAAAAAACGCTTTTGTAAACCTTGTGACGATAAAAAGTACTTACGCGCACGCCAGGACATTTAATTTTTACAAAATATCACACATACAAAAGCAGCGATTGTTGGACTGCTCCATGTATGAGAAAAACATAAAAATGTAAGTTTTGTATTCATGGTAAATTTGTTAATGTTTATAGTTTAATGCCTTTGTACTTTGAGAATACATTTATGCTTCACTGTACAGAAAATCTATGCTTATTCTTTTCTTTAAATTAACCACAAATAATGTTTATGTTTAAATGAACTTTGTTACAGGTTCGCTCTTTATCGCGGTGTCTCGATTGTATTTGGGAGACCATTAATGTGTTCAGTTTCCGATCTGACAACTTTTTTTGCAAAATTTCACTGTTTTGCATTCATTTCCAATTTTTTTTTATTATTCGAATAGGTCCCTTAGGTAATTTCATCGAAGAGTCTGATTGCGTGAAAGCAATCCGGGTTAAGAGGTCATTTGAGAAACTATTTTCGAGCAATCAATCTGTACGTCTCCTGAACACAATCGAGAATCGACGCATCGGCGATCATTCATTAATTTTTCTCTCTTTCCAAGTCGTACCAAAGAAGGCCAAGGAGAACTGCCGTGAGTACGCAATCTAGTGTTAAAGGTTGCATTCTTTATCTTGTCGGCAAACATTGCCATAAATTATAATCTTCAATGATATATTTGGTTAAATGTGAAAAGCAAAAACCTTTTAACGGTAGATGTGGCGCCCGAACAGGGGCATGACTAAAAAACTAATTTGTTCTTTTTATTTTCGTGCTACCATCTGGAGAAAATTGGAACCCAAAACCAGTGATAAAGAAAAAGGACGCATATGCAGAAAATCGCAGTAAGAATCCACAACAGCAATAAATAGCAGCGCGCAAGACGACTAATGTGAGTACGATTTTTCATTACCTTTGAAGCTTTGCGTACCGACCATTCAGTCGGCTCGTGACATTCACTCTCTACGCCTTTTTTCCTTTTCCTCAAGCAATTTAATTTCCAAATTTCTGTTTCCTTTTTCCATTAGTTCCGCCTCTATCACATAGTTTCGCTTACAATAGTTAGAAATAGTTAGTAAGAATTTCCATTGTTGTGCATTGTAGTGAATCACAATGGCCGCTATCTGTGCCAGTTTCAGTTCTCTATAAGTGTTTTTCATTTATTTTATCACTCCAGTTGCCATATTGGCATTTTCGTGTGTCAGAGTTTCGATTGTTTATAACGCGCAATCAATATCTGAGAAATCAGGACGCGAAATCCTTGGCGCACCTGACAAGTGAAAATCATAATTAAAAAAAATTATCTTTTCTAGCTCGTGCAGTGTAACTACTTTAAATTTACGATGGCCGATGAGCAGTCAAGGCAACTTAGACCGCGCGCGGGTGTAAACAAACCTGAATCTCGTTGTGAGGGAACAGACGACGAAGCGACACGTGAGCTGTCGGCGCTACAGACCGCGTCGCAGTCACGTGAATGCTCGCTGTCAGATATACTAAAATTATTTGCTGATATGAAAACCAGTTTTGAAGCAAACATGGCACAGCTTACAAACAAGAGTGATAACATTGAAGCTCACATGGGTAATCTTGGCACCCGAATGGGAAAGTTAACAAACCAAAGTGACAATATTGAAACGCAAATCAGCCAGTTAGCAAATCAAAGTGACAGCAGGTGCAACAGTTTAGAATCGAGGATAGAGGACACTCAAGTGCGAATGAACAATATAAATTCTGTTATCACCGACATCCAAGTACAAACAAAAATTCGAATGACACAATGGATGAAAAAATTAAAGCCATTACCACTGCTTACGCAAGCGAGCTAAACGCAAGCGTACACGCAAAAATTGATAGTGTTCTTTCGATGGTGGAATCCGCCGAGACCAATATTGGTAGCAAGTTCACAGATATGCAGGCCCAAATAGATGTGTGTAAATCAGCTGCGAGTGACTCTTTGAAACATTTCATTGATGTTTCAAAGAGAGTAAGCCAATTGACAGAAGGTGTCAACCACGTCGGCGAGCGAGTTGAAGACCTTGCTCAGCAAATATCCGATGTCGATATTGACAAAAAGATCGCAGATGTCAACACCGGTATAAGCAATACACTTAATAGGGAATTTGAAGAGTGGATGCAATCCAAAGAACAGCACATTGTCAGCAAGGTACACGCTGAACTAAAGGGTACGGTTAAATCTGCTACAGCAGAAATCTTAACCGCTCCCGGTACTTCTGTTGACACTTTAACCAGTGAATTAGGTGAAATCAGACGAGCATTTAGCCACGATCTTCCGGAATGGAAACGTCAGCTAAGCAATGATACAGATCAACTGAAACAAAAAGTTACGGAATTGCAAGGTGACAATCAAAGTGGGTATTCGCTACCGCCAGAACACGATAATCGTCAATATCCCGAGTGTCAGGTACAATTCTCACCAACAGTAAATAATACGCGTGACGAAACTTCCACGTCACGTAGTTATGCCGCTCAACTAACACTCGTTGAACTACTGCGAGACGAGAGTGTGCTAAAACACAGAGTTTTTCAGCGTTTTATACCTGAAAAACGAAGTATACATCCCATAGTATTTCTAAAATCATTCACAGGTGCTTTTCCAGAATCATGGAACGACAGGCAGCGGATACAGTTCATCTTAGGCTATGTACACGGTGAAGGATCAAGTTGGGGTACAGAAATAATAGACAAATGTCACACCTATGCAGATTTTGAAAAGCATTTTTTGAATAAATTCTGGAGTCCAGGTATACAACAAAGACTCCGAAAGGAGGTTTACAACGCCGAACCGTTCAACACCAAAGGAGGAGGTTTGAGACGTTATTTTGAAAAATATCTACGTAAAATTCAGTATTGTGACACGCCCATTTCAACCAAAGATGTAATCATGATCTTAAAGTCAAAACTTCCTGTGCCAATAAGAGAAAAACTAGTTAATGTGAGTGAAGAAGACCTAGAAGCCTTTTGTTTCTGTTCTTGACAATTTGGATATGATATATGAGGATGTGCGTGCGAGCGCGCGGAATAATTATAATAATGGACCGCCCGCTCCGCAGCAGCACATAACAAATTGCGTCAATGGAATGTCGTACCAACATAACACGGGACAACCAAACGCTCAGCCCTACGGCAATCATAACAGTTTCAACCGCCGTAATGGAAAACAATATAACAAATATCCACACCAGAATAGATACAATCCGATTTATCAAAACACACAGCAACAATACGGTAATTCACCGATAAATCACAACGGTAATTACCAGTACCAGAACAACAAGACGAATAATGGAAATCTTCACAAGGGAAAGAAATGGAACAATTATAACAGACCACAACAGTACAGTCAGCCGAGTCACTTCACACCCTCTCACCAAATGAATTTTTCACAGCCGAAAAATGCGACATTTTCTCACCATCCCAACCAACAGTTCAGGAACAATAGTCAGGACAATTCGTCGCATGCTTTTCCTGACACCGCCGGTCACAATAGCCAAGGAAATCCGACCATTTTCTACACAGAGGCGACCCAAGCACCAAACGCGATGTCAAATAACACGCAATCAAGAGATGCACAAGTCGTATGGGATACGAACGCAAATTTTCGACCCGGTATGTCGCAAAATACTAGTCAAGTAAAAATAACTGACATTTCAGCTCCACCCCATTCGGAAAACCATTAGGAGCTTCTTTAGGCCTCCACGGGGGAGCTGCGGAACCAATGGCGGGCAACTTCATTAAAAGACATATCAACGTAATTAGATACGAAGACGACAGAGACTTACAGGACGAACTATTAGACGAAAAGAACACCTACGAAAACAACGACCTTTGGGAAAATCAAGTACAAGCGTCAACTCTGATTCACATTTATGATATACCAATCATTGCCATCATCGACACAGGTGCAAATATTAATGCTATGTCTATGTGTGTATATAAAAAGGTGTGGTCTGTAACAAAAATTCCTTCACTTCCTGTACAAGGATGCACTGTATCCGGAGCAGTAGGCTCCCTAGTACAGAAGGTTAGCTTGCAAGTACAAGCAACAATACAATTTAAATCCGACTGTATACAGTGCACACTTTTAGTAGTAAAGAACCTGTCAGTGCCATGCTTGTTAGGAATGGACTTTCTACGAAGAAATCGTGCCATCATTGATTTAGCTGAAGGTAAGTGCACGTTAAGACTAGATGATAGGACACTGGTCATACATCTAATGAGAACCAAAGTCAGGATAACCAACCTGGAACGTAAAGTGAAAATACGTAGACTTTCTGACAGGCAACATTACCACCGTGCGGTTGACGAGTTCAGTGACCCTGACTTATTACCAACTGCCGACGAGTTACGCATAAAAATTGTGGAAGCAGACGGACTCGACGACAGACAGAAGTATGAACTACATGACCTATTATCAACATTTGTGAACATTTTTTCCAGAAAACCAGGTATCATAGCAGACTATGAATTTAACATGAGAGTGAAACCCCATGATACTTTTTGCAAAACAACCTATTCAGTTCCGCAGTCCCGTAAAGAAGCCATCAAACAAGAAATACGTAAAATGTTTAAGTGGAAAATCGTAGAACCGTCCGACTCTCCCTACAGTTGCCCGTTGTTACCTGTTTTCAAACACGATGGAAGCGTCATACTTGTCTTGGACGCAAGGAATATTAATAAAACCATCATTCCAGTATGCACAAGACCAGAACCACTGGACGAACAACTAAAAAAATTCCATAGTGTGAGGTTCTTATCCTCAATAGACCTCCGAAGTAGCTATTGGCAGGTGAAACTATCATCATCATCGAGGAAGTACACAGCCTTAATCTTTGCCGGCAGATCCTATTATTTTCGTGTAGTTCCTTTCGGTCTCAACCTTATTCTGGCGTTTTTATTGCAGCACTTGATCATGTGCTAGGACCAGAGTTACTTGACCAAGTCACCGTCTATGTTTATGATTTACTGATAGTAACGACTTCCTGGGAAGAACATTTAACTCTCCTACAAACGATCTTTCAAAGATTCTCTGATTTTGGTGTTACTGCAAATTCACAAAAATCCAAATTTTGCCAAGAAAGAAGTCAAGTTTTTTGGACATATAATTTCTTCAGAAGGAATCTCACCTGATCCCAGCAAGATAACAGCAATAGAAAATTTCCCTGTGCCTTGCACTAAAAGGCAACTAAAAGGTTTCATTGGATTAGCTTCATTCTTCCGTCGCTTCATTCCGAATCAGTCAATGAACAATCCCGCATTGTTAAATTTGCTCAAGAAAAACGTCCTCTGGATGTGGACTTCTGAATGTCAAAAAGCCTTTGACAAGACCAAAGAAGCTTTTCTAAAGAGAAACATTTTAAGTCATCCAAACATGAGTTTAGATTTCTGCATTTCTTGCAATGCGTCTTTCCAAGGATTAGGTGCATGTTTATTTCAAATAGTCAAAACTGATGGGCAGGAGGATGTCAAAATAATCAGTTTTGCCAGTCGGGTCTTAACCGAATGTGAGAGATCATATTCGGTAACCGAATTAGAGGGATTAGCCGTTGTGTGGGCTTTTCGCCGCTTTAATTACTATATTTATGGTCACAAAATCAGAGTATACTCAGATCATCAAGCACTGAGCTTCTTACTCTCTTGCAAACTGTATCATCCTCGGCTTACTCGATGGTCTTTATTTCTACAAGAGTATGATTCTGAAATTATTTACGTAAAGGGCAAGAATAACATTATTGCTGATGCATTGTCACGTATGCCGGAAGAATTGCCGGAGCCTACTGAATTAATAGAACAGATATCTAATCACAAAATTCTTCTTATGAAAGATCCTCTATATCGGAGTTACTTTTTGCGTCTTTGCCGTCAAATGAATACTCTTCAAGACACAGATCGCAATTGGCTAGAAATTAAACAGCTTCTTCAAAACAATCCTGATCACTCTTTGTCAAAATTTTATAAAGTAGACAATGGAGTTTTCTTTCACCGAACTTCTCTGTTGACAGGAAGGTGGTGTGTCTGTATTCCTAAAGATTATGTTGAACATCTCATTTGGTACACTCACCTCTCCTGGGGTCACTATGGACCAGAAAAATGCAAACGCAAGATTTCAACATACTGCTATGTACATAATCTTCACAAGAAGGTGCACCAATTATTAAGAAATTGTTCCATTTGCCAAAAGGCGAAACCTTTCAACTTGTCAGATCCCTTACCTTTAAACCCGATACGTACAGAAAGACCAAACCAAATCATCAGTTTGGATTGTGCAGGTCCACTTCCTCAGGGAAGAGGAGGCGTGAAGTATCTGGTCGTATTGTTAGATCTTTTTACCAAACACGTGAGACTCTATGCAATGAAGTCATCTAATATACTTACACTAATTAGACGTATTGAGAAAGACTACCTTCCTCGCTTTGGCAAGCCTAAAGCCATGTTATTTGATAACGCATCAACTTTCGTGGGGAAACGACGGAGAATTTTCTGCAACCAACAACATCAGACAAATTTTGATATCCCGGTACCGACCGCAAAGTAATCCCACAGTAAGAGTATTCAAAGAGTTCAATCGTTTCATACGAACGTATATTCCAAACCAGTAGACACGGTGGACTGATTTCGTCACACCCTTTGAAGAGATTGTTAATAATTTACCTCACACATCAACTGGTTTCACACCATCAGAAGTAGTCTCAAAACGACTAGAAAGAAATGAATGGGTAGACCCCGTCCCAAAATTACAACACCCTGAAGTAACATTAGACGACAAGTTAAGACAAGCTCTCGTATCTTTAACCACTCATGACAACCTAAGAAAAAAGGCGCATGACAAACACATTAGCAAAGTCTTATCGTATCCTATAAATGAACGAGTGCTATTAAAGACCCACTTCATCATAAGAATCGCAAGTGGCAGCACTTGTATGAAGGACCATATATTATATTAAGAAAGCCGCACATTGGTTGCTATCTATTAGCTGACCCTGTATCTGGACGAATAAAAGGATTGTTTCATCATGCAGACTTGAAGAATTACCGAGTCAACCATTGAAAATATCTGTTAAGTTAAGCTGCTAAAATAAAATATACACACACTATAAGTTGTCATACTATGTGTGAAGTACCAACGTGTGTAAGAGTAATGCACAGGACTAACACCCTGTCGACCTGCCACAACAAGATAAGTAATTTATATGAGCACCTGAAGTAAAACACATCTATTGTAGGAGATAAAGATTTGCCTTAGATGTAAGTTAGTTTTAAGTTAATTGAGCCATGAACGGCCACAGCCCAAAGAGCTGACAAATAAATATTATAGTAGGGACGTGCTAAGTGCCACCTCCTACCACTGGTTTTAACTATAGCAAAGCTCTCTCCTCTTGAATGAAATAAATTATGATGATCATTCAGACCAGAATGATTGCTCGTAGGTTAAAAAAAATTGATTAAGGTCGCTTGCTCTAATGAGGTAAATGTTATGTTATGCATAAGGAGTGTGTGACAACAAATTTTATGAGACCACCTATGAAACGCAGCAGGCAAATAGCAGCAGCTTAGCATATAAGAATCAAGTAAGTCAATAACGATCCAGGTAGCAGGAAAGAAGTGCGCAACTCAATTATTTTATTATAATACGGAGAAAACCGTATACGCTCATAACAATTTCACGGCACAGTGCATCTGAAATACTTACAAAGATCATTTATAAATAAGCTAATTTAGTACTAGAAATATCTATTTCAGGTCCTCGAGATACGACGATTTTTTTTTTTTTTAGAAAACCAATGTTACGATACATGGAACAGAAGATAGTTAACAGACACAGTTCACTGCTAATGCATGGTTTAAGTAATTTTAGATATGCATAGAAAATTGTTTAGAGAGCTGGATCAGACGACACTGAAACTACGGTATCGATTTAATTATACTATTTGTCATGAAAAACTAAGGTGATAATAATTTATGATAAGCTCATCATATCATACGTCATTAACACTGTGTCTTCAAATCTCTTCACTCCATAAAAGTCTTTTGTGTTTTCCTCTAACCAGTATCCTTACCATCCTACCTTATCCAGTAGAGAAGTGAATTTTACGAGCTGGTTGCATGATTGATACATACAGGCTATACGAATGGATAATCGTGACACATTGGTTGTCGACGGGCTATGCTTATTCTCCGCAAATTGCGAGTTCAATTAAGATTTGTTATGTGCAACTGCACGACAGGGAACACCAAGCTTCCCAATTTCCCTAATGGTAGTTTGAACACGAACTGTTAATCACGTAAACGAAGCCACATTGACTATGTCTTCAAACTAACGACGTAATAGAGAGAAAATAAAAGAGCTGAACTTGAGAAAAGAGTAACTATTGTCAAAAGAAAAGAATAACAAGATTTAGAACGAAGTGTAAACCTAAAGTGCCTTGGAAGCACAAACTACGAACAAGAGACACGCTTTTCGCCCGGCCTTGTAGTCACAGAGACTAAATATTTCTTTGTAAATAATTTTTAGACATGATATGTATACTAAATGTTAACTGTACTTTGTAGTAATAACGCAGTCAGTAATAAATGGACACGTATACGCTGCTGCGTGTGAACCGACTATAGACAAGTAATTAATGGACACGTATAAAAGTGGTGCGTGTGAACCTTAACATGACGACCAAATAAATGTGAACACGAATTAATAATAACGTGTGAACTGAAAAGGTGATAACTCCAAGGACACGTGTGAAATACCGCGTGTGAAGTAATGTTATAAGTACTTGTACCACGAAACAACGATGTAGAAAGCCGAAGAGTGAAAGTGAATAAGTGTTGTACTTACCACAAACGGCAGTGTACGCCTTTCCACGGACACATTCTTCGAAACAGCTGCGGGAGTCCCCGCATCTGGCTGCTTCCGTAACCCAGAGTCGATGAAAAACTGTGTAAAAACTCACACCACGGCTAGTAGACACCAAACGCTCTGCTTCTCGCCGAATGCTGCTGCTAGCGTTGTGGAACTGTCAAGTTATTATCACGTGATTGTGACCAACGGACGTAACTCTGTGTATGCTGAGCGCTCAACAATCAATTTTTCTTTGCACAACGAGCGCGGATGCCAAATGTGTTTGAAATACATTCAAAATAAAATATGATAAAGCAATGAATTAAGCACTCATGTACCTTGTGAAATTATAAAGACACTAATCGGAAGGGCCTTAAGCTCGATTTTGACAATTGCTACCGAATTTACTGAGCAGGCCGAGTAATGACGAAAACGTGTCGAACCAAATAAAACCAGAAAAATAGATAAATATGAGAACTACGCATTCGTAAGATAATGAGACCTTATGTACATAAACAATTGCTATCCTTACCTAATCCTATTTTCTTTTAGACTAAGTTATTAGTAAGTAAGCACATTCAAACAGATTTTTTTCTGTATTTTTCATGTACGAAAACATTAATGGAAGCACGGACATGTGTCAAGTGAAACAGAGACCACCACCATACGGCTCAACATGTTGCAGAACCAATCTTCCAGTTCCTGACCCACGACGTATTTCCAACGCAACATCACACCCAGACAACTACTCCAACTTCCACAGTGAAAGTGATGCCTTACTTTTCCTCCACTGTGAAAGTGTAATCAATTTTCCCACTCATGTGCAGTGCTATCACTTATACCCGAAGTTCTACCACTCCCAGTGCAACTCATACCTACCCAAGTGTAGTGAAACATTTCTTTTGCAGGTCATGAAAGCCACAAATAAGTAAAGTGCTACGTCTTTACTGCAAGAAATCTTCGACGAAACAACGACAAAAATATTCCTGTAATATGTCAATTTTTTGTAACATATTTTTTCCACGAGTGCACACAGCACGCAGATTTCCTACGAAGTCAAGTAATTTATTTCTTTGCTATGTTTTCATATTTATTATGCAATGTATAATGTATCTAAGTATGGTTATCTTTATCTTAATTTCATTATCTTTTGCCGAAAAATGAACATTTGTTATCCTTGTACAATACATTAAAAAGAGCACAGTTCAATTGTCTTGTAATTACCCTATGGACAAATTACTATCAATTTCAGTCGTACGAATATACTTACCTGATACTCTGTATGTTAACCACTTTGCCTGATGTAGTGCGTAAAACCTATTGTAAACAATTTTTGCAAGTACTACTAACTTGTTTCAGACATTTTGCATATGAGAAAGGGACAGCCATCGATCTGTAGTTTGTAATGATACTAAGCATGACAACGCGAGAGTAAAGAAACGAAATCTGTTTATAACGTGCGCCTATACCAAGACGCGCGGCCAGCGCTTAAAAGGTACTTTTAAACACTATGACCCGCTGGGCGCAGATATTTAAAATTATTGCCGCAGCGCTTGATAGCAAGAAGCTGCGAAACAGAAGAAAGAACAATTTATCATTTGTTAGGAAAATTCTAGAGTCTTTATAGTTAGTTGTACTTCTGGTCGCCGATGTGTTAACATGTACTTCATTACCTTTCATGTTTGGTCGCCGACTTGTTAAGACGTGTTGTGTAGCACCGCTACAAGTTATATTTCATTTAGTGTGAAAAACCATATAATCACCAAGAAAAAAAAAACGCTTTTGTAAACCTTGTGACGATAAAAAATACTTCCGCGCACGCCAGGACATTTAATTTTTACAAAATATCACACATACAAAAGTAGCGATTGTTGGACTGCTCCATGTATGAGAAAAACATAAAAATGTAAGTTTTCTATTCATTGTAAATTTGTTAATGTTTATAGTTTAACGCCTTTCTTCTTTGAGAATATATTTATGCTTCACTGGACAGAAAATCTATGCTTATTCTTTTCTTTAAATTAACCACAAATAATGTTTATCGCGGTGTCTCGATTATATTTGGGAGACCATTAATGTGTTCAATTTTCGATCTTACAATTTGTTTACAAAATTTCACTGTTTTGCTTTCATTTCCATTTTTTTTATTCATATAGGTCCCTTAGGTAATTTCATTGCCAAGAGTCTGATTGCGTGAAAGCAATCCGGGTTAAGAGGTCATTTGAGAAACTATTTTCGCGCGATCAATCTGTACGTCTCCTGAACACAATCGAGAACCGACGGATCGGCGATCATTCATGAATTTTTCTCTCTTTCCAAGTCGTACCAAAAAACGGCCGAGGAGAACTGCCGTGAGTACGCAATCTAGTGTTAAGGGTTGCATTCTTTATCTTGTCGGCAAACATTGCCATAAATTATCATCATCAATGTTGTATTTGGTTAAATGTGAAAAGCAAAACCTTTTAACGCTGGAAGTATCACTGAGCGTCCTGTCCGTGTGTAGAATGTGGAAGGCGTGCGACCTATCTGAGTTTGACCGTATGCAGTTTGTGATGGCTAGAGGCTCGGCACGAGTATTTCGGAAACTGCATGACTTGTCGGGTGTTTGAGAAGTAGTGTGGCGGATGTGTTCAACAAATGACAAAACCACGCGAAACAACGTCCAGGTCTCGTGGGGTTGGCCGGTCACCCTTCCCATTACAGATGTCGGACTGGTAAAACTGGACAGGCGGCGAACTGTGTCGGATATACCATGGGACATTAATGCTGGGCAGAGTACAGCTGTGTCTGAACGCACAGTGCACCGAAGATTCCTAACTATTGGCTACCACAACCAGCGACCGTGCATGTGCCAATATTAACACCACGACATGGCCACGTGACCATTGGTACTGTGCATTGGGGCAGCGGCAGATCGTAGCATGGCCGGACGAACCCCGATATCATCTTCGTCGTCTTCCAGGAAAACAGATCCTTGACACCTGTACTAAGAGACGGAGACAAGCTGGTGGCGGCTCCATTATGCTCTGGGGAATGTTAATTTGGGCATACATGGGTCCAGCGAAGCTCGTGCAAGGCACCATGACGACCAATGAGTATCGAACACTGGTTGTAGACACACACATTCCATGACGATCAAGTTTCCTGACAGCAGTGGCATTTTTCAGCAAGATAATGTGCCATTTTACAAGGCCAGGGGTATGATGGAATGGTTCCAGGATCACAGTGGCCAGTTGGTACGCTAGCCGTCGAACTCGCCGGATCTGAACCCGATCGAACACATTTGGGATTTGATCGAACGTGGCGTCAGAGCTCAACGCCCACCTGCCAAGAATTTACGGGAATTAGGTGACTTGTACGTACTGATGTCATGCCAACTCCCTCCAGCGACATACCAAGGTTTTATTGGTTCCATGTCACGACCCGTCGCCCTTGTTATCAATGCAAAATAAGGACATACTGTCTTTTAGGCAGGTGGTCATAATGTTCTGGCTGATCAATGAAATTTTATATGTGAAGTTTTCGGCCTTAATTACAGTACCTTCTTGGAAATCTGTTTGCCATCTGACATTTTTTGCCTTTCCTTCTTATGCCTTTACGAAAATATTAAGAAAAACAATGTATTTAGTATTATTTAGTTTTATTTCCGCTGACATACAAACTGAAAAAAGAAAGAAAGTTTCCTCTTACAAGTAGAGGCCCCATGAATGGGAACGACTTTCTGAAACTATTTACATGGTTATGCAAATTACGATCTCAGGTGTCACACACTGTAGCCATTTTCACTTGCGAGCCCTCGTTCGTCAATAATTGAAAAAAATTTCGGGATTTTTCGTGTTGCGTAATAGCACTGAAAAAAGGCCTGTATCATTGACTGGTTGTGTAATATAGTGGATAGAGTTACGACTTCAAGTGCAGCAGTTTGTGAGTTCGAATCCCGTCAAATATTTTAACTTTCTTTTTTAAACCCTTATCAAATTACTCTGATCATCATTTTTATTCAATTAATTTATTTAAATGTAACTAATTGTTTCTATTCCTTTGTTACATCATTTTAATCATTATATCAACTTCTTCATTTGTTCTCATTTTTCTTCTCATCATTGTTTTTCCACTTCAAATCCTTGCCCATGTGCTTTAATTAATTTCATATGTTAATTTCGGCATAATTTCCTCATCCTAATTTTTCTTCCAGGTTACTGCATGTATTATACCCACTGCTGTTTTTTTCTTGAATGTCGTGTTCCTTATATACCCTCATTTTATTAAAATTTTCACCTGCGTTATTTTATCCATAGCGCAACAGGAATCTAGGCTATGTCTTAGATGTTTCTATGATGATCATGCAAAGAAACAAATTGTACATCAGTAACGAAAAATATATTTTTCACACAACTGCACAGTCACCATAAGTCGAATATTTTGTCTTTTGTTTCAACCGATAGATTGGAATTTTCAAACGACTGAATATTGTAATAGATAAATATAATTGCAATCACATTCACAATAATTCTGGGTGGAAGAAGAATGATATAAAGAAAAACGAAACAAATTAAAAATTTCATGCTGTGATAAAAAGATGTGAGAAAGGAATAGAAAAGAAAATATTAGATAAACCAATTAATTGAACGACAGTCATTTCGATAAGCATTTTAAAAACCAAAATTAATCCCTCTGACAAGATTCTAACATGCAACACCATACATTGCACCACGCAACCAGTCCATGTAATACAACATTTTTAATGCTATTGAGTGTCACACAGTTCCAAAATTGTTTCGTCATTACTCACAAAGCAGGGCCCACCAGGGTGACTGGCTGCAGTGTGTGTTACCTGGAATCTTGACCCTGGTTTCGAAAAGTCGATCCCGCTGCTGGGGACCTCTACTTGTTAGAGCCGCACCCCTGACCCTCAGATGACCGTTCTGTACTCATTCTTCTGTGCGAACCGTCGCGTGGAAACTACGCTAACGTTAATGCCTGCTGCCTTTCCTGACCAGCGCCGAAAGTCCTTTGACCATCTGGAGGTATCACTTCTGTCACTTTCATTTCTGGCTAAGCCGTTGAAACACGTATGTAACGCAGCAGCGATGGCGAGGCATTGTAGCATCTGTGACCAGAGAGTATGCGCTTGACCGCGCGAGTGTTGCGAGCGGTTCTCAGTCAGTAGTAGTCTTTGCGAGTTAGTTGTCGCTATGCAGAGTAGCAGTCAGTCAGTCGTTGCGAGTCTGTAGCTCTGTCTAGTTGAGAGCAGTACTCAGTCTGTAGTCGTCATGCAGAGCGGTCGGTCAGTAGTAGCAGCCCAGTGCGGTTGTGTGATGTAGGCGGTCGGCAACAATGGTCAAGATGAGGACTAAGGTATACTGTTAATTAATATAATCATTAGATAATGAAAAATTTTATTTATTGTAATTATTCTCCAACAAGTCTCTCAATAATAATTTTTTTATTTCAAAAGCATTTTCTCAAAAGTTTAATTTTTTTTGAACTAAAGATCTCGTTGCACTTCCCATTTCATTCCACTTCTTTTTGAAGAAAAATTTCACTAGAATTACAAAAAAAAGGAGAATATTATTATTTGCAATGTAGTTCCTCCAAGTGGTGCGCAACAACAAGAGCAGATATGTGACATCCATTTATTCTGAGGTAAGACTTTAATTCTGATTGTTTTTACACAGGGCCAAAGACCGATATTTCGGTTTAATTGAATTTTTTTGTCACTGAATGGACTTTAATTTTTTGAAGGATTTATATTTGAGTCAGATTGCGAATTTCACATTTTTTGTTGCCATTGTCAGTACATTTCATTGTGGGCAGGTTACGCATAGAGCCATGTCCATCAGCATTTCTAATTAGCATCGTCCTTTCTTTAAAAATTTTGTGGGGAGGTTACACTTGGCCCCCATTTCTATTAAGTATTGCTATATTTTCTTTTATAAAAAATTGCGGTGCGGAGGTTACACTTGGCGACACCCAGTCCAGGATCGTATTTCGTTGAGAGTCTTTTGAGCGACAGTCAGATATCTGCTCTTATTTGCTTAGATAATTAGGATTTGGCGCAACGCTTTTAATAATATTGTGACTTTCTTTCTACAGGTCAACGGCAATTTGCTGCTTTGTTGTATTTGTGTGTTGCTTTTGCATTGTGCTTATTTGTTTTGTGAAAAATTTTGACTATTGTAAAAATGCCGCGAAAGACTGTGAATAGTGTATCGCGAAGTATTGTGAATGAAATTACCGACTTAAACAACGTGACCGATAGTAATTGTGATACACAACGTAATGATGACAATCCTGCGTTCACTAACAATCAGTGCATTCCAACCACTAATGATGACTTTCACCTTAATGATGAACAAACGAACTCAATTGTCTCGTCTGTTAACTTGACGACAATTGATGACGCAGAATGCTCTATGGTAATGAGCGCTGCAGAGCTTAACACACCCGATTTAGAAAATCCAAGTAATGTACAGACAAATTTGTCTAATGAAAATGAACAGGATACTGAAAGTACGACGGATTTATCTAATTCCGAAATAATGTCTGACAGTGTACATCCGACTGCTCAGAATAACCAAATGGTTACAGTAAGCGTGAAAGTTCCAGATCCACCACTAAACAGCACAGAGAGTATAAACGCTAACTTTGGCTTTGAACAAATCATGGTAAGATTGCTACAACAACAGAGTGAAGATATCAAACAACAATTTAGTGAACAGGACAAAAAATTTAATAAAAATGATGAAAATTTCAAACAACTTAGGGAAGATAACAGACAGCTTAGTGAACAAATTAGAGACGTTGCCGCGCAGTGCCATGACACTAAGGAACAGTTGCGCGTGGAAATTGAGGCTTGTTCACAAAAAAATAGCGAAGAAATTAAGTCTGTTGCGCAAGAATTGAGAGAAATGCAAATAGCCGCAACAGAAACACTCAGAGACGAAATTAGCGGAGTCGCTAAACAATGCTCTGAAAAAGCTGCACAATTACGGGACGAGTTTAAAGCAATGACGGTAGAACTTTCGCGCACTATGGACGCAAAGATAGACGCGAAATTCGAACAGCAGAACATTCAGATTAACGAGCGCTTTAGTCAGCACATACAGAACAGTGATACGCGTTTCCGCAGATTTATTCAAGATCAAAACAAAGTAAAACGACAAGTCATGGAAACAATCACTGCACAGAGACAAGAGGACAAACGTAAAATATTCGCAAAAGCGAAGACGTATGTAGACAATAATATTACTACAGTGTCCGACAAAATTAATACCATAGAACAATTGAACGCGGAATTACGGGATGAAATTTCTGATCTTAAAGCAAAAACGGATACACACACAGTAAATATTCAAACAGTGACAGATAGATTCGA
Organism: Schistocerca americana; assembly: GCF_021461395.2. NCBI lineage: Eukaryota > Metazoa > Arthropoda > Insecta > Orthoptera > Acrididae > Schistocerca > Schistocerca americana. Next base: position 106,497,890 of record NC_060124.1, read on the forward strand.
ACAACTAGATCTAACACAGGATTGCGATGTTATCAAAGCTGATGTTAAAAAACTGAGCGAAACTACGCGCAAGTTGCAAAAACAGATTAATGCGTCTGATTCTAAAACCGATGATCAGGTTAAAATACTGACTGAAAAATGTGATGAATTGGCCAGTCGTATTGATGCTATCGAAAATACTAATGACAATAAATCAGACGATACTGCACCGGTTTCATTTATCCAAACGCCTGAATTTCAAAATTTACAGCAGACAGTTAATGAGATCGATTCATCTAACAACACGTTACGTAGGAAGTTATCAAATTTACAACAAGAAGTAACAGAAATGAAAAACACTTCTGTTAATAATACACAACAGACGCCACTTTATGAACATGTGTCAGAGTCACGCAGCATGTATAATGTGAGCAATTTACAGCAACTACGCGACTTAAAATCCGAAAAGCCACGCGACTTAAAATCTGAAAAGCTACGCAACTTGAAATCCGAAATGACACAGACGAACAGATTCACACACAAACCTGAACGTGTTATCAAACTGAGTGACGAGAACGTAGATTTCGAGCAATTTGCATTTGTAAGCAAATGTAAAGAATTTAATAATGACAGAACACAGATACACGATTTGCACTGTATACGACAATTTATCTTTGTACATTCACCGCTATTATCGGTAATGGAGAAACTAGCTTTGAACCAGATGCGACAATTTATTTTTGTATTTACAACAGCATTGCCTGTAATGAAGAAATTTGAATTAGCACGAATACAACAATTTGCCTTTGAAATTTTACCGCTATTGCCTGTAACACAAAAGCTAAAATTTATTTGCAGTGCGTAAATGACCTCAGGGGATTCATTACGCTTTAATGAATATGTGCCGTAGCGAGCATAGGGCCCCGAGCTGTAGTAGTGCTGTTTCATCTTTAGTTTTCTGCACTGCTGCCTTCTCTTCTACTATCCTTTATATCTATCCAAACTGCTCTTTAACTATTGCTCTACCTAGTATTAAGAAACGTATGTAATGAAAACCGGATACGACAAATCTTTTACCGAATGTGACAATTTTCAGTAGGCACTCCAGTACCGCCGTAATTTTAATTACAGATAAAATCGTAATCATCAGTATGTATAAAATTTTGAGCAGTCGGAACCATATTTTTGTAACAATAGATGTTTTTCACCACAATAGCATGAAAGTCAGCCGCTTAGCATACCTAACCAACAATGCAGTCTACAAGGTCAACCAAACTTTAATGTTTCGCCGCGTGCATGTATAGTCTCAGCTCCAACAAATAGTAACGCATGGCAGCAAAGAAATAACTACGTACAGACAACACTCTATTTCAATTCCTATCGCAATACACCGTATAGGAATGATTATTAGGACAGACGTAAAAAGAATGATGAGCACAATTTTCAGCGTACATTTAATAACAGTCGATCTTTTCAGCAGCAAGAACATTAGCAACAACACATTATCATGAATGATCCAGACAATAGGTGTCATCCATAGCGTAACACGTCAGTATGAAATAACAGAACAGTTCATACAGTGGATATGCCACAACATTCTCCCGTAAATAATAACACGTACGATAGAATTTAACCAGATACAGCACAGATTGCATACTACAGTAACGCAAACATTACTTTTGACAAGCAGAATTTTGCTCACGAGAATGTTATTTGAAAAATGCTTTGTTGAATGCACCACTTTTATCGCACCCAGATCTTACTAGAAATTTTTCCATTGCCACCGACAGTTCTAACACCGCTTTACGCGTACACGTTTTCCAGGAAATAGAAGAAGATGGCTCTATAGTAATTAAAAACATCGCATTTGCAAGTCGCATTTTGTCACCTGCTGAACGAAATTATTCCGTCACAGAACTTGAAACATTATGTGTTGTATGGGCTTTCACGAGATTTAGGCACTATCTTTACGGCAGACATACCACCGTCTACACAGACCATAGAGCGATACAATTTTTACTTTCAGCTAAATTCACTCACGACAGGTTAAGCAGATGGAAACTATATTTACAGGAATTTAATTTTACAATAGTTCACATTCCCGGTACGCAAAATGTTATAGCAGACGCACTATCGCGTTCTCTCAGTAACAATCAGCAAGACGTAGCAACCAACTTCTGCAAAGCAAATTTCAGTGTCATGTACATTCAGCAGGTTGCATTTGAAAATTTTATTTCATCGTCATTACAGGACATAGCACAAGAACAAAATAAGGACAATGTGTGGAAAGAAATTAAACACCTTTGGCAAGATAGGAAAAATGTTACGATTAGGAACCACTACACTGTACGCAATGACATTCTGTTTCGCCGCTCTCATCCTGACAGCAACATTTGGTTATTATGCATTCCTGACGAACTGGTTAACAAACTAATTTGGTACACTCATTTAAGTTACGCACATTACGGAGCACGAAAATGTTTTCTTATACTGAGACAGAACTGTTATTTTACCAACATGGAAAAACGTATACGACGAGTTTTAGCGTCTTGTAAAATTTGCCAGAAAGCTAAATCAGACACCACTTCACATATTCCTCCTTTATATCCCATTATACCTGTGAAATTAAGACACATGGCCGCAGTAGATATTTTTGGTCCGATTCCGAGAACTAACAGGGGTTTTTGCTACATTTTTTGCCGCTGTTGAGCTCACTTCAAAATTTGTTACTTTCACTCCGTTACGCAAAGCTACTGCTAAAACTGTTTCGAAAGCATTTGTAAAACATTTTCTATCTCATGTAGGGCATGTAATGAAAGTAATTTCTGACAATGGATCTCAATTTCGTAGTAGTGTATGGACACGCATGTTACGAGCTAGAAACATTTCTCCGATCTATATATCCAAGTACCACGCTTCTTCGAACCCTTGTGAAAGATTAATGAAGGAAATTGGTAAGCTGTGCAGAATATACTGCCACAAAAGACATATTGATTGGGATACACACATACTCTCATTCCAAGATGTAATTAATTCCATTCCAAATGAATCCACTATGCTATCTCCGACTGTTATACTGAAAAACGTTGAACCACCGAACAAAATTAAAGAATTAATAGAATTCCCCAAAAATCGTCGCCTACGACACCACGAAATAATTGACATTGCGCTGAACAACATCAAACGTGCCGCAGAGCGCCGGAGAAGACAGCAAAAACAGGTTTGTACACGCCGCGACTTTCACGTTGGACAGAAGATATTAGTACGTACACACTATTTATCCAGCAAATTAAAAGGTAAGTGCAGTAAATTTGAACTTCTATACGCAGGTCCGTATCGGATTCGCAGCATCCCTCACCCCAATGTTGTACACGTCGAAACTTTGAGAACCAGAAAATCGAAAGGCAATCACCATATCTCAAACATTAAACCGTTTATTGAGTGAAACCACTGTATGATTCAACACACTATGATGCCATTTACTAATGCAATTAATTCACCTGACTAATTATTGATGATTATCGTATTTTTTTCTTGGCAAGTGCCCGGCAAGGTAAGGTTAACAGGTCGCTTTTCTTGTCGTTACACATCAGACCGTGCATATTTTTCCAGATGAATTTACACATTTACGACTATTTCTGCAATTATATTTATGTGACTACTTATTGATGATTATCGTATTTTTTTTCTTGGCAAGTGCCCGGCAAGGTAAGGTTAGCAGGTCGCTCTTCTTGTCGTTACACATCAGACCGTGCATATTTTTCCAGATGAATTTACACATTTACGACTATTTCTGCAATTATATTTATGTGACTACTTATTGATGATTATCGTATTTTTTTTTCTTGGCAAGTGCCCGGCAAGGTAAGGTTAGCAGGTCGCTTTTCTTGTCGTCACACATCAGACCGTGCATATTTTTCCAGATGAATTTACACATTTACGACTATTTCTGCAATTATATTTATGTGACTACTTATTGATGATTATCGTATTTTTTTCTTGGCAAGTGCCCGGCAAGGTAAGGTTAGCAGGTCGCTTTTCTTGTCGTTACACATCAGACCGTGCACATTTTCCATTTTTTTTGTGTATATGACTGTGCTCCAGTTTTGTTTGTATGGACTGTGAAATAGTTAAGATATAACACACACCAGTCGACTTTGACATTTTTTTTGCCTTATGACATCTCAACATCGTGACTGTTTCACAATTTTTTTTGCTACTGCATTGTATTATTCTGTGTACATTTTTGCATCTGAACACTGTCAACGTCTTTAACATATTACGTTTTCTGTCATGTTATGCTGTAGGGTTACTTATGTTACCATAAACCAGTCATTATCTAGGGGGTATATGATTTAAATGCAAGACATTAATCTCTGTTCATCAATTTCAGAAAGAAATGATGCGTGTAAGAAATAAATTCAGCAGAAATGGGAATTTCACATACGGAATAAACGAAAGAAGATGCAATAACTTTATGAGGAAAAGTAAATGGATCAGGATTAACAAGCATTAACAAGAATATACTATACTCATCACAGAATAGCAGTCTTAACTAATTTTTCTTTCAGAATACAAGGTGATTGATGCAGGCTGTCAGAGAGAACTACACATCTTAGTTTTAGTGATGAAATATGCTAGTGATAAGGAATAGTTGTGTAATGAGTAATGAAGTGATTTTTTTGCAGATGATAATGAATACTGATGAATAATGATGAAGGATATGCTGTTATGAATAATGAAGTTTTTCTTTACAGGTGATGATAATAATGAAGTTATGATAATATGGATAATGAATAATGAAGTTTTTTCTTTACAGATGAGGATAAGGTTGAAGTTATGTATTTATGCCACGTAGTTATTTAAGTATTTGTTGCGGTTTGCTTTGACAGCAGGTGTTACATTGCATAGTAGGATGACGGAAAGTTTTGGAAAGGACAGCTATGGAACACATTTTATACACATTTCACTACTTGTTAATTCGAAGTTCACTACTTTTCAGCATAGTGTGCGTTTCTTCTTTCAGGTCAATAATCCGTTTTTGTATTTTTTCCAGGAGAAGTTTTTCATGACACTTACTAAACCTGTTACTTATTATACCTGTTCTAGTACTTGCATTTTTATATTTTTTACCCATTTGTGTTTATCATTTATAAATGTGATCACATGTACTGCCTTGTTACATAATCTTGCTACAGCTGACTCATGACGAATGACGTTACCTATCCTCATTTGCAGCAATAGGTCAAAAGCAAAAAGTATTATGCCTCAGCAATTAATTATCGATCCCAACGCAATGCATTGCTACCAAAAAAATGTATTACCAGTCCCACATAATGTCACTAGTTTATGATAATTCTGAATAATACTGATCAACTCTGAATAGCATGTCACTCGAGTAATGACCTCTTAATGAGACTATATTCAAAATAATGCTTTGTCACTAGCTAATAACTGCCACTGTTTATTGTAATGCCTGTGATTACTAATGATTTGACTGTAATTAACTGATTTTTAATAATGACTTTGTAATGATCTGAATAATACTGAATGATGAACTATGTTTTATTCTATTCAATACTTGATGGCCACTGAGTGCCAATAATTAATGTCAATCAACGAAATTGTTATTAATTATGCCATTAATTAACTCTTGTTTTCAATGTTCATACTTTGTAATTGGAAATAAATGTGATTGTTTAATAATGCTTTGTAATTAGGAAAAGACTAATGATTCTTAATAGATTGGAATGACACATAATTAATTAACTATGGTACTGTTTAATAATGCTTTGTAATTAATTAAGGCTAATAATTCTTAGTATATTGAAATGACAAATGATTAATTAATTAACTGTAATTAGACAAATGATTAATTAACGACAAATGATTAATTAACTGTAATTAGACAAATGATTAATTAACTGTGATTAGACAAATGATTAATTAAAAACAAATGATTAATTAACTGTAATTAGGAGAAGGTTAATGATTCTTGATTATACTCTGTAACTGAAAAGAATGCGATTATTTCATAATGCTTTGTAACCAGGAAAAGAAGGCTACTGATTCTATGTAAAACAATTAATGAACATTTTTCTGTAATACTACATACTTGGTACAGAAATGTTCAATAACTGGGCTATGAATGCCACGAACTATCAATGAAGACTGTAATTGTCAATATTATGTGACTTGATGTCCTTCACCTCATAAGCTGACTACCCTGAATTACTGCAATGTCCATTTGTCCTGTTTATCCCAGTGATCATGGAGCACTATATTTGGTTTTGCACTAATTCTACGTTGGTGTGCCTTGTAAGAGTGTGGTGTTGACACGACATGCTGTCCACCACCATGAGCGATGAAGACATTATTATGGTCCCACTGTTTGGTGTACCTAATGTACTGCCAAAATGAAAACATGGAACATTACTACGGCAGTTCAGTGTCTTGGCTACACTGACAAATTCTGATGGGAAAAGAACTTCAAGTTGTGTCACTTGGTGTTGTACTACTGTGGAAAGATATGGACTTTCAGAGCAGCTGTGTGCAATCTAAAGTGCTACAACCATGATGCAATCCTTCCCTTTCCTATCCTGATTCTTGTCACATAAAGAAAAAATTTTTTTTTGGTAACATCATTTATGTTCATAGGTTATACATTTTTCGATTCGCTAAACTCCAGTGTGAGTACACTTATGTCACTGGTCGACATGATGTTTGCCATTATGTTTATTTGTTGTGAAAATACTAAAGACATTTTTCAGTGCATGTGCACTTTGGACATGAATTTTTTTTTTTTTGCCATTATGTTTATTTGTTGTGAAAATACTAAAGACATTTTTCAGTGCATGTGCACTTTGCACATGAATTTCTTTTGCCATTATGTTTATTTGTTGTGACAATGCTAAAGACATTTTTCAGTGCATGTACACTTGTCAACATAATATTTTTTGCCAGTCTGTTTATTTGTTCTGAATATGCTAAAGAATTTTTTCAGTGCCTGTGCACTTTATCTGTCAAAAAGTTTGTATATACTTTTCTGATTTGCTACTATGTTTTGTACTCACATTTTGTCTTTGTCTGATATATTTTGTACTTAGTGCGTGTGCACAACATTTACTTTATGTACTACATCTAATTATTCTTGCCAGTCTGTTTATTTGTTCTGCATATGCTAAAGAATTTTTTCAGTGCCTGTGCACTTTATCTGTCAAAAAGTTTGTATATACTTTTTTCTGATTTGCTACTATGTTTAGTATTCACATTTTGTCCTTGTCTGATATATTTTGTACTTAGTGCGTGTGCACAACATTTAAATATTCTGTAAGTTGTAGGATTTTGTTAATTAAAGAAAAATTTTGCCGCGCTTGGCAAGTCCAAATGACTCACCATCGCTGCCAAATTTTTGCCCCCCGAGTGGAGGGTTATGAAACACGTATGTAACGCAGCAGCGATGGCGAGGCATTGTAGCATCTGTGACCAGAGAGTATGCGCTTGACCGCGCGAGTGTTGCGAGCGGTTCTCAGTCAGTAGTAGTCTTTGCGAGTTAGTTGTCGCTATGCAGAGTAGCAGTCAGTCAGTCGTTGCGAGTCTGTAGCTCTGTCTAGTTGAGAGCAGTACTCAGTCTGTAGTCGTCATGCAGAGCGGTCGGTCAGTAGTAGCAGCCCAGTGCGGTTGTGTGATGTAGGCGGTCGGCAACAATGGTCAAGATGAGGACTAAGGTATACTGTTAATTAATATAATCATTAGATAATGAAAAATTTTATTTATTGTAATTATTCTCCAACAAGTCTCTCAATAATAATTTTTTTATTTCAAAAGCATTTTCTCAAAAGTTTAATTTTTTTTGAACTAAAGATCTCGTTGCACTTCCCATTTCATTCCACTTCTTTTTGAAGAAAAATTTCACTAGAATTACAAAAAAAAAGGAGAATATTATTATTTGCAATGTAGTTCCTCCAAGTGGTGCGCAACAACAAGAGCAGATATGTGACATCCATTTATTCTGAGGTAAGACTTTAATTCTGATTGTTTTTACACAGGGCCAAAGACCGATATTTCGGTTTAATTGAATTTTTTTGTCACTGAATGGACTTTAATTTTTTGAAGGATTTATATTTGAGTCAGATTGCGAATTTCACATTTTTTGTTGCCATTGTCAGTACATTTCATTGTGGGCAGGTTACGCATAGAGCCATGTCCATCAGCATTTCTAATTAGCATCGTCCTTTCTTTAAAAATTTTGTGGGGAGGTTACACTTGGCCCCCATTTCTATTAAGTATTGCTATATTTTCTTTTATAAAAAATTGCGGTGCGGAGGTTACACCGTGGATATGGCATAAATCTGGACGAAATCGGTAGTGACTAGTAGAACCATTCCCCTTGTCAGTTGGAGTAGATGAGGAAACACTTGGATGTGCTGTAGTAGCAACTAGTCAATGGTGAGCACGCAGGGTACATTTCGTTTAAACGCATAAAGTGTGTATCCAGTTCGATGCTATCGGTTCCTGTCGGTTAGTGCGCAGGTGTAAATGAAACCAGTCTCTGTTGCTAATCCTCAGATCTCGTACTATAAGTCTCTACCTAATTTCTGGTTTGTATTGCAAGGCTCGGTGTAGCACCATTTCCAGATCTTTAAAGAGCACATTTCTACGTAGTTCATATGATACGTTCTTTGTTCGGTCGGATGTGTAGTATTTAAAGCACGGTATAGAATCGGGTTAGCCCATCCGAATGCTGCGCCATTTGAATTCATCATACCTATTAGTCATTTTCAGTACTTCCTAATGCACGGGAAATATTTTTCTTTTAGCCCGCATCTCGTGGTCGTGCGGTAGCGTTCTCGCTTCCGCCGCCCGGGTTCCCGGGTTCGATTCCCGGCGGGGTCAGGGATTTTCTCTGCCTCGTGATGGCTGGGTGTTGTGTGCTGTCGTTAGGTTAGTTAGGTTTACGTAGTTCTAAGTTCTAGGGGACTGATGACCATAGATGTTAAGTCCCATAGTGCTCAGAACCATTTTTTTTTTCTTTTAAACCTTTCACTTGTGATGATTCATTGTAGGGCGTGTTCCACGGATGCCAAAGGCCTCGCCGCAGTGGTAAATCGGTTCCCGTCAGATCAAGTTATGAGCTATCAGGCTTGGCTAGCACTTGGATGGGAGACCGCCTGATTTTCCGAGTGCTGCTGGCAAACGGGGTGCGCTCAGCCCTCGTGAGGCAAACTGAGGAGCTACTTGATAGAGAAGTAGTGTCTCCAGCTGACAACGGTCTAGACAGTGGTTTGTTGACCACACGCCCAGCCATACCCACATCCAGTGACAGGTGTTGGCTAAGGAATACACGGCGGTCGGCCGCTGCCGTTGGACCTTCAAGACCTGTATGGATGGGGAGAGTGTTCCACTATGGATGTTGTATATGTCTTTGCTGCAACAAGGGGCAGTTTTTCCTACTTTTACGGTAACATTGCGACATATGAGACAAGTTGTTACGGTTTTGCTGCAATATGACGATGCATGGCGCAAATAGCATACAACTTTGCGCTAAGAAATTTTTACATTTTTTCTGTTGTCGTCGTCGACAGCGGTTGACACTCGTATCCGAGATTCCATTTCTCTCCTGAGATTTCCTTTGTGACGGTTCAGGCGTGGAAATGTCTTTGATGGCTTAGAAGTCCAATCTTAGCATGGAACATGCGACCACAGAAATTACAGACTGATGACCTCAGTAGTTAAGTCCCATAGTGCTCAGAGCCATTTGAACAGAAATTACAAATGATGGAAGGTGGAGGACGTGGCAGCGCCTGGAGGAGTTTGCGTCTGTGGCGTTTGTCATTCTCAGGTCTTCGACGTTCCCACTCAAAGTTCTGAAGAGCATTTGAGATAGTTGACTCCTGCGACTGCGATCTTCTGCTATGGTGACCCAGTTACTCAGATCGATGTTCAAGGTTTTCAGATTTTTCATATACTGATCCCTGATCCTTATAGCGTTTAAGGGGGACACCTCGCGGCGTTTTACCGGTGCTCACTTCACTGTACAGCATCTGACGTCTGTCGTCTCTCAGCCGCTGAACATTCCCAACCCATCTTAGATGGTGTCAAATAATGAGAGCTTCTATATAATTCATTTTCGCTTTCTCGAGAACGGTGGTATTCGATATAAAGTCTTCCCATTTAATGTTCATGATGTATCTTACCTTCTGTTGGTTGAAGCGTTCAAGTTTCTTTAGATCGCGGCTATGTAATGTCCAGGTTTCGCTACCATAGAACAGCGCTGAGATTACAACAGCTTTATACGCCATCAATTTGGTGTATAGCCTTAGGCCTTTATTCAGGAAGACACGTTTTCTGAGACGACCAAATGCTACATGGGCAGCACGTATTCGGTTCTCCACGTCTTTTTCAGATGAGCAATTAGACGACAGTATTCTTCTACATCTACATCTACATCCATGCTCCGCAAGCCACCTGACGGTGTGTGGCGGAGGGTACCTTTAGTACCTCTATCGGTTCTCCCTTCTATTCCAGTCTCGTGTTGTTCGTGGAAAAAAAGATTGTCGGTATGCCTCCGTGTGGGCTCTAATCTCTCTGATTTTATCCTCATGATCTCTTCGCGAGATATACGTAGGAGGGAGCAATATACTGCTTGACTCTTCGGTGAAGGTAGGTTCTCGAAACTTCAACAAAAGCCCGTACTGGGCTACTGAGCGTCTCTGTTGCGGAGTCTCCCACTGGAGTTTATCTAGCATCTCCTGAACGCTTTCGCGATTACTAAATGAACCTGTAACGAAGCGCGCCGCTCTCCGTTGGATCTTCTCTATCTCTTCAATCAACCCCATCTGGTACGGATCCCACACCGGTGAGCAATATTCAAGCAGTGGGCGAACAAGTGTGCTGTAACCTACTTCCTTTGTTTTCGGGTTGCATTTCCTTAGGATTCTTCCAATGAACCTCAGTCTGGCATCTGCTTTACCGATGATCAACTTTATATGATCATTCCATTTTAAATCAGTCCTAATGCCTACTCCCAGATAATTTATGGAATTAACTGCTTCCAGTTGCTGACCTGCTATATTGAAGTTAAATGATAAAGGATCTTACTTTCTTTGTATTCGCAGCACATTACACTTGTCTACATTGAGATTCAATTGCCATTCCCTGCACCATGCGTCAGTTCGTTGCAGATCCTCTTGCATTTCAGTACAATTTTCCATTGCTACAACCTCTTGATATACCACAGCATCATCCGCAAAAAGCCTCAAGTGAACTTCTGATGTTATCCAAAAGGTCATTTATATATTTTGTGAACAGCAACGGTCCCACGACACTCCCCTGCGGCACATCCGAAATCACTCCCACTTCGGAAGGCTTCTCTCCATTGAGAATGACATGCTGCATTCTGTTATCTAGAAACTCTTCAATCCAATCACACAATTGCTCTGATAATCCATATGCTCTTACTTTGTTCATTAAACGACTGTGGGATACTGTATCGAACGCCTTGCGGAAGTCAAGAAACACGGCATCTACCTGTGAACCCGTGTCTATGGCCCTCTGAGTCTCATCGATGAATAGCGCGAGCTGGATTTCACACGATCGTCTTTTTCGAAACCCATGCTGATTCCTACAGAGTAGATTTCTAGTCTCCAGAAAAGTCATTATACTCGAACATAATACGTGTTCCAAAATTCTACAACTGATCGACGTTAGAGATATAGGCCTATAGTTCTGTACATCTGTTCGACGTTCCTTCTTGAAAACGGGGATGACCTGTGCCCTTTTCCAATCCTTTTGAACGCTACGCTCTTCTAAAGACCTAAGGTACACCCCTGCAAGAAGGGGGGCAAGTTCCTGCGCGTACTCTGTGTAAAATGGAACTGGTATCCCATCAGTTCCTGCGGCCTTTCCTCTTTTGAGCGATTTTAATTGTTTTTCTATCCCTCGGTCATCCTAGATAAAGAAAATGGTCCACTTGTTCCAAGGCTGTATCACAAATTGATATCCTGAAATCGGGAAGGGAAAAGCCAGGAGCTGGCTGCGCGAGCACCTTTGTCCTTTGAATACTGAAGGAAAGACAAAATCGTTTTTTTGCCTTGCTGAAACTATTAACAGTCTGCCGCATCTCTGATGTTGAATGACCTGGAGAGGCGTCAGTATACTGTAGCTGTGTTACACGAGTGATACTTGTGAACTTTCTTGAGTGGAGTCTGGATTGGTTAAATAATCCTCCATCGAACCTGTACTTCACTTCTACCTCAGCGTTGTTCACAAATGTCTCATAAAGCATAGCTACCAGATACAACGCAAATAATGTTGGTGCAAGAACGCATCCCTGTTGAAACGTCCCCTTAAAAAAATTTATACATGACTGTGGTTTAACTGACACACAATATTTTTAGCGCAACGCGATCTGACTTTCAAAACTCCTTACAAAAGAATGGCCCTGACTGACATTAACCTATACCTTTCACAAATCACTTACCTCACAAAAATCTTCGTTACTCGAACTACTGCAACACAGCGAGCGCCACCACTGCCAGCTAAATAAAAGATTCAAACTACGGAAGGCACTAACTACTGAGAGGCATAGTTAGCAAATGAAAGATTTTAATAGAGAACAAACAATGTATTTACCTTAATAGTGTTGAAAAATCATAATATACATAGCAGTTCATGACATCCAGTCTTACAAATTTCGAAACTCCGCCATTTCTCTCCCCACATCCACCACTGCTGGCGGCTCACCTCCAACTGCGCAACGCTACGCGTTGTTCACATCCAGCTGCCGCTGCCCAACACTACAATGGCAGACAACAATGCAAACTAGCCACAGACTGCACACAGCACAGCCAGTGATTTTCATACAGACCGCTACTTGGCGTTGCCAATAAGAAAACCTAAACAGCCTACTTACACTGTTTGAGCCCACTCGTTATTGGGAATTCATTACATGTTTCATTCTGACAGATGACCTGTCCAGTCATGTCATCATGGAGAGCTTTAATCAGGTCAACAAAATGTTCAGGGCAGCCGAAACATTTTAAGACCATCATCAGGGCTTTTCTGGGAACTGTAACAAAGGCCTTTTCTAGGTCGTACAAAACTAATAGAAAAGGCTTTTGTTGTTCTTTCCACTTATCCTATAGCTGTCGTGCGGAGAAATCATGTCAATCGTTGCTCTTGATGGGAAAAACCCGCACTGAGACTCAGGAGGCACAGTCTCTGACTGAAGGCGATTGAAAAGGATTCTGGCTAAAATTTTACCAGCGACAGAGAGCAAGGATATTCCACGGTACTTACCACAGAAGCTGGTATCGTCTTTCTCGAAGATGGTGACAATTGTGGAATTCTAAATGTTGGCTGGTGCCTTGCGGGATTCCCACATTAGTAGTATGAGTGAGAAAAGCCTAGATTTTAGAGGCAAGCCGCCACCTTGAATAAGTTCCAACGGAATGTTGTAAGATCCAGGAGCTTATCCTGGCTTCATACTATAGAGTGCCTTGCTAAATTCTGGAAAAATTGGAGGATCAGCCGTCCAGGGTTGTGGAGGGTGCTGTGGGACAATTCTCCAGTGGCAGTAGAAGTGCGGTTCAACAGTGTGCTGAAGTTCTCTTTCCAACGATTTAAGATGTCCTGACTTTCAGAGAGCATGGTGGTGTTGTCAGCAGCTTTCAGTGTCCTGATGAGGAGCAGATGGGTCCATAAAGCTCTTTAATTCCCGCATAGAAGCTACGCAGGTTGCTAGCATCGGAAAGATTTTGGAGTTCCGAAGCTTTTTGTTGCCACCATTTGTTCCTGATTGCTCGTATTTCACTCTGACATTTCTGCTTGAGCTCTTGAATGTGTGTTTTCTTTTCTGTGCAGGACGGATAGTGAGCTAGGGCTAGGTAAGCATCCCGCTTTGCACTGATGATGGCTTGAATTTCTTCACTGCTGTCATCAAACAAGTCACTTCTCTTCTCTTCTCTTCCGTGCCCCAAAACCAATAACATTCTCTATAGTCTCTTTGATGATGTTCCTTAATGCGATCCATTCTTGTTCGACATAATTTTTGCTGTAGATTTATGATATATGGGGTGCATTGTGACAATTTGTCTACAACATATGTCTGTACAGCGCTATTTTTTGCACAATTTTCCTGTAAAATCGAGCATTTTGTTACCGTTTTGTAGTAGCCTGGTGATGTATTGTTACAATTATTCTATGATATATTAATTTATGGAGGGTGAAATTTCGTGATGTCCCCATTGCCAGATAGCGGAAGATAAACTTCTGTTCTGCACGATAATGTTAATACCCTAAGATGGTGTTACTGAATGTTTGGCTGATTTTGAAAACGGGTAACACTTGCGTCGCCAAGACGATCATGTTCGGTAATGCTGCTAGACAGACCTTCATATTAAGAACGGTGAGTGCATGTAACACTATCGAACATGATCGTTTCGGTGGTCCAGATGTTATGGTGTTAGGAGGCGTAACGCAGCACTGCCCTCCTTCCCCAAGCGCGTCTCTTCAGGGGTGCATTCGACCCTGACTTCATTTTCATTGATGACGACACTTTTTCACAAAGGATGGGGCCCCTCCACGCCCACACCAACGTGGTGACCAAACCAAAAGTTCTCCTGTCACCTCCGTATAACATGTTAGTTTTTGAATCAGGAGTCACAGGATGCAGTCTGTGATGTTATCCATGCGTCTGGGTAAGATTACTCATTAACATGGTCCATCAGGTGATACAAAGTTGACGAAAGCGATCGAAGGGTAGCGGTTGTAAGGGCAGAGGAAAAACAGTGCCAAGGCAAGCGCCAAGGGGGAAAAAAAACCTCTACGACAGTAGGACGGGTAGTAAGGGCAGTAGCGGCTTGCTATCTGCGACATTGTATGCAAGGTGTGGTTTTGTTAGTGCGAGGTACCGTGCATCGTTACCTTTGTTGTTGCGGAAGCTCGTTGTGGGGCTTGCTGCAGTTGCTGCGTCCCTGTAATAGTTCAAGGTTGTCATACATTAGTGGGCCATCTGTCATACATCGGCTCACAGTGTAGGGGGTGTGTGTGGCTGGTTTGCGTGCTGTGTACAGTACGGTTTCCCTGCGGTTGCCTGTTTTTCGGCGGGTCGAGCATCTGGGGTTACCAGTAGTTAGCTGAGTTGCAGGGGCTCGCCAGTACTGTCGTGTTATTGTGCTATGGACCATAGATGTTTAGTTCATTGCCAATAGTGTCTTTGGTCTATTACGTTTCTATTTATGGTTGTGGTTTTAGTTACCCAGAGAAAGGATAAACGGGTTGCGCGAGTGTCTCGTGTTATTGTACAGTCGTGTGGAGAGTTTTTGGAATACCTGCAAGATGGTAACTAGTCGATATTCCCGCTGAAGGTCCCCGGTGTGTGTCTAGCGCGTAGCGTTGCTTATGATTCTGAGTACCTTGTTCTGTATGAGCTGCAGACGGCACAGGCGTGTGGGCGCAGCGTATCCCCAGACAGGGGGTGCGTACGTCATCAGGGGTCGAATAAGTGTCATGTACATGGACTTAGACACCCTCCTATTCAGTGTGCTACGCCTGTTATGCATAGCGTAGAGATGTTTGAGCCTCGCGTTTGCTTTGTTGGTCACGTATTGAATGTTGTCTGTTCCCCCCCCCCCCCCCCCCCCCGAGTAGTTTCCGGTCCAGCCAGACACCGAGGTATTTGACCTTCTCGCAGTATTGGGCGTGCATGTAGTGTTATTGGATTGCAGTGCTGATGTCTGCGCAGTAGTTTCGGTCTTCTAGTGAACAGAACGGCTTCACACTTGTCAGCATTTACTCTAACACGCTATTTCACCAGCCAAGGCTCTGCCGCTCTGAGTGCAGTCTGTAGTCGTGAGCTAATGTTAGACGGCTTCCAATCTTGCGCAAGGATGACAGTGTCATCCGCGTAGATTGCCACCGTCGTGTTGTGTGTAGCTGGGAGGTCGTTAATGTAGAGGCTAAACAGTAAGGGCCCTAGGATGCTTCCTTGGGGTACTCCTGCCTGGATACCATGTCGTGTCGATTGTTTGCCCTGCATGTCGGTGTTGAAACTCCTGTCCGGGAGATATGAGTGTATGAGACGTACAAGCTCGTCGGGGAACCTTGCGTCGCTGAGTTTGCGTATAAGGCCGTTGTGCCGCTGTGCCGTCCCAGTTGCTTTGTTTGTGTTGTATCCGTGTGTTACGTATTCAACGATGCGGAGGATTTGTTGTGTTGTTGAGTGGTGATGACGACACATGATTGCGTCGGACAACAGGCAGAGGAGCTCTTGGACCGAGAGGATATTCGATCGATGCCTTAGTCTGTTCATTTCCCTCCAACTGGCATCCCATAAAGAATGTATGGAATGCATTACAGAGACATACTGAAGCATGTCCTCATGCACCAACGACCAGACAGCATATCTCATTGGCACTGGTGGAAGAATGGAATGTCCTACCCCACGTGGCCAGCATGGGAGCACGTTGCTGAACACGCACTGCTGTTCAATGTGATCACACCTTGTTAAGAACCATGTCCCGTGTTTTTTACTGACCAGGGGACCATCATGAATCACAGTGACTTCACTGTAATTATTATGTTTGAATAAAAATGTGAGCCATGTTCGTCTCATTGCGTATATCTTTAAGGTATCTTGTGTACTGTAGTGTAACGTACTATAGCGCAGCAGTTCTTTCTATGTTTGGTGCAAGTTTCGTTAAGTTGTGTTTCTTGGCAGTGAAAGTTACTTTCATCCTTAAGTTCTCCATTTAACCATATGCACAACATATATGCACAGCAGTAATGTTCAAGGGTGACAATGTTAGAAAGCCAAAAAATGGCTCTGAGCACAATGGGACTTAACTTCTAAGGTCATCAGTACCCTAGAACTTAGAACTACTTGAACCCAACTAACCTAAGGACATCACACACATCCATGCCCGAGGCAGGATTCGAACCTGCGACCGTAGCGGTCGCGCGGTTCCAGACTGTAGCGCCTAGAACCGCTCGGCCACCCCAGCCGACCGTTAGAAAGCCAAATGGCTATAAGTACAATGTGACAGCGTGAACTTAGATAATATTCAAGCAACAAGTATCTGTCTATATAGATTATGAAGTTGCATGGAGAAATTAAATCGCAGCATGTTCATTCACACCTCGCTATTGTATAAATCTAAGGCCATATAATTATTAATTTTTCACTTGTAAGGAGGCTTGCCGAAAAGAAGATATCGAGTATCTACCATCATTTCTAGACGTAATACATGTCAACATCTGTGAATGAAGTGCCTTAAGATATTCATCTAGCTGATGAAACTCTAGTCCCTGGAACAACTACAGGAAAATGAAGAAGGGTCCATCAGATCAAACACAATTGCCGCATTCGCACAGTCATTTAAAGCCATCAGCTTCGCCATGGATATTGTTATTCATTTTAGGTACTTACAATCACTCACAAATACGTAATAAATCTAAATAGTACATGTTTTATTCAAAAATATACGTTATGAAAGACAGTACACAATTTTCATGCTCTTACTCACAGCCACTTGTTAGTCTGCTGGTCTTTGTGAGTTCCCTGTAATTTATTTCATATTTAAGGACCCATTACTTAGTATTTTGAAACAAGTCGCACTTTTAGTCTTCATCACGTAATAGCAATTATACAAACAAATGTTGTTCTTAGCAAAGAAAAATTTAAGTGATAATGATGAGATTTAAAAAAGTTAAACAAAACAGAAACTGAAAATTAAAGGAGCCGTGATGATAAAACGTGTCTTTCTGGACAACAGCGTCTGAAAGCGTTTTCCGTAGGATGTAAACAAGTTGTTTCTCCACACTTGCATTGCCGCCGTGTTGTATGAGCAGCGAGTTGAGAGAAAGGGACGTAGGTGGCGTGGCTTTAAACCATTGTAGTACCTCCGCCATTGAATCGCTCACAGAATGCAGCCACAGGCGGCGAGAGGGAACTCGCGAGTAAAGAGCGCATGGGCGAACCGAAAGCTGACGTCATAAACTGAAAGGGCGGCGAGAAAGGCGTGGGCGGCGCCGCTCCTTTTGCTGCCTGCAAAGCTTGGCCATTATCTGCCATTACACCATCACCGCGCCGACGTCACTGCTTCATAATTGAACACAGATTTCGAAATATGGGAACGCCAGAGGCGTTTTGATGAATGTGTAATGATAAAAACTTTTGTAATTGTTGATTGACTCTCGTATAGAAAGTTTCCTGTGTAAATGGAATGGAGTTGCGGCTGGGAAAAGACTTGAAGATTATAAATACCGCCAGTAATAATTTTATTACTTATTTCATTTGAGTACCAGTTTTGGTGGCTCATTGGCACTATGTTGCGGCCTCTATGCAAGTAGCTAGGTAAGTCATTCTAACTTCTGTGCTACTGTAGGGATCACAAATGTCAACTGGTTTCCGTAGATTTCTATAACTTATCTGTAAGCGTGAACTATGCTCACCGTCGTTGGAGTTGAGGTTTGTGATTCCTACAGCAGCATAGACGTTTAGACGTCTTATCTAGCCCCCTTATAGGGACCTGAAGATGGTACCAATGAGGCACCGAAATCGGTAATCAAATAAACGAATTCATAAAATTGCGGCTGTCGGTATTTATTTTCAAATGCTTTTAATTCCAACCTTTGGACACAAGTCCTTCGACGATGACCAGTTTCAGTCAGTTATGACGATCTTCAGAACTGTTCTACACCATGAAACTTCCTGGCAGATTAAAACTGTGTGCCGGACCGAGACTCGAACTCGGGACCTTTGCCTTTCGCGGGCAAGTGCTCTACCAACTCCGCTACCTAAGCACGACTCACGCCCCGTCCTCACAGCTTAACTTCCGCCAGTACCTCGCCTCCTACCTTCCAAACTTTACAGAAGCTCTCCTGCGAACCTTGCAGAACTAGCACTCCTGAGAGAAAGGATATTGCGGAGACATGGCTTAGCCACAGCCTGGGGGATGTTTCCAGAATGAGATTTGGTAGAGCGCTTACCCCCGAAAGGCAAAGGTCCCGAGTTCGAGTCTCGGTCCGGCACACAGTTTTAATCTGCCAGGAAGTTTCATATCAGCGCACACAACGCTGCAGAGTGAAAATCTCATTCTGTTCTACACCATGTTCTGATGTGATAAAGCCGTAAAGGCATCTAAGCCGTGAGTGGGTCGTGTTGGTGCCATTTCTTATTTTACATCTTGTTTTTTACCGTACTGCCACCTCGTTATCTTAATTTTTTAATGCTCGTGTCACTGAGTTGCTACCTTGCCTGCCCGTGAGCGGCAGCAGCAGCGCTTATCGATATAGTCCCTGCCGTATTATCTTTGCTGGACTGCATTTGCATCCCGGTCATCGTGTGTCGACCAGTCAGTTGGAACGTGCCAGCAGTTAGTACGGACCTGGCAGTGTTTGAGTTGGCGCGCGGCACAAGTTCAGTCGGGGCGCTGCAGCAGTGAGGTTCGGACCGCCATACCGTGACCGATGGTTGCTGACACACATGATTGGAGTGGCGACGCCTTTGGTCGGCCGTCGGTTGGTCTTCTTGCCGGACGACGTGTATTTGGCCGGCGATCGCTTATGGGTTGGCTGTGTGTGCTAACTCGTGATTCGTCCCTGTTATTGTACAGTCACTGCCGTTAGTATTGTCTAGTTCTTCTTGCAGTGTTCGTGAAACTGTGTGCCGTTTGTGTGATTTTGATGGACAAGTTATTTTAAATGTTGTCGCCGTACTGTCTCTGAACAGTCGGTCGGTTGGCGTGGAGCAGGAGGAATTCTCGGCGGAGCGTAGTTTGGCCGGGGCCCGCTGGCGGTCTCTATGCGGTGTCGGAGAGTGTGGCGCTGTTCCCACTGCTACGACGGCCGTGGCTCACCGACCCTGGACACGAAAGTTGAGCTCTGATTTAACCTACCAGCAAGTTAAGACTGTTGACATTGTGTCGTTTGGAGTTCGTTGTCGGCTGTTGGGATATTCCCTCGAGCAACAACGTGGTTTTCAAGTTGGAAAATTCTAGCCACCCTCCGGTGGAGTTTCACTGTATTTGGTTATTTGAATTGAAGTGCACCAGCGGAATCTTCTGCCTTCTGGCCGTTAACGTTCCAGTTACCTGCCCTGGACGTTGACGTAAATTTCAGGCAGTGTTGTTTCCGCATTGTGTTGTTGCTGTCCAGCACGGTGTGTAGTTTGACAGCTCCGTGTATGATTGGTTGTGAGAGCTAATATCTTCTACGTTGTTCCGTTGAACTTCCTGTTGTGCCCTGGTCGGGTGAAGCGGAAGTTATCTTGTCGGTGGGTCCACTGACTGTCGGTCGGTTGGGTTGTCGTCGGATCGTGAATGGTTGGCCCGACTGTCTGTCTCATCTAAGCGAGCGTTATTGTTTGAATTACAGGCCGACCCTCGAACATCTGGGCGCCCTTGTGTTTACTGCCTTATTTTTTAAAATTTGTTCTTGTTGTTTGTACTTGTATGGCTTCCAGCCGGTTTTGTGTTTTAAATTAGTTATTTTACTCTTAAGGCCTTCAGCCTAGTTTAAAGTACTGTTTCACGTAAGCCCTTTGGCATTTTAAGAAATTTTTGAATTTTTAAGTCTTCAGCCTTCAGCCGGTTTGAGTTTCAGTTGTTTGTTTTTAAAGCCCTCAGCCTAAATTAAAGGACTGTTTCACGTAAGGGCTTTGTTATTTAAAAATAATAATGTTTTGGAGTTTTAGGTGTTCGGCCTTCAACAGATTTGAATTTAACTTGTTTGCTTCAGCCTAACTAAAGAACTGTTTTAAGATGAGGCTTGCCTTTCGAATTTCTGGTTATGCTTGCGTTTTAAATTATTAGCCTGTAACCTCCCCCTCACTTATCGACCTTAATGACAGTGAAAAATTAAACCGCGTGTACCTAATGGAAATTTGGGAAAAGCAATCGTCACCGAAGTTAATCTATCGGTAAAGAGGGAGGAAAGGGTTACATCTAAATGAAAGGAAAAATGCAAATGAAACTGGTGGAAATTAATTTTGAAAAGGGGTAAAGTTAATAAAGAAAGTAAATGTGCGGCCGTTACGTTAACAATTAACTAGCGGTAATTAGATATTTGAGATTTGGGGGAAATCACGGTCGCCAGTCCTAAGGACAATTACTATAGTAACTGAAAAAGAAAGGTTATTACACATATAATTAACACTAGAAGCGTGGCAACT
This sequence comes from Schistocerca americana, assembly GCF_021461395.2. Taxonomy (NCBI): domain Eukaryota; kingdom Metazoa; phylum Arthropoda; class Insecta; order Orthoptera; family Acrididae; genus Schistocerca; species Schistocerca americana. Next base: position 106,519,041 of record NC_060124.1, read on the forward strand.
GAAGGTTGACACGTGTAGTGTGAAAACTGAAGTTTGTCAGAAGTAATAAATTTCGCTACACTCTGACTTAATTTAGCAAAAGAATTAATAAAACCGGAAAATCGAAAGTTAATTTAGTGACTGAAGTTAATAGTGAGCTTTCTTTCTGAAGCACATCGACATTCAGTAAAATAAGGTTAGTCTTGGACTACCTCAACAATCATTTCAAAAGCTACTTGAATCCACGCAATTTAGAAATAAGAGAATTAACTTTGAACTTGAATTAAATGATTCTGAACAATTAACAATAGTAAAATTTAGTACGTACCAAGCTGAGCTGCAGTCACAGGTAACTAAAATACGGTAACAAAACTCGCACTCTTAATTTGTGCTCGTGTAACCTAAATATTGTAGCCAGCTACTGAACTTTGAAATTAAAGCAGTGAAATCTAATTATATTATTTTAATGCTGGCGTTTGAATTTCAACGACACTCGGGTTCATTTCGGAAAAGGAAGGGACCCTGCTTGGCAATGCAATTGGGACAATGAGCAACAAAGGTTCATGCTAAGTTGCTGTAATTTTGCGAGGCAAATGGAACAATTTGAAAAGCTGAGGTCTGCCATACAGTTCTGAAACTTTACGTGCTTTTAGTCTTCCTTGTTGGTTGATTGAAGGTTCGAAGCCGTCGATCGAGGAGGTGGCGACAGTCACTCATTGTCGGCCGTCGCTGTTGCAGAAGCTGGATGTTGGCGCGCCTTCTTCTCGACACGGTCACCAGGCGAAACGGGCTCTTGATGTGCGCCAGCTAATGCTTCCCGTCCGCGACACCACGTCAGAAACTATCATCGCGAGTCGAGCGCAATTACATGCTGCCAAACCCCGAAAGCGCGGCAACTCGCGGGAGCGTCACACAACACCTGCTCCACTCGCTACTCCCGCCTGACTCCGACTGCTCTGCCCGCGCTCCACGCGGCAGAGTTAACACTACCAAAGATCCTACACACTTTGATTCTTCACACGACCTATCGATGTAATCGTTCGATAGCAGTTTTCCCTAGGCAAGACCCAGCGTAAAAATACAAATAATATTTACGAAACAAACCAATTATACATCGACATAAGTGCATAAATATATATATATATATATATCCAAACAGTAAAGCAATTACAATATATAAAGAGACAGAAATGTCATATCTTGAGGTAACAAAACAAGGAAAAAAATAATAGTACAATAGATGGAAATAGGAGGATATGCATTTCCGGCGTTACAAGCCTTCAGCCTTTTTTTAAATTAAAGTGGTTATCAGCCGGTAATTAAGTCCCAAAGATTAAAGCTGTGTGTTTAAAAAATTTTTGGGCTCCTGTAATGCCTGATCAAATAATAATGTTATATGGTTGAGTGTAACTGACAGCCCCTTATTTTGGCCCCTTTCCACAATTTATTCTGTCTGTCCTGTCCTGCGGGTTAAGCATGTCATTCCAGCATCGTCATAACACATAAATTCACTCAGCAAAGAATCGTCACATAGAACTAAAATATGGTGTAAAATAGGCCACGTCGTCCACACAGTCATTTTATTGAAATCTTATAAAAAACTTTACATGGATCACCAACTTCTTCTAATCCTATGTCCATTATGTAAAAGTAAGGCTTTTGCGAGGCTCTTTCGTAAGTTTATAGTTATAAGCTAAATATTTGCTCCACGAACACGAATATGTTGCATCATAGACAAAACTGTCCGACAGAAGGCTAAGACATTGTCCAATACCCAGACTTCCCTTTACTTGAAACAATGCTGTCTATGGAGCCCTATTGTCTTAAAATTTCCGTTGAATATGACTGTTTACATTGCGAAATCACCATTATGGGATATTGCTTAAATGTTGCACCATTTCGTGGTTACCTTTATTTAGAATGTATTGAGCATATTTGTTAGAAGGAAGACATCGAGTTTTTCTCACTGGGAAGATGTTCTCCTGGTGTGGCCTCTGGATCCTCTATTTCGCAGGAGGAGCCCAGTGAACCTTATTAGGAACGGGAAGTCCTCTGGGAGCATAACACGCGCCGTGGAGCCGGTCGGAGTGGCCGAGCGGTTCTACCCGCTTCAGTCTGAAACCGTGTGACCGCTACGGTCGCAGGTTCGAATCCTGCCTCGGGCGTGGTTGTGTGTGATGTCCTTAGGTTAGTTAGGTTTAACTAGTTCTAAGTTATAGGGGACTGATGACCACAGCAGTTAAGTCCCATAGTGCTCAGAGTCATTTGAACCATGTTGAACTTCCCGTGGAAGACATGTCTCGTTCGTGCTTTTGTCGGCAGCGCTGGTGAGGCTCACCTAGCCCTGAGTGGAAGGCACCTTGCTACCTTTCCCATCACCAGAGAAAAACTGAGCATGATATTTTTGCCTTTTGGACATCAAAGGACGAGACATCGAGAGACAGCCCGACCAGACTCGGGAAGCCCGTCGCCTTTGCTCCAAAATTTGCTGTCCCAAATAGAGTTAATTGCCTGGTGCGGAGGAGTCGACCAATCAATGGGACATCATCACACCGTAGTCACAACCTCTTATTTGTTGAGGTGCATTTTCTAGGCAAAGAATGAGAAGTTTCTAAAGCCTTGCCCCTTTTATTCATGAAATAAGAGATATTTTGGTGTGTTGCAATGGCAATGAGTCATCTTCTCCATATGTCTTTTTTTTTTCGAAAGTACAAGTTAGTGGAAGGCGATCTATGTTTCATGGCTATTTGATCACAGCTCGCCTTTAGGGTCACTCACCTTCCAGCAGCGCTTTAGTGCCGATAGGCGAAAGGTTTGCTAAATTTGGAAAAACGGAAGTGTCGCAACCGTGGTACTGCGATTCATATTCCCGTTACTCACTCATTTTGCAGTGCAGTTTGTGTTGCTTAGTTTGGTTATGATCTGTTTCACCTTCTTGTGTCATTAACTGTGATTTTTCGACTTCTCGAGGTCAGCAGATCTCCTTGCGCTTCCTCCATACAGTCTCACACATTTTGATACCTCGCCATGCTGTTAGAGTCGTTATGTAATTTGCGTTTTAAAGATCTCAGTTCTTTGTTGATTTTTATCGTAATTTTTTTTAGTCATTAGAGCAAATAAATATCTGTTAATCTCAGTCTTGACTTAGATTCCAAGACCCTTTTTATTGTCCAGCTTTTCTATAGTTGGTCGACCCGGTAATAATGAATATAGCCCGATGCACACCTCAACTTTCCGTTCTGACTGTGACGACGTTGTGTATAGTGACCAAACTCAACGAAGATCAGTTATATTTAGAATACGGAGAAAAGGACGAGCATTGCACTAGCTAGTCTTATATGAACAGAGAGTTGTCCTATAATGATCACTGCACTCTGCTCCGTAACTGGGACCCAGCCTTCAACATTATTGGATATAAAACTGATTTTAACGATTTTATTACTGACTGCACTTCACTGGACTGTTGAAAACTGTTTTCCTTGTCTTTCTTTTTTGAGGACTGTGTAACTTGCGGTATAAAATTTTTTTGTGTCTTTAGTGCGTTGTAATACTTCACCACCTAGCGTTGAGGACGGGAGTTAAGTTCAAAACGCAATTGGGGCGTGTGCTATTCCCAGACCATACACGACACGATACGAATCTGATGGATAGCAAGCAGGATACTACAAGACCCGGACATCCGCAGACCGTTTAATGAAGCAGTTCTGAAGTGTTGGCCTCCCTCGGGAAGATTTGCCCTGCATGTAGTTCAACGGAAACCAAGAACGATGACGTTAAGTCGCGAACAGTGGCAGACTCTTGCACGAAGGGCAGGTTTCCCGTTACGAACGAGTGGGTTTGCTGTTTTGTAGCTGCTTCTTTCTGGACAACCCAGAAATTCTGTTAGACACCCGAAACAACCACTGTGGAGAGCGCAGAGAGTGAAAACTGTCACAAGATGGAGCACGTGAGGACAATCAAAAATTCCAGAGTCACATGCAGCAGCCGCAAGATTGGAAATTTTCGCCATGCACGAAAACTAACAGGCATTTTGACCAAATGTTGGTCACCTGTCGGATGAAATTTCGAATTAGACCATCCAGTGACAACGGCGTTACGACGGAAAGTAAGGGCAGTCTGTGAGCTACGTGAGCAGTCAGAAGTGATTGAGAGACATTCAGTTGGTGGCAGGGGGAGACATTAACAGGAAATTCAGGCAGCTAGGAAAGTAGCGGAGAGCCAGCCATGAGACTGAGTTCACCATCTGTCGTCATGTAAACCTATTGACGACTTAGTCTCTAAATCGTGATTCATATTTCCACTTCCATTCCAATTCTGAATGACTAATCTTTGCGGTCTATTGCTTGGATGTTAAGCACTCGATTGCACCCTGCATTTTCATGTCTGACATCCACCTACAAACGTTAGGGCAATAACCTCCAGCAGCGCAGACAAAGGAATGCCATGTTCGGCCAACAAGCGTGCAAGCTGTAGGGAATTAAGTATGGCAATCAGTCAGTGCAGAAGCGCTACGGGCCGTCGTTTCTAGGTCACTGAACACGGAAGATGTAAGCTGTCGGCTGTCAACCCGTCACCACCAAAGAACGAGATGTTCGAGGCGTCGCGCCGACCATGCACCTGCTTGCTGCACATGCTATCACGTGAAAACTAACTGTCGAGTAAGTTCTTTTTTAAAAAAGAAAAGGAAAAGTGGATCTGTTGGACTTTATTTTAACATATTAATAAACAATGTTCGTCAAAATAAGAGCTGCACCTAGCATGACCTGTCGGATTGTGATAATTGTTTCCAGCTGACAGGACACACGATATGATTATACTTTAAACTTTGAAGCGGCAGCGTTTATTGCGCCACTCTGTCACAGAATGCACATGTTAATATGACGTCGAGCACCATGGGTCTAAATACAAGTGTTCAGACAGCGTGGCAGGGAGTTTTACACGCCTAGGACGTCGTTCATCCCATGCCACTTGCACCTGAGTACGCAGTTCCTGAAGATTCTTAGGTGGCACACTCCGTTCAAAAATGGCTCTGAGCACTATGGGACTTAACATCCATGGTCATCAGTCCCCTAGAACTTAGAACTACTTAAACCTAACTAACCTAAGGGCATCACACAATACCCAGTCATCACGAGGCAGAGAAAATCCCTGACCCCGCCGGGAATCGAACCCGGGAACACGGGCGCGGGAAGCGAGAACGCTGCCGCACGACCACGAGCTGCGGACGCACACTCCGTAGTACCACATACATTCTCGATCTGAGACAGCTTGGGCACTGCGAATGGCCAGGGCATTCCACAGCTGTAAGGCACATTTTTGTCTTGAAATGGGATATAGGCGCGCGCGTTCACGAATGGCAGTGCCACTGGTTGCAGGGCCTCCTCCAAGTACAGAGCGATTGTCACTAAAATTAAATTGGCTCCTAGGATGAAAAATTCGGAGTAGGTATTAAAATCCATAGAGAAGAAATAAAAACTCTGAGGATCCCCGATGACACTGTGATTCTGTCAGAGACAGCAAAGGACTTGGAAGAGTAGTTGAACGGAATGGACAGTGTCTTGAAAGGAGGATATCAGATGAACATCAACAAAGCAAAACAAGGATAATGAAATGTCGTCGAGTTAACTCAGGTGATGTTGAGGGAATTAGATTAGGAAATGAGACACTTAAAGTAGTAAAGGAGATTTTCTATTTTGGGAGCAAAATAACTGATGATGGTCGAAGTAGAGAAGATATAAAATGTTGACTGGAAATGGCAAGGAAAGCGTTTCTGAAGAAGAGAAATTTGTTAACATCGAGTATAGATTTAAGTGTCAGGAGGTCGTTTCTGAAAGTATTTGTATGGAGTGTAGCCATGTACGGAAGTGAAACATGGACGATAAATAGTTTGTACAAGAAGAGAATAGAAGCTTTCGAAATGTGGTTCTACAGAAGAATGCTGAAGAGTAGATGGGTAGACCACATAACTAATGAGGAGGTACTGAATACAATTGGTGAGAACAGGAGTATGTGGCACAACTTGACAAGAAGAAGGGACCGGTTGGTAGGACATGTTCTGAGTCATCAAGGGATCACAAATTTAGCATTGAAGGGCAGCGTGGAGGGTAAAAATCGTAAAGGGGGACCAAGAGATGAATACACTAAGCAGATTCAGAAAGATGCAGGTTGCAGTAAGTACTGGGAGATGAAGAAGCTTGCACAGGATAGGGTAGCATGGAGAGCTGCATCAAACCAGTCTCAGGACTGAAGACCACAACAACAACAGGATATCGGCCCATTCCATCACACCCAGTTGGCAGAATGTGTTATGGGAAGTCACAAACCACTCTTCATGGTGCTCTCCACTCACCTCGAGACACCTCCTCCAAGGCATAAACTGGACTTCTCACTAAGGATTACTCGATGCCAGTCCTTAGGGCCCCATGTTCTTCGTTGCATACAAGTTGAGCACAATGCTGCGTGAATGTGATTGCAGGCATCGTAGCAGTCGGCGTGCTGCGAGTCCTGTATCATGCAGTCGCCTGCTAATGCTACTAGCACTTACGGGACGTTGCATAGGAGACAACCGCCAGTTGAATGTCCGCTATCTTCGCTGTTGCAACTGTTTGCACCTGACGGTGAGTCCTCTTATGTCCTTTCTCCTTGTGGCGCATCTCGGACACCAGACATTACATGTCGTGCATGTGTGCCTTCCTGCACCCATTGCCACCAACCTTGGGCAACGGTGCTGTCCGTACGTGTAGTATGATGAGCAGTAAGACGATATGATTAACCAATCGGTACGGTACGGACCCTCTCGAACACGTCTAGCTGGGTAGCTCCTTCTCAAATTTGTCTCCTGGGCATAATTCACGAGCAAGTGATGCTCCAGTGCTGTTACGGGCCGTAATACTATCCATCAAGACCGCTTGAGGCCCTCTTTCAGCAACCAATGGCCATGACGTCATGGCCCCACTCTCCCAGTCTGAAATGGACTAGTCTGGTCCTCCTGGGCGTAGCTCTTTCTAGAACTGTAAGTGTATATGTCGTTTAATGTCCTTTATTGATGTTGGCATAGTCTGCCGCCATGCAAAAGTTTCGTCATTTGTATTTTTGTTCTTATTTTGTTACGAGATGATCCATTACCAGCTCCTACTTGCCAACAATGACTCACCTCTCTTTCCACTCAAATCGATGCTGAGGTTTATATTTGTATTAATTATACGATAGTAAACCGAGATTATCCATGGTGTCACCCTGCGATTAATTTGTGTGACTTTAACAGTAATCCTTCGAATTTACTACTTTTTGGCGCCCAACGTTGGCCGAGCTCATTGGTGATTTACATGTCATTTCTGAATTTCTCAGTTCAATGTAATATGGAAGAAGTCTCTTCGAATTCTTCATTCAATTTGTTGATAGCATTTGTTATTGTCTGTGAGCTTTAAGGTTGTTACTCTATTTTACTTTGTGTCTAGATTTGCTATGAAGGTTAATGTATTTCATCATGGAGACGAATAGTAAGCTACTGATGTGTGGCATTTTAAAAGCAAGGTTCTGTTGTATTTCATTGAAATCAAAGATAGAATTTCATCTAATGTCTTCCTCAGGGAAAGAATTGTAGCCCTTATATTTGTAATACCGAACCGAACAGGATCCACATTCTTGCAAGAACACAATTTACAGAAGAATTTGGCCTACTGATTTTATTAAACTTCATGCTTGAGTTATGTTAACCAGAATTAAAGCCTGGGAAAAGTTTTACATCAGCTTATGAAATATGAGTATCTGTATATGAACATGAACTTAATATGTCCCAACATAAACAATTCAAACAACCACTGTAATGTAATCAAATCAGTTCCTTAACACATAAACCTTCTAGAAATGCTATATGACATTTGCACTAACGAGTCAAGTGTTAAAATATTGGGTAATCTTCAAGAGGTATATAAATATTTAAATATTATTATACTGATTAATACAGTATGTCATTTTGCATGCGCTTTTCATGCTAGTTTAAATCGTGCTGTTACATTTTAAGCATGTTACAGTCAGTTTTATTAAGAGTCTTTTTAATTAAATGCTATTTTAATAATAAACCAATCTCATACCTACTGTCTTTCTACATAGGAAGTTAGATAACGTATACGTACCCCTTGTGCTGTCATCTTACTTCTCATGCGTCTGAATTACGACGATATGATTGAATTTGCGTAGTACTGACTTTTATTTTGTGTTGGAGTGTTATCAGAACTACTTAGTCAATCGTCAAGATATTTTTATCAGATGCGCCTTTTGACGGTAGCCATTGTTTGGCATAGTGTACATGTCTTTAGATATAAAGAAGAGATAGTAAGTTTTATTGGTTTGTTTAATGGTCCGTATGCTCTAATTTTGCGAATTTTCGTAATCAAACTGTTATGGAGTATTGATGGGCTCATCTCGTTGATATAAACAAAATATGTGCTGAGATTTTTGGCAGCATGTTTTGCTAATACATAATTTAATTCTCGCTGGTTACATGACCGCCCCTTTGGCAAGCTACAGACATCAACAGTCGAAGTTTTCCGAGGGATTTTCCACAATGCTTGCATATAGAAAACCCACCTTGGCCCATAAATTTCAGAAGCCTGACCGGGATAACAGTGTCCGGTGCAGAGGTCTTCGTCTTTATCTCTACTGCGCAGTCCGTTCAACCCCCTCTGTCACCATAGGCTTTCGCCTGGTGACAGCCAGATCGGGCGGTTGATTGAGCTGCCACTTCTGACTGCCACATCACGTGACATTTAAGTTTTTCGATCGTCGAAAAAGAAATTTAAAAGATATTTTAGTTTGTTCTCACAACACTACAAGATGAAAGAGGCGAATTTTGGATCACAGGAAGGATGTACTCTAACTTTGAGCAATATACACTGTATTTTCTGGGTGCTGTTGAAGGTGAGAAACCAGTTAAAAGTGTTTCTTCAGGAAGCACATATTCTCGAGTAAGAAAATAGCAGTTTTAAAACGCCTGGCCAAAGTGGAGGTATTTTGATGCAAGCCAATGCATGATATTAGAAGGGACTCAGGTAGCTCAGTTGGAAAAGCATTCCCCAAAAGAAGCTCATATGCTACATCGAATGCAGCATACATTGTTAATTGTTAACAAATTTTCGAGATCCTAGCAATGGTAGCAATTCTGTACCTATCTCACAGATTTCTACGGCCTTTTCCAGTTCTTACCTGTCATAAATACACTCCACTCCACTAGCTGTAGCGAATCACAAATCCAAATATTTTCTCTCCCCTCTTGTCGTTCTGTAGGCATGGTAGTTTCCGTCAACAGGCTGTCATGTACCAGCGTATTCATATGCTAGTAGCTCCCCAAAGGCATTTTAAGTATTTACATTTTCATTTTGCACTTTACTGAAAATGTGTTCTCCCTGTGACAGATTATGTCTTAGTATTTGTTACACTGATATACAAGAACGCCCTCTACTGTAGTTTTCATGTTTCACGTAAGCGAACTTATTGCCGAACAAACTTTTTCAAGAGTTCATGAATATTGGTAGCAGAAATGTCACCAGGCTGCTAATAATATACTCAAAGACACTTAATAGGTAATTAAGTCACGAAACAGTGTTCCTCAAAGTTTTCGGGTAGGAAGTACGCTCAAAATTGATTCTGCTTGGTCGACGGCATTGTTTTAAATGAAAACTCGAGAAACAACAGTTCAAAAGGCAAAGTCACCTTCTGAGAGGACAGTCTCTGAGAGGCTTTACATTAAACAACTTAATCAACAAGTCGTAACTAAGATATGAAAAGGATTACGCTGTCAGGAGAATAATCAGTATTAAAAATAGGGCATTGGAAAGATTAAAAGGAGGAGCACACATTGAAAGGAACGAAAATAGGAGCAGTAGCTTAAAGTCAAGGAGACTGTACGTAGAACAAGTGAACCGTAAAATATGACCAACTGTATAAAAATGGACAAAATTAAAGACAAGAAACGTAATAGTCCTGGAGAAAACTGAAGAAAGAAGAAATTATAGAGACGAAGTTACGAAGTGAGAAGTTATCCAGAATAAGTTGAAATTTAAGAAAGCTAGGAAGAAAAACATCTAGGGGAAAAGGTTAATAAAACTAAACAGATGAATGAGAATAAGTGAATGCTTGAAGTGAACTTTGTTGCATTCTGTTGTGCATCTGTTGTCCCGAAGAATGTCTTAGGGAACGATCGCTACGATTATAATACGAGGAATAAGGAGTACGTACCGTATAGAGCAATCAAATTCAACTGCTGTAAGCATCAGGTCAGAGGGAGGCCGAAATGCAGAGTTGGGGAAATACTGTAGGATCACGCGTTACTTAACTGTTATCGTTGTGGTCTTCTATCTGGAGACAGCTCTGATACAGCTCTCCATTTCAACACTCCCATCTGGTTGGAAAGCTCACACTTTTTCGTCAACTGGAGTTAAATAAACTGTATGGCATGAACGTCTAAAAAAAGTTCGTCTACTGTTTTAGAATAACCAGGAAATCAATAAAAAACTGGAATCTTGAAGTATGAATGTACACTACTGGCCAATAAAACTGCTACACCAAGAAGAAATGCAGATGATAAACGGTTGTTCATTGGACAAATATATTATACTATAACTGACATGTGATTACATGTAAGGTGTCAGGCAAATCCAACACCTTCCATGAAAATCCTGACATGATAAGCAAATCCAGTAGTATGTCACAAAGCTCCGAATAAATCGTGACATTAAATTAACCAAAGTAATACGAGTAACGAGTGAGCAAATGGAATACCACAGACTAACACAAGAATGCCTAAATGCATGTCATACCTTCCCACCGTGAGACAGACGCAGTTCCGAGGGAAGAAACGAGAACAGAAGCCGAGAGCAGAACCGTGTTAAGCTGGAAGGCCCTACGATAAGGGACGGACGGACACCCACGTCGCCAGCTAACCGCTAGGACACCACCCGCAAGTTTTAGCGCGAGACTTTTTCACGTCTCTGTTACGTTAGGACCACCCCCAGCCCATGTTAAAAGCTAGAGCCATCCAGAAGAACAGTATAGATCTTACGATAACACAGTAAGTGCTACACCACCCGCAAGTTTTAGCGTGAGACTTTTTCGCGTCTCTGTTACGTTAGGACCACCCCCCAGCCCATGATAAAAGATAGAGCCCTCCAGAAGAACAGTATAGATCTTACGATAAGGCTACAAGGACCACACCAGCTGCAAGTTTTAGCGTGAGACCTTTTCGCGTCTCTGTTACGTTGCAAACTTTAAAAACATTGCCCCACCACGAAAAGTATAACGTTTCTCATTGGATGGACAGAATTTTTGTAGGCGGAGCTTAAGGTTAACATTGAGACCCTGAATGGTCAGATGAAAACACAGCCAGATAGCTTTTTTAAACCAACTTCGGTAAATTGCAGTAAGGAGAAGTTAGAGAAGAGTTGCTTCCGAGACGGAGAGGTGAGCGGAGCTGTGCTGTCTGCCGCCCCCTGACGAACACCAACAAGGTAATGAACGCACGCGATGCCGCATAACAGCGCATAAAGCTTCACTCAGAACTGCAGAAGTCTCATCTGTTACACCCCTTTTTGCGTAATACTAGTGTCGATCGTCAATTAAAGCTCATGGTATTCACATTTGCCACTTGAAATAAAAATCTGAAACACGATGATTTTTCTGTTATATAGCTATTAAGAAGCCACATCAGCCACTGTAATTTGCGACAAGTTAGATAAGTAATTAAAGATAACTGAGGGTCACTGTAGACCGTTTTGATAGTTTTCTCTTATGTGAAACCTAGATTATAGATGTGATATGGCATAGGTCATCCTTCGATCCATTGTAGAACTTGGAAACCCATTCAGGGAATATTCGTTCACATTTTTGTTGAACGCAGTCGGTTTTTACCATCCTGTATTAAAACATTTCCTTTTATCAATAGTGAAATTTATAAGCAATGTTTTGTGAGTAGAATAAAATTTCCATTGGTAAACTTAACTGCTTTTTCGACGTTATTTTACCAGCTAACTAAAAATGGGAAAGGCTTGAACCCCTTCCACTATATTTAATAAAAATTAAGATTCTTTTACATCGATTGCAGTGGAGCTGATGCTGAAATCATTAAGTATTTGGTTCTATCATCGCTAGTCTCACTGACCTCTTCTGAATTCTACATGTCATGTGTGGTCTGGCGTCTCTTTACCAGCAACAGGTCCCAGGTTCAAACTAGTCAATTCCCTAAACAACAAGCTCAGAGCGTCGTTGCGCGAAAGTGGTAGGGAGACACGATATAGAACAAACAGACACCACGCAGAATGTTTTGAAAATGGCGACCCTGCCAGGATGGTAAAATACCATGATTGAAGGTCGACCACATGCCTAACTAGGTCAGAAAAATACCCAGTTGAAAAATTTTCGTAGTAAAAAAATTTTTTCCTAAAGTTTTAAATACTCGAATACAGTAGCTGCAGCCATAGATAAAAAGAAAGTGTCAGAGACAATAGCATAATTAAGTTGTGAATTTTGATATTGTTATAATTAAGTTTTCTCCCTTCATGCAAGAGCACAGGTGGCGGATACATCGTTGACAAGTTGGTTCTGACCCAACAAGTAAGTGAATGGTTTGTCAAGTCGTGTGAACAAAAAGTTTATAAAACGTGTGAGATCGTATGAGCGCATGTGGACGCGAAGTAGGGCGCGTGAATTGCTTTTAAAACAGAAAATAAGGGATTCGGAAAGATTAGCAATGGCAGATCGAGACCTTGACCGAATTGAGGTAGAGACCCAGCATGAAAATGGACAGAGAATAGACGACAGTACAACAGACGATGCAGTATCGCGAGAAATAGGACATATAACGCACCATAACGAGGATAATGTACGTCAAAGCATAGAAAACGTAAGTCAGCATAAGACAGAGGAGCAGGAAAGTAGAGACACAGTCGATGAGGATTCTAACTTGCGTCTTGAATACGTAGAACCCATAGTACAAGTAATCAGAGCTCCCTCACCACAGAGTACAAGGAATGCGAGGAGAAACGTGTCACCGCATAGTTCAATGCAATCGGTTGCGAACCAACACTTGGGCAAACCACAGAGCGTAGGACGTCGGAAGAAAACGCAATAGGACCCACCAATCTGGCAGAATTATTACAATTAATGACGGAAACCATGACAAGACAAAATAAAGAAATTGCGAACCAAATTAAAATTCAGAATGCAGAAATGACGAAACAAAATGCAGAAACGACGAAACAAATTGCAGAAACCACGAGACAAATGCGTGAGATTAAACAACAAAACAAAAAGGAATTCAGTTACACCTAAGTCATATTGAAGACGAGGCAAAAGAATCTCGAGAAGTGATAGGAAACTTAATAACAGGTTACAATCAATTGAGAACAGACATTGACAAGGTACAAGTGGACGTACAAACATTGCGTAATGACATTCAGGACGAGATCAAAACATTACGTAACAACACCCAGGGAGAAGTCAAGAAACTAGAGAAACAGATAAACGAAATTACTAGACAAGCAGCAGGTACAGCGCGTGAAATTGTTAAAAACAGTGTGTTACACAAACGTATCACGAAAGCAGCGCTGAAAAGATATGATAACCGCATAGTCAAAATAGAAGCGCAAACGAAGCGACAGTTTCAGAAATTGCGAACAGAGTTGTTGCAAACCATTGAAGAGCGTAGTGAACAGGATCGAACAAGCACAGAGTCTGCAACCACATCCGTATCTGTAACAGCACCGGAAAAACAAGCAATTAACGAAGATATTACGCATTTGCGATTCCAATCAAAGGCGGAAAAGAACATACGTGAAATCAGACAGCCTGCACAGCAACAAACACGTTTCGAAGTTCTTGATGAACAAACGTCATCACAAACACATGCGGAACCACAAATGTACGATTCAAGACAGTTTGGAACGTGCAATGAAGCAGCAAGGTTAGCCAGACAAGATACCCAACCAATACGTGACAATGGGAAGCCAGGTCGCAAAGAGTACAGTGCAATGCATTCAGCTACACGTTCACAACCGATGGAAGAAAATTATTGCTTACCACTCCAACGATACTACGCAAGGGTAGGCAAAAGTTACAGTGGACAATATCCAATGGATCTACCACAAGCGGAAAGAACGACGGGAGAAATGATCAGAAACAAAAGTGGCGAAGAATCGCGAATTTCATATGGAACTATGACGAAGTACGACAACGATCATTTCCTCACAGTCAGAAAATTTCAACACTTTCGAGAAGGAAACTCATTACATCCACGAACTTTTATTGATGAATTCCGAGTAGGATTATCAGAACACTGGACGCTAGCACACAAATTAGACTTTATATGTGCACACATGTCAGGAACAGTCGCAGAAACCATGCAGAATGTTGCAGCGACATGCCGATCGGACGAAGATTTCTGAGAGAAGTTTCTCTCACGATATTGGTCCAGTGAAGCACATAACAGAGTGAAGTACGAATTATTACAGAACCCATATTTTGAAAATTCAGGAGAGAAGAGTCTCGTGAAGTTTTTCGAATTAATGGCAAAGAAAAATCAATGCTTAGATGTACCATACAGTGACGGAGAGTTGATTAAATTATGCGCGATGAAGCTACCATTGAAATACCTGCAATCATTAGTAGGTCGCCGAGGCAATGACGTCGAAGCATTTAAAGGTATTCTAAGGGAACTAGAACTCATATTTTCGGAAGATGACGCAAGAAAAAGACGAAGCGCACGTGAAAATGAAAGCAAAAAGCAGTGGAATCCACAAGACACAGTACGAAGAAACTATAATTACGAACCATGTGATAACTTCGCATCAAGAAACGACAATAGATTTCAACAAAGAACCGGTTATGGATTTAGAAGAGAATATGGCAATAACTATAATTCACCCAGGAACGGCAACAACTATTACAGAGGGAATAACGACAACCGGAACGGGTACTGGAGAACCAATAGACCGACAAATTATCAACAAAGAAACCACTATCAACAAGCTGAACAAGAAAAGAGAATAAAGATAGAAGAGGTGGAGGTACCACCACCAAAACGTTCGAATTGACAGCTAAGCGCCCATGCCAAAGAGAATGACGCACTGACCCAGGACAATTGCAGCACCTTGAACAGAGAAGTAAAAATCTTATCACGAGAAGAGAAGAAGGAAGAAACAAATCCGCAGGGACCAGATGAAAACGAAGACAAGAAAATAACAATATCGTGTTGGGACGAAATTAATTGGGAGAATACTGACGAGGAAGATGAATTACCAGAGGCATGCACAACGAATGTAGGAGGAAAGGACGAAGTAATGAGTATTGCAGAGCTATTTCAGATGGAAACCAGGGAAAGCGAATTCAATGAGGATAATGCGCAGTCGACAGAAGTTGAAAATAAGTTACGAGTGGGCATACAACCCAACGTATATTATGAAGGAAGTTATGAAGCGATAATTAGAGCATTTAGATGCGATTATGTGGAAGTAGCGACGAAGAAGGAGAAGATAGACGAGGATGAGGAAAAAGTAGAGGATGGTGAAGAAAGCGTAAATGAAGGAAGAAATAGAGAAGAGGAAATAAAAGAGAGAGAAGTAGCAGTCGAAGCTTATCCTACAGAAAGTTCTAATTCACAAGGTAAATTCCTAAAAAGACTCATGTATGATTCAGTGCAGGATTCGTTGATGCAAGAAGAAGAAGAACAGAACCAACCCTTTCAAATTCAATCAATTGTGAAGGCCATGGTAAAACATATCCCAGTCAATATTGTAATTGATAGCGGAAGTGAACTGACTGCGATCTCAGAAAATTTATTCATGCAGTGTAATGGCAATGAGGAATTGCCAGTTCTGAAAACACATAAGATTAAAGTAAGAGGTCCTATTAGAAATAATGCTGCGGAAGTTACGAGACAAACAAGGTTAACTCTTTCGTGCCAAGGTCAAAAGATCGAAGCCAACTTCGTGATTATACTTAAAGTCACTGTAGATTTGATTATAGGTGCAGATTTTTTAAATGAGAGACGAGCAATAATAGATATGGGGAAAGGTAGCGTAACATTCGGGAATGTCACACTTCTCTTTGAGCAAAAGCTAAAATTAGAAGAAATACCAGTTATAAACAAACAATTAAGAATGATGCGAGATAAAGAGGATGAAGAATTAGAATGGTATGCACAAAAGGGGGAATTGCCTCAACTCATGTTAGAAGTCCATAAAGAAATCGACGAAAACTTGCAAGAAGTTCAAGGTATTTCGGAACACAGTAAAAGAGAATTAGAGGGTATTTTACGAGATAAAGCAGAGGTATTTTTACCTAAGACTGGCAGTATTAAACACTTTCAGTACACGTTTGAAGTAAAACAGCACAAACCATTTAGAGTGCCATTCTATACAATCCCATTAAGCTACAGTAATAAAGTATTCCAGGAGATATCTAAAACGTTAGATGACGATATTATGGAACCAGCTACCTCCACATATAACAGCCCGCTCCATATTGTACAAAAAACGAGATGGGAGCATCAGGTTAGTGCTTGATTCCAGACAGATCAACACAATCATAATCACTGAAACCGATCACCCAGAAAAATTAGAGGAATTGATATAAAACTTCTACGGTGCTAAGATATTTTCATCAATTGATTTACGGAGTAGTTTCTGGCAAATAGAATTGGCCCCAGAATGTAGAAAATTTACAGCATTTATCGTATTCGGTAGATGTTACCAGTTTAACCGATTGACATTTGGTTTAAACATATCATCAGCAGCGTTTATTAGGGGATTTAATACTATACTCAGTCCTGAAATTTTACAAAAAATTACTTGTTATGTTGATGATGGGATTATAGCAGAACCCTCTTGGGAACATCACAACGACACATTAAATCAGTTTTTACAGATCATGAAAGAGCATGGGGTCACAGTAAATATAACAAAATCCAAATTTGGAAGGCGGGAGGTCAAATTTCTAGGACACATAATTTCAGAGAAAGGGGTAATGCCCGACCCAGAAAAACTAACGGCAATCAAAGAATTCTGTACTCCATATAATAAGAAAACTCTCAGAGGATTTCTAGGTCTCACTGGATCCTATAAAAATTTTATTTGGATCGACTCTCTCGCAATACCACGTCTATGCGCATTGAATGGAAAAAACACGCCATGGGTATGGGATCAACAAGCCAATGAAGAATTTTTAAAAGTGAAAAACGCACTAACAACAGCACCGATTTTAGCACTTCCTGATCTAATACAAAATTTTTGTATGGCCACTGATAGCGCGAAAACAGGTTTAGGAGTTGTTTTATTCCAAGAATACGAACAGGCAGGGCTAAGATCATATAGAACAATTGCATTTGCCAGTCGGGTACTCACAAAAAGCGAGAAAAAGCTATTCAGCCACGGAGCTGGAAGCATTGGCCATTGTATGGGGCTTCCAACGTTTTCGATACTTCCTATTCGGAAGTAAAACAAAAGTATACACTGACCACAAAGCATTAGAATTTCTGTTATCCGCCAAAATAACTCATGGGAGGTTAGCCAGATGGATGTTAATACTACAAGAATTTGACTTCACTATTACACACATACCAGGACCAGCGAATGTATTAGCAGATGCTTTATCACGATGTCCACAGGTTGCATCCAATAGCATAGGTTTGGAAGCAGCAGAAGACCAGTTTACAATGTACTATATGAAACAAGTACGTTTCGAAAACTACATTACGACAGCATTGAAAAACATAGGCAAAGAACAGGACAAGGATACCGAAATACTAGGACTCAAACGCAAGTGGAGAAGTAAGGATTTTACAGACATTCGACAGCACCATCTCGTAAAAAACAATGTTTTATTTTTTAGACGAAATGTTGCAATGAATGAATGGTTAATTTATATCCCAGATGAACTAATTAATAAGTACATATGGTATACACATTTAAGTAATGGCCACTTTGGACCAAAGAAATGCTTTTTAAAAGTAAAACAAACAAGCCATTTTCCTAATATGGAAAGACGAATTAGAACAGTATTAGTCAAACGCAAAAAATGTATGAGGGCTAAACACGTCACTTTCCAAACCAAACCACCTATGTTTCCAATAATCCCTAAAAGATTAAAACAAATAGCTGCAGCAGATTTGATGGGGCCCCTCCCACGCACAGAAAATGGATATATTTTCATATTTGTCGTTTTGGAACTTACTTCTAAATATGTTACCTTGACACCATTAAAATGGGCAACAGGTCTTACTATATGTAAAGCATTTAGACAAGATTTTCTCAGACAAGTAGGTCGAGTGGAACGAATAATTTTGGATAATGGCCCACAATACAAATCAGTACAATGGAAGAACACGTTAAAACAACACAAAATAAAACCCATCTACATATCTAAGTACAAACCTAGCGTAAATCCAGCAGAACGATCTATGAAGGACATAGGCACTTTATGCCGATTATATTCAGGCAAAAGACACAACACTTGGGATATATACCTTAAAGATTTTCAAGAAGTAGTAAATGAAATGCCACGTAACACTACACTACTACCTCCAGTTACTGTACTTAAAAATATTGAACCCCCAAACATAACCAGAGAAAATGTTAGATTTCCTATTGCACCACATAGACAGCACAAACAAGTTATAGCAACAGCACTCTCCAACATCAGAAAGGCAGCCATTAAAAGAAAAGAAAGAGGAGATAGAACAGCAATTAAAAAAACATTATCAGTAGGTCAGAAAGTATTTGGAAAAACACACCACCTCTCCAGCAAACAGAAACACAAAATACATAAGTTTTACGCTGCATACAAAGGACCTGTCATTATTAGCCATATTGCTCATGATAATGCTGTGGAACTAATGAACCCAAAAACAGGCAAAACCTTAGGACTTCAACATGTGAGCCATATCAAAAAGTTTGAAGATTAATTTTATTAGTGGTAAATAATCAGCACAATATTTCAAGATTATGTTGCAGAAAAAATCGTCAGGAGAAAGAAGAATGAAGAGAGAGGATGGTGGGAAAAAGAAAGTAGTTTCAATAACAACACCAATAGTACCATAGATTAAGGTGAAGGGATAAAGCGTAGATAGTGTAACAGCATGAAATACTAAAATGCTCTACACCACAACACTAAACAAAAATAAAAAACGAATTTGAGGATTTTTGTAGAAGTTAAGACTCAAAATACCTTAGAATTGTAACATGGAAAGGGCGCCGAAATTTGAAAAGCATTTTAAAAAGGCATAAAATAATGTAGGTACTAGACATATGCTAGATGATTATAAGTAAAACTTTTTGCAAGAACCATTGTAAAAACTCCAGCAAGGACGAGATGCAATGACCCACAAGTTGCAATGCGAGAAGTATCAAGAAAGAAAAGGACATAATTAGCAAGACACGATTCCTACAAGGCAGAAGCGTCGAGAAAAGGGAAAGGACAGCGAGACCAACAGAAGGCCCTTGTAAGTGAAGTGGGCAATAAATTTAACCGCTAGGTGGAACCTTGCTGGGACGGAACACCCTGCAGAGACGGGATGCCGAACGCTGGAAAGGTCTCCGAGCGCCCCCACTCAGCGGAGTGAGCAAAAAACGGCCCGACGAGAAGACCGCTTGGGCAAGCCACCACTGGCAAAAAAATATGTGTAAAAAACACACTACCGCTATTAAACAGCACGCTGATGCACAAAACTGAAGAAAACGTCCACAAAGTAAAAATGACACGCCCAAACAATTTATCAAAGTGTTACTAAGAGGAAAACTTCAAAGCGACTCGTAATCAATAAATATTTCCATATCCTGCCCAGAGAAGAACCAAGAAGCAAGTAAGAAACAGAGAAAAAGCAGGATGAACAGAAGTTGAAGTTTCGCAAGATTGAGACCAAGAAAGAAGATGGGTGAAGAATAGATGACATATCATCCCAAATCCCTATCCTATTGTAAACAAGTCGTCTGCAAAGTATTACAACGAAAAACGACCGCTTTCAGCGACACATAACGATGACTTTTACGCATACAAAACCAGTAAACCACGAGATTCTGCACTCACAACTCCATTCCATTATGGGACCTCCACAACAGCAACACAGTTGCAAAGCCAACAAGGAACGATGAACGAAGCTGTACATCCATCTCGCTCAAGTCCACCACCTTCGTGCAAAAACATTCGCCAACCTCATGCTTAAACATTTATAGGATTGTGTGAATGTGTGAAATCAAATTATGTGATGTAGGAATTGTGCAAAAGAAACGTGTGAAAAACTAAATAAGTTAAGCACACCAGACAGCTAATAAACTACAAAATAAGTCATTGACTATGGACTTAAATAAAAAATAGACTATCGTTAAAAGTAAGTCATTAGTTCTGAAATGGACAGTATATAGAGAACAAAAGTAAGGCATAATAAACACTAAAACTATATGCCACTTATTTTCTCCTCATAAAAATAAAAGAATAACTATATTTTACATATTTCCTCCTTATAAAAACAAAGAGTAAAAGATTATCTTGTTGGATGTTTTCCCTTTTTTTTAACATTTGTACCATTTGTTAGGATAATATCTCAATACTTGTGTATGTATATTTCTTTGTCAAAGCAATTCTTGGAAATAATTCTTATTTGTTAGTGTAACAATGTTGAATTGAGTGTCTAAAAACAAAAACATTTTACTTGTACATGATATTTAGAAAATGTGTTAGGAATAGATTTTACTTAATTACTACATCTATAAAAAAATATATTTCTAAGAAAATCGATGTGAAAGACTCCAC
Source organism: Schistocerca americana (assembly GCF_021461395.2). NCBI lineage: Eukaryota > Metazoa > Arthropoda > Insecta > Orthoptera > Acrididae > Schistocerca > Schistocerca americana. Next base: position 106,539,813 of record NC_060124.1, read on the forward strand.
ACTTTCGATAACAAACTTCTTAAAAAACAAACTTCACACTTAAATAGAGAAAGAAAATAATTAAAAACTAATAATAGCATAAAAATATTCCTCTTGTCATTTTTGAGAATCATTTGGAAGAATACAAAAATATAAATTAGTAATACAAACTAGCATAGAACCAGAATAACGTGGCTGAACAGTAGGCAACAAAATTTAGATACAGAAATAATTTTTGACTGACTTAGACAACGATTCAATCATTGCCTAAATTAAGTGCAAAATTTAAGTTCGAAGGGTGGTTATATGTAAGCTGTCAGGCAAATCCAACACCTTCCATGAAAACCCTGACATGATAAGCAAATCCAGTAGTATGTCACATAGCTCCGAATAAATCGTGACATTAAATTAACCAAAGTAATATGAGTAATGAGTGAGGAAATGGAATACCACAGACTAACACAAGAATGCCTAGATGCATGTCATACCTTCCCACCGTGAGACAGACGCAGTTCCGTGGGGAGATACGAGAACAGAAGCCGAGAGCAGAACCGTGTTAAGCTGGAAGGCCATACGATAAGGGACGGACGGACATCCACGTCACCACCTAACCGCTAGGACACCAATCGCAAGTATTAGTGTGAGACTTTTTCGCGATTCTGTTACGTTAGGACCACCCCCCAGCCCCTGTTAAAAGATAGAGCCGTCCAGAAGAACAGTATAGATCTTACGATAACGCTAAAAGGACCACACCAGCTGCAAGTTTTAGCGTGAGACCTTTTCGCGTCTCTGTTACGTTGCAAACTTTAAAAACATTGCCCCACCACGAAAAGCATAACGTTTCTCATTGGACAGAAAGAATTTTTGTAGGCGGAGCTTAAGGTTAACATTGAGACCCTGAATGGTCAGATGAAAACACAGCCAGATAGCTTTTTTAAACCAACTTCGGTAAATTGCAGTAAGGAGAAGTTAGAGAAGAGTTGCTTCCGAGACGGAGAGGTGAGCGGAGCGTGCTGTCAGCCGCCCCCTGACGAACACCGACAAGGTAACGAACGCACGCGATGCCGCATAACAGCGCATAAAGCTTCACTCAGAACTGCAGAAGTCTCATCTGTTACACCCCTTTTTGCGTTATTCTAGTGTCGATCGTCAATTAAAGCTCATGGTGTTCACATTTGCCACTTGAAGTAAAAATCTGAAACGTGATGATTTTTCTGTTATATAGCTATTAAGAAGCCACATCAGCCGCTGTAATTTACGACAAGTTAGATAAGTAATTAAAGATAATTGAGGGTCACTGTAGAACATTTTGATAGTTTTCTCTTTTGTGAAACTTAATTTTAACCTAGATTATAGATATGATATGGCATAGGTCATCCTTCGATCCATTGTAGAACTTGGAAACCCATTCAGGGAATATTCGTTCACATTTTTGTTGAACGCAGTCGGTTTTTACCATCCTGTATTAAAACGTTTCCTTTTATCAATAGTGCAATTTATAAACAATGTTTCGTGAGTAGAATAAAATTTCCAATGGTAAACTTAACTGCTTTTTCGACGTTATTTTACCAGCTAACGAAAAATAGGAATGCGTTGATCCCCTTCCATTAAATTTAGTTAATATTAAGATTCTATTTCAGGGAGTGCAGTGGAGCTGACGCTGAGATCATTAAGTATTTGATTATATCATCGCTAGTCTCACTGACCTCTTCTGAATTCTACATGTCATGTGTGGTCTGGCGTCTCCTTACCAGCAACAGGTCCCAGGTTCAAACTAGTCAAATCCCTAAAAAACACGCTCAGAGCGTCGTTGCGCGAAAGTGGTAGGGAGACATGCCGTTGAGTTCACCTCGGAGGCGCTCCTGTCTGTGATACAGCGTGAAGGGTAACCCCAGCCATGGTCTCTGAGCTGATAGTCCATCCTGCAGCAAACGTCGTCGAACTGTTGGTGCAGATGGTTGTTGTCTTGCAAACGTCCCCATCTCTTAACTCAGGGATCGAGACGTGGCTGCACGATCCGTTACAGCCATGCGGATAAGATGCCTGTCATCTCGAATGCTAGTGATACGAGGCCGTTGGGATCAACCACGGCGTTCCGTATTACCCTCCTGAACCCACCGATTCCATATTCTGCTAACAGTCAATGGATCTCGTCCAACGCGTGCAGCAATGTAGCGATTCGGTAAACCGCAATCGCGATAGGCTACATTCCGACCTTTATCAAAGTCGGAAACGTGATGGTACGCATTTCTCCTCCTTACACGAGGCATCACAACAACGTTTCACCAGGCAACGCCGGTCAACTGCTGTTTGTGTATGAGAAATCGGTTGGAAACTTCGCTCATGTCAGCAGGCTGTAGGTGTCGCCACCGGCGCCAGCCTTGTGTGAATGCTCTGTAAAGCTAATCATTTGCATATCATAGCATCTTCTTCCTCTCGGTTAAATTTCGGTCTGTAGAATGTCATCTTCGAGGTGTAGCAATTTTAATGGCCAGTAGTGTAAGTCTACCAACTGAAGACATGAACTTTGTAAACAAGCCTGTATTGTGTTTGGCGTTTTACTGATGAATGCCTGTGTTGATCATACATAACTGTAAATTGAGATGATAGAAGTCATGGGATACCTCGTAATACTGTGTATCACCTCTTTTTCTCAGGCATACTGCAGCGCCTTGACGTGGCATGGACTCAGCAAGTAGTTTGAAGTCCCTTGCAGATATCTCTGCCATTCTGCCTCTATAGCCGTCCGTCATTAAGAAAGTGAATGCCGGTGTACGATTTTGTGCACGAACTGATCCCTCGATTATATTCCAGAAATTATCGATGAGAGGCAGTCTGGGTGATCTGAGTGCTCAGATCATTCGTTTGAACTGTCCAGAACGTTCTTCAAACCAATTGCGAACATTTCTGGCCCGCTGACATGGAGCGTTGTCATCCATAAAATTTCCATCGTTGGATGGGAACACGAAGTCAGTGAGTGGCTGCAAATGGTCTCCAAGTAGCCGAACATAACCAGTTATAGTCAGGTATTGCTTCAGTTTGACCAGAGGACCCAGTTCATTCAACATAAACACAACCTACACTGTTATGGATCCACCACAAAATTAGTGTCTTGTGAAGACTTGGGTTCATTGCTTCGTGTGGCTTGCGTCGCACTCTGGCCTGCCTGTCAGCTCTTATCAATTGAAATAGAGACATATCTGACCACACTACGGTTTTCCAGCCATCGAACCGATATAGTCATGACTCCAGGGGAGGCCCTGCAGGTGACGAAGTTCTGTTAGCAATCCCATTCGCGTCTGTCGTCTGCTGCCATAGCCCCTTACCGCGAAATTTCTCCACTCTGTCCTGATAGATACATTCGTCGTACGTCGCACAGTGATTTCTGCAGTTACGCCAGGCAGCGTTGCTTGTCCATTACCACTGACCATTCAATGTAAATGCCGCTGCTCTCGGACGTTAAGTGAAGACCATCGGTCACTTCACTGTCCGTGGTGAAAAATTATGCTTAAAATTTGGTATTCTTGGCACCTCTTGACACTGTGGATCGCAAAAATTGAATTCCCTAATGATTTTCCAAATGGAATGCCCCATGAGTCTAGCTCCAGATACCATTCAGTGTTCGAAGTCTGTTAATACTCGTCGTGCGCCATAATCACTTCGGAAACTTTACGACACGAATCGCCTGAGTACAAATGACAGCTCCACCTATGGACTGTCCTCTATACCCCGTACACGCGATATTGACGCCATGTGTGTATACGCATATCGCCATCCCATGACGTTTGTCACCTCAGTGCATACTTCACTATAACCGGTTTCAGCTTATTGCTATAATCAGATAATTAAACTCTTGCGATGAAAGTATCAATGCCAAATAATTTGCGCACGCAGTTACATAACAGACACTTGTTGTGTAACGGAGTGTACATACAATTTCACTTTAATACTTATCTTAGAAAATAGATTAAGGAAAGGCAAACCTACGTTTCTAGCATTTGTAGAATTAGAGAAAGCTTTCGACAATGTTGACTGGTATACTCTCTTTCAAATTCTGAAGGTGGCGGGGGTGAAATACAGGGAGCGAAAGGCTATTTACAATTTGTACAGAAACCAGATGGCAGTTATGAGAGTGGAGGGGCACGAAAGGGAAGCTGTGGTTAAGAATGAAGTGAGACAGTGTTGTAGCCAATCTGTATATTGAACAAGCAGTAAAGGAAACAAAAGAAAAAATCGGAGTAGGAATTAAAATCCATGGAGAAGAAATAAAAACTTTGAGGTTCGCCGATGACATTGTTTTCTGTCAGAGACAGCAAAGGAACTGGAAGAGCAGCTGAACGGAATGGACAGTGTCTTGAAAGGAGGATATAAGATGAACATCAACAAAAGCAAAGCGAGGATAATGGAATGTAGTCTAATTAAATCGGGTGATGCTGAGGGAATTAGATTAGGCAATGAGACACTTAAAGTAGTGAAAGAGTTTTCCTATTTGGGGAGCAAAATAACTGATGGTGGTCGAAGTAGAGAGGATATAAAATTTAGACTGGTAATGGAAAGGAAAGCGTTTCTGAATAAGAGAAATTTGTTAACATCGAGTATTCATTTGAGTGTCTGGAAGTTTTTTCTGAAAGTGTTTGTATGGAGTGTAGCCATGTATGGAAGTGAAACGTGGACGATAAATAGTTTAGACAAAAAGAGAATAGAAGCTTTCGAAATGTGGTGCTACAGAAGGGTACTGAAGATTAGATGGGTAGGTCACGTAACTAATGAGAAGGTATCGAATAGAATTGGGGAGAAGAGAAATTTGTGGCACAACAAGACTAGAAGAAGAATCGGTTGGTAGGACATATTCTGAGGCATAAAGGGATCAGCAATTCAGTATTGGAGGGCAGCACGGAGGGTAAAAATAGTAGCGGGGGACCAAGAGATGAATGCACCAAACAGATGCAGAAGGATATAGGTTGCAGTAGGTCCTGGGAGATGAAGAAGCTTACACGGGGTACAGTAGCATGGAGTGCTGCATCAAAACAGTCTCTGGACTGAAGACCACAACAGCAACAACCTTTATCAGAACGTTTTTAATGACGTGATGATGACAATAAGTCGAAATAGGGTGTTCTATATGCGATCAAGACGGATATTTCTCATTAAGATTGGTGTAGGGTTGGGAGAGGTAATCTGCGATGTGCTCATCTGATAATACAATGCTGCCAGCACTGGAGGTCGACAACGGGGAGTAACAAAGTAACTCGTCTATTAACGAACGAAAGGTCTAGCCTCAGCTACCCAACGTTCACAACTGTTACGAGGTTATATGAATTCATGGAAGCGGGCGGTCCGCTCGTGGAAAATTCCTCGTCAGCGCGAGCCGTTTTCGACAGCAATCTGCCGGAGACGCGCACGCTCCGCTTAATATTCACGGGGCAGGTGTCGCTAATTTCCGGCGAGTTATTAGCTGGCACGTCTGAAAAACACAGTCCGCATTCATAATGGCCGCTAAGCCGGCCGGCAGCGAGGCGGGCCGCCGCGCGTACTGCGTGGGCGGCGCCAAAGGCAAAAGGTCGCCACTGCGGAACCCGCCGGCCCACGCCGCTGCCGCTGCCGCTGCCGCTGCGACCTGCGACAACACAACACACACCTGCAGCGACCCGGCGGCGCGCCGCCTGCCTTCTCCCAAATAAAGCGATGCGCGTCACATTTCTGAACAGATGCGGGTGGACCGTCCGCTCTTCCAAGAGCTCCGAAATGAATAACAAACGCGATGACAAATATATGGTTTTTTCAAAGTGAGTGATCTGATTTCGAAACTCCTTATTTATTGATTAAAGCATACTAGAAATATGGGATGAATTGCAACATACTCACAGGTTCAAAAATGGCTCTGACCACTGTGGGACTTAACAGCTGAGGTCATCAGTCCCCTAGAACTTAGAACTACTTAAACCTAACTAACCTAAGGACATCACACACATCTATGCCCGAGGCAGGATTCGAACCTGCGACCATAGCGGTCGCGCGGTCCCAGACTGAAGCGCCTAGAACCACTCGGTCACACAGGCCGGCCATACTCACAGTATTTTAGTCTTACCTATACTGTTAAAAGTGCTCTATGTGTCTACCACCAGCAGCACGAATAAGATCTAGACGATAGCTAATTGCCGGTCGGAGTGGCCGAGGGGTTCTAGGCGCTAGAGTCTGGAACCGCGCGACCGCTACAGTCGCAGGTTCGAATCCTGCCTCGGGAATGGATGCGTGTGATGTCCTTAGGTTAGTTAGGTTTAAGTAGTTCTAAGTTCTAGGGAACTGATGACCTCAGAAGTTAAGCCCCATAGTGCTCAGAACCATTTGAACCATTTTTCGATAGCTAACTCATTGTAAACTTCGCTCAATTTATCTGCTTTTATACAAGTTATGGCGGCTGTCATTTTGTTCTTCACTTTGTCAGGAGTTAACAGGGAGATTCACATATTCTCACAAGCAGAAACCGTATGGGGTCACGTCTGGTGATTTTGGAGGCCAAGCATGCAGGGCAGTGTCTCAGGGTCCCCTGTGCCCTATCCAGCGTTGAGGCAGAGTGTCATTCAGAAATTGACCTACGTTGTTATGCCAGAGTGCTGAAGCTCCATCTTGTTGGAAAATGAGTGATAGGAGTACTCCTGAAGCTATGGAAAAAGCCACTTCTGCAGCCTTTGAGCCGGCCGGAGTGGCCGTGCGGTTCTAGGCGCTACAGTCTGGAACCGAGCGACCGCTACGGTCGCAGATTCGAATCCTGCCTCGGGCATGGATGTGTGTGATGTCCTTAAGTTAGTTAGGTTTAATTAGTTCCAAGTTCCAGGCGACTGATGACCTCAGAAGTTAAGTCGTATAGTGCTCAGAGCCATTTGAACCATTTTTTGCAGCCTTTGAAGATGGCTCATTCGAGTTGTAGCGTTTTATTCAAAAGGGAAGAGACCGTACGCTTTTTCACGTGAATTGGCCCAAAAAAGATCACTTTAGAAGAGTCTCTTTCGAGCTCAATAATGTCATCTGTGTTCTGGAGGCCCCATGAGCACACATTAAGCCGGTGTACTTTACCGCTAATATGAAATGTTGTTTCATCACTGAAAATTAACCCTGGTAAAATGTATCGTCGTCCATGTCTTCTAGCAGAACATTGCTGAAGTCAAACCGTTTCCTTTTATCACCAAACCGAAGAGCTTGCACTAATTTTAGTCTGTTTGGTTTATTCTCGTAGACTAAACGGCGTCTTAACACTCGCCAGAAAGTTGTGTGAGGCACTGCCAGTTCTCTCATTGCGCGGCGAGTGGATTTTCGTGGACTCCGCTCAAACGTTTGACTAATTCTTTCCATCACGTCGTCACAAGTGCGAGATCGACATGGACTCTTGCCTTTGCACAAGAATTATGTCTCTTAAAATTAGTGATACCAGCGACGAATGTTTTTGGTTGCAAGCGGATCAGTGCCGACGGGAAGCAAACTGGACCGATTCACTGACTCACGCTGATACAAAATCCCTTCTGTTGAGCTGACGCAATTCTACTTCTGACTGCAAACATGAAGAAACTGACTAATATATAAAGGCGATTTTCTGAAATTCCAGGCCACGTCCATTAAAGCAACTTTCATTTTCATGCCGTCAGTTCTCATGTTTAGTAATAATTACCGTCCAAATTCAAGTCATTCTTTTCCAAACATCCTGTATTGTTAAAGTGTGAAAATATTACAGACGAAGCGTATGAAAAAAGTAATAAGACAGTTTTTCTAACTACCAAAGTTTTCAGATTGAGATTTTCACTCTGCAGCGGAGTGTACGCTGATATGAAACTTCCTGGCAGATTAAAACTGTGTGCCCGACCGAGACTCGAATTCGGGACCTTTGCCTTTCGCAGGCAAGTGCTCTACCATCTGAGCTACCGACGCACGACTCACGCCTGGTACTCACAGCTTTACTTCTGCCAGTACCTCGTCTCCTACATTCCAAACATTACAGAAGCTCTCCTGCGAACCTAGCAGAACTAGCACTCCTGAAGGAAAGGATATTGCGGAGACATGGCTTAGCCACAGCCTGGGGGATGTTTCCAGAATGAGATTCTCACTCTGCAGCGGAGTGTACGCTGATATGAAACTTCCTGGCAGATTAAAACTGTGTGCCCGACCGAGACTCGAATTCGGGAACTTTGCCTTTCGCGGGCAAGTGCTCTACCATCTGAGCTACCGACGCACGACTCACGCCTGGTACTCACAGCTTTACTTCTGCCAGTACCTCGTCTCCTACATTCCAAACATTACAGAAGCTCTCCTGCGAACCTAGCAGAACTAGCACTCCTGAAAGAAAGGATATTGCGGAGACATGGCTTAGCCACAGCCTGGGGGATGTTACCAGAATGAGATCTTCACTCTGCAGCGGAGTGTACGCTGATATGAAACTTCCAGGCAGATTAAAACTGTGTGCCCGACCGACACTCGAACTCGGGACCTTTGCCTTTCGCGGGCAAGTGCTCTACCATCTGAGCTACCGACGCACGACTCACGCCTGGTACTCACAGCTTTACTTCTGCCAGTACCTCGTCTCCTACATTCCAAACTTTACAGAAGCTCTCCTGCGAACCTTGCAGAACTAGCACTCCTGAAAGAAAGGATATTGCGGGGACATGGCTTAGCCACAGCCTGGGGGCAGAGTGAAAATCTTTACAGAGGTTTGGAATGTAGGAGACGAGGTACTGGCAGAAGTAAAGCTGTGAGTACCGGGCGTGAGTCGTGCGTTGGTAGCTCAGATGGTAGAGCACTTGCCCGCGAAAGGCAAGGGTCCCGAGTTCGAGTCTCGGTCGGGTAGACAGTTTAATCAGCCAGGAAGTTTCATATCAGCGTGCACTCCATTGCAGAGTGAAAATCTCATTCTGGAAAGATCCCCCAGGCTGTGGCTAAGCCATGTCTCCGCAATATCCTTTCTTTCAGGAGTGCTAGTTCTGCAAGGTTCGCAGGAGAGCTTCTGTAAAGTTTGGAATGTAGGAGACGAGGTACTGGCAGAAATAAAGCTGTGAGTACCGGGCGTGAGTCGTGCATCGGCAGCTCAGATGGTAGAGCACTTTCCCGCAAAAGGCAAAGGTCCCGAGTTCGAGTCTCGGTCGGGCACACAGTTTTAATCTGCCTGGAAGTTTCATATCAGCGTACACTCCGCTGCAGAGTGAAAATCTCATTCTGGAAACATCCCCCAGGCTGTGGCTAATCCATGTCTCCGCAATATCCTTTCTTTCAGGAGTGCTAGTTCTGCAAGGTTCGCAGGAGAGCTTCTGTAAAGTTTGGAATGTAGGAGACGAGGTACTGGCAGAAGTAAAGCTGTGAGTACCGGGCGTGAGTCGCGCGTCGGTAGCTCAGATGGTCGAGCACTTGCCCGCGAAAGGCAAAGGTCCCGAATTCGAGTCTCGGTCGGGCACACAGTTTTAATCTGCCGGGAAGTTTCATACCAAAGCTTTCATTTTTTTTTTTTTTCAAGTAACATTGTCCCCTTCAAAGCAGTTGCCTTCGGCAACTGTATACCGGGGGAATTGTTAGCTCCAGTACTGGTAGCAGCGAAGAAGTTGTCAACTGATACGGCCTTTAAAATGGCCGTCACATTCTTTTGAATATTCTATAGAGCTCCAAAATGGCGCCCTTGAAGGCATTATCTAAATTTCTGGAAGAGAAACATGTCTCAAGGACTCAAAAATGGTTCAAAATGCTCTGAGCACTATGGGGCTTAACTGCAGAAGTCATCAGTCCCCTGGAATGTAGAACTACTTAAACCTAACTAACCTAAGGACATCACACACATCCATGCCCGCGGCAGGATTCGAACCTGCGACCGTAGCAATCGTGCGGTTCCGCACTGACGCGCCTAGAACCGCTTGGCCACCTCGGCCGGCTCTCAAGGACTGAGATCAGGTGGTTAGGGAGAGGGGGGGGGGAGGTGGTCTTTGGAACTACAGAAATCCCTTTTGAGGTCAAAAATTTCGTGAGGGAAGTGGTCGTGTGACTTGGGGCGTTGTCATGAACCAGCATCCACTTGTCTGCAACGTCCGGTCTCACTCGATTCACCCTTTTCCTGAACCTTTAAACGACATCTTTGTCTAACACTTCGTTGACAGTTTGTCCTGGAGAACCATACTCTTTATGCATGGTACCCCTGCTGTCATAACAGGGAAAACAGCATTGTTTTAATATCTGATTTGCTCATTCGAGCTGTTTTCGATCGAATATATGTCCCAGAGCACCACTCCTCACTTTACTGCTTGTCTCAGGATCGTAATAAAAAAATCCAAGATTATTCACCTGTGATCGCATAGCCGACCCATTCATTACCCTTGGGAGTTCTCTCAAGAAGATCGACGTACGCGTTTCTTCGACTGTCCTTCTGCTCAGTTGTTAGGTTTTTAGGCACCATTTTGACACGAACCTTTCACAAGTGCAGAACTTCCACCAAAATTTTATGTACGGCGAAAGTGATTAACTAGTCATCCAGCATCCCTTTTCTTAAACGTCGATCCGATCTCGCAAGAGCAGTCATACATTCACCGATTTCGTCGAATTTTGAAGCTGAAGGTTTCCCTGAGTGAGATTCATCTTCAATGTGTTGCCAGCCTTCCGAAAACGATTTGAGCCAGTAAAAAACTTATGCTCTTGATAAGGAATGTCCCCATGCGCTTATTTCAACTTTTCAAAGGTCACGTTCCCGGATTTCCCAGGTTCAACACAAAACTTGATGACGTAACGTTGCTCTAAATTCCGCAGTACCATTTTCGTAACAGACAACAAAAACACAAATTCACTGATGGCGTTCTCAGAAATCACGTGATGGCTGTATGGAGCTGAAGTTTGAACCGGTCTACAGAAGTTGAACAACTCCAAATTGCCAGATCGCTCTCAGTGTTGTCAATGTCACTGTATTTCTCACACACTTCGTTATTTCATCTCCCTCGCCCCTTTTGAATGGAGATGGGCAGTCAGTGGTATGAAATTCGCACTTCAACCACGACCTTTACAAAATATAACAACAACAGAGACAAATATTATGAAAAATTTAAAAAGATTTTAGACGATTTAAACGATGATAAGAAGGATGAATTTTATGGCTGTTTACATAAAATTGTAAATTAAAATCAAAGGACCAAAATACAAGAAATTAGAATATACGCATTGAAAAACACATTGCACAAAAAAGTGGCATTCTAAGAATCAGTTCTGCATTTTCGTTTAGAAGCTAAAGGACTGCGCTGGGCGAACAGGATTTGTGAAGAGGAGAATATGCTCTATAGGGTTAAAGGTAGAAAAACGTAGACGTCCGTTAGACTGAGTTTACCTAGGGGAAGAAATTGTGCGCCGCGTGGTACGTAACGCGCTTGGCTTGCTGCGTCGTCCACACAACAGTGACTAAATAATGAAAGCGTTTTCCGACAGAGCACAATGCATAGTGTGCCAACGCTTTACGTCAGGCGTGACAGGCCGACTGATTCTGGACATCTATAATGTGTTGTACACTGCGTTCTAGTGAATGAAAGCCAAAGACTGTGCAAGAATATCTGTGATCACTATAGAATACAGAGAAAAGAAGAATTAAGTATGACACCGTCTGCTGCGAAAAAGAAGAGAGCCATACAGTAGGGGAGCCAGAGATTTCCAGAATGTGTGGAAGGCGGTTGGAACACTTTTTCAGATGTAACATTGCACACTGAAAACACGGAAAAATAACATTTCGCCAGACCCCAATAATGGACTCTGAAGCAACGCTGAGTATAGCTGTTAGGAAACAACTGAGTATGAACCACTTTCCTCAGAATCTAAGCAGACGTAGGAACCGCCTCTTTTACCCACATGCCAACGTCCTCCGACGATAAAGAGGGAGGAATACGATACACTCATCAATTATTTATATGCGAATGAAGCAGACCGACTCCAATTTACAAAACGTCTGGAAGAGCTATCGGAACCACCACCAGCACTAGGCTATAAAACAAAAAAAAAAGGTTCAAGTAGCTCTGAGCACTATGGGACTTAACGTCTGAGGTCATCAGTCCCCTAGAACTTAGAACTACTTAAACCTAACTAACCTAAGGACATCACATACATCCATGCTCGAGGCAGGATTCGAACCTGCGACCGTAGCGGTCGCACGGTTCCAGACTGTAACGCCTAGAAGCGCTCGGCCACCCCGGTCGGCAGGCTCTAAAACAGACACGTTGTTCAAGAACATGCGTTCGGCCGCAAAATTCCGAATCATCACAAATACGAAACTGTTAAACCAAAATCGTCCCTGTGGTTCTAGTTCACCGGTGTTGGCGATGAAGAAAGCTTTTCGTCTTCACAGCAGCCGTCAGCATAGTTCCACAGGTCCACCACTGACGCTCCTACAGCACCTCTTAGTGAAGTTACTGAAGCAGACGATTTTCGCTTCATGACCTTACTGATGTGCACCACTAACACGAAAAACAATACAGACCAAGGCTATAAATGGTGTCTTTGCTATGTAAAACTGACTACAATCTATGAAATCTGTTTCATGGCCGTATGCATCTGAGGTTTTTGTTTTGCGTTACACAGTTTCAAAATGTTTTTTCACTGATTTTCTTGCAAATAATAAATTTTTTTTATAAGAAACCACAAGAAACCTCCCTGGTGCATGCACTTCTCAGACAGCACCGGATGACCGAATAATTAATGCGCTTTTAATATGGTTACCTTGGAAAACACAAATGTACTACGTATATACGTTTCGCATCCTTGCTGATGCAAAATGCACTGTCCTGTTCTCGTGGCACAGAATTCCCGTCTTTGGTTGGGAAGCTAGGGAGATGAAAGTAGTTGTTGGGGTGGATCGTGGAATGAGAGAAGGTTCGGAGGAGCTTGGTGAGTGGGCAGCCCAGTGGTACCAACAGTAATGAGATGGGGAGAGACAGAAAAAGAAACGGAAGCCCTGATGTGGAATGCGATAGGTAGGAATAGTGTTGGTTCAGGTGTTGGTGGACGCATCGGGAAAGGATGGCTTCGATGGCCTTACTAAACAATGAGGTGAGGCTGGTGGGGCGGTTTCCGCAGCTGAGGAAAAGTAGGATTTCGGAAGATTTCCGTAGTTGACGATAGTGGCCTATAGAGAGGAGAGGGATGTAAAGGATTTTCAAGGGCGACTAGAAATCGTTTGACATGATCCGGCATCTAAAATGGAAATATTAGGTTACAAGATTGCTTTCCTAGAGCAGTGGATTAAATCTGTTTAAATAATGTAAAATTTTAACCAAAAATATTCAATAATTCCAAAACAAGCAGTGAGTGCTGGACGTATCCTCTTACAGAGAAAAAGCGTTCCATGCAGATGTAGACTGTACCTAATACTACCTAACGCATGATAGGATGAACTATGAATCTGGAAAGAACTAACTGTCGACGTAGTGCAGCTCTAGCTTCCATTATTTCAACTAACTTTGTCTGGAAAAAAAGAAAAATTACTCTATATGCCGAAAGCAGTTTCTCGTTATATTAATTCCGAGGATGGTAGTTTGTTTTCAGTGAGCTGTGCTCGCATCAGCTACGAGTGTGGCCAAAGGATAAATAAGTACATTTAAATTGATCATAAATATCGGAGAGCTTAGAAACCTTTAAGGTAGTATTGGTGTAAACAGGAATGTTCAGAAACAAGGGATACGTATGTTCTACATCGGACCACATGTAAATACAGTGCGACGTATTCTCAACAAGCAACAGAAAATGAATCTCATGTGTTATTAAACGAGTGGTAAAGTAATCTGAAACACGACTTATATTCATGGATAACTTAATGATAAACCGATGTTGTTCCTTGAGCTGCAGACAAAGCCCCAATCAGAGCAAAGATATCTAATCCCACGTGCAATGAAAACAATATCACAAAGCTCAAAGTTGCGCCAGTGCGACACTAACAAGCAACACTTGAGTACTGCGTATTAGAAATACCCGTAACAGTAACACAAAACCATACATCTTATTTTAACAAATATAACAAAACAGGTGCTGTAGTCACCGAGCACGCAGAAAAAAGAAAGAAAAAAGAAAAAAAGTGGCGTGGGCAAACAAGAACGTCCAGCGCTAGAAACAGCAAAAGAGGAAGAAAGGAAGAACTGTGTACCTCAACGCCAACAAGGGCTACGCGAATTCGATTCATAACCTCTTCGGCACCCAATTGGCCAGATAAAGAAATGTTTGACTATAGAAGACAAGATATGAGTCCCCAAGCATCCAAAAACAGATAAACTTATACTCTTTGACACATGTTAGTGACTTGCAACATCTATAGTGATAATTAATGTGAAAGACGTTTCTAACGGACAGCTTTCAGACTGATGAGTCCTTGTAAATTATACAGCAAGATGGATACATGACTGCGCTTAAACTGACACACAATATTTTTAGCGCAACGGAATCTGACTTTCAACAATCCCTACAAAAGAATTGCCCTGACTAACATTAACCAATACCTTTCACAAATCACTTACCTCACAAATATCTTCGTTACTCGAACTACTGCAATACAGCGAGCGCCACTACTGCCAGCTAAATAAAAGATTCAAACTACGGAAGGCACTAACTACTGATAGGCATAGTTAGCAAATGAAAGATTTTGATAGAGAACAAACAATGTATTTACCTTAATAGTGTTGAAAAGTCATAATATATATAGCAGTTCATGACATCCAGCCTTACAAATTTCAAAACTCCGCCATTTCTCTCCCCACATCCACCACTGCTGGCGGCTCACCTCCAACTGCGCAACGCTATGCGCTGTTAACAGCCAACTGCCCAACGCTACAATGGCAGACAACAATGCAAACTAACCACAGACTGCAAACAGCACAGCCAGTCATTTTTCATACAGAGCGCTACGTGCCGTTACCAATAAGAAAACCTAAGCAGCCTACTTACATAGCCCCCATGCTCACCACAAAAAATTTTACAAATTTTTTTGGGCACTGGCCAATACAGATTTGAAAAAATTTTTCATAATTACAGTCAGAAAGATATCAAATGCAAACACTTATTAATACAATGTTGGTCAAAAACTAAAATTTTCTCACAGTCCATAAAGACAGTCCTGATCATTCATCACAGTAAAACTGCCGTTTCTTTTCTCAAAAGCCGGCCGCGGTGGTCTAGCGGTTCAGGCGCTCAGTCCGGAACTGCGGGACTGCTACGGTCGCAGGCTCGAATCCTGCCTCGGGCATGGATGTGTGTGATGTCCTTAGGTTAGTTAGGTTTAAGTAGTTCTAAGTTCTAGGGGACTGATGACCACAGATGTTAAGTTCCATAGTGCTCAGAGCGATTTGAACCATTTTTTTCCCTCAAAGTCTGAGCAGTAAAAGACAATGCACAAGGAAGTAGTGGATTTCCATGCAGTCTTGAAGAAGTAGTGTTGTCCTTCCAACAGAAAGACAATGCTGACTTTTGACATGCATAGAGGTGATGGGTCACAACAGAGCAAACCCACAGCATAGTCATTCGAAGTTTTGAAGAATATTGGTAGGTAGGTCATCACAGAGTAGACCCACTGTTGTCCTGGCAGAGATTACAGTATTGGTGGGCCACCAGAGGTGCAGACCCACTGCAGTCCTTGTAGAAATAATGGTACTGGTGAGTCAGCAAAGGTGTAGACCCACTGTAGTCCTTGTAGAAATAATGGTATTGGAGGGTCATCAAAGATACAGACCCCCTGTAGTCCTTGTAGAGATAGCCAGCAGCCATCTGTTGTGACTGTGCAGGTGCACAATCACCATTGAAGAGTCTTGCGGATAATATAGCAAGTCCATAACCACCACTTGTGCACTCACAAAGTTTTTTGGAATTGTCCTTAGAAACTGCAATGCTGTTATCCAGTCCCTTGCTGAATTATTAACACATGTGCAGCACACTAACAGTCCCTACTTCTCACATATTGTTCATATACTATGACCAACAGAAACATGTACAGTGAAATGGAACTTACAAGTTAATGATATGATGATCTGGTGTCAATTAAAATTTTATAACATAAAAATACAATTACAAAGGTACAAAATACATCATTAAAGAACATAACAATACAGATAACTCTGTAGTAGTGCAGGCTTTACAAAAGAATAGAAATAAACAGATACATCAGTGTTACAGGAATTATGACATAAGTGCATACATGAAGATCAGAATAACTTTTGAAACCTCACCTTCACATATGAGCAACAAAACAGAATAAATAATGTCTAAACATCTTTTCAAAGTGAATAACATATTATCAGAAAAATTCTACAACATAACTCTTATTAGCTAAACACATTAAGACAGGAAGAACACAAATATACAAGAGTACAAAAACACATAGCAGAATAACACAAGAGGAAAGGGCAGGGTTTGTTTTCAGTGTAACATTTGGTACTGCAGTCCAACCTAAAACTTCATTCCATAGATCTTTCGTCTTATTTCAACATTTGTTTCCACCAAAAAAATCCTATCCAAGCATGCTCTCTGTATTTATATGTTCACATATTTCTTACCTCATTATTTATTTTCCATTATATTACCTCATCGTTTATTTCCAAGAAAATGCTACGTAAACCTGTTGTCCCTAAACCCTACTTTTTTGCTCATATCCTCTTTCAAAATACTTTTTTTGGCCAAACCATTTTCTTATAGCTTCTCAATGCATTTCTTCCAATTCATCACAACTCGTTTTCTCATATAGCCTACCCCATCTTAAGCTAACTTAAATCTACTGAGCTCAGATGCTAAACTAAGGAACGAGGCAATGCAGCAGCAAAAAACAATTAACACAAACAGCAATGATAAAAAATACAAATGGCAAAGCAAGCAGCATAAATTAGCAAAGCAAATGCAATTTTACAACTAATATAAGGCAATGTGCAGTAAATAAGAAAAATAAATCAGTAGTAAAACTAGATTAACAGAGTAATACAAAGCGAAATTTAATAACACTATGCCTGGCAAACAGCAGCAGCAAATGCAATAACTTATATCTAATCATGAAAAAGCTCAAGCAGAAAAAATATTACAGTAAAGATGGCCATGTCTAATACCTATGTCACATCTTAACACTAGAGTGATGCATCTCTGTAACTTGCTCTAGCAGACAAGTTACCAAGTCACTGACAAAATTACGTGTGCAATTCCTGTGAAGTGGAAATGTCTTTTTGTGCTCCCTCATTTTTTTGGATTCCATCCATCATAAAGCTATTTTTTACTGGATCTGTAGGCATAAAATATTTATATTAGTACATCTATAAAATTTTATTTTAACCAATGCTGCAGTGCAGCTAGGAACTAGATATTAAACAACATAGGCAAAGCAAGGCGTGAAACGTCATTCACTAGCCATATGGCATTTCATAATGCAGTAAACAATCTTTCAACTAGCAAGACAATAGACATGAAATGTTTCTCATCATTTCATTTCAGTAAATATCATAAATTAAGAACTCTACAGTGTAATCATATGTTTTCAAGTTTGAGCATGTTGTATTTGCAATGCTTTCTACATTTTTACCTGTGTCTCTGAAAAGGCACACACTAATGGCTTTTTCTCCAGGTGTCTGACACAGCTGGCCGCTCAAGACGCATTACGTCAAGGCCACTTGGATTTCTTAACGAGATATTTATGACACCAGTTTGCACTACTGTACCAGACATATAAAAATTTCAAGGTTCACCAAATCCTATAAATATAACAGTGTCCAAAAAATATTCGTTGGCATTGTGATACATTCATGCATTCAGACACATTTCATAACTCTTAAAGTACGATTCTTGGTTTCCAACATACTTTTTTACAAGTCAGAGTCCATAACCACTACTCATTATTCCTTACCTTATTACACATATACATATTCGTCGATACTTCTTCAATATTTCATCATAATAAATACATAGCATAATCAAATTCCTCATATAGCATCAGCTTATTGATCATAAACATACCACAACAGCGTAATACACATCATCATCATAACATCGTAAAACCTTAGCCAAATCTCAAAAAAGGCGTAGCTTTCTGCAATAATGTCAAAACCTAAAAAAATTTCTCTGCTCATTTCAATAGTGTCATCTACCTCAAACGCACTTTAAATCTAATGATCCCATGCCAAACACATCATTCAAAGCTCTCAAAGTATCACAATGGTTCCGAAAACATATATGAACAGTTCACAAATTACAGACAAAATACAATTTCATAAGTGTGAAGTTATCCAACTGTGTAATTGCGTAAACATGTGTCACTGGTGTAGTAAAAAAATGTTTATCTCTCAGTTAAATGATCAGATAGCTGTGGAATTTGTGTGTTAGAGAAATATGGTACCGATGTGTAAAGTTGTACAACCAAATACCATATTAGCTAGGGCTCCTTGTGCTCGCCAAGCACATGGTACACAAAGTGCACGTGTACCCCCCTGAGGATTAATGTAATTATACCCTCAGGTGTTACAGATTACAGCAATGGAATGAAATGTATCACAGAAAACTTACTTTGTAAATCAAAAATCTTTAAAAATAAATGTTTTAAATATAAAATTAATCACTCAAATACGTGTACTGTAGCGTTAAACTGTGTGTCTTGTTGCAACATTATCTTTGTGGAAGTGTCATAGTTATTGTCCTCCGAAAGCTAAGTTCTGCAGAAGTCAATGTACTTACCTCATGATAAACAAGAGTGAAATGCTTTGCATATAGATATCGTAGTTATTATGCTTATTGGAGTGATGAAGAAAGTACTGTACAGTAACGTATTGTTGTGCCACGAAAAATGCTGTCTCATTTCTGCTATACCACAGAAGTTACTACTAAAACATGTTTTACTTTCCAGAATAACGCAGAAAAACTGTGCAGATATAAAACAGAAACACCGCAAAAGCAACATTGTAAATTGTCACTCTTTAGTAGCGTCGTGATAAACTAACCACTGTGTCGTCTGGTATCTCACAGAAAGTACTTTAAATCCAGAATATATTTTCGAGTAAACCAAAATGTTGCATTAAAATCTCATTAGCAGTATCAGTATATGTTCTAAGTATGTGAGCCTTATAGTCATTACATAATCGTGCAACTAACAAGCAAGAATGTACACACACAATAACACTGTGACGTCTGTTCACTATAACAATGCATTAGTAATTTCTGTTTCAATAAGTTCTCATGGTTCTTGACTGGATATTTAACTTCAAACATTGTTGCATGTTAACAGATTCTAAGTCTGACAAAGCATACTAGCAAAGTAAAGTGAAAAGTTATATGGCAAAGACAAAGTTAAAAAGCAGATTATCTTTCAATAAACGGTTTTACATGTGAAATGTGGGGCAATCCTTTACTCTTCCTAGTACGCAGAGTTTCAACTTCAATGCAATTATCATGCAGTATACGTCGGTAAAGAATACTGGAATTTTTCTCAATGTTAGCGCCTATGTTATTGTTCTCTGAGCCAGCCGGCGCATGTGGCTGCCTGCGGCGCGAGTCATCGTCTGCTAACTCTTTGTTGGCGTGCGTCGTTATTGGGATTAGGAGACCCAACTTCTACAAATTCACCTTGACGAGAAGGCCCTGTCTTGTTTGAAGCTCGCCAGTTCTGATGGAATTCGGATTTGTCGTTTTGTCGGTAGTTTACATAGTTTCTTGTTTGTCGGTCATATGGTGGAGAATTTCTCCCGGAATCATAATTGCACGCTGAATTGTTGCGTCTGAAGTTATTCCGTCTCCCTTGATAATAATTGTTTTTGTTCCCATATTGTCTGTTTCTATGGTAATCTCTGTCATATTCATTACTACGGAAATGCAATCTTTCGCTGTAACTATCATTACTCTGCCAGTGGTTGTCATATGGGTGGTGTCTGTTTTGGTCACGATTTGCGTTGTAACAATAGACTTGTTGTGTCCAGTTATTGTTTCTGTCGTCACCGAATTGTGATGGATGTGACCTGTAGTGATTATTTTCCTGTTTTCGCATCCCACGACTGTCCCTGAAAAGCTTCAATGTCGTCATTGCAACGTCCTGCCAAAATAATATTTCTTAAATGTTCAGGCAATTTCATTAAGCAAATGCAGATGAGTTCTGAAGGGCTGTATGGGTTTGAAAGATATTGATTCTTATGCAACATGTCTTCAAAATATTTGACAAGACTGGAAAATTCAGATTGTTCAAAGTGTTTCATCATGATGCTATGTTTTACTCGGTCTTGTATAGCTTGAGACCAATATGCTGAGAGGAAGCCATGGTAAAATTCTCTTTCACTGTGACAATCGTGAATGACCAATCACATTCTTACAGCTGGTTCATTCTCTAAGTAGCCACACATAAATTCTAATCTGTACTTTAATGACCAGTTGGGAGGAAAACAATGAGAGAATTGATGGAGCCATGCTTGTGGATGAATGTCGTTGCCAGAATTCTTAAATGTTTTGAATTTACGTGTAGTAACGAACAGCTTATAGTCAAAATCATCATGTCGGCGAGTCGCATGTCGGTCATTGTTACGTAGCTTCGGCGGTTCCATCTCAAAATTCGGTGTACCTTGCCAATTTCTTTCATAACTTCCGAAGAGCCCTGAGTTATTATTTTGTGGTTGTTCCGTATTTCTAAGTCCCTCTTCCCGTGTTGGAGAGCGAGTGTCCTCTGAAATACGTAACTTTTGTATTACTTGTGCCAACTGTTCTTGTACTTCCTGGATTTCTCTTTTGTGTTGCGTATTAATTTGATTCTGATTTTGTTTGAATTTCTTAATTTGTTCATACTCTTCTGTGTCAGTGATGGCTACAGGTCTTGTGTCATTCAGATCATCATCTACCTTTGTAGATAAGTTAGTGAACTGATCCAAAAGTTCGGCTACTTTCTCCGATAGTGTACTTATTTCCTCAGTGTGTTTTTCTGAACCAAGTTTCAGAGTTACTACTGTGTCCTTTAAGTTTTCCTGAGTTTTTGCAAGTTGCGTAACCGAATCGGTAGATGCAACTGAGTCAATTTTAGCTTGCAACGTGTCGTGATTTTCATGAACAATGGTTTGCAGTTCTTTTATGGCTGCTTCGTGCTTCTGTAATGCACTTTCATGCCGCAAAAAAATAGGTTGAAAATGCTCACAAATTTGTATTTTTACTTCATTACAGACTTTTTGACATTTAAAAAATAAAAGTTCAAATGGCTCTGAGCACTATGGGACTTAACATCGGTGGTCATAACTAACCTAGTGACATCACACACATCCATTCCCGAGGCAGGATTCGAACCTGCGTCCGAAGCAGTCGCGCGGTTCTGGACTGCGCACCTAGAACCGCTAGACCACCGCGGCCGGCTTTTGAAATTTCGATTCAATGTTATGTAACTCAGTTGTTAAATCTTCACGTGTTTGTTCATGTGTGGTGTCTAACTTTTGAAGATTTTGTTCCATTGTGTCTAACTTTTGAAGCTTTTGCTGTGTTTGTCCCATTTGTTGTATTAATTGTAATAACAATGCACTGGTGTCTGAAACAGGTTCCTCAGTTCTTTTCGGCAGTGAATTTGCACCGGCAACATTCACATTTTGACAAGCAGAAAATATGTCTTGACTTATTTGAGAAAACGGTGGGTACACAAAACCTGAATCTACAGTATTTGCAAAATTGTGTCCTGTCATTTCGGATTCCTGAGGCGAGCTGTTGCCGAGCGATCGATCGATAATGCTTCCCTGTTCACTAATTGTTTCACTGCCTACGCCGTTGTTTTCCACCCGCTCCATTTCCCTATGCACAATTACCAAATTACTACTTTGAACATTAGTTAATTCATTAAATGATGGCGCTAACAAACTGCTTTCGTCTTCACTGTCATTTCTCAGTTTACTTTGGAGCCTAGTATTATGTTTTTCACACCCCATTATTGTCACAATATTTCATACGACAACACATAAAAACACAATTTGAAGAGAAAAAATAAGAGAACACATCAGCGTAGCACTGAAAATAATATCTAGTTAATTGCAAGCGCAACTGCGAAATACTTGGTGCAAACCTACATGCATGCCACCACTGTTTTACTGTACAAGAATGAAAAACTACACGACAACGGAAATTCTCTCTACAATTACGCGCTAGCAATAAAAAAAACCTACACTAATTACACAAACTACAAGAAAAAATCAGAAGATTCCAGTGAGGTATCCTCGGCTAAGGGTCGACATATGAAACGTCCCCTTTTAACAATTATACATGACTGTGCCTAAACTGACACAGAATATTTTTAGCGGAACGGAATCTGACTTTCAATAATTCCTACAAAAGAACGGCTCTGACTAACATTAACCTATACCTTTCACAAATCACTTACCTCACAAAAATCTTCGTTACTCGAACTACTGCAATACAGCGAGAGCCACTACTGCCAGCTAAATAAAAGATTCAAACTACGGAAGGCACTAACCTCTGATAGGCTTAGTTAGCAAATGAAAGATTTTGATAGAGAACAAACAATGTATTTACCTCAATGGTGTTCAAAAGTCATAATATATATAGCAGTTCATGACATCCAGTCTTACAAATTTCAAAACTCCGCCATTTCTCTCCCCACATCCACCACTGCTGGCAGCTCACCTCCAACTGCGCAACGCTATGCGCTGTTAACAGCCAACTGCCCAACGCTACAATGGCAGACAACAATGCAAACTAGCCACAGACTGCATACAGCACAGCCAGTCATTTTTCATACAGAGCGCTACGTGGCGTTACCAATAAGAAAACCTAAACAGCCTACTTGCAGTGTCTCCACTCTGCATTTTAATGTCCTCGATCTCGCTCTACAATATGATGATGACACACGGTGACCCATTGGGGTGTACCGTGGTGAGTCCGACCCAACCGGACTACATTAGTGGGACAACCACTATGAGATATACTGGTGTTGGAAGGGAGTCTCCATGTCAGCAATGGCCAGCCGGGGTGGCCGAGCGGTTCTAGGCGCTACAGTCTGGAACCGCGCGACCGCTACGGTCGCAGGTTCGAATCCTACCTCGGGCATGGATGTGTGTGATTTCCTTAGGTTAGTTAGGTTTAAGTAGTTCTAAGTTCTGCGGGTCTGATGACCTCAGAGGTTAAGTCCCATAGTGCTCAGAGCAATTTGAACCATTTGTCAGCAATGTTGTAGGCGTCGGCCATTGTCTTCGGCCAGCACGAAGTCCCACGAGTGGCAGCTCTTGGTTGCTTTGTTATCATCTTCTCGGTAATGGCAAGCGGCGTGTTCCTGAGAAGTGCTGGAACATCCAAAACTTGGATGTCACTACATTGTAATAATCGCTGAATCGAGTTCTTCGTTACGAACACCGTCGATCCTAACAACCAACTGGAGACGGGTAGGAGGTTTTGGAGTGAGGCTCTTTTTGTGATGATAGAATGTGGCCT
This sequence comes from Schistocerca americana, assembly GCF_021461395.2. Lineage (NCBI taxonomy): Eukaryota > Metazoa > Arthropoda > Insecta > Orthoptera > Acrididae > Schistocerca > Schistocerca americana. The sequence continues at coordinate 106,563,189 of NC_060124.1, forward strand.
GCTTCTTCACTAGTGTGTGAGTGGTCCTCTTTACACTGTGTTCGCTTTATTACAGGGTGTTACCTCCACTTTGAAGTCACCGGCAGGCGTTACTGCATTTGAGGTATAGGTTGTTGCTCCACGTAACAAGAGCTAACGAATATATTTGTGTCTCTCTCTCTCTCTTAGGGGACGTTCTTGTGGATGTGTAACTTGTGCCTGGCGACTAGTGCTGATGTATCAACGTGTGGACATGTCCACGACTTACAGTGTTAATTGTTTCTTTCTGCTCCATAGGTATGTCACCACCTATCTCGCCCCACGTGGCGTTGCTATGATAGGATGAACGTTTTAATTTCTTCCCCTTTTCTTGTGTGGCGTAACATTCCCCTATTCTATGAGAAATTAATCCCAAATTTTACTTTCTCCATCCCTTACTGAACTAGTCTGTATGTATTATGCAATTACAATTTGATATTACTCCAAGTTGCCTTACTAGGCAAGGTCCTAGTGGAGGTGGTTTGGCATTGCCTTCCTCCGACCGTAATGGGGATGAATGATCATGATGAAGACGACACAATAACACCCAGTCATCTCGAGGCAGGAAAAATTCCTGACCCCGCCGGGAATCGAACCCGGGACGCCGTGCTCGGAAAGCGAGAACGCTACCGCGAGACCACGAGGGGCGGACAATATAATCTATTACTACACTCTAAAGTTCCCTTTCAGTAATTTTTATCGCTTTTATCTGTCTATTCCACGGGTATTTGATGAATTGATGATTCGTTTAAACTTGATTTTTGCGTTAAAAGTAAATGAGTGCTAGAATCAGGATAAAACTAAGAGTTATTATGTTTGCTAGAGTTTCCCATGATATTGCTTTACCTGTTGTAGTACGTACTCAACTAAAATTCTTCCCGTTTTTGAGATTATCAGTTCGTCTAAGGAGTGTAGTGGACTGGAATCTAAGGTTTTCTTAAGGAATTTTGCTTTATCTATAGGTAAGACGTAAAATGCTTTTTCAAGGCAATACAACTCCGGCTAGGGAAAGGTAAACACTATTGCTCACGTGACAGCAGCTGGAAGACGGAACAGTGTTCTGGCTGTCACACTTGATTGCGTCAGTTAATAATCCGCTATTTCGAACCTCTACTTTTCATCATCCTTGTTGATCTTTCGCTTCTATAACAGCTCACAATCACTGTTTCTGATGAAAATATGGAACAAATCCAGTGGTGTCCAATTATCTGGAAATATAACTTTTGGGCTGTCACGTCCCTTTTAAAGTGTACTGCTTCCTTTTTCCCAAAAAACAGCTGCATTCACATGACTGTTCGTTAACATAAACTATCATATAGTTGTTGAGATCTATTATGGATCTAAGTGTGAGAGCATTCTTTCGTTCTAAGACCAATAACACTTCGTGAGTCTATGGTGTCCCACTTCAACGGAATGGGTGGATAGTAAATCATCGGTAGTATGCGATTACGGCTACTACCGAAAACTCTATAGTGGTGTATAAAGTAGCTCGTTCAGTACTAACTTAAACACTAGATATGTGATAAAACAAGGCTACACATTTGTCTGTTAAAGGCACAACATGCTGTAACAATGTGGGAGAGTCCCTCTGTTTCTTTTGTAATCCAATCATATTGTAATCCAATCGTATTGTGAAAGACCTGTTACTCTGTGAACTTTTGAACTGTGCACTCTGACCACGTAACTTCTTGATTTGCAGTAAACAGTGTAGCTGGTTCACCAGGTACCATAAAAAGTTATTCCCTTGATATGTGATTATGGTCTTTGGTGAATTTTAGTAAGCAGTTGTTTGCCATTAACTATATGACAGTGCTAGCTTACTGATCTGTAATTGTGATCATTCCTAGATATCTCGAAAAATAAAGTATCATCATGAGTGTGTATTTCTTACTGGCTGGAGTTCTGCTGAAATATCGTAATACCTCACGTCCTAAGATTTGAAACGGTTTTTTAGCTTCTAGTAACATCTGTGACTGTATTTTCTGGTGACTTGAAATCTGCTCTCTGTGCTCACAGGATGCATTTTTCGACATACTATCTTAAATCACTACGCCATGTTCTCTATCAAAACGTCTCTGTACCTCGTTTATTTGTTGTCCTCTTACCCCCAGGACCTGATAATACGTAGTCATGTACTAGATGTAATACTTCACTTCTGTGTGTTGTGGGAGATAGGATGCGTGGATTGCACATTGTGAAACCGCACAGTAAGCTCTCGTGCTTACGAACAGAGGTTGCATTTTAAACAGTTGACATTCACTGTCTGCTGCCTGTGCCTTTCTCCACTCTGCTTGACTCTACCTAATGCCTGTAATAGAGCTACTTTTCTACTTACAGTCTCGGAATTTATATGCTTTACTCCCATCTTGCGAATCACTTCATAATCAAAGTCACCTCAGTTTGAGAGTTCTTATTAACAAACTACAAGGGTCTTTTAAGCCTAACAACCACTTCAAGGTCTCTTTATCTGTTATCACTTTAAATTTTTGACCACGCAATTAACAGTGAAATTCCGTATATTACTTCCATCATCTATTTTTCGGTTTTTGAGTAATTTCGCTCAGCCTTGTTTGACTGCATACGTATGCCACAGTGTGTTCCTATTCATTGTTTGACTCAGAATACAGCCCACTGCACTGTTACTAGTATCACGGGCAAGTATAAATTTCTTCTCGACATCAGAGAATATTAAAGTAGTATATCACACCAGTATTTCCTTCAGTTCCTGAAACGCTTCCTGGTTTTTTGCTGTCAATTGAAACAACTCCCTTCTGATGTGACAGAGCTCATGGTTGTCCAATTTCAGCAAATCCCTTCACAAATTTATGATAATACGAGGGTTGGAACTTTAATAGTGGCAACTATTTATTTACTGCTCTTACAAGATAGATATGTGTTTCAAAGATTTACTTACCTTCCAAGTAATAACCAGCATTGTGTATAACCCATTGCCAGCGATGTGTCCTAGGATTCTATTAGCAGTGCCAGTTGTCTTGACATTTCGAGCGGCGCGGTCTATTGCCCGACGAATTTGTAGCAGTTCTGAAGCGAATGCCGTGAAGTGTTTCCTTCAGTTTAGAAATTGAGTTGAACTTACGAGGGCTTAAGTCAGGGGAGTGCAGTAGGTGGTACAGCACTTAGCAGTCACATCAGCAAAATATCAGTAACGTGCTTGAGCATTTTCCTGGAAAATGATGGTCAGGTCCTGCAGGAAGTGTCATCACTTCTGTCTCTATACCGTTCATTTTTGGAAAACAACCTACGACCAGCTTATAGACAGAAGTGATGACACTTTCTGCAGGACCTGACCATTATTTTGCGGGACAATGCTCAAGCACGTGTAACGCCGGAAATGCATATCCTCCTATTTCCATCTATTGTACTATTATTTTTTTCCTTGTTTTGTTACCTCAAGATATGACATTTCTGTCTCTTTATATATTGTAATTGCTTTACTGTTTGGATATATATATATTTATGCACTTATGTCGATGTATAATTGCTTTGTTTCGTAAATATTATTTGTATTTTTACGCTGGGTCTTGCCTAGGGAAAACTTCTATCGAACGATTACATCGATGGGTCGTGTGAAGAATCAAAGTGTGTAGGATCTTTGAGTAGTGTTAACTCTGCCGCGTGGAGCGCGGGCAGTGAGAGTCTGGCTGGAGTAGCGAGTGGAGCAGGTGTGTTGCGTGACGCTCCCGCGAGTTGCCGCGCTTTCGGGGTTTGGCAGCATGTAATTGCGCTCGACTCGCGATGATAGTTTCTGACATGGTGTCGCGGACGGGAAGCATTAGCTGGCGCACATCAAGAGCCCGTTTCGCCTGGTGACCGTGTCGAGAAGAAGGCGCGCCAACATCCAGCTTCTGCAACAGCGACGGCCGACAATGAGTGACTGTCGCCACCTCCTCGATCGACGGCTTCAAACCTTCAATCAACCAACAAGGAAGACTAAAAGCACGTAAAGTTTCAGAACTGTATGGCAGACCTCAGCTTTTCAAATTGTTCCATTTGCCTCGCAAAATTACAGCAACTTAGCATGAACCTTTGTTGCTCATTGTCCCAATTGCATTGCCAAGCAGGGTCCCTTCCTTTTCCGAAATGAGCCCGAGGGTCGTTGAAATTCAAACGCCAGCATCATTCGATTTCACTGCTTTAATTTCAAAGTTCAGCTGGCTACAATATTTAGATTGCACAAGCACGAATTAAGAGTGCGAGTTTTGTTACCGTATTTTAGTTACCTGTGACTGCAGCTCAGCTTGGTACGTACTAAATTTTACTATTGTTAATTGTTCAGAATCATTTAATTCAAGTTCAAAGTTAATTCTCTTATTTCTAAATTGCGTAGATTCAAGTAGCTTTTGAAATGATTGTTGAGGTAGTCCAAGACTAACTGTCTTTCGATGTGCTTCAGAAAGAAAGCTCACTATTAACTTCAGTCACTAAATTAACTTTCGATTTTCCGGTTTCATTAATTCTTTTGCTAAATTAAGTGTAGCGAAATTTATTACTTCTGACAAACTTTCAGTTTTCACACTACACGTGTCAACCTTCAGTTGCCACGCTTCTAGTGCTAATTATATGTGTAATTACCTTGCTTTTTCAGTTACTATAGTAATTGTCCTTAGGACTGGCGACCGTGATTTCCCCCAAATCTCAAATATCTAATTACCGCTAGTTAATTGTTAACATAACGACCGCACATTTACTTTCTTTATTAACTTTATCCCAATTTCAAAATTAATTTCCACCAGTTTCACTTGCATTTTTCCTTTCATTTAGATGTAACCCTTTCCTCCCTCTTTACCGACAGGTTAACTTCGGTGACGATTGCTTTTCCAAAATTCCCATTAGGTACACGCGGTTTCGTTTTTCACTGTCATTAAGGTCGATAAGTGAGGGGGAGGTTACACGTGGCGACCTGGTGACTGGACAATCTTCAGTTTTGAGGTTGTTCTGGACACGAATTTTGTATGGTGCAAATCTCGTAACAAAGTACTGGTTACGTACAGGCCGTTACGTCAGCGAGAATAAGTAGTGGGAGTAGTCCTAATTATATTTGAGATTTGGCATTTATATTGAAAATTATTAAAATGAGTGAAGGCAACAATTACCAAAATTAGGTAGACTTGGATACGGAACAATCGGTCGAACAGTGGGAAACGCGCACCGCGGTACCCATTGTTCAGGGGCAGGCGGCTAGCATGAAAGACGCGACCGCCGAAACGCAACAAAGAGCAGAAATGGAATTCCAAACTTTAGAAAATGTTTCGGAATCAGAAGTGAAAATCAAATCTGAATCCCTTGATGACGAATACGGGGGGACAATTAAAGAGGAAGCCGCTACGGAAGTAAAACCGGTAGTTTCCGGGAATTTAACTGATTTATTGAATGTTTTGATTAACGAAATCAAGAGTCAATCGGCCAAGCAAGAAGATCAGGCTGCCAAACAAGAAGCTCAGGCTGCCAAGCAAGAAGCTCAGTCTGAAAAATTTGAACGGATGCTAGACAATCAGAACAAAGCTATTAACGTTGTTATCAACAATGTTGGAGTTGTTAACACAAAAGTTGATAAAATCAAAGAAGATATTGTTGTAATTAATACCGAAATCGGTAATCTTAAACAGGAAATGATAGGCGTTCAGGCGGAAATTGCGAGCATAAATACTCGTTTTGATTCCGAAATTAGCAGAATCGAGAAAAGTGTAGGAGACGCAGTTGCTCCGATCATCGAGAATAAGGTGACGGAACAAATTCAATTAGTGAGAAAAGAGGATCATCAGAAGGTGGAAACTTTAAAGGCTTTAGTATCCGAAGTAGACACCAAAGTGACGAAGCAGGCTAATTCCTGCGAAGAGAAAAAGAGGGAAGTGGAAACGCTTGCGACAACCACTTGCCAAGTGATTACGAGGGTGTCGGAATTAGAAAGGAAGCTTGACGAAAAACAGAGCTATGTGCCAATCTGTGCACATAGTTCGGAGTTGTTGACGAAAGAGGAGCGGTTCGACCCCTTGAAAAAAGGCGGTATACACCCGACGGATTTCATTAAAAATTGTGAAAGAGTTTTACCCAGATCATGGACTAATGAGAGAAAAATTAATGCGGTTATTGATGTGTTGGCTGGTGATGACAAGCGTTGGGGCCTAAACCTCAACATTACGAACCTGACTTTTGACGAGTTTAAAAATTTGTTTCTGGCTGAATACTGGTCAGAGCAAAAACAGCAAAGTGTCTGGCGCGAATTTGTCGTATCGAGGCCTTTCGATGCGAATTCGCGCGTTTCGATGAAGGAGTTTTGTGAGGGCTGGATCCGCAAGTTGGAATATTTGCGTGATCGCCGCACGGAATCCGAAATAGTCTGGGAACTGTACAAGAAGCTTCCAGATGATACAAAACGCTACATAGGAAGCAGTTACAAGACAATCAATGATTTCCTAGAAAGAGTTGGGGACGAGGACAATTGGCGCAATAATCGCGACAGTGGTAGAGGCCGTGGTAACAACAACGGGAACCACAACAACGATAACCATGGGAATAATGCATACCGCAATCTTGGCAGCAATAACAATAATGGTTCGGGCCGTAATGACAATCGGTACAATGCAAATAATAACCGGAATGACGGAAACCAGTATCATACTAGCGTGATACGGGCTTCACAGAATAGTAATAACGCCAGAGGGTGTGACCAGCCGCCTCAGCAGTATCCGGGGAGCGTATCTGCTGGGACGAGACAGGGAAACCATTAGCCGCGCCGGTGAGGGGCCGACCGGGCGTGGAGAAATTTTGGCGGCCCAATAACAGGAGAAAACCCAGGTGTCGTCGTTATGAAAATTCCGTGTGGAATAATCAACGGCGGGAGAGTGTGCCAGTGTTAGGAGAAAGGAGTGCGCCCACAAGTAGTAGATCAACTGTATGCACGGCAGTAGAAAATACCTTCACTGTCAGTGAGAACAATTTAAGTAGTGTTCCGGAAATCGATTATAAAGGGGCAGCTGTAATACCCACAGCGGAACTGGAGATTGAGTTTAAGAATGATTCGCAAGTGTTGAAAGAAGATCAGATGTCGGATAAAACGTCCGTCATCGAGCGAGGGGATGCAGAGAGGGATGAGGTCTGGTTAAGGCAGTTCGATCGCTTATACGACGAACTAAGAGATTATAGGGGCCTGTACGGGAGAAGTGTTTATGGGGAGCGCGGGCAGGATTTGCCGCGTCTCGTCCCGCAGGAAGGTAGTGATTGTGAAGTGATAGAAAGTTCTGGCCCTAACCGGCAGACTTTACTAGAAATAGTTGATGTTAATGGGGAGCACGAGCAAGATGCGTCGTGTTTCGTCCCGCAGGAGTTGAATGTTGAAGTAGTAACGGAAAGTTCTGGCCCTAACCGGCAGACTTTACCGAAAGTTGTAGTGGTAGAAGTAGCCGACCCATCCGACGCGAACATCCAGTTTAAACATTGCGAGAGTATTAAGGAGAAAGATTACGAAAATTTTAGTGATAGCCGGAAACGATTGGTAGAAAAGCACGTAGATTACAGCGTGTATGAGGTTAGAGCTGACGTTATACGGTCAGACGGTAGCAGTGTGGGTTGCGCAGATCCAGAGGAAGTAATTTCAGATGCTACTGGGCACATTCTTCCAGGTAGATTGGCAGATGAGATCAATCTGACCAAAGAGGAATCAACGAAGGTGACAATTAGTGAAGTGATAGCAAAGCAGCACTCACTAGTTGACGAGTTACAGGAAAAGGTTTCGGTATTGGAGGCGAAGCTACAGACTAAGCCTCAGGACAGACGTGTTGAAATTAAAACTGTAAGTGAACAGAGGCTGAAAAAGCCGCCAGATAAACCGGATTTAGGATCAAAGCCGGATGGTTTGTTCTGGAATGACCTGGATATAGACGAGGATTTACTGTGGGAAAATAAAGAAACAATCGAGGACAAGTGTAGACAGATAGTAGTGTCTGTTAATATGCACGACCTACAACTAAACGTGTTGATTGACACCGGTGCAGAATTGAGTGCTGTATCTGGCAAAATATTTGAGTTACTGAAAGACAGACCTGGCATCGTAGTTATGCCAGTAACAGGAGTGAAAATTATCGGTGCTACTGGGAAGGCCAGTAAACCGGTCACGAAACAAATTTTTGTCAACTTCGAGATTTGTGGGGCACGATTTGAACAAGAGTTTGTCGTCGTGCCAGACTTAACTACGGAAGTAATTATCGGGTTAGATTGGCTATTAAAGTACCGTGCAGTGATTAATTGCGAAAGCAAAACTTTGACATGTACGTCACAAGATAAAACAATAGTAGTTAGTTTTGACGAGACAGGAGACGGTGTGCATAGGCAATACCAGCCTATACACATTGTTAATTGGCCGGATGCTATTGACGTAGGTATGAATTTGAACTACTGTAATGTGAGGAATCTCGGCATTGACAATAGTGTAGAAAGTGAATTGGAAAGTATTGTAGACGGTGTGTCAAACGTAACACACGAACAAAGACGAGGCCTGTATGAAGTAATAATGAAGAATAAGAGTGTGTTTTCAGACAAACCGGGACTTGTGGAAGGATATAAATGCAAGTTGCATGTGATTCCGCACGAACCATTCTTCGTGAGACCGTATGCTATACCGCTGTCCAAAAGGGAAGCAGTGCAACGGGAGATAGATAAGATGATCGAATGGGGAGTGATTGAAAGAAGTACGAGTCCATATAATAACGGTTTGGTCATTGTAGCAAAACGGGATGGTAGTGTGCGTATTGTGATTGACGCACGCACGTTGAATAGGGTCGTTCAACGTGAAACAGACAGACCAGAGAGTATGGAGGACATTTTGCAACGTTTTCATGACGTTAAATTCATGACTAGCCTCGATCTGACGGCTAGTTACTGGCAAATAGAACTCGAAGAAGAATCTAGGCCATACACCGCCTTCTTGTTTGCGGGCAGGTGTTATCAGTATAGAGTACTGCCGTTTGGACTTAATATATCTGTGTCCGTATTCATCAGGGCCCTAGATAAAGTGCTAGGACCGGCTTTGAGTTCAAGATTAACTGTATATGTTGACGACCTATTGTTGGCCAATGCCACTTGGCATGACCATTGTGACCTGTTAGATGAAGTTTTTAGAGCATTGCGCCGTGGCGGAATGACTCTAAAGCTAAAGAAATGCGAATTTGTGAAGCAGGAACTGAAATTTTTAGGGCATGTAATTACCACTGCTGGTATTACAAAGGACCCAGAGAAACTAGAGGCAATAAGGAATTGTCCTCCACCCAAGTCTAGGAAACAGTTAAAAAGTTTTCTAGGGCTAACAGAATTTTACCGTAAATTTGTAAAAGGACAAGTGTTTAATGATGAAAATTTGAATAACCTCTTACGCAAAAACGTTCCGTTTGTGTGGACTGACGGGTGTCAGGCCGCTTTCGAGAGATTAAAAGACGAGTTGTTAAGATCTAACATACTATTTCATCCTGATTTATCGCTACCCTTCCATCTGGGAACGGATTCGTCGAATTATGGGGTGGGGATAGAACTGTTCCAAGAAGTTGGTAAAGGAGAGGATAAGGAACACCGGACGATAGCGTTCGCGAGTCGAACTTTATCAAAAAGTGAGCGAAACTACACGATTTCTGAGAAAGAGTGTCTCGCTATCGTGTGGGGATTCAAGAAGTTCAAGGGTTACCTATGGGACCGTAAGGTGATTATTCATACGGACCATAAGGCGCTCACTTATCTGAAGGATTGTAAACTACTTCACGAAAGACTGACTAGGTGGTCGTTGTATTTACAGCAATTTAACTATGAAATCTGTTACGTAAAAGGGACCGACAATTGCGTAGCGGATGCGCTGTCGCGGTTGCCCGAGTCTAATCAAGGTCTATTGAAAGATGAGGCAGATGGAGTGGTCAAATTGTACTATTTTAAAGAAGTTGAGGGACGTAAATTAATAATGAACATCTGTAAGAATCTACGTCGTCATCAGAACGAGGATGGTTGTTTAAATATGGTGAAAACCCGATATGATGAAAAGAGTCCAGAAGGAGAGAAATTAAGGAAGTATTACAAGATATACGATCATATCTTGTACATACATAAGGGTGAAGATAGTAATATTTGGCGGGTATGCTGGCCCACCAAATACGTCACAGAAATAATAGACTACTACCATTTGGCGTATGGTCACTGTGGACCGAAGAAATGTACGGAAAAGCTGTGTGAAGTAGTGCATTTTAACAACATGTTAAAACGCGTTACTGACAGAGTGAAAACTTGCGATTTATGTCAGAAGGTGAAGGTTACCAACTGTACGAGTCGTGGTCCTATGCAAAGTATAAGGCCTAACGACACCTTTGAGTTACTGTGCGTGGACTTGTACGGACCTTTGCCCAAGTCATCAGGAAACTTTGCCTACATTTTAGTAGTGCTAGAAGCTTTTTCCAAGTTCATCAAACTATACCCGATTAGGAAAGCTACAGCCAAAGCGGTCTATAGCAAGCTTGTGATCGATTATTTTGTTCATATTGGCAAGCCCAAGGCGATTCTATCAGACAATGGGGCACAATTTACTTCTAAGTTGTGGAATGAAGGCATGAAAAGTAATGGGGTCGAGGTGATCCATATTTCAGCTTATTGTCCGGCTGGGAATCCCGCTGAGAGGTATATGCGCGAGCTAGGCCGACTGTGCCGTACCTATTGCCATCACAACCATAGGGCATGGGGCAAATATGTAGCAGTATTTGAGAGAATTATGAACACCTTGAGACATGAATCGACGGGATTTTCTCCAGAGGAAATCCTGTTGGATGACAGAAGTAAAAGTTTAGTGGAAGAGATAATCAAATTCCCTCCACGGATTGACATTAGTATTGGTGTGAAAAAAGATCGTTTGCGAGAAGTAATGAAGCTTAAAGCCGATGCTCGCATACGGCGTCATGACGCTAAAGCGCGTTTTGCTAAGTTTGCGATCGGAGACTTAGTACTTGTAAAAGCTCATGAGAAATCGAGCGAGATAGACAATGAAATCTCTAAATTTAAGTTTGTTTATAATGGACCATATAAAGTCATTGGTATACCTCACACAAATGCTTATTGCTTAGAGTATCCAAGCTCTGGAAAGCTACTAGGTATACGAAACATTGTAGACCTGAAATTGTACCAACCAAGGATTGATTAGTACCACAGATAGGGTAATTTGTACAGTATGTAGATATAGAGTGTAAGATTTAAGGATGTGCCATGTGGCGATGCTCTTGCCTGACCTAGAGGTCATTAAAGAAGTTGTAATTAATAAGTAATTTATGTTGATTAAATGATTTAAGAGTTACTGAATATTAATCAATTTAAAAATCCAAGCTGCTAGTTTAAATTTTCAGCTGAGTCACAGTAGATTAAGCAATGTAAATATGATTTTGTAACTAGCTGTGAGATCCCATGAATATGTGTTTTACTAGTCATTGCCGATGTACTTAGACGCTGTTTTAAGTTTCAGGCTTGTACATGTGTGATGATGGACAGTGTTGAGTTATCCACTGTGATAGTGTTTATGGACTCCTTGAGATTACTCGGGAGTGAGTTTTTCCGAAAGAATTCAGTGAAACGGACGTTCTGGAAATGCCGTTACAAGGGCGAGAGAGATCAAGCGTGCCGCACAGACGGGCGCAACAATACTGGCGGGGCGGAACCGCTGTCGGCCTTTGTGCCGCTGTCGGCTCTTGTGCCGCTGTCGTCATTCTTTGTAATTGCGAGTACGGAAGGCGGAATTGTTTTTCTTCCCGGACAGATGATGTGAAAGAATTCTGCTGTCAATACTTATGTTTTTTTCGATCTACTGAATATTATTTTCTTGTTTAGCATTAAGTGGACTCTCATGGCAAGCGTATTAATTACGAAAAGGTTATATAAAATGTGTATTCTATGTAATTAATAATCAATTTGCGTATTTTGATCTACCTGTTTTTTATGACCATGTACTCTGATTAATTTTGTAAATAGTATTCCATTTCATGATAGTGTTACGGATTTTGACGATTTTGGAATAGCTAAACCATTTTCTATATCTTCTATGAATTTTAATATGTTGTCAACCTGTTTTATTTTGTGCAAGATGACAGAGTGGAATAAGATTAGGAGTGTCTCCACTCAGTTATTATGGTCTAAAAATTGATTTATGGTTAATTAGACGAATGCTAAATTTTGTTGATGTTTTGAGCATATGCATTTCCGCTGTTTCTTTTTTGGGACATTTTCTGAGTCTGTTTACGTTACACGAACATCCTCAGACAATGTGGGGCACGTGTAACGCCGGAAATGCATATCCTCCTATTTCCATCTATTGTACTATTATTTTTTTCCTTGTTTTGTTACCTCAAGATATGACATTTCTGTCTCTTTATATATTGTAATTGCTTTACTGTTTGGATATATATATATTTATGCACTTATGTCGATGTATAATTGCTTTGTTTCGTAAATATTATTTGTATTTTTACGCTGGGTCTTGCCTAGGGAAAACTTCTATCGAACGATTACATCGATGGGTCGTGTGAAGAATCAAAGTGTGTAGGATCTTTGAGTAGTGTTAACTCTGCCGCGTGGAGCGCGGGCAGTGAGAGTCTGGCTGGAGTAGCGAGTGGAGCAGGTGTGTTGCGTGACGCTCCCGCGAGTTGCCGCGCTTTCGGGGTTTGGCAGCATGTAATTGCGCTCGACTCGCGATGATAGTTTCTGACATGGTGTCGCGGACGGGAAGCATTAGCTGGCGCACATCAAGAGCCCGTTTCGCCTGGTGACCGTGTCGAGAAGAAGGCGCGCCAACATCCAGCTTCTGCAACAGCGACGGCCGACAATGAGTGACTGTCGCCACCTCCTCGATCGACGGCTTCAAACCTTCAATCAACCAACAAGGAAGACTAAAAGCACGTAAAGTTTCAGAACTGTATGGCAGACCTCAGCTTTTCAAATTGTTCCATTTGCCTCGCAAAATTACAGCAACTTAGCATGAACCTTTGTTGCTCATTGTCCCAATTGCATTGCCAAGCAGGGTCCCTTCCTTTTCCGAAATGAGCCCGAGGGTCGTTGAAATTCAAACGCCAGCATCATTCGATTTCACTGCTTTAATTTCAAAGTTCAGCTGGCTACAATATTTAGATTGCACAAGCACGAATTAAGAGTGCGAGTTTTGTTACCGTATTTTAGTTACCTGTGACTGCAGCTCAGCTTGGTACGTACTAAATTTTACTATTGTTAATTGTTCAGAATCATTTAATTCAAGTTCAAAGTTAATTCTCTTATTTCTAAATTGCGTAGATTCAAGTAGCTTTTGAAATGATTGTTGAGGTAGTCCAAGACTAACTGTCTTTCGATGTGCTTCAGAAAGAAAGCTCACTATTAACTTCAGTCACTAAATTAACTTTCGATTTTCCGGTTTCATTAATTCTTTTGCTAAATTAAGTGTAGCGAAATTTATTACTTCTGACAAACTTTCAGTTTTCACACTACACGTGTCAACCTTCAGTTGCCACGCTTCTAGTCCTAATTATATGTGTAATTACCTTGCTTTTTCAGTTATTATAGTAATTGTCCTTAGGACTGGCGACCGTGATTTCCCCCAAATCTCAAATATCTAATTACCGCTAGTTAATTGTTAACGTAACGACCGCACATTTACTTTCTTTATTAACTTTATCCCAATTTCAAAATTAATTTCCACCAGTTTCACTTGCATTTTTCCTTTCATTTAGATGTAACCCTTTCCTCCCTCTTTACCGACAGGTTAACTTCGGTGACGATTGCTTTTCCAAAATTCCCATTAGGTACACGCGGTTTCGTTTTTCACTGTCATTAAGGTCGATAAGTGAGGGGGAGGTTACACACGTACAGTGCAAGCTGTTACTGATTTGTTTGACTAATGAGGCTTCTAAGTGCTATACCACATACTGCATTCCCCTGACTTAAGCCCTCAAGAGTTCAACTCGATTTATAAACTGAAGGAAACACTTCACGGCATTCGCTTCAGAACTGCTACAAATTCATCGGGCAATAGACCGCACCGCTCGCTCGAACTGTCAACACAACTGGCACTGCTAACAAGGGAACCTCCCCATCGCACCCCCCTCAGATTTAGTTATAAGTTGGCACAGTGGACAGGTTTTGGAAAACTGAACACAGATAAATCGAGAAAACAGGAAGAAGTTGTGTGGAAGTAGACCCGCGGTCTAGGGATGAGACCCGTGGTCTAGGGATAGCGTCTTTGATTCATAATCAAAGCGTCTTCGGTCCCGGGTTCGATCCCTGCCACTGCCTAAATTTTGATATATAATCGGCTTTGGCGGCCGAAGACTTCCGGCATAAGAAGTCAGCCTCATTCTGCCATCGGCCTCGTCAAAGAGGGCGGAGGAGCGGATAGAGGTTCAGAGCACTCTCTTGTCCTGGGGTTGGGAAATTGCCCCTAAAGGCGGAAGAATCAGCAATGATCAACGACATGACGATGCAGAAGGCAATGGAAACAACTGCATTAAATACACGTAACATGTATCCACAGGACAAATGGCCTGTAATTGAAGAAGTGTCATGATAATCTCTCCATTGGCAAAAGATTCCGGAATAGTCCCCCATTCGGATCTCCGGGAGGGGACTGCCAAGGGGGAGGCTACCATGAGAAAAAGATTGAATAATCAACGAATGGATAACATTCTTCAAGTCGGGGCGTGGAATGTCAGAGGCTTGAACGTGGTAGGGAAACTAGAAAATCTGAAAAGGGAAATGCAAAGGCTCAATCTAGATATAGTAGGGGTCAGTGAAGTGAAGTGGAAGGAAGACAAGGATTTCTGGTCAGATGAGTATCAGGTAATATCAACAGCAGCAGAAAATGGTATAACAGGTGTAGGATTCGTTATGAATAGGAAGGTAGGACAGAGGGTGTGTTACTGTGAACAGTTCAGTGACCGGGTTGTTCTAAACGGAATCGACAGCAGACCAACACCGACAACGATAGTTCAGGTCTACATGCCATCGTCGCAAGCTGAAGATGAACGGATAGAGAAAGTGTGTGAGGATATTGAAAGGGTAATGCAGTATGCAAAGGGGGACGAAAATCTAATAGTCATGGGTGACTGGAATGCAGTTGTAGGGGAAGGAGTAGAAGAAAAGGTTACAGGAGAGTATGGGCTTCGGACAAGGAATGAAAGAGGAGAAAGACTAATTGAGTTCTGTAACAAGTTTCAGCTAGTAATAGCGAATAGCGAATCACAAGAGCAGGAGGTATATTTGGAAAAGGCCGGGAGATACGGGAAGATTTCAATTAGATTACATCATTGTCAGATAGAGATTCCGGCATCAGATACTGGATTGTAAGGCGTACCCAGGAGCAGATATAGACTCAGATCACAATATAGCAGTGATGAAGAGTAGGCTGAAGTTCAAGACATTAGTCAGGAAGAATAACTACGCAGAGAAGTGGGATACGGAAGTACTAAGGAATGACGAGAATCGTTGGAAGTTCTCTAACGCTATAGATACAGCAATAAGGAATAGCGCAGTAGGCAGTACAGTTGAAGAGGAATGGACATCTCTAAAAAGGGCCGTCACAGAAGTTGGGAAGGAAAGCATAGGGACAAGGAAGGTAGCTGCGAAGAAACCATGGGTAATAGAATAAATACTTTAGTTGATTGATGAAAGGAGGAAGTACAAACATGTTCCGGGAAAATCAGGAATACAGAAGTACAAGTCGCTGAGGAATGAAAAAAAAAGGAAGTGCAGGGAAGCTAAGAATAAATGGCTGCAGGAAAAATGTGAAGACATCGAAAAAGATATGATTGTCGGCAGGACAGACTCAGCATACAGGAAAGTCAAAACAACCTTTGGTGACATTAAAAGAAACGGTGGTAACATTAAGAGTGCAACGGGAATTCCACTGTTAAATGCAGAGGAGAGAGCAGAGAGCATTGAAAGCCTGTATGAGGGTTAAGATTTGTCTCATGTGATAGAAGAAGAAACAGGAGTCGATTTAGAACAGATAGGGGATCCAGGATTAGAATCGGAATTTAAAAGAGCTTTGGAGGACTTGCGGTCAAATAAGGCAGAAGGGATAGATAACATTCCATCTGAATTTGTAAAATCATTGGGGGAAGTGGCAACAAAACGACTATTCACGTTGGTGTATAGAATATATGAGTCTGGCGACATACTATCTGACTTTCGGAATAGCATCATCCACACAATTCCGAAGACGGCAAGAGCTGACAAGTGCGAGAATTATCGCACAATCAGCTTAACAGCACATGCATCGAAGCTGCTAACAAGAATAATATACAGAAGAATAGAAAAGAAAATAGAGAATGCGCTAGGTGACGATCAGTTTGGCTTCAGGAAAAGTAAATGGACGAGAGAGGCAATTCTGACGTTACGGCTAATAATGGAAGCAAGGCTAAAGGAAAATCAAGACACTTTCATAGGATTTGTCGACCTGGAAAAAGCGTTTGACAATATAAAATGATGCAAGCTGTTCGAGTTTCTGAAAAAAGTAGGGGTAAGCTATAGGGAGAGACGGGTCACATACAATATGTACAGCAACCAAGAGGCAATAATAAGAGTGGACGATCAAGAACGAAGTGCTCATATTAAGAAGGGTGTAAGACAAGGTTGTAGCCTTTCGCCCCTACTCTTCAATCTGTACATCGAGGAAGCAATGATGGAAATAAAAGAAAGGTTCAGGAGTGGAATTAAAATACAAGGTGAAAGGATATCAATGATATGATTCGCTGATGACATTGCTATCCTGAGTGAAAGTGAAGAAGAATTAAATGATCTGCTGAACGGAATGAACAGTCTAATGAGTACACAGTATGGTTTGAGAGAAAATCGGAGAAAGACGGAGGTAATGAGAAGTAGTAGAAATGAGAACAGCGAGAAACTTAACATCAGGATTGATGGTCACGAAGTCAATGAAGTTAAGGAATTCTGCTACCTAGGCAGTAAAATAACCGATGACGGACGGAGCAAGGAGGACATCAAAAGCAGACTTGCTATGGCAAAAAAGGCATTTCTGGCCAAGAGAAGTCTACTAATATCAAATAACAGCCTTAATTTGAGGAAGAAATTTCTGTGGATGTACGTCTGGAGTACAGCATTCTTTGGTAGTGAAACATGGACTGTGGGAAAACCGGAACAGAAGAGAATCGAAGCATTTGAGATGTGGTGCTAAAGACGAAT
Organism: Schistocerca americana; assembly: GCF_021461395.2. Classification (NCBI taxonomy): domain Eukaryota; kingdom Metazoa; phylum Arthropoda; class Insecta; order Orthoptera; family Acrididae; genus Schistocerca; species Schistocerca americana. The sequence continues at coordinate 106,580,421 of NC_060124.1, forward strand.
GTTGAAAATCAGGTGGACTGATAAGGTAAGGAATGAGGAGGTTCTACGCAGAATCGGAGAGGAAAGGAATATGTGGAAAACACTGATAAGGAGAAGGGACAGGATGACAGGACATCTGCTAAGACATGAGGGAATGACTTCCATGGTACTAGATGGAGCTGTAGAGGGCAAAAACTGTAGAGGAAGACAGAGATTGGAATACGTCAAGCAAATAATTGAGGACGTAGGTTTCAAGTGCTACTCTGAGATGAAGAGGTTAGCACAGGAAAGGAATTCGTGGCGGGCCGCATCAAACCAGTCAGTAGACTGATGGCCAAAAAAAAAAAAAAAAAATGAAAAAAATAAGAAAAATATACAAACTGAATAGTGCATGTGCAAGATGGGCAAGATCAGGGATAGTCGGAGCTCAGGAGCGCCGTGGTTACGTGGTTAGCGTGAGCAGCTGCGGACCGAGAGGTCCTTGGTTCAAGTCTTCCCTCGAGTGAAAGGTTTCATTTTTTTATTTTCAGACAATTATTATCTGTCCGTCCGTCCAATGGGAGTGATTATCACATCCACAAGAAAACCTAAATCGGGCAAGGTAGAAGAATCCTTTTACCCATTCGCCAAGTGTACAAGTTAGGTGGGCCGACAACATATTCCTGTCATGTGAAGCACATGCCGTCACCAGTGTCGTATAGAATATATCAGACGTGTTTTCCTGTGGAGGAATCGGTTGACCTATGACCTTGCGATCAAATGTTTTAGGTTCACATTGGAGAGGCGCGACCTTTCGTCTGCTAATCGCACGGTCTTGTGGTGTGGTGGCAAAACACAGACACTAAACTTATTACAGTGAACAGAGACGTCAATGAACGAACGGACAGATCATAACACGGCGAAAATAAGAAGATTTGAACCAAGGACCTCTCGTTCTGCAGCTGCTCACGCTAACCACGGGACCACGGCGCTCCTGAGTTTTCACTATCCATGATGTTGCCTATGTTGCGCATGGACTACTCATTTTGTATATTTTGCTTATTTTTTTCATAGTTCCACACAACTTCTTACTGTTTTCTCGATTGATCTGTGTTCAGTTTTTCAAGATCTATCTACTGTACCAACTTATAACTAAATCTGAGGAGGGTGCGATGGGGAGGTTCCCTTGTAAGAGTATCCTAGGACTTCCACATCGCTTGCAACCGGTTTTAAACTAAGCTGGAGATTACTTTGAAACACGTATCTGTTTTGTACAAGCTGTAAATAAATAGCTGACAGTATTAAAATTCCAACGCTCGTAGTTGCATAATCCAGAAAGTGAGTGCAACTGTTTTGTTGTCCGTGGTGTTCCAAAGTCACGCTCAGCTGACGTGAGAAGATAATCCGTCCTCAGCCTGCTGAGCGCTTCATCCGAGCATTTAACATGCTCTTCCACATTCCTCAAATAATTCGTCAGGAGAAGCAATACATATAATTGGTTTCAACCCATGAAGTGTTCTGTCTAACAAGCGCTGGAATGAGGCAGGAGAAATTTTTAATCCAAATGGCTTCCAGAAGTATTGATGATGACCTTAGGTTGCTATGAATGCTGTTTCACATCTGCCTTCACGACATGGCTCAAAATGGTTCAAATGGCTCTGAGCACTATGGGACTTCACATCTGTGGTCATCAGTCCCCTACAGCTTAGAACTACTTAAACCGAACTAACCTAAGGACATCACACACATCCATGCCCGAGGCAGGATACGAACCTGCGACCGTAGCGGTCGCGCAGTTCCAGACTGAAGCGCCTAGAACCGCTCGGCCACACCGGCCAGGCTTCACGACATGTTTCAGGTTGCTGATAACCAGTATTTAGATTGTCCCATGTTGTCTGATGTGTCCATCATGTTTGTGACTGGATACACGTATTTTATAGCGTGTGCATTTAGGAAATGTAGAGTGGGCATGGTTACAGCTGAAGAAATCCGTATACTAGCTGTTGGAATATTGGGTCACGCAAAGCCTCCATATGTAATTTAACTGTGGGTGAGAGGAAAGCCATAAAACACATGAAAGAAGACAATAGTATTATCATCCACCCCCCCCCCACCCCCACCCACCACCCCCCACTCTCCACTGAGAAAGGCTATCCGATGGTTGTTCTGAATGTGACAGTCTGCCATAGTAAGATTAACGACTTATTAGATTGGCAAACATAAAGGAAACTGAGCAAAGACCCCTCTGACAATGTTCTTAGAACTCTTACGCAGCTAATAAAAAAGTCCTCTTCCGAATAGAGCGTTCAGAAAAATCTGTTCAGTTGCGCTACCAGCAAGACTTTAAGAGTTGCCAAAGGTGCACAAAGAACATGTTCCTTTAAGACTTATACCGAGTGCTATTGGTTCGCAAACTTATTCGATTGACAAGTTCTTGACAACATTAGTTCGACTATATGCGAGCCGACTGGATTCGTATATCAACAATATGGCACATTTAGTCAGTAAATTAAACGGCCTGGTGGTCCAGTCAGAGGACACATTTGATGTGCTATTGCTGTTTACTATGATTCCGCTCAATGAGGTGCTGCAACAGCTGAATCAGATTATCCTCCAGATATTGCGTCATAACCAAATGGGACGATGACTTCTTTAAATAGACAGTGGCTTTGTTAATCGGACCCCTTAAGCCCAGTTATTATGAATTACTTTACGTAAAAATTCGAGGGGCAGACACTGTGAACTGCCAACAAGAAACCGAACATTTGATTCCGATACGTGGGTGATACGTATGTTTTGTAGAGACATGGAAGAGAGGAATTTTCACAATTTAATTTTAATTTTAATTTAATGATCAACAGCCTCAGTTGCACCGTTTACCTAGAATTTACCTAGATTTCAATCGGGATAACCCAACCTTCTTTAGAATAACAGTAACTACCATTCGTCCGTAGTGGACATCGTCAAGCTGAAACTACAAATCCATAAATTGTCATCAGATGGTAAAACCATATCTGAAGCTGCCCCGGCCCCACATCGCGACCGCGATGCGGCAGCCACAAGTGCTGTACTGGAACTCCAATTTATGGATATGTAGTTTTAGCTTGACGATGTCCACTATGGACGAACGGGAGTTACTGTTATTGCAAAAATGGTGCAAATGGCTCTGAGCACTATGGGACTTAACATCTTAGGTCATCAGTCCCCTAGAACTTAGAACTACTTAAACCTAACTAACCTAAGGACATCACACACATCCATGCTCGAGGCAGGATTCGAAACTGCGACCGTAGCAGTCCCGGGGGTCCGGACTGTAGCGCCCAGAACGGCACGGCCACCGCAGCCGGCACTGTTATTCTGAAGAAGGTTGGTTTATCCCCACTGAAACCTAGGTAAATTCTAGGTAAACGGTGCAACTGAGGCTGTTGATTATTAAAATTAAAATTAATATTTATAGAGTTGCTGACAGGGCCGAGAAGTGTTGAAGATATTTAAATTTTCACAAACATCGCAGCGGGATTAATCCTTAAATTCCGTTTACTATGGAGAAGGAGGCGGGTGGAAGATTAAATTTTCTCGATGTGCTAAATTTCAAGGAGAAAGATGGTAGCTTAGGCCACACAGTTTACCCGAAACCTACGCACACAGACCATTACCAACACAGGGATTCGAACCACCACCCACAAGAAAATCCAGGCATCATAAAAGCTTTGGTGGTTAGAGCAAGGAACATATGTGAACAAGAGCTGCAGAATTAAAACATCTCACCGATACATTACCACACAGAAATCACAGAGCCTATAAAATCGAACCAAACATCCATTAAGGACATTACGAGACTCTTGAAAAGAGAAAAATGGAACTTCGTGGTAATCTACAAACCCCCTCGGGGAACACTAGTTCACCTAAAATTGGCCAAGGCTGCACTCCAACCACTGGAAAAAGCAGGAATTTTTAGGATTCCGTGTAGTTGTGGGGTGTGTACGTGGGTATCACAAAAACAACGGTCAGAAAACGACTATAAGAGCACAATGGCAAATGCAGAAGGGGGGGGGGGGGGGGGGGAGGAGATGGAGCTTGACAGACCAGCTGTTACGGAACATACTTTTGCAGCCAGGAGTTCACATTCATTCTGATAGGGCTCAAGCACTGGCAGTCACAAGCGGATATCTTGAAAGGCTATACAGAGAGACTACAGGAACTGTAAAACACCCCAGGATTTTCAGTAGCAAGTGGGAGAGCATGGAATTGAATGACATCTGGATTCCGGTGCTGAAGAAGTTGTGTACCAGTGTTCCACCGTGGGGTGATAGCAAAAGCGGACGACGGCAACCGTTAACAACCAAATTCTCTCGGATATGCAAAGCATGTGATGTCATTCCACTGTAGGGAAGAATGCGTAAACGGAATTTTGCTGTAGACAGTAGCGAGCCATGGTGTGAAGAGGACAGTCGAAGAAGCTACGATCCCCTTGAAAATGTCCTCAGATGAGAACGAAACGCTGGGTTCTAAAGGGAAACCCACTCCACACGGATTAATAGCCCGGAACCTCTTATCTAGGCGCTACAGTCTGGTACCACGCTACCGCTACGGTCGCAGGTTCGAATCCTGCCTCGAGCATGGATGTGGTTGTCCTTAGGTTAGTTAGGTTTAAGTAGTTCTAAGTTCTAGGGGACTGATGACCTCAGCAGTTAAGTCTCATGGTGCTCAGATCCATTTGAGCCATTTTTGAACCTCTTATTAATTGTGACATTTCCGGCCGTGAAAGCATACATTTTAGGTTAGGAAACGGTACTCTCAATATAATCTGTTTTTTCTTGGTTCCATTGCATGACGTTTTTAATATAATGACAGTACTAGCTGACCAAGGAGTATCGCTGTGTACGATAATGCCTTCAGTTAGTTATTTATCTACAAATTCATCCACCATTGGTTGTAGGTGCTTTGCTATTCTATATGGCTTCGTGTAGATTGGTGTGTTACTGCCTTTTGGAATGCGATGTTGAGTTACGCGTGTTGCTGGCGACGGGCCGTCTGGGTTAAACAAGGCTGAGTGTTTGGACAGCAATGTTGCCACAGCTAACCGCTCACTGCCTCTCAAGTGACGAGCCTTGCACGAAGTGCAGCTGCACTGACAGTTTGCTTGAGGCTGTGATTATCTGTTGCTCTGTCGATCTATCCTCATCAATTATCTCTAAATTTGCTACCATTAATCCCCTTGGGAGGCTAATATCGGCTATCCGAAAACCATCCAGGCTTACCGGAAGCATAAATTTGTCATTAGTGTTGGTAAGATTGCAACGCCTTCGTATAAGACAGTGCCTTTCACTTAATGCTTCAATCTTCTGCAGTGGTTCAACTGTACTTGTACTATACAATACCGCAGTGGCTGTGTTGTTGAGGAGAATGATGGTATGTTTCTTCAGACGTATATGCATGTCTAAAGGAAGAGCACTGCGGTGACAGCCATTATTATACATAAAATATATTCGCAGCTGCGAATACGAACAACCATCAGCTGTATTAGGTAATGACGACAGTGAAAATTTGTGCCGGACACGGACTCGAACCTGGGCTTCCCACTTAAAGCGAGCTGTGGCCTTAACCTCTTTGGCTATTCGTGTACTGTTCACAGCCAGACCCAAACTTCCATATGACGTCGTTCCTATGTCACAACCTATACTCGTACACACATTATGTTATTCCTGAACCGAAGAGGACATTTTAATCGTTAAGTCCCACTCGTTATTTGCGGATAAATACGATACTGCAATGCCTGTGTTGTTAAGAATGGCGATACAATATTCCTCCAGACATATATACATGAACGATCGCTGAGCATATTCACAACCCTCCATCCCTGGCCCAAACTTCCCACCTCACTACCTCTTTTCCACTTTCCAAACTTCACGGCTGTTCCGATACCTAGCGGGACTAGCACTCCACGAAGAAATGCCTGGATAACATAAACGGCAAAAATGTTCCCAGTGACAGAGAAGATGCTGGGTTCGAGGTCACACAGTTTTAATCTGAGAGGGAGTTTTAGACCGTACACACCACTGCACACTGAAAGACCCATTCTGGAAACAAACCCTTAGATTCTTTCTAAACAATTTCTTCACAATATCCTTTCATTCCAAAAATGTTCAAATATGTGTGAAATCTTATGGGACTTAACTGCTAAGGTCATCAGTCCCTAAGCTTACACACTACTTAACCTAAATTACCCTAAGGACAAACACACACACACCCATGCCCGAAGGAGGACTCGAACCTCCGCCGGGATCAGCCGCACAGTCCGTGACTGCAGCGCCCTAGACCGCTGGGCTAATCATTTCCTTTCAATTAAGAGGACAGCTTCAGTCACAAGCCCATAACAGCCACCAACCAGTAAACTTACTACCTTGCGGTAACTGCATGTGAGCAAATAAAGCTTGAAAGAGCAAGCTGAATCAAATTAAGTGAATAAACGTAAGGAGTATAGGAATAAGCAGTCAGCCTGAACTCTGTCGTTCGAGGATACATAAATAAACACAACGAGGTGACAAAAGCCATGGGACAGTGATATGCCTATACAGAGGTGGCGCTAGTATCGAGTACACTAGGCATAAAACGGCAGTGCATTCACGGAGCTGTCATTTGTACTCAGATTATTCATGTGAAGAGATTTCCTACGTTATTACGGCCGCACGACGAGAATTAACAGACTTTGATAGCGGATCTAGCCGAGATCCACAGTGTTAAGAGTGTGCTACGAATACCAAATTTCAGACATTACCTTTCAGCACGGATAACGCAGTGGCCGTCGGCCTTCTCTTAACGACCGAGAGCAGTGGCGTTTGTGCAAGAATGTCAGTGCTGACAGAAAAGCAGCGCTGCTTGGAATAACGGCAGAAATCAATGTGGAACGTAGGTTGAACATATCCGTTAGGACAGTGCGGATAAATCCGGCGTTAATGGGCTATGGCAGCAGACGACCGACGCAAGTGCCTCTGCTAACATCACGACGTCACCTGCAGCTCCTGTCCTGAGCTCATGACCATATCGGTTGGATCCTAGACGACTGGAAAACCGTGGTCCGTTCGGATGAGTCCCAATTTCAGTTGGAAATAGCCGATTGTAGGGATCGAGTGTGGCTCTGACCCCACAAACCAAGGACCCAAGTCGCCAACAAGGCACTGTGCATGCTGGTAGTGGCTCCATAATGGTGTGTGTGTTTACATGGAATGAACTGGACCCTCTGTTCTAACTGAAACGATCAAGGACTGGAACTTGAAGGCCATTTTCATCCGTTCGTAGACTTCATTTTCCCAAACAACGACGGAGTAGTTTTTGGCGACAATGAGCCCATGTCATCGGGCCACAATTATTCCCGATTAATTTCAAGAATATTCTGGACGATTCGAGAGAATGATTTGGCCATGAGTCCCATCTACCATTTATGGGACATAATAGAGAGGTCAGCTTGTGCACAAACTGCTGCACCGTCAACACTTTCGCAATTATGGACGCCTGTAGAGGCAGCATGGCTCAATGTTCCTGCAGGGGACTTCTAACCACTTTATGTGTCCTTGCCACGTCGATTTGCTCTACTATGTCGGGCAAAAGGAGGTTCGACACGTTATTAGGAGGCATCCCATGACTTTTGTCACCTCAGAATAACTACGACATGTGTTAGTGTGAATAGACTATAATTAGCTACAATTTGTTGATGGTACAGTATCAAGAAGAATAAAGAAGTGATTGTTTCTTCCTCTTAACGTAACGAATGAGTGGAGTTGTGCGTATGTTAGATGAACAACTACTGGACACTTGGAGTTTGAAAGAGATGTATAACTGCTATGTTATTACTAAGAAAAAGGTATCATCACAAGAGACAGGTTTCTGTACATACTTCATTGAACACTTTTGGATAATCTTAGCGTAGAATCAAATGATATTTGAAGATTAGTAACCTTCTTAAGTAGAAGGTATTATTTATAATTTGTATAGTTGTCGGTCAACAGAAATGTGAAGTTGTGAGCTCGTACGACCAATTGCTAGCAATAAGGAGTCTGAAACGGTATTTGTTGGAGCACTTGAGGCGAACTGTTAACGATGGACTGCTTCGATGGAACACCCAACTGACAACTGAGATTCAGCGACCGGATATAATAAAATCTTGACTCGTTGACAGCCATCGTTTCCAGTAAGATCTTAATGTTTATAAATACTTTATTAAGGACTACTAGCTAGGTTCGTGCCAGTTACGAGGATGTGTCCATATCTGTCGTGCTACTGAAACTAGCTGGTAGTGTATAATGGAGTACTGGTTTAAACTAACAGCATAGTGGGAACGGTATCGTTCTTTAGAAGTACAAGTTCATCTACATCTACATCCATACTCCGCAAGCCACCTGACGGTGTGTGGCGGAGGGTACCTTGAGTACCTCTATCGGTTCTCCCTTTTATTCCAGTCTCGTATTGTTCGTGGAAAGAAGGATTGTCGGTATGCCTCTGTGTGGGCTCTAATCTCTCTGATTTTATCCTCATGGTCTCTTCGCGAGGTATACGTAGGAGGAAGCAATATACTGCTTGACTCTTCGGTGAAGGTATGTTCTCGAAACTTTGACAAAAGCCCGTACCGAGCTACTGAGCGTCTCTCCTGCAGAATCTTCCACTGGAGTTTATCTATCATCTCCGTAACGCTTTCGCGATTACTAAAAGATCCTGTAACGAAGCGCGCTGCTCTCCGTTGGATCTTCTCTATATCTTCTATCAACCCTATCTGGTACGGATCCCACACTGCTGAGCAGTATTCAAGCAGTGGGCGAACAAGCGTACTGTAAACTACTTCCTTTGTTTTCGGATTGCATTTCCTTAGGATTCTTCCAATGAATCTCAGTCTGGCATCTGCTTTACCGACGATCAACATTATATGATCATTCCATTATAAATCACTCCTAATGCGTACTCCCAGATAATTTACGGTATTAACTGCTTCCAGTTGCTGACCTGCTATTTTGTAGCTAAATGATAAAGGATCTATCTTTCTGTGTATTCGCAGCACATTAGACTTGTCTACATTGAGATTCAATTGCCATTCCCTGCACCGTGCGTCAATTCGCTGCAGATCCTCCTGCATTTCAGTACAATTTTCCATTGTTACAACCTCTCGATACACCACAGCATCATCCGCAAAAAGCCTCAGTGAACTCCCGATGTCATCCACAAGGTCATGTATGTATATTAGGAATAGCAACGGTCCTATGACACTCCCCTGCGGCACACCCGAAATCACTCTTACTTCGGAAGACTTCTCTCCATTGAGAATGACATGCTGCGTCCTGTTATCTAGGAACTCCTCAATCCAATCACACAATTGGTCTGATAGTCCATATGCTCTTACTTTGTTCATTAAACGACTGTGGGGAACTGTATTGAACGCCTTGCGGAAGTCAAGGAACACGGAATCTACCTGGGAACCCGTGTCTATGGCCTTTGAGTCTCGTGGATAATAGCGCGAGCTGGGTTTCACACGATCGTCTTTTTCGAAACCCATGCTGATTCCTACAGAGTAGATTTCTTGTCTCCAGAAAAGTCATTATACTCGAACACAATACGTGTTCCAAAATTCTACAACTGATCGACGTTAGAGATATAGGTCTATAGCTCTGCACATCTGCTCGACGTCCCTTCTTGAAAACGGGGATGACCTGTGCCCTGTTCCAATCCTTTGGAACGCTACGCTCTTCTAGAGACCTACGGTACACCGCTGCAAGAAGGGGGGCAAGTTCCTTCGCGTACTCTGTGTAAAATTGAACTGGTATCCCATCAGGTCCAGAGGCCTTTCCTCTTTTGAGCGATTTTAATTGTTTCTCTATCCCTCTGTCGTCTATTTCGATATCTACCATTTTGTCATCTGTGCGACAATCTAGAGAAGGAACTACAGTGCAATCTTCCTCTGTGAAACAACTTTGGAAAAAGACATTTAGTATTTCGGCCTTTAGTCCGTCATCCTCTGTTTCAGTACCATTTTGGTCACAGAGTGTCTGGACATTTTGTTTCGACCCACCTACCGCTTTGACATAAGACCAAAATTTCTTAGGATTTTCTGCCAAGTCAGTACATAGAACTTTACTTTCGAATTCATTGAACGCCTCTCGCATAGCCCTCCTCACACTACATTTCGCTTCGCGTAATTTTTGTTTGTCTGCAAGGCTTTGGCTATGTTTATGTTTGCTGTGAAGTTCCCTTTGTTTCCGCAGCAGTTTTCTAACTCGGTTGTTGTACCACGGTGGCTCTTTTCCATCTTTTACGATCTTGCTTGGCACATACTCATCTAACGCATTATGTACGACGGTTTTGAACTTTGTCCACTGATCCTCAACCCTATCTGTACTTGAGACAAAACTTTTGTGTTGAGCCAACAGGTACTCTGAAATCTGCTTTTTGTCACTTTTTCTAAACAGAAAAATCTTCCTACCCTTTTTAATATTCCTATTTACGGCTGAAATCATCGATGCCGTAACCGCTTTATGATCGCTGATTCCCCGTTCTGCGTTAACTTTTTCAAACAGTTCGGGTCTGTTTGTCACCAGAAGGTCTAATATGTTATTTCCACGAGTCGGTTCTCTGTTTAACTGCTCAAGGTAGTTTTCAGATAAAGCACTTAAAAAAATTTCACTGGATTCTTTGTCCCTGCCACCCGTTATGAATGTCTGAGTCTCCCAGTCTATATCCGGCAAATTAAAATCTCCACCCAGAACTATAACATGGTGGGGAAATATACTCGAAATATTTTCCAAATTATCCTTCAGGTGCTCAGCCACAACAGCTGCTGAGCCAGGGGGCCTATAGAGACATCCAATTACCATGTCTGAGCCTGCTTTAACCGTGACCTTCACCCAAATCATTTCACATTTCGGATCTCCGTCAATTTCCTTCGATACTATTGCACTTCTTATCGCTATAAACAAGCCTCCCCCTTCACTGTCCAGCCTGTCTCTGCGGTATACATTCCAATCTGAGTTTAGGATTTCATTACTGTTTACGTCTGGTTTCAGCCAACTTTCTGTCCCTAGTACTATATGGGCGTTGTGACCGTTTATTAATGAGAGCAGTTCTGGGACCTTTCTGTAGACGCTCCTGCAGTTTACTATTAGCACATTAATAGTGTTATTCCCTGTTGCATTTTGCCTACTCCTACCTTGCCGCGTCTCAGGAGGCGTCTTGTCGGGCCTTGGGAGGGAAGTATCTAACCTAAAAAAAACCCATGTGCATTCCACACGTACTCCGCTACCCTTGTAGCCGCTTCCGGTGTGTAGTGCACGCCTGACCTATTCAGGGGGACCCTACATTTCTCCACCCGATAGCGGAGGTCGAGAAATTTGCACCCCAGATCTCCGCAGAATCGTCTGAACCTCTGGTTTAAGCCTCCCACTCGGCTCGAAACCAGAGGACCGCGATCGGTTCTGGGAACGATACTACAAATAGTTAGCTCTGATTTCACCCCGCGAGCGAGGCTTTCCGCCTTCACCAATTCCGCTAACCGCCTGTACGAACTGAGGATGACCTCTGAACCCAGACGGCAGGAGGCATTGGTGCCGACATGAGCAACAATTTGCAGTCGGGTGCACCCGGTGCTCTCTATCGCCGCCGGTAGGGCCTCCTCCACATCTCGGATGAGACCCTCCGGCAAGCAGACAGAGTGAACACTGGCCTTCTTCCCCGACCTTCCCGCTATTTCCCTAAGGGGCTCCATCACCCGCCTAACGTTGGAGCTCCCAGTAACTAATAAACCCCTCCCCCCGTGTGCCTGCTCGGACCTTGCTGAAGGAGCAGCCACATGTCCACTCACAGGCAGAGCGGGCGATGCCACACGGCCAGCCTCCACATTGACCCTCCATCTCGTGCGCCGCGAACGCCGCCGAACCCGCCACTCCCCTTGGGGAGAGGGTGGCCCAACCGCGCCCAGTACACGCGAAGATGTCTCGACAGCAGGGACAGTGGGTGAAGCATGTGACACCTGGGGTGTACCTTGCGACGCACCAGACTCCCCACTGCCGCTAGAATCCGAGGCAGCAGCCTGAAGACGGCTGACTGCGGCCATCAACACGCTCAGCTGTTCGCGAACAGTGGCCAGCTCCTCCTGCGTCCGTACACAGCAGTCACACATCCTATCCATCGTAAGGAATCAATTTACTGAAGAGAGTTAATCAACCTTTAACTAGACTGCTAATTCACTAAAGGCGGCTGTTTATTCACTAAACTGTGGTTACTAGGCACTTCTTGTAGAAAACAATGAAAATAGCACTACCTGTCTCTGGATTGTATTGAAAACAAACACTAGCACTACTGGCACTATGGTTGACTAAAGGGACTCTCTGACTGTGTTCAAAACAAACACGAAATCTATGGAACTATTAATAGCACTCGACAATTAAAGCTTCCTAAAAGCAAATACACACGGAATAAGAAGTGACAAGTAAGAAAAGTACAGTTAATACTTAAATTAAGGTAGCTCGCTGCACAGCAGACGTGAAGCAGACGGCAGTTACGACGACACTGACACTACTGGCACTATGGCTGACTAAAGGGACTCTCTCTGACTGTATTCAAAACAAACACGACATCTATGGAACACTATTAATAGCACCCGACAATTAAAGCTTCCTAAAAGCAAATACACACGGAAGAAGAAGTGACAAGTAAGAAAAATACAGTTAATACTTAAATTAAGGTAGCTCGCTGCACAGCAGACGTGATGCAGACGGCAGTTACGTTGTTTTCGTTCTCTTCAGTCAGAAGACTTGTTTGATGCAGTTCCCCACACCAATCTGCCCAGTGCATTATGAAATTTATGATTCCCCGATGCATTCGGGTATGTACTATCAACCGATTTCTTAGTGAGGTTAATCCATGCATTTCTTTTTCTCCAGTCCGATACAGTACTTCCTCATTAGTAATCCGTTCCACCAACCTAAAATGCAACATTTTTCTGTAGCACTACGTACCAAAAGCATCTATTCTCCTCTTGGTTTCACCGTTCATCGCCAATGTTTACCTTCTGCAAAGACTTGCACGCCAGACAAATACCTTCACGAATTACTTTTTAACGTTTAAATTTCAATACTTTCAGAAAAAGGCTTCCTAACTTTTAAATTCCTGTTCGATGTTAATAAATTCCCCTTTTTCACAAACGCTTTCCTTGTTGTTGCCAGACTGCATTTTATATCCTCTCTACTTCGCCAATCGTCGTTTATTTTGCAGACCATGTAATAAACTCCATCCATTAAATTTAGTTTATCATTTCCTAAACCAATTGCTTGATGTAATTCGATTACATAAAAATTACTGGTGCATTACTTTTGTTGACGTTCAACTTATCAAGTCTTTTTCAGATATTATACATACCGTTCAACTGACATAAGTACTTTGCCGCCGGGGCACCGAAGGGCGATGTGTTTTAATTGTTAAAAACCGTACAAAAGTCAAGATCGCACAAAATATCTTTTATTCAAGACAACCGGTTTCAACAGTCTTAGCTGTCATTTTCAAGTCTTAAAACTTTTTTTTAATAAAACATTTTCGCTTTACGCTGAACCCTACAAAAGTTTATAAAGTGCTGAGTTTTTATCCATTTGACATCTTGTGCATGAGGTCTAGCGTGAAATGAGCATGCTTTACTACAAAAAATTTTAAGACTAAAAGCTGATAGCTAAGATTGTTGAAACCGGAAGACTTGAATAAAAAATATTTTGTGCCATCTTGGCTTTGGAATCGTTGTTAATTTTGCCTCCTTTAACAGAATTACAGTATCATCAACAAATCTCAAACTTTTTATTTCTCCATTTTACTGATGAATTCTTCCATTTGTAAGGTAAGCGACCACCCAGATTTGGCATGTAGTAATGGCTTCAAAACGTCTCGATCGCTAACAACATTATTTATGACGCTTCTCTAGTCATCATCAAATAAAATATGCTTACAAACAAAAAAGGAAAAACATACAGTCTCATCTGCAATTGTCGTCAGGCGATATTTGAAAGAGATGTTATTTGGAGACTTCACATGCCAGACTGATTATTTCTTCTCGTTGAACCTTAATCACCTTTCCAATTGAGTAGATTCAGAAAAAGGCCGCTGTAAATACGGCCGGGGCGTTGGTTCCATCAGTGATAGTAATTTGTAAAATGACACAGTCCCATACACATAAAATTTTGGTGTTAATTAAATTTGTCATACTTCTCCTGTAATGTTAGCTTAATATACAGACGTAATAATATCGAACATAGCCTACAAGATTTACGCAATTTCTCCTCAACCACTGCTTCTCTTTCATGCCATCTGAATCTTATGATAGAAGTGGGATTCCTTCGTAAGTTGCAGGTAAGTCTTCCCTCTATTTTACCCGTGCTACCTTCTGAATGTCCGCCCCCGGTAGCTGAGTGGTCAGCGCGACAGAATGTCAATCCTAAGCGCACGGGTTCGGTTCCCGGCTGGGTCGGAGATTTTCTCCGCTCAGAGACTGGGTGTTGTGTTGTCCTAATCATCACCATTTCATCCCCATAGACGCGCAAGACGCCGAATTGGTGTCGAATCAAAGGACTTGTACCCGGCGAACGGTCTACCCGACGGGAGGCCCCAGTCCAAATAGTGAGAAACTTTCTTTGAATACACAGTTGCTTTAAACATATTTTTAAAACCTTATCTTCTAAGAAAAGTAGTAGGCTCAGTGCTGCTGAGATATTCCTATATGTTTGTGGAACCCAAAACGGTCTTTCCCAATGTCGCCGGCTTCTACCAGTTTTACCGCTTTGGTGGTCATCTGCGGCACCCTTACAGGACAGCTGTAGGTCGATGATATTCCACACCCCGTTTTATTGCCGCGCATGGCAAGCTTACATTTCAGCAAGATAAAGTCCGCTTGAAAACGGCAAGAGTTTCTACTGCTTTTCTTCGTACTTGTCAAACCCTACCATGATCAGCAAGGTTGAGAATGTTTGGAGCATTATGAGCAGTGTCATCGAAACTTCTCTGAATTTTGACCACGACATCCCTCAGGAGGACATCCATCAACTCTGCCAATCAATGCGAAGCCGAATAAAAGCTTGCATAAGGGCCATAGGTGATCCAACGCGTTATTGACTTGCTCAATTTGTGAAGCTCTTTCTCGTGAATCAATCATGCGCTTCTTCTGACATTTTAATAATTTGTTTGTCTGCACATGTACATCACACCTACCCATTTCAGTACCATTCGGATAATTCGTGCTTCGTAGGTCTTACATCCGTTCAAGAAGTAATTTTGACAACCGACAGATCGTTATGGTCCAGCACGTGGGAAAAAACATCTTGAAACGGTGAAGCTTCTCGACACGTCGTGCGCTACTTTGGAGGGCAGCTAGAGAAAATTTCTGGAAGATGGTGGATCCTCGAATAGATGGACGTTCTCGCTTCAGCCCAGAACGGCTTACCAGGGCTGTGAAACAGGATCATTGGTAAGTCTGACGACAGAGTACATTGCTGGTGCAGGCACAAACGTTCCAGAGTGCATCGCTCAGCACACATTGCTGAACAATGGGCTCCGCAGCTTAACGGAGAGTGGACTTCGCAACAATGGAAATGCGTCACCTGGTCGAATGATTCACATTTCTTGTTACTTCAAATCAATAATCGTGCCCGAGTGCGGCATCATCCACAATCTAAACATGCACTGCTCCAGTGAATTTGACCGGTGGGGGCGGTATTAGGCTGTGGGGGATATTCACCTTGCCTGCCATTGGACCTTTGGTGGTAATCGAAGCCACCAAGACCGCTCTGATCTACTGCGTGATCATTACTGCGGACCACACGCTTCTCTGCATGTTGGATGTCTTCTGTGCGGGCTAGGTACTATCCAGCAGGACAACTGTCCCTGCCGAAAGGCCACAATCGTGTTGAAGTGATTTCGTGAGCATGATAGTGAACTCACGTTGACTTCTTGACCACTAAATCTGCCTGCTTTGGAACCGACGGAAAACATCAGGGACGCAACTGAATCTCGGCGTGTGATTTTGGGGAACTGCGTAACCTGTGCGAAGAAACCTGTTGTCATAGTCCTCCAGTAAGCTACCACTGACCTGTCGAATATTTTGAACCCATTATTGCTGCTGTACTGCGTTCCAAACGTGGTCCAATACGTCAGTGAGCAGATACTGATGACTTTTTGTATGTATCTGGTACCAGGTGGAATAGTTTTGTCACGGTATGTTCCTTGGAAACCTTGTCTACATTGGAGGACTTTTTTGACTTATGTCTTTCAGCGACCAGTGAAACTCTTCTCGCAGAATCATATCTCCTGCCTCATCTTCATTTGCTCCCCTTTCTAGATGATATTATGAAAAATGAATGTTGTAAAACCCATACATAGGAGATTACTGATCTGTTGGAGAATACCTAAATGACAACATTAGAAAACATTTGCTTGTGTGGGAGTTATTGGTCAGTAGCTTCTACGACGGTCCATAATGATAAGCAATGTGATGAAGTACGTGGAATGGATAAAAAGTAGAAGCACCTAACACTGTTATAGTTCATATCAGACCTTACTGACAGACGTTCAACGTATTACTTGCCATCAATAGAACCGCTCCTCATATCGATCACCTTACCTCAAACAGATGTAAGGTGTCCACCTCTATGTCTCGCAAGGACCGTCCTATCACACCAATGATGTATTATAGCAAGTTTCACGAACAAGATCTCAATTGCACTGACTTACGTTAGACGAATACGTTGGATGTTCCAGTATCTCCCGTCTGCACGTACACAGGAGCTCCTCCTCAGAGTTTGCCATGTGGCATTGTGCATTGTTATGAAGGATTACGGGTTGCAGTACCAGAAGATGCCGTCACTTTGAAACGTCCCCTTAGAAAAATTATACATGACTGTGCTTAAACTGACATACAATATTTTTAGCGCAACGCAATCTGACTTTCAAAAATCCCTACAAAAGAAGGGCCCTGACTAACATTAACCTATACTTTTCGCAAACCACTTACCTCACCAAAAATCTTCGTTACTCGCACTACTTCAATACAGCGAGCGCCACTACTGCCAGCTTAATAGTCATAATATATATATATAGCAGTTCATGACATCCAGTCCTACAAATTTCAAAACTCAGCCATTTCTCTCCCCACATCCACCACTGCTGGCGGCTCACCTCCAACTGCGCAACGCTACGTGCTGTTCACATCCAGCTGCCCAACACTACAATGGCAGACAACAATGCAAACTAGCCACAGACTGCAAATAGCACGGCCAGTGATTTTCATACAGAGCGCTACATAACGTTGCCAATAAGAAAACATAAACAGCCTACTAGCACAGCCAGTGATTTTCATACAGAGCGCTACGTAACGTTGCCAATAAGAAAACATAAACAGCCTACTTACATAGCCCCCATGATCCCACAAAAAATTTTACAAATTGTTTTGGGCTGTGGCCAATAATGATTTGATGAAATTTTTCATAATTACAATAACAAAGAAATCAAATGCACACACTTATTGATACAATGTTGGTCAAAAGCTAAAATTTTCTCACAGTCCATAAAGACAGTCCTGATCGTTCATCACAGTAAAATAGCACAATCTGAGCAGTAGAAGAAAATGCACACGGAAGTAGTGGATATCCATGCAGTCATGAAGTAGTAGTGTTGTCCTTCCAACGAAAAGACAGTGCTGACTCTTGACATGCAGACAGGTAATGGGCCACAACGGAGCAAACCCACCGCAGAGTCAGTCGAAGTTTTGAAGAATATTGGTAGGTGGGTCATCACAGAGTAGACCCACTGTAGTCCTGGTAGAGATTACGGTATTGGTGGGCCACCAGAGGTGCAGACCCACTGTAGTCCTGGTAGAGATTGTGGTACTGTTGGGCCACCAGTGGTGCAGACCCACTGTAGTCCTTGTAGAAATAATGGTACTGCTGAGTCAGCAAAGGTGTAGACCCACTGTAGTCCTTGTAGAGATGGCCAGCAGCCACCTGCTGCGACTGTGCAGGTGCACAACCACCATCGAAGAGTCTTGCAGACAATATAGCAAGTCCATAACCACCACTTGTGCACTCACAAAGTTTGTGGAACTGTCCTTAGAACCAGCAATGCTGTTATCCAGTCCCTTGCTGAATTTTTAACACATGTGCAAACACTAACAGTTCCTACTTCTTACATATTGTCCATATACTATGACCAACAGAAACGTGTGCAGTGAAATGGAACTTACAAGTTACTTAATTTGATGAACTGGTGTCAATTATAATTTTATAACATAAGAATACAATTACAAAGGTACAAAATACATCATTAAAGAACATAACAATACAGATAACATTTGTAGTACAGGCTTTACAAAAGTATTGAAATAACATATACATCAGTGTTACAGGAATTATGACATAAGTTCATACATAAAAGATCAGAATAACTTTCGAAACAACAACTTCACACATGAGCATTAAAACAGAACAGAATAAATAATGTATAAACATCTTTACAAAGAAAATAATATTATCAGAAAAATTCTACAACATACTCTTATTAGCTAAACACATTAAGACAGGAAAAACACAAGTATACAAGAGTACACAAACACATAGCAGAACAACACAAGAGGAAAGGGCAGGGTTTGTATTCAGTGTAACATTTGGTACTGCAGTCCATCTCAAAACTTCATTCTATATATCTTTCCTCTTATTTCAACATTTGTTTCCACCAAAAAACTTCTATCCAAGCATGCTTTCTGTATTTATATGTTCACACACTTCTTACCTCATTATTTATTTTCCATTATCTTACCTCATCATTTATTTCCAAGAAAATCCTACCTAAACCTGTTGTGCCTAAACCCTACTTTTTTGGTTCATATCCTCTTTCAAAATACTTTATTGGATAAAACCATTTTCTTATAGCTTCTCAATGCATTTCTTCCAATTCATCACAACTTGTTCTCTTATATGGCCTACCCCATCTTAAGCTAACTTAAATCTACTGAGCTCGGATGCTAAACTAAGGAACGAGGCAATTCAGCAGCACAAAACAATTAATACAAACAGCAATGATAAAAAATACAAATGGCAAAGCAAGCAGCATAAGTTTAAATTGCCAAGCAATGCAACATTACAACTAATATGAGCCAATGTGCAGCAACAACAAAAATACACTCCTGGAAATGGAAATAAGAACACCGTGAATTCATTGTCCCAGGAAGGGGAAACTTTATTGACACATTCCTGGGGTCAGATACATCACATGATCACACTGACAGAACCACAGGCACATAGACACAGGCAACAGAGCATGCACAATGTCGGCACTAGTACAGTGTATATCCACCTTTCGCAGCAATGCAGGCTGCTATACTCCCATGGAGACGATCGTAGAGATGCTGGATGTAGTCCTGTGGAACGGCTTGCCATGCCGTTTCCACCTGGCGCCTCAGTTGGACCAGCGTTCGTGCTGGACGTGCAGACCGCGTGAGACGACGCTTCATCCAGTCCCAAACATGCTCAATGGGGGACAGATCCGGAGATCTTGCTGGCCAGGGTAGTTGACTTACACCTTCTAGAGCACGTTGGGTGGCACAGGATACATGCGGACGTGCATTGTCCTGTTGGAACAGCAAGTTCCCTTGCCGGTCTAGGAATGGTAGAACGATGGGTTCGATGACGGTTTCGATGTACCGTGCACTATTCAGTGTCCCCTCGACGATCACCAGTGGTGTACGGCCAGTGTAGGAGATCGCTCCCCACACCATGATGCCGGGTGTTGGCCCTGTGTGCCTCAGTCGTATGCAGTCCTGATTGTGGCGCTCACCTGCACGGCGCCAAACACGCATACGACCATCATTGGCACCAAGGCAGAAGCGACTCTCATCGCTGAAGACGACACGTCTCCATTCGTCCCTCCATTCACGCCTGTCGCGACACCACTGGAGGCGGGCTGCACGATGTTGGGGCGTGAGCGGAAGACGGCCTAACGGTGTGCGGGACCGTAGCCGAGCTTCATGGAGACGGTTGCGAATGGTCCTCGCCGATACCCCAGGAGCAAGAGTGTCCCTAATTTGCTGGGAAGTGGCGGTGCGGTGCCCTACGGCACTGCGTAGGATCCTACGGTCTTGGCGTGCATCCGTGCGTCGCTGCGGTCCGGTCCCAGGTCGACGGGCACGTGCACCTTCCGCCGACCACTGGCGACAACATCGATGTACTGTCGAGACCTCACGCCCCACGTGTTGAGCAATTCGGCGGTACGTCCACCCGGCCTCCCGCATGCCCACTATACGCCCTCGCTCAAAGTCCGTCAACTGCACATACGTTTCACGTCCACGCTGTTGCGGCATGCTACCAGTGTTAAAGACTGCGATGGAGCTCCGTATGCCACGGCAAACTGGCTGACACTGACGGCGGCGGTGCACAAATGCTGCGCAGCTAGCGCCATTCGACGGCCAACACCGCGGTTCCTGGTGTGTCCGCTGTGCCGTGCGTGTGATCATTGCTTGTACAGCCCTCTCGCAGTGTCCGGAACAAGTATGGTGGGTCTGACACACCGGTGTCAATGTGTTCTTTTTTCCATTTCCAGGAGTGTAAATCAGTAGTAAAACTAGCTTAATACAATGCAAAATTCAGTAGAACTATGCCTGGCAAACAGTAGCAGCCAATGCAATAACTTATACCTAAACATGACAAAGCTCGAGCAGAAAAAATATTACAGTAGAAATGGCCATGTTTAATACCTATGTCACATCTTTACACTAGGGTGATGCATCGCAAAACCTTACTCTGCAAGAAAGTTACCAAGTCATTAAAAAAATTATTTATGCAATTCCTGTGAAGGGAAATATCTATTTGTGCTCTCTTTTCTACGAAAGTATATGAGAAAAGTATTCATTACTGGGTCTGTAGACAGAAAATAGTGATATTAGTACATCTATTAAATTTTGTAATAACCAATGCTGCAGTGCAGCTAGAAACTAGATATTAAAGAAAATGAGCAAATATGTACAAAGGAAGGCATGAAACATCATTCATTAGCCGTATGGCATTCCATAAGGTAGTAAAAAAAATCTCTCACCTAGAAAGAGAGTAGTCATAATCAGGTGTATAGACATAAAATATTTCTCATCATTTCATTAGACATTTCAGTAAATATAATAAATTAAGAGCTCCACATTGTTATCATATGTTTTCAAGTTTGAGCGTGTCGTATTTGCGATGCTTTCTACAAAGGAATGTCAATAGCGAGGATAATGGCCTTCCCTTTTTTTTTACCTGTGCCTCTGAAAAGGCACACACTAATTGCTTTTTCTCTGACACAGCTGGCCACTCAAGACGCATTACGTCAAGGTCACTTATTTTTCTTACCGAAATATTTACGACACCAGTTTGCACTACTATGACAGTCTCATATAAAAATTTCACAGGTCGAGAATTTGTGTTGCAAATCTGTAGAAACAAAATCCTATAAATATAACAGTGTCCAAAAAATTTTCGTCGGCATTGTGGTACATTCACGCATTTAGACACATTTCATCACTCTTAAAGTACGATTCTTTGTTTCCAGCATCCTTTTTCACAAGTCAGAGTCCCTAACCACTACTCATTATTCATTACCTTGTTACACACATACATATTCGTCGACACTTCTTCAATATTTCATCATAATAAATATGTAGCATAATCAAATTCCTCATATAGCATCAGCTTATTGATCATAAACATACTGCAACAGCGTAATACACATCATCATCATAACATCATAAAACCTCAGCCAAATCTCAAAAAAAAGTCGTAGCTTCCTGCAATAATGTCAAAACCTAAAAAAAATTCTCTGCTCATTTCAATTGTGTCATCTACCTCAAACGTACTTTAAAATCATGCTCCCTTACCAAATACATCATTCAAAACTCTCATAGTATCACATTGGTTCCCAAAAAATATGAACAGTTCACAAAGTACAGACAAAATACAATTTCATAAGTATGAATTATCCAATGGTGTAATTACGTAAACATCTGTCACTGCCATAGTAAAAAAGTTTGTGTCTCTCAGTTAAATGATCAGATAGCTGTGTAATTATGTGTTAGAGAAATATGGTACCGATGTGTAAAGTTGTGTAAGCAAATACCATATTAGCTTGAGCTCCTTGTGTTTGCCAAACACATAGTACACAAAGTAAGCGTGTACCCCCTTGAGGATTAATGTAATTATACCCTCAGGTGTTACAGATTACAGCAATGGAATGAAATGTATCACGGAAAACCTTTGTATCATTGTACTTCGAATATCTTTAAAAATAAATGATTTAAGTGCAAAATTAATCACTCAAATATGTGTCCTGTAGCGCTAAATGTTCGTCTTGGTGTAAGATAATTATGTTGAAGTGTCGTAGTTATCGTCCTCTGTAAGCAAAGTTCTGCTGAAGTCAATGTACTTACCTCATGATAAACAAAAGTGAAATGCTTTGCGTATAGATATCTTAGTTATTACGCTTATTGCCATGATGAAGAAGGTACTGTGCTGTAACGTATTGTTGTGCTACGAAAAACACAGTCTCATTGTAGCTATACCACAAAAGTTACTACTAAAACATGTTTTACATTCCAGAATAATTCAAAAACACTGTGCAGATATGAATCAGAAACACTGCAAAAGCAACATTGTAAATTGTCACTCATTAGTAGCGGCGTGATAAAATCGTGTAGCTGTCACATAAACTAACCACTGTGTCATCTGGTATCTCACGGAAAGTACTTTAAATCCAGAATGTATTTTCAAGTAAACCAAAATGTTGCATTAAAATATCATTAGCAGTACTGGTAAATGTTCTAAGTACGTGAGCCTTATAGTCATTACGTAATCGTGCAACTAACAAGCAAGAATGTACACACACAATAACACTGTGTCGTCTGTTCACAATAACAATGCATTCGTAATTTCTGTTTAAATAAGTTCTCTTGGTTCTTGACTGGATATTTAACTTCAAACATTGTTGCATATTAACAGATTCTAAGTATGAAAAAGCATACTAGTAATGTAAAGTGAAAAGTTATACGGCAAAGACAAAGTTAAAAAGCAGATTATCTTTCAATAAACGGTTTTACATGTGAAATGTGGTGTAAACCTTTACTCTTCCTAGTACGCGGAGTTTCAACTTCAACGCAATTATCATGTGGTATACGTCAGTAAAGAATACTGGAATTTTTCTAAATGTTAGCGTCTATGTTATTTTTCTCTGAGCCCGCCGGAGCATGTGGCTGCCTGCGGTGCGAGTCATTGTCCGCTATCTCTTTGTTGGCGTGCGTCGTTATTGGGATTAGGAGACCTAACTTCTACAAATTCACCTTGTTGAGAAGGCCCTGCTCTGTTTGAATCCCGCCAGTTCTGATGCAATTCAGGTCTGTCGCTATGATCATATCGTCTGTCGTCATGTCGGTAGATTCCATAGTTTCTTTCATGTCGGTCACGTGGTGGAGAATTTCTCCTTAAATCGTAACTGCGCGCTGGACTGTTGCATCTAAAGTTATTCTTTCTCTCTTGATAATAATTGTTTTGGTTCCCATATTGTCTGTTTCTCTGATTGTCTATGTGATAGTCATTACTGCAGAGAGGTGATCTTTCCCTGTAATTATTATTACTCTGCCAACGGTTGTCATACGGTGGTGTCTGTTTTGGTCACGGTTTACGTTATAAGAATAGCCTTGTCGTGTATTATTTCTGTCATCGCGGAATTGTGACAGATGTGACCTGTAATTGTTGTGCTCCTGTTTTCGCGTTCCGCGATTGTCAGTGTCAATTTCCAGTCCCTGAAAAGCTTGAATGTCGTCTTTGCAACGTCCTGCTAAAATAATATGTCGTAAATGTTCAGGCAATTTGATTAAGCAAATGCGGATGAGTTCTGAGGGGCTGTATGGGTTTGAAAGATACTGATTCTTATGCAACATGTCTTCAAAATATTTCATAAGACTGGAAAATTCAGATTATTCGAAACGTTTCATCATTATGATGCTATGTTTTACTCGGTCTTGTGTAGGTTGAGACCAATACACTAAGAGGAAGGCATGATAAAATTCTCCTTCACTGTGGCAATCGTGAATGACCGATCGCATTCTTACAGTTGGTTCATTCTCTAAATAGCCACACATAAATTCTAACCTGTGCTCCAATGACCAGTTGGGAGGAAAACAATGAGAGAATTGATGAAGACGTGCTTGTGGATGAATGGTGTTGTCAGAATTCTTAAATGTTTTGAATTTACGTGTAGTAATGAACAGCTTATAGTCAAAATCATCGTGTCGGCGAGTCGCACATCGGTCATTGTTACTTCGTTTCGGCGGTTCCATCCTAAAATCCAATGCGCCTTGCCAATTTCTTTCATAATTTCCGAAGTGTCCTGTGTTATTATTTTGTGGTTGTTCCGTATTTCTCTCTCCCTCTTCCTGTACTGGAGCGCGAGTGTCCTCTGAAATATGTAATTCTTGTATTACTTGTGCCAACTGATTTCTCCTTTGGACTGTGTATTGATTTGACTTTGATTTTGTTTGAATTTTCTAATTTGTTCATACTCTTCAGTGTCTGTGAAGGCTACAGGTCTTGTGTCATTCAGATCATCATCTACCTTTGTAGATAAGTTAGTGAACTGATCTGAAAGTTCGGCTACTTTATCCGTTAGTGAAATTATTTCCTCTGTGTGTTTTTCTGACCCAAGTTTCAGAGTGTCCATTTGTGTTGAAATCGTATCTACTGTGTCTTTTAAGTTTTCCTGAGTTTTTGCAAGTTGCGTAACCGAATCGGTAGATGCAACTGAGTCAATTTTAGCTTGCAAGGTATCGTGATTTTCATGACCAATAGTTTGCAGTTCTTTTATGGCTGCTTCATGATTCCGTAATGCATTTTCATGACGCAAAGAAATAGGTTGGAAATGCTCACAAATTTGTGTTTTTACGTCGTTACAGGCTTTTTGACATTTCGATTCGATTTTATGTAACTCAGTAGTTAAATCTTCACACGTTTGTTGAAGCGTGGTGTGAAGATTTTGTTTTATTGCGTCTAACTGTTGCTGTGTTTGTCTCTGGTGTTGTTCCATTGTGTCTAACTTTTCAAGATTTTGTTCCATTGTGTCTAACTTTTGAAGATTTTGTCCCATTTGTTTCTGATTTTGTTCAAGCGTTGTGTCTAACTTTTGAAGATTTTGTTCCATTGTGTCTAACTTTTGTAGCCTTTGTCCCATTTGTTGCATTAACTGTAATAACAATGCACTGGTGTCTGAAACATGTTCCTCAGTGCTATTCGGCAGCGCATTTGAACCGGCAATATTCGCATTTTGACAAGCAGAGAATGTGTCTTGATTTATTTGAGAAAACGGTGAGGACGCAAAACCTGAATCTACAGTATTTGCAAGATTGTGTCCTGTCATTTCGGAATCTCGAGGCGAGCTGTTACCGACCGATCGATCGATAATGCTTCCCTGTTCACTAACTGTTTCACTGTCTACACCATTATTTGGCGGCCGATCCATTTCCCTATGCACAATTACCAAATTACTACTTTGAATGTCTGTTAATTCATTACACAGTGGTGCTAATAAGCTACGCTCGTCGTCACTATTATTTCTCAGTTTAGTTTGGAGCCTAGTGTTACGTTTTTCACACGCCATTATTGTCACAATATTTCACACTATAACACAGAAAAGCACAATTTGAAGAGCAAAATAAGAATACACATTAACATAGCACTGAAAATAATATCTAGTTAATTGCAAGCGCAGCTGCGAAATACTTTGTGCAAATTTACATCCATGCCACAACAACAATGAAAGACTGCAACTACAAAGGAGATTCTCTCTACAATTACGCGCTAGCAATAAACAATAGCTACACTAATTGCACAAACTACAAGAAAAAATCAGAAGTTTCCAGTGAGGTATCCTCGGCTTAGGGTCGACATATGAAACGTCCCCTTTGAACAATTATACATGACTGTGCTTAAACTGACATACAATATTTTTAGCGCAACGCAATCTGACTTTCAAAAATTCCTACAAAAGAATGGCCCTGACTAACATTAACCTATACCTTTCACAAACCACTTACCTCCCCAAAATTCTTCGTTACTCGCACTACTGCAATACAGCGAGCTCCACTACTGCCAGCTTAATAGTCATAATATATATAGCAATTCATGACATCCAGTCTTACAAATTTCAAAACTCCGCCATTTCTCTCCCCACATCCACCACTGCTGGCGGCTCACCTCCAACTGCGCAACGCTACGCGCTGTTCACAGCCAGCTGCCCAACACTACAATGGCAGACAACAATGCAAACTAGCCACAGACTGCACACAGCACAGTCAGTGATTTTCATACAGAGCGCTACGCAACGTTGCCAACAAGAAAACATAAACAGCCTACTTACAACTTTCTCCTGACTTCGGCGAATAAGATGATGTACTAAGATATTGCAGTAGTAAAACGTCAGTGCGTGCTGTACAACGTGATGCAGGATTAACCCATGGATACTGTAAGCCGCAGTAACAGTAAATTTGGTACCAGAAGGTTCACGGCGCACGTTCTGTGAACGAGGAGAACCAGGGCGTTCCCATTCACTAGATTAACGCCTAAATCGTGTTTCGTACGACTGAGCCCAGATTTCGTCCGTAGTGACGATCCTTCCAGGGAAATCTTTACCCTCCTTACGGTAGCTGTTGAGCACTCTGCAAGTGCATATCGAACCCACTGTTGCACTTCGGTCAGTTCATGCGGTACGCAACGAGCTGCAATTTTGCGGAACCCACTAATATCGTTCAAGATGTTTTGAGGCACACGCCTACCTCTGCTGCTAACTCAGGCGCAGTTCTTGGGCGATCCACATACTGCGAAGGCAAGGAGCTCATTTGTAACGATGTCTCTTGGAGGGTCATCCGAAAAGGGGCCAATCTTGAACGATACCCCCGTCGTCCCGAAACACTTTCACCCAGCTCGCCACCGTACGAGACAATACTGCGTTACCACACCTCTCATGCAGTCGTTGAAAACATTTTTGTGTGCTCCAACCACGTGCCACTTCAATCGTGATCCACATGCGTTGCTCGAGTGTCTAAACTTACTGACAGATCGTTTTGAACGGGCCTCCTGCACTTTCAGGCAGTACCCACTACAACTGACACAAACACAGCAATAATCGTCTAGTGCACTGCTTCACGTGACTTGTTGCTATCAGCTACAGACAGCACACATGTCATTTGACGCACATCCTTTATGTTATGTAGTCTTGCCATTAGTTTTTCATGCAACTCTCGCATAGTCAAATGGTTCAAATGGCTCTGAGCACCATGGGACTTAACAGCTGAGGTCATCAGTCCCCCAGAACTTAGAACTATGTAAACCTAACTAACCTAAGGACATCACACACATCCATGTCCGAGGCAGGATTCGAACCTGCGACCGTAGCGGTCGCGCAGTTCCAGACTGAAGCGCCTGGAACCGCTCGGCCACTACGGCCGGCCCTCGCGTATTAATTAAACAGCAGTCAGAGATTTAATTTACAAGTCAGCGGACACGTGATAAAAATGACTCGCAGACGCCAATAGCAAATAATGGTTTCTCACATCGGTAGGGTACAGTGCAATAATCATGTGTGAATGACTGTCCACAAGTTTTGCCTGCTGAGAGGCCAGAGGACTAATGCATCCGTTGGCGGTACGTGCGGACATTAGTTAGACGAAGTGAATTACCCCAGTGTGCTGCACTGTGGCTGACTAATGTCTCGACTGGACGTTACGGATGATTTCCTCTAGAAGAAGAGGCTGCAAGTTACTCAGAGGTCAGTCTGCTGCTCTTAGGCAATTCCTACAGTAAGGACGGCCTCTAAAAGCTGATGCTGGTATTTAATCATGGATGAGTCTACTTCACTTCGCCATTTTTTTACAGTAAGTGTGGTAGGGGAAATGCGAAACAGTCGGATTTCTAGATTGCAGTTCCTATGTTTCAGCTAGATGTCTTTGTTCAAGGCAGCTCACGACTGGGTGATGAGATTATAAAATATGACTCACATACCCTTTCAGCTTGTTTTTGTTAACAGGTCTAAAACAGAGTTTTAGTCCCAACTACATTGGAAAAAATGGTTTTTATTTAGAGAATTATGAAAGAGTTATTGTCTCAGCTGCATTTAAAATTTCGTGCAACATTTCGAAAACTCGTAAAAATTGTGTTCTTGCTAGGTGTTCTTCCCTATTTAGATATACTCTGCCTATAAGGACGCTATATACGAGCACATTTTCAGTGTACGCAGCTTATGGGACATCATTAATATTTCTCAAGCGGATTAGGAAACGATAATTATGGCTAGTACGAAGAAAACAAGTGGTCGGGCGGAGAATTTTTCCAATGACCAGTAAACGAATCATCTGCATACACATGTGTTTGTGGCATTGTTTGTTGAAAGTGGCAAGGTATAAAGTGAATGCAGTTCACTCATATCTCACTAAAATCTTATTATCCTGTTAATAACATTATTTGGACTGCACTAATATTACACTTACATTGCGGTACATCTACTGAAGACTAAATTAATTTTTCATGCAAGTATTAGTTTAAGAAATAATTTAAACCATTATTCGTTAAACGTATTTTTCTTAACGATGATCGGCAGGGCAGAAATAAGTACGTAAATTATTTACAACACAACGCGCTGCTAGTGAACACTGGTGTGCATGAATGTGCATTGTGTGTCACTGCCAAGTAACATAGCTAATTGAAAATTGGACCTTACATGGATAGAACTCCAACACTATGGTACAGAAGGTAACTGAAAGAAACCACAATGAGGAGAACCAAAATGACCTTTCTATTCAAAGACAGTAACTACGCTGAAATCGCCGCTATTTCTGATAGTCCCCTCAACATTACAAAAGGTGGGACTTGGTTCTTAATAGGGTAATTACCACGGATGGAAAAGCATGCTAGGCAACGTGCTACCACGCTGGATATAAGATTGGCAAAGAGTTATTGTGGTAGGCAGTTCCATTTCTGTACCAGCGCCGTGCACAAATGTTGTATAGTCCTTGGTGCATGTGGACGTGCTGTAACATGTCTCCGCTACGCGTAGCAGACGTGCTCAGTCGGATTTCAGTGAAGGAATGGACAGGCGAGATCATTCGTTCCAAGTGCTCTTGAACATGCGCTGTACGACGCGATTGCGCATTCTCGTCCGTAAAAATAAAGTCACAACCGAATGCACCCCTGAAAAGACGTACATGTGAAAGGAGTACATTATCACACTAACGTCGACAGTCGAGAATGCCGAGTTCAAATATTTCGAGGTCAGTACGCCCATGAAATATGAAGCCTACCTACACCATAGCACCTGGATGATCTGTGAGTTAACGAGGATTGCGCTCTCATTTAAATACATTAGTGGCCATTAAAATTGCTACACCACGAAGATGACGTGCTACAGACGCCAAATATAACCGACAGGAAGAAGATGCTGTGATATTAAAATGATCAGCTTTTTAGAGCATTCACACAAGGTTGGCGCCGGTGGCGACACCTACAACGTGCTGACATGAGGAAAGTTTCCAACCGATTTCTCATACAGAAACAGCAGTTGACTGGCGTTGCCTGGTGAAACGTTGTTGTGATGCCTCGTGTAAGGAGCAGAAATGCCGCACCATCACGTTTATCAAAGTCGCTAATCATTTGCATATCACAGCATCTTCTTCCTGTCATTGATAAAGGTCGGATTGTAGCCTATCGCGAAAGCGGTTTATCGTATCGCGACATTGCTGCTCGCGTTGGTCGAGATCCAATGACTGTTAGCAGAATATGGGTTCAGGAGGGTAATACGGAACGCCGTGCTGGATCCCAACCTCCTCGTATCACTAGCAGTCGAGATGACAGGCATCTTATCCGCATGGCTGTAACGGATCGTGTAGCCACGTCTCGAGCCCTGAGTCAACAGATGCGGTCGTTTGCAGGACAACAACCACCTGCATGAACAGTTCGACGACGTTTGCAGCAGCATGGACTATCAGCTCGGAGACCATGTCTGCGGTTACCCTTGACGCTGCATCACAGACAGGAGCGCCTACAGTGGTGTACTCAACGACGAACCTGGGTGCACGAATGACAAAACGTCATTTTTACGGATGAAACCAGGTTCTGTTTACAAGCATCATGATGGTCGCATCCGTGTTTGGCGACATCGCGGTGAAGGCACATTGGAAGCGTGTATTCGTCCTTGCCATACTGGCGTATCACCCGGCGTGATGATATAGGGTGCCATTGGTTATACGTCTCGGTCACCTCTTGTCCGCATTGACGGCACTTTGAACAGTTGACGTTACATTTCAGATGTGTTACGACCCGTGGCTCTACCCTTCTTTCGGCCCCTGCGAAACCTTACATCTCTGCAGGATAATGCGCGACCGCATGTTTCAAGTCCTGTACGGACCTTTCTGGATACAGAAAATGTTCGACTCCTGCCCTGGCCAGCACATTCTCCAGATCTCTCACCAATTGAAAACGTCTGGTCAATGGTGGCCGAGCAACTGGCTCGTCACAGTACGCCAGTCACTACTCTTGATGAACTGTGGTATTGTGTTGAAGCTGCATGGGCAGCTGTACCTGTACACGCCATCCAAGCTCTGTTTGACTCAATGCCCAGGCGGATCAAGGCCGTTATTACGACCAGAGGTGCTTGTTCTGGGTACTGATTTCTCAGGATCTATGCACCCAAATTACGTGAAAATGTAATCACATATCAGTTCAAGTATAATATAATTGTCCAATGAATAAACGTTTATCATCTGCATTTCTTCTTGGTGTATCAATTTTAATGGCCAGTAGTGTATATGGCTGAAATAGTCAGCCTACAGGAATTGTGAAACGAACCTCACGTCCGCGTGCCACAAAGGGCGCAGATTCACCACGAGATAGGGAAACTCACTCGCGTCTATTGCTTGTTGAGGCCTAAGCGCTGTAGTGTGCGAGTGAGACAGACGAGAACCTACGTCATAGGGAAACCCATTAGAAGCCGTTTTTCACCGAGGAGACGTAGCAGTGTTAAATGTGATGGACCTAAGATTTATGGGAACTATTTCATTCTACAGTAATGCAGGAAATGAAGCCAACGTTATTTTAATCTGCCATCCTCCATAAATTTTCATGGTGTTCCCAATAAAACTGGAATACTGATCATTTCTATAATAGTTTAGGATTTACAGTTAAAGTGAAATAACAAGTTTTGTAACAAAGATCTGAATGCTGAAGCCTGAACGCTATGGTCGATCTTAAGGATCGATATTTCATATAGAAGAGCATCATTAAAATGACAAACGTTGTAATATCAACTCTGTGACTTTATTTGTTTAAAATATGTAGTAAATTTAAATTAATACTATTTTCAGTTAGGCATCAGATCATCATTCCCTCCACACAAAACATATTGAACGATTACAGCATGACACCTTGTTGAACCATTAGGTAATAGAATATTTACTGTAAAGTTTAGTGCATCATAGTTACTTTTGTTCTTTGTTTATTTGTCAGAAATCACATTGGTGCAAGGTTACTGGCCGTGACATTCAAAGTTAAGAAGGAAATTGTATTGGTTTTATGTAAAAGAAATTAATATATATTATGTAATGGATACATATATATATATATATATATATATATATATATATATATATATATATATATATGTTAAATTCTTTATATTATGTAATAGATCCTCCCCCCATGAACCATGGACCTTGCCGTTGGTGGGGAGGCTTGCGTGCCTCAGCGATACAGATGGCCGTACCGTAGGTGCAACCACAACGGAGGGGTATCTGTTGAGAGGCCAGACAAACATGTGGTTCCTGAAGAGGGGCAGCAGCCTTTTCAGTAGTTTCGGGGCAACAGTCTGGATGATTGACTGATCTGGCCTTGTAACATTAACCAAAACGGCCTTGCTGTGCTGGTACTGCGAACGACTGAAAGCAAGGGGAAACTACACCCGCATTTTTTCCCGAGGACATGCAGCTTTACTGTATGATTAAATGATGATGGCGTCCTCTTGGGTAAAATATTCCGGAGGTAAAATATTCCCCCATTCGGATCTCCGGGCGGGGACTACTCAAGAGAACGTCGTTATCAGGAGAAAGAAAACTGGCCTTCTACGGATCGGAGCGTGGAATGTCAGATCCCTTAATAGGGCAGGTGGGTTAGAAAATTTAAAAAGGGAAATGGATAGGTTAAAGTTAGATATAGTGGGAATTAGTGAAGTTCGGTGGCTGGAGGAACAAGACTTTTGGTCTGGTAATTACAGGGTTATAAATACAAAATCAAATAGGGGTAATGCAGGAGTAGGTTTAATAATGAATAAAAAAAAATAGGAGTGCGGGTTAGCTATTACAAACAGCATAGTGAACGCATTATTGTGGCCAAGATAGACACAAATCCCATGCTTACTACAGTAGTACAAGTTTATATGCCAACTAGCTCTGCATATGATGAAGAAATAGATGAAATGTATGACGAGATAAAAGAAATTATTCAGGTAGTGAAGTGAGACGACAATTTAATAGTCATGGGTGACAGGAATTCGTCAGTAGGAAAAGGGAGAGAAGGAAAAATAGTAGGTGAATATGGATTGGGGGCAAGAAATGAAAGAGGAAGCCGCCTTGTAGAATTTTGCACAGAGCATAACTTAATCATAGCTAACACTTGGTTCAAGAATCATAAAAGAAGGTTGTATACCTGGAAGAATCCTGGAGATACTAATAGGTATCAGATAGATTATATAATGGTAAGACAGAGATTTAGGAACCAGGTTTTAAATTGTAAGACATTTCAAGGGGCAGATGTGGATTCTGACCATAATCTATTGGTTATGAACTGCAGATTGAAACTGAAGAAACTGAAAAAAGGTGGGAATTTAAGGAGATGGGACCTGGATAAACTGAAAGAACCAGAGGTTGTAGAGAGTTTCAGGGAGAGCATAAGGGAAAAATTGACAGGAATGGGGGAAAGAAATACAGTAGAAGAAGAATGGGTAGCTCGGAGGGATGAAGTATTGAAGGCAGCAGACGATCAAGAAGGTAAAAACACGAGGGCTAATAGAAATCCTTGGGTAACGAAAGAAATATTGAATTTAATTGATGAAAGGAGAAAATATAAAAATGCAGTAAATGAAACAGTCAAAAAGGAATACAAACGTCTCAAAAATGAGATCGACAGGAAGTGCAAAATGGCTAAGCAGGGATGGCTAGAGGACAAATGTAAGGATGTAGAGGCTTGTCTCACTAGGGGTAAGATAGATACTGCCTACAGGAAAATTAAAGAGACCTTTGGAGAGTACAGAACGACTTGTATGAATATCAAGAGCTCAGATAGCAACCCAGTTCTAACCAAAGAAGGGAAGGCAGAAAGGTGGAAGGAGTAAATAGAGGGTTTATACAAAGGCGATGTACTTGAGGACAATATTATGGAAATGGAAGAGGATGTAGATGAAGACGAAATGGAAGATAAGATACTGCGTGAAGAGTTTGACAGAGCACTGAAAGATCTGAGTCGAAACAAGGCCCTGGGAGTAGACAACATTCTATTATAACTACTGACGGCCTTGGGAGAGCCAGTCATATCGAAACTCTACCATCTGGTGAGCAAGATGTATGAGACAGGCGAAATACCCTCAGACTTCAAGAAGAATATAATAATTCCAATCCCAAAGAAAGCAGGTGTTGACAGATGTGAAAATTACCGAACTATCAGTTTAATAAGTCACAGCTGCTAAATACTAACGCGAATTCTTTACAGACGAATGGAAAAACTGGTAGAAGTGGACCTCGGGGAAGATCAGTTTGGATTCCGTAGAAATGTTGGAACACGTGAGGCAATACTAACCTTACGACTTATCTTAGAAGAAAGATTAAGAAAAGGCAAACCTACGTTTCTAGCATTTGTAGACTTAGAGAAAGCTTTTGACAATGTTAACTGGAATACTCTTTTTCAAATTCTGAAGGTGGCAGGGGTAAAATACAGGGAGCGAAAGGCTATTTACAATTTGTACAGAAACCAGGTGGCAGTTATAAGAGTCGAGGGGCATGAAAGGGAAGCAGTGGTTGGGAAAGGAGTGAGGCAGGGTTGTAGCCTCTCCCCGATGTTATTCAATCTGTATATTGAGCAAGCAGTAAAGGAAACAAAAGCAAAATTCGGAGTAGGTATTAAAATTCATGGAGAACAAGTAAAAACTTTGAGGTTCGCCGATGACATTCTAATTCTGTCAGAGACAGCAAAGGACTTGGAAGAGCAGTTGTACGGAATGGACAGTGTCTTGAAAGGAGGGTATAAGATGAACATAAACAATAGCAAAACGAGGATAATGGAATGTAGTCAAATTAAATCTGGTGATGCTGAGGGAATTAGATTAGGAAATGAGACACTTAAAGTAGTAAAGGAGAGTTGCTATTTAGGGAGTAAAATAACTGATGATAGTCGAAGTAGAGAGGATATAAAATGTAGACTGGCAATGGCAAGGAAATCGTTTCTGAAGAAGAGAAATTTGTTAACGTCGAGTATAGATTTAAATGTCAGGAAGCCGTTTCTGAGAGTATTTTTATGGAATGTAGCCATGTGTGGAAGTGAAACATGGACGATAACTAGTTTGGACAAGAAGGGAATAGAAGCTTTCGAAATGTGGTGCTACAGAAGAATGCTGAAGATAAGGTGGGTTGATCACGTAACTAATGAGGAGGTATTGAATAGGATTGGGGAGAAGAGAAGTTTGTGGCACAACTTGACTAGAAGAAGGGATCGGTTGGTAGGACATGTTTTGAGGCATCAAGGAATCACAAATTTAGCATTGGAGGGCAGCGTGGAGGGTAAAAATCGTAGAGGGAGACCAAGAGATGAATACACTAAGCAGATTCAGAACGATATAGTTTGCAGTAAGTACTGGGAGATGAAGAAGCTTGTTAAGTATATGGTAACATGGAGAGCTGCATCAAAACAGTCTCAGGACTGAAGACCACAACAACAACAACATGTAATGGATATTATTGTTACATTATGTAGAACGTCGAAGTGGTCAAGCTTAGGTTATTTAAATATGTTAAAATCTAAAGTAATGTAGAATAAGCTGTAGCCAATCAGATGGACGGCTTCAGGAAAGGAAACTGCGCTAGTGAGTTGAGCGAAGATGTTCGGCGCGTGGGAAACGCGGTCGGAGACGGGCAGAGGGACAGTTCTGGTCTAGACACTAAAGAGTACAGTTCGAATTGAGACGGGAAAGCGGACAGTCGGTCTTTAGGCAACTCGGAAGTGAAACGACTTAGAAAATTTCCCGTTGTGTCGTATCGCGGAAGCAGCCGCGCGCCCGCTGTGGACTCTAACTTGTCGTGTAACTATAGAGGTGGAGTATTGGACTTGTGTTTCGCGATGAGATTGTGAATAATCGAATTGTGTCAAATGGATATGCGCTCGAGTGTAACAGTAGCTCTAAAGACGACCACTTGCACTATTAGTTTGCTTTATGAATAAACATTGTTCTAACCAAATCGCAACTGTGTGGCCTACATCATTCATGGGTCGTTAATTTAGTTCCTTGTATTATTATTACTGTTATTGTATATTATGTTAACTTCGTATTTCGTAAACTTGCCATCAGCCAGACAATTTAACCAAAGGGTCACAAGTGTCTTATTTAGGGCGTATAATGCGACACGTGCGGCTAAACCCCTAGACCAGTTTGTGCCAAGACATTTCGACGAAGAGGAACCGAATGTGAGTCCGAACATCTTTGGGATGTTAGCTCGCACACCGAAACCATCATGTTCGTCAGTTCTGGACGTACCCTCACATGGCGAGAAGCGGGAACATGTAATACACCCAGGAATCCTGTCGCACACGTTCGTTTCGATGGTTCAGGTATTCTGGAATGTCTAGTTATAATGCTGCATGGGCTTACTGACTTCCATGTCTTCGAACACGATATAATCACAGGTCAACCTTAATTTGACCTTTCAGGGATGCATTCCGTCGTGACTTCATTCTTGTGGATGACAATACGCGACCGTATCGAACGGCACAGTTGGAGCGACTCGATATTCGAAGAATGAACGGGCCTGCCCATTCCACCGATTTAAAACGAATCGAGCACGTGGGATGCTGTGGAATGACGTATGTATCAATGCCCACCGAACAGTTGTCAACCCCGCTGGTGTAAGAATGAAACGTCCTGTCACAAGAACTCCATATAAGGCATGTGGACGGCGTGGGAGCACGTTGCAGAGGACGCACCGCCATCCGTGGTGTTTCATGAAACACGTTATTAAGAAACATGTCCCCCCATCTGTAATGTCCAGGGTACCATTATGCATCCCGGTGACTTCTGAATAATTATTGTCTTTGAATAAAGTTGTCATTTATGTTCGTCTCATTACGTACTCAAATATCAACACCTGGCATATCTCCCCATTACATATTTTACATGACTTGCTTGCTAGAAGGTCCCAGAAAGAAGTCACAACTGTCTACATAACGGGACTTCAAACGCATTAATTTACCTGAATTTGCAACTGGGGCGAAAGAAATAGTCTGGGAGGCTTTTTCTATTCCCATCTCGGAAGTAAACGAAAAATGTTGTGATTTACTAACAAACTTACTCAACTATACGACAAATGTGCTCCCCTTGAGACTGGAAAAGTAAGAAGGAAACCTGCAGCTTGGCTAACCCAAGAACTAAAACAACTCATGAATCTAAGAGACGCTGTACATCGTGCATACAAACTGCGTCCTGCGTCTGAAAATCATATTGCTTATAAGCAGAAGTGGAACTGTCAGTCAAACTGAGAGAAATATTAAACTCAGGCACGCCCATACATTGACCGACAACAGAAATAGATCAACTGTCCTGTGGATAAACCTGCGTGATCTTAGTAAGGCAAAGTAAAAGCTGCATCTTATTTCTTTGTTCCAGCGGAGGAACTGAACCGATGCTTCATATCACTTAAAACCACTATTGACTCCAAACTTCATGGTATAAACGACTGTACCCACAAAAAATTCGGTCTAAATACACTCCTGGAAATGGAAAAAAGAACACATTGACACCGGTGTGTCAGACCCACCATACTTGCTCCGGACACTGCGAGAGGGCTGTACAAGCAATGATCACACGCACGGCACAGCGGACACACCAGGAACCGCGGTGTTGGCCGTCGAATGGCGCTAGCTGCGCAGCATTTGTGCACCGCCGCCGTCAGTGTCAGCCAGTTTGCCGTGGCATACGGAGCTCCATCGCAGTCTTTAACACTGGTAGCATGCCGCGACAGCGTGGACGTGAACCGTATGTGCAGTTGACGGACTTTGAGCGAGGGCGTATAGTGGGCATGCGGCAGGCCGGGTGGACGTACTGCCGAATTGCTCAACACGTGGGGCGTGAGGTCTCCACAGTACATCGATGTTGTCGCCAGTGGTCGGCGGAAGGTGCACGTGCCCGTCGACCTGGGACCGGACCGCAGCGACGCACGGATGCACGCCAAGACCGTAGGATCCTACGCAGTGCCGTAGGGGACCGCACCGCCACTTCCCAGCAAATTAGGGACACTGTTGCTCCTGGGGTATCGGCGAGGACCATTCGCAACCGTCTCCATGAAGCAGGGCTACGGTCCCGCACACCGTTAGGCCGTCTTCCGCTCACGCCCCAACATCGTGCAGCCCGCCTCCAGTGGTGTCGCGACAGGCGTGAATGGAGGGACGAATGGAGACGTGTCGTCTTCAGCGATGAGAGTCGCTTCTGCCATGGTGCCAATGATGGTCGTATGCGTGTTTGGCGCCGTGCAGGTGAGCGCCACAATCAGGACTGCATACGACCGAGGCACATAGAGCCAACACCCGGCATCATGGTGTGGGGAGCGATCTCCTACACTGGCCGTACACCACTGGTGATCGTCGAGGGGACACTGGATAGTGCACGGTACATCCAAACCGTCATCGAACCCATCGTTCTACCATTCCTAGACCGGCAAGGGAACTTGCTGTTCCAACAGGACAATGCACGTCCGCATGTATCCCGTGCCACCCAACGTGCTCTAGAAGGTGTAAGTCAACTACCCTGGCCAGCAAGATCTCCGGATCTGTCCCCCATTGAGCATGTTTGGGACTGGATGAAGCGTCGTCTCACGCGGTCTGCACGTCCAGCACGAGCGCTGGTCCAACTGAGGCGCCAGGTGGAAATGGCATGGCAAGCCGTTCCACAGGACTACATCCAGCATCTCTACGATCGTCTCCATGGGAGAATAGCAGCCTGCATTGCTGATAAAGGTGGATATACACTGTACTAGTGCCGACATTGTGCATGCTCTGTTGCCTGTGTCTATGTGCCTGTGGTTCTGTCAGTGTGATCATGTGATGTATCTGACCCCAGGAATGTGTCAATAAAGTTTCCCCTTCCTGGGACAATGAATTCACGGTGTTCTTATTTCAATTTCCAGGAGTGTATATTGTTTGCAATACTGTCAAGAGAGCGATCATGCATATCAGAACACCATCTACTGGACGGGATACCTTCCCAGACCAAAAGACGAAGTTTGTTATTTACCCACAGCTGCCCAGTATAACAGGTATCTTCAGATACTCCTAACCAGAAGTGTTTTCCACGAGGCCTGGAAACAGGGACTAGCTAAGCCACCACCTAAAAAAGGACGTTGCGGCAGCACCTCTTGATTACCGACCCATTTACATTCTTTCTGCCCTGTCCTAGGCCTTGGAATAAAGTAGTCCACCACCAACCAATAAGCTACCTAGCTACCAACAACCTAAAAGATGAATTCCAGTCACTTTTCCGTAAACATCGCATCACAAAATTTGCATTAATAAAGGTAACAAATGTTCTCAAGCTTGCCGTGTTTGAGCAAGATTAGGTGTCATCTTCTTCTCAGACTTCGGCAGAGCCGTTTACGCAGGCGACTTCGGAATTTTACTTGGAAACTTAACAGCCTAAATTTCTCGCAAAGTTCAGTGCAATGGTTTCTCTCAAACCTGGCAACTCACCAGAAATGCGTCATGTCCAGCACCTTAAAGTCGCAACGGAGGCAGGTATTATCAGACTATCCCCAGGGTGCGGTATTAGGTCCTATCCTCTTTTCAGCCTATCCAATGATGTATCGTCAGCTTAGGCCTACTGCAAATATCACGCGTCCACTGAGGATGTCCAGTTGAATCGAAGTGAAAAATCAATAAACCTGAAGACAGTTACAGAGTATTTCAGTACTGAGTTGTGTGCACTATCATAATGGTTTCTAGTTATAAGGTTAAAGCACAACCAATCCAGAGTAATAATACACGAAATTATAAATTGTGCCGACCATGTAACTGTAATGTGCATAAAATATCAACATTACTCCATGCGCCCAAAAATAATAAAAAGCTCGTCACTCTTCAACTTAAAAAGGAACTCTCACAAACATACACGTACTTCCTACTGTTGCTTACAGCGATGTTTCCTGTAAGTTCTTTCTCAGGAAATCTCACGACTCGTGGAACTGGCTATTAATGTCTATGTTTTGATTCTAGAAGTTTCTGCCGTGTAGTGAATATTCTATGAGGTTTCGGGATTGCAGCCAGAACATGTTGACTTCTTGCCACAATATTTAGCCTGGCAACCATCCAGCCATCTTCAGGTGAATGTTTGGCAACGGACACTCACCTGAATGTGGCTGGACGGTTGCCAACCGAAGTATTGTGGCAAGAAGTCAACATAATCCCGCTGCAATTCCGAAATCTCATAGGATAACGTCTATGCTCGTTATATCTGTGATGCTCGACTCTTTGATCAAATTACGCCATCATTTCCACAGCCATTCTGGCAGCGTGCAGACAGCTACAGAGATATCCACACCCTCTGACATCTCTACTGCCATATCAACGTACACTGTCCCTCATATCTCTCCTCGACCTTAACTCTCCTATCTCTACAACGTGGCAGAAACACTCGGTCCGATCACAGCAAAATCCTTTCTGTCCCTGTCGTTCAGCCACTTCCTCGAAGTCCTTCTCAGTTGTGGAACCCGATTACGAAATAAACACCTGCCTTCTATTAGAGAACTGAATAACATCTCCGTTTCAGAAGACAGTTAATGACTTATCTACTAAAGCAACGAAAAGGATTACCACTGCCCCTGTACGCACTCGCTACTAATGTACATCTTCCCTTTCAACCATATCGTCTTCATTTCCCAGTAACCTGAGCTGGAACAATCTCTTTAAATTTTCTTTCCCCAGGACTCACTTGCAAAAAAACATCTATTTTGCACATCTATAAATTATTTTTATATTTGCCACTGTTATTATTGTTGTCAGTGTCATTATTATTTCGTCACTGCTGTTATTACTATTATCATTATTAGTGGCAGCAGTAGTAGAAGTAATTCCAGTATCTTTTATTAGTTCATACTATTATTTACTCACATTGTCGCTAGAGTAATAGATCATTTTAATACTATTTGTTATATTAAAACTGTTATTTATTATGTAACCATGATGTAAAATACGTACTGTATGTCTGAAATCCTAATCCGATGTAAGAGATGGTCTTATGACCCTTATCAGGTAAGGTTAAACTAATTAATTACTTATTAATTATCGTTTAAAATCCTCTAATTAAATATTTCTTTCGGTTACTTTCTGTACTGGAGACATATTACAGCAATTGTTTCTATCTATGGTCCAAGTTTCACCGAGCTATATTACTTGGCCCTTATACACCATACGAAAGTTGCTTTGTTGCTTAAGTTTTGCACATCATTCTATATAACTCGACAATTGCAGCAAATTTCTTCAGGCAATACGTCCAATAATTGCTGTCCCTTAGTAATTCGCTCAGAATAGTATTTTTCTACATCTACATCTCCGTGATTACTCTGCTATTCACATTTGTCCACTTTCAAGACAAGACCAATTGTTTGTAGAACAAGTGACAACAGTTCGGCCGCTATGATAAATATCTATGCCTGAAAGATATAAACTAGATGGCACGCAACAAGACGAAGTTCACAACTGCTATGTTTGTACCCGAGAATGAGACTGTTGGAGATTTTCTGATGCGGCCCGCCACGAATTTCTCTCCTCTGCCAACCTCTTCATCTCAGAGTAGCACTTGCAACATACGTCCTCAGTTATTTGCTGGATGTATTCCAATATCGGCCTTCCTCTACAGGTTTTGCCCTCTACAGCGCCCTCTAGTACCATGGAAGTCATTCCCCCATATCTTAAAAGATGCCCCATCATCCCATCCCTTCTCCTTACCAGCATTTTCCACATATTCCTTTCCTCTCCGATTTTGCTCGGAACCTCCTCATTCCTTATCAGTGCATCTAATTTTCAAGATTCGTCTGTAGCACCACACCTCATATGCTTCGATTCTCTTCTGTTCCGGTTTTCCCACATTCCATGTTTCACTATCATATATGCTGTACACCAAACGTATACTCTCAGCAATTACTTTCTCAAAGCCGCGCGGGATTAGCCTAGCGGTCTTAGGCGCTGCAGTCATGGACTGTGCGGCTGGTCCCGGCGGAGGTACGAGTACTCCCTCGGGCATGGGTGTGTGTGTTTGTCCTTAGGATAATTTAGGTTACGTAGTGTGTAAGCTTAGGGACTGATGACCTTAGCAGTTAAGTCCCATAAGGTTCCACACACATTCGAACATTTCTTCCTCAAATTAAGGCCTATATTTGATACTAGTAGACTTCTCTTGGCCAGGAATACCCTTCTTACCATTGCTAGTCTGCTTTTGATGACTTCCTTGCTTCGTTCGTCATTGGTTATTTTACTGCCGAGGTAGTTGATTTCCTTAACTTCATATGCTTCATGACCATTAATCCTGAAGTCAAGTTTCTCGCTATTCTCATTCCAACTAATTCTCATTACATTCGTTTTTCTTCGATTTACTCACGATACATATTCTGTACTTATTAGACTGTTCATTCCATTCATCACATCATGTAATTCTTCTTCACTTTCACTCAGGATTCAAACATTATGAATCACCTCGAAGGGAACGATCTATTGATACGTAATCAGCATGGTTTCAGAAAACATCTTTCTTGTGCAACGCAGCTAGCTCTTTATTCGCACGAAGTAATGGCCGCTATCGACAGGGGATATCAAGTTGATTCCGTATTTCTATATTTCCGGAAAGCTTTTGACACCGTTCCTAATAAGCGACTTCTAATCAAGCTGCGGGCCTATGGGGTATCGTCTCAGTGGTGCGA
Source organism: Schistocerca americana (assembly GCF_021461395.2). Lineage (NCBI taxonomy): Eukaryota > Metazoa > Arthropoda > Insecta > Orthoptera > Acrididae > Schistocerca > Schistocerca americana. The sequence continues at coordinate 106,622,656 of NC_060124.1, forward strand.
CTGGATTCGTGATTTCCTGTAAGGAAGGTCGCAGTTCGTAGTAATAGACGGAAAATCATCGAGTAAAACTGAAGTGATATCAGGTGTTCCCCAGGGAAGCGTCCTGGGACCTCTGCTGTTCCTGATCTATATAAATGACCTGGGTGACAATCTGAGCAGTTCTCTTAGGTTGTTCGCAGATGATGCTGTAATTTACCGTCTAGTAAGGTCATCCGAAGACCAGTATCAGTTGCAAAGCGATTTAGAAAAGATTGCTGTATGGTGTGGCAGGTGGCAGTTGACGCTAAATAACGAAAAGTGTGAGGTGATGCACATGAGTTCCAAAAGAAATCCGTTGGAATTCGATTACTCGATAAATAGTACAATTCTCAAGGCTGTCAATTCAACTAAGTACCTGGGTGTTAAAATTACGAACAACTTCAGTTGGAAAGACCACATAGATAATATTGTGGATAAGGCGAGCCAAAGATTGCGTTTCATTGGCAGGACACTTAGAAGATGACCCAAGTCAACTAAAGAGACAGCTTACACTACACTCGTTCGTCCTCTGTTAGAATATTGGTGCGCGGTGTGGGATCCTTACCAGGTGGGATTGACGGAGGACATCGGAAGGGTGCAAGAAAGGGCGCCTCGTTTTGTATTATCACGTAATAGGGGAGGGAGTGTGGCAGACATGATACGCGAGTTGGGATGGAAGTCATTAAAGCAAAGACGTTTTTCGTCGCGGCGAGATTTATTTACGAAATTTCAGTCACCAACTTTCTCTTCCGAATGCGAAAATATTTTGTTGAGCCCAACCTACATAGGTAGGAATGATCATCAAAATAAAATAAGAGAAATCAGAGCTCGAACAGAAAAGTTTAGGTGTTCATTTTTCGCGCGCGCTGTTCGGTAGTGGAATGGTAGGGAGATAGTATGGTTGTAGTTCGATGAACCCTCTGCCAAGCACTTAAATGTGAATTGCAGAGTAATCGTGTAGATGTAGATGTAGGATAGCAATTTCATCAGCTCATCCTATTATTGATATCCTTTCACCTTGAATTTTAATTCCAATCCTGAACCTGTCTTTTACTTCCGTCATTGATTCTTCAACGTAGAGATCGAACAGTAGGGGGGAAAGACTACATCCCTGTCTTACACCCTTTTTAATCCGAGTACTTAGTTCTTGGTTGCCCACTCTTATTATTCCCTCTTGGCTCTTGTACATATTGTACATGACCCGTCTCTCCCTATAGCTTACCTCTACATTTTTCAGAATTTCGAACATCTTGCACAATTTTACATTGTCGAATGCTTTTTCCAGGTCGACGAATCCTATGAACGTGTCTCTATTTTTCTTTAGTCTTGCTTCCATTATTACCCGTAACGTCTCGTGCCTTTACCTTGCCTAAAGCCAAACTGATCGTCATCTAGCGATTTCTGAAATTGCTTTTCCATTCTTCTGTATATTATTCTTGTCAGCAACTTGGATGCATGAGCTGTTAAGCTGATTGTCCGATAATTCTCACACTTGTCAGCTCATGCAGTCTTCGGTATTGTGTGGATGATACTTTTCCAAAAGTCAGATGGTATGTCGCCAGACTCATACATTCTACACACCAATGATTGTAGAAATTCTGAGGGAATGTTGTCTATGCCCTCTGCCTAATTTGATCTTAAGTCCTCCAAACCTCTTTTAAATTCTAATACTGGTTCCCCTATCTCTTCTAAATCGACTCTTCTATCACACCATACAAATCTTCCCCCCCCCCCCCCCCCGCCCCCTTCATAAAGGCTTTCATTGTATTCTTTCGACATATACACTGTCTCCACTGCATTTAATAGTGCAATTCCCCTTGTACTCTTAATGCTACCACCCTTGCTTTCAATGTCACTGAAGGTTATTTCGACTTTCCTGTATGCCATGTCTGTCCTTCCGACAATCGTTACTTTTTCGATTTCTTCACATTTTTCATGCAACCAGTTTGTCTTAGCTTCCCTGCACTTCCTATTTATTGCATTCCTCAGCGACTTATATTTCTGTATTCCTGAGTTTCCCGGAACATTTTTGTACTTCCTCCTTTCACCGATAAAATGGAGTATTTCTTCTGTTACCCATGGTTTCTTCGCAGTTACCTTCATTATACTTATACTTTTCTTTCCAACTTCTCTGATGGGCTTTTTGGAAATGTCCTTCCTCCTCAACTGTACTGCCTACTGAGCTATTCCTTATTGCTGTATCTGTAGCCTTAGAGAACTTCAAGCGTGTATCGTCATTTCTTAGTATTTCTGATTCCCACTTCTTTTCGTATTGATTCTTCCTAAGTAATGCCTTCAATTTCAGCCTATTGTTCATCACTACTATCTCGTGATCTGAGTCTATATATACTCCTGAGTACGCCTTACAATCCTGTATCTGATTTCGGAATCTCTGTCTCACCATGCTGTAATCCAAATGAAATCTTCCCGTATCACCCGGCCTCTTACAGGTATACCTCCTCCTCTCGTGATCCTTTAACAGAGTTTCGCTATTACTAGCTGAAACTTGTTACTGAACTCAATTAGTCGTTCTCATCTCTCATTTCTTGTCCCAAGCACATATTCTCCTATATCCTTTTCTTCTGCTGCTTCCCCTACAACTCCATTCCAATCTCCCATGAATATTAGAGTTGCGTCTCCCTTTACCTATCGTATTACCCTTTCTATCTCTTCATCTTTCGTCCTCGGCATCGTATACGTGGACTATCGTTGTTGGTGTTGGTTTTCTGTCGATTCAGATAAGAACAACCCTGTCACTGAACTGTTCACAGTAACACACTCTCTGCCCTACCTTCTTAGGTGCCTCGTCACAGTCCATGCGGCTTCCGCCGTCGGAGGTTCGAGTCCTCCCTCAGGCGTGGGTGTGTGTGCTGTCCTTAGCGTAAGTTAGTTTAAGTTAGATTAAGTAGTGCGTAAGCTTAGGGACCGATGAATTCAGCAGTTATGTCCCATAAGACCTTACCACAAACTTCTAGCTTCATAACCAATCGTACCCCTGTTGTACCATTTTCTGATACTGTTGATATTACCCTATATTCATCTGACCAGAAATCCTTGTCTTCTTTCCATTTCATTTTACTGACCCCTACTACATTTAGATTGAGCCTTTGCATTTCCCTTTTCAGCTCTTGAGGCAAGATGTAGACGAATGTAGATGACGAAGGAAGTTTCCTACCGTCAAAGATATTTCGAAGAACGAAACGTCAGTCTAAAGGCAGGTGGGTAGATCAATTTAGGAAAGATGCAGAAACAATATAGATGCACATACTTGCAAGGCAGTACTGCATGATAACATTGGTCTGCTTGACGATGAGGTAGAGCGATTATAGTGCAGCAACTAAAGGAAGAGTAATGTAGCAAGAATTAGGATACAAGAGATAGTAAAAAAGCATGGTTATCACAAAATGGTGCAGCCCATTGATGCGGTAACCAATTTTCTGGATTTGAGGGTTAGCGCCACTACAAAAATCCATGCTAAGTCAGTAGAAGTGCACTGCAACAGCATACCACAATATGCCATGGTGGTTACGCGGAAAAGGTGTTTCCATTGTGTTGAAACAAATCTGAATAACAAAGAAATGGCAGGTTTTATCTTTGTGAAGAACGAGACACGGAGAGAGTAGAATTTGGATATCGAAATTGATCAAGTGGCTAGTAACTACTGTAATTGTTATTTCATTTAGTTACGGCTGGTTGCAGCAAAAGGAAATAAAATTGGTCATCGAAGGTAAATTAAAATGGACAGATACTTAAAATTACTTCTATTAATAAGGAGTACATATCGATTGGATTACGCATAGATAGCAGGATTCATGTGAGAATCACGAACAGGTAAATGCCACTCCTGAATCAAAGAAAACAATATAAGATGTAGAGCTCAGGGTTATAAAATTACATTTGCCCAAAGAAAGAACTAAGGCTACCAGAATGTGTGGAATGGGAGGACGAGTTTTTGAAAGGAGAAATACAGTTAGATATCCGTTCCCGGGGACTAGTTACACAGTCACCCATAAAAGCCAAACACGTAGGAGGAAGAATCGTATATTCGAAAGTTTGGTGCAAAGCAAGTTTCAGAGAAGCCGGTCGAAATCGTGCTCTCAGTTCAGGTGCACAGCAGCGAACATTATTTCGTTGTATCTCCGTTCTGCCAACACTCAATTAGGGTGACCGTGAACAAACCCCTATACTTTACTTGGACGCTGTTAAGTGCTGAATTTCGTTTTCCCGAAGGAAAACAATAACTTTTGTGCCTTCATTTAATAAGTACTTCCAGCATTCCTACACGCAGAATGTGTGGCCATTCTACGGCGCTCTGTCAGTCACGAATGAAACTCTTAAAAAGTAGTGAGATTACGTCGCAATAAAGTAGGCGACAGAACCTGCGCAGTACTATAGGTCGGAGGCCCCAAACAATCTGAGGCTATTACTCCCGAACGAGATCAGATATCAGCAAATACCACACCGCCAACGGAGTTAAGCGCCTTACTAACATGCCAGTTAAACGAAATTGATAATACGGAAAACAAAAATAAATAAATAAGAATACAAGTATTTCGCTAACCTTTGGTTTAATAAAACTCTCCTGAATTTTTTTCGTTTACTATTGATTCAATGAAACAGTTGTTACAGCTCATTTCTAAGAATTTCCTTTAATATTGGGATTGTTATTTGTCTTTGTACATCGTAAAATATCTTCCGCGTTTATTTGATCCTTGATTTTATTTCGATAGCTACCACATGGAAAGCACTCCCTTGCAAGTTGCGGCGAATGGAAGCTGTATTTATAATGGTAGTTTAGATAGTACTGCATACACACTAGAAATTTTTTAACTTCAGTGTTCCCAGTACTGGGTTGAGAGGAACTGTTTACAGTGAGATACTCTCATTGACTCTTAAGTGGTACAGTAGCTAGAATTTCAGTATTTGAACATATTTCATCATTCACTGAAAAGTTGCCAGCACCAAGGCATTTCCTTCTCAATTCTTTTAGATCAGTAAATTATTATCATCGGAGATACAACAAAGGCAATACACTTAAGAATATTAATAGCACATGTTACAATTCGTATGGAGCTGAATCATTACAAACAGTATACAGAGTGAATCAGAACTCCGATAAAATTTCGGAGATTGCTCAGAGATATTTTCCGAGTATTTTAGCATAAGGGACCATACAGTCTCTGTTGGGTCGTTACAGAGTAATTGCATTTCGTTTTATTTATTTCTCTCATTTATATTTGAGCCTATACTGCAGTTAAAAAACATGCATTACGCTGCAAATGTCGACAATATGCACTGTGTGTCTTTTGTTGAAACACTTCTTCCATTCCTTCACGATACTTGTTGTTGGAAACAGTAAAACCCACTTTACTCTCAGACTTCAACATTGCATTCAGTAGGGTTCGGCTCTGTCTCTCCTTTAGGGTTCTGTACCTCAGTCGGTAAAAACAGAGCCCTTATAGGATCATTTTTTTGTCTATCCGTCTGTTAAACCCCCTTTTATCTCAGGAACGGGTACAAATATTAATTACAGTCACTTGGCAGTGTAGTAAAAGAAAGCTTCTAAGTCAAGACAACCAAAAGATAAGGCCACTTACGTTATAGGGTAATTCCCATTAATCCAGAATCACAAAATTTACGAAGAATCAAGGTCTCACAGTACAACCAAATTATTAATTTGTATTTGTATCACACGAAAATATATTTGTCATTTTTTATCAGAGTATCTGCCTGTCCGTGTGTTAAGCCCCCTTTTTTCTCAGGAACGGGCAGCCGTAGCAAGTTGAAATTTATGTCACCTACTGACGTCTTAGTCTTTTTTTGGAGTAAAAATGTTAAGTTTGTAACAAGCAAATGAAATCAAAACATAATGTATTCGGAAATTCGGAAACTCAATCATTCAAACTCAAAGGGTACTCCCCCTCGACATGAATCATGAAATTTCAGAAGAAGAAAGGTTTCAATGTTTAAGTAAAGGAAAAAATCAGAAAATTGCCAATTCGTAATTAACCACAAGATAAAATATTTGTATTGTAGTTTGTTATCCGACTTTAAACTTGAAATTAAGACATTCTTGATAACAGGAAAACATCGTGGAGATTCTCGATTCCCAGAATGCGTGAACTATGTATATACATACATTGATCAGCCATAACATTATAACCACTGACCTACTACCGATATAAAGCCGTCCAGGTGATAGCAGCGTCAGCTGCCGAGGAATAACTGCTAGTCAGACACATCCATCGTGCATGCAGTATCAGTGAGCGTCTTGTCAGTGGGTAGAATGGGGAAGGCGTGCGAACTATCTGAGTTTGACCAAATGCAGATTGTGATGGCATTTCGGAAACTGTATAACATGTCGGGTGTTCGAGGAGTGTTGTGGTGAGTGTCTTCAACACGTGGAGAAACCAAAGTGAAACCACGTACAGATATCTTGGGGGTTGGGCGGTCACTGCTCATTACAGATGTCGGACGGCGTTGGCTGGGCAGACTGGTAAAACAGTACAGGCGATGAACTGTGGCGAAACTTACGCCACACTTTAATGCTTGTCAGAGTACAAGTGTGTCTAAACACACGGTGTACCAAACACTTCCAAAGATAGGCCTCCGCAACTGATACCCATGCATGTGCCAATGTTAACACCACGACGTGGGCAACTACGACTGAAATGGGTACGTGACGATCTGCACTGGACGTTGGCTCAATGGCAGAGCGTTTCAGGGTGTGACGAATCCAGATATTTTCTTCATCATACCGATGGGAGGGCGCGAATCCATCGCCTTCCAGGGGAACAACACCTTGACACCTGTACTGTGGAACGGAGGCAAGATGGCGGTGGTTGCGTTATGTTCTGGTGACACAGGCACATATGCATCCATAGGTCCATGGAGCTCGTGCAAAGCACAATGACAGCCAAGGAGTGTCTTTCACTGCTTGAGGACCAAGAACAACCCTTAATGATGATAATGTTTCAGTGGCATTTTTGAACAAGTTAATGCGCCATGTCACAAGACCAGGAGTGTAATGGAGTGATTCAATGAACATAGTGACGAGTTCCGGTTGATGTGCTGACCCCCCACTCATCTGATCTGTATCCGATCGAACACATCTGGGATGAGATTGAATTTATGGGAACTAGGTGATGCATGTGCTTGTGTGTGTGTGTGTGTGTGTGTGTGTGTGTGTGTGTGTGTTTACGCAGATGTGGTGCCAACAATGAATTCTTCGTTAACAATGATACACACAGTAGTATGGATAATTTTAATGATGGAAAGTTTACTGGACTGTACCTCGTGTATGTGAAGAAGAGCGGTGCAACGATGATACGCTGAGATTTTCTCCCATTGACGGCAACCCATTGCACTACTTTTGCATCTGTTTGAGTGTTGTTGCAGTACTCTCGGTTTTGTGTTGTATTTACACACATTTTGACTGTTGTCAAGGTATTTTCTGATAAGCAGAGGTAACTGGTTTGACAGAGTAAATCATAATCAGTAGCTGTGTATTGAGGCAAACTGGGTCACTATGGTAAAAGTCAAATATCAGCCAAGAAATGACTTTATTGCTCATATGACGCGTTTAAGAATTCATCCCTCATCACATATCCAGGAGCGATTCCTGCACGTAGATATAGCGATTCCAGTCGTATCTCAAACATTCGCAGACTACTCTGGGACCCAATCAGCCTGAAAACAGAACTGCTGTTCATTACAGTAATGGTCGCCTACGTCCTGCGTGACCATATCTTACATTTACATTATGAATAAATCATATCCACAAAATCACTTTGTAACGAGCTACCGGCAACCTCGAGCCCCTTATATCAAAATATCGCTGAAGGCCACCGAAATTTTATCGGCGCAGTTCTGGTTCAACCCGTACAGTAGCGATCTTGATATATGATCTTAATAGACATACATTAAACGTGAAAACCACTGTAAAGCTTTAGTTTGCTCAGCTACAAACGTATACATTCATGAAGGGAATCACTAGAAAAGACAGGAAAGAAAGTAGTGGATCAGGGAAGGAAAAAGTATTACTTTAATGAAACCGAAGTGGATGTCGGCGGTAAATAGGAAAATGGACTGTAGATCGACGTAGGAAGTTCCTTGCAGGATCACAAAACACTGAAGTTGTACACTACTGTACAGAAAGTTTTCACCTTCCCATAGACTTTCAATGGCTGATAATGACGTAATAAGTAACAGAGTCTGACAACATACGATAACAGAGGATTCTTTCGAGCATGAACCGTAATCGAACCATTTTTATTTGCTGAAAATTTTTATTCACCCTTCACGACCACAGGGGTAAGTAACTTAAGGTTCTGAACAAGTACTTCATCTACATTTACTGTATACTCCGCAAGGCACTGCGTCGTGCATGGCAGAAGGTAGCTTGTACGACTGCAAGTAATTTCCTTTTATGTTCCACTTGAAAGTAGCATGAGGGAAAATCTAATGTCTACATGCCCGATAATTTCTTTTATCTTAAATTCGTGATCGTTACGCGAAATGTGCAATGTCGCCAGCAGAATCGTTCTGCAGTCGACTTCCAATAACGGTTCTCTACATTTTCTCAATAGTGTTCCGCGAAAAGAACGTCGTCTTTCCTCCATTGATTCCCATCTGAGTTCACGAACCAGCTACATAAAAATCGTGTGTTGATCGAACCTAACGCTAACAATTCTAATTTTGAGGGTGTTATTGAAAAGAAAGCGGAAAGCCCAAATACTTCTGGACGCAAAGAGAAGACGCGAAAGAAAGGTAACCTGTACATACGGATTACTGGCCTTCTAAAACTTGAAATATTGTTTCCTTTCTTTAACTGTGGAAACGGCAAATAGAAACCAGATCTGTGGTAGATAATCTTTACAGTTGTTTTTAAGAGTTGTAGTGCCTTCCCTCCTGGCATCTATCTGGAGCAAACAGTGATTTGTGCGAACGATAAATATTCCAGTCTCGCGAGCCTGCAGGAAGAGTTAGTAGATTCCGGAGCTCGTCCCGCGCCGTGCGCAGCAAAGTAGGGCGTGAGCCGGGCCTGGCGACTGCTGCCGCTGCCGCGGGGTGATTGATGAGGCCAGGCTGCCCCGCACTTGTTGCCTTGCTGTAACAGTCCAGCGCAGGCGGCCGTTGGCGTCGACCTGCCAGCGGGCAGCGCTAGCTGAGGCACAGCACAAAGTGGCGCCCTGTTTACCACCCTGCAGGGTGACCAACTTGGACACAACATAGAGCTGGTGAGCGACTTTTCTCAAACAAACAGAGTTGTTCCCAGAATGAATTTCTCACTCTGCGTTGGAGTTATAAACTTCCTGGCAGATTAAGTGTGCTGGACTGAGACTCAATCTCTGGACCTTTGCTTTTGCACGCAAATGCTCTATCGACTGTGCTACCCAAGCCACTCGCAGATTTACATCATCGAGTACCTCATCCCCTACCTCCCAAACTTCACAGAAATTCTGCGATATGTTCAGGACTAGCATACCTGGAAGAAAGGTTATTGCGGAGACAAGGCTTGGCCACACCTGTGGAAGTACACTGATGTGACAAAAGTCATGTGATATCTCCTAATAAGCCGGCCAGTGTGGCCGTGCGGTTCTAGGCGCTTCAGTCTGGAACTGCGTGACCGCTACGGTCGCAGGTTCTAATCCTGCCTCGGGCATGGATGTGTGTGATGTCCTTAGGTTAGTTAGGTTTAAGTAGTTCTAAGTTCTAGGGGACTGATGACCACGGAAGTTAAGTTCCATAGTGCTCAGAGCCATTTGAATCATTTTTTTATCTCCTAATATCGTGTCGGATCCCATTTTGCTCGGCGTTCTATAGCAACTCTATGTGGCATGGACTCAAGAAGGCGTTGGAAATTCTCTGAAGAAATACTGAGCCATGTTGCCTCTACAGGAGTCCTTAATTTAGAATGTATTGCCAGTGTAGGAACTTGTGCACCCACTGACTTCTCGACTGCGTCCTATAAATGTTCGATGGGATTTATATCAGGCGATCGCTCAAACTATCCACACTGTTCTTCAAGCCAATCGCCTTTAAACCTTATGGCAACGTAGTTAGTCACATTGATGAAACGTGGAAAACGTTGGAAACCTACGAAGTCGAAAGTGGTGTCCGTCAGATAAAAACTGAACAGAGGAAACACGTGGCTTCCTACTCAGTTATTGCCAGCTGCAGAGCTGTCACCATGTACGATGGCCAGCAGCGCACTTGCTCAGCCGGCCGGTGTGGCCGTGCGGTTAAAGGCGCTTCAGTCTGGAACCGCGTGACCGCTACGGTCGCAGGTTCGAATCCTGCCTCGGGCGTGGATGTGTGTGATGTCCTTGGGTTAGTTAGGTTTAATTAGTTCTAAGTTCTAGGCGACTGATGACCTCAGAAGTTCAGTCGCATAGTCCTCAGAGCCAGCACTTGCTCATCCTGTGGCCAGGAAGGCCATGTCCGTTCTGAATGTTTCGAACGTAGACTAGTTCAGACGCCGATCAGCAACGTAGCTTTCCCAGCGGCGCCCACTGTGTTACCTCTGTTATACGAGGCGGCACTGCCTGTTGCGACTACCCTGAATCAGTCGGCACTGGCGTTGACTCCTTTCAACGACGCAATGGACTTTTCCCTGTCTTTCCTACACTGGCGTCGGAGGCAGAACCAACGGACGATGGCCGTCAGCGGACACGAGCCGTCTGTTCCAACCCCTTAGTTGTTCATCATGGAGCTGTACCGACCCCCGCTTTTCTGGCCGCGTGTTGGACATCAGACCGGAACAACATGTTAGGAAGCAACGGACGCCGAGGAAACGGAAAAGAAAACGCTGTAGCCCTTCTGATAACTGCCTCCATCGATGTGTGCGCAGGATGACGACCGTCCTACTGATAATGCGCTCTCCTCTGACGCCCCTGGCACCAGACGACTCGATGTCACTCCTCGCCTCCTCGTTCAGTCATCATCCATCTACAGATACCGACCGTCTCCACCTACATCTGATGCGGTAGCCTCCCCTCTGTGTCTGACGCTACCTATGGGAGACCATCTGATAGTGTTCCACTCAACCTGCCCAGGGCGACGTTTTCTCCTGGGCGGACGTCGTCGATGCTAGGGATGGACGTTGTGGAAACGTACAGAATGACGGAACCGCTTCCGGGTTGGCCGAGCGGTTCTAGGCGCTTCAGTCTGGAACCGCGCGACCACTACGGTCGCTGGTTCGAATCCTGCCTCGGGCATGGATGTGTGTGATGTCCTTAGATTAATTAGGTTTAAGCAGTTCTTAAGTTCTAAAGGACTGATGACCTCAGAAGTTAAGTCCCATAGTAATCAGAGCCATTTGAACCATTTTTGACGGAACCCCTGCCGTGGTCGGCATCCTCCTCATCACAGTGATGTGCCTTCCATCGGGGGTCCAACAGTGGTTGCATCGCCCATCCTACTGGCGATGGCATCATTTCAAACTATGTCACGGTTAATGTCGATATCAATCGCGCACGCCGAAATCTGATTTCCATGGCTCCACCTCAACTTTGTGGACTCTAGGGAGCATGTTCATGGTGGTCGCCCAGGGCTTATGCATTCCACTAGATATTCTTTCAATCGCCACGACCGTGTTCATATCTCCCACGGTGCAGGCTGCTGCAGTCTGGCCCATTGCATTCTCTGACCATGACTCATATATCAGTGGCACCAGTCTCTGCTTCCAAAGGGTATGGTACAGCTGGGGATCGTGCAAACTGAACACGATCCACCTTTTACAACCGATTTCCGGTGGCTGATCGAGAGCAAGTGGAGAGCTTGTCGTCGCCGCCGTCATGCATATAAGCCTTTCCTCCGCAACGGCTAAATTTCTTACGGAAGGGGGTTCGCGGCGTGGTGGCGAGGAACCCAGGATTCACCGTTCTCCAGAAATGTACTGTAATACCGTATTCGGCAGTGTGTCAGGCGATGGCGACTCGTGTCAAGGCACAGCTCTTTTGGTGTCACATGGAAGGAACAATGGTTCACGCACACAATGGGGTAGCACAAGAGCGTTCGTCTTTGTACCACGTGATAGCGGATCGGCGTCAACGTCGGAGGACTTTATGTTTGTATGACTGATGATGGGTGGTGTTTATATGCCCAACGCGTTATAGATCTGCCCTACATTTATAATGTGTTATGCTGTACTCTGCACAACGTCACCAACCTACCTACATAAGACGTAGCCTCCTGACTCTCCTTTCGCTCAGTTTCTAGCGATGCAATGATAGATCTGCTTGCCGACATCACGGAGGACGAAGTCCACGAAGCTATCCAGGCGTATTCTACAAACATTCCACCTGGTATTAACGACCTCCCACTAGCGTTGTCGGACAATACGTCCCCTAATGGCGCCGGTGTGAACTGAAATTTGTGGGAACCTTATGTCGGCTCTCGTGCCCATCCCGGACGGTTTCCTCCAACATCTCCTCATTCCCACCCACAAGTCTTGGCGTACATCAAGGATATGCGATTACCGCTCCTTGAACCCTGAAGACCTTTACCCATCTATTGGTTGCAAAGTGTAAACAATGGCCAGCTACGTGGTTTCCCCTCGGCTGATCAAACTTCTTTGGGAGATCCTAATAACATCTGCACTGCCCTCTGTCACGCTCAGGACTTACCGCTCTGGCTCACACTCGTCGTGTGCATGGGACGATCACGACTGCTGGGAGGGGTGCTCGCAATAAGGGATACCCTGATATTAGCATCGAAGTCCTAATGAGTCTCCTTTGTGAAGCTACGTCCCGTGTACTGTCTACAATGTCTGTCTCACTCCTCCCGTCTTGATCCGTCGTGTGATGCTTCAAAACCTGCTCTCTGCACTGGTACAATACGTTTCTATAAAAACTCAAGTAATATTCTCTCCAATTAATTATGTAATTGAGAGTCCTAGGACTTTATCACAAACAAACTATTATTTCGACCATTTGGTCAAAACGAGATTATTATGTAAAATTTGAACCTCAAAATCTATTTTCGGATTATGTAATATACTTGAAAATATGATAGCATCAAAATTCCTGTTGTGATTAATGAGTTACTGATTATTTTGTATTAAGCATTGTTAGTCACATTTCTCAAGAACGGTGCCGAAACTTAATGTGAAAAGCAGTTTCAGAAATCACATTTGTTATAATCAGCCATTTATTATCTTCAAAATTGTAACTGTAATTTCTTATAAAACAATCTGTTTTAATCGTAACTCAGTTTACGTGACTTTATTGAACAATAATTTCAAGAACTTGGTTGTTAAACTATGTTCTTGTTATTGTGGTCTTCAGTCCAGAGACTGTTTTGATGCAACTCTCCATGTTACTCTATCCTATGCAAGCTTGTTCATCTCCCAGTACCTATTGCAACCTACATCCTCCTCAATCTGCTTAGTCTATTCATCTCTTGGTGTCTCTCTATGATTTTTAACATCCATGCTGCCCTCCAATACTAAACTGGTCATCCCTTGACGCCTCAGAACATGTCCTACCAACCGATCCCTTCTCCAGTCGCATGTTCGAATCCTGCCTCGGGCAAGGATGTGTGTGATGTCCTTAGGTTAGTTAGGTTTAAGTATTTCTAAGTTCTAGGGAACCGATGACCTCAGATATTAAGTCCCATAGTGCTCAGAGCTATTTGAAGCATTGATCCCTTCTTCTAGTCAAGTTGTGCTTCAAATATCTCTTCTCCCCAATTCTGTTCAGTACCTCCTAATTATTTATGTGGTCTACCCATCTAATCTCCAGCATTCTTCTGTAGCATCACATTTCGAAAGCCTCTATTCTCTTCTTGTCTAAACTATTTATCGTCCACGTTTCACTTACATACATGGCTACACACCATACAAATACTTTCAGAAACGACTTCCTGACACTTAAATCTATACTCAATGTTAACAAATTCTCATCTTCAGAAACGCTTTCCTTGCCATTGCCAGTCTACATTTTATATCCTCCCTACTTCGACCATCATCAGTTATTTTGCTCCCTAAATAGCAGAACTCATTTACTACTATAAGTGTCTCATTTCCTGTTTTTATTTCTTCTCAGTGGATTTTAATTCCTACTCCGAATTTTTCTTTTGTTTCCTTTACTGCTTGCTCAATATACAGATTGAATAACTTCGGGAAGAACCTACAACCCTGTCTCACTCCCTTCCCAACCACTGCTTACGTTTCATGACCGTCGAGTCTTATAACTGGTATCTGGTTTCTGTACAAAGTGTAAATAGCCTTTCGCTCTCTGTATTTTACCCTTGTCACCTTCAGAATTTCGAAGTGAGTATTGCAGTCAACATTGACAAAAGCTTTCTCTAAGTCTACAAATGCTAGAAATTTAGGTTTGCCTTTCCTTAACCTTGTCTTCTAAGATAAGTCGTAGGGTAAGTACTACTCACGTGTTCCAACATTTCTACGGAATCCAAACTGAGCTTCCCCGAGGTCGGCTTCTACCAGTTTTTCCATTCGTCTGTAAAGAATTCGCGTTAGTATTTTGCAGCTGTGACTTGTTAAACTGATAGTTCAGTAATTTTCACTTCTGTCAACACATTGCTTTCTTTGGGATTGGAATTATTATATTCTTCTTGAAGTCTGAGGTTATTTCGCCTGTCTTATACATCTTGCTCACCAGATGGTACAGTTTAGTCAGGGCTGGCTCTCCCAGGGCTGTGAAGTCAGTTTCTCTGAGATGTGCATTGTACGAATGTTCTGTAATAATGTAAACATTAACACAAAATGCATACTATACGTTGGTGTAAATTATTTAATATCATCGGCTTTTCACATTGACTCCAGGGGTTTATGCATTGAATCAATTAATATTATTCAGCCCTACTAACATTGAACTGGTGGAGAAAAGTGGTCGAAAACAACAAGATAAGCACACACTCCTAGCATTTCACTGAACTTAACACAGAGTCGTAATCTTCAAGTGTGTTAATCGAACAGTTTTAGCTACAACCTGATTAGATGACCGTGTTACAAAATGTATGCAATGGACAGTTTGGGTGGGTATCCTGCAAAAGGCGCTACAGTAGGCCATTACGTTGCACTCCTTCTGTGGGGCAAACAACACAGATACCGGACTGCTGCTGACTAGAGGCGTGTGATGTGGTCATGCATGTCACGAGTTTGTCTGCTATCAAATGAGGAACATCGTCGAGTGCACCAAAGACACAGTGAGGCGTCTATTCCACAGCGTGACATGGTGTGGTTTTGGGCGGTTGTGGCTCTGTGATGTTGTCGATCCGTTTCTCGCACCACGACATGGTCCTGCTCATTCAGGTTACCTTGAAAATGAATCACAATGCTCATTTCAACATACGTAGTGCCCAATTGTTGCCCTTCCTTCGACATTTTCATGGTGGCTATGTTGCAGGCACTCCTATTTCCGCATCATGCAGAGTATCCTGATGAAATTGCTGAAGATTTTCAGAACAGCCACGTCCTCGAGGATTAAAATAGATGTATTCATGGCCCTAATCGTTGTAAGGGGGCAATATTTTGCCTCCATAGATGCGATGTTATACCATTTCGTTTGCGTATTTTATTCGGTATGAGATCGCGATTGACAGTTGGTGATCGGATAACTGATCATTTCTTTGGTTGATACTGGGATAGCAACAAATAAGAACATTTCGTTGGTTTATTGCGTACCTGAGAATTAATCTTAGCTGGATGCTTCCAGCAGCTAACTGTGGCCACTGTGCGTTTCTGTGAAAGTAGCAAAAGGGAGTTTAGACTAGATGACGTGTCTTGCTTGACCGAGAGGGATGCTCTACTGCTCTTAAGAGAACAAAGACGAGGCAGCAGCTTTACAGCCCAGCGGTCGGTTCCCTGTGTGGAGGACGATGAACTGATGCTAGATATACTCCTGCCGCTAAAAAATACCGGTGAAAACAGCTTCTGGAAGCCAGGGGTGGAGAGCGATAGCATCTTTCCAGGATGTGAGGTGACCTTTCGCAGATCTTCTCATGAGAGACTGCGAGAAACGTTTCCCGGCAAAACGCAGAGAAGTGAATTTGATTGGTGGAGTCCTCAGTTGCAGGAGTATAAACTGCGGTGATTGATAGGCAGCTTCGTGAACCAAGTAGTGGCGGCACTGCTTTTTAACAGGCAAGGAATTCGTTGCAGAGAGCACAGAGGTGGATGCTGAAAAAGAGCTCACATCTTGTAAAGTGACTCTTCTGTAGGCGTCGAAATGGCCCACATTGCGCGGGGAGCGGTTTAGGAACTTTGGTGACAAGAAGGTCAGTGAAAGGTCTCACTGTTACAATTTGCAAATTGTCGATTTCGTCCCTTAAGTCGTTACTCTGTGGAGTCCGACGTATACTGAAGTACTTTTTTTACGAACGAGTACTTGAGTTTTTGTTCCTGACTTATGAGCATCCAGAAATCTGGAGTCGTATTCTGCGTCATAACGAAGTAGCTTCAGCTGTAGGAGATTGCCGGCGGTGCAGTACATCCACTGTACAGACAGGATTTATAAGCGTGTAACGTACATCATTTGCATGGCAACCAGCCGCACCAAGCAGCTCAACGCTGCAGCACCATGCCTGCCTGCTTTGTAATCGGTGATATAAACACCACGGCTCGGCAGAAAGGGAAACAATCACATTAAATGCGTTGAGTTCCATGTGCTTATTCTCTGAGCTCTTTGCCATCCGTGTTGGTCACGGTGCAGGCGTGCCAGAGGGTTAATCAGTGTCAGTCAATTTAGTGTGTCTCTCTGATAAAGGGGAACGATTTTGAGAAAAGTCACAGACGTTCTCTCAACGTCAAAGCTAGATTTATTTCTGCATTTTTCAAAATACATAATTTTACGGTATCTAGATGTATTCTAGCATGGTATCTATTCAACATTATCGATCACCTGAGTAACCTAGAGTAGAATACCATAATTAGTAGATATCTCATCTAATGTGTCAAAGATAGAGCTGCTAATAATTCATTTATTGGCGTAATATTACCGTTGTGGATACAACGTTAGACAGCCAGACATACACACGCTGTACGTACACAAGAACACCGGGATTTACAAAGTATACGTACCTAATTTGACGAACTTGCAGGTACCCTACCGCATCACAACTTTTCCGGTAAACCACTCCCTCGTAATCCCATAAAAATGTCTGGAACAATTTGGAAATGCTGATAACATGTACCTGTCAACATATCCGCAGTCCGGTAGTTCTAGGTGTTTTAATCGTAAATGCACAGTTTCCTCTTGTGGACCATTCACCTCGCCAACTTCAGGTCGTTATAAAGACTACATGCCAAAAATATGCCTTAATTCGAGGAAGGAATTATTAGTGTGATTTCTCATAGAGACATTGCAACCATGACCTAAGTGTGCAAAAAAGTAGAGGAACAGTGAAAATGGAGTTCAACTTTAAAAAATGAATTGTCATACTACCAAGCAAATGGGGTGGACAAACAACTTCAACAAATGTCTTTATTTGAACTGAAATACATATAGTGAAGAGATAACTTTCTTCCCTTTTATTTTTGCTCTATTACGCATGTATTCAGCTTACATCACTCCTCTTGTAGCTGCCGTTAATGTCGTAGGCCACGTATTATACATGTACACACCGTATCAGGTAAATACCGAGGAAAGAAGAGAACTGCAGTTGTACTTGTCTCAGTAGCTACCAGGTAAGAACACTGAATACGTGCACCGTTGACATACAACTCTTGATGGGCAACAGAAAAACTAAAAAGGGCAGTTCTGTGGTGTACGAACGAAACTGAGTAGAGCAAAACGTCGCTCCTATATCCATCAGTTCGGTTTGCAGCTCCCTGTATTGGCCGTGTTTGCAGCTACTATAATCGGCTGTAGTACTCATTACAGGTGGCCACGGGAAAGCGTTTTTGACTAGAAATCGAGACGTCCTGGAACCCGGTTTCCGCCGGCCGTAGTGGCCAAGCGGTTCTAGGCGCTACAGTCTGGAACCGCACGACCGCTGCGGTCGCAGGTTCGAATGCTGCCTCGGGCATGGATGTGTGTGATGTCCTTAGGTTAGCTAGGTTTAAGTAGTTCTAAGTTCTAGGGGACTGATGACCTCAGAAGTTAAGTACCATAGTGCTCAGAGCCATTTGAACCATTTGAACCCGGCTTCTGACTTCGCCCCTTCTTACATAATGAATATTATATGTTGGCGCCCGAAGAATTCCGGCTTAAAAAGTCATCCTCGTCCTGGTAACGGCTTTGTCAAAGAGAGCGGAGGTGCAGAGAAAGGTTGAGCACACTCCGTTCGAATGTTCAGTTGTGTGTGAAATCTTATGGGACTTAACTGTTATGGTCATCAGTCCCTAAGCTTACACACTACTTACACACACACACACACACACACACACACACACACACACACACACACACACACACAGCCCAAGGGAGGACTCGAACCTCCGCCGGGACCAGCCGAACACATTCCGTTGCCTGGGGTGAGAAACTGCAACTATAAGGCATAAAAAACAGCAATGATCAACGGCATTAGGCTGCAGAAGTCAATGGATACCACTGCACTGAAGACACATAACATGTATCCACAGGTGAATGGTTTGTAATTGAATAAGTGTCAAGATGGCTCAAATGGCTCTGAGCACTATGGGACTTAACATCTATGGTCATCAGTCCCCTAGAACTTAGAACTACTTAAACCTAAGTAACCTAGGGACAGCTCACAACACCCAGTCATCACGAGGCAGAGAAAATCCCTGACCCCGCCGGAAATGGAACCCGGGAACCAGGGCGCGGGAAGTGAGAACGCTACCGCACGGCCACGAGCTGCGGACAAGTGTCAAGATGATTGCCCCCTCACTATGGAAAGATTCCGGACCAGTCCCCCATTTGCAGCTTCGGGAGGGCATCGGCAAGAGGGAGGTGACCACAAGAAAAATATTGAATAGTCAACGAAAGAATGACGTTGTACGAGTCGTACCATGGAACGTCAGGTTTGAAAGTGGCAGGGAAGCTATGAAATATAAAATGTAAATATTAAGTGTTGTGGCTGTGCCCACTTGTAATGTTTTGTGGTTCCTGGCTGGATGAGGAGCGGGTGGTGTGATAGGTGGGTGGCCGGTTTCCTCCCACTACAACACAAAATGCACACGTGGTTAAAATACACTTTATTACAAGAACCAATTGAGTACTTAACTTCAATTATGTCCAATCTGGAGCTCTGTCGTTAACAGCAATCAAATAACATGTACTTATTCTTGACTTTGATCCACGTCCACATCACAACTATATACAATGACAAACGTTCTCTCATAGTTAGCTAAGGTGCGAAGCGACGACTATCACTGTGGAAGGCTAGAGCACAGTGCGACGTATTGAGGTGCAATGCGAACTGAGTCCCGATGCAATGTACTGCGGTACTGAGATTGAGACACAGTGGCAGTTCGTTCGTCGTCGTCGGCCTATATGTATGCTGCCCAGGAGGCGTTTCTCGGTTTCTCTTGTGATAGTCGCGCCTAGTTCAGCGACTGCCACACAATGTCTCTTAGTGCCGATCTGTGTACTGGCGAAGGCGTACACCAGAACATTCCTCCTCCCGCAATCTCTCCCGAAACGCCACACACCATCGTCGTGTACTGTACATGCGAATGACGACATGGGGGGGGGGGGGGGAGGGAAAGGCACGAAGCTGGACGTAGAGATGATGCGGGAGCCGTAGCGCTGGAGGACGGGGTACTCCCGGCAATACCCCGCCATCTGGCTTGCGACAATAGAGGAACGTCCTCAATAAAACCCTGTTCAGGGTAAATGTCCAGTCCCGAGGGCGATGACAGCGACGGCAACGGCGACTGCAGGTCGAGGTCCATCGGGTCAGAGAGCGGCGACGGCTGAGGCGAGGGCGCGACGTCCATTGGCTCGTCCTGGGTTGCCGTGGCGGCATCGGCGAGCGGCTGCGATGGCCACGTGGTCCCGTGAGGCCGTGAAACTGGGGGAAGAGAAGCAGCAGAATCACGGGGCAAACGACAAATACCAATTTCATTCTGGTCACGGTGCTGCAAACCATCAGGACCTGTAATTAGGTACATGTAGGTGCCAATGCATTCCTGGATCTCGCCTCGCTCCGAAAACGCTGTAAAGAACAAGATCACGTGGAGCAAAGCGGTACTTGCGGACCATTGACGGCGCCGGATGCTGCGGTGGCTGGAGCAAGTGAAGTAGCGCCCGATGGCGGCGGCCATGCGAAGTTCCGCCGGTGATGGTCCATCGCGTGGGCGGGGCAACAGGAGGCGAGAAAGCGTTGCAGCGCCTGTTGCCGTGTGTGGGAGGTGCGAAGCTTGACCATCTGTTACTTAAAGGTTCGTTCGAAGCGTTCTGCTTCTCCGTTGGACTGGGAGTGCAACGGAGCACCTGTTAAATGACGAATGCCATTTACTGCACAAAACTGATCCAAGTCATGTGACGTGAACTGAGGTCCGTTGTCCGTAACAATTGCTACGCAATCCTCGTACTGATGATGGTATAGTTAAAGTCAAAACTCGACCTGGTACGAAGTTTAGCGTCGCTTGTCATGTCCTATAGATCCTGCAAGCTACCCTCTGTAGTAATGGTTTAATAAATTCGTGTGGTCGACGAAATTACAGGCCCTGTGAGTTATTGCCGGGTATTAATAATTTCTAGCGGGAGGGCTTAACAAACCTGTCGCGTGGGATTAGCCGAGCGGTCTAGGGCGCTGCAGTCCTCCCTCGGGAGTGGGTGTGTGTATTTGTCCTTAGGATGATTTAGGTTAAGTAGCGTGTAAGCTTAGGGACTGATGACCTTAGCAGTTAGGTCCCATAAGATTTCACACACATTTGAACTTTTTTTTTTTTTTTTTGCTTAGCAAACAGGTAAAAATTTGAACGCAATATTTTTTTGAACCACTACAGAAGGCACCTATGCAGGGCTTAATAGGGAGCATAGAGCCATTGTTCACTTTCGTGACCCAGCACTGAACTGTGGCACTGGCTTTCACTATTCTTTATGATGAAGGTAGGAAATAATCAGCCATAGGGCATAGGTTAATTGATATTTATTCAATGCCGATGGCATTTCAATAAATAGCAGTGTATCTGTTGGAATATACATCATCACAACTGTTCTCTCTAGTTAACAAGATTCACTTTCGCCACGTAATTATGGAAAGGGACAGGGGAGTGCAGACCTGGCTTCAATGTAATTTTAGGCAGCCACACAATCGTACATAAACCCATTCATATTACAACCAATTACTGAAGGTCACGCAGAACAAGCTCAGCAAAGACACCACAACAGAACTCGATCAGGGCGGAAGAGTGTTTACCTAAATATTTCGATTTTCGTTAAAACGTATGCTGAAGAATGGGCAGCAAGTGTTGCACTTAACCATGAATGAATCTTGCTCTGAGAAACAACCCCACGTTACTGAGCTGAGGGGAGGAACATTTACTATCATACGCTGAAGAATCTTTGCAGGTCTTTATTCCATCAATAGGCATTAAAATCTAAACTTTTCTGGATACAAGAATTTAACCCGCATATTTTATGCAACGCACAACATTGCCAGCAAATCAAATAGAAACATCAACTAATTATCACATTAATACTACTCCACACACGTGGCCAAGTGGCAGCACGCAACAGAAACGAAAAAAAGGAAACACGAGGTTATTCTTCCTCTACCTTACACTCACCCACTACCGTATGGTTATTCACTCGACTACTATACATTTCCAGACCGAAACTGCACTTTACCATTGAAGCGGTTGCTCCAACCGACCACGTGGCGGGAAAGCAAGTACACAAAGAAAACATGTGAAAATAAATAAAAATCCCCAAAATATTGCTATAAAAGGAAGACCACATTACAGTAAATTAAATGAGTGAACATCCGTTAAAGACAGGGCAATAATGCGACACTGAGCTTAAGGCCCATGGTGCATGGCCTGACCAAGGCACAAACGCAAGGTTCTACTGAAATTTGACTAAATTATCAAAATAAACTCCCTCATGGGGGTTTGGTGGTAATGTCACACCTGATTTCAACATCTGGACTTTATTATTAGCAGTTTTGAGACATTCTGATAAGTTTCTTAACATTACCAAAATCGAGAGCAGCATCTCCAAGTCTGTCGAGCGCCGCTGCCCAGGAACAAGTGGGCCTGCGAACACCTCGCCTAACCGTTGTTCACTTAAAAGGTGGTGGAGGGGATGGTTCGCCAACCTGACAGAGCTAATACTCGTGCCTTCGCGACCTCTTTGATCTTACTTGCACACTATCTTTGACAAACTTGTTTGCGTTTAGGGGTTGGTACTATCCTATCACAGAACCACTCTACTCTTGCAATGCTACGACCTCTGACCAAATCTTTCTGCTACATAATATGTCATTCATACAATCCAGTGTCGCATAAGGCATAGGATGCAAGGAAACGTGGTATACGCGAAATAAAAAATCAGGAAATAAATAAACACCGCTTGCTCCATTCTCTCCTGCTTGTTACCCACGGATTTACCTCTGCAGAGTAAATACACTCTCGCTGTAATTCTCCTGTACCGGAATTTATTGAGAAAAATATAGAACGGGACAACAAGTTCCGTTTCACAATGACTTCAAACAGTCCTTCAATGGGAAAAGTTCAGAACAACATTTTAATGGTGCTACGTGATGTGGATTTTATTGGAAAATTAAAGAGACCTTTGGAGATAAGAGAACGACTTGTATGAATATCAAGAGCTCAGATGGAAACCCAGTTCTAAGCAAAGAAGGGAAAGCAGAAAGGTGGAAGGAGTATATAGAGTGTCTATACAAGGGCGATGTACTTGAGGACAATATTATGGAAATGGAAGAGGATGTAGATGAAGATGAAATGGGAGATATGATACTGCGTGAAGAGTTTGACAGAGCACTGAAAGACCTGAGTCGAAACAAGGCCCCCGGAGTAGACAATATTCCATTGGAACTACTGACGGCCGTGGGAGAGCCAGTCCTGACAAAACTCTACCATCTGGTGAGCAAGATGTATGAAACAGGCGATATACCCTCAGACTTCAAGAAGAATATAATAATTCCAATCCCAAAGAAAGCAGGTGTTGACAGATGTGAAAATTACCGAACTATCAGCTTAATAAGTCACAGCTGCAAAATACTAACACGAATTCTTTACAGACGAATGGAAAAGCTAGTAGAAGCCAACCTCGGGGAAGATCAGTTTGGATTCCGTAGAAACACTGGAACACGTGAGGCAATACTGACCTTACGACTTATCTTAGAAGAAAGATTAAGGAAAGGCAAACCTACGTTTCTAGCATTTGTAGACTTAGAGAAAGCTTTTGACAATGTTGACTGGAATACTCTCTTTCAAATTCTAAAGGTGGCAGGGGTAAAATACAGGGAGCGAAAGGCTATTTACATTTTGTACAGAAACCAGATGGCAGTTATAAGAGTCGAGGGACATGAAAGGGAAGCAGTGGTTGGGAAGGGAGTAAGACAGGGTTGTAGCCTCTCCCCGATGTTGTTCAATCTGTATATTGAGCAAGCAGTAAAGGAAACAAAAGAAAAATTCGGAGTAGGTATTAAAATTCATGGAGAAGAAATAAAAACTTTGAGGTTCGCCGATGACATTGTAATTCTGTCAGAGACAGCCAAGGACTTGGAAGAGCAGTTGAATGGAATGGACAGTGTCTTGAAAGGAGGATATAAGATGAACATCAACAAAAGCAAAACAAGGATAATGGAATGTAGTCTAATTAAGTCGGGTGATGCTGAGGGAATTAGATTAGGAAATGAGGCACTTAAAGTAGTAAAGGAGTTTTGCTATTTGGGGAGCAAAATAACTGATGATGGTCGAAGTAGAGAGGATATAAAATGTAGGCTGGCAATGGCAAGGAAAGCGTTTCTGAAGAAGAGAAATTTGTTAACATCCAGTATTGATTTAAGTGTCAGGAAGTCATTTCTGAAAGTATTCGTATGGAGTGTAGCCATGTATGGAAGTGAAACATGGACGATAAATAGTTTGGACAAGAAGAGAATAGAAGCTCTCGAAATGTGGTGCTACAGAAGAATGCTGAAGATTAGATGGGTAGATCACATAACTAATGAGGAGGTATTGAATAGGATTGGGGAGAAGAGAAGTTTGTGGCACAACTTGACCAGAAGAAGGGATCGGTTGGTAGGACATGTTCTGAGGCATCAAGGGATCACCAATTTAGTATTGGAGGGCAGCGTGGAGGGTAAAAATCGTAGAGGGAGACCAAGAGATGAATACACTAAGCAGATTCAGAAGGATGTAGGTTGCAGTAGGTACTGGGAGATGAAAAAGCTTGCACAGGATAGAGTAGCATGGAGAGCTGCATCAAACCAGTCTCAGGACTGAAGACCACAACAACAACAACGTGATGTGGTAGAGCTCATAGACATCGCAAATGGCAATTTGCTAAAATAGTCTACGCAATACGCCAACGATTGTTTCAGAATGGTCCTGCAAAGTCAATCTGCGCTCGTTGCCATGGCTATTGAGTGTTAGGCTAAGCTGCGAATGTCAGTGGCGAAGCTGATTGGTTGTCCGCGCATGCGGGACACCGTGAGCTCATCTGTTAAATGTGGGCGTACATGCCCTTCTAAGTACAATGCCGACACGCTAATTGCTTAGTGCGAACAATTCCCCAATATCCTTGGTGAAGCAGGTGTAACACATCCTTTTGCAACACTGTTGGGATGAGCATACGCGATTGTCCACTGTCAGATTGTACTTATTGTACTGAAAGGTTATGCCGACGAGCAAAGTATCGAGGCACTACTGAGTACTGAATACTGTTCAATGAGAGATGCTAAGATCTGTTAATGTAATGAAACAAAATCTTCAGATCAGAGTTCGCTTCCGTCTCCTGTGCAATTATTCAGTGGAAAAGATTGCAGCAATTGAGAGCCGTGCGCATCGAACTGGCAACAAGATGCATCAGAGCAATCAAAATAAAGGGCGGCGCCGATTGGATGGCAAGAGAGGGTGTCAGCATTGCTATGCTTTGCCGTAGGTCTGTAAACAATTTCGTACTGATACTGGCATAGAAGCAAAGCCCAACGTCGCAACTTTTTAGTAGTACGCGTAGGAACCGGCTTTCACGGATGAAACAAGGACTGCAAAGGCTTGTGATCTGTCACTAAATAGAACTTGCGACCAAACAGATAGTGATGGAATTTTTCACACCACACACAATGGTGAGAGCGTCTTTTTCAATTTTTGAGTAACTTTCGGGCTTTCAAACAATAAATGAAATTATGTTGGTGTGGCCCTCAACTCGTACCCTCCGACTCAACGTTGAACCACTAAACATTTTGGCTGGTTTCGTTGTCTAGGGGCTGGGATACGTACTTGCCGCATTACAGGCCAAATACTGCTGAGTCTACAGTATACGATAAGAATACACACATGAATCGAATGGTCTATCACTCGGCAATTGCGAATTATGAATGTCACATATAAATTTATAAATGAAGGATTGCAATTAAATAAAATCTGCAGGTTCTACCTTAACGACTTTAAATGATGAGTACGATAGTAGAAGTACATTTATAAATGTGGTATATTTCTGCAAAACACTTATTGGTATCGATGGTCCAGCAATTAAATAAAATATAAGTTGAATGACAAGGAAACAATAGATTCCTATTGCACATAATTAGTTACGAACAACAAAATAGCTCGCGAGATAATCACTTCTAAATGCACACTACGTCTTCACTGCAGAAGCCACGGAAATCACACAAGTGCACAAGTCGGCACTCCGAAATATTTCTAACATCCGCGATCACGCGCAAATTGCTCCACTGTCCAGGTCTTTCCCGTGACTCTGCGTCCGTCGCGCCGTCGCGTCCAGCACTTCCCATGTCCTGTGCCGTACTGTCCAGAACTGTCACACTGCTGAGAACTGCCCTCGGGTCTTCTCTCGAAACGATCGTCCTCCCCCACTTCCATAGAGTCACACCATTAACGAGTGCTGTGATTGGCTAGATCACTCCCTCCATGTCTCCAAGCAAACGTACACTCACAAACATGTTTAAGCGCATACGAAATACTGGATTTACATTTAAATAACTTGAAATTAAATAAATATTCCTACAGCTGCACCATAAAGACGTTCTAACACACATTATTAAATACATAAACAAATTAAATAAACACATATCAAAGTAATAACAACAAAAGGTAGGCCAGTAGCCTAATGACTGTGCTTTCTAAAGCAGTAAATATTTAACCAAATTCTTCATGAATAGTATACATCGGATATAAACAAAGACAAAGATGAATGAATGTATTTATAAGCATGCTGCTACCGTTTTTCCGTGTAACTGTGGAGTACTTACGGCCTGACGTGATCGATAGTAATCAGCCACTTTGACCTCCAATAAGACATGTGCTATTCAATTTACAAGTCTGTAATTTATACCAATTTAGTATACATCGGATATAAACAAAGACATAGATGAATGAATGTATTTATAAGCATGCTGCTACCGTTTTTCCGTGTAACTGTGGAGTACTTACGGCCTGACGTGATCGATAGTAATCAGCCACTTTGACCTCCAATAAGACATGTGTTATTCAATTTACAAGTCTGTAATTTATACCAATTTAGGTTTACACTAATAACTTTCTAAAGACATGTATATCGACGAAATCGGAAGAAGCGTTTACATTTTAGAAATTCATTGCTGGGTGTTACTTGTATAATTTACAATCAGATACTAAACTTTAAACTAATGAAGATATTGAAAATCTGATTACACCATCAGAATCACCATGCAAATAATAGTAAGGTACATGTTTGTTTTTGAGGTATTGTGATGCATCCGGCTACTATTAATTTCTATACAAACTGTGAAATATCTGCCATTAAGGTTTCACAAAGTCCACCATCTTTGGCACTCCCGGTGTGTCTCCTTCATCAACACAGCATCGCCATGGAATTCCCAGCCACGTGGATGGACCCCTCTTGCTTTGGCCAGCGTCCGGCACCACGTGGTCGGCCTGCCGAGCGGCCCACCCCCGCCGAGCGGCCCGTGCGGCCATTGCTTCCTCCGAACTCAGAATATTTTCAGAGTGTTACACGACTCGCCCGTTACCTCACAAACTGCTCTGAGTCTGAGTCAACATTTCTGAGTCAAAAGCAATACGTCTGCCTTGTGCATCACTTCAGTGTGAAAGCATAGCGCCGATTCCATAAGAGTAAGCGTCTAGTTGGAAAATCACTAGTTTGGCAGGATCGAAAAGTACTAAACACCTGTCACCGAGCAAGGCATTTTTGGGTTTCTGAAATGTGTAGTGAAACTCTTTAGTCCACACGAAAGGCACACTTTTCTTTCGCAAGCCATGCAATGGAACCGCGACCTGTAAAGCGTTTGGAATGAAACGAATGTAGTATGTCAACTTTCCTAGCACTGACTACAGTTCAGATACATTGCTAAGAACAGGCAGGTCAAGGATTGCAAGCAAATGAGATTGGAGGAGGTGCACACCCTGACTGTTCATCACATGACTAAATACTGTAGTTGTGTCTGGAAAAAAGTCACTCTTCGAGACAACACTTGAGTCCTGCGTCTGACAACACTCGAAAAAGGGTACGCAAATTGGCAATGTGTTCCTCTCGCCACTTTAGCAGTCATCTGTTCCAAGTAACTTTGAAAAATGGCGGGTGCGGACGCACTGCTGAAGGGAAAAACGCAAATGTCTGAATAGGTCCAAGTGTGTATAACAACAAACACTTACTGTGATTCTTCATCTAGTGGTGTTTGCAAACAAGCATCAAGCAGATCTATCTTAGAAAAGTAATGGCCTGCGGCAAGCCTGTCCATAAGTTCCTCAGGCGATGCAGTGGATAAGTGTCAATTATTGTCTGTGGATTGACTGTACTTTTGAAGTCAGCACAAATACGAATGCGACCAGAAGGTCATTAATGACGTAGTATTGGGTTCAGTACCAGCTTTTTTGCATATTCTGCCCTTAATATCTTTGAGCAAGTTTTATCCGATAAAAATTGGAGTAAAATCAAGTTAGATCTCGACAAAACATCGATGTGGTGTGGAGGCGACTCGTACCTTCAGACTAAGTAAAACTTTACTTTTTATGAAATGTAAAAAAAGTGGTGTCCTTGTATGCCGCCAGCGTCAGTCAAGTAAAACTGCTAAGGAGTGACGCTGTGGACATACAAAACGTAACGATCACATAGGAAAACGAGCAGCACTCTTCCATTCATTGTTTGAGCGACAACCGAATGTAACAGGAATGTCTGTGAGCCGGCCTGAGAAAGACTACGAAATATCACGAAACCCGCTTATAGTTTCAGAAATTCACTTTTAAGGAGAAACCAATGGACTTGTCCACTGACTAGCTTGTATTGGAGCAATCACACCATTGTCTTGCAATTATTTTAATCTAATGGTTACCTTGTCTCGTAAGGCAATGGGAATGGGCCGAGCCCGGTAAAACTTGGGCTGTGAATTATCTTACAGGGTAATATGAGCTACAAAATTATTAGCTTCCTCAAGTCCATCAGAAAAGAGTTAAGGATATTCCTTAAGCAAACTAGCTACACTATATCTTGGATTAAAAGCAGTTACTGAAATTACATCGTCTTGGATGCTAAGGCCAAACAAGCAAACGAATCTAAGCCAACAATATTTTCGCTGTCTCTTGATTGCAACACAGTTAATTTCAATGTCCTAGCGTGAGATTTGTATGTGGCAGGCAAACTACATTGTCCAAGTACGGGGATTTCCTGTCCGTTGTGTGCAGCGAGGCGAGTGCTAGATTTTGACAAGCGTTCTTAGTCTTACTGTTCGTAGGTGGCACAATTAAGCAAAGTTACAGGACCTGTGTCCAATTGAAAGTCATCGCGACGGCCAGCAATTTGCAGTGTTACAAATAGTTTGTTGGAATGACGTCACACTGTACTGGAGCGAAATGAGGGCACGACTTTATTTGAATTACTGAGGGTTTGAAAAAACCGCACTCACAGAATGTGTATGAGACCTGTTGATGCAAGAGCGGGCAGAATTGGCGTTCTGTTGCCGTTGAAAGCAAATTGTCTGGACTTAATTTTCCTTTCCATTGGAGTAACATGTCGCGTTGCACGATGGGCAGTCTTGCCGCTTATGGAGAGCCAAACAGCGGTGGCAAGACTTCGCTTCATTTACGGGCCTGGTTACGTGTTTACTAGGCTGTCTGCGCGTTTGTGTGCGCGCTTGTCCTGGCGGCTGCGTGGGATGGTCGGGACCTGATGAAATTTATGGCGGCTATGGTGCACAGAATGTAATTGCTCTAATATTTGCAGCACTTGATGGAGAGAAGAATCTGAGTACTTGAGAATCTGTTCTCTATTTCTGTTATTAGGGACACTGTATGTGATCGCATTATGGATCATCATGTCACTATAAAAGTTGCCACCACTACTCTTGGATTTACACTTCCTAGTGAAACCCTTTAAGTCGGTATACCTCTGACGGTATAACTGTTCCGGGTTTATCTTAAAGCGAAAGAACTGAAATCTAACTGCCGGGACCTGAATCTGGTATTCGTAACGCTGACTTAATGCACCTACAGCTTCACCATAGGAGAGTGTGTCGAGAGGCGACGTAGGGAAGAGTTCTTGAACTAAGCGAATCGCAGGAGTCCCCGCGACGGAGAGGAAACGATGAGATTGCGCAGTACCTTGAATTCGATGGACTTGACAGTGGGCCTGGAACTAGGTGAGATATTCGAGCCATTCTTCTTCTTCCTCATCGAAGTGGCGAAAGGTTGAATGTTGTAAGGCTGAATGTTGTTAGGTGGCACTTATTGGATCGGTTGGTTGGTCAGTTGGGCAGACGGCGCAGCGTGTGCGGGAAGTAATTGCTGTACAGAAGACAGCAATGTGGCGGTTTTCTGGTTCTGAAACTGAGAATTCTGATTTAGTTCCAAGGCGGGAACAGTCTGCGGGTGAGGCGCAGGGCGGGGGTGTAAGGGGCTGGGTAACCATTCTAGCACTAACAAATTACAGCAAAATGTGAAAAGAATTACAGGAACCAATTGAGTACTTAACTTCAATATGTCCAGCCTGGAGTTGTTTGGTTAACAGCAATCAAATAACATGTACTAATTCTTGAATCTTGTCCATGTCCATATCACAACTGTATACAATGACTACCGTCCCATCACAGCTAGGCAAGGTGCAACGCGACGACTATCACTTTGGTAGACTAGAGCACAGTGCGACGTATTGAGGTGCAATGAACTGAGTCCTTATGCGATGTACTGCGGTACTGAGATTGAGACGCCGAGGCAGCTAGATTTTTTTTCCTTTATTGTTATTTCATGCCTCAGATGAGGAGGGCCGGAAGCGGCCTACATACGCCGCTCTTTGGCCAATAGACACAATAGATAGACATAGAAGACAGATGAAGATAAAAAGCATGGTAATACGCCATGAACATTACACAAAATATTAGAAGTCTTTCGACAGAAGGCACTGTACACAAAGGGTGTCACCAGCTGAACAGACGAAGACATCCAGTGGGAGACGCGAACGTAGGAGAACACCGATGAAAACACTGTAGCGGACAATGGAGAAACACTGACACAGGAAAACACTGGTCACGATCATCAGTGAATCACTCACAAACACACTGATGAAGGGGGAAGGCTGTCTCCAGGTGGAAGGGAGAGGTAGGAGGGCAGGAAGGAGGGGGGTGGAGCGAGTGGTGGAATGAAGGGTGGGTGAGGGCAGGGGAGAGGGGAGGGGTTGGAATCCTGGGGAGGGGGGTAGAAGCGGGAGATGTGGGAGAGAGGAGGGAAAAAAAAGGAAGGTGAGGAAGGATAGAGGGAGCCCTGGGAGGAAAAGGGGGGTAATGGGAGGGGAGAGTCAAAGCTGGTAGGGGGGTAGATGGATGGAGCAAGGACATCATCAGGGAGGGGGAGTTGGCGGAAGCCACCTTAGGTAAGGGTGTGGAGGGTGTGAAGATGGAGACCAGGTGAGATGGAAGAGTACAGGTGCGGCAGTGGGCTGTGTTGGGCGAGGATAGGAGAGACAAGCAGGTGTGGGGGTTGAGCTTGTGGGAGGTGTAAGGGATCTGTATACGTTCAAGGAAAAGGTGCCAGAAGGGAATCAAGTCGTATAGGATCCACGTGGTGGATGGGAGACGCGATAGGCAAGGCGAAGCATGTGGCGTTCAGGGATTTGGATGGACTTATAGTAGGTGGGAGGCGCGAAAAACCAGGTGCGATGGGCATAGCAGAGAATGGGGCAGATGAGGGATTTATAAGTGTGGAGGACGGTGCAGGGGTCCAGACCCCATGTGCGGCCAGAGGGGAGTTGAGAAGGTGGAGTAAGGAGCATGCCTTGGCTTGGATCATCTGGAGATGGGGGTCCAGGAAAGGTGACAGTCAAGGGCGACACCAAGGTACTTGGGGGGGGGGGGGGGGGTAGGGTGAATAGGATGGCCATTGACGGTGACAAAAGTCAAGGAGGTGGAAGGAAGTGGTGGTTTTGCTTACAATGATTGCCTGGGTTTTGAAAGGATTGACCTTGGGCAGTCTCTGGTTACACCAAATGGTGAACCTGTCAAGATGAGATTGAAGAAGGTGCTGGGAGCGTTGCAGGGTGGAGGCAAAGGCAAGGAA
The DNA here is from genome assembly GCF_021461395.2 of Schistocerca americana. Classification (NCBI taxonomy): domain Eukaryota; kingdom Metazoa; phylum Arthropoda; class Insecta; order Orthoptera; family Acrididae; genus Schistocerca; species Schistocerca americana. The sequence goes on from NC_060124.1 coordinate 106,654,301, forward strand.
GGCAGTGTCATTGGCGAACTGTAGAAGGTGGATGGGGGGGGGGGGGGGGTGAGGGTGGTGGCATGTATGCTGTATTGGAAGGTAGAGAAGAGGGGAGAGGACATAACCTTAGGGCACAATGGTAGAGGGGTGAAAAGTGTAGGAATCTGTGTTATGGATAGTGACAGGAAGGATGGTGAGAAAGGAAGGATGTAGTTAATAGGAAGGGTGAAGGTTTGGAGCTTGAAGAAGTGACTGGAATGCCACACACGGTTGTAGGCATGCTCAAGGTCGAGAGAGAGAGGAAGATAGCAGAGCGATGGGAATTTAGTTGTTTGGAGAGGTGGAGAGTGAGGTGAAGGAGAAGGTCATTGGCAGAAAAAGATGGCCGCAAGCCACATTGGTTTGAGGGAAGGAGGCAGTGCTGGTGGAGGTGTCAGTGGATGCGCTGGGTGATGATGGATTCCAGAACCTTGCGGAAGACTGAGGTAAGGCTTATGGGACAGTAGGACGAGACAGCGGAAGGCAGTTTGTCAGGTTTTAGGAACATCAGGATCTGGGAGGCTTTCCACAGGTCAGGGTAGAAGCCAATGGACAAGACCACATTATAGAGTCTGGCCAGAGTGGAGAGGAAGGAGGCAGCAGCGTCACAGAGGTGACAGTAGGTAACACGGTCATGACCGGAAGCGGTGTTGCGTTTCATGCATAGTATAGCTATGATATCTTGAGTGGTGATTGGGATGTTGAGTGCAGTGTGTGGGATGTTGTCCAAGTACTGGAAACCAGTTTGATCACAGACATTAGAGAAGAGGGCGTAATCGAACTGGGGATCATCAGGAATGGTAAGGCTATCAGATAGGTTGGAAGCAAAATATTTGGCCTTACTAAGGTTATTAGGAAAGGGGTGGTCATCATGAAGGAGAGTGTAGTAGGGGGAGGGGTAGATCTGGTAAGGCAGCAGAAGGCTGACCAGTACTTAGACGATTTAATAGGCAGGGTAGCATTAAGCCGGGTGCATGTCTGTCACCAGTCCTGGCATTTCCTGGCCACGAGCAAGTTTCGTACGTGACACTGGAGTTGTCGGTGGCATTGTAGTGTGTCCCAGTCCCACGTGTGAAGGAACGCATGCTACAGACGGCGGGATTCATGAAGGAAGAGGTCGGCCTGTGGGGGTAAGGTGGGGTGGTGGAGGTGGATGACGATGGTAGGGATGTGTGCCTCCATGGCCTCAGAGAAGGTCTACTGGTGAAAGGAGGTGGCACAGGAAACATCATCGGGGTGGTGGTAGGCGGAGGGGTGGCTGTCAATCTGGGTAGAGAGGGTATCCCGGTAGGCATTCCAGTTGGCACGAGAATAGTTATGGACATATTTTGTTGGAAGGTCGATGCGAGGTTCAGGGCAGGGGTATACTGGAGGCACCTGTGGCAGCAAATGCACTGGCGAGGAGAACAGGAAGGGTCGATTTTGTAGTGGTGGTTGAACAGCAGGGCACCCTCTTTGAGGAGACGGTCAATGGAGGGGGCGATTCAGAGAAGACCCGCATGAGGAAGGTGGGGCCATCAGAATTATGGATGTGGTGGGCTGCATGGATTTCAAGGTGGGGATGGGCATTAAGCTCCACCAACACCTCCTCCTCCATGGCCACCGGGCTAAGCCGAGTGATCACAGTGGTGAGGGTCGGTGGGTGGAGCGGGGGTTGGAGCTGTCAGAAGGATGAGAAGGATGGAGCAGGGGTGAGGGAGGCACTGGGGCCAAAGTGAATATGAGGGATTTTGGCCAGGATATCAGTATTTAAGGTGGGGCTGTGAGAATAGATAAGGAGTCCCTATGAGGGGTGAGGAGTGAGATAGGGGCACCAGGGTAGTACTTCTGGAGAAGCATGGTGAGGTTAAGGGCTTTCAGGAGGGATGGGTCAAGATTGGAGAGGACATAACGGTAGGTAGAGGTAGGGGAGGTGGCTGGGGGCAGGGTGGGGAATGAGATGGTGGGAGGCATGACGTCCACCATGTCAAGGGGGAGGGAGGAGGAGGAAGAGGCTGCAATTTTTTATGGTATACAAGCCGACGCTGCAAGCAGAACATGAGGAGATAGGGAAAGCATATGAGGACATTGAAAGGGTAATTCAATAAGTAAAGGGAGATGAAAATCTGATAGTTATGGGGGATTGTAATGCAGTTTTAGGGAAGCAGCAGAAGAAAGGGTTACAGGACAGTATGGGATTGGTAGTAGGAATGAGAGAGGAGAAAGACCAACTGCGTTTTACAATAAATTCCAACCAGCAGTAGCTAATACTCCAAGAATCACGAGACGAGGAGGAATACTTGGAAAAGGACGAGGGATACGGGAAAATTGCAATTAGATGACGTTATGGTCAAACAGATTCTGAAGGCAGTTCAGTTGGAGAGGAATGGACATCGCTAAAAAGGTAGTCGGAGAGGTTGGAAGGAAAAACATGGAAGTTAACTGCAAAGAAACCATGAGTAACAGAAGAAATAGTTCAGTTCATGGACTAAAGAAAGAAATATGAAAATCTTCAGATAAATTCAGGAACACAGAAGTAGAATAACATAAACAGGAAATGCAGGAAAGTCAAGGCAAAATAGCTGTATTAAACATGTGGAATCTGAAAACAAATGATTTTTGGAAGGACTGACTTAGCATAGAGAAATGTCAAATCAACATTAGGTTAAATTAAAAGCAAGGGCGCTAACAGTAAGTGTGCAGTGGGAATTCCAGTGTTAAATGCGGATGAGAGAATTCCGGTTGGTGGAAAGAACACACTGAAGGCTTCTATGAGAGGGAGGAGTTGTCTGGCAAGGTTGTGCAAGAAAAAACAGGAGACGACTAGGAAGAGATAGGGGAACTTATGTTGGAATCAGAATTTAAAATGTTTTGGACGACTTAAAAATAAATAAGGTAGAAAAAATCATTGATGGAAGTGACAACAAAACACCTAATTACATTGGTGTGTAGAATCGGTGAGATGTGCCATCAGACATTCGGTAAAAATCATCCGCACAATTCCGAAGTTAACAAAAGCCGACAAATGCGAGATTTATTCCGCAGTCAGCTTGACAGCCCATGGATCCAAGTTTCTGACGAGAATAATGTACAGGAGAATGTAAAAGAAAATTGAATATACGTTAGATGACTATCAGTTTGGCTTTAGCAATGGTAAAGGCACGATAGAGGCATTTCTGACGTTGCGGTTGAAAACGGAAGCAAGACCGAAGCGAAATCAAGACACGTGCGCAGGATCTGTCGACCAGGAAAAAAGAGTCCAGTTATGTAAAATAGTGCAAGATGTTTGAAATTCTGAGAAAAATGTGGGTAAGCTGTAGAGAAAGACGGATAATACGCAATATGTACAAGAACCAAGAGGGAATAATAACATTGGACGACCAAGAACGAAGTGCTCGGATTAAAAATGATATAGGCAAGGATGTACTCTTTCGCCCCAACAGTCCGATCTACTATCGAAGAAGGGCTTCAAGCGTGGGATTAAAATTAAAAGATTTCGTTTATAGGTTTTCCTGATGTCATTGCCATGCTCAGTAAAGTTAAGAAGAATTACAGGATCTGTTTAATAGAATGATGAGTCTAATGAATACCGAATATGGATTCAGAGTAAATCAAGGTAAGACAAAGATAATGAGGAATAGCAGAAATAGAACATCCCGGAACTTGACATCAGAGTTGGGAATCGCGAAGTAGGTGACGTTAAGAAATTCTGCCACCCACGCTGCAAAATAAACTGTGACTAACGGTGCAAGGAGGACATAAAAAGCACACTGGGTCTCATAAAAGTGGAATTCCTGGACAAGAGAAGCCTACGAGTAGTAAAAAAAGGCCTTAATTTTCAGGAAGAAATCTCTGAGACTGTACGTCTGGAGCATTCAATTGCATTGTAGTGAAACATGGATTTAAGAAAATTGGACGAGAAGAGAATCGAAATACCTGAGTAGTGGTGCTACGGAAGAGCGCTGAAAGTTAGATGAGCTGATACGGTAAGGAAGGAGAAGGTTGTCCGTAAAATCGGAGAGAAAAAGAATATATGGAAAACACGGACAAGAAAAAGAGACAAGATGATATGATACCTGATAAGGTACCAGGGAATAACTCCCATGGTATTAGAGGGAGATGTAGAGGGTGAAAAGTGTAATGTAAGGCAGATACTGGAACACATCCAGATAATAATTGAGGAAATGGGTTGCAGTTGCTACTCTGTGATGAAAAACTTTCCTCTCGAGAGGCATTTGTGACAGTCAGAAGACTAATGATTCGAAGAAAGGTCTTTATACCAATCTGACTGCACTCCTAATTTTAGCTGTTCTACATACTGTTGTATTTATATTGATGCCACCTGGTTTTGTTTGTTGCAATAAAGTCACCCACGTTTGGTAAAATTAAAAACAATGTCAGTATTGTGCTGAATGTGAGGAACACACAGAGTGGAGTGGATTAATTTTAGTTTCTAATTATTTGGTGAAAATGAATGTTACTTTGATGCTACAAAATGATTGCGGTGCCAAATGAAAGTTTTAAGAAAACTTCAAGTGAAATCGTGTGCCCATAATGCAACTCTGTTTAATATACACACACCAAAAAAAGGTTTTGCATCAACCCGGTTCCCAGAACTCCTGAAGATAGACATTGACTGCGGATATAGTATTACAGACAAAGTTCCTTTGACCTGCGACCGTAGCGATCGTGCTGTTCCAGACTGTGACGCCTATAACCGATCGGCCACTTCGGCCGGCACAACCATGCATGAGCAGCGCTTATTAGACAGAAGGGGTCAGACAGCTGATTAGTTCCAGTCATTCCACCAGGAAGGAGGTACACGCCTCGTTTTTCTGTAGTTCAAACATGCCTAGATGGTCAATACCGCGGTTCGATCGCGTCCGCATTGTTACTTTGTGTCAGGAAGGGCTCTCAGCAAGGGAAGTGTCCAGCAGTCTCCGAGTGAACCAAAGTGATGTACGAGTAGTTCGGACATGCAAGAGACACAGAGAGACATGAACTGTCGATGACATGCCTCCCTCAGGCCGCCCAAGGGCTACTACTGCAGTGGATGACCGCTACCTACGGATTATGGCACAGAGGAACAATGACAGCAAAGCCACTATGTTGTATAATGATTACTTGCAGCCACAGAACGTCGTGTAAAGACTCAAACTGTGCGCAATAGGCTGCATGTTGCGCAACTTCACTCCCGACGTTCATTGCGGGGTCCATCTTTGGAACCAAGACACCATGCAGCGCGGTGCAGATGGGCCCAACAACATGCCGAATGGACCGCTCAGGATTGGCAATACGTTCTCTTCACCGATGAGTGTCGCATATGCCTTCAACGAGACATTCGTCGGAGACGTGTTTAGAGGCAACCCGGTCAGGCTGAACGCCATAGACACACTGTCCAGGGCTTGCAGCAAGGTGGAGGTTTCCTGTTTTGGGGTGGCGTTATGTGGGGCCGACGTACGCCGCTAGTGACCATAGAAGGCGCTGTAACGTCTGTACGATGCGTGAATGCCATCCCTCGACCGATAGTGCATCCTTATCGGCAGCATATTGGCGAGGCATTCGCCTTCATGGACGACAATTCGCGCCCCCATCGTGCACATCTTATGGATGACTTCCTTCTGGATAACGACATCGCTCGACTAGGGTGGCCAGCACATTCTCCAGACATTAAACCTATCGAACATGCCTGGGATAGATTGAAAAGGGCTAGTTATGGACGACGTGGCCCATCAATCACCCTGAGGGATCTACGCCGAATCTTCATTGAGGAGTGGAAAAATCTGGACCAAAAGTGCCTTCATGAACTTATGGATAGTATGCCACGACGAATACAGGCATGCATCAGTGCAAGAGGATGTGCTGCTGGGTATTAGAGGTACCTGGGTGTACGGCTGTCTGGACCACCACCTCTGAAGGGCCTGCTGAATGGTGGTACAACCTGAAATGTGTGGTTTTCATGAGCAATAAAAAGGATGGAAATGATGTTTATGTTGATCTCTATTCCAATTATCCAATTATCTGTTCGAGTTCCGGATCTCTCGGAACCGAGGTGATGCCATAAATTTTTTGATGTGTGTATGATGTAGTCGAGCTTTCGCAGTCAGTGTCTTTTATCATTGTGTGAAACTAAAATTGATGAAATCGGAGGAGCAGGTTAAATAAAAGTTTTAATTTCTAGTCTGACATTCAAAACATTCCAGCAATTGGGTTCATTCATGGGCACTGTTTGAATTTTGAATAAAGATCATCAGCAATCGCGACCGAAGACCTCTGGCATACCATCATCGTACAAAAGGCTTTGTCAGTGAGACCATAGAAGAGACAGTATTTCCGGAACCACTGGGTTAGCCCCTGAAAGGCAGAAGACTCAAAAGGCAATGGAAACCATTGCATCAAAGGCACTTAATACACTGACCAAGAAGGTGGTGTGCGACATAAAGTTGGTAAGCGTATTTCTACATGTGAAAGATCATATATAATTTCGCTTCAATCGCATTAGAATGGCGTCAATAGCGCCACTGTGAGAATTCAAATCAGGTTTACACTAAATATCGACTTTAAAAGTCGTGAGCATTGGTTACTTTCGAAACTGGACCTCGTAACTTGATGTTAGTCAAGAACGTCTTTGACGTATCAAATACACCACTATCAGTATCTAGCTTACTTTGATCGAGGTCGTGTAATAGGGCTACGAAGAGATGAAAATTCCTTCTGCGACGCTGCAGAATAACTTGGCAGCAACGTATCTACTGTACATATTTACTTGCAGCGGTGGTCACGAGAATGTACGGTTGCAAGAAGGCCGGGGCCCAAACTGCCAACCAAACCGAGAGGGAAGACAACCGTGTTCGGGGTATGGGTCTGGCGCATCGTACTGCATCTTCAGCAGCAATTTCAGCAGCAGTTGGCACCACAGTGAGGTAACGAACTGTTACAAATCTGCTATTTCAAGGACAGCTGTAAGCCAGACGCATTGTTGCGTGCATTCCACTGATCCCAAACTACCACCATTTGCGAGGTTCTAGGCGCTACAGTCTGGAACCCCGCGACCGCTACGGTCGCAGTTTCGAATCCTGCCTCGGGCATGGATGTGTGTGATGTCCTTAGGTTAGTTAGGCTTACGTAGTTCTAAGTTCTAGGTGACTGATTACCTCAGAAGTTAAGTCCCATAGTGCTCAGAGCAGTTTCAACCATTTGAACTACTTGCGACTTCAGTGGTATCAATCGAGAGCTCATTGAAGATTAGTGTGGAGGTCTGTTGTGGTTCCTGCTGAAAGCTGGTTCTGCCTTGGTGCCTGTGTTGGTTATAAGGATGCTAGTTGAAGATTGCACCCAACCTGTCTACGTGGTAGACACAGTGGTCCCACACCTGGGGCTATGATCTGGATTGCGATTCTCGTCGTTATCTATGGCACCCTGCTACTAAACTGTGCCGCGCGGGGTAACCGCGAGGTCTCAGGCGCCTTGTCACGGTCCATATGGCTCCCCCTGTCGGAGGTCCGAGTCCTCCCTCGGGAATGGGTGTTTGTGTTGTCCATAGTGTAAGTTAGTTTAAGTTAGATTAAGTGGTGTGTAGGCTTAGGGACCGATGACCTCTGCACTTTGGTCCCATAAGACCTTACCACAAATTTCCAAATTTTGCTAAACTGTACGCCAGTCTGGTGGTTTAGCCTGTTGTGCTGCCATTAGAACAGCATTTCAGAGGGTGTTTGCCAACAGGATAACACTCATCCACATACTGCTGTTGTAACTCAACATGCTCTACAGTGTCGACGTGTTGCCTTGGCTTGCTCGATCACCAAATCTGTGTCCAGTCCAGCACATATGAGACACCATAGGACAACAGCTCCAGCATCACCCACAAACAGCTGACTGACCAAGTGCAACAGGCATGGACCTCCATCCCACAAACTGGCATGCTTGCATTCAACATTCTGATTGCTACACCGATTATTAATGTTGCAACGGCTCATCTCGCGCTTACATTAATTGTGATCTTACAATGTTAATCACTTAAAAGTGTTAACTACACCAATGTATTTCCAAAATTGCATTACTCTACATTAATTATTTATTGGTGTTGCTATTTCTTTCCCGACAGTGTATGTATCCACAGGAGATATGGCCTCAGACAACAAAAATGTCTAGTGCTCCTGCCACTGGAGAAAAGATTCCTGATTAATCCCTCATTTGGATGTCTGGAAAGGATATGCCAAGAGGTTTGTGACCATAAGACAAAACTTTGAATAATCAACGAAAGGGTAAGTCAGAGCGTGGAATATGAGAAATTAGAATGTGATAGAGAGACATTTGGATGCCTGGAAAGGATATGCCAAGAGGTGTGTAACCATAAGAGAAAACTTTGAATAATCAACGAAAGGGTAAGTCAGAGCGTGGAATATGTGATAGAGAGTCTAGAAAATCTGAAAAGAGAAATGCAAATCCTCAATCTGGGAGCAATGGAAATGAGTAAAGTCATATGGAAAGTTGCAAGTTACTTGCACTCTTGTATCACTAATCCTTTATTAGTGAAGATCGGAAAAATTGTTTACATTATCGATAGCTAATTTAGGCTAAAACAGCTAGCCATCTCCCGATCAAATATGACAAACTGCTGTGTGTAATCGTCACCCTGGTAGAATACACTTCCTACTCGGGTCTCCTACCAGCTTGATGATTAGACACAGCAATGTTTGCCTTGTTTGATCTGAAGATGGCTAACTGTACAGTGTGCCGTGTCCTCATGCAATGCTTGCTTTCGCCGAGTTATCTATGTTTAAATGACGTGCGTTGGTTGGCGAATGCGCCCTTGATATGCGGGCCCCGTCGCTCTGCAGGGAGCAAGGAGTACAGAATCAGACAAGGGGCGTCGGAAGGGATCATTTGCGCGTGGTGTACTGCTGTGCCATGCTGGTGTTGTCATTACGACCCCTGTGGCGGTTGGCGAGCGGAACTGGAGAGTGGTTGCAGTGACCAGTAAACATAGGCCCCGTTCAAGAGTCGTTCCGCCTTTGCGCTGTGTCGAGACCCCCGGAGTTTAGCATGGTTTGTACATCTACGGCAGCTCCCTGGATTAATTTTCAAATTATGAACTACCTGTCTCGTGGATCGTTTTCAAACCGTGATTTCTCCGTGTAGCAACTCTGTTTGTTCGAGGGGTAGTCTTCCAAATCGCTTGAATGTTGAGTTTCCATCACTGTTAATCGTGAGTGCCATTAACTGACATGTGCCCTGTGTGATTTTGCTATCCGTTCGTGATTGCTGTCAGCTGTGGCCCTGGTTGATTTTGCTATTAGTTGTTCATTGCTTCAGCTGTGACCGATTTTCAGTGAATTTGTGTCTTAGCCGAGTGAATTTCTACTTTCACCATTTGTAAACGAATTCCTCGCCTGCGTGCTAATGGTTAACTTTCAAGTTCAGTTGGATTTCGCTGTGCCACTTTCTGCCTGTGAGCGGTTGTAACTCTGTGAAAACCTTGTGCCGTCGAAGAGCGGCATTCTTAGTAGTTAGAACTGGGGTCAGGTTTTCCTTCTTTACAAGATCAATGTCTGAGTGGCTCGGCAGATTACCTTTTACGTATTGTAATTTGATTCACGTTGTTTTAACGGCAGAATTAACTCAACTGTAGCTGCAGTTTATTACGCAGTACTTTGAGCAGAATCTTATCTCTGTTTGTTTCCTACCTTCATGATCCTGTATATTATTCTTGTGGTGCTTTGGTTCAGTGAATTTTATATTAATGTTGCTTTTGTGCGTGTTACAGAAACTGTAGTCAGTGTACAGATCGTGCTGGTTGATGTTTCCGGTCGGGTTTCGCGCACGAAATCCAGACACGTGGCCGATGTTGAATACCAAAGGTCAATAGAGTGCTAATTTATGTTTGTTCGTTTCGGGCTGCTGCATTATTTAATGATCACCCGATATTTCTTGTTATACTTTCCTCTGTAAACTGCAGAATCTTTGGTTGTTAAAAAAATTGCTCAATTCTGATAGAGACCTTAGCTCTTAAGACAATGTAAATATGAATATTTGAAACCTTCTAGCTTGCTGTAAACTGTGTTACCGTATTGACGTTGGTAAGGGACTGCCATATTGGCTGGGTTCATTTGGATCACATCATTAGTTAACTGTTTTTTATTTCAGTTATGTAGTTAATTCTATGCAGCGGTAATACTGTTTTTATTGAACTTGTGGGCCGTAACTCTACTTATCTTGCTCGCCTTTAGGAATTGTTTGCTCAAACGCATAGTAATTTTTTAAAATTTGTTTTAATTAATTCTGCAACCATGAGTGTGCCACCAGTTGCTTATGATGTAGCTGTTTTGCTATCAGTGTTTTCATCTTGGTTTTGCCACACAAAACTCTCTTTTTACTGTGACCTCAAACTGTGGCTCAGTATTCCACTCCAGCGGGCATCAGCTTTATGCCCTAGTTCTTACGTTATCGTAATGATTATAAATTGTGTATGCGATCTTAACTTATATATCAAAAGCATTCCACAGTTAAAGATGGAGCGAGATGTTCGAAATTCTGAGAAAGAGGGAATGAAGTGTGGCCATCTTTATAGGGTGCTAAATCATAACAAGTAGATGGTTAGGAAGAAAATGGAGCTTTATCCCTTATAAACGGCACAGCTGGGTACGCCCAGGCTGGTTTTCAAGGCAGGAGCAAGAGGTGATGCTTCAGAAGCGTATGTTATCATTGCGGAAGTAAAGTGCGTGAAAGTGTTAGGAACAAAACACGCCTTTGCTACCTGCGAGCCTCGGTGGCCAGCACTCAGCACCAGACTCCTCTCCCAAGATACGTATTGGCTACACACAGCGAGAGCATAGTGGACAATTTGTCAGTGGTTCACGATCCATTGGAACCAACAACCTCTGCTGAAGAGACAGTCTTACTTGGTACATAGATCATAATGAAATTATGGCTTGATGACCAAGAATTTTCAAAAAAAGTTAATAATAAGTGACAAAGCACTGAAGATATAAATAAATTAATGTTGTCTTTTAAAGTACAGGAAAAAGTATAAAAGGCAGCACTTCACACGAAACGACTAGTATGTTACGAATGTTGTTCGACTAGTAGCGTTTTGGAAAAGCTGTGAGATAGCAAAATTGCAGAAGGTACCCTCGAACTGAGCTTTCTGAAGGGGAGGAGGGAAGTGGGACGGTGAGGGAAGAGGAGCCGTGACATGGAGAGGAAGAAAATGGAGACCAAGAACCAAGGTTTTTGAATGGTAATAGGGGGAGGGAGAAGAGGGAAGAAGACCACAGACATGAAGAGGAAGATTTCTGTTGAACCTGGAAGGTGGGTAGATTTAAGGGCGGATTTCGTAGCCAGATGGAGCGGGGGGAAGGAGGTAAATGTTTCACTGGAAAATATGTAGAGCTAGGGTAAGTGCATCTTCCTCAGTTCATGTGTCGCATACAACATACATCCTAATTTTGTTTTCTTCTGTCACAGAGAATAAAATAAATTTTCTGTGTCTTTTTGTAGTGTATATACACTCCTGGAAATGAAAAAAAGAACACATTGACACCGGTGTGTCAGACCCACCATACTTGCTCCGGACACTGCGAGAGGGCTGTACAAGCAATGATCACACGCACGGCACAGCGGACACACCAGGAACCGCGGTGTTGGCCGTCGAATGGCGCTAGCTGCGCAGCATTTGTGCACCGCCGCCGTCAGTGTCAGCCAGTTTGCCGTGGCATACGGAGCTCCATCGCAGTCTTTAACACTGGTAGCATGCCGCGACAGCGTGGACGTGAACCGTATGTGCAGTTGACGGACTTTGCGCGAGGGCGTATAGTGGGCATGCGGGAGGCCGGGTGGACGTACCGCCGAATTGCTCAACACGTGGGGCGTGAGGTCTCCACAGTACATCGATGTTGTCGCCAGTGGTCGGCGGAAGGTGCACGTGCCCGTTGACCTGGGACCGGACCGCAGCGACGCACGGATGCAAGCCAAGACCGTAGGATCCTACGCAGTGCCGTAGGGGGCCGCACCGCCACTTCCCAGCAAATTAGGGACACTGTTGCTCCTGGGGTATCGGCGAGGACCATTCGCAACCGTCTCCATGAAGCTGGGCTACGGTCCCGCACACCGTTAGGGCGTCTTCCGCTCACGCCCCAACATCGTGCAGCCCGCCTCCAGTGGTGTCGCGACAGGCGTGAATGGAGGGACGAATGGAGACGTGTCGTCTTCAGCGATGAGAGTCGCTTCTGCCTTGGTGCCAATGATGGTCGTATGCGTGTTGGGCGCCGTGCAGGTGAGCGCCACAATCAGGACTGCATACGACCGAGGCACACAGGGCCAACAGCCGGCATCATGGTGTGGGGTGCGATCTCCTACACTGGCCGTACACCACTGGTGATCGTCGAGGGGACACTGAATAGTGCACGGTACATCCAAACCGTCATCGAACCCATCGTTCTACCATTCCTAGACCGGCAAGGGAACTTGCTGTTCCAACAGGACAGTGCACGTCCGCATGTATCCCGTGCCACCCAAGGTGCTCTAGAAGGTGTAAGTCAACTACCCTGGCCAGCAAGATCTCCGGATCTGTCCCCCATTGAGCATGTTTGGAACTGGATGAAGCGTCGTCTCACGCGGTCTGCACGTCCAGCACGAACGCTGGTCCAACTGAGGCGGCAGGTGGAAATGGCATGGCAAGCCGTTCCACAGGACTACATCCAGCATCTCTACGATCGTCTCCATGGGAGAATAGCAGCCTGCATTGCTGCGAAAGGTGGATATACACTGTACTAGTGCCGACATTGTGCATGCTCTGTTGCCTGTGTCTATGTGCCTGTGGTTCTGTCAGTGTGATCATGTGATGTATCTGACCCCAGGAATGTGTCAATAAAGTTTCCCCTTCCTGGGACAATGAATTCACGGTGTTCTTATTTCAATTTCCAGGAGTGTATAAATCAATGCCCAGTAGCAGTTAAATGTCATTAATTGGTTTGTGTCTGGATTCATAAAGGCTGCAGGATCAAAAAGGTATCAGTTCTTTCGGACATGTCCGAAAGATCAGACACCACATATGTAGTTAAGGTGAGGCTGTCAATGGGCTCTTCAGTGCAGATGTGCACCACGCTCGAACTCTTACGGGAATCGGCGAAACGCCGCGAGTAATGAGGATAAAGGCCAGTGGCAATACGTCAGTAGTGGCTGAATATGCCGACAGTTTGGGTCTAACGGAGTGCGTGCAGTAGCAGTGACCACTGTGTCCATATAGCTTAGAGGTGGAAGTCTGCCTTCGGCAGTGGGGAGGGGCGCACGGCTTGTTTGCGTCTTGCCTGTGGTGCTGCTTCGAGCGAGCGCGCGTTTGTTTACTTCCGCGCAGCGGTTTGTCTCGGCGTCCAACTTCATCGTTCACCATGGCGTTTTTTTTACCGCCAAGACACAATTACATTAACTTTTCCTTCGGATCACGAACAACCGAAGGTGTATGAAGTAGAACGTTTTATACGGAACGAAATGCGTCTCCCCAAGTTGTCTGAATACACTTTTCGATCCTCAGTACTACTGTGCACATAAAGCTGGCGAGTGAGCCAGCCGGTGTGGCCGAGCGTTTCTAGGCGCTTGAGTCTGGAGCCGCACGACCGCTACGGCCACAGGTTCGAATCCTGCCTCGGGCATGGATGTATGTGATGTCCCTAGGTTAGTTAGGTTTAAGTAGTTCTAAGTTCTAGGGGACTGATGACCACAGATGTTAAGTCCCATAGTGCTCAGAGCCATTTGAGCTGGCGAGTGACGAGCTATGTGCAGACGTTGTGCGGTGCCACGCTAAGGCTTTCAAGTTCCGGTATTCTGACGGACATGTAGGGTTTGTCGTAGTTGATCACGCTGGTTTTGGCCTCCGACGTTGCGGCTTTTCGAACTCCCGTTTGTAGTATCGTCAGAAGTTGTGATGGCCGCTTTTAAACCCTACGGCAACGCCGTCAGTCACGTGGCTGAAACGTGGAACACATTTGAAACGTACCGTGGCCTCAGTGGTGTCCATCAGATAAAAATTGAAGTATGAAAACACGTACCGTCCTACTTGGTTATTGCCAGCTTCAGGGCTGTCGTCATGTACGATGGCCAGACTGTTCAGTTTGTAGCTGGGAAAGCCGCATCCGTTCTGAATATGTCCGACGTAGACAGGCTCAGACGCCTATCGGAGAGGTCGTTCTTCCTGCGGCGATCACTAAGTTACCACATCTTACGCGTCTGTGGCGGTGCTGCCTGCTGCACCCCTTCTGATTCAATCGCTACCTGCTTCGACTCCTCTCGACGACGCAATGGACGTTGTGCCTTCTCTGCTATATGCCTGCCGGAGGTAATACAAATGAACGAAGACTGTCAGCAGGCACTAGCTTTCCGTCCCGACCCCATGGCTGTTGGTCATGGAGCTGTACCAAAAAAATGGTTCAAATGGCTCTGAGCACTATGGGACTTAACATCTATGGTCATCAGTTCCCTAGAACTTAGAACTACTTAAACCTAACTAACCTAAGGACATCACACAACACCCAGCCATCACGAGGCAGAGAAAATCCCCGAGCCCGCCGGGAATCGAACCCGGGAACCCGGGCGTGGGAAGCGAGAACGCTACCGCACGACCACGAGATGTGGACTGCTTTACCAGTCTCCGCTTTTCTGCCACCCAGCCACATGTCGGATGACTGCCTCCATCGGATATGTGCACAGGTTGACGACCCTTCTACTGATAGTTCGCTGTCCTCTGCCACCCTGACACCTGACGACACGACGTCCTTTTAAGAAAATGGTTCAAATGGCTCTGAGCACTATGGGACTTAACTCCTAAGGTCATCAGTCCCCTAGAACAGAACTACTTAAACCTAACTAACCTAAGGACATCACACACATCCATGCCCGAGGCAGGATTCGAACCTGCGACCGTAGCGGTCGCGCGGTTCCAGACTGTAGCGCCTAGAGCCGCTCGGCCACCCCGGCCGGCGACGTCTTTTTAGGCCTCGACGTCCAGTCAGCGTCCACTCCAGACACCGACTTTCCCCCGCCTGCGTCTGATGCGGTTGCCTCCCTTGCTGTTTCTGACGCTACCTGTGGACGTATCTCCGGTAGTGTTCTTCCACTGAACCGGCTCATTTCGAGGATGGACATTCTGGATATGTATAGAATGATGAAACCGCCTTGGTGGAGTCGGCTCCATTCCCGTCACAGTGATGTGCCTTTCCATGGGGGTCTAACATGGATTTCTGAGTGCTAACCCCATGTTTGGATCGCCCGTCCTAATGGCGGTGGCAGCTTTCCAGACTTATCGCATAGCCAAGGTCAATGTCAATAGCATTCACATACTCCACACACTCTATGTTGTGGATGTTGAAGTTTCTCTGCTGCAGGGGGTGCATGATGCAACTTTCTGTGCTCTCCATCATGGTCTTCCAACATATGTCTTTCATGCTTCCCCTACTGGTAGTGGGATGGCGATCCTCTTATGTGACGGTATCCTCATTGATGCAGTTGCCCATCTCCCTGATGCCATAGGTCTGAATCTCACGTTTGATAGTAGCGTCAGGATCGTCAATTTCTATACACCATCTGGTTCGGATCGTCCCCATGAACGTTCCAATTTCTTCTGAGAGATAGTCACATCTCTATTTTTGGGTCGGCAGAGAGCCGATTTTAATTGTACCCAGGCACCCAAAGACCAACTACCACGTCATTCTCCATGCGCGGTGCTAGCTATAATTGTCCAGCACCTCAGCCTTGTGGATTCTTGGGGGCATGTTCATGGTGCTCATCCAGGTTTTACGTATTTCACTAGCCATTCTTCCAGCCGCCTCCATCGTGTTTACATCTTCCATGACATTGTCAGTGGGGTGCAGGCTGCTGAAGTCTGGCCCATTGCTTGCTCTGACCAAGACGCATCTATCTGCACCATCAATCTCTGCCTGAAAAGTTGTGGCAAGGCGGTGGACCATGGAAACTGAACTGGATCCACCTTCCTACAACCGACTGCCAGCAGCTCATCGTGGCTGCAACGTAATCAGGAATTCCACCACTCCATCCTCCAGGAATGTACTTTGACGTAGTATTCACTAGAGCACCAGGCGATGGTGAATCCAAAGGCTTAGCTCATATCCCTCTCACAACTCCACCTTGAAGAGGCTATGGTCAAGGTCCGCACACACGTCTGGTTAGTGCAAGAGCGTCCATCTATGTAACATTTCATAGCGGACCGACGCTACCGTCGCAGGACTTTGATTAATATTCTTACAACTGGTTATTGGCGGCGTTTTGATATAAAACGGTATATACGGTCTGCCCTCCATGCACAATGTGTTATGCTGTACTCTGAACAACGTCACCACCCTGCAACATTACAGTGGTCTCCAGACTCTCATTTGGCTCGGTTCCCATGGAAGCGACGACAGATCTTCTTGGTAACGTCAGGGAGGACACATTCCGTAATACTATCCAGGCGGGTTCTACGAACAGATCGCCTGACCCTGACGACCTCACACGAGAAACATTTCGTCCCCTCCTGGCTCCATTGTGGACGGAAATTTTTCAGGACCTGATGTCATCTTTCCTGTCGATTCCAGACGTTTCTCTCAATGACTTTCTCTTTCCCATCCACAAGCCTCTGGGTACCTCGCAGATATGCCCTTACCATTCATTGACATTACTCAATAGTGACACAGCGACCTTAACTGGGTGTTGGCTGTGTGGCTTAAGTGGAAGGCTCAGTACATGGTTTTTCCTGATCAAACTTGTTTGGGGGAAGCCAATAACATCCACACTGCCCTCTGTCACTATCGGGACATAATCTCTCTTGCTCATGCACCTTGTATGCCTGGACTTTTCTCAGGTCTAGACTTCAGCCAGGCATTCGATCGTGTCGATCACGACAATCTCTCCAGTATGGGCTACGCTGATACTACGATCAACGTAGTAACGCATCTTGTTTGTGGAGCTACATCTCGTGAACTAGTTCGTCATGGAACCATTGACTTGCGGCCTCTGCCAACGCCTCTCTGGAATGCCTCTCAGTGAACATGTCTTCAGATGCACTGCTTATGCAGACGATCTCGTCACCGTTCTTCATAGCGGTTCTGAGGTCAGGGATTCCATTGGATGTTTCGATGAGTTACCACCAACAGTGAGCTCCTGGTAGCTGCCTGTATGTCCGCAAATTGAGCGCCTTGTCTATAGATAGGTGTGAGGCTTCCTGCAGACAGCGCTGCTCCTTTGTGTGTAGCTGATACTACCTGATGCTTAGGACTCAATTTCGCAAATGATCTATGGCGCAGTCAACAGCCGGTGCATACCTTCCCAACTATGAGCTGGCCGGACTTGGCACACTCGATCTTCAGCAAGAGACGCTATTTGATGTAAGGTGGTAGCTTGAATGAATAACAATTTTGCACCTTACAGAAGAGATTTTATACCTTGTAACAAGTAGAGGAATATGTCACCTGACATATTTTGGCAATAATGACCAGAATTGCCTATCTGTAACTAATTGTGCTGTAGGCAATGCAAAGTGCAGTGCTACAACGATGAAAATTAATATTACGACGATGTAAAACCTTATTTTCATGATTTATAGAAGTATTCATAATATTAAAAATGTAATTATAATTTTATTATTTTCATTTTTGTGCTCAGTGCATCAAAGACTTTCTAGTGCACGGAATAAATTAGCATTGTTTGTACTACGAAACTATATATGATTGTTAAGGGTTAAGCATGTAATAATTCGATGTAAGACATTTTGTTGAGTCTGAACTTTGTTCCCGTACTGGTCGGTAGAGAAGGAAAAGACCCTTAATCGATGTGAAGGTATAAAGGCTTACAGCCTAAGGAGAGAGAGAGAAGGTAAATGCAAGTGTAACGTCTTGTGATTTCCTATAACTAAAAATTGCAAGGTCTAATCTGAGACTGTCCTGAATAACAGCGAAGAACATTTATGTTATCATATATTTTCTTCGTTTGATCACGGTTGTGATTCGCATGTTTCTTTTTGTTACACGACGTGTTATGAATATTTTCATTATACGCGCAAACGTGCACACAGCTTTAATCGAACCTGCTTCTTTCGGAAATGATAACTTTTAATTAGTACAATTACGCGAATACCATCTAAATCGCAACCGTGATCGCAAAAGTGTTTCCTGGACCAAATAATTCTTATAAAATGTGTATTCTCCAAAGCGACCAGCATTGCACTATAGCTGACTCGCAACAATCGAAAGAGTAAAAACAGTCCCTAAATAAAATTTCCACCTTTTAATAATTATTATTATCCCATTAAATAAATAAATAGCAATTCAGTGGCTATCCATTCAATAAACAGAGAGGGCAATACAGTGGCGACCTATTGACAGGACTAGCTTATATGTGTGTGTTTTTTCTATTTGTTTCATGCTGTAATGAGCGGAAATCTACGACGCCCCTAAGCACGATATTTTTGCTGTACCATTCCATCTCAGCGGCAGCAGAACGAAGCACTGCATAAGGTAGGCACATCTTCTTCAACCTGGTGCTGCATCTTACTAATAACAAAAAAAAAGTAATGAGCAGAAATCTACGACGCCCCTAAGCACGATATTTTTGCTGTACCATTCCATCCCAGCGGCAGCAGAACGAAGCACAGCATAAGGTAGGCACATCTTCTTCAACCTGGTGCTGTATCTTACTAAAAATAACCAGGTTGAAGAAGATGTGCCTACCTTATTCTGTGCTTCGTTCTGCTGCCGCTGGGATGGATTGGAACTTAATTTTAACCACACGAAAGTGAACATTTATAGTACTGATTCCAATCTGGTGCTGTGTAGTAATTATTTTATGTTTTGTGTGACGGAATAATTGATGTGTTGCGTGTGACGTTTTCCCGATTAGACTTGCACCCAAACATTTGCAAACATGGTGAAAACAGTGCGACGTGTAAGAAAAGCTACACAGCAGGAAGTAACTGTAGAACATTCAGAGGAGGAAGGAATAACTAGTGATGTAGAAATTGATAATATTTTTTCAGATCAGACAGAGGATATAGAACAGGACACTAATATTAAAGTCAGTGATCCATCTGCCGTAGAACACTCAGGCAGAATACAGACGGTAGTTCAAGTGCGTACTGAAGCAGAACCACAAGAAACACCAGTTACAGTCGATGTACCACCAGTAGAGCCAGCACAAACAGTAATGGATCCATTTTCTCTCTTAATGATGAAAATGGAACAAATGTTTAAAATACAGGAACAATCACAGATACAGCGTGGACAAGAAACTGCTAAACAGCTTGCAACTGAGATTAATAATAATTTAGATATACGTATTAGCAGAGTAGATGAACGGATTAGGGCCTTGGAAGAACGCATCAGTCAATTAGACGAGCGTACGCTGTTAAGTTTTTCACAGTTCTCAAAAGAGATAGATCAAAAGCTTGAAATCCGGTTATAAGAACACGATCGCCAGCTGCGACAGCAAATAGATCCCCAGTTGTCTGCTATACAGAACAACATGTCAAGTATGCAACAAACATACCATGACTTACCACAGAATGTAAAGCAAGTAACCCAGGATGTGGACAAATTACAACAAACACACACTTCTTTGGAAGCAGAAATACGCAACATAAGTACACGTATAGAAAACCTTACGGTTGATAATCAGAACGTAATAGAACAAAAATGCAAAGAACAAGAAGAACGCGTTGTGACCACATTCAACACATGGTTAAATGAGAAAGACAAACAAATTAGTACTGTTATACAGAAGGAACTACCTGTGATGTTACAACGAGCAGGAACACAACTGATACATGGAAACAACACAAAGATTCATGAACTCCAGACTGAATTACAAAACGTGCAGAAAGTGATGAATGAAACATGTACGCAAACATCTCATAACAGTTCATCGGAGTGTGTTAGTATCACAGAAACACACCCTTATCATTATGAAACGCCTTTAACTGAAAATAGGGGGCAGACGGGCAATAATTTCAATCCAACACGTGGAGTAACATCCGTTTATCAAGACCATACACAATCATTGGTGACTCAAGATGCTTTAGTTGAAGAATTCACAGTTTCAGAAGTTTACCAATGATAATAACGGACCCCATCCAACTGTGTTTATCAAAGAGATCCGCGGAATAATGCCAAAAAGTTGGAACGAAAGGGAGAAAATTCTCTTTACCATTACCCACATTCAGGGTGAGCCAGCGTTGTTCGCGACACAGAAAGCTGAACAATGCAGCTCCTTCGATGAATTTGAATAAGCTTTTCTAAACAAGTATTGGTCGCGTGGGGTACAAGAACGATTAAGAAAAGAAGTTTATAGTCCTGAGCCATTTAATAGAAAAGGCGGTACATTGCGGAAATATTTCGAAAAGTGTCTGGACAAAGTGAAATATTTATCCACACCAATTCCTGAGTGTGATGTTTTAAAGATATTAAAGGAGAAGTTACCGCGTGATCTAAAGGAGAAATTGTTTCGCATTCCTGAAGACAATGTGGAACATTTTCTATCTGTACTGGACTCTTTAGATTTGGTTATCGAAGAGGACAGACACCATTATGGGAATAATTCGTCGAATAGTGGTAATGGTAATGGCAACGGGCGAAACCACAAGAACAATAGTAATAGAAACACCTACTGTGGGAATCAAAATCATTGGAATAGTCCGAATTATTCCGGATGGCAGAACCACAATATGAACACAAATGGACAGTACGGTAATGCACCGAATCACAATTATCATCCACAGAACAATAGTGGACAAAACAATAACGGAAACTTTTCAAAGAAACGGAAACGAGATTTTAGAGCTAACGCCAATTACAATAACGGTAATTTTTCAAATAATCAGCAAAACATGCAACCACCACATAACTGGTCAACACAGAATTATGCACAACAGCAATGGCAGCAGCCTAGGCCACCGCAATATCACAACATAAATCATGTACAAACCCCGTACAATACAAATATGTCAAATAACATGCAGCAGCATACGAATGCGCGGCCATGGCAACCAACGAATCAAAATATCAAGATAATTGAGATAAGTGAACTGCAACCATCAACCAGTACCAGTCAGTCAAACTAGATGCGACGACATTCTGCTCCCTTGTGTCAGTCGCAGGGTGTCTAGGGGGCACTTGCGTGAATGGTGTTAGTAATAACGAGCAACCAAGCGTGCAGACAACCAGCTGTGGTAACAATGAGAATGTGTGTCGCATAGAATCAGCAGCGATCGGGTCGAACGACGCAAAAGATGCAGTGAGTAGGAATAATTCTGTTGATGTTGCTCAGCAACGTAGTTCAACTATGCAAATGTTAAGATATAATGACGGAGTCGATATACGAGAGGAATTATGTCAAGATTTTCGGAAGAAGTGTAATTTGTTAGAACGGGAAGTTGTACAAGAAGCTATAGTTTGTGATTCTTATGGTATTCAAACTACGGTGATTTTAGATACTGGAGCATCTGTTTCTGTGCTGAATGAATCGTTCTTTCTTCACTTAAAGAAGATTAGAAAGATTCCGGTTTTTCCGGTCACTAATTGTCGAGTTACAGGAGCCATTAGTCAGAAAGCCCAACCAGTTCGGGAACAGACACGGATTTGTATTAATTTTGGAATGGGAGCCATAGAGTGCACCTTCCTTATTGTAAAGAATTTAGCCGTGAACTGTCTCCTCGGATTAGATATTTTGCGACAGACGGAAACTATAATCGATCTCGCAAAGGGCGAATGCAGCATGAGTTTCGGTGACACGAGAGTCAGGTTAGACTTGGTAAAGACCAAAGAATTGCATGGCAAATATTGTCAAATTTTAAAGATAGAACCTATTCGCGCACATTTATGGCGGCTTCAAGATAGTTTCAATTGCAGTACATTCCCGGTCATGGAAGATGTGAAGGACGAGGTGAATATCCACCTCTCTGAAATAGTAAAAAAAGTACAACAATCCTCTGATATTGACAGTCTGCAACAAAAGCAATTATTAAACACACTTACTAATTATCGTAAAGTATTTTTGAGAAAAACCAGGACTAATTAAAGGTTACGTGTACGACATGCAAGTGTTTTCCCATGAAATTTACTGTCATCAAACGTACTCAATAGCCAGCGCGAAAAGGGAAGCAGTAACAAAAGAAATGAGACGAGTGCTGGAATGGGGAATAATTGAGACCTCGTTATCACCATATAGTAACCCAATTTTACCGGTAATGAAATCCGATGGAATCGTAAGGTTGGTTCTCGACGCTCGCCGGATTAATCAAATTATTATGCCTGTCAGGATGCGGCCTGAGAATCTAGAAGAACTATTACAGAAGTTCCATGGGATAAAGTATCTATCAAGCCTCGACCTCCGCGCGTCATACTGGCAGGTGGTCTTAACGCCAAGATCTAGGAAATATACAGCATTTATTTATAGAGGAAGAAGCTATCAATTCAGAGTATTGGCATTCGGATTGAATGTCAGTGCCGGGGACTTTATTAATGCGCTTGACACTGTCCTAGGCCCGGATTTGTTAGAGCAAGTTACTGTCTATGTGGACGATTTATTGATTGTTTCACCAACGTGGGACGAGCATATCAAACTAATTAACTTGGCGTTACACAAATTTGAACTTGCAGGTGTTACAGTTAACCTTAAGAAGTCCAAATTTGGAAAGACGGAGATAAAGTTTCTAGGACATATAGTATCATCAGAAGGAATCTTCCCGGATAGTACGAAACTCGAGGCTATCAGAAATTGTCCATATCCGGCCAACAAAAGACATTTAAAGGCATATATGGGTCTTGTATCCTTTTTCCGAAAGTTTGTGCCTAATCAAAGGCTTAACAGCGAACATCTATTGGGGCTTCTGAAAAAGAATGCGCCGTGGGTGTGGACTGACCAGTGTGCACATGATTTCGACACAATCAAGCATTGCTTGTTATATGCTGAAATCTTGCACCATCCAGATCTCAGTAAGGATTTTTGCATAACCTCAGATTCTCCATGTACTGGGTTAGGTGCGTGTTTATTTCAAACAGAAACAGTAGACGGACACGAGCAAATAAAAATAATATCTTCCGCAAGTCGTGTATTATCGGAATGCGAACGCGCATATTCCACTACAGAGCTTGAAGCATTGGCAGTGGTATGGGCGTTTCGCAAATTTCATTATTATGTTTATGGTGGACACGTTTGGGTATACTGTGATCATCAGGCTTCGAGTTTCCTGCTGACCTGTAAACTTCTCCATGCACGTTTGGCAAGATGGACATTAGCGTTGCAGGAGTATGATTTCCAGGTTATTTACATCAAATGAAGTAATAATATTGTGGCAGATGCTTTGTCTAGGCTACCCCAAGGTTTACCTCAATTTAGTGAACTCACAGAGCAAGCATCGGAATTTAAAGTGTTACTAATGGCGGACAATGTTAATCGTAAATATTTTCTAGACATGTGTAAAAATATGGCACAAAAACAGGATTTAGATAATATTTGGCACGAGATCAAGGATCAACTGAGGACGGATCCTACTTCGAAATTGCATAAATATTACATGTTACATCAGGATGTGTTATTCTTTAGAAAACATGATGATTCACTAAACTGGATAGTATGTATTCCGCAGGAATGTGAGCAAAAGTTAATAATATATACACATAATTTTTGGGGTCATTTCGGTTCAAGGAAGTGCCTGGCGAAACTAAAAATGTATTGCCATTTTAATAACATGTATAGAAAGATCCTACAGATGACGCGAGCATGTGACATTTGCCAGCGCGTAAAGCCGTGTGCTTTATCATCGCAGACATTAATGCAGTCAATTGTTCCAACTGCTTCGCGTCAACTTTTAAGTATTGACATCGCTGGACCTCTGACAACTGCCAGAGGAGGGGTCAAATACCTCGTAGCAGTGCGAGATAACTTTACTAAGTTTGTAAAGCTATTTGTTACAAAAACAACAGTCACGAGAACGATAATAAACCTATTGGAAAATGATTACATACCTCATTTCGGAACGCCAGAAACATTACTCTCTGACATTGCCTCAAATTTTACGAGTGTTACCTGGAAGAAATTCTTAGAGAAACATAATATAAAACCAATCTTCATTTCGAAGTTCCACCCCAAGTAATCCCACGGAACGTGTGTTCCGCGAGTTTAATCGCTTTGTGAGAACGTACTGCTCAGCTAAACAAACTAAGTGGGCAGAATAAATAGAGCCGTTTGAAAGTGTTGTACACTACATACCACATTTATCGACAGGTTTTACTCCAGCAGAACTCACATTAAAAACAAAAGAAAACAATAGTTGGGTCAAACCAACTTCCAAAACTAAATACCGAACCGGAAGACTGGGAGGACAAAGTTAGACAAGCATTGGTCACACTATACGAGAATGCACAGAAACGGCAAGAATCACACAACCGGAGACTACAGAATACTCAACAACTTAACGTGGGAGATATGGTGTTAGAAAGGGATTATCCGAAGTCGTCATTATTAAAGAGCAAAATAAAGAAGTGGTTTCCGTTATATTCAGGACCATTTGTGATCTTAGGTACACCACATAAAAATAGTTATTTCTTGGTCTATCCCACCTCAAATAGACAGAAAGGACTATACAATCACAAAGACATGAAAAGATATGTATAGTAGATGACCTTTTACGTGTGTTGTAATGAGGTGAAGTCAAACATCAAAGACTCAAGTACTGTGCGAGTAGGCTAAGTGACAATTATTAATTAATGGACTAGTGTATAAGTATTTCATGGACACACTGCGATGTGGCGTGTGGGAGAATAGGAACATACAACATAGGAAGCATCAGCACTGCTTGGAGGAAGAGACTCCCAGAATACCAATTAGTTGTAAGAAAATTTCAGCTCCAGTTCGACGGAGAAGAGGACGCTGAGCTGTAGCAAGGAGAAGAAGAATTGCTTCAAGATGATTCCACCCTAAGACAGTTAATCAAACATAATACAAACTTGTCGAGATTTAGTAAACTTTCAGGAACTTATGCGTGCGAAACTACGAACAGTGAACAGAATTGCATATTTCACACAACACTAGGATATAGTGACTTTAGAAAATAAACGTTTCATTTTGTTGATTGTTAACTATTTTGAACTCACTAGGGTGAGCAGGTTATGTTCTTTTTTTTTTCTTTCAGACTGTTTACAGGATACACTTACAACGCCACTTACGTATAGGTTTAACAAATTTTCCACCGTAAGTTAGTGCTCGGACTTGCAAGAGCTATAAACCAGGTCGAACAAGATGTTGTCCATGGCTGAAACAGATTATTACACAGACAAACATATACAGACTTGTGTTTATCACTGCACAATTCTTTGTAAGTCCAGGAGCACCTAACGAGAAAACATATGACTTAGGATTTGCTTTTATATTGTAAATGACTACAATTATGTAATTCATTTGATATGCACAATCATTCAGTTATTTATCATTATGTAACTTGACTGTATAAAAACATTTTATGGGTAGCACAAGGACTTTACCTTGTCAGACTTGATAACTGTGATCAAGTGACTACGTGGTGGAGTGAACATGTCACAGATGACCTATTAATAAAGACTCCCTGTGAACATTATCCTCTGCGCGTCCGAACTTTATTTCACTGGCGAAAGAGTGGAATTTAACACAAAAGTGGACGCTCAATGAGTGCGTTGTGTTACCATGATTTCGTTTTCAAATTTTGTGCTACGAGTATTTAGTAATGCCAAGTATTCAGAGTGTTATTGGGACCACATGCGTGGACGTAACATTCCAGGCAAACCAAAATTCAAGAGCAAGTGTTTTTATCGATCAGTCAGCAACAGTGGTGAGTCGTAACAGTGTTTGGAACTGCTACTGACTATATCATTAAACCCGTTGCAGAACTGTATCAATGTTGGAACGTAATTACATGAACCTTTAGTTGCAGATAGTCAGTTACGTCGGAATGAAGAATGGACTTGCATCGTGATAAAGAAACTCACAAACAGTCGAACACCTCACAAAAAAAAAAGAAACACATTCTTCTTGTTGAGTGAAAGAGTGCATGAAATATGATGTAATTTAGATGTTAATTTAAGGAACTGATACTGCTGTTTGAATTTCATGTGACTGTATGCTGGGATGCTGAGCACACGTGTCGGTGAGGGCAGCATACTGCAACGACATCATCCGTCATCCCTTGGCGCACCCTGCCACGTCATCGCAGTCCATCGCAGACTTAGCTGATGGGGCGAGACATCGGTGTTGCAGTACACCAAGTCACCAGCCGTCGTCACCAGCAGCACTATCACGAAATTGTACCATTATTAAATGCCATACGAAGTGAATATTCAAATGTTGAAAATTAAAGAGAGGGTATGGCAGATGTGCTCGCTCCGTGGCTTTTTTCCGGGGTTTTTCCCATTGGCCTTTGCCTGAATGGGGTAGCGTAACTCAAAATCCCTGAAACTTAAAAGTAAACAAAGCACATGCTTCCAAGTGAAAGAACACAGTGAACTTTAAACAGAACAGACAAGGAAAATAAGCCTGTTTGGATATCCAGTCAAACAAGTGTGACTGTACATCCAAAGGGGCCAATGTAGTGCTACAACGATGAAAATTAATATTACGACGATTTCAAACCTTATTTTCATGATTTAAAGAAGTATTCATGATATTAAAAATGTAATTATAATTTTATTATTTTCATTTTTGTGCTCAGTGTATCAAAGACTTTCTAGTACACGGAATAAATTAGCATTGTTT
Source organism: Schistocerca americana (assembly GCF_021461395.2). Lineage (NCBI taxonomy): Eukaryota > Metazoa > Arthropoda > Insecta > Orthoptera > Acrididae > Schistocerca > Schistocerca americana. The sequence goes on from NC_060124.1 coordinate 106,681,061, forward strand.
GTATTACGGAACTATATATGATTGTTAAGGGTTAAGCATGTAATAATTCGATGTAAGACATATTGTTGAGTCTGAATTTTGTTCTCGTACTGGTCGGTAGAGAAGGAAAAGTCCCTTAACCGATGTGAAGGTATAAAGGCTGTAAAAAGGAGAGAGAGAGAAGGTAAATACAAGTTATTCAAAACAAATATCGCTAAAGTGGAACGTCTTGTGATTTCCTATAACTAAAAATTGCAAGGTCTAATCCGAGCCTGTCCTGAATAACAGCAAAGAACATTTATGTTATCATATATTTTCTTCGTTTGATCACGGTTGTGATTCGCATGTTTCTTTTTGTTACGCGGCGTGTTATGAATATTTTCATTATACGCACAAACGAGCACACAGCTTTAATCGAACCTGCGTCTTTCGGAAACGATAACTTTTAATTAGTACAATTACGTGAATACCATCTAAATCGCAACCGTGATCGCAAAAGTGTTTCCTGGACCAAATAATTCTTATAAAATGTGTATCCTCCAAAGCGCGCAGCATTGCACTATCGCTGACTCGCATCAATCGAAAGAGTAAAACAGTGCTCAAATAAAATTGCCACCTTTTAATAATTATTATTATCCCAATAAATAAATAAATAGCAATTCAGTGGCTATCCAATCAATAAACAGAGAGGGCAATTCAAAAAGGATGACAATCGATTTGACAGTATTAAGTCACCGAACCCAAATCATGCGCGTCAACGAGCGAAGGGTGAAATAAGCTGCTGGAGGAAGCGTTTTCCTTTGGGGGCAGATGTGAGTTGCGCCATCATGGCCCGAGTACAACGGAACGCTTCTAAAAAGGGGTTGGTGATGGTGACCTGCAGTGAGAGAGAGAACGAACGCGCCGGCCAATACAGCGAGGGGAGCAGGTAGTGGCGCAGCGCTGCTTGTTACAGGAAAGTTCTTTAGAAAACTGAATTGGGGAAGTTCCAGATGGATGCAAACAGAGCAGCGCCGCAGTTGATCACGTGAAAAACCCGTGGTATGCTCATGTCTGAAAAAGCCGTTATGTGAAGCGTGTGTAGACACAGATGGGGGACAGTTTGCTATGAAAGACACAATACCGAAACCTTTGAGGACTCTCCTCTCAACCAGTGTCAAGTGTTGAACAGGGCACAATACGCTCTGTATGACGCCAAAACAGGAATTTTGAGTGAACACTGCGTTCACTTTGGCTGACATTCAGCTAGAAATAGAGTTCCGATATTGGAGACACGAAACAGCTACGTAATTAATTGTTCTTGCGAGAACTGAGAGGGCATTGAAGTATATAAACTTCACCATCTAAGCACGTGTATATCGCCATGTTTTCCAGACTGGGGTTGAGTGCATGTTTTTTCTCCTAACGACAAACTTAGGACAGTTTCAGCTGATAATATAATAAAGATTTTGATTAGCTTTTTATAGGATTTTCAGAGGGCGAGAGTAGCCATGTAGGCCAGCACATCGCAGCTAAAAGGTAATTGCCGCTGGCAGAGGGGTAAACTTGTTGGTTCACCAGCTTGCGTTCACTGAGAACTCGAGCAGCCTTGAATAATCCTTTGCTCATCTTGTCATAATAACTAATTATCCTATAAAGACTCGATTGTCATCTTAAATAGCACTGAACTTAGAATCGGAATCAGATGATTTGTCGTAATATTGGCCAACTTCACGGTATAGTAGTAAGAATAATTTTGCAGAGAACCTTCTATTCAAATTTTACATGGTCGTGTTCAGGGTTATTTCTACTATACAGGACGTAATGCGTTGTATTGACAGTTGTCCTGATATTGTCATGTCACAATCTATGTAAATTTATGTACTTCTTTGACAATAATTCTGAAATTAAACAATTTGTGTACAGCTAATCACCGATGTGCTCTGTCATTGAATAATGACCCATTCCTAACCTCATTCTATAGACGCTAATGCACTCACAGTGTGTTTTTGCTGAAGTCTGACAAACGTGACGAGGAGCGGGGTGTCAGAACGTAAATAAATAGGCGTCACTTATTCCCCACGTGGCACAGACATTTCCTATTCTGCCATCCATGGCCTGCTGCATGCTAGCGGCATTCATTTGTTTGACACGGCTTCCTGTTCAAGGCAAGGTACGAGACCTTGGGGCAGTTTAGGTCTGTATCATGTGCTTATGCCACTTTCAGACGTCACGCCGCCCTTCTTTCACTTCTGTCACTTTTTCCTTGATCTACGTCCGTACTGCGATAGTGCCAGCGCACTTGACATCCACGAAGGCGATCTATGGTTTTCTTCGGCAGCGTAGGACACCGAATGTGTTGAAGTGAAGCATCCCCACGTCGACTGGCGTGCCATTTGGCAATCGGCGTGCACTCATCAACTTGACACCGAGGTCCATTCTGCATGGTACCTTACTGTCAATGGGAAGCAGGTATTTCGGTCACGCCTTCAAGGGACTCACCTCGCAGACACCTTGTTAAGCGTCACCTGTAGTGTTTTGGACGCAGACGAGCATCGCCTGGCGTACAAATCGGCTATATATATATATTGGTGCGACAGATATTGTCCCTGATTATCAGTACGATGACTCATCAGATACCTAATCAACCGCTCCTCTTTTCGGTCAAGAGATACTTCCCGCAAGCGAAGACGAAGTGGATTTTTTTGTAAACCTTCGTTCCCAGTTTTTGTAAAGGCGTCGTCGCTAATCCTGGGGAGGCCGAGTTGCCACTGTTATATAAAATAAAAGGCCCTCAAAGGCTAAGTGCAAATAATCGTAGGTAAACTTCACATTAAATGCAATTTACAACAGCTGTCTGTTCACTTCTAAGTGTTCACTAAACGACATTCTGTGTGTACGTCAGCCCTGGACTATGATCTGTAACTATGTGGGTGAAAGCTGTTGTTCTACCTTCCGAGTAGGGTTCTGTCCGTTGTCATCCGGTCATTAGCGGACTGTTGCCACCCAGCAGTTCGCCAAGGAGAAGTCGATATCTTCATCCTCAGCGCCGCCTGCGGCTCTGGTAGAACTCGCGTAAGTGGTAGAACTCACGCAAGTTGCGAGTCTCTATGGCGGTGGCAGCAGCTCGCATATTTGCGCCTGTAGTGTTTTTGCCCTGGCTGTGTCTTATTCGGACGACACAGCTCACTACCTGTTTGCTGATGCGGATGAAAGATGCTTGATTTTCGGCAGTTCGTTAATGAACGCCACTGTGCAATTGTTCGCAATCCAAAATACACACTACTTTTCTCCAATTTCCTTATCAGTGTCTTCCTTAATGTAACCCAGTGCTGGGGTGTTCCTGTCATGATGAGTTGATCTCCGCCTCTTCCATACGCAGAAACGATGTATTCTCGGAAAAACTATGGGTCGATAGTCTCAATGAGTCTGACGACTTGCGGTGCCTCCCTCCTAGTGAAACCGGTTTCCTGCTGTTCTAGATAATATTATTGTTAATTTTAAAAAATAAATAAATCATCGATGTTTATTGTACCTCTACTCCAACTTCCCTACGTTTTTCTTGTTTCCTGGAGGGTGGGAGTGGGACGTGGTGGCCAGTCCTCGCGTTGCAACCCCTGCCCACTTTACCCCCACTCCTCCCTTCAGGCGCCCGAAAGGTGCCTTAAAAATTTACAGCTTCATCCATTGATGTAAATCGAAGCCCACTTGCAGCTAACTGTCATTAATGTCATTGTGTCTTAGTTACCTTGGACTTGGATGTGTTAAGAAAATATTGTAATCGGCTAATATAGCCTACACTATCAAATAACTGTTTATTTCATCACAAAATGACAGTGATATTTATTTTTTCGATGTAACGCTAGAGATACATTCAGAAAAGACCTATATTGTCAGATCACAGTGCCATCCTTTTCATAATTTTTTGGGGTTTAATATCATGTATTCTGAGTATTGCTGATATTTTCGTTATTTTAGTGTGTAAAATGCATTAATTTTGAACAGTTTCTAAATTTTTGGCAAATAACACCAATTTTGTTAAATTAGGTACTGTAACTTGTTTCGACCGAGAACTGGGCCTTGGAAACCAGTACAAATATTCCATTCGTCAAATATAGGCTCAAAATTGAAGTGGGTACGATTGGGAAGGAAATGTAACTTCTGAAACAACCTTCGGAGAAACTAAAAGCGAGTGTGGTGACATAAAAAGTTCATTGGTAATACCACTGTTAAATGCAGAGGACAGAGCGGAGAGGTGGAAGGAGTGCTTTGTAGGCCCTTATGAGGTGGGGATCCAGTGTTAGAATCACATGCTCAAAGAAATTTCGAAGATTTAAGATCGAATAAGGCACAATGGATTGATAACATTCCATCATAATTTCTAAAATGATTAGCGAAAGTGGCAACAATGCGACTTTTCAATTTTTAAGGTAGAATGCATGAGTCTGGAAATATACAATTTGATTTCCGGAGAAACCTCATCCACAAAACTGCGGAGATCACAAGAGCCGAAAAATGCGAGAATTATCGCACTATCAGTTTAACAGTTAATGCATCCAAGTTACTGACAGAAGAATGGAAAAGAAAGTTGAAGATGTTTGGATAAAGATCAGTGTGGCTTTAGGCAAGATACAGTTACTAAACAGGCAGTTCAGACAATGCGGCTGAAAAGCGAAGCGGCCGGCCGAAGTGGCCGTGCGGTTCTAGGCGCTGCAGTCTGGAACCGCAAGACCGCTACGGTCGCAGGTTCGAATCCTGCCTCGGGCATGGATGTGTGTGATGTCCTTAGGTTAGTTAGGTTTAACTAGTTCTAAGTTCTAGGGGACTAATGACCTCAGAAGTTGAGTCCCATAGTGCTCAAAGCCATTTTTTGAAAACCGAAGCAAGACTCACGAAAAATCAAGACAAGTTCGCAGCATTTGTCGACCTGGAAAAATCGTTCGACAATGTCAAACGGTGCAAGATATTCGAAATTCTGGGAAACTTAGGCTTGAGTTATAGGGAAAAACGGGAAATAAACACACACCAAAAAAGTTTTGCATCACTTCGGTTCCGAGAGTTCCGGAACCTGTATGGAAAACTGGAATAGAGATCAACGTAAACATCATTTCCGTCCTTCTAAAGGCTCGTGAAAACTACACATTGCTTGTTGTACCACAATAGAACGAGACGTTCAGAGGTGGTAATCCAGATTTTTGTACACCCCAGTACCTCTAAAACCCAGCAGCACATCCTCTTGCATTGATGCACGCCTGTTTTTGTCATGGCATACTATCCACAAGTTCATCAAGGCACTGTTGGTCCAGATTGTCCCACTCGTCAACGGTGATTCATCGTAGATCCTTCAGAGTAGTTGGTGGGTCACGTCGTCCATAAGTAGCCCTTGTCAATCTATCCCAGGCATGTTCGATAGGGTTAATGTCTGGAAAACATTCTGGCCACTCTAGTCGAGCGATGTCATTATCCTGAAGGAAGTCATTCACAAGATGTGCACGATGGGGCTGCGCGTTGTCGTCCATGAAGACGAAAGCCTCTCCAATATGCTGCCGATATGATTGCATAATTGGTTGGAGGATGGAATTGTCGTTATTGCGCACCAGCGGCGTACGTCGACCCCACATAGTGCCACCCCAAAACATCAGGAAACCTCCACCTGCTGCACTCGCTGAACGGTGTGTCTAAGGCGCTCAGCCTCACTGGGTTGTCTCCAAACACGTCTGCAACGATTGTCTGTTTGAAGGAATATGGACACTCAGCGGTGAAGAGAACGTGATGCCAATCCTTAGCGGTCCATTCGGGATGTCGGTTGTCTGTATGGCGCTGCGTGGTGTCGTGGAAGCAAAGATGGACCTCGCCATGGACGTCGGGAGTGAAGCTGTGCATCATGCAGCTTATTGCACCTCCGTCTAATAGGCGCTGCTCATGCATGGTTGCTTACATCTTTGGGCGGGTTTAGTGACATCTCTGAAGAGTCAAAGGGACTGTGTCTGTGACACAATATCGATAGTTAACGTCTATCTTCAGGAGATCTGGGAACCGGGTCGATGTGTATATAGTATGTACAAGAACCATGAGGGCACAATAAGAGTGGAAGACCAAGAACGAAGTGCTCGGATTAAAAAGGGTGTGAAACAAGGATGTAGTCTTTCGCCCCTACTGTTGATTCTATATATAGAAGAAACAATGATGGAAATGAAAGATAGTTTCAAGTGTAGAACTAAAATTCGAGGTGAGAGGATATAAATGATAAAATTCGCTTATGACATTGCTATCTTTAGTTAAAGCGAAGAAGAATTGCCAGATCTGCTGAATGTAATGAACAGTCTAGTAAGTACAAAATGTGGACTGAGAGTAAATCTAAGAAAGACTGAATTGATGAGAAGTAGTAGATATGAGAGCATCAAGGTAATGAACATCAGCAGTGTGACCAGGAAGTAGATGAATTAAGGAATTCTGCTACGTGTCAAGGAGGACGAAAGAAGCAAACTAAGGCTGGCGAAAAGGGAATTCCTGGCCAAGAGAAATCTACTGGTATCAAACTCAGGCCTTAGATTGAAGAAGAAAATTCTAAGAGTTTACGTTTGGAGCACAACACTGTATAGTAGTGAGACATGAATTGTGGGAAAACCAGAAGAAAATCGAAGCATTTGAGATGTGGTTCTAGGGAAGAGTGTTGAAAAATAATGGGACTGATAAGGTAAGGAACGAAAGGTTCTCCGGAGAGTCGTCGAGGAATGGAATATGTGGAAAATACTGACAATAAGAATGGACAGGACGGTAGGATACCTGCTGAGACATCAGCGAATGGGTTCCATGGTACTAGAGGAAGCTGTAGAAGGTAGAAGCTATAGAGGAAGAGAGAGGTTTGAATACATCCAGCAAATAACTGAGATGGTAGGTTGCAAGTGCTACTCTCAAGTAAAGAGGTTGGCAAAGGAGTGGAATATGTACCCAAGAAAAGGTATTGAGTAGAAATTTGAAAGCGTTGCAATCGAGAAAATCTTGTCAATATTGTTTTAGTAATCTATCTGTAGTATTATTACTCTACTAAACAACAATAACAAGCAAGTGAAATAAGCTTAAGCAGGAATGCTTTCAAAAACATGTTACAAAGTAAATACATTTAGAAATACAAGATACTGCAACAACCATAAATTTCGACGTTCGAGACTACTGAAACCGGTACGATATTAAAGAAGCGCAGGTCACTCACATTTTGCATGGTAAAAGATCTTCTGTTTCAAAGTACAAGATGGTGCCTGAACGACGAAGAATGGCCTTACCGTATGTTATACAAATAGTTCTAAAATGTCTAAGATTTTACTCACTATGATATTATAGACCTGAAGAATTAATAATATATTCCAAATAACTTTAATGCATTATATATAATTTAAATGTCTAGAATGTGGAACATTTACAAATGCTGCACAAAACACAACCTACTGTCTGACAACAACAAAAACTGTAAAATGTGCCGGAAACTACTTACGGCTCTTTCTAGTGCGCATTACACCACTGTGTTTCCAAAACCAGTCGCTAGACTGAAGAACCGACCAAATAAAACTTTTGCGTTTCTTTGAACATTATTCTCTTGGTACAACGTTCTACCGTAGCTAGTGACAATCCCAACGCATAAAGACAAAACCCCGTTATTTTTCTGGATATAGGTCATGTTTCCTTTGCCTTGCGTCGACAACGAAATGTTACGTTGATTAATCGTTCAGAGTTAAGAGCTTTTCATTTCCTTCATATCCTTGTCTCTTTTGCCGACAGTTTCTGCACAGAAAGTAATTATCTCCTTTCAGGCGGAAAGCGAAATCTCATTATATCAAGGATAATGCATTTGTGACGGATGTCCGGAGAAATTCTGCCTCGTTAAGGATACTTTTTGACGAAGCTGCAGCACGAGTTTCTTCCGCATTACGTCTCCCTTACGATGCTATTAAAACGTGCTTTTTGCGGGGTAGGTGGAGCAAAGTCCACACGGCAGTCGCCTGCGGTTTTGCGCATACAAACACTGCTGCGTTTAATGAAGGCTGGTTAGCATTAAACTTCTGTGAGGAACTTCGCCAAAGGGCAGGCTAACGCGGTTGTGTACCAACACTGCACCCATTAAACAGGTGTTGCAGTAGTGTCGGGAGGGCGGAGACTACGTGTTATATCCCAGTATGTTCGGTTCAGGACGGTGTGCTGGTCGCTTGGTACGTACTACCAGTTCCTGAGTGGTCGCGGATTAGCAGCCTAACAATATCCAGTCGGAATGTGTGAAAATGGTGCCGTCACAATAATAAGCGTAAAAGTTGCTTGGTTCTGGCTCTTTATTGTGACTGTACCATATTTACATATGCCGAGAGTGTGTTAACAAACTCACCGTACCGCTACTGAGATCTGCAGGTGGACATTACTGATAGAAATTATGACCTGAAATATGTACCAAAATATTTTTGATCCGTAACTGAAATACAAAAAAAATGTAAATATACTCTAAGGAGTAACAAGAAAAAAGAAAATGGTGCATTACGAAGTAATTATCCGAATGGGATGGAAATCCATAGATGTGATATACATGTCAGACAAAGAAATAATTACAATTTCAGAAAAAAACTGAATGCTGTGTTAAGAGAATGTGGGCTTTGCAAACTCAGCAAGTCGATAACGCGATGGTCCACCTCTGGCCCTTGTGCGAGCAGTTATTCGGCTTGGCTCTCATTAACGGAGTTCCTGGATGTCCTCCTGAGGGATACCGTGACAAATTCTGTCCAACTGGCATATTAATTCGTCAATACCCCGAGCTGGTTGGAGGGCCCTGCCCCTAACGCTCCCAACGCTTTTGACTGGGGAGATATCTGACGATCGTGCTGGCCAAGATAGGGGTTGGCAAGCATGAAACAGGCAGTAGAAACACACGCCGTGTGCAAGCTGGCATTACCTTGCTGACATTTAAGCCCAGAATAGCTTGCTAGGAAGGGCAACAAAACGGAGCGTGGAATATACACTACTGGCCATTGAAATTGCTACACCAAGAAGAAATGCAGATGATAAACGGGTATTCATTGGACAAATATATTATACTAGAACTGACTTGTGATAACATTTTCACGCAATTTGGGTGCATAGATCCTGAGAAATCAGTACCCAGAACAACCACCTCTGGCCGTAATAATGGCCTTGATACGCCTGGGCATTGAGTCAAAAAGGGCTTGGATGGCGAGTACAGGTGCAGATGACCATGCAGCTTCAACACAAAACCACAGTTCATCAAGAGTTGTGACTGGCGTATTGTGACGAGCCAGATACTCGGCCACCATTGACCAGACATTTACAATGGGTCAGAGAACAGGAGAATGTGCTGGCCAGGGCAGCAGTCGAACATTTTATGTATCTAGAAAGGCCCGTACAGGACCTGCAATATGCGGTCGTGCATTATCCTGCTGAAATGTTGGGTTTCGCAGGGATCGAATGAAGGGTAGAGCCACGGATCGTAACACATTTGAAATGTAGCGTCCACTGTTCAAACTGCCGTCAATGCGAAGAAGAGGTGACCGAGACTTGTAACCAATGGAACCCCATACCATCACGCCGGGTGATCCGCCAGTATGGCGATGACGAATACACGCTTCCAATGTGCGTCCACCGCGATGTTGCCAAACACGGATGCGACCGTCGTGATGCTGTAAACAGAACCTGGGTACATCCGAAAAGATGACGTTTTGCCATTCGTCGTTGAGTCGTTGAGTACACCATCGCAGGCGCTCCTGTCTGTGATGCAGCATCAAGGGTAACCACAGCCATGGTCTCCTAGCTGATAGTCGTCGAACTTGTCGTGCAGATGGTTGTTGTCTTGCAAACGTCCCCATCTGTTGACTCATGGATCGAGACGTGGCTGCACGATCTGTTACAGCCGTGCGGATAAGATGCCTGTCATCTCGACTGCTAGTGATACGAGGCCGTTGGGATCCAGCACGGAGTACCGTATTACCCTCCTGAACCCACCAATTCCATATTCTGCTAACGGTCATTGGATTTCGACCAACGAGAGCAGCAATGTCGCGATACGATAAACCGCAATCGCGATAGGCTGCAATCCGACCTTTATCAAAGTCGGAAACGTGATGCTACGCATTTCTCCTCCTTACACGAGGCATCACAACAACGTTTCACCAGGCAACGCCGGTCAACTGCTGTTTGTGTATGAGAAATCGGTTGGAAACTTTCCTCATGTCAGTACATTGTAGGTGTCGCCACCGGCGCCATCCTTGCGTGAATGATCTGAAAAGCTAATCATTTGCATATCACAGCATCTTCTTCCTGTCGGTTAAATTTGGCGTCTATAGCACATCATCTTCATGGTGTAGCATATTTAATGGCCAGTAGTGAAGTTGACGAACCGCTGTGCTATATAGATGCCGCGACTGACAACAAAAGGTAGGCTGCTATGAAATGAAATGGCACATCAGACCATCTACATCTGCATTGATACTCCGCAAGCCACCCAACGGTGTGTGGCGGAGGGCACTTTACGTGCCACTGTCATTACCTCCCTTTCCTGTTCCAGTCGCGTATGGTTCGCGAGAAGAACGACTGTCTGAAAGCCTCCGTGCGCGCTCTAATCTCTCTAATTTTACATTCGTGATCTCCTCGGGAAGTATAAGTAGGGGGAAGCAATATATTCGATACCTCATCCAGAAACGCACCCTCTCGAAACCTGGCGAGCAAGCTACACCGCGATGCAGAGCGCCTCTCTTGCAGAGTCTGCCACTTGAGTTTATTAAACATCTCCGTAACGCTATCACGGTTACCAAATAACCCAGTGACGAAACGCGCCGCTCTTCTTTGGATCTTCTCTATCTCCTCCGTCAACCCGACCTGGTACTGATCCCACACTGATGAGCAATACTCAAGTATAGGTCGAACGAGTGTTTTGTAAGCCACTTCCTTTGTTAATGGACTACATTTTCTAAGCACTCTCCCAATGAATCTCAACCTGGTACCCGCCTTACCAACAATTAGTTTTATATGATCATTCCACTTCAAATCGTTCCGTACGCATACTCCCAGATATTTTACAGAAGTAACTGCTACCAGTGTTTGTTCCGCTATCATATAATCATACAATAAAGGATGCTTCGTTCTATGTATTCGCAATACATTACATTTGTCTATGTTAAGGGTCAGTTGCCACTCCCTGCACCAAGTGCCTATCCGCTGCAGATCTTCCTGTATTTCGCTACAATTTTCTAATGCAGCAACTTCTCTGTATACTACAGCATCATCCGCGAAAAGCCGCATGGAACTTCCGACACTATCTACTAAGTCATTTATATATATTGTGAAAAGCAATGGTCCCATAACACTCCCCTGTGGCACGCCAGAGGTTACTTTAACGTCTGTAGACGTCTCTCCATTGATAACAACATGCTGTGTTCTGTTTGCTAAAAACTCTTCAATCCAGCCACACAGCTGGTCTGATATTCCGTAGGCTCTTACTTTATCAGGCGACAGTGCGGAACTGTATCGAACGCCTTCCGGAAGTGAAGAAAAATAGCATCTACCTGGGAGCCTGTATCTAATATTTTCTGGGTCTCATGAACAAATAAGGCGAGTTGGGTCTCACACGATCGCTGTTTCCGGAATCCATGTTGATTCCTACATAGTAGATTCTGGGTTTCCAGAAATGACATGATACGCGAGCAAAAGACATGTTCTAAAATTCTACAAGAGATCGACGTAAGAGATATAGGTCTATAGTTTTGCGCATCTGCTCGACGACCCTTCTTGAAGACTGGGACTATCTGTGCACTTTTCCAATCATTTGGAACCCTCCGTTCCTCTAGAGACTTGCGGTACACGGCTGTTAGAAGGGGGGCAAGTTCTTTCGCGTATTCTGTGTAGAATCGAATTGGTATCCCGTCAGGTCCAGTGGACTTTCCTCTATTGAGTGATTCCAGTTGCTTTTCTATTCCTTGGACACTTATTTCGATGTCAGCCATTTTTTCGTTTGTGCGAGGATTTAGAGAAGGAACTGCAGTGCGGTCTTCCTCTGTGAAACAGCTTTGGAAAAAGGTGTTTAGTATTTCAGCTTTACGCGTGTCATCCTCTGTTTCAATGCCATCATCATACCGTAGTGTCTGGATATGCTGTTTCGAGCCACTTACTGATTTAACGTAAGACCAGAACTTCCTAGGATTTTCTGTCGAGTCGGTACATAGAATTTTACTTTCGAATTCAATGAACGCTTCACGCATAGCCCTCCTTACGCTAACTTTGACATCGTTTAGCTTCTGTTTGTCTGAGAGGTTTTGGCTGCGTTTAAACTTGGAGTGGAGCTCTCTTTGCTTTCGCAGTAGTTTCCTAATTTTGTTGTTGTACCACGGTGGGTTTTTCCCGTCCCTCACAGTTTTACTCGGCACGTACCTGTCTAAAACGCATTTTACGATTGCCTTGAACTTTTTCCATAGACACTCAACATTGTCAGTGTCGGAACAGAAATTTTCGTTTTGATCTGTTAGGTAGTCTGAAATCTGCCTTCTATTACTCTTGCTAAACAGATAAACCTTCCTCCCTTTTTTTATATTCCTATTAACTTCCATATTCAGGGATGCTGCAACGGCCTTATGATCACTGATTCCCTGTTCTGTACATACAGATTCGAAAAGTTCGGGTCTGTTTGTTATCAGTAGGTCCAATATGTTATCTCCACGAGTCGGTTCTCTGTTTAACTGCTCGAGGTAATTTTCGGATAGTGCACTCAGTATAATGTCACTCGATGCTCTGTCCCTACCACCCGTCCTAAACATCTGAGTGTCCCAGTCTATATCTGGTAAATTGAAATCTCCACCTAAAACTATAACATGCTGAGAAAATTTATGTGAAATGTATTCCAAATTTTCTCTCAGTTGCTCTGCCACTAATGCTGCTGAGTCGGGAGGTCGGTAAAAGGAGCCAATTATTAACCTAGTTCGGTTGTTTAGTGTAACCTCCACCCATAATAATGCACAGGAACTATCCACTTCTACTTCACTACAGGATAAACTGCTACTAAGAGCGATGAACACTCCACCACCGGTTGCATGCAATCTATCCTTTCTAAACACCGTCTGTACCTTTGTAAAAATTTCGGCAGAATTTATCTCTGGCTTAAGCCAGCTTTCTGTACCTATAACGATTTCAGCTTCGGTGCTTTCTATCAGCGCTTGAAGTTCCGGTACTTTACCAACGCAGCTTCGACAGTTGACAATTACAATACCGATTGCTGCTTGGTCCCCGCATGTCCTGACTTTGCCCCGCACCCGTTGAGGCTGTTGCCCTTTCTGTACTTGCCCAAGGCCATCTAACCTAAAAAACCGCCCAGCCCACGCCACACAACCCCTGCTACCCGTGTAGCCGCTTGTTGCGTGTAGTGGACTCCTGACCTATCCAGCGGAACCCGAAACCCCACCACCCTATGGCGCAAGTCGAGGAATCTGCAGCCCACACGGTCGCAGAACCGTCTCAGCCTCTGATTCAGACCCTCCACTCGGCTCTGTACCAAAGGTCCGCAGTCAGTCCTGTCGACGATGCTGCAGATGGTGAGCTCTGCTTTCATCCCGCTAGCGAGACTGGCAGTCTTCACCAAATCAGATATCCGCCGGAAGCCAGAGAGGATTTCCTCCGATCCATAGCGACACACATCATTGGTGCCGACATGAGCGACCACCTGCAGATGGGTGCACCCTGTACCCTTCATGGCATCCGGAAGGACCCTTTCCACATCTGGAATGACTCCCCCCGGTATGCACACGGAGTGCACATTGGTTTTCTTCCCCTCTCTTGCTGTCATTTCCCTAAGGGGCCCCATTACGCGCCTGACGTTGGAGCTCCCAACTACCAGTAAACCCACCCTCTGCGACTGCCCGGATCTTGCAGACTGAGGGGCAACCTCTGGAACAGGACAAGCAGCCATGTCAGGCCGAAGATCAGTATCAGCCTGAGACAGAGCCTGAAACCGGTTCGTCAGACAAACTGGAGAGGCTTTCCGTTCAGCCCTCCGGAATGTCTTTCGCCCCCTGCCACACCTTGAAACGACCTCCCACTCTACCACAGGTGAGGGATCAGCCTCAATGCGGGCAGTATCCCGGGCAACCACAGTCATAGTCCGATCAGGGGATGCGTGGGACGAGCTGGCCGTCCCCGACAAACCCCCATCCCGACCCCCACAGTGATGCCCATTGGCAACAGCCTCAAGCTGTGTGACCGAAGCCAACACTGCCTGAAGCTGGGAGCGAAGGGATGCCAACTCAGCCTGCATCCGAACACAGCAGTTGCAGTCCCTATCCATGCTAAAAACTGTTTTGCTAAGAACGTCTGAACTAATCTACAGAGAGTGCAAACAAATCGACAAAATTTAAACGGTTATTAAAATACAAGATTGCCTAGTAAAGGCAGTAATGCTGCTACTTGCGCACTGCTAACACTGCTCGGCGGCGGAAGGAGACTAAGCGAAATTACACAATTCAGGTACTAAAACACGATGCTACACTCTCAAATACTATAATACGCTCGAAATTTATGAATTAAACAATGCAAGAACCAAAAACACGCAAAGAAATTAAGAATTAAACTATGTAACAAATGAGTGAGCTAGGAGTATACGACTTGCTGCTGCAGCTGCTTATCCAACGGCGGCAGGGAGCACACTGACTGCGACCAACCGACACTGGCCGTTCAAAACAAAACAGTAGGCAAACGACTACGCGAATTTACACTATTCAGGTACTAAAACGCGATGCTACAACACTCAAATACTATAATACGCTCGAAATTTATGAATTAAACAATGCAAGTACCAAAAACACGCAAAGAAATTAAGAATTAAACTATGTAACAAATGAGTGAGCTAGGAGTATACGACTTGCTGCTGCAGCTGCTTATCCAACGGCGGCAGGGAGCACACTGACTGCGACCAACCGACACTGGCCGTTCAAAACAAAACAGTAGACAAACGACTACGCGAATTTACACTATTCAGGTACTAAAACGCGATGCTACAACTCTCAAATACTATAATACGCTCGAAATTTATGAATTAAACAATGCAAGTACCAAAAACACGCAAAGAAATTAAGAATTAAACTATGTAACAAATGAGTGAGCTAGGAGTATACGACTTGCTGCTGCAGCTGCTTATCCAACGGCGGCAGGGAGCACCACTGACTGCGACCAACCGACACTGGCCGTTCAAAACAAAACAGTAGACAAACGACTAAGCGAAATTACACAATTCAGGTACTAAAACACGATGCTACACTCTCAAATACTATAATACGCCCGAAATTTATGAATTAAACAATGCAAGTACCAAAAACACGCAAAGAAATTAAGAATTAAACTATGTAACAAATGAGTGAGCTAGGAGTATACGACTTGCTGCTGCAGCTGCTTATGCAACGGCGGCGGGGAGCACACTGACTGCGACCAACCGACACTGGCCGTTCAAAACAAAACAGTAGACAAACGACTACGCGAATTTACACTATTCAGGTACTAAACCGCGATGCTACAACTCTCAAATACTATAATACGCTCGAAATTTATGAATTAAACAATGCAAGTACCAAAAACACGCAAAGAAATTAAGAATTAAACTATGTAACAAATGAGTGAGCTAGGAGTATACGACTTGCTGCTGCAGCTGCTTATCCAACGGCGGCAGGGAGCACACTGACTGCGACCAACCGACACTGGCCGTTCAAAACAAAACAGTAGACAAACGACTACGCGAATTTACACTATTCAGGTACTAAAACGCGATGCTACAACTCTCAAATACTATAATACGCTCGAAATTTATGAATTAAACAATGCAAGTACCAAAAACACGCAAAGAAATTAAGAATTAAACTATGTAACAAATGAGTGAGCTAGGAGTATACGACTTGCTGCTGCAGCTGCTTATCCAACGGCGGCAGGGAGCACACTGACTGCGACCAACCGACACTGGCCGTTCAAAACAAAACAGTAGACAAACGACTAAGCGAAATTACACAATTCAGGTACTAAGACACGATGCTACACTCTCAAATACTATAATACGCCCGAAATTTATGAATTAAACAATGCAAGAACCAAAAACACGCAAAGAAATTAAGAATTAAACTATGTAACAAATGAGTGAGCTAGGAGTATACGACTTGCTGCTGCAGCTGCTTATCCAACGGCGGCAGGGAGCACACTGACTGCGACCAACCGACACTGGCCGTTCAAAACAAAACAGTAGACAAACGACTACGCGAATTTACACTATTCAGGTACTAAAACGCGATGCTACAACTCTCAAATACTATAATACGCTCGAAATTTATGAATTAAACAATGCAAGTACCAAAAACACGCAAAGAAATTAAGAATTAAACTATGTAACAAATGAGTGAGCTAGGAGTATACGACTTGCTGCTGCAGCTGCTTATCCAACGGCGGCAGGGAGCACCACTGACTGCGACCAACCGACACTGGCCGTTCAAAACAAAACAGTAGACAAACGACTAAGCGAAATTACACAATTCAGGTACTAAAACACGATGCTACACTCTCAAATACTATAATACGCCCGAAATTTATGAATTAAACAATGCAAGTACCAAAAACACGCAAAGAAATTAAGAATTAAACTATGTAACAAATGAGTGAGCTAGGAGTATACGACTTGCTGCTGCAGCTGCTTATCCAACGGCGGCGGGGAGCACACTGACTGCGACCAACCGACACTGGCCGTTCAAAACAAAACAGTAGACAAACGACTACGCGAATTTACACTATTCAGGTACTAAACCGCGATGCTACAACTCTCAAATACTATAATACGCTCGAAATTTATGAATTAAACAATGCAAGTACCAAAAACACGCAAAGAAATTAAGAATTAAACTATGTAACAAATGAGTGAGCTAGGAGTATACGACTTGCTGCTGCAGCTGCTTATCCAACGGCGGCAGGGAGCACACTGACTGCGACCAACCGACACTGGCCGTTCAAAACAAAACAGTAGACAAACGACTAAGCGAAATTACACAATTCAGGTACTAAGACACGATGCTACACTCTCAAATACTATAATACGCCCGAAATTTATGAATTAAACAATGCAAGAACCAAAAACACGCAAAGAAATTAAGAATTAAACTATGTAACAAATGAGTGAGCTAGGAGTATACGACTTGCTGCTGCAGCTGCTTATCCAACGGCGGCAGGGAGCACACTGACTGCGACCAACCGACACTGGCCGTTCAAAACAAAACAGTAGACAAACGACTACGCGAATTTACACTATTCAGGTACTAAAACGCGATGCTACAACTCTCAAATACTATAATACGCTCGAAATTTATGAATTAAACAATGCAAGTACCAAAAACACGCAAAGAAATTAAGAATTAAACTATGTAACAAATGAGTGAGCTAGGAGTATACGACTTGCTGCTGCAGCTGCTTATCCAACGGCGGCAGGGAGCACACTCACTCATGGCTATCGGGGCTGAATTAGAGGCGGGACTCATCACTGAAATTCCAGATCGGAGGCTTGTCTGGAGACGCCCCAGACAGCGGGTTACCAACGTGAATGTTGCACGCCATATGGCCCGATAGTCAGGAGTGATACACCGGGGTGCCATTTTTTTTTCATGACAGGACCGCTTTGGCTGTCATCCTCGGCGCCCTTACACCACAGCGGTATGTCGACGATATTCTCGCCACATTTGGTTTCCCTTCGTTGACTAACGCACCACTGACTATCTCAATTTGTGAATCTCGTTTTCTTGAATAATATTATCCATTTTTTCTGAAATTATAATCATTTTTTTGTCTGTATCCGTACGTCACATCCGTTTCCGCCCCATTTCCTTCGTGGTGTATCTTTCTGGATCACTGGGTAAATTTTGTTGCGACTATTTTAGAGCTCGTGAAAAGATTATGGGTGGATTTTGATTAATGTTCTTTCACATGACGTGACACTTCCCCTCACATTTTCTTTGTGTCACCAACTATTTGCCGAGAACCATAGCAATCACTTGCCGGGCGGTATAGCCGGGCGGACAGCGGCAACTTGTCACGATCCACGCGGCTCCCTCCGTCGGAGGTTCGAGTCCTCCCTCGGGCACAACACAAAGTATTGTCCTTAGCATAAGTTAGTTTAAGTTAGATTAAACAATGTGTAAGCTTAGGGACCGATGATTTCAGCAGTTTGGTCCCATAAGATTTTACCACAAATTTCCACAAATAGCAATCACTTCGCGTCTTAGACGAAGACATTCCTCGTACATCTTTGCAGACTGCGATACATTTCTTCCATTTCGGATGACGTTCAATATTCTTTACGTTGTTTCTACTTTACTATCAACTGTTTTGTGAAAAAACGCAAAATTGCAAAGTCTCCGTTAGTTGTATTAATTTTGGACACCAGTGTAGTTATGTAGCGATCAATCCAGAGCCATATCTCTAAATAATACTAATGATTATGTTTCATTCTGTTGTTCTCCCATCTTCAACGGACCTCTTACGAGTACTGGATATTGAACTTGCTCATAATTTGATTTACCCTCTAGCTTTTCCTGTCTCATTCTTCGTTTCGCCGCACTGTTGTGTATGCAGTGTTACGGAGGAGGAGATTAGTGTTTAACGTCCCGTCGACAACGAGGTCATTAGAGACGGAGCGCAAGCTCGGGTAAGGGAAGGATGAGGAAGGAAATCAGCCGTACCCTTTCAAAGGAACCATCCCGGCTTTTGCCTGAAGTGATTTAGGGAAATCACGGAAAACCTAAATCAGGATGGCCGGAGACGGGATTGAACCGTCGTCCTCCCGAATGCGAGTCCAGTGTGCTAACCACTGCGCCACCTCGCTCGGTGCAGTGTTACATGGAATAGAATGCAGCGTTATGTACATAACGACACAGAAGTGCAATTGGCTCCCCCGTCGGAGGTTCGAGTCCTCCCTTGGGCATGGGTGTGTGTGTTGTCAATAGCGTGGGTTAGTTTAAGTTAGACTAAGTAGTTTGTAAGCTTAGGGACCGATAACCTAAGCAATTTGGTCCCTTAAGATCTTTTAAAAAATCTGTAATTGAAAAACTTCCAATGCCGGATCATGGTCAGCAATAATAAAGATACCTAAAATCTGATAATGGTGACACAAGATGTGCTTTACCTCATAGCGATCACTTTCTTTACGTATGCGATCAGTGTCTTGCTAGATTGCACTAAAAACCGGAAGCGGTGAACATTCTGCGATATAATAAGGACTGGACAACCTATGGAATACTTTGTTCTACATAGTTCTTATAGCATAGTGTTTATAGCAAACTGAAATTACTGATATTTGGTTCAAGTTTTATTGGAAAATTCTTCATTTGTAACGTGAAAAAGAGGAATTTTTTAGTAAAAATAAAGAAAATAATACAGATTTATCAAATATTGCTAGAAAACACAGTTTCCTTGACAAAAATGTAAAATAAAAAATATGAAAAACAAAAGTATATCAATCATTGCTTCAACAATTGTCGAACTTACATGAAACATGTGTGTGTTATTCATAAACAAGTTTCGCATTTATCAGTAATAACAGGAGACTATGCCATTTAATTGTGATGAATAACGTCCTATTGAGCACAAAATAACAACAATAAACAATAATTTTTTACTGGGGGATGTGGCGCAGTAGTTAGCACACTGTACTCGCATTTTGAAGGACGACGGTTCACACCCACATCCTGCCATCCCGATTTAGATTTTCCGTGATTTCCCTAAATCGCTCAGGTAAACACCATCATGGTTCCTGTGAAAGAGGACGGTCGACTTTCCTCTTCATACTTCCCCAATCCGATGGAATCGACGACCATGCTGTCTGGTCTCCTCCCTCGAATCAACCAACCAACGAACAATAATTACATATGTATTTCTTATCTTTGTACATGTAAACTATATTTGGGACCATACACACATCTACCCACTTTATCTACTGCGAATTTGGATGTTTTCCAAGTAAGGAAAACATTGGTCGATTTGAGAATGGGCATAGCCAGAAATTGGCCATCGACTAAATGAACTTCCATTTCAGTTGTAACTCAGGCTTCCTCATCTTGCATCACAATGATTTTGTTATTGTGTTGTGTTCTGTACTTTGAATGAGGTTCATCACACCAGACAGGTGACGACTTCGTTTACAACTTCCTTGATTAATAAAAGCTAATGTTACAACCTTAGCCAAAAATTTGCTACGTTCTTTTGTGAAAAGAAAGCGTCGTTCCAATTGAGATGAACACATTATTTGAAGAAATTGTTATCAGTCACGTAATCGCGTTCCACATTGCACCGATCTACATCTACATCTACATTCATACTCCACAAGCCACCCAACGGTGTGTGGCGGAAGGCACTTTACGTGCCACTGTCATTACCACCCTTTCCTGTTCCAGTCGCGTATGGTTCGCGGGAAGAACGACTGCCGGAAAGCTCTCGAACCTCTCTAATTTTACACTCGTGATCTCCTCGGGAGGTATAAGAAGGGGGAAGCAATATATTCGATACCTCATCCAGAAACGCACCCTCTCGAAACCTGGACAGCAAGCTACACTGCGATGCAGAGCGCCTCTCTTGCAGAGTCTGCCACTTGAGTTTGCTAAACATCTCCGTAACGCTATCACGCTTACAAAATAACCCTGTGACGAAACGCGCCGCTATTTTTTAGATCTTCTCTATTTCCTCTGCCAACCCGACCTGGTACGGATCCCACACTGATGAGCAATACTCAAGTATAGGTCGAACGAGTATTTTGTAAGCCACCTCCTTTGTTGATGGACTACATTTTCTAAGGACTCTCCCAATGAATCTCAACCTGGCTTCCGCCTTACCAACAGTTGATTTTATATGATCATTCCACTTCAAATCGTTCCGTACGCATACTCCCAGATATTTTACAGAAGTAACTGCTACCAGTGTTTGTTCCGCTACCATTAAATCATACAATAAAGGATCCTTCTTTCTATGTATTCGCAATACATTACATTTGTCTGTGTTAAGGGTCAGTTGCCACTCCCTGCACCAAGTGCCTATCCGCTGCAGATCTTCCTGCACTTCGCTGCAGTTTTCTAAAGCTGTAACTTCTCTGTATACTACAGCATCATCCGCGAAAAGCCGCATGGAACTTTCGGCACTATCTACTAGGTCATTTATATATATATTGTGAAAAGCAATGGTCCCATAACACTCCCCTGTGGTACGCCAGAGGTTACTTTAACGTCTGTAGACGTCTCTCCATTGAGAACTACATGCTGTGTTCTGTTTGCCAAATACTCTTCAGTTCAGCCACACAGCAGGTCTGATATTCCGTAGGCTCTTACTTTGTTTATCAGGCGACAGTGCGGAACTGTATCGAATGCCTTCCGGAAGTCAAGGAAAATGGCATCTACCTGGGACCCTGTATCTAATATTTTCTGGGTCTCATGACCAAATAGGTTGCAGTAGGTACTGGGAGATGAAGAAGCTTGCACAGGATAGAGTAGCATGGAGAGCTGCATCAAACCAGTCTCACGACTGAAGACCACAACAACAACAACATGACCAAATAAAGCGAATTGGGTCGCACACGATCACTGTTTCCGGAATCCATGTTGATTCCTACAGAGTAGATTCTGGGTTTCCAGAAATGACACAATACGCGAGCAAAAAACATGTTCTATTAATTCTACAACAGATCGATGTCAGAGATATAGGCCTATAGGTCTGTGCATCTGCTCGACGACCCTTCTTGAAAACTGGGACTACCTGTGTTCTTTTCCATTCATTTGGAACCTTCCTTCCTCCAGAGACTTGCGGAACACGGCTGTTAGAAGGGGGGCGCAAGACAGAGGAAACTGAGGTCTGCTGTGGGTGCCAATCACCTCGCGGCAGTGTTGTGTTGGGTTGGTCATTGACGGCGCACGGCAGGGGGCTGCGGTAATGTGCCGACGCGGCAGTCCACTCGGCGCCCGGGGCGCCGGTCTGTGGTCAGTGATGGCTCGGCTGCGATCCGGCAGAACCCCGCTGTGCAGAGGTCGACGACGTCTGACCACACTGGCCTCAGAGGCTTTCCTTTCTTTGGTGGGGGTGTTGGGGAGAGGGACTTCCACAGTCATTAGACTCATCGATGGGTACGATCCGCCATGACTTGCTTCCCTGCTCAACTAGAGATCAGAATCGAAGCGAGTACGACTCTCGTGTTGCGGGATGCATAAATCACAAATAAAGGTGCCGCTGTTTAGTTAGTGCTATAATGGCTTCCTTCCTTCACGCCGTAGTTCTGCGAGTATGACCAATTTGAAAATTGTGGAGCTGCGGTCACTACCTATTCGTTGAATCGTTCGCTGTTATTAAGGCGTCCGGAAATGTCATGATACAATATGACAGATTTTCGGGATCAGATCGCCTCTAACGAATGCAAATACAGGTTAAATTTTAAAATAAATCTACAACAGTCTTCCAGGCAGTTTTACACATATGCATTGCTAAAATAACTCTCTTCTCCACAATTCAATGAAACTTTAAAACGATTTCCACTTTACACTACCTCCGTCCCACTTTGAAACTGATCCTCCCCGAGGTCGGCTTCTACCAGTTTTTCCATTCGTCTGTAAACAATTCGTGTTAGTATTTTGCAGCCATAACTTACTAAACTGATAGTTAGGTAATTTCCAAAATTGTCAACACCTGCTTTCTTTGGGATTTGAATTATTATATTCTTCTTGAACTCAGGATATTTTCACCTGTCTTATACGTCTTTCTCACCAGATGGTAGAGTTTTGTAAGGGCTGGCTCTTCCAAGGCTATCAGTAGTTCTGATGGAATGTTGTCTACTCCTGGGGCCTTGTTTCGACCTAGGTCTTTCAGAGCTTTGTGAAATTCTTCACGCAGTATCATATCTCCCATTTCATCTTCATCTACATCCTCTTCCATTTCCATAATATTGTCCTCAAGAACATCGCCACTATATACCCGTTCCACCATTCAGCTTTCCCTTCTTTGCTTAGAACTGGGTTTCCATCTGAGCTCTTGATATTCATGCAAGTGGTTCTCTTTTCTAGAAGGTCTGTTTAATTTTCCTGTAGGCAGTGTCTATCTTACCCCTAGAGATATATCCCTCTACATCCTTACATTTGTAAGGATGCCTAGCCGTTTTGCACTTCCTGCCGGTCTCGTTATTGAGACGTCTTTATTCCTTCTTACCTACTTCATTTACTTCATTTTTTATATTTTCTCCTTTCATCAATTAAGTTCAATATCTCTTTTGTTACCCAAGGATTTCCATTAGGCCTCGTCTTTTTACCCACTTGATCGTCTGCTGCCTTCACTATTTCATCTCTCAAAGCTTTCCATCCTTCTTCTACTGCATTTCTTTCCCCCGTTCTTGTCAATCGTTCCCTCATGCTCTCTCTGAAACTATCTAGAACCTCTGGTTCTTTCTGTTTATCCAGATCCCATATCCTTAAAATCTCACCTTTTCGCAGCTTTTTCAGTTTTAATCTACAGTTCGTATCAAACAGATTGTGGTCAGCGTCCACGTCTGCACCTAGAAATGTCTTACAATTTAAAACCTGGTTCCTAAAGCTCTGTCTTACCATTGTATAATCTAACTGAAACCTTCCAGCGTCTCCAGGCCACTTCCACGTATCCAGCCTTCTGTTATGATTTTCCAACCAAGTGTTAGCTATAATTAAGTTATGCTCTGAACCAAATACTCCCAGGCAGCTTCCTCTTTCATTCCTTAACCTCATTCCATATTCACCAACAACTATTCCTTGTCTTCCTTAAAAAAAATAGTTCAAATGGCTCTAAGCACTATGGCACTTAACATCTGAGGTCATCAGTCCCTTAGAAGTTATTAAACCTAACTAACCTAAGGGCGGCACACACATCCATGCCCGAGGCGGGATTCGAACCTGCAACCGTAGCAGCATCGCGGTTCCGGACTGAAGCGCCTAGAACCGTTCGGCCACAGCGGCCGTCTCTTCCTTTTCCTACTATCGAATTGCAGTGCCCCATGACTATTAAAATTTCGTATCGCTTCAATCTCTTTGTCGTCTGAGGAGCTAGTTGGCGTATAAACTTGTAGTATTGTAGTAGGTGTGGGAGTCGTGTCTGTCTTGGCTATAATAATGCGTTAACTATGCTGATCTTAGAAGCTTAGTTGTGCTCCTACTTTCTTTTTTATTACTAAACCTACTCCTGAAATACCCCTATTAGATTTTGTATTTATAACCCTGCATTCGATTGACCAGAAGTCTTGTTCCTCCTGCCACCGAACTTTACTAAGTTCTTTCATGTCTAAATTTAAACTATCCAGTTTGAGGGATTTCATATTCCACGCTCCGATCCGCAGAATGCCAGTTACCTTTCTCCTGATAACGACGTACTCCTGAGTAGTCCCCGCCAGAAGATCCGAGTGGGCGATTATTTTACCTCCAGAATATTTTACTCAAATGGACGCCATCATAATTTAACCATACAGTAAAGCTGCATGCCCTCGGGAAAAATTGCGGCTGCAGTTTCCTCTTACTTTCAGCCGTCCGTAGCATCAGCACAGCAAGGCCGTTTTTGTTAATGTTAAAATGCCAGATCAGTCAGTCATCCAGACTGTTGCCCCTGCAACTACTGAGAAGACTACTGCCCCTCTTCAGGAACCACACGTTTGTCTGGCCTGTCAACAAATACCCCTCCGTTGTGGTTGCACCTACGGTACGGCTATCTGTACCGCTGAGGCACGCAAGCCTCCCCACCAGCGGCAAGGTTCATAGTCCATCGGGCGGGGGGGGGGGGGGGGGGGGGGCGCTTATGGGCATAATAGAAGCATCTGGAATTTAGATAAGGTCGACAAATTTCTTTTCAGATACGTAAAGGACCTAACTGGGAAGAACAAGTAGAAAGTAAAATTAACCGTTATTGGTTGATGGACGACATAGGTATCTGTAATACTAGATAACAAGTTACTACAGTTAGGTGCCTTAAGTGTGCTAAAGCAAGCTCGGTATCATGGTACACGCAACTCAGAACGGTGAATGGTACGTGTGGATGTAGAGCAGAAAACGATCGGTTAACCAGGTTCGCCCAGCACAAGAACATAACTATCATATGACCAGCCATTATCATGGGTATGGCCTACATAGCACAAAGACTCAAAGAGTAGATTCATGCAGGGTACTGTGGTCAATGCGCAGTGACGAGTTCATTCGTTTGTTCGTAAGAGGAGGCCGACAAGCGTTTCGCCACTTTCAACCATTTGGCGTCGCACTGCAATTACAGAATCAAGGCGCTTACCTGGCAATCTTTCTCAAAATAGTTTGCAGAAACTATTTATTAAAAAACTTCATTTTTGCGTTATTTACAGTTTTATGTGTCAGCTTCATTATGAAAAGCAGACCATTTCGTATATGATCATAGTTACTATGATATTTGCATATAAATACGACACTGTGAAGAATTCGAAAAAGTTTGCAATGAAAAATAGAGGTCGATATGATTTTTTGTTTGGTGCATACTACATCACCTGTTGTTGAATCTGAAATTAAGCTAACATACAGAAATATTCCCTACAATTGCGACCTCTGTCTCGAGAAAATTGATCTGATGTAGCATACTCCTTTGCGATCACCCATGCCAGGGGAAAAGCCAGAATAAAATATCCATAACATTCTTCGTGTTTCATAAACGGTTTGAGATATAGAAAAGAGATTATGGCAAATGACAGCAATAAAAGCCATATGGTTATTACGCAATACTTTTTATCTGCTGTATTATTCCAATAACCACAGACTTTTTCAATGAAATAGTGTAACTTTTAACGTCTAACGATACCTGGTTAAATGAAAAATACTGTGGGATTTGGAACGGCATATTTGAAGACCTTACTCGCTTATTTTTGTACTAAGGATGTGCTTGTACGTAAGTTAACGACATTACTTTTCCTCAGTTCCTCACCTAATAAACTTCATGAACCATTACAGGGGTGACAGTAGATCTTTTTGAATGGTTGGCATGCAAGTGTTTGGCGTGGAGGGGTTTCAGTTAATATTTATGAAAACTGTGAGCTTAGGCTTCAGTTAAGAATGGCTCTTCCCGTCCAGCGCTCAGGGTTTGCCTGCCCACAACCATCATCGCTACCACACTGCTTATGCTTGCAGTGCCGACTGCGTATCTGCCGGCCATGTTTTTATGCGCACACTAACAGATTACACTAATAGCATCCCTTAATGTCAACCATTTATATGTATTACTACTTGAAATGAGAAGAAGTTCAAAAATGGCTCTAAGCACTATGGGAGTTAACACCTGAGGTCATCAGTCCCCTAGACTCAGAACTACTGAAATCTAACCAGCCTAAGGACATCACACACATCCATACCCGAGGCATCATTAGAACCTGCGACCGTAGCAGCAGCCCGGTTCCGGACTGAAGCGCCTAGAACCGCTCGGCCACCGCGGACGGTTGAGAAGAAGTCACCTCACAGTTACAAAACTGTAAAAGGCTAACGGAAACTTACTAATAACTGTTGAGCATAGCATATACGTAAAAATTGACAAAAATATGATAGTACAAGATGGATCAGTGTCACCCAAGATGAATCAGTGTCAGGTCCAAAAATGCTAATAATATGTGGTGATACATAAGATGTTCTTATGTATTTGCAATTGTCCTATCAGTGTAGCTGTATTTTTGTTTAGCTTGCTATTGTGACCATTCTTGGATGTGGCACTGATTCATCTTTCACTATTACATTTTCTGTGTATTTTTACGCATCTATTAATTTCAGCTGTTTGTAGCAAGTTCCCATTAGTTCATTACAGTTTTGTAAATGTAACGTGATTTATTCTTTTTTTAAAATAGAATCCCATGTATTTTAATATGTTTAAATTGTTAACATTAAGCAATGCAATTAGCGTAATCTATTACTCTTGAGTCTTTACGCCATCTAGCCGATACCCTCGACACTAACGCGGCATATTCAGTCACGTGGCTCATAGTTAGTCCTGTTCTTGCGCTGAGCAAACGTTCTTGCTGCTGGATAACCAAATGTTGTACACGTGACTCTGTTCTGTGAATACCATGCTTGCGCTGGCATGCTTAATGTACCTAAAGAGGTTAATTATGTTATCTATTTTAGATTCGCATGTCTTCCACCATCCATCATGCATCTTGGTTAATTTTACTTTTCTACTTCTTCCCATTTAGGTATTTTACGTATCTGATAAGACATGTAATGTCCAGACGCTTGTTATTCTCATTTAATGCCCTAAAGCGGCAACTCACGAACTCACTACATTTCCGCATGAGTTTATACATATGTTACTGCCCCTTGTATGAATGGATGCATAGCTTAGGAAAGATGCCTCGTTCTCTTCACCATTTTGTCACCTTAATCGTTGTTCTACTGTCTCCAGATAATCTGGCGATGGCTTACAAGAGGAAAACGCATAACTGTTATTAATAAAAACAATTTCGTAACAGAGACTGTTTTAATAAAAGATATTCATAACCAGAAGTTGCGTCATTTTTTAATCTTCAGTTGTATGCATGTTTATCTATCATACTTACAGCAGTTTTTTGACTTAGTTCAAAATGCCCTAATATAAAGCCTGAAACTGGCGGTGGACAAAATAAGGCTTTTCAGAGTAATTGTAACGGTTTTTCACTAATTAATCTAAGTCGAGTATTCAAAACCTTCAGGAGAATGTTTTGAAGAAGAGAAGACTATGTGAAAGGCTTATGCTGTACACCTGGACTGCGAGCAAAGGCAACAGTGTGTGGGCGCCTATCGAGACTTAATTGAAATGCAAAATCGTGGTAGTTCTTTTCTGGAAAGTATCATCAAGGGTTATGAGCCTTGATGTTATTAATAAGAATCTATAACAAAACGACCGCCCGGCGTGGCCGAGCGGCTCTAGGGGCTTCAGTGTGGAACTGCGCGACCGCTAGGGTCGCAGGTTCGAATCCTGCCTCGGGCATGAATTAGTGTGATGTCCTTAGGTTAGTTAGGTGTAAGTAGTTGTAAGTTCTAGGGGACTGATGACCTCAGCAGTTAAGTCCCTTAGTGCTCAGAGCCATTTGAACCATTTGATAACAAAACCACAAAGTGCAAAATTTTCATAAATGAACGTTTTTTTGAAGATATAACTGACATTCTAGTCCGTGTAACGTGCGTGGTGAACAACGTTCAAAAGAAAGGCTTTTCTCACAGTTTCAGAGAGTTGCGTGAACGTTTCGTGCATTATACTAATATGAGCAGAGACAGTGTAGTGTACTTGAAGCATTAAAAACCACCATTCTTCCCCTGTTTTTAATTTTTCAAGTCTCGAAACACTTTGGGTTGACAGGTACGATGTGACAAGAAAAAGAAAAAAGAATGTTTTATACATTATGGGCTCCTGTCAGAGAATGAATGCTGCCTATATGTTGATGTATCGCGATGATATGACAGAGGTTCTGCAGTATTTCGTAATAAAATCTGCTGTTCCTGTTCATCAAAACTTCTTCAGCCGGAATTTCAGGAGTTCCCCGCGTGTTTGTCCCGCTGACAATGTATTTCTTCAGCATGCAACACAGTGTGGGCTCTTTTGTCCGCCATCATCGCTCATCAAACAGGCAGGACCTGTTAGAAGCCTGCCTTTGGATGGTTTACGGTCGATCAATACTTACGGCTGCCTCCAATAACCGATATTAATGGTGCTCATTAATACTGCGTACGGACGCACAGCGGGGTTACGCGAACTGAGTTACTGGAGGGCCATCATTCTTTCCGAGACAAGAGACAGCGCGAGCAACGTGAAAACGCTTTCCATTCACCCTGTCAAAAGATGTATAGCCAGCGAGCTGGTAGGGAACTTTTTGCATTCCCATTGATCAACGCTATGAATGAAAGGTTTATTACGTTTTTCATGTTCTCGAAGCCTCCCATGAATGTTTCCAGAGCTTCCTTTCACTTTCATTGTTGTTTTTAACTAATTGAACTGATTTCGTGGTAGCGAATGCGTTTCTATTGAAGGCATGAAGAAGGGTACACTCGGTAATTCATTTGAGGAAAGTCATGCCAAATAACTACAATAATACATTCCGTATTGGTAGATTATTTTCATCATTGTCATAACAAAGTTAAGAGTGTCAAATTTGCTTACCATTTTCTGAATATCAATATCAACTTGATCTATAGCTTCCCCGAGCAATCCTAAGCAGTTATTATTTTTACAGATTCAGTCTATCGATACCGGTCTCTTTACTTATGAATCCTCCGATACTATTTTTGGTCGGCTTTGGGAGATTTGGAAAATTTGCTGGGGGGCTAGGTTTTTTAATTGCATTCATTTCTTACGATGATTTTCTTATCCTTTTAGATAATTATGAGAACATTCGGCCTGCTTTTTATTCAAGGGTACTTGAACTCTAGGAAGCTAGTCATCCTGACGTTTAGTTTTATCCGTACATCCGTACATGTTATAGAAATGGATGTACGTAAGTATGTATGCTTGTATGTGTTTCCCACATCCCCTCCTAAATCATTGGACCGGTTTCAACCGAACTTCATACAGGTATCACTTACTGTCTCGAAAGAATCATTATGGGGGAAAAAATTGCCCACCCATCAAAGGAGTGGGGCTGAATAACTAGTGTAACCCACGACTCACGAATACCCATACTTTTTTCATCCAGTACTTGAGAATGAGAGCACTTACTGAATTGTAGAAATTATTACAGTTAATGTCTTTCCGTTCAAGAGATTTAATACCGCGTTTGTAATTGAAAGTGTAAATTCACGCCATCTGTAGCGCAGTTTTCATTTCCCCCGAACAGCTCATTAAGGTAGCAGCATCCATTGGCGACATTTGAGGGTAGGCGATACATGAAGTGTCGCTTGCTTCGCCCACAGGCTCTGCTGTCGAATTATCTCCATGTGTACCCGGCTTGGTGGATCAGTCCTCACAGCAGGGCGAGTGGTGGGTGGTAGTGCGTCCGCGTAGCTCGAGGCTGACCGCCAATGTGGAGGCTTGCCGCCTGATCTCGACTCTTGGCTCTGGCAATGAGCAGGTGGCCGTGCCTTCAGCACGGTCTGAGCAGGCACACGTGATGGGGGGCTTTCTAGTTACCAGGAGCTCCAATGCTACGCGCTTTGTGGAGCCCCTTGGGGTGCTGTTGTCTGCAGGTTGTGCTCACGTCGGCACCAGTGACGCCTGTCATGTGGGTTCTGAGGCCATCCTCAGTTCATACAGGTGGATGTCGAAAGTGGTAAAGGCTGTGTTGGTCTCGCGCGCGAGATGCAAGCAGAGGTTCCAATTTGTAGAATTTCTTCCCAGAGCTGACCGTGGTCCTTCGGTCTGGAGCCGAGTGGTTGGTCTCAACCAAGGGCTTCATCTACTCTGACGGTCTTGGATGTAGATACCTGGATCTGCGTTATTGAGTGACAAATTGTAAGACTCCCCTTGATAGGTCAGGTGTCCACTACACAGAGGAAGTAGCTACTCGGATAGCAGAGTACTTATGGAGTGCACATGTAGGTGTAGTCTGAGGTACTCTGATGACTGCTCGCCAGTAGATCTGCAGACAGCGAAATCAGATCGCGGTCAGGGTAAAGACATTTAACCTGTCGAAATTTTTTTATTTGGGGTAGGTGGTAGTCTGAGGTACTCTGATGACTGCTCGCCAGTAGATCTGCAGACAGCGAAATCAGACCGCGGTCAGGGTAAAGACATTTAACCTGTCGAAATTTTACCAACTAACTGTCGAAGTATTCGTAACAAAGTTCCAGGAAGTTTTCACCCTCAAATCACTCTTGGCGACGACAGCTGGCTCAAACTCGAAGTACTTAGTGGGTTGTGCAACGCACACCGAAAAGACGGATTAGACGTCGTAGGAGGTGGAGTGTATATTGCGGTTGACAAAAATTTGTCCCTACTGAAATGGAATTTGAGTGTGATAGTAATCTAGCTGCGTATAACAGAGCTAGATGAAATCAAGTTAACTGTTGGGTGTTTCCCTAAGTCAACCGATTCCGCTGTGATATTTCTAGAATGATTCAAAGAAAGTCTACGTTCAGTAGTACGGATATATTCAGTTGGAGGCGACTTTATCTTACCGAGTTTATCCTGGGACATCTATGGATTCATTGCAGGGGGTACAGGCAGTCTTGCAAAGTATTTTTTCACTCATTTTCCGAAAACTGTGTTGAGCGTGTGGTTTGAGAACCATACACAATGGAAATATCTGACACCTCGTTACTACAAACAGCCTGGTCCTTATTGATGGCATCAGTGTAGAGTCAGGGATTATTGATCATTATGTTATCATAGCGACTATGGTTATGAATGTTCATAAATCACTCAGAACGG
This sequence comes from Schistocerca americana, assembly GCF_021461395.2. Lineage (NCBI taxonomy): Eukaryota > Metazoa > Arthropoda > Insecta > Orthoptera > Acrididae > Schistocerca > Schistocerca americana. Next base: position 106,712,390 of record NC_060124.1, read on the forward strand.
CTGGGAGAAACTTTCTACTAGAAATAGCAGATAAGCAGTTGTTAGCATCTCACTTAAACAGTGAACTGACGTCTGCTATTTCCAGAATGATGGGCACAGAAGAATTCTGGGCAAAGTTTAAACAGATTTTAAATCGTGCTCTGCAGAATTATGTGCCTAGTTAGAAAGTTAAGGACGGAAAAGACCCACCGTGATTTAAGAACGAAATTCGGAAAATACAAAGGAAGCAGAGGCTATTGCACACTCTATTCAAAAGAGAACACGCTGATGAAGACAGGCAAAGGTTAGTAGAGTTTGTGCGTCTGTGAAAAGAGCTATGCGCGAAGGATACAACTACCGCCGTCATACCATAGCCAAAGATTTGGCAGAGAAATCAAGAAAATACTGGTCCTATGTAAAATCACTAAGCGCATCTAAGGCTTCAATTCAATCATTCGTTCACTAGCCTAGTGCGCCAGTATAAGACAGCAAAACGGTAGTCGAAGTTTCAAATTTCTCGTTTAAGAAATCGTTCGCGTACAAACACACCGTCGTTTGACCATCGCAGTGAGTCCCATATGGATGACATTGTAATAAGCATCCCTGACTCAGAGAAACAACTGTTAGAGTTGATTGCAAATAAGTCGCCAGATCCAGATGATAGAATTCCAGTTTGGTTTTAAAGAGTACTCCACATCACTGGCCCCTTAATTAGCTTCCGTTTATCGTGAATCCTGTATATAAGAAGGGTAAGAGAAAAGACCCGCAAAATTGTAGACCAGTATTCTTAAAATCAATTTGCTGCAGAAATCTTGAACATATTCCGAGTTCTAATGTAATAAATTTCCTTGGGGCCAAAATATTATTCACACGAATCAGCACGGTTTTTGAAAACATCGCACGTGCGAAACTCAGTTTGCCCTTTTACCATGATATACTGTGAACCATGGGTAAAGGGCAACAGGCAGATTCCATATACCTGGATTTCAGAAAAGCATTTGCCACGGTGCCGCACTGCAGACTGTTAATGAAGGTACGAGCATATGAAGTAAGTTCACAGACATGTGAGTGGCTCCAAGACTTCTAAGTAATAGAAACCAGCATGTTCTCGACATCGAGTGTTCATTAGTGATAAGGGTTTCGTTACGAGTGCCCCAGTGAGGTACGATAGGACAGTTGTTACTTTCTATAACATAAATAATCCAGCAGACGAGGTGGGCAGGAGTCTGCAGTTGTTTGCTGATGAAGCTGCTCTGTACTGGGAGGTGCCGTCCTTGAGTGACTGTAGATTGACACAAGATGACTTAGAGAAAGTTTCTAGTTGGTGTGATTACTGGCAACTAGCTCTAAATCTAGAAAAAGGGACCCGTATTGTTCGGATACGGCATTAGTAGTGGCCGGCTTCATTGAGTCGCGTCGGTTAGATATCTGGGAGTAAAGTTACAAAGCTTTTTGAAGTGGAACCAGCATTTGAGGATTATGGTAGGGAAGGCGAATGTTTGACTTCTGTTTACTGGGAAAAATTTGGGAAAATGTGATTCGTCCGTAAAAAAGAGAACATACACCACACTAGTGTGACCTATTCTTGAGTACTTCTTGAGTGTTTGGGATTCACGACAGGTCAGATTAAAGGATGACATCGAAGCAAATCAGAGACGGTAAGCTACATTTCTTCCCCATAGGTTCGGATACCTCACAAGTATTGCGGAGATGCTTCGGGAAGCCAAATGGGAAATACCGGAAGGAAAGCGGTTTTATTTTAGATCAACACTATTCAGGATTTTTGAGAACCGGAATTTGAAGCTTACTGCAGAACGATTCTCTTGCCACCAACATACATTCCATGTAAGGACCACGAAGATAAGAAACGCGAAATTATGCCTCATACGAAGGCATACATGCATACTTTGTTCCTTCTCTCTGTTTGCGAGCGGAACAGGAAAGGAAATGAGTAATGGTGGTACATGGTACTCTCCGCCAGGCACCGTACGGTGGCTTGTGAAGTGTGTATGTAGGTGTGGTTGTAGTATTCTGTTCGCAACACTTTTCATAGACGGTATCCACACACGCTGCCCGACATGTTACAAAAACATACATTATACGACAGATAGATCAGGAGATACGACTTCAAATACTGAGATGTGTGTAAAACTGCCACATCAAACACGACGTTTAATTGTACTAGTTTTTTACTATTAACTCTGTTCAAAACACACTGTGCACGCTGTAAACACACACACACACACACACACACACACACCACAAGATGTACCTGTAAAAGTTAATATTGTACGACACGTAGTTCTGGAAATACAACGACATAAATATTGAGCTCCGCGAAAATGAAACTGCAGGTTGAAATTCGCGAAAGATACAGCTGACGTGTGTATAGAAATATTTTAAATAAATGTGAAACCTATTTAATGTATCAGTACATGGGCAAAACATTGGTGAACAGTTTATCTTAAACCTTTGGAACGATTTCTTTCAAAACTAGTACACATATTAGTTACATTCTGCAAAGAAATACTGTAGAGGTAAGACCCATCTGTCTGCTATTGGGATGGATGGTGACAACTTGCAGACAGAAGGGGGAAGAGGAGATTTATAAACAGAGGTTGGGGGGAGGGGGGGAGGGGAAGATGAACACAGATATGGGGGGATGAGGTGATGGACAGAGAGAGGGGACGTGGAAATGGACGGAGAGAGGGGAGAGGAGGAGATGGACAGAGTGTTGGGTGAGGTGGTGGAGAGGGAGAAGGGATAGAAGGGATGAACAAGGAGGGAAAAGGAGTATTGGCTAATAGGTAACGCCAGGTACTCAGCTAGTTATAAATGAATATAGTCACACATTTTATAACCTAGAAACAATATAATGAAACAATTGTTGTATCAATACAAATTTGGTGGACAGCTATGTAATACACAGATATCATTTACTTCGTTATAAATATTCAAATATGTACCTTTGGTGTAAAGTTATGTTTGAACTCGTGAGCGCCCCAAAATGTCACATTAATAACTCAGTTATCTGTCGTACATTAAGTTATCTGTTATAGAAGAAGCCAGATGTCAAAAGTTTTGGTAATGTGTGTTGATATGTGTGAATAATTTTGAGGCTAAAAAATTCATAATTTTACAAGTGTTAAAAAAAAGGTCAGCGGAACAACTGTGATATCAAAACTAAAACTGTGTTTCAATGATACAGATGAAAAACCCAACAAGAAAACAATTTTAGAATATACTAGTCTTATTGCTGTAACAGCACTACGGATGCAGTAATAAGTAGTAAAATATTTATTTGTATCATAGCTACAATCAAAATATCTATATCATTGCTAAAAAATGGTTTTCACTAAGTGTCAAGCTTGTGGTAGCTGGTGACTAGAAACTCTGACGATTTCTGTCTCCAGTACAGAAGTTTCCAGCGCTTCAGAGACTACTCTCCGTGACACTTTACTGTTCGGCAGATTTCATTTCCCATAGGTTTCAAATAGAACTGAAAATACCGATAAACCTCAGGTATCTAATTTAAGTAGAAAGACTTTCTTGTTGCACACGTCTTCTGCTACGTACAGGAGTTCCGCAGGGTAGTTGAGAACTTTCCTCCGTAATTTATTATCGAATCGCATACTCTCATTTCTTACTTCTTGTTATACTAATTGCTTAGTTTCTTTGTTTATAAATTTCATAATCAGCACTCTGTAAATTATATACTGAGCCGCGTCTTGACTACGCAGATTTTGCAGACATTGTCCCACGGTAATTGATAAATGAATAAAAATAAATATATCCACTGGCTGTTGGAGGAAAATTATAAATACTATTGCTGAAAATGAAGTAGCCATTTCTGCCCGAAAATGTTCTATTATTTCACCATCATCATCATCATCATCTCCTTCCAAGAATTAGGTGCTATAATAATCTGGTACGGTCGTCCATCCATCTCTTTTGCAACATTCATTACATCTTTTGGCAATCTGTTTTCTATCATTCTATCAACATCACCCATTTCTTTCGATTCTCTTTCATCTTGTCACTTAATGAAAAGAATTTTAAATCTGGTGTTACTGTTTCATTTATTTTATCCGTTTGATAACAGTCCTTTACGTATCTCATGAACTTCGTGTCTGCTGCTTGTGTACGTGATTTTTATTCTTTTTTTTTTGTTATTGTCCACGATTCGGAGCAATATACAGGAGTAGGTACAGTCGTAAGTTTATATATTTGCATTTGTCGTTCATTTCTTATTTTTCTTCCCGATATTCTTCCAATTGTTCCACAGATAACTTCGTGTTTATTTATCTTATTCCCACTGTCTTTGTTGTAGTCAAATCTAATATCAGATATTAGATAACTGAAGTGGGATACTTGTTCTAAACTTTACTCACTTGTTATTATTTTCGATCTGATGGCTTCTTCCCTTTGAGAGCCATTATCTTTGCCTTATTTGTAGATATATTTAGGTTGTACTGTACTGCGTTTTGGCTCAAACTATATACTGCTCTTACCTTGGGTTTCCTGTATCGTTACCTGTTCACCAGCGTGGTGTACGAAATCCCATTTTAATTCCTAACTATATTTCATTTTTCACTCCATAACTAGGTCGTCAGTGTGTATGAGGGCGTTCAGTAAGTAAAGCACCATTTTTTTCCTGAGAGTATGTTGATTTTATTCCGGATCCAGTGCACCATATTATTCCCCACCGGTTTGGCTACAAAAGCCTATTATAATGGTCGATGTTAGAGATAACGTCTTGCTTCATCAATAAGTTTCCCATCATCCACGTACTACTTCCTGTGGAGTGCATCCTTTCTTAGACCGAACATATGGAAGTCTTCCGTTAGGTAGAGAAACACCCAGTGGGAAGATATCTTCGAGCACTACCGACAGAGAGATCTAATTCGGCAGTGAGGTTTTTGGCTGAGATTCGTCGATCACCTCGAATCACAGTGTCCCCGTGTTACTACGCTGCCAGAGTTACAGCTGTGTGCAGCCGGCTGGCTCACGGGAGATCGGTCAAGTTTTTACGACCTGGTTGCGATGTCGACAGACCCCACGCTCAATTAATCAACTCCCAGGTCTCTTTAAGCATCTGTCAATCTCTCTCTCTCTCTCTCTCTCTCTCTCTCTCTCTCTCTCTCTCTCTCTCACGTCACTCTCTCACCACCCCTCCCCGCCCCCCTCACCAAACCCACACTATCACACTATCCCCTATCCCCTTCATTTCACCTCTGCATTGTCATTTTCTCAACTCACCCAACCTTTGCCTTCACTTTTCACTAGCTTCGCTCATCTTAACCACCGCCTACTCCCCACCTGCTCGTCATTTACATCTTCAACTTCCAAAATGTTTCTTCATTTCACTTATGTGCTAAATAAATATTTATTACTACAATTGAAACGACATCTACACGTATGGCAAACCACATGAAATAGTGCAGTTTAACACAAAATCCATCAAAGCTCGAAGTTAATTGCTTTCATGGCCAATGCGAAGCCAGATGTCACCTTTAATGGTCAAGTCCTCCATCACCCAGACTTCTTTAAATATTTGGGAATTACTCTTAACAGAACCTTGTCCCACAAGATACACGTAGAAAACACCTCTGCAAAGGTGAGATTGTGAAATAACATCATAAAGAATCTTAGTGGTAATTCATGGGGTACAAGACCTAAGACACTACGACCTTCTTCCTTAGGACTCATTTACTCTCCTGCTGAATTCTGTGTAGTAGAATGGTTTAATAGTTCACATGTTAGAACAATCAATGTTGCGGTAAATGCAACAATGAGGATAATAAGAGATTGCATCATATCTACTCCTCTTCACTGGTTACCAACTCTAAGCCACATTGCACCACCAGATCTTGGAAGATGGAATGCCCCTCTCAAGGAATATGAAAAATAAATTAAAAACTCCCAACTCCTAATTCACTATGAAGCGCCTGAACTTAGAATGAGCTGATTAAAACCGACATAGTCATCTACTATATTGGTTGGTTGGTTGGTTTGGGGAAGGAGACCAGACAGCGTGGTCATCGGTCTCATCGGATTAGGGAAGGATGGGGAAGGAAGTCGGCCGTGCCCTTTCAGAGGAACCATCCCGGCATTTGCCTGGAGTGATTTAGGGAAATCACGGAAAACCTAAATCAGGATGGCCGGACGCGGGATTGAACCGTCGTCCTCCCGAATGCGAGTCCAGTGTCTAACCACTGCGCCACCTCGCTCGGTACTCTACTATATTGGCAGGAACGCTGCAAGCAGTGAATTTCAAGAACAGCAGAAAATAGTCAGAAACGTGGAGTAGAAGTGACCTTGAAGAATGTAATACCCTCATAAGACCTGGTACTAAACCAACCGTCACTGAATTACAGCGGAGTACATTGAAGGAAATTAAAAGGATTCGTTCAGGCCCTGTAATCGGTGCAGAAAACCTCTACCCATGTGGGGCAACAAACATCAGATCATCAAACGCAATGTAAAAAGCTGTAGCAAACGAGCTTATCTTTGAAATATAGAATATGTCTTTGAAGTCACAGAGGCAGCTCTTGAACGGATTAAAAACTTAAATATTAATTTCTCGATTCTGTGTTTTAGTTTTGTTTATCTTGCAAAATTATAGTTTACGAGTTTTAGCTGTATGTCAGATTTATCCATTCGCTAAATAAAGAAATCTCATAGTTACCCTACTCATTCTGAAATTATTGATAAAATAACATTTCCACATTTTGAGCAAGTCATTACTGCGCAACTTTGAACGTTTTATGCCTTTAATGCAAGTGCATAATATATACAGAGTCTCATGTTAGCCCAAACAGATGGTAGGGGGGGGGGGGGGGATGACGTGTCGCACCACCGCTTGTATTCTCGGCAAACTATTAGTATGTTACTGACGATGGGCATCAAAGCCTTCATATTATTTGACACTGATCACTGCAATTTAAACGGTGAAATTCAGCGACAGCTCGCGACAAGCGGGAAATCCGTGTTCGAGTCCCGATCAGCCAAAAATTCTCAAGTGTCACCAATGAGTAATATCTTCACACCTAACGATGCTAACGTCAGAAAAATTCCGCGATTATGAATAAATGTCAGGAATTTTTTTGAATGCATCACAAGCAGATTTATGCAGAACAGTTTTTAAAACATTTTCAGTGGCTGGCAAAAGTAACTGTTCCCAGATAAGCTACTGTTACCTAGATTTTCTTATACGTAGTGATCTATTGAAAGATACCCACAAAATACCATCATGTCTTTGCGACGTCTAAGCCGGTATACTGTCCACCGTGGATTTATTTTGAAGTGTTCCTTGAAGTATTTGAAAACTGTTCAATCTCTACCCAAATTAGAACGGTAACACCTTCAGATGATCAGCCGGCTTGGATGGTTTCTTAGCGTAATCGGGTAACATGAAAGGCGCATATGTAATCGTTTGTCCGTCAATGATAGGATGAAGCTAAACTTCTAATTATAAACGCTGAACAGCCTACTTTTATTTATATATTCGGGCATGTTTAATATATGTTATGGGGAAGAAATGAAGCTGCTTATGTAAGTATGATAAGACATAGGAATCAAAATCAACTCTCTCAACCTCAAGTCATGTTCGGCACTTCCCTACGGAATCGAAGGCACTACAAAAAGAAAATCTGATATAAAAATAATTTACTTACAGACCCTTTTCTTCGGCGCTCCCTAACGATTTATTTTAATTTATATGGTAACTACAGTACGTTCACAAAGAGTTGAACGACGGCTCACTAGTTCTGAATCGGCAGGAGTGGGTCTTCTTCGATCCTCTCAAGCCAGCCTTAGCGATGCAACTCATAACCTTGCGTATATGATGGTTGTGCCTTTGTTTTTGTGTTGCGAATTAATATCTCTATTGATAAGTGTCGAAGTGGTTCGCGGCTCATCACGGGCAGCGCCACACGCTCCATCCTCTCCTCGGAGAAGTTTCAAATGGCTCAAATGGCTCTGAGCACTATGGGACTTAGCTTCTGAAGTCATCAGTCCCCTAGAAATTAGAACTACTTAAACCTGACTAACCTAAGGACGTCACACACCCATTCCCGACGCAGGATTCGAACCTGCGACCGTAGCGGTCGCGCGGTTCCAGACAGTAGCGCCTAGAACCACTCGGCCACCTCGGCCAGCTCTCGGAGAAGGACAGGGACGTAGAGGGACTGTAAAAATAGTTAATGCATTGTGTGAGTCAGCCATTGAGTTGACGTATTTACACTCTTCAGAGTTAATGATTAGATTATTTGAAACTTCCTGCTACATTAATGCTTTGTGCCGGGCCGATACCAGTGGTAAGACACTGGACTCGCATTCGGGAGGACGACGGTTCAATCCCGCGTCCGGCCATCCTGATTTAGGTTTTCCGTGATTTCCCTAAATCACTCCAGGCAAATGCTGGGATGGTTCCTCTGAAAGGGCACGGCCGACTTCCTTCCCCATCCTTCCCTAATCCGATGAGACCGATGACCACGCTGTCTGGTCTTCTTCCCCAAAAACCAACCAACCAACCGGGCCGATACTCAAACGTGGAATCTTCGCCTTTCACAAGCAAGTGCTCAACTGACTGAGCTATTCAAGCACAGCCTCACAACTTTAGTTCCGGCAGTGTCTCATTTTCTACCTTCCAAAGTTCAACGAGGTTTTCTTGCATATTTTTCGGGACTAGTACTCCTAGAAGAACAGATATTGCGAAGATACTTCATAGATCCAGTCTGAGCGATTACGTAATATTTCTTATTTTGTACTCATGTGAAGTTGAAGAATTGTGATTTGGTGTTTCTCGTATAGATGTGTAATCTTCAAATATGTCACTGTCTCTCTCTCTCTCTCTCTCTCTCTCTCTCTCTCTCTCTCTCTCTTTTTTTTTTTTTTTGTTTTTTTTTTTTTTTTTTGGAAGTAACGGTCTCTGCACAATGGGAAGCTTTTGTTGATGTTGTGTGAACTGTCTCTTGAGTCTTAACCCTATAGTACTGCTGATGCAGAATGTAGTGGATACCGCAGACGTCAAAAATGGCTCGTATTATTAGTTTAAATTTTCATAACTGTCTAAAATTCTTGTTGCTTTATATCTAAGAGTTATGTTAGTAATGAAATTAGAATACACTAAATTTCAATTACTACTGTTCTTCAACTGCCAAAAACATACCCTGTGGAGGCAGGTTACCTCGCGGCAGTCTTAATGCAACAAAAACCAAAACAATATTAAGTGGAGTTCGTTTTAACACCTACAGCCGTTTAGTTGTCACATTTCATGTCATATTAAGACAATCCATTGTTGTCTTTCACAGCTATTCTGCTTTTGAACTGCAATAAAAGTGTGGGAGTCAATTTACTTTCTGCCACTGTACAGTAACAAATCAGTTTGCAGTTTATGTACATACGCAGGAAACGAAACTCGAATACAGAGGTTACTTGAAGAAGCTGAAGGAAAAGAAACGTATCATAAACTGTATGCACGATCATCTGACGAATGCGAAGAAGTGGAACATGAAACATACACAGAGACAGATGGTGACGATTATGAGACAATTTTTGAAACTAAGAATTTCTGCTTGGGAAAGGCAAATCAACTTCCTTATTTCTTCTCCACTCTGTTTTGCATATCCTGACTGCCTTCCTTATTCCAACCATCTCTACCGCCTCTACTCTGCTTCTCTGACGCTCCGCAGGGTGCATCCTTCACTTTTGTTTTCAGAATCCTCTTCTTTATTTCTTTTGATATTACCCAACTGCACAGAACTCGATTTATTATTTTAATTGCACTGTTTCACATTTTCGAGAGCAATGGATAATCGATTGTAAGTATTTAAACTGCTTTATAGCCTTAATAGTTCCTTGCGGTACTACTATATCGCCTCCATCTCCTCCCACTACTAATTATTCTGTTTTGTTTACATTTATTCTAAGCCCACCTTGTTCGTATGCTTCCATAACTTCTTTATCATAAATTTTACATTCTTTCTGGTTTGTGCTAACAGTACTTGATAATGGGCAAATAATTATGAGTATAAAGTTCCATGCTGGAAAGGAAATCTCATACCTCAGCATGATTGATTCTACCGCTCCCGAATATACCGCATTTGTATATTAGCCAGTGTCGGCGACATACTGTAGCCCTGTCTAAGTCCTTTTGATCTATGGAATGCCTCACTCAACTTTCTCCCTACTTTAACTAGTGCGTATGATTGGTAGCATACTATCCGAAACTCGGATGTTGATTGTGCATATAGTCTATATACTCCGTCGCTTCTAATAGTGAGAATGTAGAATCTTAAGCTTTTTTATAAATCTACAAAGTACGTTCGAAAATATGTGAATATACAAGTATGTGCATAAGAAGCGTTTTGGGGATTTTTGCCCGGCAATGAAACGCCGGAGAGACAGATATGGCTAAAATCACGGCTTTTGTTGAGGTACTTTTATTGTCGCCTTTTACTGTTCTGGGAATACGTACCAAAATTACCTATGGACACAATTCGTTTCGAAATTGAGATATTTCACACTACGATGCATTTTTAACATTTCCTGTTCCTGTTCAGATGCACACGGTTTGATGTCATTCAAAACAGGCAGCCGCGCGGGGTAGCCGTGCGGTCTCAGGCGCCTTGCCACGGTTCGCGCGCTCCACCCGGTTCTAGTCATCCCTTGCGCATGGGTGTGTGTATTGCCCTTAGAGTAAGTTAGTTTAAGTTAGAGCCTAGGGACCGATGACCTCAACAGTTTTGTCCCATAGAACGTACCACAAATTTCCAATTTTTTTCCCGAAACAGGTAAAAGACAAAGAAGATAGATAAAACTCCACCAATTAGGGAAATGTCTGAACTACTCCAGGCGTGCTGTAATAATAACTACACAGCGTTTCAATATAACACACTGGGTGAACAGTTGCTTTCAGAGGAAATTGTAGTTTTCGTCAGTGTATACACGGATACATGTTTCAGATCAGCTAAGGAAATTCTTTAGAAGCCACGCATTTACAATTTTCGGCTAATGGCTATATTAAGAAAAATTCAAGTTAATTCTTAGGGTAAACGCCCAATAAAAAATTTTCTTTTCGTAATAAAAGAGATGTTTTAAAGAGAAGCCTTTACACAGTACAACAGAAAAACAACTTCATAAAACTTGACGTATCTTGTCGGCTGATGGCCCAAACAATTACTCAAGAATAATTAAAGACAACATTAAGATAAGCATTTACAGAACACGGCTGAAGGCTCTGTCAATAATTCCAGATAATTAAAGAGAAACCTTACAGACAAGGATTTACATATTGAAGGCACAGATTTTGAAACAAACGCGGCTGAAGGCCTTAATACAGAGCAACTAGAATTTTAAATAAAACACGAATGAATGCCTAATCTTAAAATAGTTGACATGAAGTTCGGCTGAAGGCCATATACTACACTTAAAACAGACAATATTAATACACGGATCAAGGCCTGGCACAGTACCTGCCACCAAATAAAATGACAATCACAAACAACAAACCTTGGTGCTCAGAAGTTTTCCAAGGGTCGACCTGGGGAGGAAACTCTAAGCACAGCTGAGGTGAGGCAGGCAGCCAAGCGTACCACTGAACAATCGGGTGGCAACACGACCTAGGGACGGCTGAAGAACCAACCAAAAGCCTAATCCATACCCTTCCACCCGACACACTCGCTGCCATATTTCAACCGACCGACTGACTACTCCAGTACACAGACAGCATTCATCTGCTCAGCGGAAACCACAGAAGCTACATTCGGTTTCACGTAAACACATTTGCACAAGAACTCGAACAATCGTAAAGCCAATCACTGTGGAACAACAAGAACGAATCAATTCGACCAACAGTTTCCCCAAGCGGTCGGCGATCAAATACACGTCGTCCGATGACACGACCTACCGAACGACCAACCAACGGTTGTCCCGCTCCAATCTACTTTCGTCCGACAGTTCATGTGTGTCGCCAGCGGCCGGCGAGCACTGGCTGTCCGCACCTCACTGGTGCTGCGCCCCGACTCCATTGCTTGTCCGTCGCCGACTTCACTGCTGCTGCGTCCCAACTAGTACTCCAGGCACACGACGACCCGAAAATACTAGCGGTAGCTCCTGAGATAGTACGACGGTGCACTTTTCGACAAGCTTTGCTGTTGCCACTCACGGGCAAGCAAACCAGCAACCCAGTGACGCCAGTAAATCTAATTAAAAGAAAACCGAGGCGACAGAACCATAAAAACAAGATGACGAGCAATAAACAGCATGAGCACGAGCCGCGCACAGTTCAAACCCATAAAAAGATTTTAACTCGCCCAAGATGTTGTAATTAACCGGACCAATGGCCGTAATAGAACAGCATGCATTTGGTTTACTAGTTGTGACGGGTCTACAGAGCTGCTGAAGACGAAACTTAATATGGTGGGAACTGTACGTAAAACTAAAGCTTAACTTCCTCCTGTATTTGTGAATGTGTAGTGACGTGAAGCAAACAGTTGCTTATTTGAATTTCCAAAGGATTTGACAGTCGTCTTGCATGCGCCAAAAAAGAACAAGAACGTGATATTTCTCCCATCTATGCTCTTTAGTAATAAAATAGATCGCTTGATAGGAGAGAAAACGAAGCGTGGAATTATCACCTTTCCATAAAAACAGGAGTCGATACACTGAATGGAATCTGCTCCACCTACTTCATGTCAATGAAAACAAGACGTTGGTCCGGTGTATTTTCCGTATTCTGGATATTTCTGGAATTAATGCTCAAATAATATTTACCAGAGATAATAAGACCAATTTTAGGCCCACTAGACTGTCCTGATGAGAACCAGAGTCCGCCCCGGTAGCTAAGTGGTCAGCGTGACAGACTGTCAATCGTAAGGGCCCGGGTTCGATTCCCGGCTGGGTCGGAAATTTTCTCCGCTCGGGGACTGGGTGTTATGTTGTCCTAATCATCATCATTTCATCCCCATCGACGCGCAGGTCGCCGAAGTGGCGTCAAATCGAAAGACCTGCACCAGGCGAACGGTCTACCCGACGGGAGGCCCTAGCCACACGACATTTCCATTTCCATGAGAACCAGAAGTTCAGTTATTGCAACCATTTATACACAAGACAGCAGCGACAACACGCCTACCCAAATCGGTCAGACAAAGAGTGGTGAAGATAACGACATAAATCCGTAAGAGTACGAGGTGTTGTAGATCTCTTCTGAATAGCACGTTTCATGGCATCCCAGATATGTTCAAAAATGTTCATGTCTAGGTACGTTGGTGACCAGCGGAAGCGTTAGGACTCAGAAGTGTTCCTGGAGCCACTCTGTAGCAATTCTGGACGTGTGGCGCGTCGAATCGTCCTGCTGGAATTGTCCAAGTACGTCGGAATGCACAGTGGACATGAATGGGTCCAGGTGGTCAGACAGGATGCTCACGTACATGTGGTACGTGTCGTACGTGTCAGGGTCGTATCTAGTCATATCTGTGGTCTCATATCACTTCAGCTGCACACGCCCCACACAATTAGAGAGATACCACCAGCTTGAACAGTCCCCTGCTGACAATCAGGGTCCATGGATTCACGAGGTTGTCTCCATAACTGTAGACGTCCATCTGCTCGATACAATTTGAGACGAGACTCGCCCGACGAGGCAACATGTTTCCAGTCGTCAAAAGTCCTATGATACAGGTATCGACGGGCACAGGCGAGGCGTAAACCTTTGTGTTGTGCAGTCATCAAGGGTACATGAGTAGGCCGTCGGCTCCGAAATCCCATATCAATGGCGTTTTGTTGATTGGTTCACAAGTTGACACTTGTTAATGGTCGAGCATCGAAATGTGCAGCAATTTGCGGAAGGGTTGCACTTCTGTCATGTTGAAGGATTCTTTTCAGTCATCATTGGCCCCGTTCTTGCAGAATCTTTTTCCGGCCACAGCAACGTCGGAGATTAGATGTTTTACCGGATTCCTGATATCTAAGGTACATTCGTGAAAGCCGGCCGAAGTGGCCGTGCGGTTAAAGGCGCTGCAGTCTGGAACCGCAAGACCGCTACGGTCGCAGGTTCGAATCCTGCCTCGGGCATGGATGTTTGTGATGTCCTTAAGTTAGTTAGGTTTAACTAGTTCTAAGTTCTAGGGGACTAATGACCTCAGCAGTTGAGTCCCATTGTGCTCAGAGCCATTTGAACCATTTTGAACATTCGTGAAATGTTCGTAAGTGAAAAAAATCCCCACTTCATCGCTACCTCGGAGATGATATATCCAATCGCTGATGCCCCGACTACAGCACCACATTTAAACTCATTTAAATCTTGATAATCTGCAATTGTAGTAGCAGTAACGGATCGAACAAAGTTGTTGTCCTATGTAGGGATTGGTGAGCATAGTGCCGTATTCTTCCTGTTTACATGTGTCTGTACTTGAATACGCGTGCATATACCAGTTTCCTTGGTGCTTCAGTGTATTATGAAGATGCTTGAAAATCACATAACCGCCGAAATTGTAATAGTATAAAAGAAAAAAGTTACAGCTAAAAGCAACACCATTAAAAGGTACACACATCTGCTGAACATGGAAAGAAAGAAAAACAACTATTTTTAACATTGTTTGTAGTTTTAATGTTTAAATTAGTATTGCCAATGTACAGGATGTGTTTTAACCTGTGTAAGAGTTTGAGACTTCAATATAATAATACTACAACATTTTTTTTTGCACTCCAACATTATTTAGTTTCTTAAACCTTCGAACTTTACACTGAGGTGACAAAAGAAGTGGGATGCCACCTAGTAACGTGTCGTACTTCCTTTTTTCCGAAGTACTGAAGCAACTCGTCTTGGCATGGACTCACGTTGCTTGAGGTCCACTCCGGAAATATTGAGTCATGCTGCCTCTATAGTTGTCCACAACTACGACATGTTGTCGGTGCACGATTTTGTGGACGACCTGCTCTTTCGATTATGTCCCACAAATGTTCGATGAGATTCGTGTCGGTTGGTATGGGTGGCCAAACTATTCTCCCGAATAGTTCACAATGTTCGTCAAACCAGTAGCGAGCAATAGTGCCCCAGTGAGATTGTGCAATGTCATCCATTAAAATTCCTTCGATGTTTGGGAAGATGAAGTCCACGAATGACTCCAAATCGTCTCCAAGGGGTCGAACATACAGAGGACCCACTCCGTTCTGTGAAAACACAGCCCACATCGTTATGGAGCTGCCACCAGCTTGCACAGTGTCTCATTCACGACTTGGGTTCATGGCTTCATGGAGTTTGCGCCACACTACAGCCCTACCATCAGCTCTTATCAACTGAAATCGAGATTCATCTGACCATGCCACCGTTTTCCAGTCGTATAGGGTCCACTGATATGGTCACGAGCCCAGGAGAGACGTTGCAGGTAATGTCGTGCTGTTAGCAAAGACACTTGCGTCGCTATCAGGCCTACTAATGCCACATGTCGCAGCACCGTCCTAATGGGTACGTTCATCGTACGTAACACAGTGTTTTATGGGTTATTTTATGGAGAGCTCCTTGTCTTTTAGCACTGACAACTCTACGCAAACATCGCTGCCATCGGTTGTTAAGTGAAGTCCGTCGACCACTGAGTTATCCACGGTGCGAGGTAATGTCTTACAGTTGGTAATCTCGGCACACTCTGTACACTGTAGATCTCGGATATTGAATTCCCTGACCATTTCCGAAATGGAATGTCCCATTGTCTAGCTTCAATTACCATCCCGCCTTCAAGGTCTGTTAAATTCAGTATGCGGCCATAGTCACGTCGGAAACCTTTTCACATCAGTCACCTGAGTACAATTGACAGATCGGCCGATGCACTCCCCTTTTATACCTTGTGCACGCAATATTACCGCCATATGCATATCGCTGAGCACATGACTTTCGTCACCTCACTGTATAACACGGTGCGCCAGTCCATGGGGGATGACTGACGATGGCGTGGAAAGCCGCAATCTAGGTCACAATAAAACATAAATTAAATATTATTATGGAACATTAATGTTGTAGATTCCATTATAAACGCAGGCGTGCTGAAAAGTAGTGCCTCCGAAATTTTTATGTGATAATTCTTAAAGGTTTTTAATAAAATATACTTTATTAACATTCTACGTCTTTATTCTTCATATTTACATATTTATTCGTACTAGTGACGAACACATTCCTCTCAACGAGAGAACAGTTTGTTGAAACCGTCACGGTGAAGATTTGATTTTGAAAGAAAACTAAAAGAAGCCAAGTCTGGACTCTATGGGGGAAGATTATGACAGTAATTCTAAGGCGGCGGATTGTTGCGGATGTAGCGGCGGTTGTGTATGCTCTGGCTTTGTCATGCTGGAGGAAAAGATGGTCCATGTGTGTACCAACTCCTCGAATCCGAAAGTCCATTACAACTCGCCGTTTCTCACGAAAGGGCATAGTCACGTTACACACCGTCGCGTTACTAGCTACAATTCGGACTGTTCTAGGGGCAGAGGGCTGCAAATATGTAGACATTAAGAATACAAATGTTCAATATTAATAACATTGGTTTTATTTAAAAAGTTTTTGGAGTTTTCACATAAAAAAATTCGTGGGGATTGTTTTTCACCAATATCTTGTATTGATTATTCACACTACTGTTCACTGCGTATGATTATTATTGATTTGCCAACTGCAGTGCACGGCATTCCCTGGTATGATTAATATCTACCTTACAAAGTGATTAGCTGTGTGCCTAGTCGATACTCATAGCGAATGGAAGCCATGTGGGAAACTGCAATCGCTTTAATGTGACTTCTATTGTTTCAGCTCAGTTTTCACTGATTCAAGTGGGGAAATGTTTGAGCACGACTCGAACTGCTCTCGGGAAAACTCGGGTTCTCTTCAATTTTCTGATGCTTCCACGATCTAGTGACTTTTGTTGGTACTGTATCAGTTTCTGCCGTAGTGTTTGTATGGCATTGCGAATTTTAACTATAAAAATAACGGTGAGACACAGACTAAAATCTCTTGCTGGATGTGTGTCATATGTAATATGGGCAACTAATGACTAAATAGGAGTTTAAAAATCATGTTTCTGTTAAATTCTCGAGATTCCGCTCGTCCGTTGGGCTAGTGATGGCCGATGGTACTGTGTTCAAGATGGATAATGCTGCTGTAATTTATTCTCGAGATGGGAATTGCAGTCAGTTTACTACGATATATTTCGTTTGTTAGGCATTCATTTTGTCATTGATTTTCTTCATTGTTTGACCTGAATGGAGAATTTTAAGGAAATTGGTCAAGATCTTTTAGGTAAATAGGCCAAGTACTTTTCGAGATAATTGGTAACAACTTTTCTTCTTTACACAGTTTATATTTATATGCTTTGCATATTAAAACATACATAGCTTCTATCCGAAATGTTCATTAGGGGATTGTGTAGAAATTTAAAGTAAGTGGGTCAAGAACTTTTGAAGATCCTTGGTATCAACCTCTCCTCTTTATATGTTACATACATACGTGTTTTCAGTTAGATTACGAAATCTTGTGTAGACATTAATCTTACTCTCGTTCTGGAGGTAAAGTGTGCAAAATTAAATTTGTAAATTTGTATGAATTACAATCAAACAAACAAATGGACACTCTTCTTTACATATACAGGGTGGTCCATTGATCGTGACCGTGCCAAATATCTCACGAAATAAGCGTCAAACGAAAAAACTACAAAGAACGAAACAAAGAACGAAACTTGTCTAGCTTGAAGGGGGGAACCAGATGGCGCTATGGTTGGCCCGCTAGATGGCGCTGAACGGATATCAACTGCGATTTTTAAAATAAGAACCCCTATTTTTTGTTACATATTCGGGTAGTACGTAAAGAAATATGAATTTTTTAGTTGGACCACATTTTTTACTTTGTGATAGATGGCGCTGTAATAGTCACAAACATATGGCTCACAATTTTAGACGAACAGTTGGTAACAGGTATTATAATACAGAACTTAGGTACGTTTGAACATTTCATTTCGGTTGTTCCAATGTGATACATGTACCTTTGTGAACTTATTATTTCTGAGAACGCATGCTGTTACAGCGTGGTTACCCGTAAATACCACATTAATGCAATAAATGTTCAAAATGATGTCCGTCAACCTCAATGCATTTGGCAATACGTGTAACGACATTCTTCTCAACAGCGAATAGTTCGCCTTCCGTAATGTTCGTACATGCATTCACAATGCGCTGACGTATGTTGTCAGGCGTTGTCGGTGGATCACGATAGCAAATATCCTTCAGCTTTCTCCACAGAAAGAAATCCGGGGACGTCATATCCGGTGAAAGTGCGGGCCACGGTATGGAGCTTCGGCGACCAAACCACCTGTCATGAAATATGCTATTCAGTACCGCTTCAAACGCACGCGAGCTATGTGCCTGACATTCATCATGTTGGAAGTACATCCCGATTCTGTCATGCAGTGAAACATCTTGTAGTAACCTCGGTAGAACATTATGTAGGAACTCAGCGTACATTGCACCATTTAGATTGCCATCGATAAAATGGGGGCCAACTATCCTTCCTCCCATAATTCCGCATGATACATTAACCCGCCAAGGTCGCTGATGTTGTACTTGTCGCAGCCATCGTGGATTTTCCGTTGCCCAATAGTGCATATTATGCAGGTTTACGCTACCGCTGTTCGTGAATGACGCTTCGTCGCTAAATAGAACGCGTGCAACAATTCTGTCATCATCCCGTAATTTCTCTTGTGCCCAGTGGCAGAACTGTACACAACGTTCCAAGTCGTCGCCATGCAATTCCTGGTGGATAGAAATATGGTACGGGTGCCATCAATGTTGATGTAGCATTCTCAACAACGACGTTTTTTAGATTCCCGATTCTCGCGCAATTTGTCTGCTATACTGATGGGCGGATCAGCCACGACAGCAGCTAAACCACCTACGTGGGCATCATCATTTGTTGCAGGTCGTGGCTGACGTTTCACATGTGGCTGAACACTTCCTGTTTCCTTAAATAATGTAAGTGTCCGGCGAACGGTCCAGACACTTGGACGATGTCGTCCAAGATACCGAGCATCTTACATAGCTCACGCCGGTTGGGCATCTTGATCACAATAGCCATGCATCAACACGATATCGATCTTTTCCGTAATTGGTAAACAGTCCATTTTAACACGGGTAATGTATCACGAAGCAAATACCATCCGCACTGGCGGAATGTTACGTGATACCACGTACTTATACGTTTGTGACTATTATAGCGCCATCTATCACAAAGTGAAAAAAGTGGTCCAACTTAAACATTCATATTTCTTTACGTACTACACGAATAAGTAATAAAAATGGGGGTTTCTATTTTTTTAAAAAAAGAAGTTGATATCTGTTTGACCTATGGCAGCGCCATCTAGCGGGCCAATCATAGTGCCATCCTGTTTCCGCCTTCAAGCTAGACGAGTTTCGTTCTTTGTAGTTTTTTCGTTTGGTGCTTCTTTCGTGAGATATTTGGCCCGATTACTATCAATGGACCACCTTGTATAGATTGTGATGATACCTTGTATTGTAATGAGACCATGGGCTAAAATTACATTGGCCTCCTGTCGATTGAAAAGGAAATGATTTAAGGTTCTGCAGAAAAAAAGTAGAGGGAGACAAAAAAGAAATAAAAGAAAGCAGAGCGACAAAAATTCCCCCAAGTAATGTAAAACTTGAAATTGAGATAATTACGTAGACTTCTCGGTTGGAGAGGGACGGCGCGGCACAGAGCGCGCCGTATGAATGGAGTGCTGACGTACGAATCTTAACGAGCTCGCGGTAATGGCAACGTGCGACGCAGAGGCGCGACGGCCAACGACCACAGCAAAAATAGCGGCCTCTGCCAACGAGTGGAAACGGCCGACGTCTGCGGGAGGCACCGGCTGACGTCAGAGGGGCACGTGTCCGCGTCTGCCTGTGGCTGCGGCCGGAGGTGCCACGCCGACGCCGACGCCGACGCCGCCGGTTAATCAATCGACGCCGAGCGGCGGTCATCCGCAGATGAGGCGACCCACGGCGTGCTGACGCAAGCGCGCTCACCGGCGCTATTCGACGCCACACTTTATTTCTATCGTAGCTTTTAGGTTCAGAGATGCAGTTGCCGAAGACCCTGCGAAATCCAATGTGAAATTCATCTCCTTCCAAGGATTAGGTGTTGTAATCACCTGTTCCGGTCTCTATCATCCATACATTTCTTACGACGTCTACCTGGTTCATTCTTTCGAGTAAGCAGATAATGCATCACCTTTTTTGGTAATTTACTTTCTTTCATTCTAACATAGTCGTTTTCAATGAGTTTATTCTGTCCTGCATTAATTGTAAAGAATCTTAAATCTGATCTTAATGTTTCATTCCTCATTTTATCAATTTATGAAGCCTTTAACATATCTCATGATCTTCATCTCTGCTGTTTGTATACGTGACTTTTCGTTTTTGTTACTGTCCGTGATTCGGAACTATATACAAGAATAGGTACAGCCACAGTCTTGTAGAATTTCATTTGTGTTTCATTTCTTGTTTTTCATCCCAAAGTTCATCCAATTGTGCCGCAAATAGCTTGAAATTTAATAACCTTCGTCTCAATCTCTCTGTTGTAGTTAAAACTAATATGACATTGTATAATTGCAGTGGGATACTTGTTCTAAAATTTTCTCAGTTATTGTTATCTTCGATTTGACTGGACTCTTCTCTTTGGGACTCATTATCTTTGTCTTACTTGTAGATATAGCTAAGTAGTAATATGTTGCATTTTGGTTGGATCTGTATATTTCTCTTTGTAAAATATCTTCTGTTTCGTGTATAAGTATCTGGTCATCAACATGTAACAGATTGATGGTGCGCTGGAGACTGTTTTAATTCCTGAGTGTATTTCACCTTTCCACGTCATAACTAGTTTGTCAATACGTAACTTAAGTAAAATACGTGACAGACGGCACTGTTGTAGAACAGCTTAATTAATTAAAATTCCATCTGACATTTTCGAACCTGAATTTTAACTGTTTTTGCGTTTATACATAGGCTCTTTGCGCTGTTCATAAGATGTTTTGAAAAAACCTTTTATTTCCAAAAAAAGGGGTCCTTTTATCTTATCAAGGGCTTTCTCAAAACCAATAAATGCTAAATGCGTTTCTAAGCCAAAATCCCGATTTTTTCAATAATTTGTCTTGTTATTAATATTTTGTTATTACACGAACGTCACTTTGTGAAGCCAGATTTTCCTTTTTAGATTATTGCATCAGCTATAGTTTGTAGCCTTTGATTAAGAATTTTCCAATAAACTTTATATTCAGCATTTATTTAACTTATTCCTATGTAACAGAAATATAATTCCACAATTTTTAAATATGTGATGAAAGAACTGTCCTGTACCGAAGAATGGAACACAGCTATTCCTATACTTAAAGAAAGGCAATAGGAAAGATATGAAATTTTTCCCGCTATGTTTCATTTTTCATCGCCTCATCCGACACACTCATCTTTAACCTTTATTTACTACGTTTCCATAATGTCAGCAGTTTAATCAAATGCCATGAGAATGAATGGTGTGGTATCCTACATCGACTTGCAGTGCTGACATCACGCTTACCGGGTTACCTACAACCTTCCAATACATTACGTCATCATATGAAGATCTCAGCTGCAGAGAATAGTCCGTCCCCACAAGGAACGAGGCAGGTAATGCCGACGTGGATGCGGACGCCATATCTCGCCTGACGAGAGGCAATGCAGTAGCCACGTAGGAGCATTCACACTCAAATCCGATCAAAAATTTTTATACTTTTTTCGCAATGGGACCGAAGGAAATACATTGTTTGACCCTAATTATATGTTTATTTACAAGTTGTACAAGCTTGACATACTTACTACTACAATATTTTTATTCGTGGTCAAACTTTTGACCATAGTCCTCTGCGTCATCTTTGTCTTACTCTATCTTTTCGTCGCTGTCATTTTCATCTAGAGGTAAGGACGGTGTGTTTGCGACCGTTGCCTCCTGAGAAAATGGGACACTTTTTGTATGATGCTGTGGTCCACTACAACGTACATATGGGTCTGAAGTTAGTAACTGTCTGCCTAGTTCATCTCTGTACAGTCCATATGTGAAAATTTACGAACAAAATTTATTCTCTATTGCCGTACGTGCTTTTTGTGGGCCTGAGCCGCTTCCTCCGAAAATTCGCCTACAATGAGAACTACTTTAGATATGGCTTCTGCTCCATGCATTAAAATTTTATGAAGAATTGGTGACATAGGATACCAACCATACAAATGTGTGTACATTTATGCAATTACGCGAACAATTACGTTAAATTTTTCAATATCAGTGCCGTTGCCGTTAGAAATCACTTCCTGGATTCAAAATATCGTACAAATCTCTTCTTGCAAATCTCTTGATTGTTGCCAAGGAATTTACGACAGAATAAATGAAACATTGCAATAGTTTAAATAATTTAGTATTAGACTTTGAATGAATAAAAACAAAACTGTGTATGAGGGCGGAGAATCTTACTGAGTTAAACAAATGTTCTGGATCTGTATTCCATGACGGTAAAAGAACTATAGCTCGACAAGACACGACCAATAACCAAAAACACTGAAATCTCAAGATTTCGGGTTAGCAAAGATATCCATAGAAATACTTTCTCTAAACGTACCATTTAAACAACGAAACTATAGAGGTATGAGATAAGATAAAGTATATACTTTCATCTACGTATTCAATAGGTGTTTTTATTTAAACTTAACAATAAAAGCGAGAGAAACAAGTATCACAAAGTAGAATGCATGGACAAGTACATGTATCTCTCACTACGTCTGGTTTGCGATTGACTTTGCAACAAGTGGCAGAGTGTAGACGAAGGTTTTTGGCTGCCACAACATGGGCACTTACTTGATCTTAAGGATTAACATCTTGAAAAGATTTTAAAGTAACGTAAAAAATTTGATTTTTGACCGATGTAAGAGTGCAAATACTCCTACATATACGTCGGCACAACGGGCTAGCTTGTTATCGTGATTTGCCCAACCAGCGCCCTCTAGCGGCAGTCTGAGGTATCTATTGAGGCATATGGCACGAAACCACACAGTTTCTTTACGAAAATGGATGCTCCTAAAAGAGGTGCAATTACTCTGTTAGAGATTGTCAAAGGAAAGAGGAGGAAAAAGCGAAAATTATTCTGGAATCGAAGATGCCTTGAACAGTGAATAAAGCTATACAGCGATCTGACATATACAGGGTGAGTCATCTAACATTACCGCTGGATATATTTCGTAAACCACATAAAATACTGACGAATCGATTCCACAGACCGAACGTGAGGTGAGGGGCTAGTGTAATTGGTTAATACAAACTATAAAAAAATGCACGGAAGTATGTTTTGTAACACAAACCTACGTTTTTTTAAATGGAACCCCGTTAGTTTTGTTAGCACATCTGAACATATAAACAAATACGTAATCAGTGCCGTTTGTTGCATTGTAAAATGTTAATTACATCCGGAGATATTGTAACCTAAAGTTTACACTTGAGTACCACTCCTCCGCTGTTCGATCGTGTGTATCGGAGAGCACCGAATTAGTAGGGATCCAAAGGGAACGGTGATGGACCTTAGGTACAGACGAGACACGAACAGAACATTACGTCCACATGCTAACACATTTTTATTGGTATTTTTCACTGACGCACATGTACTTTACCATAAGAGGTGAGGTACACGTATACACGTGGTTTCCGTTTCCAATGACGGAGTGGAATAGAGTGTGTCCCGACATGTCAGGCCAATAGATGTTCAATGTGGTGGCCATCATTTGCTGCACACAATTGCAATCTCTGGCGTAATGAATATCGTACACGCCGCAGTACATCTGGTGTAATGTCGCCGCAGGCTGCCACAATACGTTGTTTCATATCATCTGGGGTTTAGGCACATCACGGTACACATTCTCCTTTAACGTACCCCACAGAAAGAAGTCCAGAGGTGTAAGATCAGGAGAACGCGTTGGCCAATTTATGCGTCCTCCACGTCCTATAAAACGCCCGTCGAACATCCTGCCAAGGGTCAGCCTAGTGTTAATTGTGGAATGTGCAGGTGCACCATCATGCTGATACCACATACGTCGACGCGTTTCCAGTGGGACATTTTCGAGCAACGTTGGCAGATCATTCTGTAGAAACGCGATGTATGTTGCAGCTTTTTGAGCCCCTGCAATGAAGTGAGGACCAATGAGGTGGTCGCCAATGATTCCGCACCATACATTTACAGTCCACGGTCGCTATCGCTCTACGTGTCTGAGCCAGCCAGGATTGTCCACGGACCAGTAATGCATGTTCCGTAGATTCACTGCCCCGTGGTTTGTGAAACCCGCTTCATCGGTAAACAGGCAGAACTGCAACGCATTCTCTGTTAATGCCCATTGACAGAATTGCACTCGATGATTAAAGTCATCATCATGTAATTGCTGATGTAGCGACACATGAAACGGGTGAAAGCGGTGACGATGCAGTATGCGCATGACACTCTCGCAATGTCCCGTGTACTCATGTGTGGGTTCATGGCAACAGCAGCTAACACACCAACTGCACCCGCTGCTCCTGTGACGGGCCTGTTACGGACCCGTTTGCGTGCTACGACCATACCTGTTGCAGACAGTTGGCGGTAGATGTTTTGCAATGTGCGGCACGTTGGATGCTCTCTGTCCGGGTACCGTTGTGCATACACCCTGCAGGCTTCAGCTGCATTTCGTCGACACTCGCCAAGATGAGTATCATCTCCACCTACAGTTGGTCTGCGTGCGGAGACGAATGCAGAGTAACAATAGCAGCAAGCGCAACATGCGGACACTGCGACAGCTAGAACAAACCACAACAGTGCACTTCAGCCACACTCGTAAACACGGTCGTCATCGTAAACATGTCCCTGCAGATGCTGCTCGCCGACCGTGGCCCGTGTTTGTTACAACACGCAACTGATCGTCGGAGGTTTCAAGCGTCAACTTTAGGTTACAATACCTCCGGATGTAATTAACATTTTACAATGCAACAAACGGCACTGATTACGTATTTGTTTATATGTTCAGGTGTGCTAACAAAACTAATATGGTTCCATTTAAAAAAACGCAGGTTTGTGTTAAAAATATACTTCTGTGCATTTTTGTATGGTTTGTATTAAACAATTACACTAGCCCTTCTCCTCACGTTCGGTCTGTGGAATCGGTTCGTCAGTATTTGACGTGGTTTACGAAATATATCCAGCGGTAACGTTAGGTGACTCACCCTGTATACTAGTAGAATTTATGCTTTAACGCAACTGAATTTTCGTCCCATTTGTGATTTTAAATTGAATATAGTTACTGTGTCTAATGTCAGTTTGCGCATGCACTTCTCGACGGTGCATTGACTACCACTAGTCTGAAGTGACGTAGTTTATCACATAGATTTCAAGATCGAGTTTCGTTTCGTGATTTCATTTGAATGGAACAAGAGATACTTTTGAAGGTACTCATCGCGATTGAAAAGGATATTTACCGACTAGATACAAATATGAGGTACTCCATCAAACAATTCTTTAGTATTTTACACAAAGTTACGTAAGTGCAAAAACTTCCAATGCGTAGCTTGGGTTTACTTTTTAACAGACTGGTAGCTACGTTAAAATTCCTGGCGACTGGGTAAACATTCCAGTCGTTGATCTCTGCAACAAGAATTGCGGAAAATATGTTTTTGTAATAAACAACATTCAATACTGCAGGTAATATCTGTGTCAAATTAATAAGAAACACCCAGAAACTTTTGAAAAACAAAAAGTGAAGAAAAATGTGACAGTAGCTACACAGGAACCTGCGACCTGTCGCTTCATAGGTCAAGACGAAATCAGTTCACCTACGACTTTACGATGGCCTCCAAATCTCGATGTATGGTATACATTAGTTGAAGTCTCTATTTACAAATATCATTATTTGCTATTTAACTATGATGAACTGTATCAAAATGACGGGCTTTTGATCGATCACCATTGTGTTGTAGTACTATAACGACATACTTACGTAGCAGACAAGTTAGTAGAAACATTAAATACAGGAAGCCTGTACTTACCGATATGTAGTTTCCCGTATTTTTATTATTACAGATTGTAGCTAAAATGAAAGGTTTTAGAGAGATGGTCAATTTTCGGATGCTTGGAAACAGTTTATACTCGAACGTTGCCGTCTGTGGTGAAACAAACTCACCAAATATGTAGTTTAACTCAATACAACACAACGGCTCGTAAGTTCTGGTTGTAATGTAAAACGAGATCGCGACTTGGCCATTCCTCTCCAAGCTGGAAAAATCTAACATGCCAGACTCCTCATTCCAAGCTTCGCAGTATGGTGGAAGGCGGATGTCCCACGTAGTGAGTCACCAGATCTTCGACCTTGTGCGTTTTCAGGTCCCGTGAGAGGACAGCTTAAGGGACACTCGAGAAACCGAATTATTGTACGTAAAACATGGCGTGTGGTGTGCTTTATTCATTTAATCTGATAGTTCCCGATAAAAAGAGAAATGACAACCCGGTTCCTGATTTCAGATTCTCATTAATGACAACTTTGTCGAGAGGCGTGCATGCAGACTGTTTCCTGTGTCAAAAACATGGTTGCCAACTTTACTAACGTGTGCAGGTGTCGCGTCAGGAAAATATTTTTCTGGTAATATTGGTACAGATCCGAGGATGGTGTGTATAATTACGACTCAAAGATCGTGAATATGTTCTTGTGTGCAAAACACTTCAAAAGTTGTTGCTAATCAGGTAGATGTGAATAACTGTGTGAGGAAGTAATACTAAGTTGTGTGCAATGCGTCTAGACCCAACTACCATTCCGCCTCCAAAGTCTTTTAGTTTCCATCGTGTGACCATCATCACGTCGGAAATCTTTTCACATGTATCACCCGAGTAAAATGGCAGCTCCGCCAACGCACTGCCTTTCGAGATCTTGTGTACGCGACACTACCGACTTTTGTGTGTGTATATATCACTACTCCATGACTTTTGTTACTTCTTTGTATTCTCTGCTGAATACTAGTTAATTTTCGAGCTTTTCATGGTTTATCACTGCAAATATTCGAAATTTATTTCTTAGAATCATAAGCTCAAATTATTCGTGTCTTTGAAATATGTATTGTTGTGAGATTTCACGGCAATGATTCGTTAACTCGCCCAGCAAGTAAATAGTGGTAAGTCAGTGAACAGAGTTTACAAATAAGCAATTTTAAGTTCCCAGTGACATAGGCCTATAGTTAAGAATAAAATTTTGGACAGAATTTTCGATTTTAAGATTTACTTGAAATATCTTATTTATTAGATGTCATCGAAACTTTTCTGTGCAATTTCTCAAAACAACCAACTTGTTGCTTACCATTGCTTACAGCTGAGCTCTTCGTAACCAGTTTACGCATTCTTACCTGGTCCAATTTCAAGTAGACTGTATCTGACCGTCCCACCTCCTCTGAGGGTGTCCAACATTTACATACCGTTGAGACGCATATTTCTATATCATTTAAGTATTCGTTCTTCTGACACACTTTGAATCCTTTCATACCATTTCTTTCTGTACTTTCCTATTTTCTGAAACATATTTTCATCGTTCAGTTCATTTCTAATTTCCCTATTCTTTCACCGCTCTATGATTTTGTAACCAGCTAGTGACCTTGGGAGTCTAATCTTTGCTGATTCAATCGTTCTTCGTTGACTGGCTGTCAAAGTCTATAACCTGTTCAAAATGGTTCAAATCGCTCTGAGCACAATGCGACTTAACTTCTGAGGTCATCAGTCTCCTAGAACTTAGAACTAATTAAACCTTACTAACCTAAGGACATCACACACATCAATGCCCGAGGCAGGATTCGAACCCGCGACCGTAGCGGTCGCTCGGTTCCAGACTGTAGCGCCTAGAACCGCACGGCCACTCCGGCCGGCTATAACCTGTTAACTAGAACCGATATTGGCGCTACATTATTAAACACAATAGTACTGTCTCTTTCCTAATTTTTCTGAGATGCTTTTTATCGTTGAAATTTTTGCGTTATCAATTCTAGGTCTTTGGATGTAATAATATACGGGATCGAAAATAACAGCTGTGTAACAATATTTGTTTGTATTAGCTATTTATCGTCGATTATTATTTTCACTCCTAAATTCTCGTCGCCGTTGAATGCCGATATCTTATAAAGAAACCATCAGACCTGTTAACTGTGGATTTTGATAAGTTTTAGATATGTTGTGGAGGGACCTGTCCTAAATAACTCGTTAGCGGCTTTTCATGCGACGCCACCCAGATTCCGAGAAAATCGATGTTGAAGTTTTATGCGTGCTCCTACACCTGTAAGGTTCATTACTTTTCGGCCAATGTGTGTACTGTAGTGTAGCGGCTAAGGTTCAGAACTACAACGCTGGTGATTCGGGCTCAAATCCAGCCTGTGTGGATTTTCTTTTCAAATTTCATTCTGTTGTTGTTGTTGTCTTCAGTCCTGAGACTGGTTTGATGCAGCTCTCCATGCTACTCTATCCTGTGCAAGCCTCTTCATCTCCCAATACCTACTGCAGCCTAAGTCCTTCTGAATCTGCTTAGTGTATTCATCTCTTGGTCTCCCTCTACGATTTTTACCCTCCACGCTGCCCTCCAATACCAAATTGGTGATCCCTCGATGCCTCAGAACATGTCCTACCAACCGATCCCTTCTTCTGGTCAAGTTGTGCCACAAACTTCTCTTCTCCCCAATCCTATTCAATACCTCCTCATTAGTTATGTGATCTACCCATCTAATCTTCAGCATTCTTCTGTAGCACCACATTTCAAAAGCTTCTATTCTCTTCTTGTCCAAACTATTTATCGTCCATGTTTCACTTCCATACATGGCTACACTCCATACGAATACTTTCAGAAATGACTTCCTGACACTTAAATCGATACTGGATGTTAACAAATTTCTCTTCTTCAGAAACGCTTTCCTTGCCATTGCCAGCCTACATTTTATATCCTCTCTACTTCGACCATCATCAGTTATTTTGCTCCCCAAATAGCAAAACTCCTTTACTACTTTAAGTGCCTCATTTCCTAATCTAATTCCCTCAGCATCACCCGATTTAATTTGACTACATTCCATTATCCTTGTTTTGCTTTTGTTGATGTTCATCTTATATCCTCCTTTCAAGACACTGTCCATTCCATTCAACTGCTCTTCCAAGTCCTTTGCTGTCTCTGACAGAATTACAATGTCAATTTCATTCTAAAGATTATTATTTAATAGCACTGTGACATGCAAAATTATTAAAAAATAGTTTCGACGCAGTAATTGCATTAATGACTCAGTCATTACAGGAAACTTTCTTCGAATTGTTGTTAGTTTACATTTAAAATTCCAAATATTTGGACCGCGTTCGCTTCGTGCTTTTCCTAGACGTGACCTCGCTTCTTTCTTCCCGCTCTGCCTGAGGGACTGTTACGGAATTCCTTGTCCCTGTAAACCGGCAGCTGGTATTTATTCAAATGGTTCAAATGGCTCTGGGGACTATGGGACGTAACGTCTGTGGTCATCAGTCCCGTAGAACTTAAAACTACTTAAACCTAACTAACCTAAGGACATCACACACATCCATGCCCGAGGCAGGATTCGAACCTGCGGCCGTAGCGGTCGCGCGGTTCCAGACTGTAGCGCCTAGAACCGCTCGGCGACACCGGCTGGCTACTGGTCCCTCAACAGGGAAATTACCTGAGGACAATCGAGAGTATTCAGCGGAATTTCGTACGTCATAGTGAGTATTTGGAAGCTGGGGTCTTTAAGCTGAGTTCGGTGTGAGGCTAAAGCGGAATTTGAGTAGATTTTCTTTATACCTTGTTTTCACAGGTTGTCTAGGTGTAGCGCTTTTGATTTAGTAATTGAACTCGGGCCCAGTCCCTAAATTTCACAAATGGCGTCCGATGACTTTCGGCATAAGGAGTAACCACCGCTTTGGCAACGGCCTTGTCAGAGAGAGCGGAGGAGTTGACAGAAGTTCAGGTCACTCTCTTGTCCTTGAGGTGGGAAACTGCCCCTAGAGGTGGAAAAATCAGTAATGATCAACGACATCATGACTCATAAGACAATGGAAACCACTATAGTAACGATACATAATTCGTTTAAACAGGACATGTCGTCCGTAACCGAAAAAGTGTCCTATGATCTCTCCATTGACCAAAGACTCCGAACTAGTCCCACATTCGGATGTCCAGGAGGGTACTGCCGTGTGGGAAGTGACCATGAGAAAAAGACTGAACAACCGACGAAAGAATAGCGTTCTACGAGCCGGGATATCTGAACTTTGCACGTGGTAGGAATGCTATGAAATCTGAAAAGGGAAATTCAAAGGCTCAATCTAGATATAGTGGGGGTCAGTGAAGTGAAATGGAAAGAATACAAGGATTTTTGGTCAGATGAGTATAGAGTAATATCAACAGCTGCAGAAAATGGTTTAACAAGAGTAGAATTCGTTATAAACAGGAAGATAGGGTAGAGAATGTGACGCTGTGAACAAGTAAGTGATAGGGTTGATCTCATCAGAATCGACAGCAAACCAACACCGATAACTGTAGTTCAAATGTACATGTCGACATAGCAACCAGAGGATGAAGAGACAGAGAGCGAATATGTGAGGCTATAACTGGTAATACAGTACGTAAAGGGAGATATCTAACGCTCATGAGAGATTGGAATGCGATTGAATGGGAAGGAGTAGAAGAAAGGGTCAGTGGAGAATATTTGCTTATTAGTAGGGACGAGAGGAGAGAAATATTAATGGAGTCTGCAATAAATATCAGTTAGTAACAGCGTATACTCGGTGCAAGAAGCAAAAGAGGAGGATGTGTCCATGGAGGAGGGCGGGAAAATTTCTTAGATTGCATCATGGTCAGACAGAAATTCCGAAATCAATACTGGACAGTAAGGTTTTCCTAGGAGCAGATATAGGCTCAGATCATAATTTAGTAAAGATGAAAAGTAGCCTGAAGTTTAAGAGAGTAGTCACGAAGAATGAATGCACAAGGAAATGAGATACGGAAGTACTAGGGATTGCACTGACATGCTTGAAGTTCTCTGAGGCTATATATAAAGCGATAATGAAAAGCTCAAGAAGCATTTCAGTTGAAGGGGAATGGACGTCTCTGTCAAGGGCAGTCACAGAAGTTGAAAGAAATATTTACCTACAAGGAAGGTACCTGCGAGGAAACCATGAATAATAGAAGAAATACTTCAGCTGATCGACGAAACAAGGAAATGCAAAAATGTTCAGGAAAATTGAAGAATACAGAAATACAAGTCACCTAGGAATTAAATAAGTAGGAAGTGCAGCAGAAAACCAAGGCAAAATGGTTTGTATGATAAATGTCAAGAAATCTAAAAAGAAGTGAGTGTCGGAAAGACTGACTCAGCATATGGAGAAGTGAAAAGAACCTTCCGTGAAATTAAAAACGTTAGTGGTAACATTAATCGTACAATGGGAATTAAACTGTTAGATGATGAAGAGAGATCGGATAGGTGTAAATGACGTGATAGAAGAAGAACAAGGGCTCTACAGGGAGGAAATAGGGGATACAGCAGTAGAATAAAAATTTAAAGAGCTTTGAACGACATAAGATCAAATGTGGCAGATGACACAGACAGCATTCCGTAGGACTTTCTAAAGTCATTGGGGGAAGTAGTAACAAAACGACTTTTCACGTTTGCGTGTGGAACGAGAATGTAAGAGACTGGCGACATATCATGTGACTTTCGGAATAATGTCAATCACGAAATTCCAAAGATTACAAGAGCAGAAAAGTGCGAGAATTACCGCACGGTCATCTTCACAGCTCAAGCATCCAAGTTGCCTACAGGAATAATGATAATGACGATCAAGTTGCCGTTAAGAAAGGTAAAGGCATCAGAAAGGGAGTTCCGACGTTGCGGTCGATAATGCAAGCAAGACTGAAGAGAAATCAAGACACGTTCATTGGATTGTCTTCCGGTAAAAACTATGCGACAGTGTAAATTGGCGTAAATTCTTCTGAGACTAATCGGGATAAGCTTTATTGAAAAATGGGTAATATACAATATGCACAAGAAGCAAGAGGTAGCAATAAGAGTGGAATACCGAGTACGAAGTGCTCGAGTTAAGAAGGATTTAAGAGAGGGGAGTAGTCTTTCGCCCCTACTGCTCAATCTATAAATGGTAGAAGCAAAGAGGGAAATAAAAGTAAGTTTCAAGGGTGGTATTAAAATTCAGGGTGAAGGGATAACAATAAAAAGATCTGCTGATGACATAGCTACCCAGAGTGAAAGTGAAGAAGAATTACAGGATCTGTTGAGTGGAATGAACACTCTAATGAGTACAGAATATGAACTGAATGTAAATCGAAGAAAGGAGAAAGTAATGAGAAATAGCAGAAATGAAAGCAGCGAGAAACTTAACGTCAGGACCGATGGTCAGGAAG
Organism: Schistocerca americana; assembly: GCF_021461395.2. Lineage (NCBI taxonomy): Eukaryota > Metazoa > Arthropoda > Insecta > Orthoptera > Acrididae > Schistocerca > Schistocerca americana. The sequence goes on from NC_060124.1 coordinate 106,744,868, forward strand.
TATATGAAGTTAAGGAATTCTACCGCCTAGGCAGCAAAATAACCAATGACGGATGGAGCAAAGAGGACATCAAAAGCAGGCTATCAATGGCAAAAAGTGTATTCGTGGCCAAGAGAAAACTGCTAGCATCAAACATAGGTCTAACTTGAGAAAGAAATTTTTAAGGATGTACGTTTCGAGCACAGAATTATATGGCAGTGAGGCATTAGCTGTGGGAAAACCGGAACAGAAGAGAATCGATGACTTTGGGATGTGGTGCTACAGAAGAGTGTTGGAAATTGGGTGTATTGATAAGGTAAGGAATGAGGGATTCTCCGCAGAATCGGAGAGGAAAGGAATACATGGAAAACACTGACAAGAAGAATGGACAGGATGACTGGACATCTGTTAAGACATCAGGGAATAACTTCTGTGATCCTAGAGAGAGCTGTAGGGGGTCAATACTGTAGTGGAAGACAGATATCGGAACATCCAGCAAACAATTGAGGACGTAGGTTGCAAGTGCTACTCTGAGGTGAAGGCGTTGGGACAGGAGGGGTATTCGTGATGGGACGCATCAAGTCAAAAGACTAATGATGCAAAAACAAGTTGATACATCTACCATTCTCCAGTTCACCGTCATCATGGAATCACAGTGTATACTTTCCTTACTGCGTCACGTCCCCGCAACGCCGTCAGGTGGCACTTTATCTCGCAGTGGGCGGTGATCATAAAATTTCGTTCAAAAGCGTATAATTCGCTTAGTGACGGTAACACTAAAATTAAAGAAATTTAGGTTCGTTAACAGGGGAAACAACAGCTTCCATCTAACACATTAGTACAATATGAATCATCCGGAACACAGCAAATAATGGTTGGAGGTTAGGATCTGTAGGCGCAACTCCCTTATACTCGTAACTTTGTTTATGAGTGGGATATGCCTCAAAAATTTGGAAAAACTGAGTCTTAATGCTGCCATGCAGCAACGGACTACTGCAGAATCAGACAAATTCACACAAGCTACACGGCAAAAAGTGGTACCGCATCGTCCCTCGGGCGTGGCGTCCCTGCGGTGCAGATAATAGCTGACCTAAGCCGCTGATGTATGACACCGCCGGGCCCACAGGCAGAGGAAGGAAAAGGAGGTCGAGGAAAAATGCCGTCTCGTTGAGTGCTTCATCACGATAAGGAAAATCTCCACAGACCAGTCACGGCAGTTCAGTGCTCGTTCTGCCGCAGATGTCGCCTCGGGGAGCGCTTGCCAACTGTTTGTTGACCGTGGGGCGCAGCACCAGTCTTAATGCTTCCTCCACTTGTTTTCGTTCCTGGAATCAGCTTACAACGCAAGAGCGAATTGTCCCACTGTGGAATTGTATTTCATCGTGTGGCAACACTGGCGTAGCAAATATACTTTACTTATAGCTATAAGCCGTGTGGTGAATAACCAATCCATGAGAGTACAGTGTATGTTCAGAATATCTACCAATCTAGGAAAGATTTCTTAAAACTTCCACAATCTTTTAAATTCATAATTTTTATTATTTTCGAATAATTTCAATCTTATGTACCATCAAGTCAACAAATACTATCAGCTTATGTAGGAGGACGATTAGATGGTACCAAAATTACAGACAGGATACAGGAAACCATTGTGTCAAGCTTCATGTTTTACAGCATACACAGAAGGAGGCCTAAAATTCGGTTTGGCACGAGTGCCATAGCGCTCAGCCATGCGGCACGTTCCCCCATCGTCAAGGCTGATACAGCGCGAGAAGTGGGTGGAGGGAGAAACTACGAACGCACCTCATTTAAATGGCAGTGCAGTCACACTGCATACGACTTGGTTTTGCATTTAACGGTTCGCAACAACATAGATCACAAAAGAAACATATTTTCGTTGTTATTTAATTATTTCTGGTGCACTGATGAGAGAAAGAAATTTACATGTGGTGCAAACTGTCGGTATACGGACGGATTCAATTTCTAGGATTTCTTAATCAGACTGCCATATATTCGTGGCTTATTTAGTTTCATAATAAAAAAAAGCTCTTCCACACACAAATCTTGTTCGAAATATTGTAGCACTTTTGCAGCCCCAGAATGAAGATGTAGACACTCTATCTGAGGAAAACGATGTGGACATAACGAAAATTTTTAACGTAGTCTGATTCGTCATTAAAATGGGAATTACATTTCAGGTTAGTCAGTTACATCTGTACATGCACGGGGGCGCTTTCAAATGAAACGGCAAACAGTTTGGGAAACGGCTCGAAAACAGATGTAAGATTGGCAGTTTCCTCAATAGGTTTAAGAAACTGTCCTTGGAATTCTTTCAAGACCACAACGGGTTATTCAAACTTTAGGCGTTCTTTAAAGTCAGAGTTTAGGGAACTAGGCTATGTTTGTCAGATCGTGTCCTTTCTATAACGCAATTTTCTTTCTAAAAGTATCCTCATAAAATCATTGAGGAATTTTTTCTCACACTGAAGTGTCTTAATGCGGGCAGTGTGCAGTTGCGTTACTCTTTGTGTTCTGCCTTACGGAGGGTCTGGTTATGGCGGAAGCGTCGTCAGAGAGGTCAACCGCATGAGCCCCTAGGGAAATGATTCTAGTTGTGGTTTCCCGTTCCCTTCCACTGTTGATGATGAAATGATAATGAGGATAACACAATACCCAGTCCTTCAGCGGAGAAAAATCTCCAACCCAGCCAGGAATCGAACCGGGCCCCTTAGCGTGACAAACCGCCGCGCTGAGCACTCAGCTATCGGGACGGATTAAATTCCACACGAGCTTGTTTTAACTCAAAAAATCGTTCCAGGCACGCCGCCTTACTTAACCAGTGTACTTCGCAGTAATATACAGGGTGAGTCACCTAACATTACCGCTGGATATATTTCGTAAACCACATCAAATACTCACGAATCGATTATACAAACTGAACGTGAGGAGAGGGGCTAGTGTAATTGGTTAATACAAACCATAAAAAAATGCACGGAAGTATGTTTTTTAAAACAAACCTACGTTTTTTAAATGGAACCCCGTTAGTTTTGTTAGCACATCTGAACATATAAACAAATACGTAATCAGTGCCGTCTGTTGCATGTAAAATGTTAATTACATCCGGATGTATTGTAACCTAAAGTTTACGCTTGAGTACCACTCCTCCGCTGTTCGATCGTGTGTATCGGAGAGTACCGAATTACGTAGGGATCCAAAGGGAACGGTGATGGACCTTAGGTACAGAAGAGACACGAACAGCACATTACGTCCACATGCTAACACCTTTTTACTGGTCTTTTTCACTGACGCACATGTACTTTACCATAAGGGGTGAGGTACACGTACACACGTGGTTTCCGTTTTCAATGACGGAGTGGAATAGAGTGTGTCCCGACATGTCAGGCCAATAGATGTTCAATGTGGTGGCCATCATTTGCTGCACACAATTGCAATCTCTGGCGTAATGAATGTCGTACACGACGCAGTACATCTGGTGTAATGTCACCGCAGGCTGCCACAATACGTTGTTTCATATCCTCTGGGGTTGTAGGCACATCACGGTACACATTCTCCTTTAACGTACCCCACAGAAAGAAGTCCAGAGGTGTAAGATCAGGAGAACGCGCTGGCCAATTTATGCGTCCTCCACGTCCTATGAAACGCCCGTCGAACATCCTGTCAAGGGTCAGCCTAGTGTTAATTGCGGAATGTGCAGGTGCACCGTCATGCTGATACCACATACGTCGACGCGTTTCCAGTGGGACATTTTCGAGCAACGTTGGCAGATCATTCTGTAGAAACGCGATGTATGCTGCAGTTTTTGGGCCCCTGCAATGAAGTCAGGACCAATGAGGTGGTCGCCAATGATTCCGCACCATACATTTACAGTCCACGGTCGCTGTCGCTCTACCTGTCTGAGCCAGCGAGGATTGTCCACGGACCAGTAATGCATGTTCCGTAGATCTACTGCTCCGTGGTATGACGATGCAGTATGCGCATGACACTACTTTGACTCAGTCCACCGGCTCTCGCAATGTCCCGTGTACTCATGTGTGGGTTCATGGCAACAGCAGCTAACACACCAACTGCACCCGCTTCTCCTGTGACGGGCCTGTTACGGACCCGTTTGCGTGCTACGACCATACCTGTTGCATACAGTTGGCGGTAGATGTTTTGCAATGTGCGGCACGTTGGATGCTCTCTGTCCGGGTACCGTTGTGCATACACCCTGCAGGCTTCAGCTGCATTTCGTCGACACTCGCCATAGATGAGTATCATCTCCGCCTTTTCAGAGTTCAAATACACCATGGTCACAGTTCCTACAACACTACACTATCACAGACCTCTGGTAACACGGTGTACTACAGTTGGTCTGCGTGCGGAGACGAATGCAGAATAACAATAGCAGCAAGCGCTACATGCAGACACTACGACAGTTAGACCAAACCATAACAGTGCACTACAGCCACACTCGTAAACACGGTCGTCATCGTAAACATGTCCCTGCAGATGCTGCTCGCCGACCGTGGCCCGTGTTTGTTACAACACGCAACTGAACGTCGGAGGTTTCAAGCGTCAACTTTAGGTTACAGTATCTCCGGATGTAATTAACATTTTACAATGCAACAAAGGGCACTGATTACGTATTTGTTTATATGTTCAGGTGTGCTAACAAAACTAATGTGGTTCCATTTAAAAAAAACGTAGGTTTGTGTTAAAGTACATACTTCCGTGCATTTTTGTATGGTTTGTATTAAACAATTACACTAGCCCCTCTCCTCACGTTCGGTCTGTGGAATCTGTTCGTCAGTATTTGATGTGGTTTGCGAAATATATCCAGCGGTAACGTTAGGTGACTCACCCTGTATATGAAGACTCCATACTCTTCGTTCAGTTTCATCGAAAACTTCTGCAACTGACGGTGGAATAAAGTGTGCGACTTCAGAAATATTACTATCCACACGAAAAATTTCTTCTCGTGCTGCATGCTTGCAAATGTAGCATAAAGTTGTTCTTAATGTACAAAACAATGAATCCCGCCCGTCGATCGTTGTAATTTATTGCTGTTTCAGTGTCAACATAATTTTTAAAAACCTTCATGGAATTGCAATACCGCCCACAGCAAATATGCATTACGTGTCATTATGCAATTGCATAATGCACAGTGAGAATTCTAATCACTCTCTTCTGTCATTCCCACTCCTTTTTAACAAGTGACCATAGATCGGTGTACTGCTCTTTTTGTGTGCGAACAGCCACTGGACCTGTGAACGTCCTTCGTAACATGAAACAAATAACGTAGAGTACACTGTGTGGGCACCACGATTCTGCCGAACTGAAAGCTGTTGTACCGACCGAAAAATGCCACACAGCAGAAGTATTAAATGAAATGTGCTGCACCGAGTAGTTCTCGGAGCAAAGCCGAGAAAGGCTGATCGTTGGCCCACACGTCATTCGCACACATGGCCCACTTGAAATTCGGGGTGCTGTGGTCGGGCCTGGGGTATAACGCCAGAAAAGAAAATTAATCACCGGGAAGACACGTTCGGTTGCCAAGATAATTTCGCACAAATAGGCAACGTCACTGGCTATGTAAATATTTAGAGTTGCGATTCTCTGTGACAGGTAAAACGGCCTCCACAATGCATTAGTGTTGTCCACTGTTAGCCTTGCTGTTAAATCTGGGCCGACTTGAGTAGCCGAGCGGTTGTAGGCGCTACAGGCTGGAAACGCGCGACCGCTATGATCGCAGGTTCGAATCCTGTCTCTGGCTTGGATGTGTGTGATGTCCTTAGTTTAGTTAGGTTTAAGTAGTTCTAAGTTCTAGGGGACTGATTACCTGAGAAGTTAAGTCCCATAGTGCTCAGAGCCATTTGAACCGTTTCTGTTAAATCTGGTTGGATATACACTATATGAACAAAATAACTGGACACCTGGTTGAAAATGACTTACAAGTTCGTGGAATCCTCCATAGGAAATGATGGAATTCAATATGGTGTTGGCCCACACTTAGCCTTGATCATAGCTTCCACTCTCGCAGGCATCCGTTCAATCAGTTCCTGGAAGGTTTCTTGCGGAGTGGCAGCCCATTCTGCAAGGAGTGCTGCTCTGAGGAGAGGTATCGATATCGGTCGGTAAGGCCTGGCACGAAGCCGGCGTTCCAAAACATCCCAAAGGTGTTCTGTAGGATCCGAGTCAGGACTCTGTGCAGGCCAGTCCATTACAGCGATGTTATTGTCGTGTAACCACTCCGCCAAAGGAGGTGCATTATGAACAGTTGCTCGATCATGTTGAAAGTTGCAGTCGCCATCGCCGAATATCTCTGCAACAGTGGGAAGCAAGAAGGTGCTTACAACATCGGTGTAGGCCTGTGCTGTGATAGTACCAGGCAAAACAACAAGGGATGCAAGCCGCCTCCATGTAAAACATGGCCACACCATAACATCACAGCCTCCGATTATTACTGCTGGCATTACACACGCTGGCAGATGACGTTCACCGGGCATTCGCCATACCCAACCCTGCCGTCGGATTTCCACATTGTCTACCGTGATCCATCACTCCACACAACGTTTATCCACTGTTCAATCGGCCAATGTTCACGCTTCTTACACCAAGCGAGGCGTCGTTCGGCATTTACCGGCGTGATGGGTGGCTTATGAGCAGCCGCTCGACCTTGAAATCCAAGTTATCTCACCTCCCACCTAACTGTCATAATACTTGTAGTGGATCCTCATGCAGTTTGGGACTCCTGTGTGATAGTCTGAATAGATGTCTGCCTATTACAAATTACAACGCTCTTCAAATGTCGGCGGTCTCTGTCAGTCAGCAACGAGGTCGGCCTGTACGCTTTTGTGTTGTACGTGTCCCTTCACGTTTACACTTCACTATCACATCGGAAACAGTGCACCTAGGGATGTTTGGGAGCTGGAAATCTCGCTTACAGACGTATGACACAAGTGACAACCAATTACCAGACCACGTTCAATGTCCGTGAGTTCCGCTGACCGCCCCGTTCTGCTCTCTCACGATGTCTAATGACTACTGAGGTCGCTGATGTGGAGTACCTGGCAGTAGGTGGCAATGCACGTGATGTGAAAAACGTATATTTTTTGGGGGTCTCCGGATACTTTTGATGACATAGTGTATACAAGGGTCGTGAACAGCCAGACGATGAAAGATAATTGTGAAGGACAAGGAAATATCACGTAGTTGTGTGAGACAGGGTTACCAGCAGCTGACAGAGCTTGAAATAGAGCTCCGTTGTGGGTCTCCAGAAGGCCGGCTGGTCGAATCGTGCAATATCGAAGTTTGTGGGACACTCGGATGTTACAGTGGGCCGGTGTGGGAAAACGTGGGAACTTGAGAGTAGAAATACTTGCTGTCAAGTTTCCAGGCGATCACATCTGACCACCACAAGGAAGACGTGTACGAAGCACATGGCAGCCCCTTCACGTCTGAGCCAGCCATCGGGGAACTAGTGACGGACTCGCTGCGTCATCCCACTGATCAGAGGCTAGCAGCAGCCAGATTAGGGAAAGGTCGTTGTAGTGCCTTAATGGAAAATATTACTACTTTTGTTTGTTTGTTAGTTAGCTAGTGTCTTTTGGAAGGAGAAATTATTATTGTTATGGACACCAAATATTTTTGGTAGTGGTGTACGTTACAAATGCTTCAAAATCCGAAAGCTTAATGCTTCGTCTATGAACGTGAAAGTTATTGAGTGGGTTCTTGTTAGTACATTTTTGCATAATACGTAGGCCACGGAAATATTATCTGTCCACATTTGTACTCAGTACTTTATATATTGAAAGTAATTGGATGTTAAGTCTTTAAAAATATTCCTGTACAAGTGAAAATAATTTAGTCTGTCTATGCAAGAAAAACAAACTCGCCACGTTAAACGTCTGTACATAAGTGAGCATAAAGTACGGATAGACACCATAAAAACATAGTTTCAGAGCTGCAAAATATTCTTCATAAATCAGTAATGTTGTTAAGGTTGAATATCTTTCACTCTTACCCCAGCATAGATTGAGAATTAGTTATTTTACCTTAAGCCTTGAGCCAAGCCGTTTTCGATTCTTGGCTTCTTCATACATCAGTTCGATACTTTTTGTAGAAAAATAAATGTGACAGTCAGATCTCAGAACTCCTGTGTAATGATAATATAACTCTCTGTGCGCTTTACTTTGCCCTATTTCCTAAATAAATGTTGAAAATTAAGATTTCCGTATAACGCGGCCACCGATGTTACAGTCATCTCCGCAGCAGCGTCTGCTAAAAGTGCTGACACTCGAGATGTGACAAATGCGAATTACATTTCTATAAATAAAAGCACGTAACCACATTTACTGCTAAGTCTCTATTTCACAATAAATCAAGTTAAAAGAATAAAAGAAAGTCGCTGTTACTGACATCGAGTACATCAGATCAATGGCAAGATGGGAGACGTCCAGCCAATAGCAAGAGAAAGCAAAACGAGCATAACAGTGCGCCATAATCGTATCGCACGATTGTATATATTAAATGACAACAGCTACCGATTACTTGTCAGCTTCTTCTATACATGTCCTTGTCATAGTCTTTAGCAATCATAAACGAAATATATACTGAATGTACATAATTAAAGGTTTTTTACTGTTTCTAGTATCAGAATCATATTTATCTTTTTGCAATAATCCATGTAGTTTGTATATTTTACATTTAGTTGTCAAAAGTGTCCAATGTGATGCTATACGTAGGCTGCTGTTAATACCACAACACAGTTCCATGATGCCGCAAACGAGAAGCATAGGATCTCATGTACGGCGCCGCATTGCGTTCAACAGCGATCGCGGTTCTTCACTACCCTGGATGGAGAGTGTGGCGGAGACGTGGAGAAATGTTCCATTGTTCCAGTGATCTGGAGAGACACGGCAATGTTACTCCTGACGTCATAGTGTGGGTACTCGTAGGATATACCTCAGGTGGTGGCAGAGTGTGACTGAGGGAACTCAGATGGCGCGACGGTATGTCACGGATACTCTGTATCCTCGTGTTCCACTTCTCAGGCTACAGATCGATGTGTAATTCTTCAACAGGAAAATACACGTCCGCACATGGAACGTCTGTCTACGAATAATCCGTGAGATGTCGAGGTACTCCCATGGCCAGTATTGTTCCCAGATCAGTCCCCGATATCACGTATGTCAACAGATCGATCGTCAATGCAGTCCCTCAATTGTCAATGCAATTCTAGTGCCAGTATCCACGATGTCAATGACGAATTACAACACTTGGAGGCCAGGCTTGTCTCAAGAAAGGATACAAGGATTTTTAACATCTTGCCCTCCAGGATGAGTGCATTCTGCAGGCAAGATGGGCTGCAGCACCATAGTGGCAGTTGGACTCTTATTGCCAAGTTCCTTGTAAATCTGATTCGATTTTGTAATCACTGAAGTAACGTCACATTCAGATTCATTTCGTTTCATTCTCCACTTCAGGGTGCACAGCTTTTTGTCAGGCAGTATAGTTTTGATGGTAAACAACCGTTTTGCTAGTAACTTTTGTTGACCTGCAATTTACTCACATCTAATCTGCAGTTAACATCCAAAAATTGCCTGTGGAAAATGTATCGCTATTTAAAATACATTTTTCAGGGTCTTTTAGCACTGCGTAAACTACATTAAATACTCCTATGTGTCCAGGTCTCTTCCATAAACACAAAATTATTTCTTGAATCTTAAATCAAAAATTAGCAATAATGGAATTTTAATCCCAAATTCCAGTCAGTCATTACGATCAAATTTTCGTCTCATTAACAATCTATTTCATGACACCCTGTTATTTTCCCTTTTCCTTATTTTCCGACTGTCATATTCCAGTTCTCTTTTAACGATCTCAATAATTTGTGCTCTTTCATCATGCATGTAATCCCTGCATCATCTGCGCAGCTCGTAAGAGCTTAAGATATGCCACTGTAGTGATTATTAGTTTTATGTCTATCTTGATTATGATGATGCGTTCAAAGTAGCTTAAAAACTATCCTTATTTCCTATTAGGCCTGCTCCTCCGTTATACCCCTATACGACGAATGTCGGTGACTCAGTACTTACCTGATCGAAGGTCGTGTTTCTGTCGTCATCGCACTTCACTAATAAATAATTATTACATCAAACTTTCTCTCCCTTTTTATTCTAATCCAGCTTCACTATTAAGTGACCTACCGTTCTCATCAGTTACATTGCTGCATGAGCTGTAAAGCTAATTTTCCGTTCTCACATTTATCTTCATCCTACGAGATTGTGATTAGGATTCTTTTCCACAAATCCAATGGTACGCCTCTAATCTCAGAGTAGCTGTATAATTATTTGTATAATTGTTGGTTGCAATTAAGCTCAATTAATTTAAAAAATCCTAAGTAATATTATTCATATCTTCTTTCTTGTTGCCGGCCGGTGTGGCCGTGCGGTTCTAGGCGCTTCAGTCTGGAACCGTGTGACCGCTACGGTCGCAGGTTCGAATCCTACCTCGGGCATGGATGTGTGTGATGTCCTTAGGTTAGTTAGGTTTAAGTAGTTCTAAGTTCTAGGGGACTGATGACCACAGATGTTAAGTCCCATAGTGCTCAGAGCCATTTGAACCATTTTTTTCTTTCTTGTTCCATCACATGTCTTCCAGAACTCTGTCAAAGTGTTACTCCTGCACTGGTGCCCCTATTCTACGCAGACTGCCCTACACTTTGATTGTCACGTTGGCGCAGAAGCCCTGAGTTTAACAGTGAAATAGTTTTAATTTCATGTACATACTCTTCGTGTACATAGCATGGAGGTGCAGAGGGTAACATAGTGGACTCATCCTGGCAGGCCAACTGTAGATTTTTCTGTATATTCTTCGAAAATATGATGCGAGTGTACGGTTGCTCCTAGCTCTGGTCGTTTCTGTTCCGCAGTTTTTTATTCTTTTTTTTATCTCTGTACCTTTAATTTTTGACGATGCGGGAACGTTATTCTATGCTGTTGCATCTTTTCTTTCCAAGCATATCTCCATCTTTCGTGATTTTTAGCATAACATGTTAAATGGTTCTTAGGCGTACTACTTTCTTACTACATTTATCTTGTCATGGTTCCACTATCAGTTCTATCTTCGTTTTCTCCTCTTTTACACCATATTGCTTACACCAGACTGTAGAATTTACGTCCCTCCGTCTGAGCGTCGAGTCCTCCATCGGGCATGGGTGTGTGTGTTGTCCTTAGCCGTAAGTTAGTTTAAGTTAGATCAAGTAGTGTGTCAGCCTAGGCACCGATGACCCCAGCGGTTTGGTCCCATAGGAACTTATCACATATTTCCAAAAAATTTGCGTGCGTGCCTACATATTTTATTCAGTCTTCCTTGAGTTGCGACTTCTCAAAGCGCTGCAACTCGTTTGCTACTGTTGTTTGTATCTTCATTGAAACTGAATTTTATAGGCGGAAATTATATTGTAGTTTCATTTACATAATCGATTTCTTATAGAATACGTGTCTTTGTGTACCAAAGGACTAGGTGGAGCGAGTACTGGATATTAAAAGGCAGACTTACACTCTCAAATATTTATTAAAACTAAACAAGATAATCCCAGACAATAAATTATTAACCATCTATGTTAAGTACACTCTTCTCAGTTTTATGTCCAAGCGGACGAATTAAGGAAACTTTAAATTAAAACAATTCACAAAGATCTTGAACTCAAAACTACATCTGATTCCTTTTAGTCTTCAGGTTTCCTAAAATTTCCTGGTGAGGAGACTTTACAAATAACGATAAAATTCAAACACCTCAGACAGTATAACAGACTTCAAGTTCTGTAACCGATGAGATATTAATGAAAATCAAAGACTGGGTAACACTACTTATACACTTTGCACGCAAGACAGGCAAGTGTTTTAAGTTTTCCTACATTCAGGTAACAGGTAACAATGAAAATAATTAAAAACTTTCGATAAAATACCAAAGGCTTAACAATCAGTACTGTCGTTTCATATGACCGAAGCTCGGTCAACACAGCCGAGACGCCCCAGTCAGTTGCAGAGTCGGTAACGTAAACATCCGTCACTCGCCACACCGTGGTAAATGGCGTCAGATTCACTGTACTGACAACATTTACTAAAAGCCCATCCAAGAACCTTTAGTATGAGACACATATCTTTCGGTAATATGGAAATAATCATAACTCCTGGAAAGCAACACCACTAATACTTGATAGCCACTGGAAGTTATCAAAATCGTAAGATAATTACGATGGCAGTATTGACGAGGATGACTTGTTCCTTAAATTAATTTACTGCAGTAATGACAAAGCTGTCTGTGTTGAAAGTTACGTAATCATGTAACATCACTGCTTTTACGTAGGGTCCTACGAGTATCAGCGTACAGAGTTTAATCAAAATACATTGGATGCTAATGGCAATTATTTCTGTAAATTTCCACTTAATTTAACAGTGAAGACAAAAAAAACGAGTTTCTGTATACATCTGCACGGTATGCTCGCCAATGCAGTTCGCACTTTCGGAATCACGGTGTTTGTGCCGCATGCAAAATACTACATGCACTATCAACCCGTCAAGGCGTGGCTTGTGGCATTCATAATACTCAGAAAGGCTATGGTGGCATCAGAAACGATCTGAGCTAGCACACGAACAACACCTACCACCAGTACAATCTATTCAGCGACGCAGTCACAACCGTTAGAAGGCAAGAATCTAAAAAGTGGAATAATTTGTCCAGTACTGGTATAAACCGTGACTAGAGCAATAGGACAAGCAGTCCGCCATTGGACAAAGCCGACGTATAGGGCGTAAGAACATACAAGTTGACGTAACTCATCCCTATTTTGATGGACGTAGATTTGTCACCATATTACCCCTTCAAGTAAGACCAATAATCTCCGCCACAGGCCACGTTATCAGACATCCCCACATGCAGATTAGGCCATTAAATCTGGTTAAGCGCTGACGTATCTCAAAACCACTCAGACAAGAATCTTCAATACCACCAACACATCGCTTAGCCAGCGGACACCAATCTTCTTGCTGCAGTGAGATCCGAGAGCTAACTCGCCCTCCTCGCTCCTTCGATTTCAGCCAGCGAAGGCGAAACCACCTTGCATCAAAGAGGCAGTCACTGGCAGATGTGGTTCAAATGGCTCTGAGCACTATGAGACTTAACATCTATGGTCATCAGTCCCCTAGAACTTAGAACTACTTAAACCTAACTAACCTAAGGACATCACACAACACCCAGTCATCACGAGGCAGAGAAAATCCCTGACCCCGCCGGGAAGGCAGATGTGCCACTAATCTGCATGTACTGAGGAAATGACGGCCACAGTATAAAATATATGATTTAGGAAGACGCTCGTCGCTGTCTGCTTACAGCCTAAAAACATACACTGACAATATAATCGACGACAGAATAATGACTAGATGGGAAATCTAAGCATTGGCTTTAGATATGTCTAAAGTGATTTCTAGTTTTGGTATGTAGCTCGTTCATTTGGTGATTACATGACGTTGGTGAACCGGTACTATCCTTCTGGTGCATGACCATTTTTGAGGTGTAATTTACTTGTAGAAGCCTCCTCCCCAAAAACAAAAACGACTCTGCATAGTCTCGTCGAACGAATCGTGCATATACTGTGTGTCCACTAACTACGAATATAACTACAACCAGATGATGGAATTTAAAACATTGTGGAGTGAACGAGAGTCTGAAGAACAGTTACGGATTTTCACAAATGAAACCGGGTAGAGTAGACAGAGATTTTACCTTAGCGCCTCTCCATGTTACTGTACTTCATTTCCAAATCACTGTTCCATCACTTACAGCAACAATTCAGTGCATTTTAGCGTGTGTTTGCTGCCGCAGGCGTATAAGCAATTGCAGAGGATCAATACCAACGTTTCACTTGCTGCAGGCAATCAAAGAGCACACAAAAGGCTGCACAGGGAACTTGTTGCTGTTGTGCCCACTGTGTTTGCGTTAAACCAGGACTCGCTGTTTCCGACTATTTACCTTACACTCTCGTGGGCGACATTGTCCTGCAAATTTTGCGGAACTCATTACTAGATCCAGGGCGCAATTTACTCATACGGCTACATAAACGCGGACATTTTTTGCTGTGATTATGGAGGGCGTAATGTTGATATTGAAATGTGCAACCCTGTTCACCAGAAGTGAATATCTCATTTGGTATTTGAAGTTGAGGAGGATATAAAATCGAATATAATACTTATTCAATTAAAAAAAAGGGTGTAAGACGGGGATGTTATCTTTTGCCCTATTGTTCAATACATACATCGAAGCACCTATGACAAAATAAAAGAAACATTCACGAGTGGGATTAAAGTTCAAGGTGAAACGATATCAATGGTAAGTTTTGCTGCTGACATTGCTATTCTCAGTGAAAGTGAAGAAGAATTACAGGATGTTTGAATTGAGCGAACCTTCTCATCAGTATACAATATATCTTGAGAGTAATTCGAAGAAAGACAAATGTAATGAAAAGCAGCAGAAGCGAAAACAGCAAGAAGCAAAATAACCCATGACTGACAGAGCAAGAACGTGAAAAGCAGAGTAGCACGGTCAAAGAGAAGTTTCTGGTATCAAACATAGGCGCTAAGCTGAGGAAGAAATTTCTGAGAATGTGCGTGTGGAGCACAGCATTATAGGGTAGTGAAACATGGACTTCGGCAAAAACCAGAACACACAAAAATTGAAGCATTTGAGATATGGTGTTACAGAAGAATGTTGAAAATCGGGTGGACTTCTGAGCTAAGAAATTGGAGGATTCCCCGCAGAATCAGAGAAGAAAAGAATATACGGAAAACACTGACAGAAAGAAGGAACAGGGTGGTAAGACATCAGTGAATGACTTCCATGGTACGTAGAGGGAGCTGTAGGGACTGAAAACTCTAAAGTAAGAAGAGAGTGCACACATCCAGCAAATTATTGAGGACGTAGGTTTCAAGTGCTTCTTGAGGCCATGAGGTTGACACGGGAGAGGAATTCGTGGAGGACCTTATTCAACCAGACAGAAGACTGATGACTTTAAAAAATTGAATACGAAGGGGATAAATGCTATGGAAAATCGGATGATGTTACTTTGCGATCCCCATTGTCACCTCTGGTGAGCTGACAATCCACTTTTTTCTGTATGGTAGTAGTTACGTCCGCACTCTACCCCGTGGATTGTTCAATCTTCTTGTATTCCTGAGCATTCTAATAATTCTCTGCCTCAGAGTCTTCAGCGTTCGCTGGGAAACCTTCAGTCTGAATGCTTTTGGCATCAAAAGTCCATGTTTCACTGTCATAAGTCACAACTGGTAATTCACATTCTAGGATGGTAAGAACTATGCCCCTTACATGAAGTCATTAAAGATCACCTAACTCAGGTTGAGCGAACAGTAGGGCTGAACAAAAATGACTCGCAAGACCCAATGTATCTTGTAGAGGGTATAGTATGGACGTATTGGAATAATTAATGTCGGGTGATGGTTTTAAAGTAATTCACATGACATGAAAACTTTGTGGAAACGCGTCGATTTACTGGAGGCTAGTTTATCCCAGGGAAGTATTCAGAGTTGACCGTGGCCGGATGGGGAGTGGCGAAGGGAAGCGACAATAGGCAGTTTAAAGCGGCTCAAGCGGCTCAAGCTCTGAGAAAGCGGTAACAGGGCGCTGCCTCCAGCTGTCTTAAGATGAGTGACAGTGAGTGGGTGGTTGACCCCATACTGGTGTACCGGGAAGCAGACGGAGAACTTGTACACCTGTTGATAAATGTCCGTCGTCCCGTTTTCAGTGAAACATGCGAGGAAGCCGCGCAAAGCTACGGTGGAGCGGTGAACAGAGGCCAAAATATGCGTGTTCGTGACTTTAGCAACTTCACGCTGAATTCACGGTCCGCAGAGTCTGAAGTAAATCAGGTGAAGAGCGACAGAATGAAATACGCCGGCCTCCGATGGGAACGTAGGACCAAGGAATTAAGTACTCTCCTGGGAGTCAGAATTCCGGAAAAATTGGTGTTTTGTGCAGATGCTAGCCTTGATGGGTGGTCTGGGAGGAGCTCAATAGCAGAAGTTGAGAGGAAGGGAGATTTTGTGGGAATTTGTTCACTTCCCAGAACAGGCATTGGTCGGCGCTGGGAAGCGACGCACACTTAACGCGTCTTGCACTGCAATTGGCTTAAGTGATTTTGCTGGAGGGGAAACCGAGGCGAAGAGCGGACTGGCAGAAGTCTCCGTAGAGGTCTTCCGTTCCCAGCTTGCCTAGAGTGCGGACGTGGCGTTCTTTACTCAGCTTGCCTGAGAGAGAATGAGCATCTCTGCAGTTTAGGAGTTAGCAAACAGAACGATTGAGCTTGGAGATAGAAAGTTTTGGTTCAGCTATGTACTGAGCAAGATAGTTAGGAGTGAATAGACGAGCGCAGCCTTGCAGCACCACAAGGCCGGCCGACGTCCACACAACGACGACGCCCCACCACGCTGAATTCGGTGATATTGCACGCGCTCCGGCTTGAGTTAGGCACTGATTAATTTGTTGGATCACGTCGGCAAAGTTTCCACGGGGGTTTCATGAGCCGTGTATTGTGGAATTATTCTCCCACTTCGCATTACGCCTGGGTCAGTCGATAGGAATTAATTTTGATTTATCGCGCATTTCTCCACGTAAACGCAATTTATTACCACTGCCTGTTAGGATAGTCATGTAATGTAATGATTGAAGGTTGTGAGTTAAAATAAATTTGTGCTAATCGACTGCATCTGTTTTCAATCAAGTAGTTGAAATCCCAAGTCACTTTCTTAATAAATTTTATGTTCAACATTTGCATCTGGTGTTCAATAGCTGAATATAACATCGATGTGCACCCCTTTTTAATTAAAAGTGATCAATTCTGAATCAATTAATGTCAATACTGCCACCACAGTTCAATCAGGAGTCAAAGGGCCTTATTACTTGCGGCAGTTTTGCGCTCTCTGTTGATCTCTTAGTCAATTAGCTGGGGTGAACACACGCCAAAACCAGATAAGTGACGGGTGGTGTGTTACAACATTGACTGTAAGCTTTCAGTGTGCCACAAGTACGATCCATAGATTTAAAAACTCGTTTAATTTACTAAACGTACCTTTTTACCTTTATGTTTATTTCTTTCACTTTCCATTTTGTCTTTGTCTAACTGCCACACAAGAAAAGCTTTTGAACTGAGTATTTAATTGTTAATATGTGGGCCATCGTTCAGTCATAGCAATTAGAGAAACAGCACAAGCCACCTTGCGACCAAGATAGCGCAACCTGAAGGCACCGCCAAAGGAGTGGGCTGAGTGGATTTCACCGCCTGCCTGGGCTCCTATGGTTGCGTCGAAAACGTTAAGAAGAGTGTGCTGGACGAACTGTTGTGGCACGGCACTCCCAGTGTTGCTTGCCACGGAGCTCTCCTTCTTGCATGTTCCTGGAAAGCAAATTTGAGACAGCGTATTGAGCTTTGTGTGTTATCGTACAGTGCTTTTCTAAACTTATGCTGCAAGGGATTGTTAACTATCTCCCCAGCGCAGTTTGCAGTGTGCTGATAGAGAGCGGAGTTATCCCTGTGTGCTTACTGAGTTTTGTTATTGAATTATGCCTGTTTCTGAGTATAGTGTGTTGTTTACTCATTACAGTTGTGCCTTCGTGCTTAGTGAACAGCGTATTTTGAGCCTGTTATGCATTTTAAATTATTTGGCTGATTGTATTTGTTTTGGTGGGCAACCCTACGTAATTTATTTTAATTCCAGTGCTTTTGAAGATTATGGAGATGTCCTTGGGATCAACGACCCGCTTTTTAATTTAGTTTGTGTAAAATCTTGGAATTTTGAACTGAGTCAGGTACTGTTAGTCTCTTAATGCTATTGAGTATTGCAGTTTCGAAAAAGAGCAATGTTTTAGAATTTGTGGAAATTCACTTTAAAATTGTTACTGACATATCATTAAATGAAAAATTTGAAGAATATTGATCACTCACAGCACAAACCAGTCCTGTCACTCCCTGTACGACGTAGTTGGGTAGGGTCATGGGTACGGTGAGCCGTGAGTGTTAAACAGAATTAATTTAGGTAGTGTTTTAGTATTTCTAGTACTGTGATGTTGGTTCCTTACTGCAGCAAATACCACTGTTATTTATTTTGCAGTATTTAATCTACAGTTTCAGTTGTCAGAACTGTTACAGTTATTGTAATTATCTGAGAAGGAGTAATGCATATGGAGTATTCTTCTTCAGAATTAAGATGAGTATATTTGTTTCATAGTGGCCAGATAGGAGGTAACTGGGTTGATGGATCTGCAGAGAATGAGCCAAGGTATGAAACATAGGTCAGAAGTGTAGATATCGTGGGAAGCGACCCTCAAATGTTGCATCGTCTTCAGGAGGTGCTCCACTGCATGGTGGCCTATCAGCTGGCTGTGATGTCATCTCCTATACCCATTCTAAATGTAAATGATTCACGTATTTTCAATGAACTTTTATTGGACACTGTAACATGACGTGGTTCGGAATTCAAAAGAATTTTACTCGCTTCGCTGACGATTATGAGCCGAGACCTGCAAAAGCAGTTGCAGCTACAGGATCAGTGGATTCCAATGCAGAGTGAAAAATGTGTGTAACTGGATAATCATATGTTATTTTTATACGTAAAATTAATCTTTCTAGTGGCTACCGATGGGTAAATGTCTTTGTTATATGATTTCTATAACTTCAGAAGAATTGTTTCCACTGAAATGGAGCTGCATTGTTCCTAAACTGGTCTAGAAATTAACTTATTTACTAGCAGTATGGTGAATCCTTTTACCCTAATTCACAAAAATCTTCTTTCTCGGTACACAATGAAGATAAAAATGAAGACTATAGCGCACACCCACTGGTACATGAAGATATTAACCATCACTTTAACCAGCCCCCACCGCTTTAACCGACAGGTGTATACAAAGAGCTGGCCTTCATAATTGCATCACCAAGGAGATAGTACGGAACAGGTGTCAAATTAGTACAGTTCGATATGCAAGTGATTAACGCTTCAGTGCAATCACACAGCGCAGGAACAATTAACGCTATCGACATTCTGCATCAATGAAACGATTATGCAGTCGGTTTTTAGTTAAGGAAACGCATGTTAATATTGGTTGTTTGTGCCTTACGTAAGAAGGAGTAGCGCTGACCAGCAAGTGTCTGATTTTGACAGTGGTAAAATCTTGTACTATGTGAATTGCAGTTTACCTTTCCACCACAATGTACGTTTCCACGACTGTCGCGGGTGGATGAAATCGATGACTTCAGGAGACCCATACTTAAAGCCATGCTGAATATCAACAGCTCCACACAACTAGCGCCCGAGAGTACATACGTGCAGTTATCTCGGCTGCGCAGAATAATACAGCCGCGAAACTCATTCTCAATCAAAAAATGGGAATTTCTGCAACAGAAGACAAGTCGCCATGTGAACAGAGCAATGTCGTCGTGTGAAGCGCAGCGCATTCTCAGCAGAGCGACCATACATGCGGCAATCTTTCCTGGTGAGGCCAAGTTCTGCGTACAGCATAGTGACCGACATGTCAGTGTGTGAAGGCTCATCATACAGGTACACCACCTGATTTTATAGTATGAGATCACATCTGCTTCGCAAAGCCGGTAATATGAAAGACCTCGGAAAGAGAAAAACGTTACAAGTTGGGCGAATAAGGAGGCTGAGGAAACACAAGACTGTTCTTAGTGCCCAAAAAAGGGTTTAGTGAAGCTTCTGTATGACAAGACGCACTGTCATGATGCACACGTGGTTGTTTTCGATGTTTGGCCTCACATACAAGACCCTTTTGCCTAGTCTTTCGAGAATACATCTACATCTACGTGATTACTCTCGAACAGCGCGCGGTGAAAACGAGCACTTATTTTTTCTGTGCGAGCCCTGATTTCTCTCGTTTTATCGTGATGATCATTTCTTCCTACGTCGGTGGGTGTCAACAAAATGTTTTCACAATCGGAGCAGAAAACGGCTGATGTGAAGATCCCGTGGCAACAAAAAGAGTCCTTTGTTTTAATGATTGCCACTCTAATTCACGTATCATGTCTGTGGCACTATCTCCCCTACTTTGCGATAATACAAAACGAGCTACCCTTCTTTGTACTTTTTCGATGTCATCCGTCAGTCCCATCTGATGCAGATCCCACACCGCACAGAAATATTCCAGAATAGGGCGGACAAGTTTAGTGCAAGCAGTCTCTTTAGTAGATCTGTTGCACCTTCTAAGTGTTCTGCCACTCATGTGAATAATTTCACACTTTCCCTTATTCAGGGTCAATTGCCACTTTTCTCACCATACAGATATCTTATCTAAATCATTTTGCAAGTCGTTTTCATCATCTGATGACTTTACAAGGCGGCAAATGACAGCATCACCTGCAAACAATCTAAGACGGCTACTCAGATTGTCTCCTATGTTGCTAATATACAGGGTGTTACAAAAAGGTACGGCCAAACTTTCAGGAACCATTCCTCACACACAAAGAAAGAAAATATGTTATGTGGACATGTGTCCGGAAACGCTTGCTTTCCATGTTAGAGCTCATTTTATTACTTCTCTTCAAATCACATTAATCATGGAATGGAAACACACAGCAACAGAACGTACCAGCGTGACTTCAAACACTTTGTTACAGGAAATGTTCAAAATTTCCTCCGTCAGTGAGGATACTTGCATCCACCCTCCGTCGCATGGAATCCCTGATGCGCTGATGCAGCCCTGGAAAATGGCGTATTCTTTCACAGCCGTCCACAATACGAGCACGAACATTCTCTACATTTGGTACCGGGGTTGCGTAGACAAGAGCTTTCAAATGCCCCCATAAATGAAAGTCAAGAAGGTTGAGGTCAGGAGAGCGTGGAGCCCATGGAATTGGTCCGCCTCTACCAATCCATCCGTCACCGAATCTTTTGTTGAGAAGCGTACGAACACTTCGACTGAAATGTGCAGGAGCTCCATCGTGCATGAACCACATATTGTGTCGTACGTGTAAAGGCACATGTTCTAGCAGCACAGGTAGAGTATCCCGTATGAAATCATGATAACGTGCTCCATTGAGCGTAGATGGAAGAAACTAAAATGAGTTCTAACATGGAAATTAAGCGTTTCCGGAAACATGTCCACATAACATCTTTTCTTTATTTGTGTGTGAGGAATGTTTCCTGAAAGTTTGGCAGTACCTTTTTGTAACACCCTGTAGATCAAGAACAATAGAGGTCCTATAACACTTCCTTGAGGAACGCCGGATATTACTTCTGTTTTACTCGATGACTTTCCGTCTATTACTACGAACTGTGACCTTTCTGATAGGAAATTACGAATCCAGTCGCACAACTGAGGCGATATTCCGTAGGCACGCAGTTTGGCTAGAAGACGCTTGTGAGGAACGGTGTCGAAAGCCTTCTGGAAATCTAAAAATATGGAATCAATTTGACGTCCCCTGTCGATAGCACTCATTACTTCATGAGTATAAAGAGCTAGGAGTGTTTGGCAAGAACAATATTTTCTGAATCCGTGCTGACTACTTGTCAATAAATCGTTTTCTTCGAGGCACTTCATAATGTTCGAATACAGTATTCGATTACAGTATATGTTCCAAAACCCTACTGCAAATCGACGTTAGTGATATGGGCCTGTAATTCAGCGGATTACTCGTACTTCACTTTTTGGGTCTTGATGTGACTTGAGCAATTTTCCAGTGTTTAGGTGTGGATCTTTCTGAGAGCGAGTGGTTGTACATAATTGCTAAATATGGAGCTGTTGTATCAGCATACTCTGAGAGGCACCTGACTGGTATACAATCTGGACCGGAAGCCTTGCCTTTATTAAGTGATTTAAGCTGATTTTCGACACTGATGATATCTGTTTCTATGTTTCCCATCTCGGCAGTTGTTCTTGATTGGAATTCAGGAATATTTACCTCGTCTTCTTTGGTGAAGGAGTTACGGAAAACCGTGTTTAATAACTCTGCTTTAATGGCACTGTCATCAGTGACTTCACCGTTGTTATCGCTGGTATGCTTTATGTATGACCAGGATCTTTCTCGATTTTCTGCCAGATTCCGAAACAGAGTTTCGTTATGGTTGCTAATCCCTGTATTCGTATTGATACTCACTATTTGTCCAGGATTATTTTTTGCTAGGGGGTCAAGTATGCTTACGCAACCATTTATGCTTCGAGTGGGCTCATGAACTAATTGTTCAAAATAATTTTCTGAGAAAGCATTCAGTACAATTTCTGATGAAGTTTTATTCCTGCCGTCGGCTTTAAACGTATAATTTTTCCAGCGTATCGAGGATAGATTAAAGTCACCACCGACTATAATTTTATGGGTGGGGTACCTATTTGAAATGGGACTCAAGTTTCCTTTGAACTGTTCAGCAACTATATCTTCTTAGTCCGATTGTCACGTATAACATCTACCCGTATTATTTCGCAGGAACTATCTCCTTCAATTTCACTACAAGGCAAACTACTTCTGACAGCAATAAATACTGCACCACCAGTTGTATTTAATCTATCTTTTCTGAATACTATTAGATGGTTAGGAAAAAATTCTGCTGAACTTATTTCTGGCTTTAGTCAGCTTTCCGTACCTATAACTGTTTGAGCTTCAGTTCTTTCTATTAGGGCTTGGAGCTCTGGTTCTTTTCCAACACAGCTACGACAATTTACAACTACAATACCGATCGTTTCTAAAACTAACTTGCTGTGTTTTACCTGCCCCCTTTTAGACGGACGCCCTTTCTGTGGTTCCCTGAGCTCCTCTAACCTAAAAATCCGCCCATTCCCTTCCTCACAGCCTCCGCTACCCTTGTAGCCGGTTCCTGTGTATAGTGGACTCCTGACCTATTAAGCCGAACCCGGAAACCCACCACCCGATGGTGCAAGTCGAGGAATCTGCAGCCTACACGGTCACAGAACCACCTGAGCCTCTGATTTAGACCCTCCACTCGGCTCTGCACCAAAGGACCACAGTCGGTTCTATCGACGATGTTGCAGATGGTGAGCTCCGCCCTAATCTTACAAGCAAGACTGGCAGTCTTTACCATTTCCGCTAGCTGTCCAATACCAGAGAGAATCTTCTCAGATACAAAGCGACATACGTCATTAGAACCAACATGAGCCACCACCTGCAGTTGTCTGCACACTGTACTCTTCATGGCATCCGGAAGCAGCCTTTCCACATTGACTCGCCGCAGTATGCACATGGAGTGCACACTGGCTTCCTTCCCCTCCTTGGCAGCCATGTTCCTAGGGGTGCCATTACGCGCCTAACGTTGGAGCTCCCAACTAGCAGCCAACCCACACTCTGTGAACCCCTAGACCTTGCCAGCTGAGAAGCTTCCTCTGGAACAGTGTGGATGATTGAATCCAGCTCAGAGACATGATTAGCCACAGATAACGCCCGAAACCTGTTCGTCAAACGAACTGGGGAAGCCCTACGATCGGTCCCTCAAAAAGCCACGGGTGAGGGGTCAACCTCAGTGCAGGCAGTACCCAGGGCGGCCACAGTAGTGGACCATATGGGTCACACATGGGACGTGCTCGACGTGTCTAGCGTCCCCATGTCCGACCCCCCACAGTGACGCCCCCTGGCAGCTGCCTCAAGCTGTGTGACAGAAGCCAACGCAGCCTGGAGCTGTGAGTGAGGATAGCGAACTCAGCTCTCATCTGTACACAGCAGTCACAGTTTCTGCCCATTACTGCAGTCACTCCCGTCTGAAGCTCAGAAAAATATACAACAAACGGTGTACTCGCCTTCTTAGCAGCAGGAACACGAGGTAAAGTAAAAGTGTTGATTAACCTTTTGGGGTTGACGTAAATATGAACGATTCCTTTGCTGTTAAAAAAAGTGTATCAGCATGTATGTAATCTTTGGTTCTTCATTCACGCTTTCTTTTTTTATGTAGGAGAGCTTGGAAGTGCCACCACACTTGATTTTTGGATCATACTCAAACACCAAAGTCTCGTCACCGGCAATGACATGTTCCAGAAAATTCGTATCATTTTCATTGGGTTCCAGAAAGTCATTGCACCTCTACCTCCCCATATCCCGCTGGCCCTGTGTGAGGTATTTTGGAATCAGTTTTAGCAGATGTGTCTCATCCCCAATTCAGTGGTCAGCATCTGATAAACTGCTGTGTGACTGAAAATCAACTTTGCCTCAATCATTCTATCAACCAATGACGTGCACGCACGAGATCCCGAACTCTATCTACATTTGCATCAGTTCTTGATCCTGTAGGCCATCCACTGGGACGTTGATCTTCAGCTGAAAAATGTATTAAGCCACCGAAAAATCTCGGCCCTTGACAAAGCGTTCTCCGCAGGCCTGCCACTGTTTTGGTAATGGTTGTGTGCGAATATGAAGCAAAGTCTTATCGCATACCGATGCTATTACCTTTTTTTTTGTAAATATTGGTCAGAACAACTGGCCTTTTGATAATTTTACATCCTGTCGATCTTTAATAGCACGTGGCCTCAATCTTTTGCCTTCTTGAGATGGTGATTACTCCTATATCTCCTATAAGGAGTTCTCTGTTATTGATCGTTGGACACGCACCCTATGCCAGCGTTCACGGTTAATGGTGACAGTGTGTTCCATGTGTCTTGACGTCGGTCTTAGCAATATTACATTTCCACTAGTTTGTTGTACATTGTTGTACGAGGGTCACTCCAAAAGATATGCACACTATATTTGCAAAAATACAGTTTTCATTCTTCATGTGTGATAGTTTTACAGTGTGTAGATACATCCTTCCCGCTTGTTTTCAAACATAGTTCAACCTGTTCCCGTGAGTGGCGCCGTCACAGAATGTCTTCAAGATGGCTGCTACACTTGGCGTTCGTCGGAAGCAAACATGCTGTCATAGAATACCTGTGCTGTGAAAACGAGACATTGGGAAACATCCACAAGAGGTAGAAAAAGGCGTATGGAGATGCTGCTGTCGATCGTAGTACAGTTAGTCGATGGGCAAGCAGGTTACGTGATGAAAGCGGGAACGGCAATATTGAGGACTGTCCTCGCAGCGGCAGGCCTCGTACTGCACACACTCCAGACAATGTGCAGAAAGTTAACGAATTGGTGACTTCTGACAGACGCATCACAGTGAACGAATTGTCACGCTACGTAGGGACAGGGGAAGGAAGTGTTAGCAGAATACTGAAAGTGCGCACGCTGCCAAACAGTGGCTCCATCAGGTTGGTCCAGAATTTTACCGTTCAGGTATAAAGGCGCTGGTTCCAAGATGGCGTAAGGCAGTTGAGAGGGATGGAAATTATGTGGAGAAATGAAAATATTGTTCCTAAAGGATGTATCTACGCACTGTAAAACTTTCAAACATATAGGGTAAAAGATGGATTTAAAAAAAATAGTGTGCATTTCTTTTGGAGTGACCCTTGTATGATGTTGCTAAAAACAGGCATGTGTAGTTTCTTCATGTATTTCGTCTGTTCTAGTCCAACATGGCACCTTCAACACTAGCCGAAGACATCTGTTTGGGATTACCTGAAACACCATTAGTTTGATGGGCAGGTTCTGCTCCACGAAGAACTCCCGTATAATATTGAAGGTAGTATGATTGTCTCATTGTTTTGTAACTTCTGAGTTTGGTGATGACATTCTTGTTTTCGCTTTAGAGTACGGTGTTGCAACGCATGCTCTATTACCATCCTTAATGGACTCCTGTGGTTTGGAATACTTGAGCGATGGCTTCGCCGGTTGCCGGCGTTAGAGGTAATCCTGGAAGTACACGCCCACTGGCGGTCGGCCACGTCGTTTGCCGGCGATCGCCTGGTGCCTGCCTGCATCGCAAGTTGGCATTTGGCGCCGGCGACAACAGCGGTGGGTGCTCCGCCCAGAAAGTTTGACCGCTGAGCTGCGCTGGATAAGCGTGCGTGGGCGCTGTCTCGCTAACGCGGAGGTGGTAGTGACGCGATCGTTACTCCCACGCAGGCCCGGGCGGCCATCAGCTGACTGAGCGCCCGCCAACAGCTGACTCTGCGGAAGTGCTCTCACCGCAGAAACGACCCTGGGCAGGCCGCCAACAAACCCCATTCCCTTCTCGTTGTGGGGACGTTCTCTCAAGCGAAACGGGCGCGCGATGCGGCCAAGTTTAGATTATCTGTTCGAGAGCAAACGGCGGACAATAGCGCGGAATTAATATACTTCGAAGACTCGTCGGTATAAACAGGCGAGGCCTGTGCCACTGGTACAGAAGATCTTTAACTACGTCGTAAGCATATAAAGTTCCGTCTAAGGTTTCTGACAGCTCGACAGCACTAGACAAAAAATGAACGCTGCCCTTTAGAATTATACAACCAGTAACGGCAAAAAAAAAAAAGAGGGGCTGCAAATTAAAAACGGCGACTCTCGTTGTCTTCCTCGAGGATGATGATGTCTTCTTCAGCCTCCTTTCCTATTAGAGTGTGTTAGTAACTAAAACTACGAGATGAACTACTCATAATTGTATTAACCAGGGAGGTAATTATTTGCTAGGCATTAACCAGGTGCAAACGCCCATGGAGAAGAAATACAAACTTTGAGGTTTGCCGATGACATTGTAATTCTGTCTGAGAAAGCGAAGGACCTGGAAGAGCATTTGAACGGAATGGACAGTGTCTTGAAAGGAGGATACAAGATTAACATCAACAAAAGCAAAACGAGGATAATGTAATGTAGTCGAAGTAAATCGGGTGATGCTGTGGGAATTAGATTAGTAAATGAGACTTTTAAAGTAGTAAATGAGTTTTGCTAATTAGGGAGCAAGATAACTGATGAAGGTCGAAGTAGAGAGGATATAAAATGTAGACTGGCAATGGCAAGGAAAGCGTTTCTGAAGAAGAAAAATTTGTTAACATCGAGTATAAATTTAAGTGTCAGGAAGTCATTTCTGAAAGTATTTGTATGGAGTGTAGCCATGTATAAGAAGTGAAACATAGATGATAAATAGTTTGGACAAGAAGAGAATAGAAGCTTTCGAAATGTGTGCTACAGAAGAATGCAGAAGATTAGATGGGTAGATCACATAACTAATGAGGAGGCACTGAATAGAATTGGAGAGAAGAGAAATTTGTTGCACAACTTGACTAGAAGAAGGGATCGGTTGGTAGGGCATATTCTGAGGCATTAAGGGATCACCAGTTTAGTATTGGAGGGCAGCGTGGAGGGTAAAAATCGTTGAGGGGGACCAAGAGGTGAATACACTAAACAGATTCAGAAGGATGTAGGTTGCAGTAGGTACTGGGAGATGAAGAAGCTTGCACAGGATTGAGTAGCATGGAGAGATGCATCAAACCCGTCCCTGGACTGAAGACCACAACAACAACAATGACTGTTCATGTAACTTCTAAGTTTTGTAAACCCATGTCACAAGTTTCGTAAAGGCCTCGTTGCTACTGCTATGGAGGCCGAGTGGCCATTGTTGTTACAGTAGGCCGAGAATGGGAGTTCGTGGAACGGCTTGTGGTGCAGCACACCGCTAAGACAATTTCTCCCTGCCACTATTACCCAGCTATGCCCCAGGTTCAGGTAACAGGATAGGAGAATGAAGGTTCTACAACATTCCAACAAATTAGTAACAAAGTCACACAAGTGAGTTAAACACGCTTAATTATGTTTGTGACTTGTCGAATATTGAAGACTGCAACACTGCATGTTATACAACGCCAAAAGAGCCCTCAATGGCTAAGTGCAAATAATCGTAAATAAACTTCACAGTACACAGCAAATGCAATTTACAACAACTGTCTCTTCACTTCCAAGGATTCACTACAAGACATTCCCTAAGTCAGCACCGGACGATGATGTAGAACCAAGTGGGCGGGAGCTGCTCTTTTCTCTTCCTAGTAGGCTTCTGTCCGGTTATTGGCGGATTGTACTCGGCCGGAAATTGGCGAGAAGCGAAGTGGATATCTTCATCTTCAACGCCACCCGTGGCTCTGGTGAAAACTCGCACAAGTGGTGAGTCTCTATGGCACCAAGCAGCTCGCATCTTTGCGCCTGTGGTGCTTTTGAACTGGCTATCTCTTGTCGGAACGACACAGCTCCAACACTGATGGTAACTATAAACTCAGGTAATTTTTTGAAAAATCATGGAGCGCACAATATAGCGGCAGGCAAACTCGCTATATAAAATTTTAAGAAATTAATGAAAGCTGGTAAGTATTTAAGGCAACGACCTTGCCACAGTGGATACACCGTTTCCCGTGAGATCACCGAAGATAAGCGCTGTCGGGCGTTGTCGGCACTTGCATGGGTTATCATCCAGGCTGCCATGCGCTGTTGCCATTTTTCGGGGTGCACTCAGCCTCGTGATGCCAACTGAGGAGTAGCGGCTTCCGCGCCCCTCCTATTCGCATCCTCCACTGAGGATGACACGGCGGTCGGATGGTCCTGGTAGGCCACTCGTGGCCTGAAGACGGAGTGGGTGGTAAGTAGTTAATAAGTTCACGGCTAGTTATCGAAACAAATAAATCGCGGAATAATCCTATCTGTCAGGGTCCAGGTGACAGTCGACAATAAAATATGTGCAAATCTGCCAAAAAATTCACCAGAGCCCCTTGCAATGGAATCTGAGTCCAACTTCAGCGTTCCGAAACAGTACCCTATACCCAATTATATGCAAATCGCAAGCCCGAACCATCATCTCGAAGAGAGTAAACAAAATGAAAACCACACATGCTATTCGTAAATTATTGTCCAGCTATCGGACCATTCAAAACAACTTCTATCTTTTTTACCCGAGTGCAGGTGAAAATCACCGCTCAGACGGACGTTGGTCTTGTCTCCGTTTGTGCGACAGGACGCTCTGCCGTAAGAAAGATAGCCGCCGCCTTTCGTCTAAGTTGAGCCCCTCCGAAAAATTTCCGTGTCTGTATCAATTAATGAGTTCGCAGCTACACCATTGTTATGGAAATTTATTAATACAAAATGGCAATCATTGATGCGACTGGGCCAATAGCTACGCGCAGAGATTTTCGTCTAATTTGATATATTATATTAAAGTTTGCTAAAAATGCTCAAAACTGTTCTTGTTCATTGTGCCATTAAATATCAACACAGTCATGGAAATGGCACTACTACCTAATAGGATTTTTTTATTTAGCACTAACCAAGATTTCCGTATTGTTAGTTTTTCAAGAAATATGGACGAAATTATGCGAAATTAACAATAAAGATATTGCAAATACTGTCACCAACGCTTTGCCTACTGTTCCAGTGCGCTTCTGCTGGATCTGCTGGTGTCAAAGTAAATCAGTTACAATGGATTCATACAACTGCCGGACGTGAGAATGTGTGCTTACGAACCACCACTGACTTCAGTATGAAATATTGTAATACTTGATACAAATGTATTTCAAATGTAAACTTTTAGGTTAAGTCCACAATCGATGTTGCTCAAGTGCTATCAATGGTCAGCGTTAGTTGAATGTATTGCCTCATGACTGGGCACCGCTTCCGAAGTAAAATGGTACATCGAACGCATTAAGGTGGATAGGTCAAATAGGACCTGTGCATTGTCCTCCAGGGCAAACTCATCTCTACTTTCTTCTGGAACCATCCCTAAAATGATGTCTATAACATTTCTGTGGATACGGTTGAAATACTGGAAAAGCGAATTGTACAGTCTCGTCAAGCAGGTACGTGCCGAGTAAAACTGTGAGGGACGGGAAAAACCCACCGTGGTACAACAACAAAGTTAGGAAACTACTGCGAAAGCAAAGAGAGCTCCACTCCAAGTTTAAACGCAGCCAAAACCTCTCAGACAAACAGAAGCTAAACGATGCCAAAGTTAGCGTAAGGAGGGCTATGCGTGAAGCGTTCATTGAATTCGAAAGTAAAATTCTATGTACCGACTTGACAGAAAATCCTAGGAAGTTCTGGTCTTACGTTATATCAGTAAGTGGCTCGAAACAGCATATCCAGACACTACGGGATGATGATGGCATTGAAACAGAGGATGACACGCGTAAAGCTGAAATACTAAACACCTTTTTCCAAAGCTGTTTCACAGAGGAAGACCGCACTGCAGTTCCTTCTCTAAATCCTCGCACAAACGAAAAAATGGCTGACATCGAAATAAGTGTCCAAGGAATAGAAAAGCAACTGGAATCACTCAATAGAAGAAAGTCCACTGGACCTGACGGGATACCAATTCGATTCTACACAGAGTACGTGAAAGAACTTGCCCCCCTTCTAACAGCCGTGTACCGCAAGTCTATAGAGGAACGGAGGGTTCCAAATGATTGGAAAAGAGCACAGATAGTCCCAATCTTCAAGAAGGGTCGTCGAGCAGATGCGCAAAACTATAGACCTATATCTCTTACGTCGATCTCTTGTAGAATTTTAGAACATGTTTTTTGCTCGCGTATCATGTCATTTGTGGAAACCCAGAATCTACTATGTAGGAATCAACATGGATTCCGGAAACAGCGATCGTGTGAGACCCAACTCGCCTTATTTGTTCATGAGACCCAGAAAATATTAGATACAGGCTCCCAGGTAGATGCTATTTTTCTTGACTTCCGGAAGGCGTTCGATGCAGTTCTGCACTGTCGCCTGATAAACAAAGTAAGAGCCTACGGAATACCAGACCAGCTGTGTGGCTGGATTGAAGAGTTTTTAGCAAACAGAACACAGCATGTTGTTATTAACGGAGAGACGTCTACAGTCTTAAAGTAACCTCTGGCGTGCCACAGGGGAGTGTTATGGGACCATTGCTTTTCACAATATATATAAATGACTTAGTAGATAGTGTCGGAAGTTCCATGCGGATTTTCGCGGTTGATGCTGTAGTATACAGAGAAGTTGCAGCATTAGAAAATTGTAGCGAAATGCAGGAAGATCTGCAGCGGATAGGCACTTGGTGCAGGGAGTGGCAACTGACCTTTAACATAGACAAATGTAATGTATTGCGAATACATAGAAAGAAGGATCCTTTATTGTATGATTATATGATAGCGGAACAAACACTGGCAGCAGTTACTTCTGTAAAATATCTGAGAGTATGCGTACGGAACGATTTGAAGTGGAATGATCATATTAAATTAATTGTTGGTAAGGCGGGTACCAGGTTGAGATTCATTGGGAGAGTGCTTAGAAAATGTAGTCCATCAACAAAGGAGGTGGCTTACAAAACACTCGTTCGACCTATACTTGAGTATTGCTCATCAGTGTGGGATCCGTACCAGATCGGTCTGACGGAGGAGATAGAGAAGATCCAAAGAAGAGCGGCGCGTTTCGTCACAGGGTTATTTGGTAACCGTGATAGCGTTACGGAGATGTTTAATAAACTCAAGAGGCAGACTCTGCAAGAGAGGCGCTCTGCATCGCGGTGTAGCTTGCTCGCCAGGTTTCGAGAGGATGCGTTTCTGGATGAGGTATCGAATATATTGTTTCCCCCTACTTATACCTCCCGAGGATATCACGAATGTAAAATTAGAGAGATTAGAGCGCGCACGGAGGCTTTCAGACAGTCGTTCTTCCCGCGAACCATACGCGACTGGAACAGGAAAGGGAGGTAATGACAGTGGCACGTAAAGTGCCCTCCGCCACACACCGTTGGGTGGCTTGCGGAGTATCAATGTAGATGTAGATGTAGAATATGACCGGAGGTGTTTGAATGAATACATAATTTACTGCAAAGACTAGTACGGTGATACATGAAGAGCCTAGGATGACACGTGGGGCATCTCCTTAAAAATGGATGACTTTACAGGGAATTGTAAATCAAACATGCTGATGTTTCATAGTATTAGTCGTTAAATTAGAGCACGGGAGAAATTTGAGCTGATTGGGGACTTACACGCAAAGTTTACTTTTCTCATACATGTGCAATAAATTGGACAATATTTAAATCCTGGAGTTAATGCCAGCTCTCAATCATATCTCACAAACGGTTCACTTGCTGTTCTTTGTAACGTTTTTGCTTGCACACTATTATAAAAAATAAAATAGGAAACGCGACGCACCAGGGAGGAACTATGAAAATTGATCACAAACTAATATCCACACAGGTATCGACGGAAAATACAAAACTGTAAATTTTGACGGCCAATAGATGAATTTGCGATACTGCAGTGCATCTTCATCGCGCGGCTGACAAGGCTAGAAAACAAGGGACATGTCGATACCAGGGCACGAAGTCTTTGTAAATTTTATTTCACGAACTCAGTTGGACAGTAACTATGACTCGTAAACAGGCGCGTTAAAAATACACCCTGTAACAGCATCTGAGAGATGAAATTTAGTTGGACTCAAAGAAGCCCGTTGGAGTAATCGCCGAATCGATAGAATTCTGAACAGGAGCGATACCACTATTAGGCGATGTTGTCAGGATTGACTTAACCCTTGCCGAACACAGCGTCAAGGAAGCGGCTGACTTAGAGAGAAGCAATCGTCAGAGAAGCCCTCAGAGGCAGGGATTCATCATTATCACCGATTCGACGTGCAACTGCTGCTCCAGTGACCACAAGGGCCGTTAGTAGGCGGCTTACAGAAACGGGGCCGAAGTCAAGATGCCATTTACGCCGAATGCCTTTACAACAAGAAGCCCACTTACAGTGGTGTCGAGCACATTCGACCTGAAATATCTTTGACTGGAGTAGAATTGTCTTAAGTGATAAATGAATGCCTCGAAATAATCCTGACGTGTCTGGAGACCCCGGTGAACTGCTGGATACCGACCTGAATGTCGCCCACCGTATGGCCGGAGAACCAGGAGAGATGGTCTGGTGTGGCACTTCATTTCATCCGCGCCATCCTTACAGCGCAGACATAGTCGACGATATCCTACGCCCCGTTTTGTTCCCCGTCATGACAAGCCACCGTTGGCTTACATTTTAGCAAGATAATGCCCGCCGTACATGGCGAGAAACATTGACTTTGACGTCCCGTTTTATTGTGCCTTTGTGAATGCTACCATATGAAATACATTGTCAAACGTTTTTATGTTCAGTTGGATCAGAAGATATCGGCCTTTACTGACCACAACGCTCACCAATCTTTCTAAATATACATTTACATACACTACTGGCCATTAAAATTGCTACACCACGAAGATGACGTGCTACAGACGCGAAATGTAACCAACAGGAAGAAGATGCTGTGATATGCAAATGATTACCTTTTCAGAGCATTCACGCAAGGTTGGCGTCGGTGGCACCTCCTACAACGTGCTGTCATGAGGATAGTTTCCAACCGATTTCTCATACACAAACAGCAGTTGACCGGCGTTGCTTGGTGAAACGTTGTTGTGATGCCTCGTGTAAGGAGGAGAAATGCGTACCATCACGTTTCCGACTTTGATAAAGGTCGGATTGTAGCCTATCGCGATTGCGGTTTATCGTATGCTGACATTTCTGCTCGCGTTGGTCGAGATCTAATGACTGTTAGCAGGATATGAAATCAGTGGGTTCAGGAGGGTAATACGGAACGCCGTGCTCGATCCCAACGGCCTCGTATCACTAGCAGTCGAGATTACAGGCATCTTATCCGCACGGCTGTAACGGATCGTGCAGCCACGTCTCAATCCCTGAGTCAACACATGGGGACGTTTACAAGACAACAACCATCTGCACGAACAGTTCGACGACGTTTGCAGCAGCATGGACTATCAGCTCGGAGACCATGGCTGCGGTTACTCTTGATGCTGCATCACAGATAGGAGCGCCCTAGATGGTGTACTCAACGACGAACCTGGGTGCACGAATGGCAAAATGTCATTTTTTCGGATAAGTCCAGGTTCTGTTTACAGCATCATGATGGTCGCATACGTGTTTGGCGACATCGCGGTGAATGCACATTGGAAGCGTGTATTCGTCATCGCCATACTGGCGTATCACTCGGCGTGAGGGTATGGGGTGCCATTGATTACATGCCTCGGTCACCTCTTGTTCGCATTGACGGCACTTTGAACAGTGTACGTTACATTTCAGATGTGTCACGAACCGTGGCTCTACCCTTCATTTCATCCCTGCGAAACCCTAAATTTTTGAGCAGGATAATGCACGACCGCATGTTGCTGGTCTTGTACGGGCCTTTTTGGATATAGAAAATGTTCGACTGCTGCCCTGGCCAGCACATTCTCCAGATCTCTCACCAATTGAAAACGTCTGGTCCATGGTGGCCGAGCAACTGGCTCGTCACAATACGCCAGTCACTACTCTTGATGAACTGTGGTATCGTGTTGAAGCTGCATGGGCAGCTGTACCTGTACACTCCATCCGAGCTCTGTTTGAGTCAATGCCCATGCGTATCAAAGCCGTTATTATGGCCAGAGGTCGTTGTTCTGGGTACTGATTTCTCAGGATCTATGCACCCAAATTGCGTGAAAATGTAATCACATGGGCCGGCCGTGCCGTTCTAGGCGCTACAGTCTGGAACCGAGCGACCGCTACGATCGCAGGTCCGAATCCTGCCTCGGGTATAGATGTGTGTTATATCCTTTGGTTAGTTAGGTTTAATTAGTTCTACGTTCTAGGCCTCACACCTCAGAAGTTAAGTCACATAGTGCTCAGAGGCATTTGCACCATTTGTAATCAAATGTCTGTTCTAGTATAATATATTTGTCCAACGAATACCCGTTTATCATCTGCATTTCTTCTTGGTGTAGCAATTTTAATGGCCAGTAGTGTACATAGTATGATTCATATCCGTGGTCTAGGGGTAGCGTCTTTGAATTATAATCAAAACGTCTTAGGTCCCGGGTTCCATCCCCGCCACTGCCTAAATTTTGAAAAATAATCAGCATTGGCGGCCGAAGACCTCCGGCATAAGAAATCAGCCTCATTCTGCGAAGGGCAACGGCCTTGTCAAAGAGGGCGGAGGAGCGAATAGAGGTTCAGGGCACTCTCTTGTCCTAGGGGTGGGAAATTGCCCCTAAAGGCGGAAGAATCAGCAATGACCAACGACATAAGGAGGCAGAAGGCAATGGAAACCACTGCATTAAAGACGCGTAGCGTGTATCCACGGGACATGTGGCCTGCATTTGAAGAAGTGTCATGATGATCTCCCCATTGGCAAAGGATTCCGGAATAGTCCCCCATTCGGATCTCTGGGAGGGGACTGCCAAGGGGGAGGTTACCATGAGATAAAGATTGAATAATCAACGAAAGGATAACGTTCTACGAGTCGGAGTGTGGAATGTCAGAAGCTTGAACGTGGTAGGGAAACTAGAAAATCTGAAAAGGGAAATGCAAAGGCTCAATCTAGATATAGTAGGGGTCAGTGAAGTGAAGTGGAAGGAAGACAAGGATTTCTGGTCAGATGAGTATCGGGTAATATCAACAGCAGCAGAAAATGGTATAAGAGGTGTAGGATTCGTTATGAATAGGAAGGTAGGGCAGAGGGTGTGTTACTGTGAACAGTTCAGTGACCGGGTTGTTCTAATCAGAATCGACAGCAGACCAACACCGACAACGATAGTTCAGGTATACTTGCCGACGTCGCAAGCTGAAGACAAACAGATAGAGAAAGTGTATGAGGATATTGAAAGGGCAATGCAGTATGTAAAGGGGGACAAAACTCTAATAGTCATGGGCGACTGGAATGCAGTTGTAGGGGAAGGAGTAGAAGAAAAGGTTACGGGAGAATGTGGGCTTGGGACAAGGAATGAAAGAGGAGAAAGACTAATTGAGTTCTGTAACAAGTTTCAGCTCGTAATAGCGAATACCCTGTTCAAGAATCACAATAGGTGGAGGTATACTTGGAAAAGGCCGGGAGATACGGGAAGATTTCAATTAGATTACATCATGGTCAGACAGAGATTCCGAAATCAGATACTGGATTGTAAGGCGTACCCAGGAGCAGATATATACTCAGATCACAATATAGTAGTGATGAAGAGTAGGCTAAAGTTAAAGACATTAGTCAGGAAGAATCAATACGCAAAGGAGTGGGATACGGAAGTACTAAGGAATGACGAGATACGTTTGAAGTTCTCTAACGCTATAGATACAGCAATAAGGAATAGCGCAGTAGGCAGTACAGTTGAAGAGGAATGGACATCTCTAAAAAGGGCCATCACAGTAGTTGGGAAGGAAAACATAGGTACAAAGAAGGTAGCTGCGAAGAAACCATGGGGAACAGAAGAAATACTTCAGTTGATTGATGAAAGGAGCAAGTACAAACACGTTCCGGGAAAATCAGGAATACAGAAATACAAGTCGCTGAGGAATGAAATAAATAGGAAGTGCAGGGAAGCTAAGACGAAATGGCTGCAGGAAAAATGTGAAGACATCGAAAAAGATATGATTGTCGGAAGAACAGACTCAGCATACAGGAAAGTCAAAACAACCTTTGGTGACATTAAAAGCAACGGTGGTAACATTAAGAGTGCAACGGGAATTCCACTGTTAAATGCAGAGGAGAGAGCAGATAGGTGGAAAGAATACATTGAAAGCCTCTGTGAGGGTGAAGATGTGATAGAAGAAGAAACAGGGGTCGATTTAGAAGAGATAGGGGATCCAGTATTAGAATCGGAATTTAAAAGAGCTTTGGAGGACTTACGGTCAAATAAGGCAGAAGGGATAGATAACATTCCATCAGAGTTTCTTAAATCATTGGGGGAAGTGGCAACAAAACGACTATTCACGTTGGTGTGTAGAATATATGAGTCAGGCGATATACCATCTGAGCTTCGGAAAAGCATCATCCACACAATTCCGAAGACGGCTAGAGCTGACAAGTGCGAGAATTATCGCACAATCAGCTTAACAGCTCATGCATCGAAGCTGCTTACAAGAGTAATATACAGAATAATGGAAAAGAAAATTTAGAATGCGCTAGGTGACGATCAGTTTTGCTTTAGGAAAAGTAAAGGGACGAGAGAGGCAATTCTGACGTTACGGCTAATAATGGAAGCAAAACACTTTCGTAGGATTTGTCGACGTGGAAAAAGCGTTCGACAATATTAAATGGTGCAAGCTGTTCGAGATTCTGAAAAAAGTAGGGGTAAGCTATAGGGAGAGACGGGTCATATACAATATGTACAACAACCAAGGGGGACTAATAAGAGTGAACGATGAAGAACGAAGTGCTCGTATTAAGAAGGGTGTAAGACAAGGCTGTAGCCTTTCGCCCCTACTCTTCAATCTGTACATCGAGGAAGCAATGATGGAAATAAAAGAAAGGTTCAGGAGTGGAATTAATATACAATGTGAAAGGATATCAGTGATACGATTCGCTGATGACATTGCTATCCTGAATGAAAGTGAAGAAGAATTAAATGATCTGCTTAACGGAATGAACAGTCTAATGAGTACACAGTATGGTTTGAGAGTAAATCGGAGAAAGACGAAGGTAATGAGAAGTAGTAGAAATGAGAACAGCGAGAAACTTAACATCAGGATTGATGGTCACGAAGTCAATGAAGTTAAGGAATTCTGCTACCTAGGCAGTAAAATAACCAATGACGGACGGAGCAAGGAGGACATCAAAAGCAGACTCGCTATGGCAAAAAAGGCATTTCTGGCCAAGAGAAGTCTACTAATATCAAATACCGGCCTTAATTTGAGGAAGAAATTTCTGAGGATGTACGTCTGGAGTACAGCATTGTATGGTAGTGAAACATGGACTGTGAGAAAACCGGAACACAAGAGAATCGAAGCATTTGAGATGTGGTGCTATAGACGAATGTTGAAAATTAGGTGGACTGATAAGGTAAGGAATGAGGAGGTTCTACGCAGAATCGGAGAGGAAAGGAATATGTGGAAAACTGATAAGAAGAAGGGACAGGATGATAGGACATCTGCTAAGACATGAGGGAATAACTTCCATGGTACTAGAGGGAGCTGTAGAGGGCAAAAACTGTAGAGGAAGACAGAGATTGGAATACGCCAAGCAAATAATTGAGGACGTAGGTTGCAAGTGCTACTCTGAGATGAAGAGGTTAGCACAGGAAAGGAATTCGTGGCGGGCCGCATCAAACCAGTCAGCAGACTGATGACAAAAAAAAAAAGTGTACATATGTTGTACTACTACTAGTAATTTTCTTTCATCTTCAACTCGAAAACAGAACAAGGGAAAAGCAACTAACTACAGGGTGCGGCAGTTAAAACTTTTTTCGGAAATGTATGGGAAACTACACATTAATGCCCCTAGATATGCTTTACAATCCAGTATCTGGTTACGGTATCTCTGTCTGACCGTGATGTAATCTAACTGAAGTCTTCCCGCATCACCCGATCTTTTCCAGGTATACCGCCTCTTATTGTAATTCTTGAACACAGTATTCGCTATTATTGGCTGAAATTTATTACGGAAATCAATTAGTCTTTCACCTCTCTCATTCCTTGTCCCAAGCTCTTATTCTGTTGTAACCTAGTCTACTACTCTTCCCCCTACAACTCCACTCTAACCCCCCATGACTACTAGATTTTCGCCTCACTTTACGCACCGTATTACCCTTTCAGTAGCCTCATATGCTTTCTCTATCTCTTCGTCTTCAGTTTGCGACGTAGGCATGTATACCTGAACTATCGTTGTCGATGTTGGTTTTCTGTCGACTCTGACAAAAACAACGCTATCATTGAACTTTTCACAGTAACTAACTCTCTGCCCAAACTACCTGTTCATAACGAATCTAATCCACTATAACATTTTCTGTTGCTCTTCATATTAGCCTATACTCATCTGACCAGATATCCTCGTCTTCTTTCCATTTCACATTACCGAGCACTCTATATCCAAATTGAGCCTTCATTTCACTTTTCAGACTTTCTAGCTTTCCCACCACATTCAAGTTTCTGACATTTAAAGCCCCAACTCGTAGGACCGTTGCCTTTCGTTGAATACTCCGTCTTTTTCTCATAGTTACCTGCCCTTTGCAGTGCCTCCAGGAGATCCAAATGAGGGACTATTCCGGGGTCTTTTGCCAATGGAGAGATCATGACACTTTTTAAGGTACAGGCCACATGTCCTGTGGACACACGTTACATGTATTTATCTCAGTGATTTCCATTGCCTTCTACACCCTCTTGCTGTTGATCGTTGCTGATTCTTCCACCTTTAGGAGCAGTTTCCCCTCCCCTAGGACAAGAGTGTGCCCGAACCCCTGCCCACTCCTCCGCCCTCTATGACAAGGCCGCTGGCAGAATGAGGGTGACTTCTTATTCCGGAAGTCTTCGGCCGGTAACGTTTATCATTACTCGAAATTTAAGCGGTGGCAGGTTTCGCACTGGGGACCACAGACTAATAATAACGCTACCCTAGAGCACGTATGCAGAATGCCGCAAACTGTCCTGATGTTTCCTTCCATTTCTGACAGTTTTCCCGTGCAAAACCGTATTTTTAGCAGGACATTGAGGTTCAGGCATTGACGTCCCGATTTTTCTTGGTGAAAGTTACAAAAATGGTTCAGATGACTCTGAGCACTATGGGACTTAACATCTGAGGACATCAGGCCCCTAGAACGTAGAGCTACTTAAATGTAACTAACCTAAGGACATCACACACATCCATGCCCATGGTAGGATTCGAACCTGCGTCAGTAGCGGTAGCGCGGTTCCAGACTGGAGCTCCTAGAACCGCTCGGCCATAATGGCCGGCTGAAAGTTACAGGGGTCACTTAGGGCAATAGAGTGTCTCAGCGCTTGGCGGGTGTAGTCTGACTCCGTGAGTTCCCTTTAAATCTGCAGAGGAGTGGAAATAAGTTTTCTGATATTTTCGGTCTGGGACTCGATCCCGTAACCTTTCCTTTCATGGGAGAGTTATTGCCAGAACGAAGTGTTCAAGACAGGTCTACCGTTAATAGCACTGCTCGCGAAAAACATGTTTCCGGGTTGGAGCTCAAGTTAGGAATAGTGTGTTAACCTCTCTGGAAGTATCATCCGATTTATTTTTAGTAACTGAGGATTTTTTTAAATGCCTGAAGCAGTAAAATTTCTGGATACGGAAGTCCCTCACCGATGAACGATCCAAACGCACTACTGTGCCTCTAGAGTGGTAACTAGTGGCTGTCTGCGCCACAACACCTAAACAACCTAACTATGTCCACTGCGCATCTGCACAGCTTTCATAGCTCCTTTACATTAATAACCTAGACTGAAAGTACAGTATGTCCCTCCACTGCAGCCTCATTGGAGCTTGGCTCGATCAAAAGTGCACTGCGATGGCGTTACCGCTTCCAGTGCAACGAAATTGACTTTGCGGTTGCAAAAAAGGCTCTCGAAGGAACGTAAAACCGGATCATTCGTTTGATTGTGAATGATTATCGTCCCAAATACTACACTATTATTGGCGCTTCCGGATGTACGTTTTACGAGGACATTAACGCGACATCCACTGCAAAATGTCGTCTAAAGCACCCCGTAGACCTTCAATCCAACGGTTAGCATCAATCCTTAGTGAAGTGATGTATTTCCTGCTTCAGCCTACACTGTACTGCGCTTCTGTGATCAGTCAAATATCAATGTGAGCCGCAGTACTAGTTAACACAAGAAAAGAAAAGCTCCTATTTCTGCTCAGACTTCTTAATAGGAAGCGTCCGATCACGGTGTTATCCTCTACCAATGACATAATTAGGGTACGGTATAGAGTGACGTGAGGTTAACACACCGCTTTCCTAATCGCAGACACTATACCAAGCTTAACACACATTCACGGTACAACCGTTTTCAATCACACCTTAATCGATCACTAATTCACCACCTGGGTCAACATACAAGTTTGTAATTGCTAATTTATTTATAACATACCGTCTTCAGATCACATTGCCCTTCTTTTGTATTGTACAAAATAGGAAGTATGTCAGAAAAACGAGAAAAATATTGAAAATAAAGTTTACAAAATCTTAAACATCAGTTTCAAACAGTAGGGGTGAGAACTGAGGTTAAAAGAGTGTTCCAAGTGACAAACCGAGGTCATTATCAGTAATATGGTACCTTCATTATAATTTTCATATATTTTCGAAGTCACTGTTATTGATATCGGAACAGAACTGTACTATGTATCATTCATAAAAACCAGTATTACAAACTTCACAGATTTACTGACAGAATAACTAATTTAAATACTGTAACTTTAAAAGACTAAAAAATTTGTTATTTATGTACGTCGGCTAATTTAATGTGGAACTAGTATGTTATACATACATATTTGCATCTACATTACTGTTACAACTGACATCCTCTAACATCTTCATTTTTCACTGACAACATACTTTTTAATATTCTTCAATAGTACCAGATTTCGATTATTTCTATCTCCTTTTCTCCTCTCCTTAGCGCATCCAAATAATGCTATTGGCAGTCGATGACATGGTGGTCGGTCAGCACAGCGTTGTCACCAGTGTATGTTCACTCGGGTGACTGCTTTCGAGTAGTTTCGAGAGAGGTGTGTGTAATTCAAAATCGACATCATTTCCAGTGATTACGAAGACATCAAATATTGTTTGTTTGGACACCGCTAGTTCCTCCATTATTGGCTTTGATGATCATCTGAGTCTGCAGCTTCCACAACGGTAACTGTCTGTGTCATAATCCAATCGAGTTACAGTGGTTGGAGAATCGAAATAGTGAACGGTCGCTGATATCTTGATATCAAAATGCGCTTGATCTGGAACCGATGGAACACATCTGGATGATGCCGGGAGCAAGTTTTGTGCCCGCAAGCCACCGGCTCGGAATTTAGCAAAACTAAGTGATAAGTGCGTAGATACCTTGTGTCGTATCCTTTCGAGAACGTACCAAGGACTTGTTGAAACAATGCCGTGCAGAATCGATGCCGTATCGCGCTCCAAAGGTTGACCAAGAAGTGATTTCGTAGAAGGTCACAACGATTCGTCTCTGTGTGCTGTTCTGTAGGTATCTAAGAAGGTCTGTAACTGGACTGACGGAAGACATCAAGAATAAAGGAATGCAGGTCGTCTAATTAGGTCCCGTGAAAGCTCAAGTAATGTCCCTTATAGCATAACATCACTCCCAGCGGCCTGCACTAGGCATGTCAGGATGGCTGCGCATCCAGACAAAATCATCGGCCTGGTCTAACTAGAAAAGTGATTAATCCAATGACGAAACATGTTATCATTGATCCAAGATCATGTCCCGGTGATCCCGTGCCCACTTCACTCAAAATTTATGATGTCGTTTGGTCAAGGACGAATGTGGAATGGCTAGTTTGAAGCAACATGTTCAACATTGTGCGCTCAACGGTGTGCTCCAAAGGACTTGTGCCTGCACCAGGAAAATATTCTCTCATCAGATCTACCATGTACCACAGATGGATGTCTCTCCTGCTTTTGTAAAAAAGGGCAAACCCTCAACCTGCACATGGTGTGAGAGGATTTTTATGTCCAATACCTTGTCGTCTGCCTGTGATTTCATCCTCCTTCAGCTATTCTCCTAGACTACCATGTGAATCACCGACCTCTTCTGCCACATCCAAGGTGATCTTTTCCAGTCGCTGGACCATGATAATCTGCCCTTAATCAATGTAGTTATGTCAGTGTAGTTTCCCTTTTGCCAAATGTTCGCTAAATGACATAATGGTTAGTATGTAAGGCAAAAAATACATTGTGGTTATTCATGTATCAAGTGAAAAGTGAATTTTTCTCCAAGTGTACGGTACTAGACGTGCATCCAGTATATAATTACATGTTTTTGTCCATTGGATAGAATGAATCGTTCATAATAAATTACAATATATTATATTTGAAATGTGCTTTCCTGCCTGGCAGGCATTTTATGTTATTGGACAATTTATCAAACATTTTTGTGGTTCCTTGATGGAACTCCTTTCTGAGCAACTGACAGTTTTAGTAAAGA
This sequence comes from Schistocerca americana, assembly GCF_021461395.2. Classification (NCBI taxonomy): domain Eukaryota; kingdom Metazoa; phylum Arthropoda; class Insecta; order Orthoptera; family Acrididae; genus Schistocerca; species Schistocerca americana. Next base: position 106,787,678 of record NC_060124.1, read on the forward strand.
GCAGCGAAAGTCGCTTTTCTTGTGTTATTGTAGCTGTGGACACTGATGTTCTTTTCAAACTGCAATTTATTGCTTATGACAAATGCCATTAGCGAATAGTTTCAGTTTAAATGCCCAACTGCTGAAGAGGTAGGAGAGAGAGGTTTGGGCCTAGGAACACAAGATGTTCCCTGGGTTATGTTCCAACTCAAAGATCGATTTTAAAATCACATGTAGGAATGAGTAGTTTTTGGCATTTTCTACTGTGTTTGTTGTTGTGAGGCGTATTACATATTTATGTGACTTCGAAGATGTTGTTAATTCCTCAGTTACAGAGTTACATGGCGAGTAAAATTCTATATATTTTTAAAACTAGTTATATAAAGTATGAGGTTAAGCCATGCTTCATGTGTCGTACACATCTTGTACCTTGGAATGGAAGATCTTCTACCGTGGCACACGCGATATTTGGAAATGAAATGAGTTTCTACTGTGTATTAATAATTTTGCCTTCCTTGAGAATGAAAATTTGTTTTAGTTTCCAGTAGCTTCTGTTTCAAAATATGTTTAAGTTTTATCTTGTTTTGATGTCATTTACAGATTGTTCGTGTGTAGTAGATTTGATGTCATTTACAGATTGTTTGTGTGTAGTAGAGTAACAATCTAACAGATTACTAAATACAGTATTACCAAGTTCCACCATGACTGAGAAATTTCGTGGAAGTAACTTGAGTTAATCAGAACAAGGGAAACAGTCAAAGTTGCAAATTTCACTTCATGTTTACTTGATGACTAGTTTCGGGTCAGGACGTTTTCCATACATTCCAGATAGTCAGAACGGTATATTGCAAAAATATAAGAACCAATGTCAAGATAAACAGCGCAAATGAGCAGTTACAGAACACACAGAGAACGGCAGTTATATGGACGCTCTGTAACTGTTTATTTGCAGTTTCTTATACGTACATGTTTGTTACCTTCACATTGGTTCTTAAATTTTTGTAATATACCGCTTTGACTGTCTGGATGATTTGAAAATGGGTTCCGCCCAGAAACTAGTCGTCAAGGAAATAAAAGTGAAATTTGCAACTTTGCCTATTTTTCCGTTGTATAAACCCAGTACTGACAATATTTACTAGACAGCACACTTTTCAAATTCAGATACTAGATACTAGACCACATTGCACCTTGAAACATTTTTTCACATTTCGAAAAACCTTACTTTTTCGGAGTAAGTTTCGTAATACCAGGAAAAGACTGCAGCACTCAAAAACTAAATGCGGTCGTTAAAAAATGGAATAACAAAGTATCTTACACTTCTCTAACAGCATTGGCTAGCGGCGAAATTCTGATAAAAATGTTGCAAAATAAAACACTCTCCCCTAAGCACAAATGGACTGTAGGAGAACTCTACACATTAATCCCACTCTTCGCTTTTATGCAATCAATACTTTCTTAATGAGTGACGAGTTGGGTCAGTAAATAATGTAATAAGAATTTGTACTGATATAATCGTTGTCACTCGAATAGACCAGCAATCGTCACTGTAAATTCATGAACCAATCGGTATTTCTAGGCGTATCACACACAGGACTGCCACTTAATATTCGAAATTTCCCGATGGTGTGAATTAATTTAAGAATTTAATTGCAGTTGTAGTAAGTAAGTGTGCTTCAATGGTGGTACTTTTCGCTCCAGTCACAGTCTAGCGTCATGGTTAAAGGTTCGTCGCTAATGACCTCGATGTTGCGGGACGTTAAACCCTAACCTTCCTTCCACCCTGATTAAAGGGGGACTGGTACTCACTTGTCGTCTAATGGTGTTAATTACTTTTTGTTTATTCCTTGCTTTCGTTACTATTTGCGCTCAATCTTAAAGGCTCTGATTCACTAATTCAAGTATTGCAAGAATGTTATAATAAGTCATAAGTGGTTTTTACATTAACAGTTATTTTCTAATTACACTGCCCCCCCCCCCCCCCCCGCCCGCATTAAACTGTCTTTACGGAATGAGACATACATGGACATCTTATGTATCGAAATCACGTATTTTTCTTCAATGGCGTACGTGCTTCATTGTTTAAAACTTATTGGTACCGTATTCTGAATACATCAGAAATGAGAATCTTTAATCTGAAGAGAAACTAACAAAAAATAAAGCATGAAATGTGCTCTGAATATTCTAGCCTTGGTATTGGATGGTACTATCTTGTCGAGTTATCAGTTCTGGCAATATTAGATTGTGTATGCAGTTACTAATAAGCCATATACTGTGCACGTCCTCCCCCCCCCCCCTCTCTCTTACACACACACACACACACACACACACACACACACACACACACAGGGGCGCGCATGCGCGTGCTCAATTACACAAACACATGCACGCAGTCGTAAATCAGTACAAGAAAGTAACTTTGTTGTTATCCGGAAATTAAGAAACAACGATCAAATTAAATGTTACGTCTATTCAAAGCACTTTTCTGGCTTCCTTCCCATAACTTTTTCCCCTTTTAAAATAACCGCTTCTTTAAAACTCTTTATATCACCCCTGTTCTTGTTTGAACAATAATTTGTGCGAAAATGCAATTCCTCGCACTTCTCGAGATCCAAATTAAAGTCGCCGACAGAATGGTCATTATCAGCATAAATATCAAGAAGTAAGTCGCATTCAAATTTTTAATAGAGTCTACAAAGAACATATATTCTCACCTTCTGCTTTGCACTTACGTCTCCCATAAGCGACTTTCAAAGATTTACTAAAAATATTATATCTTCGGTTAAGTACTCAGGAATAATTACCATTTTGCAACGCGTTTTTCCTCTGTTTTCTGGCTACATTCATCAGCATGACGCAACTAAGCCATTTTACCACAAAGAAATAAAATGGCAGAAAATTATGAGATCAGAAATCCATGAAATATTACAGATAAGTACCGTAAATGAACCGTACCATGAAGATTGAACTTATTTAATATTACACTTAAGAACCAAAGAAATTGGTACACCTTCCCAATATCCTGTAGGGCCACCGTGAGCAAGCACAAGTTCCGCAACACGACGTGGCATGGACTCGTCTAATGTCTGAGATAGTGCTGGAGGGAATTAACACCATGAATCGTGCAGAGCTGTCCATAAATCCGTAAGAGAATGAGGGGATGGATATCGCTTCTGAATAGCACATTGCAAGGCATCCCAGATATGCTCAATAATGTTCATGTCTGGGGAGTTTGGTGGCCAGCGGAAGTCTTTAAACTCAGAAGAGTGTTCCTGGTGCCACTCTGTAGCAATTCTGGACGTGTGGGATGTCACATTGTCCTACTGGAATTGCCCAAGTCCGTCGGAATGCATAATGGACACGAATGAATGCAGGTGATCAGACGGGATGCTTACTTACGTATCACTTGTCAGAATTGCATCCAGATGTATCAGGGGTCCCATATCACTCCAACTACACACTACCCACACCATGAAAGCCCTCCACCAGCTTCAACAGTCCCCTGCTGAAATGAAAGGTCCATGGATTCATTAGGTTGTCTCCATACGTATACACGTCCTTCGACTCGATACAATTTTAAACGAGGCTCGTCCGACTAGGCAACGTTTTTCAGTCATCAATAAACCAATTTCGGTGCTGACGGGCCCAGGCGAGACATGAAGTTTTGTGTTGTGTTCCAAAGCTCCAAAAGCCCATATCGACGATGTTTCGTTTAATGGTTCGCACGCTAACACTTGTTGATGGCCCAATATTGAAATCTGTGCTTCTGTCAAATTGAACGATTTTCTTCAGTAGTCGTTGGTCCCGTTCTTGCAGGGTCTTTTTCCGGCTGCAGCGATGTTGGAGATTTGGTGTTTTCCCAGATTCCTGATATTAATGGCACACTCGTGAAATATTAACAGTAAATGATAACAGCCAAACAGTTGCAGGATAAAGATTTATTGAAATCCTTGACCACGGTTTCGATATTTCTAAATATGCCATCGTCAGAAGCAAAAATACACCTGAACAGGAAGACACTTTCGTTAGAACAAAACTTAGCAACATAACTGAGATAGAAGAAAAAAAACAAACACTTATAGCTTTAAGTAAGCATGATAGTTACCAAAGTAATTACAAGCACAAAAAACATTGGAGTCATTTACTAAAATCACATCCTGCAGTGGAGATACATAAGTCAACCGAGCCAAAGCGCGTCGTCAGTAGTTAAAATTATAATGTCACATCTACCTGTACAGCATAATTATGAAGAGATGATCGATCCAAACACGGCATATTATCAGAACTCAGCCTGTGAACTAGCGTGAAGAGAGTGTGGAAGCACTAGGGCAGACGGTTTCACCGAGAGAGGGCACTTGTGTTATTCGTGAGACACTCGCGCACATTAAAAGCCAGGGACTCAAGAGCGTCAAAATTTGAAAGGTTGTGTTAATTCAAACCCTCTGTCTTAATAAATAAAACATACCAGAACCATTTAAAACACCTACGCACAATAGAAAATATGAACACCTATTTGCCTATGTTCTAGTGTCAAGCAGCTGAAGCGTGCGCTAGGAAACACATGTAACGACAGAGGGCACTAGTGTTATGCGCGAAAATTTCACGCAAATTAAAGACTAGGATACATACTAGCGAAAACGAACAAAATGTTGCAGTAAATCGAAACCATCTGTCGTCACGAATAAAAAACGTAACAGAATCATTTAAACCACAGCTACACACCGAAAACCACGAACAACAATCTTCAGAAATACGTATCATCATTTACCGTGAAGATTTTCAACAGTTTCTGCTTCAGCCATGTTTAAAATTTTGAAACTCGTGAAACAGTCGTACGGGAAAATCCCCACTTCATCGCTACCTCGGAGATGCTGTGCCCCATCGCTTGTGCGCCGACTGTAACACCACGTTCAAACTCACTTAAATCTTGATAATCTGGCATTGTAGCAGTAGTAACCTATGTGACAACTCCGAAAAACACTTTTTGTCTTATATAAGCGTTGCAGACCGCAGACTGCTTCTTTACATGTTTCTGTATTTGAATACGCATGCCGATACTAGTTTCTTTGGCGATTCAGTATATATGTCTGTTGGGAGCGTACCTTGCGCCTGAAATAGTGTTACACACCATAATAATATTCATTTCATTGTTTAATTCCATTCGCTGACGGAGAACTACCTTCAGCTAATAGTTGTAACTAGAAATTCATTCAAATATCATAGAAGTCATTTTGGCTCACAGACATGCTAAAACCGATTGTGTTACATTCTCATCACAGAAAGTATCTAGGTCAAAGAAGAAAACGGTATGAGTTTAAACCAAAATAACTTCAGCATAATACTGAGCCATACCATTTCATTCTTGCATCAGTACTCACGTTGTTGTGCATAGAGACCTTGAGATATGCACGATTTTTGTAGTACACTCTATAAACAGAGTTCAATTACTGGTCGTACGTCACTAATGGTGAGTCCACGATATGGAATTCTTCAGAATACACGTGTTAGTCGTCGATTTCAAGGAACGTGATTTGTACGAACGGGTATCAGTCGTTTGCATGAACCCTTTCAGAGGGGCTAGCATCGCCTGATAATTTTGTCAGTGAGTGCTACTAGAAAACTAACCTTTCACAAGTTCTTATGTGCAACCTGCACTGTTTTGGCATACAAATTATTTATTTTATTTACAGCTGTTGTAATTATGAGAAATACCTTGAGTACTAAACAAACGACACCTTTATCCTGAAACCCTGCTTCATGGAACTGAATTATTTCCACTCTCTAATTTTTCTTATGATGTAGCCAACTAACACTAGATAATCAAAGTCTTGGACCTTTCTTTCTATTTTATAGTTTGTCCGTAACAAGGTGACACTGTGAGCACAAATCATTGAGATTTCCTTCCTTGTACCTAAAGACTCTAAGTTAGACTGTGCACAACAAAACGCAAGAAAGTAAAATAAAAGTAATCGGCTGTGTTGTACAGCCATATCACTGATCTCGATTTGCAACACTGTTTTCAAATTTTATGAAATACTTCAAAGAAAACAATCTGCTGACAATGTCTCAGAAAATATCGTCCTTGTGAAACACAGCTGGCTCTTTTGTCACGCAAAGCGAGGAGTGTTATCGACAGTACATCTCAAATTGAGACCACATTCCTAGATTTCCAGGAGGCTTTTGGGACTGTTCGTCCCAAGCGGCTTTCTAATCAGGTCCGGAACTATGACATGTTATCTCATTTTTGCGGCTGGATTTGTGCTTTCCGGCCATAAATATCAGAGTATGTAGTATTTGACGGGGAGCCCCTGAGTCAAGCATAAGAGATATTTGGGATTCCCCAGGAAGTGTAGTAGGCCCTCTGCCGGTCTTAACGTACATAAACGATTTAGGAGACGATCTGAGCAGGCCTGTTAGGTTATTTCCAATTGATGCTGTCCGTCTTCTATTGAGGTCGTCAGAAGATCAGTACGAATTACGTACTGATTTACACTAGATATCTGCATAGTGTGAAAGGTGGAAACGGACTCTGAACAATAAAAAGTTTGAGGTCTTCCTCGCGAGTACCAAAAATTTCGTTAAATTTCGGTTACATGATAAATCACACAAACGTAAAGGTTGTCGATTAGGCTAAATAACTGGGATTACAATTTACTTATGTTGAAACTACCACAAGGAAAACATTGTCAGGAAAGAGAATCAAACACGAAGTTTTATCCGCAGAATAGAAGTTGCTAGAAATCTAAGATTATTCTCATTTATTGTTCCTTCTCAGATGCGAATTTTTAATTACGTTACATGTTTCGATCACTCTGGATTATCTTCAGATTTATTAGATTGGTTCTGAGTAGACAAGACCTTTTGCTGACGCACCCACATAGATCTGAAGATGATCCAGTGCCATCGAAACATGTAATCTAATGAAAAATGTGCAAGTGTGACGGAACAGTATGTGAGAATTATCTTAAATATCTATACAGTTACTGAATCTATCAAGATGATTATGTCGGTTGTAGCTAGAAATCTATTAAGGAGATTGCCTTCTCTACGTTTGTCCGTCCTCTTCTGGACTACTACCGGGCTATATGGGATACTTACTAGATTAGACTGGAAAATCATATTGTAAAAGTTCAAAGAAGGGCAGCTCGTGTTTTGTTAACACCAAGTAGGGTATGAACTGTGACGGATATGATAAGCCAGTTTTGGTGGAAATCCTTCAAGCAAAATGTGTGTTTCTTTGAGGCTACATCTTCGCACTAAATTTCAAACACCAAAATTCAACTCTGAATTCAAAAGTATTTAGTTAATTCCTACCTATGTGGGGAGAAACGACGATAATTGTGATAAAATAGGTGAAATAAGGGATCATAGGGAAATATTTAGGTGTTCAATTTTCCCACGGGCTATTGGAGAGCGGAACGGTCGATAATTAATCTCAAAATCGTACTGTGTACCCTCTGCCAAGCGGTTAAGAATGAACTGCAGAGTTATCATATAGCTGTGATTAATTAGATTGCGTAAAAATCGGGATAGTTACCTACATTTTGTGGAGCAAGAAAAGCCTTCATAATGTAAGGTAAAAATTCACAACATTTGATAAATGGAATAAATTATGACACCAGCAAAAATCCAACACTGAAATGAATTCAATATCGTCGATAGTTTCCTACATTTTGTGGAGCAAGAAAAGCCTTCATAATGTAAGGTAAACATTCACAACATTTGATGAAAGGAAATAAATTCTGACACCATCAACAATTGAATACTGAAATGAATTAAATAGCGTCGAGTGAAAATTTGTGCCGGACCGGGAGTCAAATCCGGATTTCCTGCTTTACGGTCGCATTCATAGCTTCGGCTGTCAGAGAACGTTGTCCATCCCACCCAGATTCCCAATTTGTCGCACTCTACTTACATTGCGTCCCCTGTTCACCATACTCATTGCTCGCCGCATCACGCTGGATTCCCACAAGAGATCGAGAGAGACAGTACATTCGCAATGAAACGATCTTATCAGCGTCTAGAGTATTTATTAATACATATGTGGTAAATTCACATTATTCACAATCGTTAGAAGGAGGAGATATAGTACAAAGATACAGGTAAAATCAACAGTATGTCAAACATTCATACTGACGTAATGAATTTGCAAACTCAAGATGGACAAAAGTAAGGGAGATTTTGCTTTACTTGTGGTGTCACCTCCAGACACCACACTTGCTAGGTGGTAACTTTAAATCGGCCGCGGTCCATTAGTACATGTCGGACCCGCGTGTCGCCACTGTGTGATCGCAGACCGAGCGCCACCACAAGGCAGGTCTCGAGAGACTGACTAGCACTCGCCCCAGTTGTACGGACGACGTAGCTAGCGATGCACACTGACGAAGCCTCGCTCATTTGCCGAGCAGATAGTTAGAATAACCTTCAGCTAGGTCCATGGCTACGACCGAGCAAGGCGCCATTAGTAACATTGCATGTATCTAAAGAGTCTCACTCGTATCGCCACAATCTCCAGATGTACCAAAAGGATGGATTAAACTTAAGTATTCCAGAAGCTACGTACTTTTCTTTATAGCATTCATTACGTATCCTGTTTCAGACCTCACGCCATCCTGCTTTAGCTTAGCGCGTGCCTTTCGGCTTCCTCTCATTGTGCCTAGGCTGTCTTGTCTAGACACAACATTACTCCCCGGCGACAGTGACATCATCACAGATAAAGGACAAGCTCGGATAGTTTCAAGGTGAGGAAGAGAACCGCAGCGCCTTTAAAGGGATCATCCGGGAATTGCATTGTGCAATGTAGAAAAATCATGGAAGACTTAAATTTAGATGGCTGGACACAGATTTTAACCTTTCTCCTCCAGGATGTAAGTCTAGTGTGCTAACCACCGCTCCGCAACGTTCTGTAATAATGATAAGGTCATATGATGATGGCTGCAAGGCAATATTGCAATTTGTTACCACTGTCGTTCACTCTGTACATCGAAGAAACAATGATGGCAGTGAAACAAAGTTCCACAAGAGGTACAAAGATTCAACAGGAGCACACGACTATATTGCAAATAGTAGACCTAGAAAGGAATGGACAGCATAGTTATGTCGAAGTATAGATTAAGAATAAGCACAGGAAAGATTGTCACAAAGTGTAGTAGAAAGTGGGCTGATGACTGACTTAACATCTAATTTGACAACTACAGAGTACTAAATAGTACCTAAAAAATAAGTTACACAGAATGGCCGAAGCAAGGAGGACATCGTCATTTTATTGACACTAGCAAAAAAAGATTCCATGAAATGCCAGGGCTCTTCTGGAATCACATATTAGTTAAGCAATGAAGATGAAGTTTCTTAAAGTATAAGTCAGGTGCACTGCCTTGGAGGAAGTGAAACGGGAACCAGTGAAAATACGGAGAAAAACTGCTGGTATTTGAAGTGAAGTGCTATCGAAAAATGTTAAATGTTGAACCAACTAATAACGTACGAAACGAAGAACTACAAGAATGAGCAGGTTACGAAATAATTCTATGGAAGACACTTACGAATAGACGGAAGTGGTTAGTGGGACATCCGCCTCGGCATACAGGAGTACAGGAATATTTCCCTCTGAGATGGTAGGAGCAACAGGGGAGAAAAGTAGAACAGACAAAACCTTTTATAAATAATTTCAATATGACAAACAGCCAAAGTAGCAAAATAGCTCTTTTTGTTGCTAGATGATGACTAGTTTCGGATTTTTATACACAACCCATCCTCATACCATCCTGTGAAACAAAAGGCTAACGTTGCAAATTGTTACATAAAGTACCAAGCAGCCAATGTCTAACGTATCAAAATGCGTACAATCCAATCGGAATAAACATCATTCCACACAGCAAAAATCATGACAAGCGTTATCCAAAGGAGTACAATGCAAGTAATGATGAAATCGGATACAAAGAGACCAACAACCTAGCCTCAGTTAACATGAGGAAATTTTCCTGCAGGTGGCGCACCTATCGGACGTTTGGGCAATCTTTATTGCATAAGATAAACATCATTAGTACAACAAAACAATGCGTATAGGAGCGTATGAATCACACTGCTAAGAAATTGTGGATTGCTTTTCCTGCAGAGTTTTCTTAACTCGAAAGAAGAAGTCGATTTATGAATATGACTACACACATAGCATCGCTCTCGGAGTACAGAAGAATTACACGAGCTATTGTTTACGAAGAAGCATACGATAGACCAACAAATAGTCTAAAACAAAACCATATAATAAAACCAATTTTAAGTTTTTGTACTGAAAAGATGTCAATTTTTAGAATAAAAATCGCAAATAATCTAGGAGCAGAACTCTATAATAAAACAAAATTTTATCTTTTCGTAATGAAGAAGATGTATTGAAAATGAAAATCACAGTAACAACAATGAACAACGGTAACAAACTTCAAGTTGTTAATGGCTTACAACGCACTAATCAACACATTGTTTCATTACAAGTCGGTCGCTTGTGGGTTAAATCGATAATAAAACCATTTTTATTCTGCCACCACGTTTCACTAAGGAGGGGTACTATGAGGTATGAAAATAGGAGAGAGGAGAACAGACTAACGAAATATACCACAGTAGTTACATGGCGTACGGCTTCACAAAATTCTTAAAGTATTACTAACTTAAAATCACTCCTGACTATCTGATTATTAGGCAACGCCAGATCTGCACTGGTAATTCGTTAAGAATGTGATTTCCCAGTAAAATATTGTATCACAGACACCCGTGACTCAAAATATATCTAAAAGCATCTTCTTACTCATGAATAAATTTAATTTACTCACAGTAATTAGCCTCGAAAGCAGCAACCAATTATCCCAGCCAATCGCGCATATAAAACAGAAGAGCTGCAATCCTTCAGAGCAGCCTCATCCATGGAATATTAGTATAAAACACTCCAAGCATAAATCAAAATAACTAAAATATAACTAAAAAAACAAAGAGGGCAGTTCCTCCATTGTACATGTGTATTTTCTGGGTAATTGGTTGCTGCTCTGGAGGCTAATTACTACAAGTAAATAAAATAAAGTTCAAATTAAGAGGATAAATTTACATTTCTTCTAATTCGCGGATATCTGGGAGATAACATTCTTAATGAATTACTAGCACAGATATGGCAGTGCCTAGTAATCCGGTAATGAGGTGTTTTTAAGTTAGTAACACTTTAAGTATTTTGTGCTGCAGTATATCAGGTAACTACTGTGTCTCTCTTCCCTCCCAATGTCACACCTCATTGGTACCAGGGGTAGTATCCCTCCTGTCTGAAACTTGGTGGCAGAACAAAAAATGGTCTTGTTTTCGATTTGGGACACAAGGTCCGAGTCAAGGTGAAAAACGTGTAGATTAGAACGTTATAAGCCATTAATTGTTAGTGTTTGTTAATGTTTCTAATGGTTATTACTATGAGTTTTCATTTTAAATACAGCTTCTTCATTACGAAAAGATAAAAGTTGGTTTCATTATAAAGTTTTGCTTTTAGACTACTTATGATTTGTGAATTCATTTTAATATTTGTCATCTCTTCATTAAAATGATAAAGTTGGTTTAATTATCTGGTCTTATTTTAGACTATTTGTTTCGTCTGTCCTTTGCTTTTTTTTTTGTAAACGATGGGTCATGTAATGGTTCTGCACGCCGAGCGTGGAGATGTGTGCTGTCTTATTCATAAATTGACTGTGTGTTAAAAAAAAAAAAAAAAAAAAAAAAAAAAAAAGACACATAATTTCATTGCGGTGTGAGTTACACCCTCCTGTATTCACAATGATATGTGCCCACCACGGCGAAGCCAAAATAATTTAGAGTACTTAAATTTTGCAAAAAAATTTCATTAAGGAACAAAACTCCTCGGCCATAAAGACCAGTTTTCGGTAACACTGACAGAATCTCACTACAAAGAACTTTAATAGCACTCAAGACAGATGTAGGATAACTGAATCAAAGGCTGGCGGTTACATAAACTATCTTTAAACTTCATGAATCCAGATTTACATTCAATTTAATTAAAATTCAAGACATTCATTAGCAACTATTTAGAGAGGTCTTAAGCTTACTTCTGAACATGCCAACACAGGCAGGTAGGTTATCAGGCTGAAAAACACAGTGAATTTTACTTCGCAATGGCTCATCAACATCTTATGTGCAAGGCCTGAAGTTCGTGAGAGATTCATGGCAAATCTCCTGGTACACACAGGGTGCCGCAAATGGCCGCTTTGATTTATTTAACCGGGAATTAAGAGAAATCAGGTGTATTAAATCTTAAGGGAAACTAAACACAGAAACAAGGGTCCCTTATAGGTCCTACATACAACTGACTTATACAATATCAAAGTAAGACAATCGGTTAATACCAAGGTTTACAGGTAGGAAAACAAAAGCAGTAGACAACCAAATATACAGAAGAGATCATTTAAGCCCGGGTTGGCAGAAACGCACACAAACAAATCAAAAGATAATAACACAAGCATCAGGCTGAAAACAACATTTAAAAAAAGTAATGCGAATTTACTAGATTCAGCCGCCCAGCTTACCAAAATAGATATCCTTTCCACAGATGTATTAAGAATTTACGTTACAAAATGATTTGGTGAAGACCACAAATCAACGAAAGTGTATTAGGAGTTCCATTCCGGGTTCAGCCCTAAATTTTAAAAAAAGGGCATTAAATAATGGCTGATCTGTCCTGTAAAACATATACAAACAAACACACGCACACGCACACACGCACACGCACACGCACACACACATACACACACACACACACATACACACACACACACACACACACACACACACACACACACACACACACACACACAAGCAGAATTAAACACTGTTTTAATAAAATACAAAATACCAAAGTATAGGACCATGTTGGCAAGCACTGAACTGGTTAACACTATCTAATCAAATACAAAACAGCAATGAGTTAAAGATGGCTGGCCAGCACTGAATAGGTAATACACCAGACAATTAGTTTACGGATAACTTCACAGAAAAAATTGCCAGAAAGTGCGGCTTGCGTGCACAAACAAACAAGTCACGCTACTCGGTAAGATGAGGAGAGGTTGGTGCATTACCACTAACCACACATTTAGGGGTCCAAAGATAGGGGAAATGAGACTAAGATGCTTAGTTGTTATGTTCATAGTACCTTCCCTACTCGGCAATGTTTTATTTTTTTTTTTCTGAGTCGTCAGTCTCCTGGTTGATTTGATGAAGCCCACCACGAATTCCTATTCTGTGCCAACGTTTTCATCTCAGAATAGCACTTGTAACCATACCCTCAATTATTCGCTGGATATAATCCAATCTCCGTCTTGCTTTACAGTTTTTACCCTCTATGGCTTCCTCTAGTACCATAGAGGTTGTTCCATGGAATCCCAATAGATGTCATGTGATCCTGTACCATCTTTTTTCAGTATTTTCCTCGCTGATTCTGCGAAGAACCTCCTCATTATAGTATGAAGGCTTTCACGACCGGATGACATATCTTCTGGTAAACCTTCCGGGATGTAAGGTCGTGGTCCATGAAACTCTTCAGCTCCTAACGTTTCGTCCAGAGCTGCGCTGGACATCTTCAGAGGGGTGTTCCTCCTCCGGTGAGTCTTGCCTCCTCATTCCTTACCTTATCATTCTACCTAATCCTACATTCTTCTGTAGAACCACATGTCAAACGCTTCGATTTTATTCTGTTTCGGTTTTCCCAGCGTCCATGTTTCACTACCATAAATTCTGTGCTCCAAACGCACACTCTCAGCAATTTTTTCCTCAAACTAAGACCTATGTTTGATACTAATAGATTTCTCTTGGCCGGGACTGCCCTCTTTGCCTGTGCCAGTCTGCTTTTTATGTCCTCCCTGCTTCGACCGTTATGGGTTTTTTGCTGCCTAGATGGTACAATTCCTGAACTTTGTCTACTTCGTGGTTCCCAAGTCTACTGTTAAGTTTCTCGCTATTCTCATTTCTACTATTTCTCATTACTTTCGCCTTTCTTCAATTTACTCTCAGTCTACATTCTGTACTAATTTGATTGTTCATTCCATTCAACGTTTCCGTAGTTCTCCTTCACTCTCACTGAGAACTGCAATATCATCAGCGAATGTTATCATTAATATTCTTTCACCTGGAATTTTAACATTACTTTTGACCATTCTTTTATTTCCGCCATTCCTTCTCCGATGTACAGACTAAACGTCCTTATATCCTCTCTAATCCAAGAACTTCGTTCTTGATGTCCCACTCTTATTGTTTCGTCTTCGTTCTTGTACATATTGTATAATACCCGTCTTTCTCTATAGCTTGACCCTGTTTTGCTCATAATTTCAAATATCTTGCACCATTTGACACTGTCTGGTGGTTCTCCCAGGTCGGCAGATCCTATGGACGAGACATAATTTTTCTTGCTTCCACTATCAACCGCGATGTCAGAACTGCATTTCTGGCGCCTTTACGTTTCCTGAAGCCAAATTGATCGGCACCTAAAAGATCTTCAACACCCTTTTCCATTTTTCCGTGTTTTATTCTTGTCAGCAACGTGGATGCATGAGATGCTAAGCTAAGCATGTGATAATACTCGCACTTATCAGCTCTTGCTATGTTCAGATCTGTGTGGATGATGTTTTCTTCGGAAGTCTGATGGTATATCGCTAGTCTCATAATTCTACATACCAACGCGTTTTGTTGTCACTTCATCTTACGGTTTTAGAAATTGCGATGGAATGTTATCTATTCCTCCTGCCTTATTTGATCCTATATCTCCAATGCTCTTTTATATCTTGATAATAATACTGGATCCCATATCTCTTCCCTGTCAAGTCCTGTTTCTTCTTCCATCACGTCATCAGGTAAGTCCTCCGTCTCATAGTGGTCTCCAGCGTACTCTTTCCACCTATCCCCTCTCTCTTTTGCATTTAACAGTGCAATTCCCGTTGAACCCAAAGAGTCGTTGAATCTGCTGTTTCCATCTGTCATCTCGCTGCTCTCCATTTGACAGTGGAATTTCCATTTAACTCTTAACGCTACCACCCCATCATTCTATATCACTGAAGGCTGTTTTGACTTTTCTACATGCTGAGTCAGTAATTCCATCAACCATTTCTTTTTCGGTTACTTCATATTTTTCATGTAGCATTTCGCCTTAGTTTTCTTGCACTTTCCGTTTATTTCGTTTCTAAATGAGTTCAGTTACTGTGTTCCTGAATTGCGCTTCTTGTACTATCCACGGTTACTTCGCAGTTATCTTCCGTATACTTACGTCAACCTTACACCTACGTTTATCTTTCCAACTTCGGTGATTGCCCTTTTTATAGATGTCCATTCTTCTTGAACTGACCTGCCTAATACCATGCCCATAGTCTCCCATAACCCTTTCTCCCACTTCCTCCCCTACCACCGCATTCCAGTCCCTTATGACTATACGATTTTCATCTCCCTTTACATACTAATAACTCGTTCAATATCCTCCTACACTTTCTCTATCTTCTGCTTGCGACGTCGTCACATTTACCTAAACTATTGTTGTCGGTATTGGTTTTTTGCCGATTCTGATGAGAACAATTTTACCACCGAACCGTTCACAGTAACTCACTCTCTGCCCTATCTCTCATTATACAATTTTCTGCTTCTGTTGTTATGACCCTATACTTATCTGACCAAAAATGCATGTCTTCATTCCATTTCACTTCAGTGAAATGGAATGAACCAAAAACGGTTCCTCACCATGTAGTCCACAATAAGGGGACATAATGGCTCCCTGGCGCAGGTTGACTTCCTACAATGGTAGAGTAACTTATAGTTGAAGGTATGAGAGGATTTCCTGGCATCCTGGTTCCCATTGGTAACATTCACATAACTAATTCGAGCCCTGGTTAATTTACTGGCAGGGATGTCCTGGATCAGGAAGCTCACTGGGGACGTAATCTGAACCGTCTTGTACGGTCCCACAAAGTGTATAAACATCTTACAAGTGACCTATTTCCCCTTGTTTTGCGCATAAAAATTCTTAAAGTAGACCGTCTCCTGGTCATAACAAGGTGAAGCGCCTGCCTTTGTTACACTGGGCGGCGGCCCTATGGGGTGCAAGCCTGACATTTCCTGCAAATCCTTAATTCTTTTTAATGACCGTAGGATTGTGTCTCGCGCACAGCTGTCCCTCACCACCAATATGTATTGATTACCTTGTTTTCTACAGGTTAGGGAACCTAGGTAAGCGATGAACACCTTGGTCATAGAGTACTCTGCCCTACCGGAGCTAAGGTTCCATAGCCAGGTGTTGGGGATGATTTTGCTCTCAAGGATTTCTTGTATTGGTCCACTAATTTCTGATCGTTGCCATTTAACGTAGGAGTGAGGTGATCTTTAATCCTCATAACAGCCTCATTCCCAGGTTGCACCACACAAGGAAAGATGAAAGTATTTGTACAGGGGTGTGACCAGGTCCTGGGGCAGGCAGATATCATTCCCATCATTGCGACTATGGTAGCAAAGCAATCCCTTGTCAAGAAAATACCCCGGCGCCTTTTCCCTACTTGAAGCTGCTGTTTCATTTTCAGTAATGGAGAAAAAGATTGAATAATCAACGAAAGGATAACGTTCTACGAGTTGGGGCGTGGAATGTCAGAAGCTTGAACGTGGTGTGGAAACTAGAATATTTGAAAAGGTAAATGCAAAGGCTCAATCCAGATATAGTAGGGGTCAGTGAAGTGAAGTGGAAGGAAGACAAGGATTTCTGGTCAGATGAGTATTGGGTAATATCAACAGCAGCAGAAAATGGTATAACAGGTGTAGGATTCGTTATGAATAGGAAGGTAGGGCAGAGGGTGTGTTACTGTGAACAGTTCAGTGACCGGGTTGTTCTAATCAGAATCGACAGCAGACCAACACCGACAACGATAGTTCAGGTATACATGCCGACGTCGCAAGCTGAAGATGAACAGATAGAGAAAATTTATGAGCATATTGGAAGGGTAATGCAGTATGTAAAGGGGGACAAAAATCTAATAGTCATGGGCGACTGGAATGCAGTTGTAGGGGAAGGAGTAGAAGAAAATGTTACAGGAGAATATGGGCTTGGGACAAGGAATGAAAGAGGAGAAAGACTAATTGAGTTCTGTAACAAGTTTCAGCTAGTAATAGCGAATACCCTGTTCAAGAATCACACGAGGAGGAGGTATACTTGGAAAAGCCCGGGAGATACGGGAAGATTTCAATTAGATTACGTCATGGTCAGAGATTCCGAAATCAGATACTGGATTGTAAGAAGTACCCAGGAGCAGATATGGACTCAGATCACAATATAGTAGTGATGAAGAGTAGGCTAAAGTTCAAGACATACGTCAGGAAGAATCAATACGCAAAAAAGTGGGATACGGAAGTACTAAGGAATGACGAGATACGTTGGAAGTTCTCTAACGCTATAGATACAGCAATAAGGAATAGCGCAGTAGGCAGTACAGTTGAAGAGGAATGGACATCACTAAAAAGGGCCATCACAGAAGTTGGGAAGGAAAGCATAGGGACAAGGAAGGTAGCTGCGAAGAAACCATGGGTAACAGAAGAAATACTTCAGCTGAATGATGAAAGGAGGAAGTACAAACATGTTCCGGGAAAATCAGGAATACAGAAACACAAGTCGCTGAGGAATGAAATAAATAGGAAGTGCAGGGAAGCTAAGAATAAATGGCTGCAGGAAAAATGATTGTCGGAAGGACAGACTCAGCATACAGGAAAGTCAAAACAACCTTTGGTGACACTAAAAGCAACGGTGGTAACATTAAGAGTGCAACGGGAATTCCACTGTTAAATGCAGAGGAGAGAGAGCAGATAGGTGGAAAGAATACGTTGAAAGCCTCTATGAGGGTGAAGATTGGTCTGATGTGATAGAAGAAGAAACAGGAGTCGATTTAGAAGAGATAGGGGATCCAGTATTAGAATCGGAATTTAAAAGAGCTTTGGAGGACTTACGGTCAAATAAGGCAGAAGGGGTAGATAACATTCCATCAGAATTTCTAAAATCATTGGGGGAAGTGGCAACAAAACGACTATTCACGTTGGTGTGTAGAATATATGAGTCAGGCGGTATACCATCTGACTTTCGGAAAAGCATCATCCACACAATTCCGAAGACGGCAAGAGCTGAGAAGTGCGAGAATTATCGCACAAACAGCTTAACAGCTCATGCATCGAAGCTGTTTACAAGATTAATATACAGAAGAATGGAAAAGAAAATTGAGAATGCGCTAGGTGACGATCAGTTTTGCTTTAGGAGAAGTAAAGGGACGAGAAAGGCAATTCTGACGTTACGGCTAATAATGGAAGCAAGGCTAAAGAAAAATCAAGACACTTTCATAGGATTTGTCGACCTGGAAAAAGCGTTCGACAATATAAAATGGTGCAAGCTGTTCGAGATTCTGAAAAGATAGGGGTAAGCTATAGGGAGAGACGGGTCATATACAATATGTACAACAACCGAGAGGGAATAATAAGAGTGGACGATCAAGAACGAAGTGCTCATATTAAGAAGGGTGTAAGACAAGGCTGTAGCCTTTCGCCCCTACTCTTCAATCTGTACATCGAGGGAGCAGTGATAGAAATAAAAGTAAGGTTTAGGAGTGGAATTAATATACATGGTGAAAGGATACCAATGATACGATTCGCTGATGACATTGCTATCCTGAGTGAAAGTGAAGAAGAATTAAATGATCTGCTGAACGCAATGAACAGTCTAATGAGTACACAGTATGGATTGAGAGTAAATCGGAGAAAGACCTAGGCAGTAAAATAACCAATGACGGACGGAGCAAGGAGGACATCAAAAGCAGACTCGCTATGGCAAAAAAGGCATTTCTGGCCAAGAGAAGCCTACTAATATCAAATACCGGCCTTAATTTCAGGAAGAAATTTCTGAGGATGTACGTCTGGAGAACAGCATTGTATGGTAGTGAAACGTGGACTGTGGGAACACCGGAACAGAAGAGATTCGAAGCATTTGAGATGTGGTGTTATAGACAAATGTTGAAAATTAGGTGGACTGATAAGGTAAGGAATGAGGAAATTCTACGCAGAATCGGAGAGGAAAGGAATATGTGGAAAACACTGATAGGGAGAAGGGACAGGATGATAGGACATCTGCTAAGGCATCAGGGAATGACTTCCATGGTACTAGAGGGAGCTGTAGAGGCCAAAAACTGTAGAGGAAGACAGAGATTGGAATACGTCAAGCAAGTAATTGAGGACATAGTTTGCAAGTGCTACTCTCTGAGATGAAGAGGTTAGCACAGGAAAGGAATTCGTGGCGGGCAGCATCAAACCAGTCAGTAGACTGATGAAAAAAAAAAAAAAGGAGGGTGGGGGATTGGGGTCAGCGTCCATTTTTTCGGCTAACCCTCTGAGCATCGCTGGAATCTCACTGGGGACTGTTCTCGTACAAGCTGCTCCTTCCTCACCTTCCCAGGGATCCACTGTTTCATATTCCTGTTGAAACATTCGGAAAACAGCATCAGCCATTTGGTTATTATAAACGTTGAAACATAACGCAGGTATCCGCACAGCCCACCATACTATTTTCCACATGTTACGCAGCCTAGCTAGCACCCACGTTAGGAGATGGTTGTCGTTCTCTACGTGAGATGGCTTATGTTCAAGAGAAAAGATGAGTCGTTCCAATGCACTTAATAAAGCTACTGCTTCCAGTTTCTATTCAGAGTACTGCCCTCCATCACTGATAATGACGTGTAGGTACCACCGGTAGGTTTCGTCTCTCCTTGCTTCTCTTGGAGGCGCACTGCTGCGACACCAGAATTTGAGGCTTCTGTTTCCAAGACAAACTCTAAAACGAAATCTGATAGAACTAGGATTCGAGCACTAACCAATGCTGTCTTTAATGCATCGAAGGACGCCCGTTGTGTATCACCCCACTGCAAATATTCACCCTTCCTCTGCAAAGGAGGCAGTCAGCTCTACGAAGCTGGCAATGAATTTGCGAAAAAAGTTCAATACCTCTATAAGCATAGCTATGTCCTTATTATCCTTAGACCTGGAGAACAGATGAACAGCCATGGCTTGATCATGGTCTACCTTCACACCTTCACAGTACACAAGATAACCAACAAATGAGACTCTTTTCAGGCCCAATTGACCTTAGCACGTTTTAAAGTCAGGCTGGCTTCCCAGAGATGGAGTAGACCTGTATGATCCAGATGCTCACTAAAAGTTTCACTGTAAATAACTATATTGTCCAGGTATTTGTAGACACATAAGAATTTTAAGACGCCCAGAACAGTATCTAGTAACTGCGATAAAATGGCTTCTCCGGTTAGATAACCCGAATTGTACTCGGTTATATTAAAAGAAGTTCAAATTGATGAAAAGGCAGCAAGAGGCTTGAAATCCTTCGCTTGAGGCACCTGATGATAGCCTGATCCAGGTCAAGGACGATAAAATATTGTGCAGCCGAAAACCAAGTAAAGCAATTAATTAAGGTCGGGCAATGTATGGATTTCTGAGTCATCTTTCGATTCAGGCCCTATAATCTACAACCGGCCAGTAATCTTCCTCATCTGGTTATGGAACCAAAAAGATCGTTGACGCATAGGACAAGACTGACTGTTGACTTATACCATCATCCAAAAGCTGACCAACGATTCTTTTAATTCTCTCATTATTGGTCGTGATAACTGGGAGGGTGGATGCTGAACCGGCACTTGATCCGTCAACAGAAGACCTCCAACAAGCCACCTCCTTGCTCTATACTCAAATGTTAAATATCAAACAACGACTGCCTTTGCAGATAAACGTCCACTCTTCTGCTGATACCTGCTCAAGAAATTCCTCTCCCTTGTCTTAAATTTCAATATAATAACTTTTTCGACATGATTTAATAGGCATCCAGTCTGTTCAAGAGAATCGCACACAAGGGGCACATCAGTGCTCAATCCTTCGATAATGGTGAATATAAGGCTGAGAGAGAGCCTGAATTCCTAAATGAAGTCGCTTCTTGCCTGCCACCGGTAATGCCCTCCAATTCACAGTGCGACACCCCATACTCAATTCTGTATACCTGTTAACTTACGTATTCGAAAAATTTTATTATACTATTCCCAATTCACTAGTGACGCGTTACTAATAAAATCTAACAGCGAGCGAACCATTGATAATACATGGCAGTGCATACGAGTGGTAAGTCAGCCTGTGGGAGAGCCCTGACATTACAGCAGTATTTTAGTAACCTAAGCAGACCTATACAACGATCACGCGTGCTTGATGTCTATTCCGTCCACCCTTTCCTCGTGGTACTGGTCAATCCCACTTGGCTGCAACGAAAACTTACTCTCGCGTTATTAGATTTTGCATTTTGTGGAGCTTACCAGGCGGATGATCTTTGGTCTCACATTCTGGGAAAAATGTTGCTGGAACACGCTTTTCCTCACTGAAGCGGACATTTTTTTATGCCAAACAACAGTCTGCCTCAACCAAAGGTTTGGGGCTTACTAGAAAATAAAATCTCTGGACAGAACCCTTCCGAAACGTAACATGAAGGCACAAATCTGGTACTGCGATGTGGACATCTTCGATTTACCTAATCAAAATTTCACCATGGCCTTGAACTCCAAACATTATTGACTCGCTAGAGCAATGCGACACCGACTAACTAAATTTTACTCTAACAGCCTCCATTGGAACATTCTCTATTTTTTCCCCATACCAAGAGCTTCCGAAACAGTTTTTCGTAGCTTTCCACAAGTCAAGGAGTACATAAGCTGGAGGATTACCGAATTAACAGAGCGCACTTTAATGCTCCTCTAACCACTGCGGCACGGTTCTAGTTCCGAGACACGGACAATTATAGTGCTGAAAGATGACACCACCATCGGGGAAGACATCAAGCGTGAAGGGATGAAGGTGCTTCGCAGATGTCAGCGTTTCTTCAATTACTGTAACAGGTCCAATGCAAGTGCATTAGAATGTCTCCCATAGCATAATGCTGCTCCCATCAGCTGCGTCCGTTTTACGGTGTACATTTCGAGTCGCCGTTCACCTCTATGATTGCGTTTGTGGAGACGACCATCGATCTAGTGTAGAGAAAACCTCATTCATTCGAAGAGCCGACATATTTCCATTGCTCGACAGTCGAATCCACATAATCCCGTGCCCACTGCAATACTAATTGTTAATGTCGTCGTGTCAACAGGTGAACACTTAGTGGTGGTCTACTGCAGAGCTCCGTGTTCGACAATGAACGATGAATGGTGTGTTTTGAAACAGTTGTGGTGCACCAGCATTGCGCTCTCTGGGCGGAGATGCCACAGGTCACCATCTATCCTCCTTTCAGAGGAAACAAGCCTCCGAACCTCACATTCTGTGCAGAATCGTGGACGCCCAACCATTTTGCACCAGTAATAGTTTCACCGTCCATCTACCTCATTCTGTAGGTGCTCACGACAGTAGCACGTGAACGTTCGACCGGCTCCGCCGTTTTAGAGATACTCCTTCGCAGGCTCTGCATAATAATAATCTTCCCTTATCTCAATGTATTTCCCCATTTACAGTATATTTCTTCCTTTTCTGTTCCGCTTATATACTTTTGTTACCGTGACACGTGCCCGCAACAGCACTAAGCGACATCCAACATCACAGTGAACAGTGCTCATAATGTTTTGGCTGATGGCTCTTGTGGTCTCCTGCAGGCAGGAGCTCTCTGGTATCCCAGCAACAGGGCAGAGATATACACAGGGCAGATACAATTACTGTGCACCAAGGATGTCGCACATAGCCACAACACGAATGGCTACGTATGGAGTGTTGCGGTGGTCAGAAAAAGTGGAATGATGAATGGCATCATTTTGTGTTCAGCGATGGATCGTATTTTATACACTTCTACCCTGGATGGACATTTTCACCGAGTATGGATGCGACCCACTTTTCCATTCTTTATTCGAGAGGCATATCATTGTTATTCCTTGAACTCATTGAGGGGTGCCATCAGATATGGCTTCACGTCATAGCTGGTAGTGACTGAGAGAACTCTGAAGGGTCAACACTACGTCACAGACATCTGGCTTCCTCGTGTTCTGCCTGTCATGCGAAAAATCGAGTTGCCATGTTTTAACAGGACAATGGTCGTCCACACATGGCATGTGTCTTTATGAACTGTCTCTGTGATGCTGATGTACTGTAGCCACACTTTTATAGTCGATAGTACATGTGTGAGATCTAATCAGACGCTAACTCCTTCCTAGCGCCAATATCAAAAGTATCAAGGATCAGTACAACAGTTGTGGGTCATTTTCCCTCAGGAGAGGATACAACGACTTCATACCAACTTTCACAATCGATTCAGTGCATGCGACCAGACAAGATAGGGAGCAACGCCATGATGAGAAGTTGGCTCATACTGCTAAGTTATTAGCAAATTTTATTCGATTTTGTAATTCATCAAATAACATATCAAAACGTGAAGTTTCACTTTGTTTATTCCTCCCTGTCAGGGCACTTCACTTTTCTTCTCAGAAAACGTATTTCTCTCATTTTATGACACCACTCTTCGGTACCAGTATTGTACTCCCCTCCTTCAAATTATTACATATCAGGGGCAGAGAGCACCATAATCAGCAGATATCCTGCAGTATTCTTAAAACGACATAGTTAATAGCACACTACTCTCGGCTTATTTTCATTTGACTTGCTTGGTGGGCTGATACACTGTCACAACAAGATGATAAGTATTGGAACTTCCTGACAGATTAAAACTGTGTGCCGGACCGAGACTCGAACTCGGGACCTTTGCCTTTCGCGGGCAACTGAGCTACCCAAGCACGACTCACGCCACGTCCTCACAGCTTTACTTCCGCCAGTACCTCGTCTCCTACCTTCCAAACTTTACAGAAGCTCTCCTGCGAAGGAGGGAGTTCCATATACCTTTAAGCATCTTTTCTAACATAGATGACTGCTGCTGTAGTTATAAATGCATGCACATTGGTAAATTCAGGTGGACTTTTCTTTATTCAGCTTTGTAACAAGGCCTCGGAACGGCCGTTGAGTTTAATTTCTTTTCGACCGGCATTTACATTTACATCTACATCTACATGAATACACTGGAAATCATATTTAAGAGCCTGGCAGAGGGTTCATCGAACTACCTTCACAGTAATTCTCTATTATTCCACTCTCGAAGAGCGAACGGAAAAAACGAACATCTATATCTTTCTGTGCGAGTTCCACTTTCCCTTATTTTATTATGATAATCATTTCTTTGAATGTAGGTCTGCGCCAACAAAATATTTTCACATTCGGAGGAGAACATTGGTGACTGAAATTTCCTGAGAAGAATCTATTGCAGTGAGGAACACCTTTGCTTTAATGATGTCCACCGCAAATCCTGTGTCATTTCCGTGAACTTTCTCCAAATATTTCTCCATAATACAAAACACGCTGCCCTTCTTAGAACTTTCTCGATGTACTTCGTTAATCCTTTCTGGTAACGATCCCCACCGCGTAGCAGTACTCCTAAAGAAGACGGATAAGTGTTGTGTAGGCTGTCTCTTTAGTAGACTTTTTGCATCTTCCAAGTGTTCTGCCAATAAAATGAAGTCTTTGGTTCACTTTGCCCCCAACATTTTGTGTGTGTTCTTCCCTATTTTAGTTGATCGTCATTGTAATTCCTAGATGTTTAGTTAATTTCCGGTCTTTAGGTCTGATTTATTTATCGTGTAACCGAAGTTTAACGGATTCCCTATGGCACTCATGTGCATGGACTCAGTCTTTTCATTATTTGGCGTCAATTCTCAATTTTCGCACCACACACAAATCTTTCCTAAATAGTTTTCCAATTTGTTTTGTTGTTCTGTTGACTTTACTAGATGATAAACGAGAGCATAAATTTCAAACAACCTAAGACTGATCTCTCTGACAGGGAATCACGAATCCAGTCGCATAATTGAGACGATATTCCGTAAGCAAGCAATTAGGTTATAAGACGCTTGTGAGATACGGCGTCAAAATCTGTACGTCAATAGATCATTCTCTTCTAAGTAATTTATAATGTTAGAACACAGTAAATTTCCAAACTCCTGCTGCATATTGGTATTAATGATGTGGGCGTGTAATTTAGTTGACTGCCCCTATCGCCTTTCTTGAGTATTGGTATGACCTGAGTATCGTTCTAGTCTTTGAATAGGACCTTTCGTCGAGCGAGCGGTTGTATCTGATTGTTAAGTATGGAGCTATTGCATCAGCCTATACTTCAAAACAAACCTAACTGGTGCGCAGTGTGGACCGGAAGACTTGCTTTTATTAAGTGATTTAAACTACTTCACTACTCCGAGAATATTTAAGTTACTCATGGTTGGCAACTGTTCTTAATTCGAATTCTGGAATATTTACTTCGTGTTCTTTGGTGAATGAACTGCGGGAGGCTATGTTTAGTAACTCTGCTTTATCTACACTGTCATCGATAGTACTTCCATCGCTATCGCGCAGATAAGGCATTGATTGTGTCCCAGCGCCATCATATTCTGCATACGACCAGAATCGCTTTGGATTTTCTGACAGGTTTCGAGACAAAGTTTCGTTATGGAAACTGTTATAAGCATCTCGCATCGTAATCCGAGCTAAATTACGAGCTTCTGTAAGAGATCGCAGCTCTTGGGGAATTTACATCCGTTTGAATTTGGTATGGTTTTTCGTTGTTTCTGCAACGGTGATCTGACAAATTTTGTGTACCATGGAGAAGCAACTGGATCGTTTGTTGATTTATTTGGTGTAAATCTCTCAAGTGCTGTCGATACATTTTTTTTAAATTCAAGCCACATCTGGCTTCCACATTTTGAATAATCATTTTTTAAATGTTGTAGAGAAAATAGGATCTAATTGTTCATTAGAAGAAGCAAGGCAGTTAATGGAAGAGGCCTTACCCACACCATTTGACAAATTGAAATTCCACCCACCTCTCCATCTGAAATTAGGAAGTTAATAAACTCTCTCAAGAATAAAAGCTCACATGGAATTGATCGCAAAAAAATGGCTCTGAGCACTATGGGACTCAACTGCTGTGGTCATCAGTCCCCTAGAACTTAGAACTACTTAAACCTAACTAACCTAAGGACATCACACACACCCATGCCCGAGGCAGGATTCGAACCAGCGACCGTAGCAGCAGCGCGGCTCCGGACTGGAGCGCCTAGAACCGCACGGCCACCGCGGCCGGTGAATTGATCGCATATCCAGCAGGATAATAAAAGCTTGTTCCCAAGAAATCTGTGGGATTCTTAGCCACATATGTAATAGCTCTCTGAAGCAGGGTATTTTCCCAGATAGACTGAAGTATGCCCTTGTTAAACCACTGCATAAAAAAGGGGATACGTCTGATGTCAATAACTACCGCCCAATCTCTCTTCTGACTGCCTTATCCAAAATTTTTTTAAAAGTAATGTATTGTAGAGTAGCTTAACACCTTTGTAAAAATAAAGTTTTAACAAAATATCAGTTTGGTTTTCAGAAGGGTTTTTCAACGGAAAATGCTATATATACTTTCACTAATGAAATATTAAATGCTCTGAGTATCCGGAAGTCACACGTTGGGATTTTTTGAGATCTATCAAAGGATTTTGATTGTGTAAATCATGGAATACTTCTAGATAAGCTCAAGTACTGTGGTATGAATGGGACAGTGCTCAAATGGTTTAAATCATACGTAACCGGAAGAGTGCAGAAAGTTGAAATAAACAGTTCACATAATATGCAAAAAAACTGGTGCTTTCTCAAACTGGGGAACAATCAAGAATGGGGTGCCGCAAGGTTCGGTCTAGGGTCCTCTGCTGTTCTTAATATATATTAATGACTTGCGGTTCTATATTCACGAAGGTGCGAAGCTGGTACTTTTTGCCGATGATACAAGTATAGCTATCACACCCGACAGACAAGAATTAACTGGTGAAATTTTAAACGATGTTTTTCAGAAAATCATTAAGTGATTCTCTGCAAATGGGGTCTCATTAAACTTTGACAAAACACAGTATATACAGTTCCACACAGTAAATGGAATGACCCATTAATAAATATAGACTTCTATCAGAAATCGGTAGCTGAGGTAGAATATTCAAAATTTCTAGGTGTTTGCATTTATGAGGGGTTGAACTGGAAAAAACACACTGAGGATCTGCTGAAACGTTTGAGTTCAGCTACTTATGCTGTTAGGGTCATTGCAAATTTTGGCGATATGCATCTGAGTAAATTAGCTTACCACGCCTATTTTCATTCTCTGCTTTCGTATGGCATGATATTCTGGGGCAACTCATCATTGAGTAAAAGAGTGTTCATTGCACAAAATCGTGTAATCAGAACAATTTCTGGAGCTCATCCAAGATAATCCTGCAGACACTTATTTAAAGAGCTAGAAATCTTCACTGTAGCCTCATAATATATATATTCACTTATGAAATTTGTTATTAACAATCCGAAAGAATTCAAAAGTAATAGCAGTGTACATGGCTACAACAATAGGAGAAAGGATGATCTTCACTACTCAAGGCTCAGAAGCAGGTAAATTATGATGCCACAAAAGTCTTAGGTCACTTACCTAATAGCATCAAAAATCTCACACATAGTCATATAGCATTTAAAAGGAAATTAAAATAATTTCTTAATGGCAACTCCTTCTACTCATTAGATGAGTTTTTGGATATAGTAAGTGGGTAATTTCCCAAACCCCACAAAAAAAATTAAAAATATTGAGTGTCATGTAATATTTTGTCTGATCTAATTTCTTGTAAAGACACCTTTTATTAACCTGACACGTTCCACATCATTACGAAGTGTCGTATTCATGATCTATGGAACAAGTACTAATGTAATCTAATCCACTTACATAGTTTGGAAGGTGTGGAGACTGTCTCAGGAAGCGAATTTTTATCTGCTTTCCTGAATAGATATACTTTTCCTTTATTTTCGGAGGATTTGGCACCTACGATATTCAGTCTCCCTACGACAAACCTGGGTTCCCCGATCCCTGTATCCGTTCTGATGTTCGTTATTAGCTCAGGATTATTTGTTGCTCAGAGGATAAGTGTGTTTTCACAACCATTTACTCTTCGAGTGGGCTCATGAACTAATTGCTCGAAATTAGAGAATACGTTTGGCACAATTTCGGGTGATGTTTTATGAGTACCTCCGTGTTTAAACGTTTATTTTCGCCAACATATCGAGAGTAAACTGGAGGTTTCAGTACTTTATCTGACAACACCTTTCACGGTTTTTATTTTAATTTATTTTTTTAATTTATTTTTGAGTAGTATGGCTTTTCTTGTGGATAGTATGTGCATGCGCGTGAGATAGTGTGATATAGCTGCTGCCTATGAATACCAATGAGTATAACATAGTTTTTTTTAAATTCATCTTAGATACGTGTGTTACTGTTTCGTGCAATTTGACATGTGTCAATAACCTACATCCTTGACCTAACAGTTATCTCAAACGAACGGTGAAGAAGTGTTTGCACGCCAGGTAAGGGCAACAAAAGTGAAGGACGAAATATTTCAGGGACGAAAACGTTCTGCTAATGTGGTCGGGGTCTTCAGCGATAGTGGGGCAGATGCGTTGCCCTTGGAGAATCACACAGAAGGGTGCAGCCTTAACGTGGCGAACGTTCTGGCTGCGCCAGAAATTCAAGTGGCGCTTGAGGTACCAAAACCTGCGACCGAGGAAACTATTCCAGATGCAGACTCGCATTCCACATCCAGTTTTGGTTTCTCTGCTTTCCAAAATTTTATTTTCCAGCAATTAGAGATGCAGAACGTATAGCTAAGATCAGCAGTGCAAGACAATAGTAGTACATTATGTGAAAAAATCGAAGCTCAAAGAATTAAAAATTGATGCTTGTACTGAAGAGAGTAAACGACAAATGAGAAATGTATGAACTAGATTAGAGACGATCGAACAACGGCGTGAAAGCGTGTGCAGTAAACTAGACGATGTGACTGTAAACCAATCGACGTTCATTGAGAATATGGAACGTTAGCTTATCGCGTCTGTGGGAAAATTAGTCGCAAGTAGCGGTACTTTGCCATTCGATTCAATACAGCTGTGTGAGGTCGTCAGCTAGCATACTAAAGAACAAACGGCGCTGCTGTGTAATGTCTTTGAACAAGTCCTGCAACATGACGAAATTCTGAAGCAACGGAATCGTATAGGAGGTGTCGAACCAATTATAATAACCGACCACAGTGGTCGAGCGTTTGTTGTTACTTGCGGTGAATGGATCAGACTGCACTTGTCATGTTACGGTAGGAGACATCCCCGAAAATCAGTCGCTGCCGAATTTTAAACAGGCACAAGCCGAGATTAATAAGAAGTACCAGGAGGAAATGTATGTGCTTTGGCAGGTCACAGACCATCAATGGTCTATAGAGAGTAATGGTAATAATACCGAAAATCACTTTGGAACAAAAGAAGGGTGGAATGAAGACACGTCTATGTCAGCTCCGAGGAGAGCCAGCAAAGAATAAAACCAACGATGAGACAGCCCCAATGGAAATTCATAAGGAAGAGACGCACTGTCATTTTGTGGCAGCCCCAAAGTACCCTCTTTTCCCTGAACAAATAACTGATGCACATCTGGTTCTATGGCTCATGCAGTTGGATGTCGCTTAGCCAATGTCTTGATCCAGCTGCTCAAAATGAATATTGTGTGAAGGTACTTACGTGACGAATCGACAGCAAGGATTCGTGTTCTCTTGAGTGACTGGTGGACGGTCAAGGCATTAAACACGTATT
The DNA here is from genome assembly GCF_021461395.2 of Schistocerca americana. Taxonomy (NCBI): domain Eukaryota; kingdom Metazoa; phylum Arthropoda; class Insecta; order Orthoptera; family Acrididae; genus Schistocerca; species Schistocerca americana. The sequence continues at coordinate 106,817,450 of NC_060124.1, forward strand.
TTTACCCGAGTTTTGATCAAGGATTACCCAAGACCGCGAGAAAATAAGCATCCTAATGTTAGAACCATAAAGCGAATCCTGCTTCATCAACCATATACATTACTTCAAGGAAATGATTAACAGGATTCAATACCTCGATGCTCCAAATGATCCGTAAGAGCTCATCTAGATATGCTGACAACCAACCCTCAGTGTGTTCAGTGGGAGTCAATGTTCACCGAGCAGTGTGCGGACGAAGTGCACACGTTCCCGTATTTACTACAGCAACTGGGTTGCGATCGCATTAATGGGGAAAGAACACCTGTCGCACCACTGGTTAACACGCTATTGACTGCAAGGAAACTGTAAGACACAGCCAAGCAGTAATCAGAGAGGTTTTGAGTCCACACATAGCAATTACAACTGGGGACGGTATGCGGTTCCAACTAGAACTGAGAGTATCGCAATGCACGTGTAGAATTTGTGAGTGTTGACCCCAGGACAAACATTCCAAGTATGAGTGAGGCTAGCTATAGAAACTGACTAAAATAGTAGCCCTGGTAGCACTGTGCGTAGTGAGAAGCTATCCTGCATCCACTACATTAGTTTTGAGAAACAGAAAGAGAGAGAGAAAGAGAAAGAGGAGGGAGACACATTCTTCTAAGGGAGCAGGACACCCCAGAGCTAATCTATCCAGTACTTAGGATATGAATTAGGACTCTTTTGTATTCTAGACACCAGTAGTTCGGAGCCGGCCTTGAACGTTGTCTCTGAATGTTTTTTAAGACAGAGAGCGTGGACAGAGTTCCCCACAAAGAAAACTACAGTTATGAGAGCAGTTACCCGGAAAACAGCAGAGGTAGAGAAGGCAGTAAGAACAGATTTGATGAGTCAGTTGCATGAAATGTGGGCGAATGTTCTAATAGTACTGTCTCGCACAGTGGATGTGATTCTTGGTCTCGATTTCATTAATCATTGTGTGTATGAACTTTGAATTAACACTGACTGTGGCTAAAAGCGATAATGAGACTATCAGCTTGTACAGTATTTTGAAGTCTGGGTTGAACATGCAGTGTTGGTTAGATTGTCACACTGGGTTCACAGATCTGTTTTGCGAAGGATGCATTATACATCAAGAAAAGCATACAAAGACAAATTTGAATCAGTTGACAAGCTACGCCACCTGGAGACAACCAGAGGGACAGAACAGATTCACGAAATTTAAACTTCACATCCGAAGTATTGTCAACGGCCTTTCCACAGTGGTAACACCACAGATCACCAAAGTTATCGCTGTCGGGCTGGCCTAGCACTTGGATGAGTCACCATCCGGTCTGCCGAGCGCTGTTTGCAAGCGGGCTGCACTCAACCCTTGTGAGGCAAACTGAGGAGCTACTTGATTCAGAAGTGGCAGCTCTACTCTCGTAATCTGACAAAACGGCCTGGAGAGTGGTGTGCTGACCACATGCCCCTCCGTATCTGCTTCCAGTGACGCTTGTGGACTGAGTGTGACACGGAGCCCGGTCGGTACCGTTGGGCCTTTATAGCATCTTCAGACGGAGTTTAGGTTTTTATCCAAAGCATTCCCCAAAGCCCCTGATATCACCACAAACATTTATTACCTGCCACAGTCATGGAAACAATAAAGTCAATATACAGGGCCCTTGTAGTCTCGCAGTACCTACTGCAACCTACATCCTTCTGAATCTGCTTAGCGTATTCATCTCTTGGTCTCCCTCTACGATTTTTGCCATCCACGCTGCCCTCCAATACTAAACTGGTGATCCCTTGATGCCTCAGAACATGTCCTACCAACCGATCCCTACTTCTAGTCAAGTTGTGCCACAAACTTCTCTTCTCCCCAATCCTATTCAATACTTCTTCATTAGTTATGTGATCTACCCATCTAATCTTCAGCATTCTTCTGTAGCACCACATTTCGAAAGCTTCTATTCTCTTCTTGTCCAAACTATTTATCGTCCATGTTTCACTTCCATACACGGCTACACTCCATACAAATACTTTCAGAAACGACTTCCTGACACTTAAATCTATATATACTCGATGTTAACAAATTTCTCTTCTTCAGAAATGCTTTCCTTGCCATTGCCAGTCTACATTTTACATCCTCTCTACTTCGACCATCATCAGTTATTTTGCTCCCCAAATAGCAAAACTCCTTTACTACTTTAAGTGTCTCATTTCCTAATCTAATTCCCTGAGCATCACCCGAGTTAACTCGACTACATTCCATGATCCTCGTTTTGCTTTTGTTCATGTTCATCTTATATCCTCCTTTCAAGACACTATCCATTCCGTTCAACTGCTCTTCCAAGTCCTTCGCTGTCCCTGACAGAATTACAATGTTATCGGCGAACCTTAAAGTTTTTATTTCTTTTCTATGGATTTTAATACCTACTCCGAATTTTTCTTTTGTTTCCTTTACTGATTGCTCAATATACAGATTGAACAACATCGGGGAGAGGATACAACCCTGTCTCACTCCCTTCCCAACCACTGCTTCCCTTTGATGTCCTTTGGCTCTTATAACTGCCATCTGGTTTCTGTACAAATTGTAAATAGCTTTTTGCTCCCTGTGTTTTACCCCTGCCACCTTCAGAAATTGAAAGAGAGTATTCCAGTCAACATCCTCAAAAGCTTTCTCTAAGTCTACAAATGCTAGGAATGTAGGTTTCCCTTTCCTTAATCTAGCTTCTAAGATAAGTCGTAGGGTCAGTATTGCCTCACGTGTTCCAATATTTCTATGGAATCCAAACTGATCTTCCCCGAGGTCGGCTTCTACTAGTTTTTCCATTCGTCTGTAAAGAATTCGTGTCAGTATTTTGCAGCTGTGACTTATTAAACGCTGGCCGAAGTGGCCATGCAGTTAAAGGCACTGCAGTCTGGAACCGCAAGACCGCTACGGTCGCAGGTACGAATCCTGCCTCGGCCGTGGATATTTGTTATGTCCTTAGGTTAGTTAGGTTTAACTAGTTCTAAGTTCTAGGGGACTAATGACCTCAGCAGTTGAGTCCCATAGTGCTCAGAGCCATTTGAACCATTTTGAACTTATTAAACTGATAGTTCGGTAATTTTCACATCTGTCAACACCTGCTTTCTTTGGGATTGGAATTATTAAATTCTTCTTGAAGTCTGAGGGTATTTCGCCTGTCTCATACATCTTCCTCACCAGATGCTAGAGTTTTGTATGGACTGGCTCTCCCAAGGCCGTCAGTAGTTCTAATGGAATGTTGTCTACTCCCGGGGTCTTGTTTCGACTCAGGTCTTTCAGTGCTCTGTCAAACTCTTCACACAGTATCATATCTCCCATTTCATCTTCATCTACATCCTCTTCCATTTCCACAATATTGTCCTCAAGTACATCGCCCTTGTATAGACCCTCTATATACTTCTTCCACCTTTCTGCTTTCCCTTCTTTGCTTAGAACTGGGTTTCCATCTGAGCTCTTGATATTCATACAAGTGGCTCTCTTTTCTCCAAAGGTCTCTTTAATTTTCCTGTAGGCAGTATCTATCTTACCTCTAGTGAGATAAGCCTCTACATCCTTACATTTGTCCTCTAGCCATCCCTGCTTAGCCATTTTGCACTTCCTGTCGATCTCATTTTTGAGATGTTTGTATTCCGTTTTACCTGCTTCATTTACTTCATTTTTATATTTTCTCCTTTCATCAATTAAATTCAACATTTCTTCTGTTACCTAAGGATTTCTACTAGCCCTCGTCTTTTTACCTACTTGCTCCTCTGCTGCCTGCTTCACTTCACCCCTCAAAGCTACCCATTCTTCTTCTACTGTATTTCTTGCCCCCATTCCTGTCAATTGTTCCCCAATTGTACCCTTATGCTCTCCCTGAGACTTTGTACAACCTCTGGCTCTTTCTGTTTATCCAGGTCCCATCTCCTTAAATTCCCGCCTTTTTGCAGTTTCATCAGTTTTAATCTACAGTTCATAACCAATATATTGTGGTCAGAGTCCACATCTGCCCCTGGAAATGTCTTACAATTCAAATCCTGTTTCCTAAATCTCTGTCTTACCATTATATAATCTATCTGAAACCTGTCAGTATCTCCAGGCTTCTTCCATGTATACAATCTTCTTTTATGATTCTTGAACCAAGTGTTAGCTATGATTAGGTTGTGCTCTGTGCAAAATTCTACCAGGCTGCTTCCTCTTTCGTTTCTTACCCACAATCCATATTTACCTACTACGTTTCCTTCTCTCCCTTTTCCTACCGACGAATTCCAGTCACCCATGACTATTAAATTTTCATCTCCCTTCACTATCCGAATAATTTCTTTTATTTCATCATACATTTCTTCAATTTCTTCATCATCTGCAGAGCTAGTTGGCATATAAACTTGTACTACTGTGGTAGGCGTGGGCTTGTTTTTAATTCATTAATGCATTATATGCAGCATTATCAATGTGTGAAGACACTACCTTTGAGGCAGCAACACAACAGAGTACTGCCTCTATCTATTAAAGATGGACCCAGAGGATATACAACACATGCTCAGCTAACAGAAAAAAAAATGATCAGGATAAACTGCAGGGGAAGAGAAAATTTACCAGTGGAACTAGTGAACAGCCGCCACATGGAAAGTAATCTATAATTAGGATGTTAGTTTTCAATTATTGAACGTGTAATATATGATTATCAGGACAAGAATGGTTACTAAAAATTACTACTTTTTAAAAATTACTACTTATCCTTACAAAAATCAACAATCCTTAAAATGCTATAAAAACTAAACTTTTAAAGAAGAAGGAAATATGTAACACAGGAGACGTAGTTTCAAGATTTCATAAAAGTTTAGAATCACAGATAAATGTTTGGGAATTTTCTTAATACAAAATATCGAAAATCTATAAAAATGACAGGTTCTCAAAGGAATGGCAATGTTTATATGGTCAGCAGTCAAAGTATCAATATCTAGAAACACGAAACAGATCGTTTGGGTTTAATGCTCAGAATTTCAACAGCAATAATCACTTAGAGGGCCCCTTTCAAGGTGGAACATACAGCCCTCATCGTCTCAAGCAGCCATTATCTGCAAACCGCATCCGCCGGAACAGGGAGGCATGTGGACGCTTCATTAGTGGCGGCTGGCGACAGGTGGTGGAGACCGGCGAACCAGGACTAGCAGCCGGGCCGCGCTGGCCTGGCGCTGGCTGTGAATGGGAGCCGCCCAGCCGCCGCCTCCGCCGCCCCCGCCACCTCCGCCATGGCGCGTAGTAAAACCCTTTCTGGAGCCGGCGCCGATCAATACCGCCCCCTGATTTGGAAGTCGCGCGGCGGCGGGACGCCCGAGGCGCTCCCGCTACGTCAGCGCGGTCGCGGGTGGGGAGGGGGGTGGGGGGAGGGACGCTCGGCGGGCGGCACGGCACCGTCCAATGGGCGCGCGCCTCCCCTCCACCGACCGCGGGTTTCATTCAGAACGAGTGGGTGGCCGGCTGGGCGCGCGCCTATAAATAGAGTGTCGCTCCCGGCCGCCAACCTGTGTGCGCCTACTCGTCGCTCCTAGCGTCCAGCTTCCGCCTGCGCCTAGCCGTTCAGCTGTTCTCTCCTCTGCGGCACGACTGCCTGATCCCCTGAGGTGAGTCCCCTTACCGCAAAACCTTCGCTTCATCTCCCACCACCTAGGGAACAAGAATGCGTAAATATACCTGAGCTTCGCTAATTCGCCCACAGTTACTACTGCACAAGCCGACCAGCCGACGCCTGCTACATTCGTCTGCTGTTCGACCGAGGTCATCTGACTGTGATACCTGTGTAAAGGCCTAGTTCGTTGCAGAGCCGTGAGTAACCACTTAAATTCTGCTTGCCACAAATTTTCTCAAGCAACATTCTCACAGTATTTCTCTTGTCTTCTTCCTTCTCAATTAACCACAGAAGCACATTTTACAACTCATGTAACTTATGCATTGCCAGATATATGCAGCACTAGGTAGTGTCTTGTGTGTATGTACATGTGTGTAACTTGTCTTTAAGTCCCCTACAGCACGAAGCTTGAATGGGAGGCGGGCCGTTGGCTCCACTTGTGAATGGGAAATGGCGAGCTAGCCACAGCTGGTGACACTCTCGCCTGTTTGAAAGTAACTATGGGGAACGGATTTGCTGTCACAGTCGCGCACATTTTCTGCAAAGTGTCCAACCGTGTTTTTCAAAACGGTTAATGTGATAAATTTTCGGAGCATTTGCAGATAGTGGCATGCTTGGTGCCAAGAAATTATAGTACTCGTGTGAATGACACATGTTCGCAGTTCACAACATGACGTGTTTTAGTAATACAGTGCCACTAGAGCACAGTTTTGTTGCCAGAATCGTATACATTTGCTGCAAATTGTTCCTTTTTGTCTTTAAAATTGAGACAAGTTATAACTTTCGGAGCATTTGCTAGCAGTGGCCTATACGATGCCATGAAATAATCATTCTCGCGTATACGTGTTTACAGTTCACAATATTACGCCCAGTTTTAGTGACACTGTGGCACTGTTCTTGCGATATGAACGTGTAAAGTTCTTCAACACGTGCTATGAAGTGTCACGTAGTATTTTCTATTTTTTGTAGCAGAAAGTGATATTTGAGACCAAATCGCGTGGGGTGGCCTGTGTGACTTGAATATAAGATTTTTGCATTTACTCGAAATGGTCGTCCATCATTGTACTTCATTTCTAGTATAAGCTCTTGTCCCTCCTTATACACTAGTTGCGTCTAGCATCTCAACTGCTTAACAGTCAGCTAACTCGTATAAATTTTCCCAGTTATTTGTTATTTCATCTTACTGTGACCTATGGTTAGCAGATGCTCAACATGAAGATTACTGTCATAAATAAAGTATATGTTTATTAACTGGGTGGGAAGGTTACTGTTTCGCTATGTGGACACAAAGTGTCAACGGAATCAAGGAGTGCAATGCCAGTTGTAGTTTAGTCATGGCCGATCGAGTTTTAAGCAATTGAATTCGCTTTCCCGACTGTTTCTAATTGTATTACGAGTTATCTGGCATGTCAAAAGACACGTGTGAGTTGTCACGACAACACTCCGCCTACGGTGAGGAGGGACACTTGGCATAATTCCAATAAATCAAGCGTAATATTTAGAGACGAAGCTTTTGGAATGCCAGTGTGAATTGATGCTTGCCGTGTGATGATGCTGGTGCTTTTCCAGAGCGATAAGCACAGCAAGCAACATTAAGTCGTGAAGATTACTACTTCATTGACACACAGAGCCACTCACACCGAACAGTTTCCCGCCCAAATTGGGCGACATGAAGAAACGCTCCGTTTCCGGGGTGCATGGCTTTTCTGGCACCGCACCAGGATGACAGCACTTCACCACGACAGCACCTGCGTGTGCCTGGCACCATCCCAGACCACCGACTGCACCACTCCATGCCACCACCCGCACCTCGCCTCACTGGCACCACACGTTTTTTCTCTTGCCTTCTCACCTGCACCCTTTTTATCACATCTGTTTACCTTTTCTCGATGTGTCACAACGTTTTCTCTCGCACAGCAGAGCACAGCACGTCGCTAGCAAGAGCTGCGGTTCCACACGCAAGCAATTTCTGAAACACCCGTACATCTACAGTTGTACGGCACTGGAGATATTATAAAAAATTTTTAGCTGGAGTCAAACAATCTTCTGCTTGGGTTTGTGATAAAGTGATCAGACACGACTGATAGAGCACCGATAGGAAAAGACACCCTGATAGTTTATAACACTCCACATTAGACGACTGATATCAACAAATATGAATTTTTTCTATAAGTATGGAATTAATCCACGCACATGAAATGTGAGTCCAAATGTACAGAACACTTTGCACATACTTCTATGAACAATCATTATAAATCTCAAAATAAGGAGAAATTAAATACTCATATTCTTGTATATTTTGGGCTGGTAGTGCTTGCAATATTTTCTACCTTAAAATAGTAACGAAATCTACGAAACTGGAACTTTGTCAGCAGGTGACTTCCCACACTGTGTAAATATTTATTGAAAGTTATTCTGAATGAGTAACGTCTGCTGTGAAGGATCACTTCGTTTTGCAATTAAACTGAATCAATGCCGAGGATTTTAGAATGCTATGATTATAGCCATACAAGTGTACGAAGATCATAAAAGTTTTCGTGACTGCTGGTGTCCTGTTACTATCAAAACTGATTGAAAAATAATGTGATCTATTATGGCAGTTGTTGGTGCTTCGATATGACACTTAGCAAACTGTACCCTTTACATTGCTTTCTTACAATCGATCTGTACTGGTGGAATCTAAATATGTGTGAATAAAAATTAAATATAAAATATAAACAAAAATATAAAATAATTATGCAGAGAGAATATTTTCGTGCCTGTTGTTATTCTATTAATATCAAAACTGATATTAGCTGTTGTGCGTCGAAATAACGCTCAGGAAACCGCACCCATTAAATCGACTTTTTCAATTGATCTGTACTGGTGGAATCTAAAATTTGTAGTTTTTCACTCTTGTTGGATTCTTAACGATGAGCTGGTATTATGTAGGAAGATTCTATAATTCGTAATGAAACCTGGTGAGTTACATTCGGAATCATGTTAGAATTGTGTCAGCGATAAATTTTGATACATAAATCGTTACACACTGCTCCACATCAGAGAATAAACTTTCAGTGAATAAACGTTCCGACAGTTACAAACAAAAAAGAAACTATTTGGATATTAAACAGGGATATATCGTGAAATTTTTTCCACACAGTTTATTTACCTTATTCCTGTGAACCATAAAGAAACTCATTTAAGAATTTTACAGAACTATTAGCTGTTTTGTAGGACATACGAGATTAAATTATCGGTGCAATTTCTGGATACTTTCTTGACAAGGATCAGAAAATGCTCAGTTGCTTAGGAAACAGTTACATTGATATTAGATGAAACATGCTAAAATAGTTGGCAATTGACTACCTGTTTTCTATTACTACTGTGTTATTATTAAATAGTTCTCATTTCCTGTAGTAAAATTCTTTTAAATATTCAATTTGACCAAATACGGTAGAACGGGTACCGTCTCTTCATTATTTCTGTGTCACGTTGGTCCCATTTCCACGTCACCCTCGCATACAGAGGCTAGAACTATTCCTCTACATAACACTTACCTTTCGATAACGAGTAACCTACCAACTCACAATTTTCTCTGAAAGTATATTGTATTGTTAATGAAATATGTCATACTGAAGGAAAGTGGATAATTCGCATGCATTTTCTTGCATAATGGACAACGCTCAACCAAGGTAATCAGTCTCATGTTTTACTGTAACAATGAATGTTGACAAAATGCAGCTAGATGCCCGGTAAAAAAGGGGAAAACAAAGATGCTTGAGATATCTTTTCATTCCATCTAATAGTGTTATTGGCTTAGGGCTGATGAGCTTTGAAGTAGTTAGCAAATAAGCCTAAACAGGGGTTTCCTTAGGCAACTTAAATCTCTCCAGACATATACCGAAGGGGCGTACTCAACATGAGTAACTGGTACTTTTGTAACCTCAACAACTGTCTGATACTGAAACATAAGTTTTCCTTCTTTCTTTGGTTGTGGCAGTTTTTGACTCATCGGCCTTATAACAGATTTGACGCTTTATTCCATTTATTCACATCTGCCTTATTGATGAGCATCAGTGATGATGCTAAATTTGACGAAACAGATCCACAGTTAATACTGAACACATCGTTTATTGGCTATCCTTGTCAGACCCTATAGGGCAGCCAAGCACCATAGCACGCCGCTTGTGGTATTCGAGGAGGCGCACCGGCACTGGGTCGTATCGGTCTGGCGGATTAACTGCATGGCCAGTCGGCCGGCCTGCCTGGATATGGATCTTAGGCGGTTTTCCACATCCGACTAGGTGAACACTGGGTTGGTTCCCTTGTCCCATCTGAGTTTTACGATTCACAAACAATTCGAAACTGTTCTCACACTTTGTCTTGGGACAACACTAGATGCAGAAATGTGGGGTACAGAAATTAAGTCCTAGGGTCGAAGGGCTACAGGACGACCATCTGGCAACCCTTTACCATTAACATTGCAAAATACAGAGTGGCGTGCCAAACCCATGACGACACGAGCTAAGGCCAAGAAAAAGAAGAAGAACGACTGGCTGGACTGGTTTCAACACTCACGCCGTTCTCAGCAGCCCATATTACCTCTCAGCCAATGTCTATGTCAGTACATGATAAGAACATACATCTTCTTGGGCATCTTAGTACAGTCCTCTAGTACGCAGCATAATAACGCAGCCATCGGTTAAGGAGTGAGAATGCAGTTGAAAATGGCGTAAGTATCTTCCAATACAGCCAATAAATAATATACAGGGATTTTTAAAAAAAAGCATTCCATACTTTGAGAGGTGGTAGCATGGACCAAAACAGGAAAAAATGTCCTGTAAGCACAATTCTCTAAAATGCGTACTTTACGAGCTATAAGCATTTGTTCAGTAGAACAGACACGTTCGAAGATAGCGAAAATGAACAAGTGCTCATATGTCGATCCTAAGGGCCCGGGTTCGATTCCCGGCTGGGGCGGAGATTTTCTCCGGTCAGAGACTGCGTGTTGTGTTGTCCTAATCATCATTATTCCATCCTCATCGACGCGCAAGTTGCCGAAGTTGCGCCAAATCAAAAGACTTGCACCCGGCGAACGCCCTACGCAACGGGAGGCCCTAGTCACACGACATCCATTGTCTCTCTCTACTATTTTCCCCTCCAATATCCCTTGAGGAGCCATGTTAACAATCCCTTCATATCGTTGCAGATGATCCAGTGCCCCACTAAACTGTTCTTTATTCTGTTAACGTACTACCACTCACTTATTTCCTCATCCACCCTTTTCAGTAACTTTTCGTTTTTCACTTCATATGTCAATTTGTAACAATCGTCGACAGCATCATACTCCATCTGCTTTGATGTTCTTGTTTGGATTCCCAGTGGTCTACTTTCCAGTTCCAAAATATACGAGAGGCGTTCAATAACTAAATCAGCACATTTATTTTATCGTCAATTACGGTTGAAAAATTGAGAATTTACTGTAAGACGTCGTGGAATATTTTCGCTCCAGACCCTATAGTTTCATGAAGTTCGGATAGATGACGGCGCTATAGATAACCTTCTAATTGACGTCTGTAAAGGAGGTGCGTTTCAGGAAGAGAGCTGTCCTGGACTTTCTTCTGGCATATATTCATATGCGCTTCCAGAATGTCTACGGAGATCTGGAAGTGAACAAAATCAGGGTAAGTTGTTGGGTGAGGTGTCTGCTATCATAGTAACAAGGTGGTGCAAACCTGTCCGACCTCCCGCGTACTGTCCGGCCGCACACAACTGTGATTCCTGCAGTGGTGGAAAGTGTTGATACTACCTGCGAGGTGATCGGCGAATCATAGTCCAACATTTCGCTGCACAACTGGACTTCTCTGATGACAGTGCTGACTCGCTCGTCCACTACTTTGGGTACTCAAAGCCGTATGTCCGCTGGGTTCTCCGTCACCTAACGTAAGACTCCCACCTGTTTGGCCCAACGAAGGATACAGTCTGCGTTAAGCAGTACGTAGACGCTGGGGAGGCTATTGATGCAGCAAGTCGTTTGATGCGACACCAGCTATAGAGTGGTATTAAACAGGTATACCGGAACTCTCATTAAGTTGGTTCAAATGGTTCAAATGGCTCTGAGCACTATGGGACTTAACATCTGTGGTCATCAGGCCCCCAGAACTTAGAACTACTTAAACCTAAGTAACCTAAGGAAATCACACACATCCATGCCCGAGGCAGGATTCGAACCTGCGACCCTAGCGGTCACGCGGTTCCAGACTGAAGCGCCTAGAACCGCACGGTCACACCGGCCAGCTCATTAAGTTGGTGTAAGGCCGCCATAGTGAACGGAGATTATTTCGAAAAACAACTTTTGAAGCCAAACGAATGGGGAATAATGTGGTGTATTGGAATCCTAATAAAAGACAAAGTATTTTCAGAAAAGAAGTGTTGCACTACTTAACTAAACACCCCTCGTTCATTTCTAGGAACACCTATTCATTTGCTTATCAGTATGTAATATCACAAGAAATCTGTTATTGAAGAAAGAGTGAGTCCACTTCTGATAGCATCCTCACTACGGCCATCATGTGTATTTATGCTTTATACCAAGAAGAATAGCTTAACTACTTTCACAACTAAATCGTTCCCAATTCTGATACTAAGCAAGTTTCTTTTCTCTTATATGATGTTCCTCATCGCTGTCGTCTTTACTTTATTTGTCCGTAAGTCGTATTCATTGTAAGGTAGCTCTTCTAAGTCTTTTTTACATCCATCCAGAAGGACTTTCATGGCTTCCAACCCTAGCGTTGGTGTCTCGTTTCTTATTATAACTTACTTTTTTCGCTTCCTCCACTGCTTCTTGGTAAATAAAAGGAAGGAAAATCAGAGTTTAACGTCCAGTCCACCACGGAGTCATAGAGACGGAGCTCTAGCTCGGATTTCTTTGTTAAGGACGGGGAAGGAAATCCATATCCTTTCAAAGGAACCATCCCGGCGTTTGCATTGAGCGATTAAAGGAAATTACGGGAAACCTAAATCTGGATGGCCAAGGGCGGATTTTAATTGCTGTCATCAAGAATATGAGTCCTGTTTCCATGTCGCTCGGTAAAGTAAACAAGAGTGCCAATAACATGAAAACCTGCTTACGATGTATTTGTTTTCCTTTCCCTCGCAATTTTATTGCTCACAGTTGGCTTCACACATGCTGTAGTGTTTTCACTATAACCGACATATTCGTCTTGAGAGATTCAGCAACTGCATTGATACGTAAGATAATTCTCATTTATTGTTTCGTCTCAGTTGCATAGCTTTCATTACATTGTTCGATCATTCAGAATCATCCCCAGACCGGAAAAAAATTAAACTAAATATGTACCATCTAATACTTTACAATAAGTAGAAAAGAAAATATTGCAGATAAATGCAGAATTTACTTAAGTAGCTGCGTGCACAGCCTATCCACCCTGTCTAACAGAGTACTGTTTTTCAGTTGGTGTTAAACAGGTATATTTTTGAGGTGGGGTGAAGGAAAAATGGAATGAGACTGATTGGGTGGCAGGAAAGGAAACAGGATGGATGTGGTGGAAATGTCATGAGTTTAACAAGAGAAGTCGTGCTAAAACTACAGAACTTACAATTGTGTTACAATTCTCGTTAAGATATTAACAGTGTTGAACAAAGGGTATGAAAATTTAAACGACATAAAACAGTAAAATTATAAAGTAGAGCAAGGGGGATTGAGAGCGAGAAAACAAGGCTAGGGAAGCGGAGGAGTGGATAGTGTCAGGGACGCTTTGTATTTAACGAGAGAGGGTCTTACACTAAAATTACAAAAAGTCAATCACGTAAAAAACCTTCAGTCTAAATGCCAGAATGGATACGTAAAATGGTAAAAGTGAGATAAAACAGAAGAATATAAAAGTGGAAATAAAGTAGGGAAAGTTGAATTAGTATCTTAAGATATTTTGAAAGTATAAAACCGTAAATTCTTATTCTGGAAGTAATAAAAACAAAAATTGTATAAAGCTGCTGCTTAGGTAAATCCTACATTCACGTACAGTTCTTTTCTTTTCTAATTATTGTAAAATGTTAGATGGTACATATTTATTTTTACTTTTTTTATATCTGAAGATGATCCTGAGTGATCGAAACATATAATCCAATTAAAAATTTTAACCTGAGACGGAGCAATAAAAGAGACCTATCTTAAGTAAAATATTAGATGGTACATATTCAGTCTTACTTCGTTTTAGATCTGTAGATGATCCTCAGTGAAAACTAAGACGGAACAATAAATGAGAATTATCTTAAATGTAGATTATTCGTTTGTCACTACAGCTCAGTCCAATTCCAAGGATTCAACGCCTATGTTGTATCTTGTCCTGTCATTCTGCGAAAATACGTTATTTTTTGAAAATGGATTTATTTCCCTTATGTCTACCACTGTTTTAATTATTTCAAACTGACTACTTTGGGATACCGTCGCCGTTCTTCAGATACAGCGTAACCATTCCTAACTGTCAGTGAAACTGGTAGTTCTGCTAGGGCTGTTGAATACGAGAAATAAACGGAAAATGGGCAATAATGCCCGAGACTGGTCGGTTTGAAATAATAAAAACAGCGATCGACAGATGGAAAATAATTTTCTTTTCTACAAATGAATATCACAGGAAACTCCCTGCCGACTAATCTGTCCACTTTTGGTACTATTTTCTGTCTCAGGGAAAGGCTTGTTAACATACGTTCCAGCAATAACATATAACTCCCTTTTCGTCACTGCTTTTACTAGAATTGATACGATAAAGTTGACCGGTAAGATAGACGCATTTAGAACAAGATGTCAGGTCGCCGCGGAGCGAGCCACAGTTCAACTGACCTCTCGGCTGTGGGAGAATTAACAAGCTGCTCATTGAGGCCTCAAAACAACGGCGGCTCGCCGCAGCCACTTGTTACACTCCAGCGGAACATCGACTGCTCGGTACAGGTGCCCGCGGCCATCCTGCCCCAGAATCGATATCACAGCCCGGCCCGAAGGCCGAAGGCTACAGCAAGTGGGTCACCCGGACGAGCTATCACCTCTCCCGGGAGCTCTCTCCCCCTCCATCACACATTTCACTACAGCGTAGGGATGTTAGTGCTCATCATTCTTCTCCGAATTTCATAACCCTCATAGCTTAAGAAACAATTACCTGGCAATAAATTCTTGTGTAACTGGGTAAAAGCTTCCATTAAAATAGTTTCCTTTCTAGTGGGTCTTTGAAGTTCTCACTCTCGCCGTATGTCATTAACACGGCTTCTTGTATTGTCTAAAGAATTTACTGCACAGGAACAAACCATTCTCAATGCTGGTAATACTGCAAGAGAATACAAAGCTTCAGGATATAGACCTTGTCCGTATCATTAATGATTTGTTTAAACGGGACGATAAGTTATAGATTTTAATTACTTTTGAAAAAGGAATTATGATTTAGCACAGTAACCTGTATGTCACTTTATTTTAACTACCGGTTTCAGTCAAGTAACACGCCATTCTCAGGTATAGAAAACGACAGTAGTTACAGATATGGCCGATCGTAACTGTTCGCTACAAGATCAACTTTATAGGCAAACTGCATCAGTGTTATAGGATACAGGAGAGTTCCCGATTTATACATCAATCAATATGTTAATATGGCGAAAATCAAGACGAAACTAAAATGGCAGAATCAGAATGACTGCTACAATGAGTATATTCCACTTCCGTCGGACCTCGTTAACTTACTGCCTAACTCACAAATCGGGTATTTTCCTGCTTATTATGATTTTGTCTGTAATGGAAATGAGGCCGTGGTTGTAAAAATCAGTGTTGATATGTCGCCCCAACTACCTATTTACAGCGCAGCGTAAAAAACACTACAATTCGCGCATTTCTAATATCAAGCCTTCATCTTCAGAATAACCTTTCAAGAATCTCTAAAAGAGTCACTTTTACAGACACCTGTAAAAGTGACTCTTTTACAGATTATTGTAAGGTTATTCTGAAGATGAAGGCTCGACCTTCGAAACGCATAGTGTTTTTTACAATGTAAATATGCAGCTGAGCCTGAAATTTTAAAACTAATTACTATGCACTTATGTAAAAAAACTTACATGAATACAAAAGGCTACATACATGTCCCGTAATTAATGTTGTGATCTATGCCTCAGTATTTTTATCTGTAACTATCTGTCTTAATACGTATGGTGTGATAAAAATGATTCTTCAAAAATTGTGTACATTGTGTTGAAGATTCTGTCATCCATTTATTGCACGATGAAACAGGGGAATAATAGCGCCGTTAAGGGTATGAATGAATTCTGCAAGTTTCCATAATCTCAGATACAAGGTGGGAGGCATAAGATTCCTTATCATTGTCTACGTTCATGCAATATAGAGACTCTTGCAATTGTTGACAGAAATTTTGTATGTCTGAGCCAGCCACTATAATTCTCGAGAGTATTTTACAAGGTATCAAAGAAAAATAGACGATTCCTTCGCCATCAAGTGTATGGATTCTAAAACCTAGCTGGATGAGTAAATCCACATTTGCTGTCATTCAGGTATGTTGCTGATGGAGATGCAACCTGTACGAGATTCACCATGAATATAGTGGAGCTGGCACATCAAAATGCAAGTTGGTAGTAGAAATCACCTTACATTAACAATAACATACGGTAATGTATGAATGTATGGTCTCGCGGCGATATGAATCAATAAAATCGTTTTTCGCTTCCAGCTTCGTTAGGTGAGGCCATGGGGACAGGGCAGTTATTTGACAATGGCTGAGGAGTGCTCTGTCGAAAGCTCTTGCGATTTTAACCCCCTGACGCGGCTGGAAGCCAGAGAAGATTTTACTAATAATATACAGCTTTATTTTATATAAAATAGTGCCAATAATGTGGGTGGAGGGGGGAGGGGGAGGAGGGAGAGGGAGAGAGAGAGAGAGAGAAGAGCGGAAGATGAATTACAAGTTATGTACGGATAAATTTCCTACTTACCAACTTGATATACGTTCCGTGTGCCTCGTATAGCTCAGTTCAGGTCTGCAGACAGCTGAACATTGTTGGGGCTAATTTTTTATATTCAATACCTGAAAAATTTGTACGAGATGAGTGACTAGTTGCTTCACCGATATGTGCCAACATTACATATATACAGGTACAAAATAAATACTATCTGCACGAATAAATGCACATTTGCTTTAAGTGAGTGCCAGTGTAACACATAAAGAGGCAAATTGTCTACAAGAGGCCATCATCCTATGGACGCTCCAGATTGAAGGTACCCGTTTACCGAGACACCGTTTCGGACTACGAGAAGAAGTCCGTAATTTGTTGCAGCACATCCTCACCCGACAGGAATCGTCGACCCTTCAAGGTCTTTTTTTAAGGGACCAAAGTGGTGGTGATCGCTTGAAGAGAGATCAGGACCATACGACCGGTGCTCGAGTGCCTCCCACTTCAGTCGACGTAACTTCTGCGTTATGGCATTTGCGATATGGGGACGTGTGTTATCATGAGTCAGAAGCATACCTTGACGCAGTTTTCTCGAACGGTAGTTTTCGACAGACGTGTTGCCCCATATATATTCTTCATACGCCGATGGATTTGTATCGGTGTTTGCCCCTCGGCAGCCAAGAAAAGAATAACGGGACGTTGGTCCTGTCTGGACGCCGTCGTTCCCGTTTTCGCATTTACCGCACGCACCTCGGAAAGACACGAATGCAGCACTAATCCATCGCTATAAGACGCTGCTTGTAAACCCGCGACGGGATCGCATTGCATTGCATAAACGCTGTGGCATCGCCCTCAATCTGAAACTATTTGATCACCCATTAGATTAAATGAACTACTCAAGACAGTGTGAAAGAATGCAGAGTGTCTTAGAAGTGACATGGAATCCAAAGAAGGTTACGTGTTCGAGATGTATGAATGAATTAGTCGCATTTTTAGGCTGGTTATGTGTGTTGATTTATTGGGAAGAATGAAAAACTTATTATCACTGCATGTGACTGATAGTGCTTACTACAAAAGCAAAGTTTTTATGTGGTGGGACATTTAAATCACTGACGAAAAAATGATGAAAATTTTTCGTCGAAGTGTTGTACGAAATATGTATTTAGAACTCTCAGAGCAATCCATAAAATATATCGTGAAGAGCCATCAGCCATATCGTGCTGAGAAGGCTTTATTTGTCTCGTAGACAAGCAGTACACGAAAAAGATCAACAGTCAATATAAAAAAAATGGAAATAACGAAGAGGCATTTGAAAGCAATACAAATTCAATCAATTCATTTCGAGAATGTATACGTAAAATACGATGCTGTCACCAAGGACCTAGAGGCGTTAATATAACAGTAATACTGGCAAAGAGTAGGTCCTTATTGCTAACAACGCATGTCTTGACTTTGAATATGGACTTCCGATGGATTTCATAACTAATATTTCAAAATATGAAACGCGGACTCCAGTACAGGGCACCTTTCAAAATATGAGGTCCAAGAACATTCCATTGCTGATTAAATATGGGAATTAAATGTCTTTGAAGATGTTGAAGGCAGCTAAGGAGGTAAGAAATCGGACAACTTCCGGAGGAGAGGCAGTTTTTCTATTAAGACAGGCATATTCGAAAAGTGAAACTGCTCATTAATTTCCAGTATTAAGGAAATGTCACGCTACCCTCTACTGTAGAAAAGCTGTTTACATGTACGTCGAAAAATAAACAGAATATAGGTAAGGATAATAATTAAAAAATATCTGTTGAGTAATTTTGAGGTGGAGAAGACAGCCACTTTTAGATAAACTTAAGTCTCGCTATTTGTGTCACCTGAACGAATTACTTACTGTTTTATCAGTCTATGGTTTACTCCAGATCTCAGCATGATGAAACCATAGCTATGTCCTTCACGTAAGAAGGTGAAAAACCAAATTCTTCACACGAATACAAAAATCCCATTGTGTAAAATGTTCAGCTGATATCCAGAGTGCTATGAGTTTCACATTCGTTAGAGGAAACAGAAGTGAATAAACGAAAGACTGTGTTTTCGTCGCAACAACCGCAGGCGTTTACAACATTCGTTTCTGTGAGAAACGTAATAAAAAATAAATTTCTCAATGCAGAGGCTGACAGCCAAAGCCACTAAAAACGTTTCCACGGGTCGCGATGAACCATTGAGAAAAAAAAGTCATTACTTTTCTCCACACCCCCACAGAAGGCGTAGGACCAGAATAATCCACATCTGTAATTCTCAGTGGTTCAATATATTGTTCGATAGGGTTATCAGCACTACTAGATTATTCGTTAACAATGCTGCTGTCCACAGAAAATTGTCGTCGGTTCAAGATCGTAAAGAAACGCAAGAGCAATTTGGAAAAATTCCATTTTGGTTAATTCTGGGTAAATATACAATAATACACATAATAAAGAGACCGAGCCCGATAAAATCCGATCTCTGGCTTAGCGGTGAACACCTGGACGTCACCATGCCATTTAAATATTTTGGAGTAATAGTGAGAAGTCAAATGACATGGGACGGGCATCTGTAACAGGGAAGGAGAATGGCAGACTTCGGTATGTTGAAAAGGTCCTGGAATGGTAAAGCCCAGCCCATATGAAAATGTCGCAAAAGTTTCCTGTGAATCTTTGGAACCACTGTATTGCACAGTGCCTTATGGAGGAAATATATAGCTATAGACATTAAGCTATTAATAGATATCGTTAGTCAAACTTAATTACGAGCTATTCTTACGCTTCCGGAACAAGTTTGTTTCGTGAAAGTTGAAGCGCGCCGCCAGAAGCGTCAGGTACCTGCCCGTATAGGCAACCAGGGGTACATGGACAACTGAGTGCGCTCTCTTGTCCGCCCGTTAGCTGGGGTGCACTGTCCAAAAAAAGCGCAGAAGGTGGCTCCAGGAAATCCAAGCGGTATGACAGATAGCCAACTGTGTCACTGATCTCGGTACAATGAAACTAATACAAGCAAGAGAACAATAGCAGGAAAGGAAATAAGAAGCTACACAGCACGAACGGAGGAGAAATTAATCGAAAACTCAACACCCACACAAAAACTGTGATTCCTGGACAAACAAAAATTCAAGGAATGCTAAGGGGATAGCAGTGTTCACATCATACAAACGGCTGTTATTCGAGAAACGCGTAGCTAACAATTAGGAAACTGTTGTTGATTTATTTAAGACTCATTTCGAAATCCTATAACTGAAATTATTTACAGTACCATAAATTATAAATCAATTATTTTTAGAGTAACAGCATTTATGAAATTTGTTTTGATTGATAAAAAATACAAACTGCGATAATTTCAACTTTAAATTAATAGTATACGAGTGATGAAACTCCAATACAAAATAATGTGAGATGTAGGTAATTTTTACTCACTGACAATCTTCTTAATGACTATTGAACTGTGTGCTAAATATATCTGGAGTTCATATAATAACACCACATTCGATTCCTTCACTAATTCATAACTATATTAACAGCTTTCAACAAAAACCCGAAGTGAAGATACGCTATAATCAGATGCAAGGTGGCAGGTTTTAGCACCTTACATGATATTTATTCAGAAAATAATATATGACAAATACCACGCGAACAGAGATAGCCATTTCAAAGATCGATAGTAGTATCAACATATTAAGGTTAGTACTGGTTCTTAAGATTTTAGACCTGTGCATATTGTCATTGGGAAGTTGGTTTGGACAGACGCAGGAAAGAGTTGTTTGTGATGTCGGACAAGCTAAGTGGCCGGCAGCTGGCCGGTGCTTCACACGGCGGCTGCTTTGTCGGTTGAGTGCACTTGTGACCACAGGGGGGTACTGGGGGAGCAGGAGACCTCATAGGTGACAGCGTACGTGCGAGACAGAGAGAGACTGTTTCCCTCCATTGCGGCTAACGGGACGCAAATATGGTGCGCCCATGAAAGGTGGAAGATCTGCGCGAAATTTTAGAGTCCTTATTGGCCGAAAAGCGTAGGAATACATATGAGAGGAACGGCAAAGTTTGACGGCAACAAGAACCGCGAGATAATTCAGAGTCCTGGTTGGCCAAAAAAAAAAAAAAAAAGATTGGCCAAAAAAAAAAAAAAAAAAAAACGCGTATGGATACATGTGCGAGGAACAAGATAGGGACTTCGGTGTCAGCGGTGGTGCGAGGCGGACGCTGAGGCTCTGCTCCGAAAGAGCTCTCATAAGGGGAAGGTGACATCACGCTGGTGCCTGGGACGACTGTCGTAATCTACGTGCGGAATTATGGTGATATTAGATCGAACAGCTGGCAAAGTAGGGCATTGTAATTGAAAGTGCGTACGCGTTCCACTACCTCTTTGCTTGAGCTCTCTGATTCTGTGTCTGTCTAGGTAGAACTTTAGTAAAACCACTTGCGTGGCCAATATTAACCTAAGTAAGTTAGGGACAGGGACGATTAGGGATAGAGTCTCCATTGTGCCAACGGTTGTATAGTTAGTTTTTAGGAATTAATTTGATAATCCTGTTTTTTAATGAATAAACGTAAGATTTCATAACGGACCATAATCAGAGCATTATTACTTCAGTAGGTAGCAAACTACTGATAGAATAAGAGTATTATTAGTAAAATAAATTATCATATTAATTCGATGCAAACGATACTGGGGGTATATTCGCGCACTTAAACAGAGCCGAGGTCAGATAGCAGTAATGAAACAAGAAGTTTCATAATCATTATGCCCTCGTACGTTGCACAGTAATCACAAACTTCGTTCTAATAAATAGCTGCTTCTCTGTCACATTCAAAGTTTCGCTAACCCGTAACGAAACTGTCATATCTGAATTTAACCTTGTCCCTCAGCTGCACTAAAATGCAGTCTTACACTACAACCTTCATTCCAAACAATTACTAAGAAATTTGCATATGCACAGGCTTGATAGGCTGATTCCATGGCTGTCTTAAAACGACAACAAAAACGCAAGGTAACCAGTCACTAAATTTTAAGTACTTTTTACGACACGTTTCGGAGGGTTTGCTTCTCTATCAGGTGCTCAGCTCAGTAACATTTCATCCGGAACATGCTTGGTTTCCCAGGGGAGATCATCAGAACTTAACACCGGAAATGCCACTGGATGATGGAGCTAAGATTCCGAAACAAGTGGTAAAAAAAATAAATACTCACTGGTTACTTTGTGTTTTTACTACTAAAAAATCTTGAGAAACTATTCCAGAGAAATCTTCAGAAACCCACTAAACATCGCATGGTTTCGATTTCGAGGCTCGAAATATATTTTGTCCCATCTCATTGGTTAACTATGACTATCCTTCCACTGGCCAAACAAAACTGATGCGTTGTCAACTAACACAGCTGAGTCAAATCTTTACGACCAATGTCTACCATAAGAATGAACGCTGCCTGGTAGCGAAGTGGACACTTGACGCGGTAAGGAAATTTATACAAGGTGGTCGGAAACAGTCAGAATAGCTTGCACGGCTGCTGCAGTGTAGGTTGTGCTGAGAAGTAACTCTTAAGAAAAAAGTTCGATACGTTGTGCTGTTTCCGAGCTATTTAGAAGTGACTTTAGCCAATCAGGTGGCTTAGTGCGGAAATTCAGCTCTAAAATGCCGTCATGCAAGGACATCTGGGTGTCCGTGAGTTATCACAAGTTCGAATGCTCCAAACAAGTTAAAATGTGACGTTTTTCGAAGTGATAAATTTAAGCTAGGTGAGTAACATCTATGTTGGGTTCGGCTTGAGGAAACTAAACAAAGAACAAGTTTGGCGACATTGTCTCCAGCAGCCTGCTCGAATTTACGGGGACAACGACCTGATTTACTTACTTCAATGCTAAATAACTGGGAAACAGCGCAACTTACCGAATTTCTTTCTAAACAATTATTTCTCAGCACAACCTCAGGTGCAACCCCGTTATAAGCCTTTCGTACAGTTTCTGACCACCCTGAATAAGATGAACAGAGAATCATTCTAGCAACGATTCGGGCTGCAAATAGCGAAATCCACTAACATCAGTGTCTTTGTCAAATGGCAGGTGTTTATGACCTAGCACCAGGGTATGAGAATCTCGCAAACGTGAAAGTTTGTCGAGTGTTAGTACGCTACAGTCGTGAGTACGTGTAGAAAGTGGTTGAAGACCGGCGAAAAACCACGAATAGCCGAGAACGAGTTGGGCATCTTCGTTTCATCACGCAAAGTCGAGATCGGAGGCTTTCCCGACTTCTAAATCAGGATAGTCCTCGATCTGTGGTAAATCTAACGACAGAGTACGATGTTGATGCTGGCTTAAGTGTTTTGGAGTCCACCGTTCCACACTATATGATACCTATGTTTTCCCATGTCGATCAAACGACATCCCCAATTACGACTACAGCCGTCACTGAATCACCGAATTATGGCCTTTGCTCAACGGAAACGGGTCGCCGTGTTCGTTGTTACACTACGTCGATAGTCGTAGATGTTACCAGGCGAATCACTGCTCGGAGCATGTAATACGCCACACAGTAATGCCAGTGGGGGCAGTATTACATAGTGGAGAACATACACCTCGGTTTACGTGCAGCCTGCAGTAGTAATCGAAAGCACCGTGACGGCTGTGGACTACGTGAATATTACTGCGAACAACCTGCTTGATTTTATGCTGGATGTATTCCCCAGTGGCGATGGCATCTGGCAACAGAGTAATTGCCCGTGTCATAGTGCCAAAATCGTGCTATACTGGTTTGATGGACGTGATTTTGAACTCACATTGATATCCTGGTCGCTAAATTCACGTAATCTGATCCCGTTGGACCATTTCTGGGACGACATTGGGCGCAGCTGCGCACCCACAAAGTACTGGCCCGTAATTTACAGGCGTTGCACGTCCCATGTACCTCTAGAAGCCTACCAAAGAATTGTCGTATTCATGACACGCAGAATCACTTCTGTGCAGTGTTCTAAAGGTAGACTAACACGCAATTAAGCTGGCGGTCATTACGTGATGGCTCGTTAGCAAATGAGCCGTAGAAGGGACATTCCCGGCACTTAGACTCTAGGCAACTTTTTCACGAAATTCCGTAAAGGAAACATACTGAGAATTTGGAGGTAAGTGTCAGCATGCGAGGGAGAGATATCACCATCAATTTGACTATTGTCGGAAACTAGACTCGTGGCTTAGCAGTAACCAGTGGCCAACCCCGCCTGGCTAGCTTCCAGCATGGCTGCCGTACCCGTGAGGGCGGAATGTGTGGCAGGAAGTTTCGTTTTCTAGATGCTTTCACGACTCTAGATTCGGCTCCTCCTCCACGTGTTTCGCACTGCACGCCCTGCTCTTCTGCTCAGCGTTGTACACAACTGCCAGTGTGCCGCGCCACTTCGCTGGAACCAGCACCAACTGTGATGCTAACACTTCAACATGGACGCGCTACAGCCGCTTCTAGCTATTACCTCATATCTATGCAAAAGCCTCCAGAGCGAACTAACTTTATTGCGTGAGCTCCGCTAACATCCTACAGCGATTTAGTCCGAGTAAGGGAATGTCTGGCTCATATCTACACTATAGCTTCATCCTGACAATAAGTCATCAAAAAAAAAGTCGTGTGACTGCATTCCAACACCTCTGTGTGACATCACTGTATAGAAAAAAAGTGCAATTCTGCATAAAATATGGTTAACAGGATGTCCACAGCTGAGCAACTTAGAGTCAGATATTAATTCCCTTTAGCTGTAAATAGTTTTCTTGGTTCAGTCATGATCGATTTCGAGCTATTATAAGCCCATTTTCAGGCGAACAAGAACCATGAAGCGCGTGGTCGTCGCACACTCAACACCACTCCTGAGGGGGGGGGGGGGGGGGGGGGTGACAGCCGCATGCCGAGATACAGATTGTGAGCCGGCCAGTTGCCTCATTGGCCATGTTTACCTGAAGATGGGCTTATAATCACGCGAACCTCTTCTTAATTGAACCACTAGAACTATTTAAAACTAAAGTGGTTTGTTGTCTGATTGTAGTACAATTTCTATCATTTTTAGTGGCTTGATAATCATAAATCCATGCTCTTATGGGGCACATGGTGAAATATGTTCCATTTGTCGAATAAATTTATTTTATCTATGGTTAAAAATATTTTCAGCTAAAATCATGTTGCTTCGTCTGTCGAAAGACATACATGAACAGGTATATTGAACGCTAGCACCTCTGGGGTAAAGAAAATTTTTCATTCTGTTTTATGACTGTGATGTCTTTGACTGCAGATAACGTTCCACTGCAGTACTAGCGTATCCTCTGAATTAACTAAATGGAAGAGGTATGTGCAAGTGTTCTGTATATGTTTGGTCTGGTTTAAGGTTACAACTTCACTCATTTCCAAAAAGACAACCTAATTATTGATATCCAAGCAGAAAACACTGTAGGACCTGAAAGTACCAAACATGAGAAACACAGCACGGAATCAGGTTGAAGTTTGTATACTCCACATCAACAGATACTTGAAATTTCAAAGCAATAAAACCTGAGAACAGAACAGCTGTGCTTCTGAGGGAATAGAACACATCCAGTTATTAATTCTACAAACCACACCTACTATCCATGTCAAACTCATTCTGTCAGATACTCAAAACCACCAGAATCAATCAAAAAACAAACATTTGTTTACAATAAGGAATGCACACACATCATCCACTGTGTTACTCGCATGCACACAAAAATCGTAACATTTGAAGCTATATGTGTGACCTGCATACACAGGTTTCTCTTCTCCAGTCCCCTATACTTATTTGCATTTGAAAGGAAATAAGGCTACAGATTACCCACTAGATTATAACACTGGGAAACACGGAATCCAAATTTTGGTACTGTTTTCTGCAAACACATTTGTTAGATTAAATACCTGTCACTGCGCTAAGAATTCGTTCCGTGTTCTTAGTAACATTCTAGTTTCTCTAAACTATCAGTAGACTCCTTTGTTAAGACGGTCATCATAGTCCATTATTATTTAACGGGCACAACTGAAGTCGAATGCAGATTCATTTTATTCGCGCTTTCGTGTTTTCTGCTGAATGTCTGTGCATTCTTCGAGCTTTGATTATCCCAAAAAACATTTTTTATTAGTGGATGCCAGTTCCACATCAACCAACACTACCAAAATACCTTTAACCAACACCTCCACGAGACATGCTGGTGTTGAAACTTCCATGTTCATAAACATACACTTTTTACTACATTAGCGGACGGTTACATCTCAATAAAAGCTCTGCAGTACTGAACGTGTCACTCAACGTGTCTAATGGAAAATTGGAGATCGAATTCCTGTACATGAACGATATGCGGTTTCCATGTTTTATGCTTCATGGAGACTTGCGAGGTATCTTCAGAATTGGACCAAATGACTACATTAATAATTTCGTGTCAAAACGTTGAGTTATGTGTATTCCCAATTTTTTCAAAGATATGGGACAAGTGTTGTGGGTATTATCGGCGAAGACTAGATTGCGAACATAGCCAACAAAAATCGTACCTTACTGAAACACTTTATTATTAATCTGGTACATTATAAAAGTAATTTGTTCAATATCTAAACACGACCTACGTCATTTAAAATACTTGCTGAAGCGTAGATCTGTTAGTCGCAGCTTCACGTCCTTTCCGCAGGATGGTATTAGAACAACACGATTAAAATTTTACATCTTTTGTTGGTTTCGAGTAGATTTTGCATTCCAGCCGTACACATATAATTTAATCTTAATTTAACTTACTGAGGCCATCCTCTTCATCAAACATTGCGAAAATTAAATTGGAATATAATGAACCATGTAATATGCACGTCATTTTTAAAGACCATAATTATTTTTGTCACGATACGAAATCCTTCCGAGATGATGTTACACACTTTGCAGGATGATGGAGACAGATAAATTAATCAAATTAAAGTAAGAGTCCGTGGTTCGAAAACGAACGAGTTGAAAGTGACAAGCGAAAATCATTCTTATACCTCTGACAGTGGATTACATGTTCCGGTTGTGTTGTTGCTAAGATTGTAGATTAGGCAACTTTCAGAGCTGATGGTATGGACCAAACCAAGAGCTATGAGCAATTCGTTCAGTGGATGAGATATGTATCACAATAGCGAAGATGAACAAGTGCTCCTAGCTCCTCAGGTATGCATTTCCGAGCCTACGTTTATTAGACACTTTTCCGTGTTTTGATTCTTACTACCACATTTGAAAGTTACGTACCACACATTCTTAGGAACTACTTTACTGGTACATGTATTCCACTGTCAGAGGTCATCATCATCTTCGTTTCCCCTCTGTCCAACATCTGGTCGGGTTGGGGTATCAATGGTACTTCGCCACTTTGTCTTTCCACCATTCTTCTTCCACAATTTGGCTCCATAGGAGGTTTCTCCTCCTTAAACTCATCTTTATTGTATCAATCTATCTTGTTCTCGGTCTTCCTCTTGGTCTCTTGTCCTCAATATTGAACTCCATCATTCTTTTTGGTATTCTTCCCTCTCCCATTCTCTTCGCATGCCCAAACCATTTTAATCTATTTTTTTCAATTTTCTCAGTCAACTTCTCCACTCCAATTTCCTTCCTAACATCTTCGTTTTTCACTCTGTCTCTCTTCGTCTTAACTAGCATACTTCTCAGTAACTTCATTTCATCGGATTGTACCCTACTCTCCTCTGTTCTAGTCATAGTCCAAGTCTGTGAGCCGTAAATTAGTATGGGTGTGAAGTAAGTCTTGTATAGCACCTGCTTGCACCTCATTGGCACTTCTCTTCCCCACACCAAGCCCCTCATATCAGAGGTATCAGAATGATTTTCCTTGTAACTTTGGGCCTGTCCGTTTCCGAAGCAGGAACCCTTACCTCAAATTGATTCGTTTATCCATCACCCTTCAAAGTTTGTAACATCAATCTGTATATACACATTTATAGGATCTCTGTAGCGTCGTTGGATAACGTTTCCGGACATGTTTTCCTGTTCATAACATTATGACTCAGTCCCCACAACAAGTCCTAAAAGTCTGTAATGATAATTTCCGTATACCCAGTGTAAAAACTTCACTGGATCAAATTTTAGTCACCCTCTTAACAAAGAGCACTACTCACTTGGGAGCGCCCTAATTTCCGTAAACCGGTTACCAGCTTACCGCTGAAGTTAGACTATGGCAACACAGTGATGCGTGTGCAACAGTCGATTGTATGGAATTGGCGCAGCAAGATGAGTCGACGTGGATATGTGACAGATTGGAAGAAAGTAACCTGATCAGACGTGCACATGATCCATCGTTGATGAAGTTAACTCATTTGTTGATGTATCACCGCGGACTGTCTAACATGTCAGCAACAAAAGGTGTATCCCTCGCAGCCATTTAACCCGGCGTAGGAACAGTGGCCAGCGACGGTGGGCACCGGCGAATACTGGGCCTTATCAGTGACAGCCGGCTTCAAACATTACGGTAAACGCCGTTGTCAGTTGACGCAAATCCATCTCAACCAGTTTTTGAGCGAACAATAAGAAAGGAAGTGCACGCAGTGAACTCCAGGGAAATACTGTTGTTAATGGTACCAGTTTAGCTGAATCGACTATTTTGCTGCAGTCGAAGTGGTTTTAAGAAGTGATGCGTTCCATATGATGCTGAAGCAGGAACTCACATAAACCGGGAGGAATTTGGAGAGGCTGTAGGACGCAATGAAACATCATTACACAGTCAGAGAGTCCATGTAAGGCCCGCTCACATGTCCCCTAATTCGATTTGGCGTGGTTTGTCGGAGTACGGGAAAGTGGATGCTTATGAACGGAAGTCAGTTATCACCAGTTCCCAGTACTGTGGAAGCGGACAACAACTGACTCAACGACAAGAAACACGCCGATCGTTTCCCTTCCTCCAGCAAAGTCCGTCAGCTCTGCGTCACAATAGTGGGCTGTGCGCCACAATGAAGCATAAAACGTAGAACGTCGGAGCGCAGTAAGATGTGTCGACACGGAAAACTGTAATGACTTGTCTATATGCACGAAAGTGTCACAAGTTCTAAATGAACGCCATACATGAATGACTTTTAATTGATTGAAATATCGATGAACTTAGAACATCGTTGATTTCTTGCACACTTAACTCAGTACCTCATCCAATGATAATATTGAATGTACAGCATGGAATGCTTGAATCTAGAGAAGCGAATATTGCTTAACTGTTTAGATGTAACACAAAATTCGTATAGTGGTTTTATAGCTAGCGGGAACACAATGGGCGAAAGTGAGTCTGAATTCGCTTTCGACGGCCTGTCAAATTTTTAGATCGAAACTAAGACGACGCGTTTTCATCGATAATTAAGGAAGAGTATCTGGTGTTGAGACTTGAATTATCGACTGTTTGTTTTTAAACACCACTCACAGCACTCAACTACGCTACAAAAATCTCTTCATCTTACACATCAAAGCATTGGAAGAGTCTAAGGTCCCATCACTTACCTCACACCATCAAAAGTTAATAATGTGGTCAATATGCAAAACACATTGAATTTAATAAAGGAAAACATTGTCTGTAGTGGGATGTAATCGTAAAGATCTCTATTTAAATCGTGCAATTAGCTGATTTTGACGATATGTCACTTTCTAGCACATGTGTGATATTAAGTATTAAATATTGTAATTTTGAAATTATTTTTCCTTACTTATTGAGTATTTAGAGTACAGGTATCAATATGACATGTGACGTTGCAACGCTGATGTGGATCCATTCCCAATATAATGATGGAATATGAAGTCTGCTTCGCACACGTAAAGAAAAATAATTTGATAGTTAGAATATATAATACGTAATATGACACATATGCTCGAAAATAACAAATTGTCGATGTAGGTAACCACTCGATTTAAATAAATATCGTTTACATCACAGACTACTACGGACTATATCTTCTGTTATTAAGTATTTAGAGACTGTGGACCCGCACAAAATAAAAAACACATTGAATTAAATGTCCATGTCTTAGTTGGGAAGAATTCGTAAGTGCTCAACTCAACAGTCACATCCCTACAATTTCCGCACGACGCGTTATGTTCCATCTGTTCGAGCCGTAAGGAATGTCACTAAATAAGATACCGTATTACAACGCCGTGTTACAGCGCTATCTCTTAGACCTGTGTGAATGCACAGCAAAAACCTGGGATGCAATGCCTTTATTTAGTCCACTACTCTCTGCTTAAAGGTATCCATTATAACTGTCACGAAGGTATGTACATTCTCTACGCTATTCTCAATGCGACAGATACACCAAGTATCCGCCACGAAAAAGATTGGTGGCTGAATAAGAAAAATGTCTCAGTTCCAGGACATTATGTAGCTGTGCGGAAGACAGAAATAAACCTGCTCTTGGAGTTAAACTGATAGGAGAGTAGAGGCAATATACTGAAATGCTGTTGTTGATATTACTGGTAGTGAGAAGATTGTACGCCCAGCGTTCATACTAAAATCGAATTAGCCGAGTGTGTTTGAACTGGCTAAAATGTTGTAAAAACCTGTACAATAACACATACGCGCTAGCCCATGTGTGTGTGTGTGTGATGACACTGATGAGTTTGGCAAGGTGTAAATTTCCGCATACCTTTAAAGTAAGACAAGGAAGTTTAATTTAATGTACTCGTATGCTTCACACTTTAACCACAGCAGTGAAACTGGATGATTTAGTTATGTCCCAGCAGTCTGAGCTCTGACTCTGCGAATGCGCTGGTGTATCAGTTGGAGGCTATTCCACAGTGTGGTTGATTGCAACAGCATTGTTACTGAACGAGCGCAATTTAGACTCACATATAAATATGTTCCTCATTGTCAGTTACAAAACAGTGAGAATTAAAAGGAAGGGCTGATGGTTCACTACATGAAGTCGATACAAACTGTGCGGCAGATAACGAAACAGTACTGTAGTTGTTGAGATATACTGCAGACATAACTGTGCTGGAAGAGGGAAATGATCGGTACACACTGCCACGACACGACACAACACGACACCGACTTGGACGACAGACTCCAACCAGTTGCGGGCGCCCCAGCACGTGATTCTGCTGAACACGAGGCGACCGTGGCACTGAGAGACCATGATAGCAGCACCTGCTGATAATTCTTACATCTCTTGCTAGGGTCCAGCACGACATCGGTAGATCATTCACCTTGCGGTAGGTGCCATCTTCTCAGGATCGTTACGCACGCCAGTGCTGGCTAGGAAAAATGTCTTCGAATTATGACCCAAAATTTCCTTGGGAACCCGAAGTGCATTGGGAAAGAAATGTAAATCGCCATTTCCTCATGCTCCCTCCCCCCTCCTTCGGGATGTAAAACAAAGTTCCATCTTCAGATGTGACATTTCTTCAATTCATCTAACGGCAAAATACCCGATTGCTGTCATGGTGCGCTCTCATTCTTCCTCATTTTAGTGATGCAGCCACCTCAGTATCAACTAGGTCACGTGTCAGAATCTACACAGTGATTCATTCGGTTCGCAAGAGAAACTGGCAGGTGTCTCAGTAGTGGATAGATATATGTTATAATTAGAACAGTGTGTGACAAATTATATTCTTCAGGAAATCAAAAATACACATTAAAAGCCTTGATCTAAAGGGTTAATTTCTGTGATTGCATAAATCAGTCTTGAAATTATCCAACTATTGCTTCGCTCGTGGCGCGCATGTGTGAATTTAACTCATATGTTCAGTAGCACTCAGTCACGTCAGTATTGAATCTCATCGGTGCAAAATTCCAGTCAACGTTGAACATCGTGGACAGGGAGTCCCTCATTACTGAAACTCATTAACAGCGTGGCTATTCATACATTTTTCTTGTTCTTAACGAACACCATGCGTGTGTCCCTTGTCATTCCCAAAATGGTTCGTATTATGTTCACTTGGCCTTCCATGACTATCGACGGCTTTAATTTCAATTCCACATCGCTTCAAGAATTGTATCTTTTCTTTTATACATCTACGTCGACATCTTACAAATACTTCTCACAGATTACACATTTGGAAGATTATGTGAGTCACTGCACAATACAGAATTAATGTCGCTTTGCCTTATCAAACTTGTTTTGGCGTGCCCAGTTTAATTCTGCATAATATTATGTTAATCAGATATTGCTTTCCTGCTGCGGAATCGCAGTGTATTCGAATTGTGTACGAAGCCATTTGCACAATACGTTATGATCTGCACACTGTGTTCACGAATGCATGCTGCATGTTTACTTCACAAAGTGGTTTGCTTCTGCTTTTACTTCCACTAACATACAACAACCACAAAATGTGACTCTTGACGTAGTATTACTGAACTAAATTCACGAGAAATTGTTGAAAGTTGTAGACCAAGGCGGTTATCTTTATTTGTGCTGATTACGGTAAAACGCTTCTAGGCAGGATTTATCTTACAAGAGATCTTGTTCTGTTAGGGTAATTATGTTCTGTACATATGGTTTATCGTAATTAATACTGAAAACTGACTTTTTTTGAATTATATGATAACGGAAACAGTAACTTCCAATAGAAATTAGTCTATAAACGATCTGTGTAAGAGATAATTGCCAGTGTGTGCTTATGAGCCACCACTGACCTCGTTTTAAGTTAGTACAGGTATGTTTTAAACGTAAACTTTCCTGTTTATTCTCTAACTAACTGTGGTCAAATTTCACTCATGGCCTGTCGTAACAAGAAATACACCCTTGTACCTGTTAAATGAGGTGTCGATTTCTCATTGTGATACTATACTCGCCTCTGTAGTCAGCTACAGATTCTGTCACCCCACAGCCTCCCCCGACCGAGACAGAACTGTATACTTCGTAGTTCCAGTTCTTGAACCTTATTAAGGGGGCTGCTGCACACTTGCTTTTCATACGTCCATAGAAAAAATCGGGGACTGACGCCAAGCGATCTTGGGAGCTTAGGTACGGACCCTGATCAACCCACAGAGGAGCATACTGGCACGTTAGATGTGTCTTACATCACTATCAAAATATGCCAATGTCTCTTATGTCTGTACCACATTCGCCAATGCTACGCAAGCGGAACTTGCTCAACCAGTCCAGCAAGATTTCGTTTTAGAGACCATGGAATAATGCTTTGCTCAATGATACGATCACTACTGCCCTACGATACCTCCGGTATCAACTTTGTTACGATCACTTCTTATGCTCGTCCAAGTATTTTGCATGCACTATGCGAAGTGCCGGCAGAGGCACAAGGCGCCTGCCTGTGTAGGCAACCAGGGGCACATGGACTGCTGGAGCAGCTCTCTTGCTTGCCCGTTAGCCGGGGAGGGTTGCCGCCTAAAAACCAGAGAGGGAATTAGCAGTGGATGTACTGCACGTTTTTTTAGTGGAACTTACGCGACACACTGTAATCAGGCAGTAGTACACAAAAAGTAACGTTTCCGATATGATGACTCATAAACTAACGTAGGTTTATTTCAAATTTGAGTCCATTTAGATGGGGAAATAATCAGCAAGTACAAATTCAAACGTATTTGTACCATTTAGGACAATACTTCATAACGAAATCAGTTGTGGTTCATAGCCGATCATTCACAGTTACCTCCAAAACTTGTAGCTTGCGAGCTCCTGTTTAGCGGAAAGTTTTTGCTTCCGTTATCAAATACTTCGACTGATGTCGGTTTTCGCTTTTAATTACTATACAAATTGTATAAAAATTAAAATAATAATCAGTCTCAATTACAAGGATTTCTTAAAGCTAAGTATCGCACGTCAGATGATAACCGTTTTCGATTTTCTTAAAAATCACTTTCAAACCATGTCTCGGAAACGGTAAACTTTAATATTCTTTAGAGATAAACAAGCATCAAAGTTACACTCTTCATCTGCATAATAAAATGGATAGACAGACTTAACACATAAAAAGCATGTGTACTATCAGACGGTTACCAGTGACGACAGTGGAGCTTTGTAAGCGTGGGAGGACACCACCAGTAACTGTTAAATAACACCAAAACGCTACGCGTTATAACGAGGAAGGTCCGCCTCTCGCCTGCTGCATGACATCATTTATAACCAGTAGGGCTTAACACACGATGGATAAATATGTAAACAATGAAACATAGATCTAGATGTACATGTAGATAATTATTGCTTTGTCCTGTTTACTTTGTACTATCCTTATTATTGTATTTTAATATAAAATTAAGCAGGACTTAGTTGTAAATATTAAACATTGGCAGAAATAATTGTAAACATAAGTATGAATAAATAACCAACAGAAATAAAGTAAAGAACGTTAAACCGCCGTCTGTGGGGATTGCTTGTAAGTTCAAACTCAAATACTGAAGCAAAGACAAGAGTAGCGGTGCCAAAAGTTGTCTTGGAGACGGTAGCTTGATGTCTCTCGATGAAATTCTAAAACTCGGTAGTAAAACAGTATAAGTGGCGAAAAAGTCTGATCATATGTAAGACTATATTAAACTGAAAGTGATAAAAGGAAAATGCACTGACAATCAGTCGAAAAATATCATATAAACACTGAGAGTCTTATGACTCAATTTCATGATAGAAAAAGAATCATAATTACCACCTTTACAGTTTATAATCAATCTTATAAAAGATGAACAAACATTGAAAATAAGTACATATCGATAAAAAAGAAGAGGAGCAGAGAAATTACAGATAATTTTAAAAAAGAGAAATAAAAGGGCAGATATACATTACAGCAGATTGTCAAAACGATCAAAGAGAAGTTTCTCGTCAAGGTCCAATTGCTCAATACGTAAGGTGGATGGCAGTCTTTCATAACGGGCATAGGTTCCAATTCCTTACAATGCGTGTAATAAGAGCCCTTTGGAGGCGTTGTTTAGGGTTTTTAGATTCTCCTGGATAATCCCTCCTGAATATTTGCTGTTTATGAGATGCTACCCCAACACAGATTTAGTACAGGCTAAGCCAGTTGCGAGCTCCTTGAACTGAGTAAGAAAATTACAATCGGTTTGTCCTATGTAATGACTACGGTAATCATTATAAGAAACCTTGTAAATCCCCGAGCCAATAATTTATTATCTGTGCTTCAAACTTTATGTCTCATCTTAGTCTGAAGTACTTTGTTGATAGCAATAGCCAGGCCTAATCTGTATTTTTGAGAAACCAATTTTTTCTCTCAGACAGGTTACTTGTATAGGTCATTTCATCATGTACTATAAAAGATATGTAGGTGATACGTTATTATTTTATAGAGATCCAGAAGAAGAAGTTGATCATTTAGTTATAGTTCTACGTAACATTCATCCAAAATTATCTTGTACTGTAGAATACGAGGATTTCAGTGCAAATGAGTTTGACATTGTATTTAATAAGTTGAAACGAAAATCCTCAGACGCTCCTGTCACTACTACCTCGAAATTCTTTGAAGTGACCCTCATAGGTAACCCGTCTGACAGAATCGACAGGTTTTTCAAAAAAATACAACCCTGGCGTTTACTACCAACAACCTACTCCAAAATAAACTGAGATATAACGTTGGAAGTACGGGATAATAAATTTTTGCACTCGGGGGTTTACAAGATTTTTTCTAATGACTGCGTTAGTCATTACATAGAACAAAGAGGCCGCAATTTTATACTCGCTTCAAAGTGCAAACAGCAGGAGTTGTATGATACATGTTAACAATCTGTACTAAATCAGTGTTCGGACAGCATCTTATACATAATAAATACTGAAGAAGAATTATGCGGGAGAATCTAAAAGTTCTAGACAATGACCCAAAAAGGCTCAAAAGACAACCATATACCCTAGTTAATGAGGAATTGGACTTTAGGAGGAACTTTTCTTTGATCTACTTGACGATTTGCTGCAAAGAAATCTGACTTCTGCTGCCATTTTCTTAAATTATCTGTAGTTTATATTCCCCCTCTTTTTATAAAATATATATATCTTTTCTGTTTATATTTTTATATGACTGGTTATATTTAATAAAGGTGGTAATTATGGTACTGTGTAATTAAGTCATAAGCCTGTCAGTGTGTTTATGTCGGTTTTCGACTAACTATAAGTGAATTTTCGTTTGTCATTTTGAATTTAACCATTCTAATATATGTTCAGACATCATCTCGCCACTCACACTATTTTGCTACCGAGTTTTAGGTTTCATACCTCTTTCAGTTCACTTCCGATCGTCATTCATCGATCGTTGTCTCCATGGTGAGGCGTCCTTCTGCCGTTAGATCTCATATTCCTCACCTTCGAGACTACGCATAGAGAGGTTCGAAGCTACCGTCTCCAATATTCAATATTTGAGTTTGACGCACCACTCAACGCCCGTAGAAGGTGGTTTAGTGTTCTTACCTTCATTTCTGTTGGTTATTTATTTTCGCCAATGTAAAATAATAACTACAGTTTCCTGCTTGCTTTATATTATTCTTAATGGTATACTTTATCTACATCTAGATCTACATTTTATGGTTTACGTATATTACCATCGTATATTAAGCGCTACTGGCTATCAATGATATCACGCAGCGGGCGAGAGGAGCTTCCTCTTTATAGCGCGTAGCGTTCTGATGTTATTTAGCAGTTATCGGTGGTGTCCTCCGACACTTTCCAACTCTCTTCCTACATCTCTGCTCACCATATGATTGCATACAAGATTTTTACTGTGTTAAGTCCGTCTATCCATATTTATTGAGTATATGATATGTGTAATTTTGACGCCTGTTTCCGTCTAAAGAATACTAATATTTAACGTTTCAGATAATGGTATGGAGATGATTTTTGAGAAAATCTAAACCAGGCACCACATGACGTGTGATTGCTACCTTTTAATTAATCCTTGCGGTCAGGACTTATTGGTATTTTAATTATGTATCTGATCGTTGTCAATTTCCAACAATTTTTTCAAAAGTTATGTTTAAAAATTGTTCAGTGTTTTCGTTTCGTTGTCTTTACTGGCCCGTAGAACGTTTTCTTTCTGTCCACTTCCGGGACATATTCGACGTTGATTTAGAGGCATCAACATTACGTGGAGT
Source organism: Schistocerca americana (assembly GCF_021461395.2). Lineage (NCBI taxonomy): Eukaryota > Metazoa > Arthropoda > Insecta > Orthoptera > Acrididae > Schistocerca > Schistocerca americana. The sequence continues at coordinate 106,854,029 of NC_060124.1, forward strand.
GAAATGTGTGACTTTCTTCCGAAATTTCCTTTGTAATTTCCATATGCCGCAGGCCCATTATTCTGTTCGCCCCATCTCCGCCACTTCGCCCTATCGCGGTGTTCAGCAGTGATCATGGGCGGCGTGCCCCATGGATCTGGTCGCATAACTATACGATAAAATTTTTAACCACACCAACGCCCGGCGCCCGGCCGTTGCCAGTCCTAAGTCTGGACAAAGTGGGAAGGGAAGTTTTATGCCGTAATTATGCCGGCCAGTGAGACGCGGGACGGACTCCAGCTCCCCGCACGACGCACGACTCCACGGCCCTAGCACTGCCCGTAGCCACGCCGGCGTTTTTCACGGAATGACAACAACTCACGTAAACTGTATTTCCTTTTTGCAGCTGCCGCTCGCTTGGCTATAAATGCAAGTAGTTAAGTACCATTAATGTATATTCCATCTCTTCTAGTACCTGTTGCTCTCTGTCACTGTGTCGTCTTGTGTGTGTGCATGTCTCAGACATTTTTGAATGTTATGCCACAATAACTCTAGCTACTAAATATAATAATTTCACAGTAGTATCTAAGCATACACGAGCACAAATGTGCATGACATCCGAAATCAAGTTCAATCACTGCAAACATCTATTGTGAAAGGTATCCTAATTTCAAACCTGTAAACTATATATGAAACGTCTTCCTTCACTATTGCTGGTGTTTCACGTGTGCTCGAAGAGCTATGACTCTAATTACCTTGATCATGTTGTGCTCTGTAACTAAGGTAGATATTAACAAAAACCATCGCAATTCTATTTCAGAGACACCACAACTAGTTTCGTTCTTAATTAACAATTTCAAGTGGCTTAACTAATTCTCATAATGTGACGTAAATGTTCCGTTGTCATGACTCAAAAATGTCTAACCTCTATACAAAATGCTAAAAGGCACGTTATAGATCGGTACACCGACAGCCATCAGTACAAGCACGAAACGTAACGACATATCCCACCTTACTCAGTATAGCGTGTAAAGCAATCAGTATTGCGCAGAATGTTGTGATGTTCCGTGCATGTATTAACGGCTGTGATTGTACCAGACAATCGTCGAAGTGCCTCAGTGAGCTTGTCGTGTTCCAGGATGTGTCTTTTAGCGTTATGTACGGCGATTAGATAATTTTGACTCATAACAAAGGCATGTTCCAGTTACGATGATTGTTGGTGAACTTTCAGTTACCTCAAGACGATCATGTAGAATGAAAGTGTCCGTGACGTAATAAAAGTACCTGAAATATAGCTGCGATGTTTTTAAATATTTATTTATATTTTTATCACACGTTAACATTTCCTGGTCACTTCAGTCGCAAAGTTAAAATCGGTTCGCTTGTAATTTCATTTAACTGGTAACAACAGGTGCATTTTGTATAGTGACTTGTTTGAAATCTAAAAACTCAGCAAACCATTAAACGCAATTTAAAACAACCTACAGACAATAAATCTTTACCTTTGTTTTAAGACGGTATACAAACCTTTTTGCAATATACAAACGCTCAAGTCCAGAAATTTACCGATTTGTTGTTTGGAAATTTGGAAAGTTGTCGTAAGATCTTATGGGACCAAACTGATGAGGTCATCGGTCCCTAAGCTTACACACTATTTAATCTAACTTAAACTTACTTACGCTAAGGACGACACACACACCCGTGCCCGACGGAGAACTCGAACCTCCGAGGGGGAAGCCGCCAGGACCGTGACAAGCCGCCCCAAACCGCGTGGCTATCCCACGCAGCAGATTTGTTGTGAAAAGATCGTTATTTGCCTCGCTTCATAACTTGTTTGCTAATCCATTCAGTGATGTGGTTTGACCACCAAAAGCTTGACGCACCATGTAACATAAGCAAATGCTTAACAACATTTTTCTTTAGCACCGAAAACCTTGATTCTTTTCATTAGGAGTCATAGACTATTGCTTCTACCGTCTTAACCACTAGTTCTGTGTGACAGTGAAGGAAACGCACAATCCAAGCTTATTACTGAAATATCGAAGACATTTGCAAGTTTCAGTCAGTTATGATTTCTTTTTCATACTGAAAAAACGTGTCTTATGTCCTTGCGCTACTAATGCTTCTTTCCGTTAATGTTACGTAGAAAACAACAAATTGTATGAAGAATAACCACCAGGTTTAGTCAAGACTGTGTGATGGCAAATAAAGCAATAAAAAGGAGAAATGTCTCCTTGAGACGTGTTGCATTCACTATCCACTACCGCAAACCATTTCATCAGTTTTTTAGCTTTCAGAGTTTTCATGTCATAACTGTACGTAACACTCATCAATGCCACCGCCATATCAGCTTAACGAGGTTCATCGATTCCGCAATAACCTATTGTATAATTAAAATGAATTTGTGACAAGGTCCCCAGAAATCCTCACTTTTAAATTGGTCGACCTTGTTCATACAATGAACATAATATTACATTTGTTTCGGGGCACACAAGAAACACCATATAAAGTTTTACTTTTACTTAACTATACTATTATTATAAAAACATGAAGAAACATACCAAATTACTATTAATTAAATAAATCGTAAGTCTTTGAGAAATCGAATGGAATCCTTCAATAGCAAAAGTACCATTCTGTTCCACTATAAAATCATGTAAGAGCTCAGTAAATAAAGTCTTTGATTCCTTGGTGACACAATTAGTGTGTTTCACGAACCAACCACAATCTTCTGTAAATGTAATACACTACCATAACAATTAAAAATCCTCACGTGAATTAACAGTACTTTTTAATCGTGAATGTATAATGTTCCTTTTGACTATTATTATGAATCGAAAAAAACCTGAATATCGCGTCAAACTACTTGTGCTTTAAGTTTCTCTCATATTCGTGTATTCCGTTACCATCGAATGTTGAATGACTTGAAAATTCTTCACATATACTTATGATCTTGAATACAATAATCACCCAAATGATACAATGTCAATCTGTCTATGAGAAACAAGTCACCTATAGTTCATCGTTCTTTCGATTCTGCAGTGTTACATGTCAAGGGATTTACGGCAGCAAATTCAAGTGTGTTGTGAAGAGCTGTGGGACGATAACCAATCGATACGCGGAAATTTGGTGGTCCGATATATCGTTCTGAGACAAATAGCTATGCTCGAGGAAAACAGCGCACTGAACACCACATCTGTAGCAAACAAGGCGTGACAATTGCCACTAAGGATTAGGCCCTTATTAAGTGTCACACAGACAGTAACATATTTACCCCACTGAAATTTTACGTACTTTACTGCTTGTGTTCATAAAGCGTTCTCGGGGAAGTCTATGTATTGAAACATTGCCATTGGTGCAGTACCACAGCCAGGCCAGGATATTCATTTCCATAGTTACATAGCCTAAACACAATTTTCGAGAGCTAGTTGTTAGGATGTAGTCTGTTGCTGAGCTTTGTTTATAAGAATTTGTGATTGAACTTCATATTCCAAAATTTTGCATCACTGTCATTCATTCCATACTTTATTCTTTTACAGAGCAAGCAAGTTCTTAGATGAGGACTCCAATATCTTGACTAGTATCTTTCACTGTCCTTAATGAAGGTTCTACACACATTAATGACGTCAAAATTCAATGATCCAGGATCACTTATCTCAAATTGATACATTTACCCTTCCCCATCACCCCTGAAAGTTTGTAACAACATTACAGAATCAATCTGTACATGAACGATGTCACGCACCTTGACCTCGTGATGGTGGTGTAACAGTCAACCAACGTACTTTTAAATAATAATTACAGTCCTTAAAACATAGTACTCGTTAATCATAAGTACCTCCAGTGTTTTGTCTTCTGAAACCACAGAGGTACTTACTGTAGTGCAAGTCAATATAAAGATGTGAATATTTTTAGGAAAATTAACATTGTCGGTTGGATTTGTTGCTCAAAGTATATATGCAATAGCCTGGGATCCAGTACACTGACAAATGCAGTGAAATAGTATCGTATTTGATGTCAGTAGTACAGTACACAACAAGACATCAACGATTCGGGTGGTAGAGGGTGGAAAGGCAGTCGGCTCTATGCGGTGTTAATGCGTACGTGCCTTTCCTGCGGATATGAGACACCGTTAGTGAGCGTGCGTATTGTGTACGAGAACCACGATTGTGACCTAGCCTTGCGAAAACAGTTATAATGTGCTGAAAAAGCAAAATTCGGCGAGTAGAAGGAAGCAGGACTCTCTAATCGTCAGTCACCAAGAAGTTGAATCCTTTAAGTACAGTGATCAATAATTTTGCTATATCCGGGCATAGTGTGGACAGAACGGAAAATATTGGCATCCAAACGGTTTCTTTTGCACAAAGCAAAGGCCACAAACCGTTATTCAACTTCTTGCTGGTCTACAAATACCAGTAACTGCCAGACGTGACGACAAATATTGTCAAATGGAAACGTCTGCATCAAAGAAAAGCCTGCAGAAACCTGCTCTACTCTCCAAACAGGCTAAATTGGAGTTTTCTGAAAAACATGTCACGGACTTAAGAATGGGATAAAGTGACCTTTAGTGATGAGAAAAAGTTCAAATGGGATCGTCTGGATGGATTTCAGTATGATTGGCATGATCTGAGAACAGAGCAGGAGGTAGGAATGAATAGAAATTTTGGTGTAGGGTTATGATTCGGGCAACATTCTACACTAAAGGTCAATCACGCATTGCTTGCACGAACAATAGAATAAACTCTCATATGCACACTGAGTGTGAATTAGGTTGTATGTGAACCTAGGGGTCCTAGATGTAAAGTTTCCACATGATAATGCATCTCCCAAGATTTCTGCGCAACAGAAAAGTAGTTTTAAGATAAATGTATCGATGTCTTGCACTGTCCTGCTCATAGTTTGGGTTTTAGCCCCGTGGAAAAACAATGAGAAATACTTGCAAGGCGTGTTTATTGCACTGGATGACGATTTGAAGCCGTATTTCTGCTGAAAAGAGCATTACGAGAAGAGTGGGCGTCAGTTTCATTGTATGAATGATCAATCCCGAAGAAAATTTTTGAGGTAATTAAGAAGAATTGAGGCATTGAGGCAGTTTCCATGCAGGAAACGCAAACACCTTTTTTTTTCTTTTTTTTCTTAGTCGTGTTATGAAAGAAACTATGTCATTCCGATATGATTGTTTATGGCTTGTATGTACACTGATGATCCAAAACATTATGACCACAAGCTTAATAGCACGTTTGTCCGTCTTTGCAACTAAATAAATCACTGATTCTTCGTATCAGGGATCCGACAGTTTGTTACTAGGTTTGTGGAGGTACTTGGTGTTACATGTCTACGAACAGGTCATGCAATTCGCGCAAATAGCGGGCTGCTTATTTGCGTACGCGGTGATGCACGCCCGACGGCGACCAAGATAGGATGCATTGGACTTACATCAGGCGAGACACGGACAATTATACTGCTGAAAGATGACATCGCCGTCGCGGAGCACATCAATCATGAAGGGATGCAGGTCGTTCGCAGCTGTCAGCATGTCTTAAATTACTACCACAGGTCCCATGAAAGTGCAGGAGAATGTCTCCCATAGCACAATACTGATCCCACCAGCCTGCATCCGTGGCACGCTGCTCGTTTCGATCCGCCGTTTACTTCGATGACGGCGTCCGTGGAGACGACCAGGGACAGGGACCAAGAGTAGCAAAAATGTGTTTCACCCGTACATCCGACACGTTTCCGTTGTTCGACAGCTGAATCGCAATGGTCCCGTGCCTACTGCAACCGTAACTGGATATGTCGTTGGGTCAACATGTGAACGCTAAGGGTGGTCTGCTGCGGAGCTCGATGTTCAACAGTGTACGATGAATGGTGTGATCCGAAACAATTTTTCGTGCCCCATCATTCTGCTCTTTCCGCAGAGATGCCACAGATTACAATCCATCCTACTTTATAGAGCAGACAAGCCTCCCAACCACACGTTCTGTGGAAAGTCATGGACATCCAATCATTTAGCGCCTGGTGGTAGTTCCACTGTCCTGCTACCTCTTTCCGTAAGTGCTTACGACAGGATCACCTGAACGTAAGACTAGCTTCGGCATTTTCTAGATATTTGTTCACAGGCTCTTCATAATAATGATCTTCCCTTTGTCAAAGCGGCTTATCTCAAAGGATTTCAGCATTTTCAGTCAATATCTTTACTAGGATGATTCCTTGTCCTTGTCTGCTCCTCTTGCTACCTTTAATACCTCGTCACGTGACCGTAACGGTACCAGGCGGCATCCAACATCGCAGTGAGCAGTGGTCATAATGTTTCAGCTGATCAGTGTATGTATCTAATAGTTTCATAATGAACGTTTCAGACATTGTATAATCAATTTGCAGAAACCTTTGCTTCATACTGATTTTCACAACTGTACGAATAACCATGTAAGTAACAGGTGTAAGTTTGACATGTGAACTGAAAACAGTGTGCGCCTGAAGATGGGCCTACATGAACATAACTGGTCGTAGCAAAACCTTAACAGTGTTGAGTACTGCAGAAATCTTTATGCGCCTACTCTGGCTTTGTATGTGATGATTTAGTTTTACTTGAGAATGAGAGTTGGTGGAGAAGGAGGGCGGACACTGGGTGTCAGTGTCTGAGGTGACGTGTGTGGACAGATGCTGGTATCGGCGGCGTTGGCACTGTGGCTGGCAGCAGTGCCACTGTTGGCGTACCCCGCGTTCGGCATCAAGCGCTACGGCCGCAACTCGGGGGTGTCGGCGGGGGCGGTAGCGGCGCCGGGGGCGGCAGCGGGGGCGTGGCCGCGCGCCTACTACGGTGACTACCACTACGCGCAGCAGCCGCAGCCGCCTCTCGCTTACGCCTACCCGCCGCTCCCCTACTACTACGACCAGCCGAGGCAGCACCCCGGCTACGGCTTCTACAACTACGACGACGATGTGGTGGCCTCCGATCCGATAGAAGACATTGAGGTAATTCGCTCTCGAACGCACAGTCTTTATTTGATTGGCAGAGGATTAATGTAGTACTTGCCTGAGCGCTGCTGTGCACACCTGACAAAACATTCGTCACATCCAGGAGACATCACGCTAACGCTGTCTATTGTAGTAGAATCTATTCCTGATAATGGTGTCATTTCGTCGAAAATGACTGCACAAGTTACTTCAAGTATGCCGTACCTACTGCAATTTACGAATTGTAAGATGCATTTTTTCTTGGTGCAATTGTCTCCAAAATTCAGGCGCGTCTTGTAATCAAAAATAATATAAAAACGGCTAGTATTTGATTTAAAAATTTCCTCCAGCCTTAAAAATGGCGATATATTCGAGGCCACGAGAAGCCTGTCTGTATCTGGCTACAATGGATTCAACTGGCAGCAGTAGTGCACCGATGCAACGAACGGGAGTTGTGGGGATTCACAAACTTGCTAACACTGTCTGCCTCCCGCCCCGCCGTCACAGATCCAGAACACTGTCCAGACTCTGATGCCAAAGGGTTCTTTGCCAGACATGTTATTTGGGATCAAGATCGGGTAATTTAACGGTCCGTTCGAGATGTGATACCTACAACTATACATACATTCACATACACAAGTCAACATGTTATGCATCACGGAGGATACTTATGAACGAAAAGCAGGAATCTGTGGATGTTCCGCCGGCCGAAGTGGCCGTGCGGTTAAAGGCGCTGCAGTCTGGAACCGCAAGACCACTACGGTCGCAGGTTCGAATCCTGCCTCGGGCATGGATGTTTGTGATGTCCTTAGGTTAGTTAGGTTTAACTAGTTTTAAGTTCTAGGGGACTAATGACCTCAGCAGTTGAGTCCCATAGTGCTCAGAGCCATTTGAACCATTTTTTTTTTTTTTTTTGTGGATGTTCCACAGTATTAATTTATTTCGTTACCAGGTTTTACTCTTGCAAGGCCACCATCAGGCTTTATCTGTCGTCTTCAAAGAGGATACAGTAATGATTCACAACACGGACTAAATTTTATCTGTGTGAGTTCAATTGTAACGCAATTAAAAATGTTTAAGTCAAAAAGATGTTCCTTACGCGAGATGTATACCGGAGGCAGTATACTCGTTCTGCATTCTGTATCAAGTCCCTGTTCTCTAGAGTTGTGATGTTATCCGTGCGTCTGGGTAAGACTACGCATTAACACGGTCCATCAGGTCACTGATAGTAGACGAAACGCGAATGAGGGTAGCAATTTGAAGTGCAGAGGGAAAAGAGTGCTAAGGCTCGTGCCGTGAGAAAAAAACCTCTGCGACAGTGGGATGGGTAGTAAGAGCAGTAGTGGCCTACTAGCTGCGATAGTTCATGCAAGGTTGCGTTTGTTAATATGGGTATCATGCATCATTGCCGTGGGAAGCGATGGCGATGTATCCGAGTTTGCTGTAGCCACTGCATTCCTGGAACAATCAAGATCGTTATATAGTAGTGGGAGATCGGCCATAGATCATCTCACTGTGTGGAGGGTTGGAGCATGTCTGCATGTAGTGTACGGTACGGCTTCCCGGCGTGGTGCCAGTTATTCGGAAAGTGTGTTCCAACTGGATAACCAGTAATGGCGTCTGATTAACGGGGGCTCACTTGTACCGTTGTGTTTGCGTGTACTTGGCCATAGATGTTAGGTCCTTACAAGTTTGTCTTTTGGTCTTTTATGTTTCCATCCATGGTTGTGGTCTTAGTTACCCAGATTCAGAATAAACGGGTTCTGCGAATGTCTGGAGTTTCTGTATAGTCTTGTGGTGGGTTTGTGGATTACTTCCGTGAGAGTCTCATTCCCGGTGAAGGTCCGCGATGCGTGTGTATCGTGGAGCATTGCTTATGATGACCTCTTGAGAGCAAGGTTGGCCGTTTATATAAGACATTTTCAGCCAAATATCCCATCAATCTGAGTGTAAGGCAGTGGAAATCCCACTTGGGAATGTTTGCGAGTGGATTTCCAGGACAGCATTCGCCTGACTAGCAACGCAGTGCACTCCTTTAAGTAACCAATGGTTTGTCTGGTGAGCTTACACTTGGCCCTGTGGGTCATGCTTTAGCTGGGTTTTGAACTTTGAGTAGACTGTAGTGTAGATGTTTCGCCTGTCGGTGGACAGTAGTCAGCTGTACTGGTTGCATGCTGTGTGGGTGTAAACCAGGCGATGCTGTGGTGGCAGGACGAGATCCAGCAGGAGGCGGAGCGCGAACAGCGGGAGGAGGCGCTGCCCATCGGGCAGGAGATGTGGTTCGAGCACAGCAGTCCGCGCGACGACACAGCCGAGGTCAACTCGCAGTTCCTGCGCAACCTCATTCTCAGCCAGCTGTACAGCGACGAGCAGCAGCGCCAGCGCGCCGCCGCCGCCGCCTCCCTCTACCCGCACGCGCAGCCGCCTCAGCTCTACCTGCACCCACAGGTACTCTACCTCTACTCTACCTCCACTCTTCCCCACACTCTATTTCTCACTTCCCATTACCTCCACCTGCTATCTCCCTCTATCGACTCATTACCTCACATTCTATACCCACTAACGTCTCACACTCTGTGTACCTCTCTCCCTCCATCACTCACACCCACTCACTCACACACACACACACACACACACACACACACACACACACACACACACACACAAACAAACATCAGCTTGCCACCAATGTACACACAAACACAGTCTAGTCTCCTACCTTCACAGTGTTTGTGCTGTCAAATATAACACACTATGTACTACCAAGTGACACACATTACACTCACTTTCTCCCTCATGACTCAATGTCTCACATCTTCCACTCAGTCTCTCTCTTTTCAGGTTCAGTCTCTCTCTCTCTGTCCTTCTCTCTCTCTCTCTCTCTCTCTCTCTCTCTCTCTCTCTCTCTCTCTTTGTCTCAAAAAATAATAACCCATAACCAATTTCAGGAAGCTTTCATTCTCTTGCCAAGGAATAAAAAATATTCCAAACATTGCAGTTTGAACCCACTTACGCTCAAATTGAGTATTTTGCAGCGAATTTGTCACAGATCATATGAACATTCTACTTGGCTGCTGATGCGTTTTCCGGGTTGTATAGTCGTGGTCCATGAAAATTTTCCCTTCCTGATGTTTCGTCCAGAGCTGCGCTGGACATATTCAGCAGTGCTCTCTTTCTGCTGACTTGCCGACTAAAAGGTCAGACGCCGGAAAGCAACATAAATACCGTGAAAAAAGGGAATGATAGAAGTTTACATATGGTAACCCTTCTCAGAGATAAGAATAAACTATCGATTGTCGTCTGAGAATGATAAATCACTTAAAAGTTAAGTTTAATCTGTGACAAGCCTTGTCTGACGATCACATGTAAACTTGTAGCACGTTCTTATTGCCGCGTTTAAGCCATTCGTCGACGTACGACCCATCGATCGGCAAGACCCACTGGACCCATGAGCGCCTCTGAAAATGAAACTTTCTGGCAGATTAAAAGTGTGTGCCGGACCGAGACTCAAACTCGGGGTCTTTGCCTTTCGCAGGAGAGCTTCTGTAAAGTTTGTAATGTAGGAGGCGAGGTACTGGCGGAAGTAAATCTGAGAGGACGGAGCGTAAGTCGTGCTTAGGTAGCTCATTTGGTAGAGCACTCGCCCGCGAAAGGCAAAGGTCCCGAGTTCAAGTCTCGGTCCGGCACACAGTTTTAATCTGCCAGAAAGTTTCATATCAGCGCACACTCCGCTGCAGAGTGAAAATCTCATTCTGGAAACCTCTGAAAATGTCCAGCCCCGCGTTGGTCGAACCGTTAGAAACGGGAAGATTTCTTGAACCATCACCATAGAACCCGGACGACACATCCAGAGCTAAGGTGTCGAGTCGTGAAAGTTTCATTGTATTATTCTGTCTTGGCATCCGCTGCAGGCCGCGCAGAGTGCAAAGTACTGAGATCTCGGTGTGTGTGTGTGGGCAGGTGCAGCAACAGGTGGCGTACGGCTTGCCGCTGCTGCCCGAGCACGAGGAGCGCCTGCTGGCGGACGACGCGGCAGCCTGGGAGTACACGTCGAGCGCGCGCCAGCTACCCTACCCGTACGGCACCGAGGAGGACGCGGCGCCCGCCGCCTACGACGAGGACGTCGTCGAACTGAAGTCTCTGGTGAAGAAGGCGCGCCAGCACGCCGCCTCCGCTTCCCTCGCTACGCAGAAGCGGCCAGAGTTCGCGACAGAGCTGGGCCCCTGGTTCGAGGGCGGCATGCGCTTCTCTGACAGGAAAACGCCTGCCGGCGACGAGAGCCAGGCTGCCGCCACCACGAGCACCTCCACACCTGCGCCAGACACCACGACGACGACGTCGACGACGACGGCGCGCCCCGCCTTTGACGACAAGCGGCGCGGCATGAAGGAGGTGGCCATGCCGAGGCCGGCCACCCCCGTGCGGCGGCCCACTGGGACGCGGAGCGGCAGCGGTTCGCACACGTCCGTCTACGACACCATCAGGCATCTGCTCAGCATGGAGGCCACGCTGCAGGAGAAGGTCAGTATCGAAACTCACAATACAGCGTATGCTGAAAATCACTACATCAAGACTAGTTGTCAGAGGAGTCACGAAGTGTCATCACCACTTACTTGTTTGTAGATCCAATGGCTCTATGGCGGGAGTTCCGTTGTTTCTGATTCGACAGGGATATAGTCTTTCGCCCCTACTGTTCAACCTATACATCGAAGAAGCAATGACAGAAATCAAAGAACGGTTCAAGAATGAGAATAAAATTCAGGGTGAAAGGATATCAACGAAACGATTCACTGATGACGTTGCTATTCTAAGTGAAACTGAAGTAGAATTATGCGATGTGTTGAATGGAATGAACAGTCTAATGAGCTGTGCCCCAGGGAAGTGTGGGAGGTCCGCTGTTGTTTTCTATCTACATAAATGATCTTTTGGATAGGGTGGATAGCAATGTGCGGCTGTTTGCTGATGATGCTGTGGTGTACGGGAAGGTGTCGTCGCTGAGAGACTGTACGAGGACACAAGATGACTTCGACAGGATTGTGATTGGTGTACAGAATGGCAGCTAACTTTAAATATAGCTAAATGTAAGTTAATGCAGATGAATAGGAAAAAGAATCCTGTAATGTTTGAATACTCCATTAGTAGTGTAGCGCTTGACACAGTCACGTCGACTAAATATTTGGGCGTAACATTACAGAGCGATATGAAGTGGGACAAGCATGTAATGGTAGTTGTGGGGAAGGCGGATAGTAGTCTTCGGTTCATTGGTAGAATTTGGGAAGATGTGATTCATCTGTAAAGCAGACCGCTTATAAAACACTAATACGACCTATTCTTGAGTACTGCTCGATCGTTTGGGATCCCTATCAGGTCGGATTGAGGGAAGACATTGAAGCAATTCAGAGGCGGGCTGGTAGGTTTGATCATCACGCGAATATTACGAAAATACTTCAGGAACTTGGGTGGGAGTCTCTAGAGGAAAGGAGGCGTTCTTTTCGTGAATCGCTACTGAGGAAATTTAGAGAACCAGCATTTGAGGCTGACTGCAGTACAATTTTACTGCCGCCAACTTACATTTCGCGGAAAGACCACAAAGCTAAGATAAGAGAGATTAGGGCTCGTACAGAGGCATATAGGCAGTCATTTTTCCCTCGTTCTGTTTGGGAGTGGAACAGGAAGAGAAGATGCTAGTTGTAGTACGAGGTACCCTCCTTCACGCACCGTATGGTGGATTGCGGAGTATGTATGTAGATGAAGATGTAAAGTACAGAATATGGATTGAGAATGAATCAAAAAAAGACGAAAGAAATGAGAAGTAGTAGAAATGAGAACAGCGAGAAAACATCAGGAGTTATGGTAACGAAGTAGATGAAGTTAAGGAATTCTGCTACATAGGCAGCAAAATAACCCATTATGGACAGTGAAAGAAGGACGTAAAGAACAGACTAGCACTGGCAAAAGGGCATTCCTGGCCAAGAGAAATCTATCGGTATCAAACATAGGCCTTAATTTGAAAAAGAAATTTCTGAGAATGTACGTTTAGAGCAGAGCATTATATGGTAATGAAACATCGACTGTGGGAAAACTGGAACAGGAGAGAAGTGAAGCATTTGATATGTGATGCTACAGACGAATGTCGAAAACCCGGTCGACTGATAAGTTAAGGAATGAGGAGGTTCTCCGCAGAATCGGAGAGGAAAACACTGACAAACGGAAGTGCAGGATGATATGGCATGTGTTAAGACATCATGGAATAACTTCCATGGTACAAGAGGGAACTGTAGAGGGTACAAACTGTAGAGGAAGATAGATATAGGGATATGACCAGCAGATAATTGAGGACATAGGTTGTAAGTGCTACTCTGAGATGAGAAGTTCGCTGTGCAAAGTATATCAGACCCTAGCAGCTTCCTCGAGTGTTAAACACTGTAATAGGAGCAAAAGGCTACCTTGCACTTTGTTAGCCATTTGGGCTGAACAGCAGTGGGCGTCTTCTCCGCTTTATAGGCTTTTAAGACGTTCTTTATAAAATACAGTATCCTCTGCTGTTAAGCTGGGTCATTATTCAGCGTCTGAGCCCACCTGCAAATATGTTTCCCAGGACACCTTAATCTGCTGACGTGAAATGGGTGCAAGTTAATACGATCTCAGAAATGCAAGCGTAATGTTGAAATAGAAAATAATTGAGTAGTTACATTAGGTGGCACTTCAGAATATTTTAGATAGTATGGAGCTCATTTTTCTCTTTTTTCTCATCTAAGTTAATTTTCATCCAAGTGATTTTTCATATTTTTATATGTACTAATGGAATGATCCCATAAGTGTTTAAAGTAAACTAAGATATTTCTGAATGAATAAAAAGGAAGTGTAGCGCACCGTAGAGTTTTCAACGTCTCCAGGAGTTAAGTTGAAATATCAAAGGTGGAACATCACGAAAGGTAAGTGGCAATAAAAAAGACTACATGACAGGTACGTGTTCCACAGCTGCTTGGTTGAAGGGGCAGTGATAAAAGTGAAAATTACGCCCAGAAGAAAAGTGGAACTACAGCTGATGACAGTATCTACCTCTCGCTCTCTCTCTCTCTCTCTCTCTCTCTCTCTCTCTCTCTCTCTCTCTTTTGTCGCTTTTCGGGAATGCTTGATCCGAAGCTGAATAGCAATAATGGTCTGCAAAAGCTCTAACGTAGGGAAATACTAGTAAAGATGAATGGAGAAGAAAATTAATTATACAGAGAATGTGGCCGTCAAATTAAAGAAAAGCTTTCTACGCTATAAATTGTGCAAATATTTGGAAAACCAAAAATGATGAATTTGCCGAAAAAAGGGGCCGGAAGGACCTTTGAAATGGAATATTATATGTGAAATAACATCCGTCACTCTTGTAACTTCCTGTCATTTAGCCGGCCGAAGTGGCCGTGCGGTTAAAGGCGCTGCAGTCTGGAACCGCAAGACCGCTGCGGTCGCAGGTTCGAATCCTGCCTCGGGCATGGATGTTTTGATGTCCTTAGGTTAGTTAGGTTTAACTAGTTCTAAGTTCTAGGGGACTAATGACCTCAGCAGTTGAGTCCCACAGTGCTCAGAGCCAGCTTGTCATTTAGAGAAAATCTAATGAATGATGTGTAGCAGCCTGTGTAAGGAGCGTTATGGTTTTTTTGACTCTAAAAAGACTCATTTCCCTCAAAACCCATGTGTTGACATCAGATTGACTGCGCTAGTGTGGTGTTCATACCTAAGATTATAACAGTTCTCGGCAACAATTGCTTGTTTTTTTTGTTTTGTTTTTTTTGTTTTTGTTTTTTTAATGTGAGAGCAAAACCTGCAGTGAGTAAAAGATATTACGCTCTGTTATACAAGAAATGAATTAAGTTCTCTAGCAGCAAACAGGTTATATTGTGTTCCCAAAACTCTAGAAAAGTAAAAAAAGGTAACTGCACTTGAAAAGTCGGTATATATTCCACAAATTATCAGGAGATTAAATAAATGTAATAACTCTTCCACAACAACTAAAGAATCAATAAGAACATGGTTACCGCTATATTCCAAATATTTTTGTAACAACGAAGTGTCCTTTGTAAGTGCTGGGTCAAAGGTATCCACTGAATGTCAACCAATTTGTGGAAAACGGCTTCCTATTATTCTGTAGTTTTTGCTGCGTTGTATTTGTAAAGCTTTTCGGAGAACCCTAGCTGACGTGGGACGATTTTCATGATGATATCACTTTAGCTACAGTTGTTAAAATTAAGTCGGTTGCTCAAGGATATTTTCTGTTTATTTTGGTGTTGGGGAGCAGTTATCTCTGGAGATTCGTTACGGAGTAATTGCATTTCGTTTGATTGCATAGCCCCGTTTATGAGTATCCTTCTATCAGTGTCACACTGAAAATAGCTGCAGAAAAGTGAAAATATCTACGGTAAGCACTTTGTATCTTGTTTGGAAACACACCTCTTCTCTTCAGTCGTGGCACGTACTGTTGACAATAGTAATGCCCATTCGACCCTTCGTCCTCGGCCTTCCATTAGGTATTGCTCGGTTCTTATTTCGGGTTTATATTAGTGGTAGTATTACTTGTAAGTTATCAGTGACACGCAGAAGCGTGGACAGGTTTACTGATTAGGACTTGGTCTACTGCATTCCGTGTGTGAGTTGACTGAAAAATAAAAAAAAAAATAAAAAAATAAAAAAAAGAATGTCGGGTCTGTACCACATTGTGTTGTGTGTAACAGTAACCAATTATTCAACGTTTTGTGTTGTGTGTTTTGCTGGTGGCGTATTACAGCATTTTTACCTCTGTGGAGGTACTTTCAGAAAAACGAAGGCAACTGGGTTCAAAATGGTTCAAACGGCTCTGAGCACTATGGGACTTATCATCTCAGGTCATCAGTCCCCTAGAACTTAGAACTACTTAAACCTAAGTAACCTAAGGACATCACGCACATCCATGCCCGATGTAGGATTCGAACCTGCGACCGTAGCCGTCGCGCGGTTCCAGACTGAAGCGCCTAGAACCGCTCGGGTACCAGCGGCCGGCAGGCAACTGGGGTATCACTAAATCAACTGCAATTACACTATTATTCTCTAGTAAAACAAAACAAGCGCCAACCCAATCAGAAGCAAAAGAACCCCATGGAGGAAATAAAACCGCACTCGAGGATGATATGCTCCATGCAGGTAGCACTGCAGGACCAAAGCTGTCTGAGCGCACACCAGAAAAGGCAGTCACCATATTTCCTAGAGTCTAAAACGATTATTCTTTGTTCTTCAGTCTCAGCTGAACATCTTTCTTAATTACATGATACGTTTCGATCTTTCTTGACCATATTCAGGTCTACGCAGATGCGTCTGCAGTACGCCGTGACTGTTTCAGAACCCAGTATCATGGTACGGATCTCAGATGAGAGGTGCTGCCACGTGCACGACAGGTTGCTGTTGTAAGCACGTAGATCTGACGATGGTTGACAGATATCGAAACATTTCATTCATTTTAAAAATGTCCAAATGACACTAAAGAATACATGAGAATTGTTTCAAATATTTATGAAATATGTAGTTACTATAATGAATAATAACAGTAATAATATGTAAAGTGACTCAAAAAAGACGCATTACCAAAAAACTATATACATAATATAGTAACGAAATTTCGGGAATACGTTTCTCTTGGTACCATATTTAAGTGACTGTCACTGCAAGATCACAGGTTAATGTAACGCGACATAAGCCATTGCAAATGTAAAATGCTGTTACATTGAAAACAGGTGTAACCGAGAGACTGTTGAGTCCAAGAATGCAAACGTGTACGCAATTTGTTGTATAGGTGCCAGATGCCAATTTGTGTGTTGGAGTTCCAACCGTGTTGCACTTGGTCGGTTAATATGGGGTTGATTAATGCTGATTGTTGATGACGCTGGAGTTGTCGTCCAACGATGTCCCATAAATGCTTCACTAAAAGATATCTGGAGATGGAGCTTACGAAGGCAACATGTCGGCACACTGTAGAGCATGTTGGGGTACAACAGCGGCATGTAGGTGAGCATTAGCTCGTTAGAAAACACCCCCTGGAATGCTATTCACGAATGGCAGCACAACAGGACGAATAACAAAACGGACGTACAAATTTGCAGTCAGAGTGTGTGAGACAACGAGAGTGCTGTTAGCTGTTACTGTCATACGAAAGACCATAACTCCACGTGAAGGTCCAGTGCATCTAGAAGGCAGACATGTTGGATGCAGGGTCTCAACTGGCCTCCTTCTAACCAACTCACGGCCGCCATTGGCACAGAGGGGGAGCCAGCTTTCATTAGGGAGGAAACCATACCTTCACTCAGCCCCCCAATGAGCTCTCGCTTGACACCACTGAAGCCGCAAATGGCGGTAGTTTGGGGTCAGCATCTGGCTCGGAGCTGTCCTTGAAGTAGGCTATTTGTAAAACTTCATTGTATCACTGTGCTGCCAACCGCTGCTCAAACCGCTGCTGCAGATGGAGTACGATGCGCCAGAGCCAAACGCCGAACACGATTATCTTTCCCTCATGGAAGAGCCGTTTGGCCGTCCGGAACCTGGTCACCTTGTGACCGTACATTCTCGCGACCATCGCTGATAGCAATCACGTATACTGGCTGCGTTCCTGCCAAGTCTTTCTGCAATATCGCAGAAGGAACATGCGGCTTCTCGTTGCCCTATTGCACAACTTCGTTCAAACGCAGTGATGTGCTGATAATGGCGTCTTTGTCGCCAAAGGCATCCTTGATTAACATCAACTCACTATGTCCATTCTCAAAGGCATTAACACTCACGTCCGTACAGTATTTCCTAAGGCAAACCTGTTTCGCAACATCGTAGTGACGCTACTGGCGCCACTCTTATGCGACTGGCGCGAAATTTGTATAGATATCATATTTCAGACGTAGAAACACGCCTAATGAATTTGGTTTATGTCGCACAGCTCCTTCTTGGTTTTGCGATTTTCTAGTTCCTTCTCTAGATTGTCGCACAGATG
This sequence comes from Schistocerca americana, assembly GCF_021461395.2. Taxonomy (NCBI): domain Eukaryota; kingdom Metazoa; phylum Arthropoda; class Insecta; order Orthoptera; family Acrididae; genus Schistocerca; species Schistocerca americana. Next base: position 106,871,958 of record NC_060124.1, read on the forward strand.
ACAAAATGGTAGATATCGAAATAGACGACAGAGTGATAGAGAAACAATTAACATCGCTCAAAAGAGGAAAGGCCGCTGGACCTGATGGGATACCTGTTCGATTTTACACAGAGTACGCGAAGGAACATGCCCCCTTCTTGCAGCGGTGTACCGTAGGTCTCTAGAAGAGCGTAGCGTTCCAAAGTATTGGAAAAGGGCACAGGTCATCCCCGTTTTCAAGAAGGGGCGTCGAATAGATGCGCAGAACTATAGACCTACATCTCTAACGTCGATCAGTTGTAGAATTTTGGAACACGTATTATGTTCGAGTATAATGACTTTTCTGGAGACTAGAAATCTACTCTGTAGGAATCAGCATGGGTTTCGAAAAAGACGGTCGTGTGAAACCCAGCTCGCGCTATTCGTCCACGAGACTCAGAGGGCCATAGACACGGGTTCACAGGTAGATGCCGTGTTTATTGACTTCCGCAAGGCGTTCGATACAGTTCCCCACAGTCGTTTAATGAACAAAGTAAGAGTATATGGACTATCATACCAATTGTGTGATTGGATTGAAGAGTTCCTAGATAACAGAACGCAGCATGTCATTCTCAATGGAGAGAAGTCTTCCGAAGTAAGAGTGATTTCAAGTGTGCCGCAGGGGAGTGTCGTAGGACCGTTGCTATTCACAATATACATAAATGACCTTGTGGATGACATCGGAAGTTCACTGAGGCTTTTTTGCAGATGATGCTGTGGTGTATCGAGAGGTTGTAACAATGGAAAATTGTACTGAAATGCAGGAGGATCTGCAGCGAATTGACGCATGGTGCAGGGAATGGCAATTGAATCTCAATGTAGACAAGTGTAATGTGCTGCGGATACATAGAAAGATAGATACCTTATCATTTAGCTACAAAATAGCAGGTCAGCAACTGGAAGCAGTTAATTCTATAAATTATCTGGGAGTACGCATTAGGAGTGATTTAAAATGGAATGATCATATAAAGTTGATCGTCGGTAAAGCAGATGCCAGACTGAGATTCATTGGAAGAATCCTAAGGAAATGCAATCCGAAAACAAAGGAAGTAGGTTACAGTACGCTTGTTCGCCCACTGCTTGAATGCTGCTCACCGGTGTGGGATCTATACCAGATAGGGTTGATAGAAGAGATAGAGAAGATCCAACGGAGAGCAGCGCGCTTCGTTACTGGATCATTTAGTAATCGCGAAAGCGTTACGGAGATGACAGATAAACTCCAGTGGAAGACTCTGCAGGAGAGACGCTCAGTAGTTCGGTACGGGCTTTTGTTAAAGTTTCGAGAACATACCTTCACCGAAGAGTCAAGCAGTATATTGCTCCATCCTACGTATATCTCGCGAAGAGACCATGAGGATAAAATCAGAGAGATTAGAGCCCACACAGAACCATACCGACAATCCTTCTTTCCACGAACAATACGAGACTGGAATAGAAGGGAGAACCGATAGAGGTACTCAGGGTACCCTCCGCCACACACCGTCAGGTGGCTTGCGGAGTATGGATGTAGATGTAGATGTATTCTGTTAGTGACGGATATCACGGCTATAGTCTCTAGAATTTAATGTGGTGTTCCGAGTGATGGAAGCTAGTATCTCTGGGATTAGAAGCTTTTGTTAGCACACCTTGGAAGCGCCTGCCGATCGGGAGAGCAGGGGGAGGCAGACCGCTGGGAGACGGCCCCTGCACATCCTCTGGCTGATGAGCCTGGGCCCTAATGGAAGACTGCCTGCGCGCTCCTATTACGCGATCTAATAAAGCGGACAATATCGTGCCAATATTCCCCTCCTGAGACCTGAACGCCCTCGTGAGGGAGGCCGAGGCCGCCACTGGATTACCGAGAGCTAACAGGGAGCGTACCGAAACCTGCGCTGAGGGAAGTGGGGACCATACGCTAATCGCGCGACTCAAAACTAATACCCGTATTTAAAAGCAGAATTCTGTTTATAAATAACAGCTAGCTTCGATTACATAATAAGTTATTGGTTAATGGTTTGGTCTGAGAGAGGCACATCCAAGTCTGTGGAAAGGGCCTGAAAGTGCGTGTAGACATATATGCACACATGAGCTATTGTTTTACTACCCATATTAATATACGTGCAGTGGTTGTCTGTGTTATCGTTGCCAATTTTCCAAAAGCCTAATACGTCTCCGTAAGCATTTTGTACCAAAAAGGTTGCTCACGAGGAATGACTTTATTCCCACTAAGGATGCAGTTTACATCAGTCATGCAGAAAACAGATTCAAACGTCCGACTACTTTACAACTGAGTTAATGTATTAAATATTTGACGTTAAGCATGCAAGCAAGGAAAAGTTTAAAAAGTTTTGAATTATGCTTAACGTTTTACGGAAGTCGCTACGTGCGCTCATTATGAAACACTGGATAAATATGGTCTGGTAACCTACTCTGCAGTATGTTTCGTACAAGGATATAAACCGAGGTGACCAAAGTCATGGGATACCGCCTAATATCGTGTCGGATCCCTTTTCACCCGGTGTAGCGCAGCAGCCTGACCTGGCAAGAAATCAACAATGTCCCTGCAGAAATATTGACCGACACTGCCTCTATAGCCGTCCACAGCTGCGAAAGTGTCACTGGTGCAGCATTTTGTGCACGAACTGGCCTCTCGATTATGTCCAATAAATGTTCGATGGCATTCGTATCGGGCGATCTGGGTGGTTAAATCATTCTCTCGAGCTGTCCTGAACGTTATTCAAACCAGTATGAACTATTATGGCCCAGCGACATAGCGTATTGTCATCCACAAAGTTTCCATCGTTATTTGTGAACATGAAACTAGTGAATGGCTGAAAATGCCTTTCAAGTAGCCAAACAGTACCGTTTCCACTCAATTATCGGGGCGGTTGGACCAGAGGACCACACCATCGTGGAGCCGCCACCACCTTGCCCAGTGCCTTCTTGACAACAAGCATCCATAGCGTCGTGAGATCTACGCCACGCTCGAACCCACCATCAGCTCTTACCTACTGAAATCGGGACTAATGTGACCAGACCACGGTTTTCCAGTCTTCTACTACCCAACCACAGTCTCAAAATTTTACAGGTACCAGAGGATTATGGACGAGATTCAGAAAAGTTCTGTCGTATACTACATTTGTTACGACAATAGTTCTTCAAACCAGCATTAATTGCCATTCTTAGTTTTAGAACGGTCGACAGCAGTTATAACATTCTCATAATCCTGAATTAATTTATTCATACCGCAGACCAAGTAAGAGCAGAAACACGATGAAGCAGTCACTCTTTGATTCGAATTAACTTTCATATTTCGTGCTAGGATACAGCAACTACAATGGAAAGGTATAACATTTATTTGTCTATATCGCGAGTTGTAGAATGGTGTGATCGGTTTCCATTGTCCTACTGGCATTCATCTTCAGCTCATAGAATATCTTTGCAGAGCGTAACACGTCACATGAGGTACATTCATATACTGTGTCTTAAAATACTGCAGTATTATGATCCAATAATTCAATGTAATTCATGTGATGTGTTACACTCTGTAAAAACAGTTTATGATCCGAAGATAATATATGGCACAATAGAAACCGGTCATATCATTTTATAAACTCGCGATCTAGACAGATACGCCGGCCGCGGTGGCCGAGCGGTTCTAGGCACTTCAGTCCTGAGCCACGCGGCTGCTACGGTCGCAGATTCGAAGCATGCCTCGGGCATGGATGTGTGTGATGTCCTTAAGTTAGTTAGGTTTAAGTAGTTCTAAGTTTGGGGGACTGATGACCTCAGATGTTAAGTCCCATAGTACGTAGAACCGTTTGAACCATTTGAATCTACACAGATAAAGGTTATATCAAAAATTAAGATCCGAATTCCACATTCTTGACTCTGCCAGGCCTTATATAATGAAAGATGCTTCACTAAAACTGGATATGAAAGTATCGTTTAATTACAGTGTTTTGTTGCAATTAAGTAACTACAGAACTGAACAAATGAATAGTTGCGAAACTGCAATCCAGTAACACTTAATTAACTTTTAAATGATGTTTCTGTGGAATGAGATGAAATAAAATTATTAAGTTTTTTTGACAGTTGTAACAGCAACGTGGTTCTGATACTAACCAGGTAAAGAGAAAGTTACTGCCCGCCATCCATGTGGAGCACGTGTTGGTCTCACCGCGGGCTACTAGACTGAGCCACACACAACTGATTTCATCAAAGTGTAAGGGCCTGAAGATGGCGTTGACGCAACGTCGAAACTAGTAGCGAAGTAAATACAAAATCTTAAATACAGCTGGAGAAATTTCATTTTTAATTAAAAAAATAGAGAAAGTAGGACTGTGGATAGGACAGGTTAAATATGGAAGAGTCCATATGAACTTCACAGAAATTTGCAATAAAATTTAATATTGCTACCGGAATTTTCTCACGCTTCCATCTGGGTAGTTGCGTCGAAATTCTGCGACGTTTCTATGAGTTTCTATGAAAGTTGAAACGTCGTGGAATTTCAACGCTGTCAGCCGGATGGAAGGCTGAGTTGAAAGTATACATTCACATACAAATTGAACAGTGATACAGCTAAATGCGGCACTCACTCATAACCACTGCTGGCGGTTTTCCCGGTGAAGCTCGGTGTCTTTTTCCATAGTGTTTAATTCTTTGGCCAATGGCCAGTGAGAATTGAAACTGCGAGATGGTTGTCAATAACACATTTATCGCTGCAGTCGCAAGAAGTAACGTGTGGTAGCATCATTCTAAAAACATGATTACTTAAACTTATACACCCTTTATGTATAGACAAACAAAGATGTCACGCTATGAAAAGAAATGAGACCTCAGCCATTACTCCTCGCTGGTCAGCGGGGCTAAGTTCGAATAGGGACTCATCGATGGGGACAATCTTACTCCAACTACACTCCAGGCCGGACGTATCTGGAGATACTCCGTACAGCAGTGGAACACTAACCTCCCTGAAGCCCGCCACTCGGTCCGAAACCAGCAGTGATGGTCTTTGATACCATCTCTCATCGCAGCAGTGCTTCTTTGGTCGTCATCCGTGGCACCCTCAAAGCACGTCTTCGTTCTTGATAAACTCTACCTTGGCCAGAAACGTCCCCGGGTCTCTCCCCATGCGAGAGTGTGCAGCGTTATGGGTAGGACCCTCCAAACATCTCGTGAATTTGACGATATAACGCGCCAGTTGGACAGAATTTGGTACGATATCCTTCAGGAGGACGTCCAACAGCTTTGTCAGTCAGTGTCACGTTATTGGCTTACTCAGTTTGGGAAGCTCTTTCTCTTGAACAACTCATCCAATTTTTCTGGAATAGCAATTATTTGTCTCTACGTGTATATCACATCTTCCGATTTACGTCTCATTCAGATAATTTCTGGTGCATCTTTCTTTTTCTTTTTTTCCTTCTTCTTCTTAGAGTGTAATTCAAAAACAGGGCGTGCCGGTAGGAATGGTTAATATTCAGGGTTATGACAGGAACGATCATCCCAAGACAACGCAGTTTTCATGAGCTCTAAAATGCGTAACTTAAGAGCTATGAGCACATCTTCATCTTCAATACTGCGAAATTAATCTGTTCACCTGCAAGCTTTTGCCTTCCATGTTTTGGGAAGAGACAGTATCGACCAAAATAAGAAAACTGGTCTACTGAGCGTGAAATACTAAAATGCGTACCTTAAGAATGGTACGGGCTTAAACAGTAGAAGAAATGTGTTTCATGCACTTTACTGGCCATGTTTATTGCACTTTTCTTTCTTGTTTTAGTACATACAACCACCTCTCAAAGTATGGAAAACAAATAACTTGTAGTAGAAGATATCTCTTTACAGTACCCAAAATAAAGATGTTCTAGTAGCTCCTTTAGAGCCCATGATTACGAGAATTTTTGCTTCAAATGGTCGTTTCTTTTGTATCCCTGAATATTGACCATTGCTCCTGGGACACTCTGCATAGAAGACATAAAACAGTTTTGGACTATTGAAAGTGGCGATTAAAGAGACAGCTTTCCAATTCTAGTGCGTTATTATTTTTATAGATGCAATGAAAATGGCGGAAGTTTCAAACTAACTAGTAGCGCTCAGTAAAGTACTTCGATGGGCGTTCAGTAAGTAACGCAACACTTCTTTTTCTAGTAGCAAATTGTTTTTCTTCAGAATTCCAATAAACTAATCCACATGCTATTTCTAGCGGAGCCCATCCTTCATTGGACCAAACAGGTGGAAAGTTGAAGGCACGAGATCTGGACTGTAGGGTGGATGAGAAAGAAGAGTCCATTAAAGTTTTGTGAGCTGCTCTCTGGCGTGCAGACCGTCACCGGGAAGGAGAAGTTAGTTTGTGTTTTTGTGACGAGGAACACTCTGATGTCGTTTCTACAATTTCCTTAGGGTAGCGCAATACACTTCAGAGATGGTCGCTGTACCAAGACGGAGAACATCAAACAGAAAACCCCTTCTGAAAACCTAAAGTACGTCTCCATGACTTTACCAGCTAAGGATGCGGCTTTGAACTTTTTCTTCGGAGGTGAGGTTTTGTGGCGTTTTGTTTAGGGTTCGAACTGATGAACCCATGTCTTATCGCCTGTGACGATGTTCAACAAAAAGTTGTCACGTTCAGCCTCTTAACATGAAAACAATTCCTCATAGATGGTCCTTCGTTGCTCTTTATGATCTTCTGTTAGGCGGCGGGGAACCAAGCGGGCACACGCTTTTGAGTACCCCAACACGTGGACGAGTGTGTCAGCACTACCGTCGGAGACGTCCTGTTGTGTAGCAAGATGTTAGATTCTGATCCATCTACCACCACGAATGAGAGTGTCCGCACGTTGCAACTCTGTAGGCGGTACAACTACACTCCTGGAAATTGAAATAAGAACACCGTGAATTCATTGTCCCAGGAAGAGGAAACTTTATTGACACATTCCTGGGGTCAGATACATCACATGATCACACTGACAGAAACACAGGCACATAGACACAGGCAACAGAGCATGCACAATGTCGGCACTAGTACAGTGTATATCCACCTTTCGCAGCAATGCAGGCTGCTATTCTCCCATGGAGACGATCGTAGAGATGCTGGATGTAGTCCTGTGGAACGGCTTGCCATGCCATTTCCACCTGCCGCCTCAGTTGGACCAGCGTTCGTGCTGGACGTGCAGACCGCGTGAGACGACGCTTCATCCAGTCCCAAACATGCTCAATGGGGGACAGATCCGGAGATCTTGCTGGCCAGGGTAGTTGACTTACACCTTCTAGAGCACGTTGGGTGGCACGGGATACATGCGGATGTGCATTGTCCTGTTGGAACAGCAAGTTCCCTTGCCGGTCTAGGAATGGTAGAACGATGGGTTCGATGACGGTTTGGATGTACCGTGCACTATTCAGTGTCCCCTCGACGATCACCAGTGGTGTACGGCCAGTGTAGGAGATCGCTCCCCACACCATGATGCCGGGTGTTGGCCCTGTGTGCCTCGGTCGTATGCAGTCCTGATTGTGGCGCTCACCTGCACGGCGCCAAACACGCATACGACCATCATCGGCACCAAGGCAGAAGCGACTCTCATCGCTGAAGACGACACGTCTCCATTCGTCCCTCCATTCACGCCTGTCGCGACACCACTGGAGGCGGCCTGCACGATGTTGGGGCGTGAGCGGAAGACGGCCTAACGGCGTGCGGGACCGTAGCCCAGCTTCATGGAGACGGTTGCGAATGGTCCTCGCCGATACCCCAGGAGCAACAGTGTCCCTAATTTGCTGGGAAGTGGCGGTGCGGTCCCCTACGGCACTGCGTAGGATCCTACGGTCTTGGCGTGCATCCGTGCGTCGCTGCGGTCCGGTCCCAGGTCGACGGGCACGTGCACCTTCCGCCGACCACTGGCGACAACATCGATGTACTGTGGAGACCTCACGCCCCACGTGTTGAGCAATTCGGCGGTACGTCCACCCGGCCTCCCGCATGCCCACTATACGCCCTCGCTCAAAGTCCGTCAACTGCACATACGGTTCACGTCCACGCTGTCGCGGCATGCTACCAGTGTTAAAGACTGCGATGGAGCTCCGTATGCCACGGCAAACTGGCTGACACTGAGGGCGGCGGTGCACAAATGCTGCGCAGCTAGCGCCATTCGACGGCCAACACCGCGGTTCCTGGTGTCTCCGCTGTGCCGTGCGTGTGATCATTGCTTGTACAGCCCTCTCGCAGTGTCCGGAGCAAGTATGGTGGGTCTGACACACCGGTGTCAATGTGTTCTTTTTTCCATTTCCAGGGGTGTATGTACGACCGGCCGGCACGCGGGAGATTAAACAGGTTCGCGTGAACTTGTTACGATGATGACAGAAGCCCCTCCCAACGGCTCACCATGCTTTTGTTCACTGCCAGGTCTACGTCTGATGCTCTCGTTTTCCTCCAAAGGAAACTCAGTTTTTGCTTTCTGGTTGGAACGCACCTCCGCTACAGATGTCATTCTGAAGGCTACCTAACGCTCCGCCAGCTGTAGGAACATCACGAAGCTACAGGGACTGAAGCGGGAATGTTTCACAATGCATCACAACAGATTCCGCATTTTTTCAACCAAAACTGGCCGAGAAAAGAATAAGTGTTGCATTACTTATTTCACGCACTTAATACACTACTGGCCATTAAAATTGCTACACCAAGAAAAAGTGCAGATGATAAATGCGTATTCATTGGACAAATATATTATACTAGAACTGACATGTGATTACATTTTCACGCTATTTGAGTGCATAGATCCTGAGAAATCAGTACCCAGAACAACCACCTGTGGCCGTAATAACGGCCTTGATACGCCTGGGCATTGAGTCAGAGCTTGGATGGCGTGTACAGGTACAGTTGCCCATGCAGCTTCAACACGATACCACAATTCATCAAGAGTAGTGACTGGCGTATTGTGACGGGCTTGTTGCTCGGCCACCATTGACCAGACGTTTTCAATTGGTGAGGGATCTGGAGAATGTGCTGGCCAGGGCAGCAGTCGACCATTTTCTGTATCCAGAAAGGCCCGTACAGGACCTGCAACATGCGGTCGTGCATTATCCTGTTGAAATGTACGGTTTCGCAGGGATCGAATAAGGGGTAGAGCCACGGGTCGTAACACATCTGAATTGTAACGTCAACTGTTCAAAGTGCCGTCAACGCGAACAAGAGGTGACCGAGACTCGTAGCCAATGGCACCCCATACCATCACGCCGGCTGATACGCCAGTATGGCGATGACGAATACACGCTTCCCATGTGCGTTCACCGCGATGTCGCCAAACAGGGATGCGACCATCGTGATGCTGTAAACAGAACCTGGATTCATCCGAAATAATGACGTTTTGTCATTCGTGCCCCCAGGTTCGTCATTGAGTACACCATCGCAGGCGCTCCTGTCTGTGATGCAACGTCAGGGGTAACTGCAGCCATGGTCTCCGAGCTCATGGTCCATGCTGCTGCAAACCTTGTCGAACTGTTCGTGCAGATGGTTGTTGTCTTGCAAACGTCCCCGTCTGTTGACTCAGGGATCGAGACGTGGCTGCACGATCCGTTACAGCCATGCGGATAAGATGCCTGTCATCTCGACTTCTAGTGATACGAGGCCGTTGGGATCTAGCACGGCGTTCCGCATTACCCTCCTGAGCCCACCGATTCCATATTCTGCTAACAGTCATTGGATCTCGACCAACCCGACCAGCAATGTCGCGATACGACAAACCGCAATCGCGAAAGGGTACAATCCGACCTTTATCAAAGTCGGAAACGTGATGGTACGCATTTCTCCTCCTTACACGAGATATCACAACAACGTTTCACCAGGCAACGCCGGTCAACTGCTGTTTGTGTATGACAAATCGGTTGGAAACTTTCCTCATGTCAGCATGTTGTAGGTGTCGCCACCGGCGCCAACCTTGTGTGAAAGCTCTGGAAAACTAACCATTTACATATCACAGCAGCTTCTTCCTATCGATTAAATTTCACGTCTGTAGCACGTCATCTTCGTGGCGTAGCTATTTTAATGGCCATTAGTGTATGTTAAAAGCAACAGCTTGGTAGAAACTGTGCCATTCTTCAAATTTATTGATGCCATGAGAGGCAACTAGAAAAATTCAGTTTCTAGGTGCAGCTTACCGTGTGCTGCGCTGTTTGATGTGTCCATCTGTACCCGTACGCAGTCCACAGTCGCATTACGTGGGTCAGTGAAAGTATTCTACAAGTGGAGCGTAACAGCTGTGTGGTGTTGACCTCCTACAGTGAACGCACTAGCCGCAGTGCGCCCCCTTCCCTCTCCCCCCTCTCCCGCCCCCTACGGCGGCAGGTGGCCGGCCAGCGGTGCTGCGTGGGCGTGCGCGAGTGTCGTGCTGTGCTGTGCCTGGCTGCCGCAATGCGGAACACCTCGCCGTGCGGGGGCGGACGCACGGCGTGGTCCTGACCTGACCACACCACCCTCTCCCTCCTGTGTCTGACCGCGCGTGGTCAACGCAGGACGCAGCGCACCGGTAGCTCACACCAGCCCAGCACACCACTACTCGCTATACAGTTGGCTATGCTGAGTTCAGTCGCAAAGGATTATAAAGGGTGAATCAGCTGCCGCTGTCGATAGCATTTATGCAGCCTACAATGTCTTCAAAAACGACGCTTGAGATTTTCACAATGTCTCGCTCACTACATGCTCACTTTTAGCCATACAGTAAACATTTACAAGAACTTTCGGTATGAAATTTACTCTAGTGAGCAGGATAAGTTTTCGTTGGAGGCCTTGGTTATCGAGTTATTCAGGGTAAAAGCGTTTGGATGTACGTTTGTCTTGAATAATTTGAAAACTGCGGACTCTAGCGAAAATATGAATTTCGGTCCCTTTTTGAGCATTAGAAAGCTCAATTAGCGGCCTCCGCCTTGCGGTAATAATTATCATTGCTGGTTTCTCCTTCTTTAATGTACCTGTCTTCGGAAGGTTTCAACTGGGAGCTGTCCATCGAGTTCTGTTCTGAGAATTTTCCTTCGTCTGTTTGGATGTTCGTCTTTTTCTATCGTCATCGATCATTGTAATTCCCTTCTTGCGCCTTCCTCTGATTCCTTCGACTTTCCCTCTGTACTTCGTTGTTGCAGTATACGTTGCAATATATGCGGTGTATGTCGCAGACAAGATTTTTCTCCCCTTTCTGATCAATTCAGATAATTTTATTTTTCCCCTATTTTCTTCATTACTTATTCATTCTTAACTCTGTCAGTCCACTTGACCTTAAGCATTCTTGTCCACAGCCACTTTTAAATCTTTCTAAATGTCTTTCTTCTTTCTTTTTAACTGTCGTTGATTCTCTACTGACAGATTTTTTCCTCAGATTCATTGCAATTGTTCCAAAAGTTAGTAACTGCTTCACACTTTCAAATGCTTTGTTTCCCGTAGATTTCCTTCTCCTTATTTCTACTGCACAGCTTCCGTTTGATGTCATTAAACTTTCCAGATACAGAAAGTATTTTACTTGTTCCATCATATTTTCGTCTAAGAAAATGTTAACTGGAAATTGCCACTTGCTTATTATCATCACTTTTGTGTTTCCCCTGTTTATGTTCATTCCATACTCTTCGTGTCTTCTTGCAATATTATTCAACATATTTTGTAGGTCTTCCTCTGATTCCGCCGGTTCTGCTTCATCACTCCAATTACAGTGCTTCTTGCATCCTATATGGCCTTAGCTATTAGTTCTCCTCTATGTCGATGGTGGTTATAACTAAACTTTCGCTGCTTCAGAGGGCCCCCATGAATAATGGATGGTCATAGGACTATAAAACTTTGTGGAAAGAATTGAGAGAAACAAATTTTAATCTCCCCATGAGAGAGTAGCATTTGTTAACAGCGTACCACGTTTACTTTTCAGGTTACAAACGTTACTCAGTGTGACGACCATCTTCATCCACGACAGCGTGTAACCGCACTACATATACCATTTCATAACAGTTTGTAACACTTTTCGAACAGTGGACCATGAAATGTTCAGCTGTCGTGGCTCAGTTCGTCTACTGCCCGAGCATCGCACACTGCGTCCAGCATTCTCAGCCATGGCGACAGTAACTTCTCAAACAATTTGTAGCACAATTGGCCGTCGGAATCTCCCAAGACCATTTCCCAAATCGTCAGTTAATTCGAACTTCTGAATCATGTTCTTCAACACTGGTGCGGAAAGACAACTTCCCCGTATTCCTTTAATTGAATGATTCTCGCGAAGACCAGCAGTATTACTGCTGTTGTTTTCATTAAAAAAAATTACACGCAAATGCCTGCTCGCTTAGTCCAGATTCATGTTTACGATCTGCAACTGTAGCACACACTGACGCTTGTTCAGTCATACGTCGCCTTACCACTACCGACACCAAACTGCATGTCATGGCACTAACACAACCAACACCGCAAAACCTTGCGGCGCACAGTCTCAACATCATTCCCACATAGCTGCGTACCGATACGGTAAACCGTTTCCCGTCAGCACTAACTCAAGTAGTGAAAGCTAATTACAACCACACACTGTAAGTTAAATAACTTCGGTGACAGCCAGAATCCTTGTCTTATAAGCCTTCCAATATTCATCTCTTCCGTCTCCTCACTCCTTGCCCTAGTTTCATTTCTTGCTTTGAATGCATCTCCTTCATTAGCCTGTTATCTTTCCATTTTATACCAACATTTAAAGATGTGTAAACCCATACTTTTGCTAGCATGTCTGGAATTACCGCATGCACTGCTCTTGTTATGCGATGGTGCTGGTCATCAAAATGTATTGAAATCGGAGGTACTCACACTGCTCCTTTCACAGTCCACTAAAATAAATCACGAGAATTAGTGATTTTGGAGACCTATGGTCCAATTCAAGATCGTTGCGACCCTCAAGGACGATTCAGTGTTGAAGCATCTCATTGATAAGAAGTACCCTTACCGTTTTCTACGAACGATAAGTCACTACCGACTGAAAAAGGAACCTTAATTTTTAAGCAATATTTTTAAAAATGAAGATTTTTGCCATTTTCATTATTAGATTGCAAAGCCACAGTACAAAAAAAAAAAAAATCTTAATCAGTAAAACCGGACTGACCTTTAAAATCCCTGAAGATCGTCGACTGAACTTTCTTTTTTGCTCTTCTTCTTCCTCTTCATCGTCATCGTTGCCCTCTTCCTATATAAGACAGTCTTCGCTGCCATTGAGAACGTTACTGATGACTCACTTCTTGAAAGATTTAACAATACTGTCTTCTCTCACACTAGACCACAACTATGTTTTCCACTGACACAATTGTTTGATTGTAGCTCGTTTCAAAGTTGCCTCGGCGTGAATTCATGCTGGGTTTCATTCATCATCCACTTGTTACATTCCTGTCTCATACACAAACTAAATGGTTTATTCATCGAGATATCAAGAGCTTGCACAAAAATGGTTCAAATGGCTCTGAGCACTGTGGGACTTAACTTCTGAGGTCATCAGTCTCCTAGAACTTAGAACTACTTAAACCTAACTAACCTAAGGACATCACACACATCCATGCCAAAGGCAGGATTCAAACCTGCGACCGTATCCGTCGCGCGGTTCCACACTGTAGTACCTAGAACCGCTCGGCCACTCCGGCCGGCTCCAAAAGCTTGCAATTGTTACGTAAGTCATCCCGCAAAACAGCAAGCTCTATATTTCCCTGTCTCAATTGGTCTTCCACAGAATTTTTCAAATGACTACTAAACTGATCTAGCACACACTCTGTTAATCCATAATTTCATACCAGCCTCGTCCATCCAACTCTTGTAATGTTCGTGAACAATAACTGACGGTATTTCAGAAGGTTTTGGCTTTGTTTTGCGCTTCAAGATGATCACTGGACTAAGCTTAGTACCGTTAGCACAACATGAAAGGATAACAGTATAGAGCATTTCTTCATGTCCACTTGTTTTTATAGTTACACGTTTAGCACTTATCAAGGTACCAGTTCTGGTACACGCCACTTCAAATATCAGAGGATTGCGTCCATATTCATTACCGGACTTGTTCCACACTGGTTGCCTTCGGTATTGAACACCGGTAATAAAATGATGAGAGGAGGATATATTCTTTTCATACCCTTGTGGTATTTACTGAGATATTTTAGTTTTGGTTCGCAGAAGTCTGCTTACGAGCGTTTATTTGAATCATTTTATATCTGTTATAGTGCCATTTTGACGGTGTTCTTCAATCCATTTCAATACGTCATCTTCTAGTTTTAGTCAGTTTTCATTCAGTTCTCTAGCTACATAATTAGTCTTCCCCATTTCTTTCAGTTCCTCTTCACCAGCCCACCAATTGCGAATGTTTTTTTTTCCTTTTGGTGCATGGCCTAAATGCCGCTCAGCTGCTCTGTTTCCATTGTCATAGCCCGCATCATATGAATATCTGTCATTTTCTCCGTTTCGAAACTAGCTACTGACAAAAACATTGTACTGTTACCGATAACACAAATCACTTTCAATTCAAGTTCGCAGGCACTGTAGACTGCAATGACTCATCACAGGCTAGAGAATGTTCTGGGTTTGTGAGGATGGGACGGGAGGGAGGTAGTCTTAGCAAGTTTGTGAATCCCACAACTCATGTTCGTCTCATCGGTGCATTGCTGCTGTCAGTTGAATCCAATGATGCCAAATAGAGTTTAACGTGGCATCAAAATATCGCCTTTTTTAAGACTGGCCGGAATTTTAAATGAAACATTGGACACCTTTACATTTATGTCGAGCATAAGATACGCCTGCATTTCGGATGCAATTTTTGAAACAAGAAAGTGCATCTTATAGTCCGTAAAATACTGAATGCAGAGCTGACTGACTTGCATCGGGTTGAACGGAAAACGCGAAACGCCCCTTTCTACTGTGTTGTCGCCTCTGGAATGGACGCATATTGTGCACTAAATGAGCGCTGGAGCAGCGCGGTGCTGCGGTAGGCAAAGCCTATATAAGACAACAACTATCTGGTGCAGTTGTTAGATAGGTTGCCGCTGCTACAATTCCAGGTAATCAAGGTTTTAAGTGAGTTTGAATGTGGTGTTAAAGTCGGCGCACGAGCGATGGACACAGCATCTCCAAGGTAGCGGTGAAGTGGGGATTTTTCCCGTGTGAACATTTCACGAGTGTTCCGTGAATATCAGGAAACCGGTAAAACATCAAATCTCCGACATCGCTGCGGCGGGAAAAAGATCCCGCAAAAACGGGACGAACGACGACTGAAGAGAGGCTTTCAACGTGACAGAAGTGCAACCATTCCGCAGATTGCTGCAGATTTCAATACTGGGCCATCAACAAGTGGCAGCGTGCAAAATATTCCACGAAATATCATCGATATGAGCTTTCGAAGACGAAGACCCACTCGTGCACCCTTAATGACAGCACGACACAAAGCTTTAAGCCTCACCTGGCCAGTCAACACCGACATTGGACAGTTGATGAATGGAAACATGTTGCCTGGTCGAATCCATAGACGCTGCATGTCAGCAGGAGACTTTTGAAGCTGGTAGCGGCTCTATATTGGAGCGGGTAGTGTGCAGTTGGAGTGATATGGGACCCCTAATACGTCTAGATACGCCTCTGACAAGTGACACGTTCGTGAGCATCCTGTCTGATCACTTGCCTCCATCCGTGTTTATTGTGCATTCCGACGAACTTGGGCAGTTCCAGCAGGACAATGCGACACCCTACACGTCCATAATTGCTGCAGATTGGTTCCAGGAAAACTATTCTGAGTTTAAACACTTCCGCTAGCCACCAATCTCCCCTACACACGAACATTATTGAGGATATTTGGGATGCTTTGCAACGTGCTGTTCTGAAGAGATCTCCACCCTCGTACTCTTATTCATTTATGGACACCCCTACAGGATTCATAGTGTCAATTCCCTCCAGCACTATCTCAGACTTTAGTCAAGTCCATGCCACGTCATGTTACGGCACTTCTGTGTGCTCGCGGGGGCCTACACGATAATAGGCAGGTGCACCATGGTACAAACATTAATTTGCTGCGTTATGGCTGCAACGCTTCTTCAGATGTCGTGAGATGATGAGATTAAGCAGGCCGGGGTGGCCGAGCGGTTCTAGGCGCTACAGTCTGGAACCGCGCGACCGCTAAGGTCGCAGGTTCGAATCCTGCCTCGGGCATGGATGTGTGTGATGTCCTTAAATAAGTTAGGTTTAAGTAGTTCTAAGTTCTAGGGGACTGATGACCTCAGACGTTAAGTCCCATAGTGCTCAGAGCCATTTCGATGAGATTAACTGAAAGTATATCAGCAACTATAAAATTGGCTGTCTGTTCCCCTAATGAAGTGGCGATGTTGAGCCCGCAAGCCTAATCTGCGGTTCTGCTGCCATCCCAACCGACCCCGCTATCAGGATTCATCACGTCTAGGATGTGATAGTAAAAAGTGATAACAGGTAGAAACCGCACCTCAAAGAAAAACTAACAGATCTGGTAAAACGTTGCACATTGTTCTAAAACAACACAACACATGAGTTAGTAGCCTGTTAGAAAAAATAACGGTTACTACCCAGAAATTATGCAAAGAATCTGGCTAGAACTAGTCTTCCTGCAGAAAAATTAACGGACATTGTGATGAATGGTCAAACTACCGAATTAAGATAGAGTGCGCCGAAAAATATCTGAAATACTAATAGTCGTGAGAACTACGGAGACTGGTCCAGCCAGGGACTGTTTACATTGCTATTCCAGAAACAAGATGCGTTCCCGCCCCTACGATTTGGCAGTCGCGCTATTCCTTCACGTCGGAATTGTTGTAGATTAATATACGGAAACGAGTTACTGACAATACTGTAGCGAGTCGCACAGTCAATAGGCGCTACCGATGCAAGGAGCATGCACACTCGTACATAACGGCGGCATCTCTCTCGCTGATGAAGTTACGGCCGCGCTCCAACTAAGAACTGACTTCAACTGAGGCACCGGTGGCATCTTTCGTCACTTTTTTGTACGAAGACCCAAAGACACTGTGAACCTCCTCCGGCAATAAGAGGAGCCTCGTGACCAGCCTAACAGATGCGCCTCTTGCGATTTTGTTCCGAGCCGTGAAGCTCACAGGTTGGTACATCTTCTCTGCAAAAACTGCAGGTGGCATGTGTATCTCCGGCGCTGGTGTAGATGGACTGAAATTCAAACCCATGGCTACATTTCCCTTCCAGAAATACTTCGTATTCTACAAGTTCTCTACCAATTAACCAGGTATCAGAAAATTATAATCTCTTCTCGAGCTGGGAGTCGTTTGATTGGGCAAGTGTAGGAGTTTCACGGTTCACAGACGGAATGTGCTCTCTCTGGAACTATGTGGCGTGTAGTGCACTGTGTTCAGCGATGGGTTTCTTAAAAAAAAAAAAAAAAAGAAAAAGAAAAGTGCATTTTGAGCTACGAACGTTAATCATTTCCAAAATGATCAAGTTTTTCCATGGCATTGTGCGTCGGATTAGACGTATAAATTGTTCCTAGTATTAATCACAAAGGGAATTTGAAATTCGCGGCAGTCTAAAACTCTGTAACGGACCAGGGCTATAACCTGGACCCAAGTCATTTGCGGGGAATAGGCTTAGACACTGAATTATCTAGTCACGACTTATGGTCCACCATCAAGATTCACTTCTGGCAGTAGAGCCTGTCTCTCTGCTAAACTTCACAGAAGTTTGCCCACGTTCCTGTCTGGACCAGCTCTGCTAAACAAAAAATAACTGCGGAAAAATGTCTTAGCCATTGCCTAAGAGAATGTTTCTAATATGAGTCTGTCACTCTAAATCCCAATGATTTTTGTTTCGAAACTTCCTAGTAGCCTGGAACTGAAAGCTACTACCAGCTGACCTATCCGAGCACAGTTCGCAACTTGCTCTCATAGCTAAACAGTTTCTCCGCAGCACAATTTCTTCCAGAGTGTTAGTCCAGGGCGGTATCAAGGACACCTTCCGCTATGTTCGGAAAACACGAGAGCGCAGTTCTCGCTGAGGGCGGAGCGAGAGTCGGCTGTTGGTAATGCATTCTGCAAGAGCACTTCTGGCTGTTTCGAGTCCACATCTGGCACACAGTCTGCCAGACATGTTCGAACTACGCTGCACAGTGATAAATTCATTCTGGAAAGGGAACTCCATTCACAAACGCCAGAATGCCCTGCAATCCCTTAGAGGGAGAATAGAGGTCAGCCGTCACAAAGAGTATTGTAGCCCCGTCTCACGTAGGACGTAGCCTGTCGGATACCAAAACGTTATCACAATACACTGTAACGCTGGTCAGGAGCGAAGGTCGCTTTCCTAGTCCTGTGCAGATCAATGGGCAGCCGGTGGCTGCTGGCTGCAGAGTCTGGACGCGTGGGCAGCTGGGCTGCAGCGGATCCATTCACAAGACCGCGGCTCCAGCGGAGGCGGAGGCGCGTCGCTGCTGACGTCAAACCGCCCCCGCCCCTTACTCCCCGCCGCCGCCGACGCTCTGCAATTCTGGGCAGCTTGCCAGCGCCCCCATCCGCCACCCACTGGTCCTGCGCCTCTCCGTCACACACACACACACACACACACACACACACACACACACACAGCAGTAGACTGCACCGTGCCCGGAAATCATTCACACAGACTTGCGCAGAGAGCGTCATACGTCATGTGTCATACATGAAGCTCCCTCCTACCGCCCCACCACCACCGAAATATGCACCCCTCCCTCGGACAACGCCCTCAAGCGCTACTGTCGTCACAGCCCCACCCCTCTTGCCAAAGACAACTTCATTCACAAAACAGCCGCGCAGTCCACGCTAGTACATCGATTACTTGACACGCTGACTTGTCCCGACTACAGTGATTCGTCTTACGCCCTGTACTGAAAATGAACGGCTGAAGTATTGCATATTACACCATATGCATATTTTATAACCGGATGTAGCTTCTATTTAACGCACCAGGGAATGAATCCATGACATATGCTGATGAGCCAAAACATAATCTATATGTAAACTGAAGTGACAGATGAAAATTTTTACCAATACAGAGATTCGAATCTGCTAACCACTACGACACCCTGCCACAGTGGTTTTGCACAACTGCATGGATTGCACTAGTGCTCCTGCCTACTCAACTCAAACCCCATTCATGCCTCAGCCCTCTAGGTATTTCCCCAAAAACTTGAACAGCAGTGCAGAGGCTGTGCATCCACGCGTGGGTTTCAGGTAGCATCTCCACTTTCGGTTACTGATGAGATGTTATTCCAGCGCAGTTGGAGAGCTATGCAATGCTGCTCGACATTACGGGGAATACAACGTTGGCTGTGGCTTAATGGGAATTAGGATTGAGTAAGTGGGCGTGCTAGGGTAATCTACGTGGTTTCCAAAGCCATTGCGCCAGGGGGGCGTAGTGGTTAGTATATCTGCCTAGTGATTAGGAGATCTGGGTTCGAATCCCAGTCTTGCTACAAATTTTCATTCGTCACTTCAGTTTGTACATACGAGGCGTGTTTCTTAAGTAAGGTCCGTTTGAACATAAGTACTCAATGAAAGGTTATTTCAAAAAAGTAAATTTATTTTCAGAAAGTACATACTTTATTTTTCGACATAGTTGCCAAGTTTCTTCAAATACGTATCATACCTCTCAACCAATTATAAAATACCCTCTTCATAAATACTTGCCACCTGCTCCAATAACCAAGAGTTCACTGCCGTTTTCACATCGTCGTCATCATTGTAACGGTTGCCACTGAGGTGTTGTTTGAAGTGGAGGAACAGATGGTAATCGCTCGGCGCAAAATCAGGACTGTAGGGTAGATGGTCTAAGACTTCCCAGCTCAAACTGTCCGATAAATCGCGGGTCTGACCTGCAGTGTAAGGTCTTGCACTGTCATGGAGAAGGACAATTCCCTTTATCAGCATGTTGCGTCTTTTGTTTTTAATCGCTCTGCGTAGCTTTCTTAGGGTTTGGCGGTATGCTTCTGCATTGATAGCGGTTCCTCGTTGCATGAAGTGGACCACCAAAAACACCATGCCTATCCCAAAACATCGGAGCCATGATTTTGGGCTGGGACAGAGTTTGTTTGGCCTTCACCTTTACAGGCATGTGCGTGTGTGTCTCCATTCCCTGTTCTATTGCTTCGATTCGGGCGTGATATGCGAAACCCATGTTTCGCCTCCAGTTACGACTTGAGTCAAGAAGCAGTCAGCTTCTTCATGGTAACGAGTCCAGAACTTCATCGCACACTCAAATCTTTGGTTTTTGTGGTCCTCTGTCAGGAGTTTCGGGACCCAACGGGAGCACCGTTTCCTAAACTTGTTCAAAAACAATGTTGTAAAGCACTGATCTCGACATGTCAGGAAATTCCTTTGTGAAGCGCCTGTTCTCACGAATCCTCGCTTCAACTGAAGCCACCAAATCGTCTGTAATCAAAGAAGAGCGACCGGATTGGTCCTCATCATGGGCGTTGTCACTGACATACTTGGATTCTCGTACCCACTTACGCACTTTGCTTTCACTCATAACAGTATCACCGTACACTTCGCAAATCTGTCGATGGATTTCTGCAGCAGATTGGATCCTTACTGACAAAAACCGTGTCACTGAGCGAACCTCACACGTGGCGGGTGAGATGATAAACATTTTGAAAGTACAGAAAAGAGCTGTACAGGTTAGCTACAGGGCTGAAACTGAGCACAGTTGTTCCTGAGGCATGCCGGTAAACGACGCACGTGTTCGTTGCGGTATGCGCTCGAGTTACTAGTGTCTACAACAAAACGGACCTTACTTAAAAAAACACGCCTCGTATACATGACAGATGTTTGAGGCTTTAAAATTTCTGTGGAACCATATAGTTTCATTTGATCAAATCATTAATTGCACTGCCCACCTTGTTGCTGAATGCCCCCTAGTGGCTGGATGTGTGACGTCGTAAGAAAAGTATATAAACGAATCGAACATGAATGTTGAGTAATTCTGCTTGTGATGCCGAAAATGGGGAAATCCGCTCACATAAACGAATCTGCCAAAGGCAAAATTGTTACTGCGTGTGAACGACGATCTCGGGAACGGTGAAGCCGGTCACCTGTCCGCGAACAACTGTTTTGAGCAAGGTGTTTCATGTCCATGGCTCATCACATAACTTGAAAGTCAGAGGCCTACACACGGTGTAAAGCAGAACAGGCGGCGATCTATGCCAAATCTGACGACAGACGCAAAGCCACAAATGTTTCGGAGCACATCGTTCAGCTGGCACCGCCTCGGCAGCAGACGACCCTTACGTGTTCTCATGTTGGTACAACGACATCATTATTTACGATTGTAGTATGCACGGGCTCATCGAGATCGGAGAGAGGATCTATAGAAGTGCTAGCACCGACACAAGTCAAGTTTCTTGTTCCACAAGGTCGATAGTTGTGTCCGGATTAGCCATCTTCCAGATGAATGCCTGCTCGAAATACACACTGCCCAAGGACGCTGGAAGGCTGGAGCGGTATCATGCTAAAAGGCACGTTCATTGGGGTTTTCACGGAACTACTAGTAGTAATCTAGTGCAACATGACAGGTGTGGAATAGCTTAACGTTACTACACCCCTTTAGGCTTTATCCTACCCCGAAGACGATGACATCTTCCAACAGTATAACGGTTTGTGTCTCAAGGCCAAAATCGTGCTACAGCGGTTTCATCGGCATGATGAAGTCGCATTATGTCTTGGGTACCAAATTTGGCTACTCTGACCTGATTCAACACATATCGGACATGTTCGCGCCCATAATATTCTGGAGTTGCGTGAACTGAGCATAGACTTCTGCGGTCACATACATTCGGAAACCTATCAAGGACCTTAGATCTATACACTATTTACCAAGTTCCTACTAAGGTTCAAAAAAGAAAACAATAAGCCAATATTTTCGAAAGTGAACATCTTTGCACATCTATGATAGCAAAGTCTGTCCTAGTTTGCAGTCGATACCGTGTTGCGGCACCCTACGCGTTGTAAAAAGCATCACCCTGTCGGCAGTGTGGTACAGACATTTCTGCACAAGCGTGTTCCACTCTTCTACCGTTGTCCTCCTTAGGACCTATGGTGTATGAGAACCGTTGATGAGATCATGCATTACTGGTATAAACTGGTCCCAAACAAGCTGAATCGCATTAACGTCAGCAGATATCGCAAGCCATCACATTTCATTGATCATTGCCAATGGAGAAATTTGTTCGAGACGTGGCCACGGCCGGCCGCTGTGGCCGAATGATTCTAGGCACTTCAGTCCGGAACCGCACTGCTGCTACGGTCGCAGGTTCGAATCCTTCCACAGGCATGGATGTGTGTGATGTCCTTAGATTAGTTAGGTTTAAGTGATTCTAAGTCTAGGGCACTGATGACCTCAGATGTTAAGTCCCATAGTGCTTAGAGCCATTTGAACCATTTTAGGAACGTAGCCATGCGTGAATGCTCACTGTCAGATTGAAAAGTTTGTTGGTGGATACTGTTCAGACACTTCACAGTTCTAGGTGATGCAGAAAGGAGTCCGACGGCAACACATTATCTCAGAACGTGACTGCCTCACTTCATTGCTAAACCCGTCGAACTACATACATGAGACGTATCTTGGTACCCGGTCACTTACATATTTTACTACACCAATCATTAGGCTTCACACAAATTCTGCGATCGCCGGTGAAGAGAACCCGACCAAACTTAATCCAGGATGCATCGCTAATGTTTATTTGCTCACCTTATACGCATATCTCGGTGCTCGGTGTTCAATACGACTGATTTTGTGCGATTATCCCGATATCCAGAACCCAGCACCAATTACTGGTGGCCTATCTAACGCCTTCCAGGGACAAAAAAATTATTATCGACTAACTTAAATTTTTAAAATGTTGTCATAACTTACTCATTAGGAGGCACAAGCTCATGTTAATTTAACACTATACGACAAGTATTACAGTTAGAAACTGTGTGTTTCTCTTCAGGCAGCGTAACAGACTGCGCGCAAATAACCGGATTTTATTCATACAATATTTCAGAATGGGAGCACTTTGCGACCACCAGCAAGCTTTACACGTAATTTCAAAGCTTTATGAGACTTTTTCTGACACCCGCCAACAAAATGACGAAAGGAAAAATCGTAATGGCTTACTACATTTCCGCTGTTCCTGGAGTAACATTTTAACATTACAGGTTATGTTTTAATTTACTATTTCACTACCACATACTTTATTCGCAACACAGTTTGCACCCACTGTGCAGATATGCCATTGAATACACCTGCACATAAGCGTATTTCTTGAGATATGACGTCATACATATTTAGATGCGTGAAAAACTAGATTCTGCTTAAAATCGAGCTCAGTAAAACTTCAGCGTCAGGTACGATGTTTTACCTCATTACTTCGTTGCACAAATGGTTCAAATGGCTCTGAGCACTATGGGACTTAATATCGGGGGTCATCAGTCCCCTAGAACTTAGAACTACTTAAACCTAACTAACCTAAGGACATCACACACACCCATGCCCGAGGCAGGATTCGAACCTGCGACTGTAGCGATCGTGCGGTTCCAGACTGAAGCGCCTAGAACCGCTCGGCCACACAGGGCGGCTTCGTTGCACAAACTCTATTCGAAACGGCCTCTGCAGACAGTATCTTACACGTCTTATTGAGCATACATGCAAAAATATATCACTGTACGACACATAGTTGAGGAGATTGATGTGCTAAACATTAAGATGCGTGGAAAACGAGTTTACTTTCTGAAATGTAGCGCAGATTACCCAGACTCTGTTCATTCAGTGTTTAATAATGAGAGAACTTAGTGACTTCCAACAAACTTTAAGCATAATTTCAAACATTTCCTAACGAGCGAGGCCCAACAGTGATTAGTGCAGTAGACTCGCCTGCCACAGTGAAATGGGATTATTATTTTTTATTTTTTTAATTAATTAATTTATTTATTTATTTTTGCATTTATATAGATCAGGAACAGCAGAGGGCTCGTGACACTTTCTTGACAAATGCCAGATATCACTTCTGTTTTACTTGTTGACTTTCCGAACTGTGACCTTTGTGACAAGAAATCCAGAATCCAATCGCATAACTAAGCCGATAGTCCATTGGCACGCAATTTTATTAGAATTCGCTTGTGGGAACGGTGTCAAAAGCCATGTGGAATTAGTTTGACGTCCCGATATGGGCACAAGCCATCTGAAGAACGAGGGACGCTGCAGGCGATGTCATGCTATTAGCAAAGGCACTTGCGTAGGACGTCTGCTGCCACAACCCATTTACGATAAATTTCATCGCACTGTCCTAACAGATATGTTCTTCGCACGTCCGGCACTGATTTCTGTGGTTATTTCACGCAGTGTTGCCTGTCTGTTAGCACTGACAACGATACGTAAAAGGTTATTGCTCCCGGTCGTTAAGTGGAGGCCGCCGGGCACTGCGTTGTCCGTGGTGAGAGGTAATGCCTGAAATTTGGTATTCTCGCCACAATCTTGATACTGTGTATCTCGGAATATTCAGTTCTCAAACTACTTCCGAAATGGAATGTCCCATGCTTCTAGCTCCAACTAGCAGTCTGCGTCTAGTCTGTTAATTCGCTTCGTGCGGCCATAATCACATCGAAAACTTTTCCACTCGAATCACTTGAGTACAAATGACAGCTCCGACAATGCACTGCCGTTTAATAATTGTATGCGATACTACAGCCATCTGTATACTTGCATATCGCTATCTAATGACTTACGTCATCTTCCTGTAAAGGGCGTAGCTTTTTGCGTGTGTCTGAGGGCAAAGTCTATGAACTAATCGACGTGTGTCGATGTGTGACACCCTTCCCCTCCCCCCCCCCCCCCCCCCCCCGCCCCGACAGATACTTTCTTCGTCAACTTTCATTCCCTGTCTGTATGACTTCTACATTAAATGAGCTCATATTGGTTCAGGGAGGTTTTCAGCTTTTTATTTCTGGGGCGTGCTGCTCAGCTTCTCTCCTAAGTTACTTATACAACTTGTGAACAGCAAATGCTCCATAATACTTCTTTGGACAACGCAAGATATCACTTCTGTTTTACTATATAACTTCCCGAACTGTGACCATTCTGACAAGAAATTACGAATACAGTCACACATTTGGGGCAATACTCCATAGGCACGCAGTTTGATTGGAAGTCGCTTGCGAGTAACGGTGTGAAAAAGCTTCTGCAACGAATTTGACACCCTGGTATGGTGCATGCTAAAGAAACACTATTTTTTTCATATCACATCAGAAGTAAATATGTGTAATAATATGTAAACGAAAATTTTGAAGATGTGTAAATGGAATACATACGTGTTCTTTACATCACCAGTTCCATTTTGTATTCTGCAGCTCGAACCACGGTTAACAAATATGTTCCTCACTTTCTCACGTCACGTGCATCGTTCCGCCGATACTACTTGACAGTACCGAACAGTTTCTTTGCAAGCAATACTCAGTGCTGAGCGAAGACACGCCGAGAGTTAATTCTAACTCTTCTCGGGTTAGCAGTAATAATTGCCTGAGCCCCATGTGGTTCATAGCGAGTATACGCAGACGATATAACACGCATAAACTGTTGTCTGGAAGACTTGCGCAGAGCTGCTCGGCTGTTGTGTTGCGGCTGCCTTCCGCCTGCGGCGCTGCCTGTCTCCCTCGACGACGCGCCACTTGCTCAGAGAACTTGGCTTGTGATTTATTGCCTCGCCGTACGTCCGGAGGGCCCAGAAACCAATTTTCCGAACTGACAGACGGCAGATAGACGGCCATGGCTGGCCTCGTGCGATCCACGGAAAGCTCACGCGTTAGCTGTCTGTTGGCTTTTCGGAGAGTCGACGAAGCTGATAAACCAGCAGGAACACTTCATAAGTCTACATTCCGTACCCCTCCATTACAAGCTTACTAGCAGTTAAATTTATGTGTAACTACTACTCAAATCGTCATAATATGACCGTCTTAACGCGAAACTGATACGAAAAACGACGTAGGAGACTAGTGTAACAACCTACCTATACGACATTTGAAATTTAAAATTCTGAAATCGTCCTAGAAGAAAAACCGACAACGCACGTTTAAACAGTTGACTTAGAGACATCTACCTAATAGTGGTCAGTACCTGTACTGTGACAAAGGGAGAGGACGTGTTGTTGTGAGGGTGTCAGTGGTAAGCTGTGTTCCCTGAATTACCCTGAAGGTAACACTAACCGCAGAAGCATAAGAACACCTTTATAGAATTGTGTACTGCTTGAAGAATTTATTTATTTATTTATTCAATCATTTTGCCTTTTGGTTCCATGACCATACAACCAGAGAGTAGCAACTGTCGGTTTTGATTGTTTTTCTAAAATAAAATATTTTTGAAACTTTATATATATATATATATACAGCAACATGCGGCTGTTTGCTGATGATGCTGTGGTGTACGGGAAGGTGGCGTCGTTGAGTGACTGTAGGAGGATACAAGATGACTTGGACAGGATTTGTGATTGGTGTAAAGCATGGCAGCTAACTCTAAAAATAAATAAATATAAATTAATGCAGATGAATAGGAAAAAGAATCCTGCAATGTTTGGATACTCCATTAGTAGTGTTGCGCTTGACACAGTCACGTCGTTTAATTATTTGGGCGTAACACTGCAGAGCGATATGAAGTGGGACAAGCATGTAGTGGCAGTTGTGGGGAAGGCGGATAGTCGTCTTCGGTTCATTGGTAGAATTTTGAGAAGATGTGGTTCATCTGTAAAGGAGACCGCTTATAAAACACTAATACGACCTATTCTTGAGTACTGCTCGATCGTTTGGGATCCCTATGAGATCGGATTGAGGGAGGACATAGAAGCAATTCAGAGGCGGGCTGCTAGATTTGTTACTGGTAGGTTTGATGATCACGCGAGTGTTACGGAAATGCTTCAGGAACTCGGGTGGGAGTCTCTAGAGGAAAGGAGGCGTTCTTTTCGTGAATCGCTACTGAGGAAATTTAGAGAACCAGCATTTGAAGCTGACTCCAGTACAATTTTACTGCCACCAACTTACATTTCGTGGAAAGACCACACAGATAAGAGAGATTAAGGCTCGTACAGAGGCATATAGGCAGACATTTTTCCCTCGTTCTGTTTGGGAGTGGAACAGGGAGAGAAGATGCCACTTGTGGTACGAGGTACCCTCCGCCACGCACCGTATGGTGGATTGCGGAGTATATATATATACTCGGTTTATCTATGTGCAACATTTAATTAAAAGTCAATTACAAACAACTTTAAATAATTGTGTGAAAGTACAGCTGGCTTTATGTGTTCGATTTCTCTTCTGATGTTTTGGGTATTGGGGTACGTCCTCCAGGCAGCGGCAGTTCACACCTATGATTCCCTGTTGCCCGTCTCCTCCTCCACCCTACCATACCTGTAGGATCCTGGTTTAGACGTGGCCGATTATATGAACACTCCTAATTCCTTTACAGCTGTGTGTATGAGTTTATACGTTGTAACGTCTGTTGTTGCCAAAAGAGTGGTAACGAATTGGGAGCCTTTGTACCTTGCCTAGCACTCAGTTGATTTAGTGCCGCATCTACCCTGTCTGTCTTATCGGGATATCTTAATATTACATGGTTCGTCTCTTCTTCTCCTTCTTGACAAGTTCGGAAAGGGCTGTCGAACAGTTCTACAGGATGAAAATGTTATTTAAAATGACCATGATTGAATTTCATTCGCTCAATGGTAGTATAAAACCCTCATGGCACGGGTGCTTCGTATACCAATACGTTGATGGCATCACAGAGTGTATTTCTCTATGACGTTTCTCTTTGCCGTCAGTTCGTCTGCTCTATTGCACATCCCACCTCATTCGCCTCGCCCTTCTAAGTAGTTGCATGAAGTCCGCGTTTGATACCGTTGGATGACAAGGCATTCAAGAAGATGAGCTTTTTTAGCCGGTTGGAATAGAAACAGTCTGCAGACGATGCATGACAGTGGAGCCCGTCAGAAGCATCTGTGGGGCAATAGATTCCCGAATGGTCAGGCCTGCTCAGATTCACGTCGTGAACCCTGCAGAACACCTCTCGGATGAGTCACAACGTTGACTTTTATTCTGTCCCGAACGTCCTAATCACTACCTTCTCACGTGTCAGACCTTGAGGAAGAATAGGTTACCCGAGTTCGTCATAAAGGCAAGGGGGAGGGGGCAAATCGCATACTGAAAGTATGTGCCTTCTGACCTTTACAATCTAAAACATCTGTGATGTATATAGGCAGAATGAAGCGACGAACGAAATTTTGTACTAAGGCAAGGATTCGAAACTGTCTCCTTCTTACTAGACAGAGGCGCTAACCATTACTCCACCCTTGCGCAGTGGCTCTGCACATCTGAACTGACTACACAAGCACCCCTTCCACCTCTGTCCAATTTCCTATTCACGCTTCAGCCCGCTTGGTACTTCCTCTAAACTGTAATAGCACTGCCGACGCTCTCTAACTCTGTTGGGATAGCACCTCAGCATCAAACGAAAGGGGTATCCTGACTGAAACCCAGGCATAGGTTCTTTAATCAAATGAAACTATACGGCTCCAGAGACCTTCCCAAGTCTCAAACATCTATGGGGACTGTACGCAAACGATGAATGAAAATTTGTACCAAGTCCAGGACGTTAAGCCGGGTCTCCTGCTTACGAGGCAGATGTGCTAGACACTACACCACCCTGGCATCTGACGGATGCTAGTACGCTTCCCTCCTCAATACAATTTCCCATTCACGCTTCAGCCCACTTGGTATTTTCCCTAAACTAGAGAAGCATTGCAGAGTCTCTTCAACTGTACTGGAATAGTGCCTCACCGTGGAACGAATCCTACCCTCGGTACAAATTTTCATTTCTCCCTTCAGTCTGCATGTATACAACACAGATGAAAGGGTCTCTGGAAACATATAGTTTTATTAGATTAAAGTACCTAAACCTCGGTTTCAGGCAGTATACTCGTTCCATACCGAGGTGCCGTTCCAATATAGATGGAGAGAGCTTCTGCAATGCTGTTCGAATTTAGGGTCAATACCAAGTGGGCTGAGGCATGAATGGGAATTTCGACTGAGAAGGGAGGCGCGTGATGGTAGTCAGTGCAGTTGCACAAACCCGATGTGCCAGGGGACGTAGTGGTTAGCAAGTCTGCCCAATGAGTAGGAGTCCCAGGTTCGAATCCTGGACTTGGTACAAATTTTCAGTCTTCGCGTCAGTCGTCATATATACATCACAAACCGGATGTTAACGTCAACCAACTGGCGTTGGGTGCTTTCGATCAGATAGCTGTCAGAGACAGCAAAGGACTTGGAAGAGCAGTTGAACGGAATGAACAGTGTCTTGAAAGGAGGGTATAAGATGAACATCAACAAAAGCAAAACGAGGATAATGGAATGTAGTCGAATTAAATCGAGTGATGCTGAGGGAATTAGATTAGGAAATGAGACACTTAAAGTAGTAAAGGTGTTCTGCTATTTGGGGAGAAAAGTAACTGATGATGGTCGAAGTAGAGAGAATATAAAATGTAGACTGGCAATGGCAAGGAAAGCGTTTGTGAAGAAGAGAAATTTGTTACCATCGAATATAGAATTAAGTGTCAGGAAGATGATCCGGAAAGTATTTGTATGGAGTGTAGCCATGTATGGAAGTGAAACATGGACGATAAATAGTTTGGACAAGAAGAGAAGAGAAGCTTTCGAAATGTGGTGCTACAGAAGAATGCTGAATATTAGATGGGTAGATCACATAACTAATGAGGAGGTATTGAGTAGAATTGGGGAGAAGAGAAACTTGTGGCACAACTTGACTAGAAGAAGGGATCGGTTGATAGAACATGTTCTGAGGCATGAACGGGTCACCAATTTAGTATTGGAGGGCAGCGTGGAGGGTAAAAATCATAGGGGGAGACCAAGAGATGAATACACAAAGCAGATTCAGAAGGATGTAGGTTGCAGTAAGTACTAGGAGGTGAAGAAGCTTGCACAGTATAGAGTAGCATGGAGAGCTGCATCAAACCAGTCCCAGGACTGAAGACTACAACAACAACAACAACAACAACAACAACAACAGCGTATAATCTTGACAACAATGTGAAGTACATCATATCATCATCACCTTAGTATCTTCATCATCAACCACTTGTCAGCTTCGATAGCTGAGTGGTCAGCGCGACGGAATGCCATGCTAATGGGCCCGGATTCGATCCCCGGCTGTGTCGGAGATTTTCTCCGCTAAGGGACTGGGTATTGTGTTGTCTTCATCATTGTCATTTCATACCCATCGACGCGCAATTCCCGAAGTGGCGTCAACTCAACAGACCTGCACCAGGCGACCTGCCTACCCGACGGGAGGCCCTATCCACACGACATTTCGTTTCATCAGCTACATTACCTTGTAAAAACAAAATTTTGCTGTCAAATTTTACAATGCTGTGGCTGAAGTGTGTCAATTTGGCTGTTGCTGCGAATGTAGGTGACTGGTAAACAATAAAAGTATCATCCCTGTGTCCGCAGGAGGAGGTGAGCCGGCGACCTCCGCAGAAGCGGTTTGTGAGCAGCGAGGAGGCGCTGGTGGAGCAGCTGGGCGGCCTGCACAAGCCGCTCTCCACATAGGCGCTGCCCGCTGCCACACCCCAGCAGCCCGCGGCCTCTGGGCTGGGCTGGTCGCTCCGTCTCCCCACCGCCACGCAGTCCGCTCCCCCGTCTGTACCTGCGGGGGAAATTTTCGTTTCCATTTAGGTTTCCTGTCCGCAAGCGCGTATGCTCCGACGTGTCACCGAGCGGCCACACTCAACCTGGCGGCTCTGCAGAGTGTCCGAAACAACCCACCAGATCGTGCTTCTCGGAGAAAGACTGAACAACACGGCCTAAAAATGAAGCAGACACGCGATTGACGACACGGAAGCATGTCTAGCGAGGATTACATTGTTTTGCTTTTCTTTTTCTCCATTTTTTCCTGTAATTTGTCCTTCACTTCATATCATTCTGGGTGACCACAGTCACGAGTGTGAAAGCGTTGCAATGGTTGACACTTAAAGATGCTGACACGGCAGATAAAATTCATCCATTTCGGTCCGTTGCTATTGCGAGGCAACCATTGTCTCTTTCTTACAACTTTCTGGCAGTCTAGTTATGCACACAATTGAGCGGATACATCCTGCCCTTAGTTATGCCACTGCATCTCGATATCCGTACTTCTCTGACAACTGCAGAGAAACTTCTACCTAATATATATTAACACTATTTTCAAACAATTAAGTGATATCGAGTGTATCTTTGTATTAATAGACGTAATATCAAGGGTTCTCAGAAGAGATTGTGTTGTTGTAGCTGAACTAATGTGACTGTCTACAGTGCTTGCTCGCGCGAAATAACAGGTGCTCCATGTGAATATACCTCTCTACGGCACGTTAACTTCAGTGTCAGCTTCGCAAAAATGTTTAACGGGAGATCTTCGGCACCAGCTATCTGCTATCATTAACCCAGAATGATCTGAAGTTTACCAGTTCAAAATAATTAGTGGTACAGAGCTGAAACTCTCTTTAATTTTCTAGTCTACCCTGCAAAATAGCGCACTCAAAAGGAGTGTCATTCTTCACGAGAAAACGGTTAAAAAAATGTTGTGCGGCAAAGTTGTTTTATCATAATGTCCTACCAAAACCAAATTATATTTCAACATATTTTGATAATTACTGCTAAAATATTCGCAAATATTTTAAATAATACAAAAAACTGATATAATTAAAAGTTCAATACAAACTATTCTGCAGCTCTCTACCATAAAAACTCATAACAATAGAAATTTTTTCACTATTAACTGTTTTACAGGTGCATGCTTAATTTTCCTTCACTCTGATGATAAAACCGTTTAGTCCAAACATATTCTCAGGATACTGAATGAAAACTTAGCAGTTCTTCCTGACGTAGTCTGAAATGTTCTTAGGTATTTAACAAGTTAGAACGACATCTCTCATTCCTGTGATTTCGCAGGAATTCGCTTAAGAAAGAAAGTAATTTTTCCCTTTCATTAGAGCAGCCAGTGAATGTTATAATAGCAGTATTATAGTGCTTTAGACGTGTTCCTAAGTCCAAAGCAAACAGATTCCATTGTTTGTGTTTACTTTTATCGTATGTTAGCATTTCTTGTGGTTCCTGCGAAGTCACATGTTTAGTTACTCTCAAGAGTTTGCAACCACTTTACTGTTAATTGCAGTACATTATGAGAGTTTAAATAATTTTTTGCAATATCTATAACGATAAGATTCTGGACTAATCATTTTAATTACGTTTTACTATGGTTCAGGATGTCTTATGAAGACTGGTACATGCTCAGTAACCTGTTTAGCTACGCCTAAGCTATCTTTATACTTCCATTAACTGTTTCACCATTAATTATTTTCTAGAGATAAATTTCTAAGCCTACAATGTATATTTTAATAGAAGATTTAAGGGTTGTATTGTTGGACGCAGAGTTGCAGCGTCTCTGGATTATCTGTTCCATGCTTGCTAAGTTATCACAATAGAGTGTGAATACAGTTTTCACATAGTAACGTATTTATATAAAAATTGTGTGCAGTTGACTGATTATTAAGCACAGAAATCTTGACTTTTTCGATTACATGCAGCTTTATTATGAAAATGGCAGTTGACTGATTATTAAGCACAGAAATGTGGAATTTTTCGATTACAAGCAGCTTTATTATGAAAATTGCACCCACTTCAGAGGTGCTAACAGGGAAAAGCAGAATTTGCTTCATATACACTATGACCGGATAACTGCAGACACTTCGTGTATTTCTATCACTTCCATCATTCAAATATACATCATGCTGAAACTTTTGACTTGTAAAAGTCACAGGGTTAATATGTTGTACTTACGATTCCGTTCATTTCCATACTCCCCTTTAAGAGGAAATAGTCAAATGGAGCTACAAATAGCAGCAATATTTCTGTGGTGTAAGCTGAAAGATGAAAAAACAATTAATAGTGTTTTCTTGCACTTCTGACACCTTCTACAACAATCGTAAACTTTCGTTTCCACACAAGTACAGTACAGTCATTTATTGTACAACAGCAACTAAACAGTATCTATTTTTTAATATTTTCCCAAGGTAGGAAATTGTATCAGATTTGTGAAAGACCCTCCTACGTTGCGAAAGCAAATGTCGATTCCATAGTAAGAGCTCTGCGTCCTTCATAAGAGGAACTGGAATAACTATGTTATACTGTATCAAAACTGTCTGAAAAAAAACTTATTGCAAATTAACTGATGTCAATTAGTCTCTAGATACCAGATTTATCTAGCACAGAAGCTTCGAGTTGTTGCCGGTGTTCACTAGAAAATTAAATTCTGTTCTATCGTAGACACTCGACTGCAGACTCGTTACGGATTCGTTTTATGCTTTTCTTGCTTTACTGCCAGGGAAAACCGCAGGGAGAACAAAGAACTGAATGTTCGCGTAGATTAGGAACATCCTCAGCACCGATGGACAAGATACCGCTTTTCCCGCAATAATCGTGCAACCCGCTTTTCCACGAGCAGTCCGAATGAGACTACAAACAATCGTCTGCGACATTAATCTCTGGTTTCGCTAATCGGGTGCCGTGTTTATTTTCCTCATCGCACAATATACTCCCACTGTTACGATTCTGTGTTACGCATGTGCCTGAGTACGAAGACAAGGGGCGACTCGACGACCAGGGTACAGCGTGTAGCATGGAAGAGCGATGAATGTGACGGAATACCCGTGTATCATAGGATTTCATCGTTTAGAGGAATTAGGGTTAGGTTAATGTCACTACAGTACAGGAGGGAAAAATTACAGGGAAGGAACTTCACGATCTGCGTTATGTGATGGTCAGTGCGCTGCGTCGCTTGGACTGTACAAAAGCTTAGCTTTCATCTGGATTTTGGGACTGCGGAAAACCGAATAAAGTATTGTCTCCCGGTTGAGGCGTTT
Organism: Schistocerca americana; assembly: GCF_021461395.2. Taxonomy (NCBI): domain Eukaryota; kingdom Metazoa; phylum Arthropoda; class Insecta; order Orthoptera; family Acrididae; genus Schistocerca; species Schistocerca americana. The sequence goes on from NC_060124.1 coordinate 106,905,929, forward strand.
AGCGCTGATACACAAGCTTTCCGTTCCAGGTGATTAACCTGTTATTATGTTAGAAAGGAAACGGATAGTGTAACACTTGAAGAGAGAAAGAAGTAGAGAGGCTGAGGATAATCAAGAAGAAGCAATAGTATTTATTCAGTGTTTTTGAAGAAATGATAGTGGCTAGACTGCGTCTCAAGCCATCGCCAGAATACTGTTATTATAGAATATGTGGGCACCTAATGAAGGTCTCAGTAAGCTTCGAATGGTTGATAACTGTTTGTGTGCCCTTTCTGTAACATTCTCAATCCTTAGATATGTCAATCGTAACATACAAATGTTACTGTAGCGGATATCGGTTGAGCAGTGTGTCTTGAAAGTTTGGCAGTATTTTTGTCGTTATATTATTTACACAAAATAGTACATTTTAATACGAGGCTAGTTGCTGGTTTTTACAAAAAAATTCTATTTCGTTTTGTTATGAACTGGTTAGATTTCCTTTTAGAGAATGAGGATTTTGCTCTTGTTACTTCTTTTCGTTCATATGATATAGAGAACAAAATATATAGTTTTGTCCTGCTCCTGGCCCTGTCGACGCAGAAAAATGAAACAAAAAATGTGACAGTGATTCGAGGGCCAATGGGAAACACGATCGGGAAATGTTTCATTACAGTTGAGCTTAACAGTGTATCGAGGCGAGCTATTTCGAGGGCATCCAGGAAACAGGAAGCGAACGACTGAAGAGGCGAGATTAAGGGGGAACAAAGAGCGCCAAAGCAGCACCGCAGGGAGAAGCCTCATCTGTTGCTCCTATTTCGTCGGCTTTACGTGCTCCGCAGACGAAACTCGACCGTCTAAAAGCGGCCGCTCGGCTCTGAGAATAGCTAGGCGCGCCGCTCTTTTGAGACAAGTGCCTATGAATTACGTACGGCGCGGAAATTACCGAAAATAGCCGCCACAGACCTGGGAGGGAAGAGGGCCTCTCAACACGCGATCACTGGCGCAGTCAGAATTAGGAGCTATTACAGCGAACCAGCACGTTCTGCTGGGGACTCCCTATCATTTCTCATTAAAGCGACCGGGCTTGCGCTTAACGAATTAACGAATGCATGTTGATATTGCATACCTCTCCTTTCAGGCTACAACTGGAAATAGGGCTGGCCGCATAAATCGATCGAAGGTGCCCTAATTTGGTCATAAATTCATAACAACTGAAGAGACTACGGGGTCATTTGAGGTGATGCTCCTTACAGCAGGCATTAATTAATTTATCCCTATTTTCATCGAAAGTTAGGAACTTTAATTAATAACTTAAGTAATGTAAAGCCACGTGACCATGTCTGCTTGCAACGCGTCCCCTGATACTACTTTTCTGCCCAGAGGGTGACATTTTTGCAGGTGTAATGCGTATCTGCTTCTGTAGTCAGTCCTTGGTACAATACATTACGAAACCAGACTGATAATATACTCATGGGCCCGTATTCCAAAGAAACGTTACGAAAATTTCTCCGATCGTCAAAACTATCTATGAGACAGTTTCAGTCGAGAAACAGTAGACTGTGTATAATAAAATGTGGAGGTTAAGCCACGAAATTTTGGCATTGCACTTCAGTATAGAAAATTCGCTGAAATATCTCAGTGATCACACACAGAGATCTAGATAAAATTTTTAATTTTGCTTCTTGCAAACGTATGTCGGATTTTATAAGTTAATAAATGATGGCAACCATTCCCTTTCGATTTGTTGTCCATTTACAGTGCATATCTTGTTCGTAGTAGACAACCATTCATCTTCAGATGCTCATAATGTGCGTTTTTATGTAACTTCTTCCAAGGCCTCGAGCTAGTGGTCATCGCACTTTCGTAGTTCCGCAAAGTTATGCAGGTAAAAGAATGCAGCGCAACGCTTTGCGCGTTTAATGAAACGGTTAACTTCACAGATATAGATGTATGTCTCAGTGTTAAAATCTCTCCTGCTGCTAAACCAGCTTTTTCTTTAATAATCTTTAGCATATATGACACCTTAGGAACTGAAACAATGGATGCGATGCCACGAATTCCTAGGCTTACGTTCAGTCTATCTTCAAACAGCTACAAAATCAAGCACGCTCAATAGTTTGCGTCCCCATGAAACCACAGCTACCAGGCAGTTGAGTAATATTTTCTCTTTCGGTCGTGACAGGTGAAAATGACTCGGTAAAAGAAAGATATTTTCCTAAAGTGAGTATCTATTTCGTAGCAATAGAATTGCTTGAAAAAAAGTAAAGATTAACTCTGTATAGAAACTACGAAGCTACACGGATCGCATTTTTTCGTAGCGAGGGGGAGATGTTACATTACGAGGCACTCCGCGGTCTAAACATTCTTGACACTCGTTTATCTAAACTAAATTGAAAATACGCTACAATACTGCCATCATTATGAACTGAAGATCTGATGTTATGCACTGTAGATATGCAACAACAGAAGTGACTGTTTTCGGTAATTATTTGGATGCCTAAAATTACAATTCATGGTCACGGTGTTCTCTGTAAGTCCGAAGTGAATGAAACAGTTTTGCCTGGGCCACAGTTCTCGCAACGGTAGGCGTGGCTCTGTAGGAAACACACTAGGCATCTGTCATTTTCCTGCCTCAATTTAACGACACTCTTTCGCAGATTCCGACTGAAAAAAATACTATGGGCAGTGTCGCCGAGGTGAAAGAGTAGCTGCTCGTTATTCCGGGTACGGGAGTCACGGTAGCATCATCGGCGAGGAAAGATCGACAACGCGACATCGATTCCGCCGGCAGTCGATAGCAGCTATGACGTCAGCGGGCGACAGGTGTCCCGGAGAGCATGATTGTTATGATGGCGGCGGCGGAGGCGGGGACGCGGGCTAAGTTTAGCGCCTCTGACGCAGGAGCACGGCGGGTCGCGCCCTGCAGGGCTTCCCTGAAAGACGGTGGCTGATCCGCGAGTAAAAGCGGGCAGAGGGTGGATCCCTGGGGGGCGAGCAAACGAGTGGGCAGGCTCCGGTGTCTGAGCTGCTGGGCGGGACTACGCGTTAGAAGCAGTACGCTGGGTGGAGGGTTTTATATAGCCAGTGCTCCTTGGTAGTGTCACATCGTCCATTGAATACGACACCAATCAGTCTACGACGTTTCACTGTAGATGCAATACCTTTCACAGTAATGGAAGCGGTTTAACTTCTGTCTGAATTGGCATTTCTCTTCCACTGATTAGATGAAACGCAAAAATCGTTATAAAGTTATAAATGAAAGAGGACACTTATGCAGGTAGGTTCCTTTACAGAAAATGCAAACAAAGTGGACAAGAAATTGTGATTTACAACAGAAAACATAATTCACTCATTCTGTCATTCAAACTGCGATGCTTCCATTCTAAAACAGTCTGAGATTTACAGCGTGATTCAGGTAGCCATGGCAATGGGTTTTATGCAACCACGCCCAAGATTTTCATATTTCCCCACGCACTACATACAAACTATTAGCCCTACAAAAAAAATGAACAGGATGTTTCTGTAGCAAATTTAATTTAGATATATTTTGTACTGGGATACGTTTTCCCTAGAGGGCACGGTTATCTAGTTACTCAAGAAAATCACCGATTGAAAGTTTGTTTTGTAGGGTTTTCTTGAATAATTCTAAAACTACAGCCTCCAGCGAAAACTTATTCCACTACATAAATGAATTACATTAAATCTTCTACATGAAGGTCATGTCCTTGTTTTTAGGATTAATAATTTTCGTGTAGCGAGCGAGAGAATATGAAACTCTCGCGCATGTCTTTTGAAGGTCTCGTGAGTTGTGGGTAGGGGTGGCTAAACTAGTAAATGAATAATACCTACTGTACACCATTATGCGCCACACTGCAGAATGTAGGGACTGATCGAAACAACGGAACTGAGGTAGCATACAGTAAGGCATTGGAAGACCATCCTATGAATCATAAAGAGGTACACTATAACCAAGATTTTGTGGTCTAGCCTTGATGATGTCATTGAGAGGTGCAAGCCGTTCAGGATAAGAAATCACTTGTGATTGGATTTAATCACAGTCTCTCCCGTTCTCTGAGACTCCCTGTCAACCCACTGGGTGACATTCGTGTCGTTAAAGATCACAAGGATCCGATATGTCAGAGGCAACGTAGATGTAATATGGCTGCTGGATTTAGCACGAGAGAGCGTAATTTTATCCGCCCAGTCATAACAGTCTAATTCCGGTACAGATATCAGGTAGGCCAGGCTTCCGTTCTAAGAGAGAAGTAAAATAATTAGCGCTTGGAAAATTTCCAGTAATAACCCTAAACCGAATAATAAAAACATCGCTGTAATTGGCTACAACCACACTCTGCCTGTGCCAGCACACCGGGCTAGACTCATATCGTTAAAGAAGGCAAATGTTGAATGTTCCAGTTAAAAAAGCGCTCTAAGTAATAAGTGGCTACTGGTCATGAATGCAAAAGGAAAGCATGTGCAAAGAAGCTACTAGCGATTGATTTAAGGAAGAAAAGGAGAAATTAGGACTCACAGATCGATCTTGGCAGTCCAATTCCAGTTCACGTGTGAGGTAAGCAAGACTCCCGCCTTAGTTCGGTGCCGAAATAGTGTGCGAGAAATTTCCAGAAGAGACACTCTATAAAGAGTTTTCCTGCTTTTGGCGAATGGGGAAGGGACGAAAAGAAAGACAAGACAAATGTTGGATATCCTGGAGCTGGACTCGCAGAAACACGTCTCTCCTGACGGTCCCCAAGCACCTCAGGGTTGCTTCGCTCGCCATTAGACTGCATCCTCTCTCCTGCCACGTAGATAAACAGAGACCAGGGGCAGTTTTGGAGCGTCACTCCTGTTTCCGAGTACAGGTAGCAAGTAGAGGAGATCGCAGTCACTTGTGTACCTGCTTCAGCTTCGCGCATTGTTGTTATTGTGTATGTGTGTGTGTGTGTGTGTGTGTGTGTGTGTGTGTGTGTGTGTGTGTGTGTATGTGTTCAAGATACCACGTGCGTCAGTGCGTACGAGCGAGTGTGTATGTGTGTGTTTGTGTGTGTGTGTGTGTGTGTGTGTGTGTGTGTGTGTGTGGCACTACTGCCCCCTCCTGGACTCCCTGTGCACAACCCCTAAGCTGTCTTGCTCGACGACGAGTAATCGTAGTAATAGTAGTAGTAATAGTTCAAAAAAATCCTTAAACGTAAATAGGAAACAAAAAAATTTATATGCCTTCAATTAAAATCTCTTTTCCGCAGTGGAGGGGAAAAAGAACCTGAAAAACAAGACAGAACTCTTTGTACATATCCCTGCTTTACAAAGTATTTTATAACAATATTGTATATACTATATTTTCATACATTAAAGACTTTAGTGAGAGAAAACAGGTGTTACAGAATTATTGTAATAGTTGTAAGAAGGTTGATAATAAATGTAATAAACTGTATTATATAAAATGTGCTGTTTGTGTATTTCGTGTGACTTTAATCTATTAAAGTGTCACTACCGTTAGAAATATTAATTTTCTGTATGCATAACAAAACCACAGAAATACGCATTTCCCTATCCTTTTTTTCCCAAGTGTACTAGTAATGGACATTCAGGTTGTTCAAATCCAGACCTACTTCGCTGTGATGATAACGAGACTTCAACTGAAGCCATTCCACCGATTCGCATTTACAATTTTGATCCTTATGTAAACGATTTCCTACATCCTAATGTAAACATAAACATGCGAGACGAGTTCTAAACCTTGAAACAATAACATCAAATAAATTCTTTTCAAACAACCATGAATCAGCGAGTCTAGGGTAATAATTTTTGATGTATTATGTTGTTATAATCAACATCGAGGAAGACATTTCCTTGTATTAGCTTACCAAGAAAACAAGTAACTGGAAATTTTGTTGTCTTTGTGAAGTCATATGAGTAATACAGATACACAAAGCTTACAAACTTTAAAAAAACAACAAGTTAATTTTGTAGCTAAATAAGCAAGATCAGAAAGTTACAGAAAACTGTGTACTTATCTTCAAGTAACACGTGTAGAACAGAGATGCAAAGCGTATACACATTTTCAGATTTTAAAAATGTAATATAATGTTCTCAAAAAATTATTGTCAGCTGTTTCAAAAAAAAAAAAAAACAAAAAACATCAGGTTTCATTTTACTCATCGCTTCTTCCACAGAGTAAAGTTACAGTTTTGCTATAAATGCTAATAAGTAAAAGATAATTCGTCGGATAATACCACATAAGCAATAATTTGATTGTTTTCAAATCTCATTTACGAGACATTTTCCATAACAAGATTTGAAAGTAGGTCGTTTCACAGAAAATACTGCTTGGACAATAAAACGTTTTCTGCGAGTCAAACCTTCTTTAAAAGACGTTACACGATGTATGCAGTCATGCACGACAATGTATCTTCTGAAGAGGCTATTCATCTCGCAGCACTTAGCTCACCATCACTGTCATTCCACCAGATCAGCTAATACTTGTCTTGTAGAGATTACACTTCTTAATCCTAACCTTCTCTATAAGTTGTTTCGAATATTCTAGTTTTGTCTGTCACTACTGGATTTTCCAACAGACTAATTCTTTCAGGGCCAAGTTAATAATACTATAATGCCGTAGCCGATATTCGACTAACATGCTCCTTTTTCGCTGAGGAACTTCTACAGATTTGTTTCTTTATTTTGTGTTTTCAGTTCTTCCTCATTTTGTACTTTACATTTTGCCGTAACTTTCTTCGATTGCAACATTTCAAATACTGCAATATTTTTCTCCTTCCAGATTGTCTGTGCACCACTTTTCACTTTCGTGCGGTATTGTACACCACACATACACTCTCAGTAACTTCTTCCCCATTTGCATATCAGCACTTGATACCAGTAGAAGACTTCTACTGAAAAAATACACTCATATTCAGAAAAAAAAACAGAACAGCTTGAACGACTAGAGAGAGCCACAGGACAAGTACGTAAGTATGTTCTGCAGAAATGATTAGCATTTGAATCATGTCGGCTCTCAGGTTCAAGGTCAACATCTATATCACGGCGCTACACCACTTACAGGTGAAATGTGCCTGCGGCCTATAAACCGAAGGTGTGACTTGAGCAGGCGTGCAGGTTGCCTCACAGATGTATGCACGAATCGCACTGTCAAAACAGTGTCTGAAAGAGGGCGCATTATCGGGATGAGAGAACGTGATACATCCATCCGGGAAACTGCTGCTCGTGTGGGATGTAGAGTTCCGGCAGTTCAACGGGTGTGTGCAGAATGGTTCACGGAAGGCCGTAGAATACGACGAGATGGGTCAGGTCGCAACACCCAGACCACCCCCCGAGAAGATCAACACCTCATCCGAACGGTATTGCAGGACAGATCTGCGTCCTCCTCCGCCCTGGAGCAACAATGGAACAGTGTAACACATCGTACACTATCAGCGTTGACAGTCCGTCGCAATTTATTATGGCAAGGGCTGTGTACGCGTCGTCCACTTCTCCGCCTATCTTTCACGAATGTGCAGAAACATGCTAGACGCAATGGTGTGTGAAACAACGTCACAGTGAACAGGAATGGCATCAGACAGTGCTTTCGGACGCATTCAGGTTCTCTTTATTTGAAAACGATTGCCGCATTTTGGTTTGCCGCAGACAGGGTGAGCGGTATCGCAGTGACTCTATTCGCCCAAGACATATTGCGCCAACACAAGGCCCTATGATGCTATTGGGTACAACCATAAATCACAATTAGAGCATGTTCACGGAACTGTGATCAGTGTGACCTAAAAGGCATCTTGCGACCAGTTGCCATGCCCTTTCTACACAACAACCCAGACGCCACTTTTCAGCACGAACACGTGCCTTCTTGGTGTCATGGGATGTGCCAGATCACCACACTTGTCGCCAATCTAAAGTGTGTGAGAAATGGTGAAACGACGGGTGCAGAGCTGTGACCCAGTGCGAACTACTACAGATGAACTTCGAAAGCAGGTGAATGCATCAGGACGCCATCCGTGACTTATACGCGTCGATGCCATCACACAAGGAACAAGTCTTCTGGGCAATGGAGGACCATGTGCCGGCTACGCAACAGGACACATGTAGAACCGAGGTGACTGAAATGCTAATTATTTCTGCATTACATGCTAATGTACAAAGCCTGTAAATTTGAACACCCTATCGCTAGTCGTTCAAGGCGCTCTGTTCTTTCTGAACACGAGTGTATTTTTTCATCACATTAATCTAATTCCAATATCTTCCTTTGTAAGCCGGCTTCCCATTTAATAAATATAATTACTAATCGGTTTTGTAACTGTATCTGACTTCGATAATAAAAATGAAATTAAAAGAGTACGCCACACCTTATACAGGATGAATCAGGAGAAAAGCTACATGCTTTGAGAGGTCACAGTATTAATGGTTCTGAACAAAAAACGTCATATGCACATAAAACCTTTGCTTCAGAGTTTCCGAGGAAACCAATAAAAACAATGGGGAACAGGACAAATGCAGGTAACAGTAAGTGAAACGATGTGATTTAATTTTTTCTTTTTTTTTTTTTTGGTACACTTCCTCGCAAAACATGTTCAAATAGTTCACCGTCAACTACAGTGCATTTTGTAGTTTGTAAACAGCTGCTATACAGGGTGATTCAAAAAGAATACCACAACTTTAAAAATTTGTATTTAATGAAAGAAACATAATATAACCTTCTGTTATACATCATTACAAAGAGTATTTAAAAAGGTTTTTTTTTCACTCAAAAACAAGTTCAGAGATGTTCAATATGGCCCCCTCCAGACACACGAGCAATATCAACCCGATACTCCAACTCGTTCCACACTCTCTGAAGCATATCAGGCGTAACAGTTTGGATAGCTGCTGTTATTTCTCGTTTCAAATCATCAATGGTGGCTGGGAGAGGTGGCCGAAACACCATATCCTTAACATACCCCCATAAGAAAAAATCGCAGGGGGTAAGATCAGGGCTTCTTGGAGGCCAGTGATGACGTGCTCTGTCACGGGCTGCCTGGCGGCCGATCCATCGCCTCGAGTAGTTGACGTTCAGGTAGTTACGGACAGATAAGTGCCAATGTGGTGGCGCTCCATCCTGCTGAAATATGAATTGTTGTGCTTCTTGTTCGAGCTGAGGGAACAGCCAATTCTCTAACATCTCCAGATACTGTAGTCCAGTTGCAGTAGCACCTTCGAAGAAAAAGGGACCAAAAACTTTATTGGCTGAAATGGCGAACAAATGTACAACTAAATGAAACTTTATAGCTCCCTTAATTCGCCGACAGATAGTGCTTAGCTCTGCCGTTTGTCCTAAAGTTGTGGTATTCTTTTTGAATCACCCTGTATTTCTGATCTAAACTTTACTCTAACACACGCCTATAAAATACGAGCGCAAGTGATGTGCGCTTTAAAATGGTCATTAAAGACAACACTACTCAGCCTAGTGTCGCTTCGCTTGAATTCGCATATGCCCTGTTATATATGCATATGCTGGTGAAGAAGGGCATGCGACTGACGCCCATGATTTTCAAATAGCTATGTGTCGGATACGTTTAAGAAGAGGGGATATGCTCATCTGAAGATTTTTGTTGAGAATCACCAATACTATCACCTCACACAGCATGTTCCTTTCCCCCCTGACCCGGTATCAATCACGCAGCTTGATGAAAGACAGACATAGTGTGAGCAACTGAACATCGACGAATAGGAAAGTCACACGTTAAGCTCCTACCGAAGGTCCTAGGTATGTGCCGTAATGACTTACCAGTAGCCGACCACCGTGCAATGGTGCTGGAGAGCTGTCTCTGTAATTGCCATAGACAAATATACAAAGTAAACAACTGCTGACGATACGTCTAGATATTGTGTGGATAAGGTGCACTTCTGAAGAGTTGAAAATGGATGGTGTTGTGTAATACTGGACACAAGGACGTAACGCTTTCTGAAATTTAGTTCATGGAACATGAACACTTTATAGCTTCAACCCCAACGCTTCTTCAGTGAAGAAACGTCCTTGAAAATTACGTTCACAGCCTGAGTCATAAATAAGGAGAAATAATGTGGGAACTGAAATCCTTCAGATTCACACATGTGAACAAGAACTGGCGGCAAAAAAAGCGCACCTAAAAATGTGCATATGTATTTAATAAATGATTTGGAAACCTGAAAATGAGGAACAACATCTGCAATTAAATCGTATAACTATTTTCAAAATCAAGTTCGCGTTAAACACAGGACACTTAACATCATAAAAAGACGTGCACGTGAGTTGAAAGCAGAAACAATCACAAGGACTCGAACACGTATCCACGGCTCCATGAACAGCATCAAATGAGTTACATTGATGGGCAGAGTGAGTTGACTACACAATCCGTCAGACTGAATAATAAGATCACAACTCTGTAACCAGCTATAAGCGCAACGAATTCACAAGGACAAGGATATTTTCTAAAACTTCGAGCGCTTGGATACACGCTCGCCTTCGCAATTCATAGAAAGTTTTGAAACGAAGTTAGTGAAAATTTAGCCTTGGGATACGAACGACACATTAATGAATAGATAGCAAAATCTTCCTAGTGAGCAACCACGTCCAGTAACCACAGACAAATGAAACGTTATATCCAATAACAGTAAATAGTCCGTGTCGCATCTTACTCCACGTTATTCATAGTAACTCATAAATTATGTGTTATGCATTAGTTTATTACCATTATTCGATTTCCAATGGTATATCACATACCAATTTAAATTCGACATGTATCGTAAATGTTAAAAGGGTTCAGTAATCCAGGGGTAACCGACGGCAACTGGAAGGCTCAAAGCACCACGAGCCATCGCAGGTGACCAACTTTTCTCCACAACATCTAACAGAAAAAAATTCAAAGAATCTCTGCTGTATAAGTCGGTACTGGTTACAGAGACTTCTTTACAAGCTATCAGCGAAGATAAGATCATGACTTACTGAATTAATATCATTCGTACATTGAAAGTGGTCATTTAACAGACAGCTCTCATTTTTTTTTTTTTTAGGCAATGTTATGGAATCTTCCTTCCTAAGTAGGAGAGATCTTTTCCCTGTGCCACTCCTGTGCTGTTAAAACATTCAAACAAGAAGTTCTTCTCCTTTCTGGCTCTCTCCATCACCTTCATGTTTGATTTGCCTTTCAGTTGACTGAAGATATGTGTAACAACAGCTCCACCAGCAATTAATTCAGAATAATTATAGGCAGCCAAATACATGGATCTTTCTAAGACAGAAGAAATAAAAAAAATGTAAAGAAAAGACAGAAAAATTCTAAGAAAAATACTGGGCCCAATCACGTAAAATGGTGAAACAGCAACAGAAATGATGAAAATCTGCACGAGAAAGCTGAAAATTCAAATGTAACAATGCAAAAACACTGAATGATGTTTGACGACCATATCGTTCCGAAGTATGGAAACAAGATATGCAAGAGACGTTTTTAACATGTAAATCGGAGAAAATCTCCCTACAAATGGCTCCAAAAAATCTATAGTGATCTGACAGAGATGAAGATTGAACAGCACGAAATTCTTTAGTATGATACACTTCAAATAACTGTGCCAGCTTCCAGTCTTCAGAGAAAACGAAGAAATGAAAGAGTAGCAAGGTCGCAGGTTCGAATCCTGCCTCGGGCATGGATGTGTGTGATGTCCATAGGTTAGTTAGGTTTAAGTAGTTCTAAGTTGTAGGGGACTGATGACCTCAGCAGTTAAGTCCGCTAGTGCTCAGAGCCGTTTGGACCATTTGTTTGGTAAGAAGGTCGGAACCAATAGTACTTTCATTGAATGAATGACTACTGCAAAAACCGGAAATAAAAATAGTAGTAATTATTGGATTGTCCACTTGGAGGCCCAAATCGTACCCAAAAGTGGAGCAAAGTAACACAAAATAAACAAGTGATAATAACACAAAAAGTGACAGCAATGCAAGTAACACGAATTGCAATTGTATTTTCAGAAAAGAACGAAGAAACACTGTTGCTATTGAGAAATTTCTCTTTTGCGTCTGTCTTCACAATTATTCTGTCATCGCTGGTATTGTTTTTCTGGTAGGCTACATTAAATTATAATTTTTGTCCATTTCGACACTGCGAGAAATAATTACTGCTGTGACAGGTTTATGACGTTTGTGCCTGCCTGTCTGTTAACGTTAAGATCCTTTTAAATGGGGTGTTGCGCTACGTGCTGAAATATTCGGAAAGGGCTCGATTTTTTTTTTTTTTTTTTTTTTTTTTTTTTTTTTTTTTTTTTTTTTTTTTTTTTGTAGAATGGGACTTCAAGAGATTTGCGTGTATATCTGGTCTTGAATCATCTTTTTTTCCGAATGATTGTAAAAAAGCGGGGAAGATGTAAGGTGAAATTATATGTTGACAAATCCTTAAGTTCTCTTGAACAACACCGGGGTGGCATTAAGATGAACACTATCATCAGTCGGAGGGTTATCATCAAACGTACGACGTGCAGTATCACCACGAAATATTACGAAGAGATTCACGACTAATTTACGCCACTGAGGGACAGCCTGACGTTACATAATTATGCACCACACTTTTTTCTTTACGAGCAATTTGTAGTGATATTCACTACCGGGTATCGAGGCAACTATCTTCAATATGCTTTCCAAAGCACTAACGTTGCTACGCAGGGAGACGATACTTTTGTACACACAGAGAAAGGCTTTGATGATGTCAAGTGTCAAGTGGAAAAAAGATGTTCGAAATTAAATAAATAAAGCTAGAGGAGAGAAATGTAACAGTTAATACAAATTACCCAACGAAAAAACTCATATTCTAAAAGTTTGCCATGCTTGCTAAAATGGATAGGAAAGACAAGCTAGAGTGGAAATAATCCGGAATGAAAATGGGTAGCAATCCAGCAGAAATATTGCTTCTCTAGTTAAATGCGGGAAAGATTCAGAATTAATATCCGGGTGAAGCAGCCGTATAAATTAGATAAACATAATACACAGTACCAGAAATAAAAATAATAATGTCCCAAGTATCAAAATTATAGAGAAACATGCAGGACAGGTGGAAAACTTATGCTGTATTGAAAGTGAGTTACACAAGATGAACAATCAGCGTTGTGATAACAATAAGTAACAGAGAGCCTAAACTGCGGCTAAAACCGAAGACCTAACTGTGCAGTTCAAAAAAGACAAATTAAGCAGTTATGTGGATCAATCACTATTATTTTCTACTGTGACGATTTTGGGGCCTTACACAATCACCTTTTCTTTGTAGGATGAAACCAGCTGTCTGTTTTGAGTTACATTCCTCATTATTTAACAGCATTTTAAGTAGCAAAAAGATAAAAATTTTAAAGAAATTATTTATATTTGTTGTTGTTGAAAGCTACTAATATCTCAACCACAGCAACTTTAGCGCTAAGTCTTCTTACAGTAAATAAATCATGTTTCATCATCTTACAACTGAATGTAAAACATTTTGTTCTTATCTTTCAAGCACATTATAAAAAGATCACACGGCCATACACAGATAAGCCAAAACATCCAAAATGAGATTTTCACTCTGCAGCGGAGTGTGCGCTGATATGAAACTTCCTGGCAGATAAAAACTGTATGCCGGGCCGAGACTCGAACTCGGGACGTTTGCCTCTCGCGGGCAAGTGCTCTACCAACTTTTTTTCTTCTTTTTATAATAATTATATGTATAAAAACTAAATTCTTCCCAGTCGACTTTGTTTTTCTGATTAAAAACCCAATGTTTTCCCTCATACAATTTACAATGAAAAATGGAAAACCCACGGCCATGAATTGTGTTGTTGGACAAAAAGAAAATAATTTTTATTCAATAATGTAACTAATTTGTTAAAGATAATGTAGGTGTGCGAAAGTTTCTGAATAATTGGTGGAATAACAAAAGGAAATGAAATAGATGAAAAAAAAGTGCTGGACTCCGAGCCCTAAACATCTTTTTTTTTTTTACAGACGCTCTGTCCATCCTTTTTTTCCAGCAATCCAATTTTTTAACAACTTTTATTTTTTTATTTTTTATTTATTTCTTTATTTTTATTTTTTATTTTTAGGATGGTCAGGGCGTAGTACACGCCGCACTAGCAGTGGGGTCTCTTCACGGCACTGCCAGTGCGTCGAGGCCCAAACCCCTTCCACCCCTTTTTTCATGTTCCATGTTGGGTCATAGCACTAAGTGTGCAGAAATCTTAACACAAAATTCCCATTCTCCGGTGTAAGAAAGACAAAGAAACCTTTTCTCTGAGTAGAAACTGAACACTGATAAAAACTTAACAATTTTTCTTGGATTACACAAATACTTGGGAAGTCGAACACGAGTAATTCTGAACAAAATGTTTTGAAAAAAAAACTTTTCGTGTAACACAGAAGTTCCGGAAGCAAGGTAATAATAAATAATAATAAGAAACCAAGTGACTTTTAATTTTCTTCTGTTCGTTCTCGTTCAAGGTGTTGTAGTGGTTCCACGTATTTAACCAACACCCATTCTTTCAAAAATGATCTTCAGCATGTTGCCTTAGTGCAGAAACAAAACTGAAACGAAATTCCCAAATTGTGACTGGAAAGCTGTTGCGATACTTGATGATTTTTGCATATTCACACTTCATGTAAACGCGGAATTCTATCTCGTTGTCCGACCCAAGTTTGTGGATGACATAACTAACAGATTTTCCCAGTAACCAGCTAATGGCGTAGGTTTTTAATTTCGGAAAGTATGTCATGTCTCGTCTCAGGAGGAGCGATGGGGTTATACATTCCGTAGAGGACCTGGTGAGAAAGGCGATTTGTTGCCTGATCCAATTCCAGTTATGCACATTGCCACCACAGGTGAATCTGTGGATGAGTGTATCCAGCAGATTGCATTTTCCACAAATGTGTGTGATTTAAACCGATCCCATATAGTCTCTCGTTGGTGCTGATGACATTGTTAACTGTTTTGTACCATGCGGAAATAGCGTCTGTAGGTAGCCCGGCATAGTTGATGTTCCGCCATACAGCTTTCCAGTCACAATTTGGGAATTTCGTTTCAGTTTTGTTTCTGCCCTCATTTAACTTCCTTTCAAGTATGATGTCGCTCGCTGTGATACATGTGTTGCTTCTGATTTCATCACTAAGATAACTTGCTTCGAGGAAAAATTTCCTCATATACTGCTTATTTATTTCTCGTTCAGCTACAGGCAAAGCGTGATACACTTACAAACATCAACATAAAAATTTAAATTAACATTAACAATGATTTACAATAAAATTTTCAGGGTTTCCAGCCACAAAAGTGCTTGGTCACTTATCACATGTATGTCCATCAGATTTCCTCCCTTAAGTCCGTGTACGTCGCACTCAACTATATGCTGCATGGTTTGACTCTCTCCGCACTCACAATTGGGGTCCTGGGAGAAACCCCACTTTTTCAACAAATATCCGCACCGACCAACACCTGTCCGCAGACGATTTAGAGTTTCCCACACTCTACGTTGGCGTTGGAAGCCTGGAACTCGTTGAGATGGGTCCTCAATAAGGAAACTGTTATTCACTTTGCTTTCCTGCCATTGCTGTTTCCACAGGTTATCGATATCAATCTGTTGTTTGAGTTCTTTCCAGAAGGGATTTCTTGACATCAATCTGTCAGGGGGAGGAGGTAGGTCCCTGAACTTTTCTTTGTACCTCTGGATTGCTCTTTCACGTCTAATCGAGGGTGGTTCGATATTGGCAAGGACGGGCAGCCAAGGTTTCGGGGTGGGTCTTACTGTTCCTGTTATGAGCCTCATTGTCTCGTTAAGTTGCACATCAATATATCTGACATGCCTACTGTGGGCCCAGACGGGTGCGCAATATTCCGCTACACTATACAGAAGTGCCAGTGCTGATGTGCGTAGAGTTTCAGTGGAACATCCCCAGGTTGTTCCTGCCAGTTTCATTATGATGTTGTTTCTTGTTTTCATTTTTTGGGCGACTTCGTACAGGTGGCTCTTATATGTGAGAGTGCGATCTAGCTTAACACCCAGATATTTTGGCGTTCTATCGTTTTTCAACAATTTACCTTTTATTTGCACTTTTAGCTCACGATTTGCATCTTTGTTACACAAGTGCATTATTGATGCCACGGATTTAGTCGGATTAACTTTGAGGTGCCAGTTGTAATAATATTGTTGTAGTCGTTCCAGATCCCTGTTTAAAATTTCTTCCAGTTCTTCGAAAGTGTTGGCGTGAGCCGCGATAGCGATGTCATCTGCATACATAAAAGAACGAGATTCCAGGTTTGGGATGTCCGCTATGTATAAATTGAAAAGGCATGGAGCCAGCACAGACCCTTGGGGGAGACCATTTTGTAGTGTCCTGTAGCTGCTTGTTTTCCCATTCAGAGATACCTTGAATCTCCTGTTTATCAACATATTTCTGACTAGATCTATGATCTTCTTGCATTTCACGACTTTTGACAGTTTATACAGTATCCCTTTTGTCCATACGGTGTCGTATGCTGAGGTGAGATCTAATAATACCATTCCCGTTTTCTTTTTGTTTTGGTAACCTCTTTCAATGAAAGTGGTTAGGGCGAGAACTTGGTCGCAACAATCTCTTCCTTTTCGAAAACCGCCTTGCTCTGGGGGAAGAGCAGCTTCTATTTTACTTTCTATTCTGCCTAGGATGACTCGTTCAAACAGCTTGTAAGTGGTGCACAATAAAGATATCGGTCTATAATCTTTAGCATTCTCACCTGTTTTCCCTGGTTTCTGGATGGCTATGACTTGTTCGTTTATCGATTGCTTTGGTAACCGGCTGGTATCTATGATATTAGAGAAAAGAGAAGACAGCCATGCTCTTCCCTTTGGCCCGAGGTTCTTCAAGAATTCTGGAAGAAGGCCGTCACAGCCAGCTGCTTTACCAGGTGACATTTTCTTTAGTGCTATATTTATCTCTTCTTGTGTTACCCAGTTCGCTAAACCTGCTTCCTCCTCGCTTGCATCTAGCTCTTCGTTCATCAGTTGGTGCAGTTCTTTTTTCTTCGAGGCGGAGGCATGGATTCTGGATGTTTGTAGTATAGAAGAGCATATCTTGTTAGGGGTCATTTTATTATTGATGTTCCGTCCCTTGAATTGTGCTCCGCCAAGTTTCCTCAGTAGACTCCAGCTATGACTGCATACTGTAGTCGGGCATCAATACTTCGCACATCAATCGGTGCTTGCAGGCTATGGGATGTCACAGCCTCAAAGAGCTTTGTGGTTACACATTGTGGAAGTTCTCTAAGTGTATGGAAAGTCCGTTTCAGGATCATAGAGCTACCCAAGCACGACTCACACCCCGTCCTCACAGCTTTACTTCCGCCAGTGCCTCGTGTCCTACCTTCCAAACTTCACAGAAGCCCTCCTGTGAAACTTGCAGGACTAGCACTCCTGAAAGAAAGGATATAGCGGAGACATGGCTTAGCCACAGCCTATGGGATGTTTC
Source organism: Schistocerca americana (assembly GCF_021461395.2). Lineage (NCBI taxonomy): Eukaryota > Metazoa > Arthropoda > Insecta > Orthoptera > Acrididae > Schistocerca > Schistocerca americana. Next base: position 106,923,372 of record NC_060124.1, read on the forward strand.
CAGAATGAGATTTCCACTCTGCAGCAGAGAGTGCGCTGATATGAAACTTCCTGGCAGATTAAAACTGTGTGCTGGACCGAGACTCGAACTCGGGACCTTTGCCTTTCGCTGGAGAGCTTCTGCAAACTTTGGAAGGTAGGAAACGAGGTAACTGGCGGTAGTAAAGCTGTTAGGACGGGGCGTGAGTCGTGTTTGGTTAGCTCAGTTGGTACAGTACTTCCCCGCGATAGCCAAAGTTCCCGAGTTCGAGTCTCGGTCCGGCACACAAATTTAATCTGCCAGGATGTTTCAAGCCAAATCATTATCACCACGGCCCACCGCGACGTAGGATGCCGCCTGGGGGCGCTGTGGGCACGTGGCGCGGTAACAAAACTGTCAGCGGAGCAGACACGGACGGGGAATCCCGCTAGCGAAGATATGAGCTGCAAATGGAGAAATCCATTGAGATAAGTGATATTGACAAAGATTATTATCACGCAGACCCTGTGAACAAATACCTCGAGAACAGCGAAGTTCGTCGAATGTTCACGTGCTACTATCATGAGCATCTACTGAAAGAAGTAGAACAGTGAAACTAACACTAGGCAATAAACGATTGGACTCCACGACTCTTCACAGAACGTGGGGTTCGAGAACTTTTCTACTCTATAAAGTAGGATAGATGGTGATCTGTGGAGTTTCTGCCGAGAGAGCACAATACTGGTACACGCACAAGTGTTTCGGAGATATCGGTTTATCGTACATTATTGAACACGTAATTCCGCAGCAGACCACCCCTACGAGTTCACATGTTGAGCCAACGACATCGTCGATTACTATTGCAGTGGCCAATGGACCACCGTGATTCGACCGTCGATCAGTGTAAACGTGTCGGCTCTTCGGGTGAATCACATTTTTGCTACACTAGGTCTCTGGTCGTCTCTACAAACGCCTCATCGAGGTGAATGGCAGCTCATAACGTGCAGCACCCCACGGACTGGTGGGAGCAGTATTATGCTGTGGGAGACATTCTATAACGCTTGCATGAGATCTGTGGTAGTAATCAGAGAAACGCTGACATCTGTGGACCACCTGCAGCCCTTCATGCTTGATATCTTCCCCGGCGGCGACGTCATCTTTCAGCCGTATAGTTGTCCGTGTCTCGGAACCAGAACGGTTCTTCAGTGTTTTGAGGCGCGTTATAATTAAATCACTTTGATGTGTCGTCGACCAAATTCGCCTATGGAACCCATCTCGGTTGCTATCAAGCGCCATCAACGCGTACGCAGATCTGCGGCCCGTTATCAACGCGAATAACATGACTTGTACGTAGACATCTAATGCCTCATACCCCCCACAAACCTACCAACAATCTGTCGGATTCCTGATACGCAGAATCATTGATTTATTTCGTTCCAAAGAAGGACAAACAATCTACTAAGCAGGTGGTCATTATGTTCGGCATATGTTAGAGCGTCGAGGGGCACGTATTTTTTTCTTCGATCAATGTTTCTAGCACTGGTGTCAAAGGAGATATTGAAACAAGTATGTTTTTTAAATTTAACTGCATTCGATAGGTCTTGAGAAGACAATTACAGTGATATAGCGTTTGTTAATGTGGACACTGAAAACAGTACATAGGTGTAGGGCAATCTATCCGAATTGCCAATGTCCGAGTATCCAAGGAAGTCTACAAATTATTAAGACGCTAGTGCAAACAGACTACTTGAACATCAAAAAGAAGAGAAGGAAGAAAACTGCAACTGGCAGAGAAAAAGAAGTAGTTCTGGCTAGGAAGCTAATGAAACCGCACAGTCGTACGAAACATACTGCCTAGGAATGTGGACTCAGTCAGACGAGTGTCATTCACACTCTGTCGAAACAATGTCCATCCCTTTTATCTGTCACTGAATCAGGCACACGGCGACAGTGATTTCGAACGTCGTACAGAATTTTGCCGGTTTGCCCTTCAGCAACTGAAAGACGACCCTAGGTTTTGCCTGCGTTTGCTCTTTACCGATGAAGCAACGTTAAATAACAACGCTATTGTAAATTTGAATAACATGCGCTACCGCGCAGCCGAAAATCCACACTGGTTTCGCCAGGTGCAACATCAACGGTCGTGGAGCGTAAAGGTATGGTGCGGCATCATTGGAAATTACGTGGTGGTACCTTATTTCAATTCATGCTTTCTAAATGGACATTCGAACGCACACTTCCTGACGAACATTCCGTCGGTCCTTCTTGAAGAGGTATCACTGGATATGTGGCTGCAACATGACGGTTTTCCAACTCACTCGTCCCGTTTTCCAACGCGAACACTGAATGAGAAATTTCCTGGATATTGGATAGGCCTAAATTCTGTTGTCAAATGGCCTGAGAGATCCCCCTATTTGACTCCTCTTGATTTCTTTCTTTGTGGAGCACTCAAAGACATGACGAAGCCCTAACTACGACAACGCATGCTCTTTATCATCAATAAATGTAATTTGTTCGTCGTTCTTTCGAACGGCGATAGGAAATGTGGCTTTCAAGTCCATGGTCAACAGCTTGAACACATATTTAAAGAAGTTATCTTTTTAGGAGGGAAAATTTATGTTAAGTAATTTGGATGGTTACCAAATCATTGGGGTAAACTGATTACTTCATTTACGTGCGTACGAAATTGCATTGCAATGTCAAATATGTCGATGGCGCGTATTGCACATAGCTGGTAACACTGCCACTACGCGTTTACGCTTAGCATGAAACGACGTTTCGTTAAGAGGAATAATTATTTTGCGGTGTACAGATGGTCACCAATGTATTTTCAATAAAATGTTTAGCTCAACGAATGTATCCTATATGATGTAATTAGAGCAGTGTAGGTAGAGACAGTTGCCCGACAGCTTGTATTTTACCTCTGAGGAGCATACAGCTACGTACAGGAAAAGGTAGGTCAAATCTTCCTTTTAAAACTTCGGTATTTAATACATTAATTGCTTCTTGCAGTGTACAACGCCTCTTTATTTTTGAAGAATGAACAGCTGATTTCTCTGTTTCATCTCATGTAAATCTGGAAGGATACACGAAAGTGAAATAGTTTTCCTAAGCTCTTTGTAATACACTAGATTTTAGCCTATGTCGTATTTCCACAAATAACATTCGTAGGTGAATCTGCATCTAGGTCGTAAGATGATTCAAGGGGACATAAATCTTTATTCTCGTAGCGCAGGCCTACCTTACGGTATACAACTACGCAGCCTGGTTCGAAACGCCTGCTTGTCACTGTTTGTACAGCAAATGCCATTTCTGGCTACCGTGCTCTCTCATTCTAGGACATTTCTCGAATTTTTTACGGCATATTTCGACCTGAACCCTAATAAATGCTTTTCTCAAGAGCTATCGAATGCAGTTATAAAATATATACGGTTCCGTTTAAAAAAAAAGTACTTGTTTCAATATCTCCGTTGTTACCAGCCCTGAAAACATTCATCAAACACAAAAATGCATGCCTTCGATCCTCTAACATTTGCTGAAAACCACATTTCGGTATGTGTAACCGTTCACGAAATAAAAGAGGTGTTACGTCTTACGTGACTCACCCTGTATGCTATCAGAGCACAGTCGTTGAACAAAGGTGACAACGGAAGTGATTGCTGATAACCAGAAAGATACAACAGTCTGCCACACCCTCTTTAATTTATTAAAGCTAAGAATTAAATTGTCAACTCAAAACAGGCAACTGACTACATCTACAAAGCAAAAATGTAATGTAATCCAACGATCCAAATAAAGATGATGGTATCAGGTCTCTAAACACACGGTTAGAGAAATTAAAAGCTGACCATTACAAACAATTCTTTAATTTTTTATGACATAAACCTCCGCAGTTTCCAAACCACAGTCCAACCTGGACAACATAAGGCATTACAGATGAAAAAAGTGAATGATGTAAAAACAAAAAAAAACCTATAGTTGAAGGTAGTATAGAAAATTAAGAAATGACGGTAAACCATAATAAAGATTGTTGACTAAATATCACAAGATAACGTCATTAAGAGGTTTAAGAAATCACTGAAATACCCTAATTAGTAGATAATAAGATGATTTCGCAGACTCTTCCTCAGTAAGACCGACACAGTAGAACGGAAGTATCACTTATCTCTGAAATCTCAAGGGATGTTTGGAAATTGCTTTCCTCCCTTTTGCTGAATGTGCGATACTACAACTGTTTCCATGTGTTGAAACAAACAAATTTTGGCAAATGTGATAAAACTTAGAGTATATGAAATAAAAAGTGACAAGACATATTAATAACCATTCCTGCCTCGAATTTATTTTATAATTTAAAACATGTTTTAAATCAACCAAACGAACGTTTATCGAGTTTTGCATAATAAGTTAGTACACGACGTATACGCTAATGTGCGGCTCTAAATGAAGTGATCTCTGTAAGTTACATGAGAAACCAGTTTCACTCGTCTTGCTTAGCTGCTATCAGATTGTTAAACAATAATCTACTAAGAATCAAAACTAGTTGAGAAACTGTCAGACAGGTGATAAGCTCACGTCGCGTAGGAGGTGAGATTACACGAATGGGCAAGAAACTGTGTTGCAATAGGAAGGAACAGAGAGTCTAAACTGCAGCTAAACCCAACGTCCTAATAGAGCATTACGCATAAGTAAAATGAATTATGTAAAAATAAAAATTTCTCGTAGAAATGGCACAGAAAATAAAGAAATTACGAGAAACCATAATAATTCACGCAATTTTTAGTGAAAATGACAGTGATTATCTCAAGAACATGCTATACTGAATTCAAGGCGGGAGCCTACAATGGCCAAACCACGCACTGGAGGCTGACCACTTCATGTACAACACAACACAACACATGTTACGGGCTTCGTCGCTTTGCAGCGTGAAATAACCTTACGTAAGTACTCCACACAGAAGTATGTGCGGCTAGATATACTATTCAACTCGCATCCAGACGCAGACTCGGTTTAAGCCACTGCGTTTTATGAGTGTTTGATGTACGTGTTTTCGAAATTAATTAGAGACAATGTTATACGGACCGTAGAGATTTCTAAATCTTGTTGCCCGCATCTCGTGGTCGTGCGGTAGCGTTCTCGCTTCCCACGCCCGGGTTCCCGGGTTCGATTCCCGGCGGGGTCAGGGATTTTCTCTGCCTCGTGATGGCTGGGTGTTGTGTGCTGTCCTTAGGTTAGTTAGGTTTAATTAGTTCTAAGTTCTAGGCGACTGATGACCTCAGCAGTTGAGTCGCATAGTGCTCAGAGCCATTTGAACCATTTGAAATCTTGTCTTTTAAGATAAGAAAACAGTGGTCAGAAATAAATACTTAAGGAGGTACGAGGGCTTGAATGGACAGTGCGTGTGGGGCACATGTTTAGCCACGCGGTCTGAGGCGCCTTGTCACGGTCCGCGCTCCTCCCCCCGTCGGAAGTTGGAGTCCTCCCTCGGGCATGGGTATGTGTGTTGTCCTTAGAGTAACTTAGTTAAAGTTAGATTCAGAAGTGTGTAAGATTAGGGACCGATGACCTCAGGAGTTTGGTCCCACACGATCTTACCACAAGTTTCCAAAAAAATTTCCAAATTACACATGTTTATAAACTGCTTATGTCTCCTGATAAAGAACACCTTAAACACTGACATTCAACAGATCTTTGAAATCTGGCACACTGGGACCAAAATGCTTGTGCAATGAGCTGCACATGCTTTCGAACACTTATTCCTAAATCTTATACTGTAGCTGTGGCATGTCTGTGGCGATGATACATATTTCCATAGATGGCCGAGAAGGAATTATGTACCTATTTAATATTCACACTCTTTATCGTGAAATGGCTAAACTAAAAGTTATAAGACAAGGTGGTTAAACTGCAAATTTATAGTTAGCCATCTGTGTTCTAATAATATTCTTACTACTAATAAAAACAGTTGTTGTGACCACCAAATACACCTTGTGGCAAACATATAAGTGTGGCAGGAAGAGAAACCCCTACCATCGAAAGTACTTGCTATTATGACGTAGTTTGCTTGCAGGCAGCAACTGTACAACTTCGTCACATGACTAAATGGGATTAGGCAACAGATTAGGCAAATCGATGGAAACACGCTTAGCAACAGTTTACAATAATTTAGTAATAGAAACTTAATAATATTTAGCTGTGGTATGACGACAGTGTGTGGCAATGGTTCACTGTTCACCTGCACTGATCTATCTCCGGTCTAGTCCCGAATCCAGTGAATGACAACCACAATCCCTTCCAGCCTGTCCAGTTGGCTCTTCTTGGCTACTACTTAGACACGATGCTGTGTTGAGGAGTTGCTGATACTGTTTTGATAGTGTCTCGGGTAAAGCCGTGTGTCGTTTTGATCCACGTTTGGTGGATGGACGTTCACTAGGGGGGCTGTGTGTGTGATGTAAGGTGGAAACCTAAACCAGGTCTTACCTTGTGTGGCTCTATTGCAGGCTAGCCATATCTCTGGGCGCTCTTTTGCGTGTAGCAGTATTCCATATCTTCAGTTGGACCTAGGTGAGACCTGTGTGCAATGAGCATAGGAACAAAGAGGGCAATTCGTTATAAATAAATCTATATTTAAAAGTAGAGTAACGTAATTTCACTAAGGGAAGGAATTCATATGTTGGTAAGGCCAGCTGAATTTTCAAGCTCGCGGCTCGTCATACTTCCGGCAGAGCATAGTGTGTGTGCTTGAACCTCGTTTGTCGCAATATTTCCATGAAATGAAAACATTTCTGCGGGAAGAACATATTGTCCAGGGAAGTCAAAAGCTATAAGCATGAATGTATGATGTTTGAAAATGGTATTGAACCATTGACATTTGATCATACATGTACTTGTAAGTATATTACGTATTAAGTTTTGCACATTATATGTAAGGAGGCACATTGGCTAATGGATGATAGGGGCACAGTGGGCATTATTCCCAATGTGCCCCGCTATCATTACAATTATTGTTCTGTAGTCTTATCCTCTTTTCTCTCTCATGTTTCAAGAAACATTGTTCGGAATAGGAAAAGGAAAATTAATATCGGCATAACGCTTGACGGCAGCATGAAAGTGGCTGTCTAAGCTGTCCTAAAAGATGGTTATATTCTGCTTGCAGCATCTAAAGAATATGTGACGAGGAAACTGCAAGAAAGTGCTACACCCACCCCTTCAAGAGAAGATACCAGTAGAGCGTCATGCTTGTCTGTAGCCCTTCAAGAAATTAGTTCAGTCCCAAAGACACCGCCAAAGAAAAGTGTAACTGCCAGAAGGAAAAGGGGCAAAACAGGAATCTTGATAGGCACCCGAGAAAAATATGTACATGTAGAACAAAATCAGGAGGGGGTAGAGACAACTGTGAACCAAACAGCCAGATTCGAAACGCAGCTTGCTTTTGGAAGTGGTGACTCTGATGCAGAAATGCGAGTTGAGATGGATGACACAGAGAAGACACTGCTTTCTACGGTCGTAATGAAGCACACGATGTATTCACATTGCTCACTGAAGATCTCAAACAAGATAATTATGTAGTGGTGAAAGTGAAGACGCTGCACTTAGTTACTACAGGGTGCACCGAATAAAAGTGGCCTAGACAATTGGATAGAATTGTAGGTGAATGCAAGCATGTAACTACACCCCTATAGTTACTTCCAAAAGGGGGAAGCAACTGTCCACACAACCGGCCGAATCCTGGAGAACATTTATACAATCCTCACCGCCGGCCGCTACGGTCGCAGGTTCAAATCCCGCCTCGGGCATGGATGTGTGTTATGTCCTTAGGTTAGTTAGGTTTAAGTAGTTCTAAGTTCTAGGGGACTGATGACCTCAGAGGTTAAGTCTCATAGTGCTCAGAGCCATTTTGAACCAATCCTCACCCCTGACACAGTATTTAGCAGAAGCCAGTCTGGTCGCGGCCCTAGATGGCCACCCAAGTCATCGGATAAGTCAGTGTGTGATCATTCTGTGTGGGGAGCTCTCAGTGCTAAGGTATATCGCAACAATCCCCATAGTCTTCAAGATCTGCAGCAGATGAGATTGCAGCAATTCAAGCAGACCAGCTCCGATCCGCGTTCAGCAACTTGCTGACCAGGGCCCAAAAGTGCTAACAGATGAATGGTGGTCACTTTCAACGTCTTCTACAGTCTGGTTAGTACCGCATTTCTTTTCCTCTACTTTGTTTCATTGTACCCTGGAACTCCGTTCTCTAGGGCGCTATTATTTGCCCCACCTTTTCTAACCAGTTCTGCCGAATAAAAACAAACCGAAGAAGTGGCGTATCTGAAGGAATCACTTTAAAATGAAAACCATTCCTTTACGCCGAATAATAAAAAGTGACCCCCAACTTTTGTGACATTGTGTGTAAACTACCGAAGCTCCAGGCTGCTGGAGGCTCTAAGCGTTTGTACCGCAGACCGCTGAGGGACGTGCAGGAAGAGAGTCAGTGAGGTTCTGGAATGTACCGACTGGAATGTCGAGCCATATCGTCTCCAGCGGCGTAGCCAGCTGCGCCAGGTTTCTCTTTAGAGGATCCATGGCGCGGCCACGCTGATAGAGGTGGCCTCACAGATTCTCGATCTGATTTACATCCAGAGATTTTGGTGGCCAAGGGAGTACGGTAACCTCAGCATGGTGCTCTTCGAACCACGCACAAACGCAGCGAGCTTTGTCACACACTGCATTGCCCTGCTCGTAGATGCCATCATATCGAGGAAAAGAAATGCATGTAGGGGTGGACATGGGCCCAAAATACACGCACACTTGTGTGGATCTTTTGTGCCTTCCAGAATGACGAGGTCACGAAAACATTTCCCATACCATAAAGCCCATCTTGATTGTAGGGTGTTTGCTTTCGGACATTTCACGCTCTACACGCCAACGGCGATCTGTACAAGGGAGCATAGACCGTGAGTCGTCTAAAAAAGCTACTCGATCGTCCCACAATGGACGTCCGGTTTCGGTACTGGGGTGAAAATTTCAGCGTTTGTCACTGATGGACAGCAGTCAGCATGGGTGCATGACCCAGTCGCCACCTGCGGAGGTCCAGACGAAGTAACGTAGGCTGATCAATCATTGAGGAGACACTTTTGGTAGGCCCTTGGTTCATCTAGGCGGTAAGTTGCTCAACAGATATATGACTGTTCAGCTGTACACATGTCCACAGTCGTCGTTCACCCTTGTCGTCTACGGTCCGAGGAGGACCACAGTTGCCTTCTACATCCACATCTACATCTAAATCTACATCTACATGGATGCTCTGCAAATCACAGTTAAGTGCCTGGCAGAGGGTTCATCGAACCATCTTCACAATTCTCTATCATTCCAATCTCGTATAGCGTGCGGAAAGAATGAACACCTACATCTTTCCGCACGAGCTCTGATTTCCCCTATTTTATCGTGGTGATCGTTCCTTCCTATGTAGGTCGTTGTCAGCAAAATATTTTCGCATTCGGAGGAGAAAATTGGTGATTGGAATTTCGCAAAGAAAAACGCCTTTCTTGTAATGATTTCCAGCCCAAGTCCTGTATCATATCTGTGACACTCTCTCCCATATTTCGCCATAATACAAAACGTGCTGCGTTGGTGCTAGTTTTGGATAGCGCCATTTTGTCAAGCGCAGTTCAGATTAACGACAGAGACACTTTAACAGTTTAAAAACTTAACGTTTTGGATATCCTTTCACCCTTAGCACAAAAGCGAATTTTCATGTCCATTTGGACGTCAGATAAATCTCTCCATTCCCGCATTAACACAACAACTGCACATTTTTCCGCGTCGCCCGAAGTGCTTTATATACCCTCCACTCCTAGTGCTGCCACATACTGCCTGTGCTTGGCTATTTCGCTTTGATATAGAACATAGGCAGTGGTCACACCAATGTATCTGGACCGTGTATTATAAAAATCAACCCACTTTGTGCCTACGGCTAAATATGACACAGGCATTATAACGAAGACGACTGACAAGAGCCTGTGGGACCTAAAACTACAGAATACTGTTGTGTTGATCTCCTGCAGAGTATTTCCTGTCTCTCGTAAAATATTGATAACTCATAAGTGAGCCATTAGATAATAATAGGAACAAAATTTCTTCCATTCCGTCGTTACAGTTGATACAGCAACCAACGTGAAATTTGAAATAAAAATACAGTCTTGGTTGCGGAGGTTTTTATTTTCAAATTTAAATGACGCGACTCGCCTGTGGCAGGCATCTCTAGATTATCTAAAATCCAAAAAATTACAAAAATAGATATTCGCAAACCACCAGATCTTATCTTGTGTGAGAACGTACTCTGTGGGAAAAGTTTTTATGCAAACTTACAGCTGGTCACGCCGCACACCGTCCATAAAGAAACCTACACGATGCGAATACATTGGTAAAATCCGTTTAGGATATCAAAATGTGCAAAATCACGAATGCCTGGCAAGTGGATTCCTGAAAAGGACCGGAACGATGAAAGACTGCTGCAAAAATATTTTAAGGTTTGATGTAATGGAATTAATGAAATTTGAAAATGGCGACTAAGTAGAGTGTGAAAATAAATGTCGAAAAATCCTTTGATTACCTTACTCGTTGCGATGCGTAAAGGACGCTGGGCAAGTCAGGAACAAATGCGCAGCAGACCTTCATGGAGAGCACACGTGTGGGCGGGCCAACGGACAAACATGGAACGCCGAGAAGTATAGTAATCGGCCCTGGAGTGCAAGTAGTGCAGTGGAATTAAACCGATGGCGTTGGTTAGTCCGTACGTTATCCACTGCTCAAGACCGTATTCACACACAGAACATGAAACAGCCTTATAAATCAAAACGTACATAATTTCTACAACGATAGCCCTAAAAATAAGAGTAAAATTAACTGCTACCTATCAGATAAGTATACCTCATGAAGAGATTGCCACAAATATAAAATAACAATAGTTAAATTATGCCGGAAAGATAAGGGAGTAAAACAAATAACAAAGGAGATACAGCTTGTTTCACAGCAACGGTGCTAAGCTTATTTAAAAATTGACATCATGACATCAAAAAGTTATTGACTTTTGCTGATCAACTTATCATTGAAGAGGCCATCAACACCATAAAACGTGCGCCCAGCGATCTCAATTTCCCAAAGTAAACTGAGTTTCCGTCCCTCATGCGCGAAATGTAAAATTTGCGTATTATTGATTGTAGGCTGGCAATAGCCAGAGCCCTTCAAACGTTCTGCAAATGGCGAGTGTTGTTTTATGTGCCCTCTTTTTGCGAGCAGGTGTTCCTGAAAAATGTGGTTTTAAATATTCTTCCCGTTCGCCCAATATATTCAGCGCTGTATTAGGGGCATTCTAACCTGTAAACCCCTGACATCATAAATGCACTTCTGTGCCTGTTTGTTATGAAGAAGTTCTGTACACTGGCACCGCCACTGGAAGCTATAGATGCTTTTTTACGCCGAAAAAGCTTGGCTGGTTCATAAGACATGTTGCTAGGAACAGAGGGTAGTCCACTTTACCTCAGTTTTAAGGTGTTCAGCTGTAGACGAAGCACTCAGTTTTCTTTTCTTTGTACAACTTCTGGATCTAGAAATATTGTAGCCGTTTCTGCTTGCTATCAATTCTAAGTTATCCAGTTATTGACTTACGGCATCTTCACCGACAGATAGACCAAGAATGCCATCAGACATGGGTCTGAAGAAACACAGTTTACAACGCTGTGGTCGACAAGATGGAGCAGTATGATTGAATAGCTACTGGTGGGCTCTCTGTAGACATAAAAAGTAACTTGATTATTAATCTACTGTATTTGGGTACATAAGTAATTTAGTTTACACGACTCATCCACGACCTCAGACATTTTCGGCATTAAATTCATTGTCAAGTGGCTGTAGAAGAGCTGCCACTGAAAACAGTAAATGTGTCGTCAACGTAAAGTTTGTAAACAAAACTTTTCTTGCACAGGGTTGAAATACTCCTGAAATAATTTTGTTCAATGTATTGGTGAAAACACCTACCTGGGATGCAACTCCCCATTGCTAATCCGTCGTCTTCTTTGTAAAGAGAGTTATTGAAAGGGAAATAATTATAAGAAGTAACGTTAAAATTTAAATTATTTCATTTTTATCTAGGCGGCCTTGCGTGAAAAAATTTTTTTGAATAATTGAAATAGTTTCCTCTAAAGGCACATTTGTGTAGAGATTCTTTATGTCCAGATATAGAAGAGAGGAACATTCCGGAAAAGAACGTCTATGTAATAGGTCTACTAGCTGCCTCCTATTACGAACAGACTAATTAATTTGAAAACAAATTCTTTTTTTTTCCAAAATATGTAAATTAAATTTGACGCAAGGGTTAAAATTCATGGTGAAAGGTTATCAATGCTAAGATTCGCTGATGATATTGTCATCCTCAGTTAAATCGAAGAAGAGTTGCAGGATCTGTTGAATGATATGAACAGCATAATGAGTATAGAATATGTACTAAGAGTAAATCGAAGAAAGACGAAAGTAATGAGCAGTAGCAGCAGTAACAGCAGTGAGAAACGGAATTTATTGGTGAGGTTAAGAAATTCAGCAGCGTGGTCAGCAAGAAACCTCATGATGGACGGGGCAAGGAGGACATGAAAAGAAGACTAGCACTGGCTAAACGGCCATTTATGACCAAGGAAAATCTTCTAGTATCAAACATGGGCCTCAATTAGAGAAAGAAATTTCTGGGAATGTGCATGTGGAGCACAGCACTGTGTGGTACGGAAACATGAACTCAGTCATTAAGCGGCCCCAATGTTCCTATATTGGATTTGCTGCTCTACTAATCAGCAAAGACAATAATATTAGAGTAATGACATCACTTCAGAAATGTCGATCTCAGAAGAAAGTGTTAAACACCTCGCACAACCATCCAGCACAGCGACAAAACTGAAACCGATGTTTGTAAATAGGTAATCTCTGTTTTCGTCTTCTTGGTAATTGTACGTCCGTTACATGCATTAGATGGACTCTGTCGAAGAATAATGCTTCTTGTTACTTTTTTAAACTACCACTCGTATGTTATTTGTCACTGTCACTTATTCTGAAATGTGTTCACTCACTGCAGATTAAGCTAAATATCGTAAAGGAGTTTTGCTATTTGGGGAGCAAAATAACTGATGATGGTCGAAGTAGAGAGGATATAAAATGTAGACTGACAATGGCAAGGAAAGCGTTTCTGAAGAAGGGAAATTTGTTAACATCGAGTATAGATTTAAGTGTCAGGAAGTCATTTATGAAAGTATTTGTATGGAGTGTAGCCATGTATGGAAGTGAAACATGGACGATAAATAGTTCGGACAAGAAGAGAATAGAAGCTTTCGAAATGTGGTGCTACAGAAGAATGCTGAAGATTAGATGGGTAGATCACATAACTAACGAGGAAGTGTTGAATAGGATTGGGGAGAAGAGAAGTTTGTGGCACAACTTGACCAGAAGAAGGGATCGGTTGGTAGGACATGTTCTGAGGCATCAAGGGATCACCAATTTAGCATTGGAGGGCAGCGTGGAGGGTAAAAATCGTAGAGTGAGACCAAGAGATGAATACACTAAGCAGATTCAGAAGGATGTAGGTTGCAGTAGGTACTGGGAGATGAAGAAGCTTGCACAGGATAGAGTAGCATGGAGAGCTGCATCAAACCAGTCTCAGGACTGAAGACCACAACAACAACAACAATCGTCTATACAAAAATGTGATCGCTAATAGTTTACAGTGGTAAGAACATTAATTGTAAGGTACTGTGAGATAAATACAGATTTATCAGACTATTAGACCCTCTTACAGCAAGTTGACGTGTCGCCTCCGATTTCTCACGTGGAGCTGAACAGCTGCATGACAACACAGATTGCCTGAGGAGTGTCGGACCTCTGAAAATGATTGACACAGCTTCAGGCGAAACGTCAGAAACGAGACAGTAACCCTTTGAATCACTGTTTTCTTAGGATGATATGTATGTCAATAATTTTGATTCTTGCTGTGAAAGCCATAAACCATCACTGAAGGAAATTTGATCAATACTAGAAATTTATACGACAATTGGTTTATATTTACAGAGTTATTCCTCTAAAGAGACAGTTGGGTCATTTCAAGTATAACAGCATGTGATTGAAATCCTTATTAGTTACTACTGTGAAACAATGTTCGCTTCTGCTCATGGTGTGGGCAGCTAAAAAAACGGTAAAAATGCACTCAATCAGAGTCCTGATGTCGGCGAAATTTACCAGATAACACAATTGTTCTGCGTATCTCTCGAATTCACGAGCTTGCTCTGTTTACTAGATTACATCTCACTCAATTTAACTGAAATACAGGACGCTAAAATCCGATGTTACATTTAATATGGCACTGCTCTCACCTCTGCCCATTTGATGCTCTCTTCTCACACACGTTAATTACATGTATACGTCGCCGCGCGTATTGAAGCACGGTTAATCAAACTATAGGTTTGCGTGTCGTCGGTATTCAGTCGTTTAAAGCAAAATTAATATAGGCACCATCTGCGCGAAATTCGGAATACTGTACATTATTTACGCAGCCAGCTACTGGTGTCATTTTTTTTCGTTCCACTGCAGCACTTATTTTCTCAAATAAGAACTCATTAACAAACAGCAATAACTGCGGAAAAATGAAATCACTAAATGAGAGCTTAGTGTGCTGTTACCAGAGGGAACCAGCACATATAAACCAACGACTTAGGACTTTGCGATGTATGTACGTAAAAGACGACTGGCTGACTGACAGCTAAAGAACAGCTGCTACCGCGACAATTCGATTAGTATCTACTATGAATGGCATCCAGGCATGATTCGTCAGCCCATTTTCTACGGAAAGTTATAAACTTCTTCTGGATAATTCCTACTATTTCATATGTGTACTTTATCTAAAAACAGGTTGCCTGTAAAAACTTAGTTTTTAAGATCACTTTTACATGTCCTTTAAAAGGATTCATTCCACCTCATTTCGATATAAAAACCGTTCAGATGAGCTATGGTCATGTAACCGCCTACCTAATCAACTAGCCGACTGAAAGACACTCAGACTCAGCCAGCTGCTTATGTACTCGTTATTCTATTGTCCATAGACTGTAACAAAAAAATTTAAGCCTATTATATTTCTTCAGTAGGATGATCATGGACTATGATGCATGCCGAAGATGTTTATTCATGGTTATGTATTACAATCTGAGGTCTACCTAACGATTATCGTGTACGTATTGGCACGTTTCAGGAGTCCCTGAGCATGTAGAAACACTTTTGTTAACTTGGAACTGTCTATTTACTTTTGCTTCACTCCCTCAAGAGAGCTTCCCTCAACATTGCTTCAATGATTAGAACGAAACAATTAAATTATGAGCCAATGAAAACGGTAATCTTCTCGCAATGGAATGGCGACTTGTAAGCAAACCGGTATTGGAAAGTAACTTAATGGAGGGCGTGTGGCATTCTGACATGCTGGACATAATTCACTTGCGACATGACTTACTATCCAACCTCACATATATTTTTTCGTTTCACAAGTTGTGATGTGAGGAAAATCTCGGAAATGTCCTGAACTTTGCGAATAAATGGAGGAATTCTTCCGTACTTTACAATGAAAATTTGTTACTTATGTAAAATGGTTCAGCGCCCATTTACTATAGCAACTGAATGGTTCTCTAACACGCAGTGGTTTAAAGTTCAGTTAAAATGTCAAAAAATGCACTGATGGAGAAGAACTGAGGTAATATTTCGTGATGAAAAACGATATTACTCTCTTCATTCAACGCAGATACTCATGGAAAGCATACCTTTCTGTTAATTACTGTTAATTACGGGAAAACAGTGGTTGCAGATTGGGGAAATAGCACTGAGTAACATGAAACTGAAAGCCTGCGAAATTATTACTACATCCAGGAATTAGTGTGAAATGGGATAACAATACAAAACGCATCACTGTCCTACGTGGGCTAAAGTAAGCATAATCGAAATCGATAAAACACAAAACCAAAACATTCTGATAACTTTTTCCAGAGACCAGATGACATTGCTCCGATGAGCGCATCTGCTCACTTACCCATTTCATTTCGCTTCGTTGAATGGGGTGTTTTCGCCCATCCAGCTAAACGACTCCTCCGTTCTTAAGAGTTGGTAGAGAAGTTAGTTGATTCTGAAGTGGCCAACCAAACTCTCTCGCTCCCATCCTAGGTTTCTCAACCTTGCCCGAGACTGTCTCCATCTCTGTTGTGTCTACAACCACACTATCCAAAGGGAGATTCGTTGGCTTTGAAATGTACAACCTCATCTCCTCCTGCTTCATCCTTCTCATGGGCTTTTCTGCTCTCTGTTGTAAGTGAAACAACGTTCTCTAGAGAAGGGTTCCTCTGCTTAAATGTAGAGAGAGAAGGGAAGGCGAGAGATTCGTGAAATTCCCGACCAAATATCTCACCCCATGCCTGTCATGGGCTGTTCCCTTCTTTGTCTCCATGCTGCATTAATTTTCAAACACCCGCACAATCATTCAACGTTAATCACTCAGGGGCATACAGGATACACGAAATTAAAATAGCATTGAAATGAAAATGAAATAATCGTATGGCACTAATGGCAGTGAGTCCTCAACTGGGGAAGTCCGGCCGCCGGTTACAAGTCATTTCTCTTGACACCAGAATGAGCAACTTGCGTGTCGATGATTAAGATATGATGGTGACAACAACCAGTTCCCGCACGAAGAAAATCTCCGACCCGACTGGGAATCGAGCCAGGATCCGCTGCATGAGAGTCACACGCGCCGACAGCTCAGTTAAGGTGGCGAACAATAGCATTCTTAGGAATAAATGAAACAAAACACCTCCTCCTCAAAGGTTTAGTGTAGTGTTTCCCAGGGTAAAATTTTGCGTGACAGACTCGATTATGATGCGACAAACGTGGGCACATTTCAATGTATGTACTATTTTGTATTAGTATATATACATATATCCCGTCAATCGTCTCAAGCTCAAGTAATTAGTAATTTAGCGAAATCACGGATATACTAAATCAGACTGTACGTAAGGGGATTGGAACCGCATCCTTCTGTATATGAGGCCAGTCTGTTCAATAAAGCGGTTTTCCTTAGTTTGCGATACTTTTCTGTTTATATGTATGTTTCCAAAGAAGTTATTTCATAATTTATAAAGCTTTCACTAAACAGCTTATTCATTTCTCAATCTCAGTCGCTGCAGTCTCTACAGACACAATACCCATCGTTGTCCGCTAGCATCAGCCCCATGATGTAGACTTTTTTTCAGTTTTGTATACTGTAGCTTCTTAAGCGTTTGCTTCAAAAACTATCTGATAGTGAGACATAAAGCTAAGAAAGAAAATAAGATAACAGTATGCTCCACGTAGCTTTCGTGTAAGTTTTTCTGAAAGAAAAGTAAACACTCTAGTATTATAGTGTGATGTGAAACAACACGGTTTTTCTATTATAGTTTAACTGTGATGCGTTTTTTTTATGAATCCTTTGTTGTACAGAACACAAGAGTTATTCGGAAAATAAGGTCCGATAGGTCGCTAAATGGTAACGACAGTGTAAATCCCATGGAGATTTACACAGATGTGTCGAGCAATGTCTCTAGGATGCCTGTCGATCGCTTCATGTCGCTGTTTTCAGTTCTGAGCACACAGTGAGCACGTAAAGATGTATAGAACGACACTGTTTCCCACCAAGTAAGGGTGTCCGCCGATTTCATGCAACCCCACATATCCTACATGTCACTCTTTCCTTGTTTATGACAGTTCTCGGCAGCACACCGTAGGAGACGACCCTGTAGCTTTGTCGATGAGAATTGTTTGACCACCCGCCATACAGCCCGAACTTGGCTCCTTCTGACGTTCATCTCTGTTAACGGAAACAGCTGGCAATGAAGACAAAATTTTGGTACAGACAACGAACTGCAGACCGGGGCAGAGAAGTGGTGGAAAACACATGCATCTGCCTTCTATGACGAAGGTATTGGGAAGTTCGTACACCGCTACGACAAAACTCTAAGTTGGAGAGCCGAGAAGTAGCTGGAAAGCGTAGCAAGCTGTTGCAAATAAAATAAAAAAAATGGCTCTGAGCACTATGGGACTTAACGTCTGAGGTCATCAGTCCTCTAGAACTTAGAACTTTTTTAATCTAACTACCCTAAGGACATCACACACATCAATGCCCGAAGCAGGATTCGAATCTGCGACCGTAGCGGTCGCGCGGTTCCAGACTGAAGCGCCTAAAACCGCTCGGCCACCACGGCCGGCACAAATAAAACATATTTGATATTTAATGTGGTTTCCATTTCGCGACTGATCGGAACTTACTTCCCAAATAACTCTCGTATTTTGCTTCACAGATACTTTTACCTCCGTTTTTAGCTAAGTTTGTATTAAAAATCTAACTTCTTCATGCAGTTTACTGTATCGGTTTAGACCTATGTCAACAGGAGACACTGAGGTTCACGTCTTCCATTAAAGACGTGAGGATTTTCTTTTTTCCTATGTTCGACGAGCAAGTAAACTGATAAATTTTTGTATCACATGTTTGTTCATGTAACACTCCCAAACTGAAATAGATGCTTTTGCTGAAACTGGCTATCAAAAAGAAACTGACACACAAACCATAATAAAGAACGTTGAAGTAATATTATCTGTGTCACATCCACACATAGTTTTTATTGTTACACCATTCGCTTTAATCATCACTAATGCTTATCCAGATCGTTAGTTTTAGATGCCGCTTTGACCCTCTACACGTGCTGTTACACCGGTAACCTTCCACCTCGTGTAAGCGTAAGTCTTTGACCTGTCCTGTTATTCCACATACAATTTTGATGCTTAGCGGATCACACCAACTACTAGATAAGCTAGACAAATAACATAATCGGTACACATGACGCTCCACCTTTAATTCATACATATTGTTTCCACATGAGTTGAGGTAACTACATTCAAACTTGTGCCTTGTGCCTTCATAGTTCCAACGTCAGGGGCACTGTATATTATAAAGAAATGTCTCAGATCACAATTTCGGGTGACGGCCAATCTACTTTACTGCTCAGCGATTCACAGTGAAAAAAAAGTCCATCTGAAAGTGCCAGCTCAACGCGCATTGGAAACGCACTGATTGAACTGACTTGCCGTGAGTGTGGTATAGTGTTAGAAACATAAAACATACACAGAAAGTTTACCATCTTACTAAATTACAAATTAAATGCAGTCGATTTTGTGCTGTTTTGAGCTGTACTGACTTATTAAAAAAGTCTTTCGAACTGCATACGAATCCGTCTTCTTTCATTCCGCGCGCAATTCCCTTACCGATTTAGATTTCCAGACACGAGACAAAACCATTCTGCACAGTTTCAGTCTGTCAGTATATCTCATCTGCTCTCGAAACTTCACAGAAGCTATCCTGCATTCAATACAGAACACTTCATGATAATGATATATGTGAGAAATGACCAGTTCACTAATTACCGCTCGCCAGAGCAGTACCTCATCGTTGCGCTCACGAACGTGTACAAATAACTGTAATCAATGGACAACCACAACTGAAACCTCCCCAGAACATGAAAAATGAAAGTAATGAATGACCAAAGTACCCAAGGAAATAGTGGCTGTCATGTACGTATTTAGCAGGTACAATAAGCCACTATTTATACAAGGTGGTTCAGTTGTTAGAAACAGTACAGTTGATAGGGTACCCAAAGTTTAGGGTCAAAATAATACAGGTCGTAGATAATTCCGAACTGCGTGTTTTGAGATAAGGAACCAGCGGTCAGAAATAAATACACTCCTGGAATTGGAAAGAAGAACACATTGACACCGGTGTGTCAGACCCACCATACTTGCTCCGGACACTGCGAGAGGGCTGTACAAGCAATGATCACACGCACGGCACAGCGGACACACCAGGAACCGCGGTGTTGGCCGTCGAATGGCGCTAGCTGCGCAGCATTTGTGCACCGCCGCCGTCAGTGTCAGCCAGTTTGCCGTGGCATACGGAGCTCCATCGCAGTCTTTAACACTGGTAGCATGCCGCGACAGCGTGGACGTGAACCGTATGTGCAGTTGACGGACATTGAGCGAGGGCGTATAGTGGGCATGCGGGAGGCCGGGTGGACGTACCGCCGAATTGCTCAACACGTGAGGCGTGAGGTCTCCACAGTACATCGATGTTGTCGCCAGTGGTCGGCGGAAGGTGCACGTGCCCATCGACCTGGGACCGGACCGCAGCGACGCACGGATGCACGCCAAGACCGTAGGATCCTACGCAGTGCCGTAGGGGACCGCACCGCCACTTCCCAGCAAATTAGGGACACTGTTGCTCCTGGGGTATCGGCGAGGACCATTCGCAACCGTCTCCATGAAGCTGGGCTACGGTCCCGCACACCGTTAGGCCGTCTTCCGCTCACGCCCCAACATCGTGCAGCCCGCCTCCAGTGGTGTCGCGACAGGCGTGAATGGAGGGACGAATGGAGACGTGTCGTCTTCAGCGATGAGAGTCGCTTCTGCCTTGGTGCCAATGATGGTCGTATGCGTGTTTGGCGCCGTGCAGGTGAGCGCCACAATCAGGACTGCATACGACCGAGGCACACAGGGCCAACACCCGACATCATGGTGTGGGGAGCGATCTCCTACACTGGCCGTACACCACTGGTGATCGTCGAGGGGACACTGAATAGTGCACGGTACATCCAAACCGTCATCGAACCCATCGTTCTACCATTCCTAGACCGGCAAGGGAACTTGCTGTTCCAACAGGACAATGCACGTCCGCATGTATCCCGTGCCACCCAACGTGCTCTAGAAGGTGTAAGTCAACTACCCTGGCCAGCAAGATCTCCGGATCTGTCCCCCATTGAGCATGTTTGGGACTGGATGAAGCGTCGTCTCACGCGGTCTGCACGTCCAGCACGAACGCTGGTCCAACTGAGGCGCCAGGTGGAAATGGCATGGCAAGCCGTTCCACAGGACTACATCCAGCATCTCTACGATCGTCTCCATGGGAGAATAGCAGCCTGCATTGCTGCGAAAGGTGGATATACACTGTACTAGTGCCGACATTGTGCATGCTCTGTTGCCTGTGTCTATGTGCCTGTGGTTCTGTCAGTGTGATCATGTGATGTATCTGACCCCAGGAATGTGTCAACAAAGTTTCCCCTTCCTGGGACAATGAATTCACGGTGTTCTTATTTCAATTTCCAAGAGTGTATTTCAGATGGCACTGATTGTTCTCTGAGTAACAAATTCAATCCCTGTCACTGCCACTACACCTTGACGTATATGAAAAGGAACGCTCAGGACAATTTCGCGGAAGTGACCTGGACACACCGGAAGAATACATCTCTTTCGCGTAGATTATTTTATGGTAAGACAGGTTTGGAAATAAGATTTTAAACCGCAAAACATTTTCAGGGGCTTATTAGGATTCTGATCATAATTTATTGGTTATGAACGGCAGATTAAAACTGAAGAAATTGTGAATGGCACGAAATTATGACGGTGCCTGGATGAACTGAAAGATTCAGAGATTGTTGAGAGTTTCAAAAGTAGCTTTAGGCAACGATTAGCTGAAATAGGGGAAAAGAATAAAGGAGAGGACAAATGGGTAGCTCCGACGGATTAACGAGCCCCAGTATACTAGCCAGCCTGGACGTGGCTTTTAGGTGGCTTTTCACATTCCACTAGATGAATACCACGCTGGTGCCGATGTCCCATCTAAAATACACGATACGCAAATATTTGGAAAACTTTCTCACACTTCCATATAGATTGTACTCTCGACGCTGACTAATGAAGATCAGATAGAAAGGTAAGACACAATACAAATCCATTGACATGACACGAGACACTGAATTTCATTGACCAAAGAAAGAAAACATAGAAATATGAGTCTATTTGTTCAGGAAGAGTTTATTGACATTCATCTATGTAGTTAACACATATCTTCAGAAAATCCTTATTGCACGTTCCTCGTTGTCTGTCGAAGTCATTACATGATTACAATAATATTTCACACCTCGCATCAATATACAAGAAACGAAAACCAAAATACAAAGACAGAAAGATCAGGCAAAAATGCTTCTATAATTTTATGTTGTTGTTGTTGTGGTCACAACACAACAACAAATTTTATGTAGTAATGTTAAAATTAAATTTCCTGGTTCCAGATTGAGGTTACTAGTAATATTTCAAGGTAGTGCATTTAGCTTGAAACATTAATCGCTCGTTTTCATCATCATGAGCCACGTGTGGGACAAACTGCACGTTTTTCAGGTGTATCGTCCTTTATGCTGCACTTCTTTGTTCAGTCCTCTATCCCGCAGAGAGGTTGCAAGAGCCTTGTGCCTTTAGCGCACATGATATGGCAGCACTTACTTCCCCAGCCGCGTCCGCAAGAACATTGCTGTTGTTATCGAGGGCATCCCCGCGTCTATTACAGCCCTTGCCTCTGGCATCTCATATGTGAGTGGAGGGAGGACGATGAGGCAAAATTGCGGCTACAGACGAACGTCGCGTGCCTCCATGTCGCCTCGATGGGTAGGCTTCCTGCGCAACAAGGCAGCTACTGTAGCCCCCGGGTAAAATGTAGCCGAGGCCTAGCGAAGGATTATTCACTCGCAATTGTGTGGCTGGTCAACGAGAAGGTCCTGATATCAGACACTGTTTATTTGTGCTATTAGGCCAGGTATGTAATGTGGCAGTGACTACAATTATTACTTACGTACCAGTAGTTTTATAAAATTTTATCGTTTATTTGCCACACCCTGGTCTCAGATAGGTCCAGAAGACGAACATGTTCGTAGTAGATTAAACTGATACTTTTGTATAATAATCACTGACACCATTGAATTCCATCAGTAAAGGTGAACACATTATAGTTTTAACTTGAGTAATACTTCATCCGACTGTGGGTTGCGACTTTTCGACCTTTTTGTCTCATTTCCTAGCTGCTATAGCAGTGTCCTTGCTTCAGTGATTTGCACAAAAAGAACTAGGATTTCTTATTCATTTCCTAGAAGGAATGTAACATTACATCTCTTACTTTATATTTTAAAATGGGTTTGATTCTGTCTGCTGTGAATTACTGACGTCTCTTGATCATATTTTAAGTTAAGCATTTTAGATGCAGGCACAAAATTTACCACAAAAAATGGTTCAAATGGCTCTGAGCACCATGGGACATCTTAGGTCATCAGTACCCTAGAACTTAGAACTACTTAAACCTAACTAACCTAAGGACCTCACACACATCCATGCCCGAGGCAGGATTCGAACCTGCGACCGTAGCAGTCCCGCTGTTCCGGACTGCAGCGCCTAGAACCGCACGGCCACAGCTGCGGGCAAAATTTACCACAAGAATAGTGTACCAACACTTATTCAATCTTCAAATTTCGTAAACTGTTTGATGGGCAGTTTAGTCATAGAAAAATCTTGAAATTCTACAAATTCCCTTGCCATCTCCAACCTCTACTCAAGGGTGCCCACACCTGTGGGACAATGGATGGGGGGGGGGGGGAGGGGGGAGGGGAGTACGCAGTCCCCTTAGCTCTAAGGGACAGTGAACATTTCGCAGGTTGTTATCAGTGTTTTAACTGGAACCTTTTTATGGCTACTTACATGTCGGCACTCATCTTCCAGAATATTGAAACTGCACTACACTGCAAGGTCTAGCCTCCCCATAAACTACTATATTGGCGCTCTTGACTACACTTACTACTGAGAAGGAATAAAACAAAAATCAAGGATAACCCTCGACGGCTCTGGCAATCGTACACCTCAATTTAAAAAAAAATTTTGAATACATTTTCTACTCAAACACACATTTCAAAATGTGAGATCTGATGCAATCTCCTTCACATCACTGACGTAATGTAACATACAGAACCAGAACCTAATATGCGCTGTACCTTGTCACCTCATGTGATCAGGCTTAAATCTTATAAATAATCCCACTTATGAACACGACCAAAGGTAATGTTTCGATTCTTTACAGAAGAGTTAAGATAACGATCTTTATTTTTAGCGCCCATTTAAAGTTTATTTTTCTTATTTTAACATCGGGAAATGGTGTTCTGTTTTCTCTCTCTCTCTCTCTCTCTCTCTCTCTCTGAGACATCAGTCTGTTGACTGGTTTGATGTGGCCCACCACGAATTCCTCTCCTGCGTCAATCTTTTCATCTCAATCTCAATATAGCAATTTCAACCTACATCCTCAATTATTCGCTGGAAATACTCCCATCTCTGCTTTCCTCTATAGTTTTTACCCTCTATAGCTCCCTCTCGTACCATGGAAGTCATTCCCTGATGTCTTAACACATGTCCTATCATCTTGTCCCTTTTTCTTGTCAGTGGTTTTCCTTTCCTCGCCAATTCTAAGAAGAACGTGCTGATTCCTTACCTTTTCACTAATTTTCAACATTATTCTGTAGCATCTCAAATGCTTCTATTCTCTTCTTTTCTAATTTTCCCACAGTCAAAGTTTCATTACTACACAATGATGTGCCCCAAACATACATTCTCAGAAATTTGCCCTCGAATTAAGGTCTATGTTTGATACTAGAAGACTTCTCTTGGAAGGAACGCTCTTTTTGTCAGTGCTAGTCTGCTTTCGATGTCCTTACTCCGCCCGTCATGGGTTATTTTGCAACTTAGGAATCACAATTTCTTAACTTCGTCTACTTCGTGATCCCAAATTCTGATAAGTTTCTCGCTGATCTCATTTCTGTAACGTCTCATTACTTTCGTCTTTCTTCAATTTATTCCTATTATGTTCTATATTCATTAGACTGTTCATTCCATTCAGCACATCCTGTAATTCTTCTTCACTTTCACTGAAGATAGCAATG
This sequence comes from Schistocerca americana, assembly GCF_021461395.2. Lineage (NCBI taxonomy): Eukaryota > Metazoa > Arthropoda > Insecta > Orthoptera > Acrididae > Schistocerca > Schistocerca americana. The sequence goes on from NC_060124.1 coordinate 106,948,208, forward strand.
TTATCTACGAATCTTGTCATTAATATCTTTTTACCCTGAAATTTAATTCCACTCTTGAGCCTGTGTTTTACTTCCGTCATTACTTCTTCGAAGTATAGACTGAACAGTAGGAGCTAAGTACTGCACCGGCCAACAATATCATACGATCATTTCGTTTCCGCGTAACTGCCGGGATTGTTGTCTCCTTCGTTGGTTAGAATTCTAAGCCTCTCTTAATCTTAGCTGTAAACGGGACGTAAAACACCAACCCTTCTTCTTTCTTCCTGTGTCAGAATATTAAATTAGCGCAATTAAACCGAATCGTTCTTGTGAACTGCTGCCAACTCCACAAATTATAATCGGATTGTGGCATGTTATGTGTTTACGTTATGCGCAGCCTGCTAATGCCACGCGCCAGAAAATAGACTTCCAGCCGCTCAATGGCACATGATATTGGTCATTTTCAACATTCAAAACAAAATACTGGCCAGCTTTTCCACTCTTATTTCATTCTGCACTGGTTGACTTTGACGACTAACGAGTGCAACGCATGATGCTCCCGATAATTTCCATCTGATCTTGGTCTATCGAGCTGCGTTCGCGGTCCACTGCCACGCTGCCCACAGCGACAGGTGGGCCGCTACTCATGTGTTGGGAAGGGCTGTATTATAATACACAATTTTGTCATTTACACAAATCGCCATAGAGAAACATCTTTAATCAATGGTTCGACATTTTGAAAGATTCAACTGCCCAAAAACAAAAAAAAGAAAGAAAAGAACCACTGAGATCCACAGATCAAAGTGGTATCTCACAAAGGCCAAGCCTGGTATAATGGGGTTGAAATTTATGTACATAGAAAAATTGTAAAACCGAACAAGATATAAAATAAAACTTCTTGACAGATTAAAACTGTATATAGCCGCTGAATTTTGATCCAGTATCTTGTCTTCCGTGGGCAATGCTCTTTAGATCTGAGCTACCCATGACTCGCAGCATCAGTCCCTCCCGTACTTCTCTCCTGCTGACCACAACCCGTAGGAGGTGACTGTATAGCTCAGTTCCGATCCGGCCACAAACGCAGCAGGACATGTGCGGCTACGTTCACTCCCATGGATAAAGACTGCTGCGCGCTATCGGGGTCTGTGGTGCTTTAATGAATATATTTGATTCATCACAGAACAATCATTGTCAAAGTTTGATATTCGCTGTGAAAGGTAACGACCTAAAGTACCTGACTTAGATGCCTGTTTCTAAGGTAAGTTACCGTCGAGTTATCGCACAGTTTCTTGGTTATGGCAGGACTGAACTGGTAATGCATTTTTATGTTGAAGACTAAGATAAAGGCGTTTGCACAAATTTTATTGAAATGACGGGCGGAACAAGTCACAGTGTAATATCTAGGGGAGAAATCGCGACTCATCATTATCCGTGTGGGCTTAGGACTACAAAGTACGTATTCGAAGTTTCCCTTAGGTCAGAATAAAACACAATCCATCCTTAATATGGAGATGTTTTGCAAATATAGGTGGACTATTGACACACAGAAACCTCTATAATGTGGATAATGATATTGGACAAGTCAGAATGGATCAATATATATATTCATATACAATGAGTCAGATCTTTCAGTTTTTCATTGTGTGCAATGGTGAATCCCCAAATCCTGGAAGGGGCATACTAACGCACTCGACTACTTGGAGGGTGTACATTGTTCTGGCGTAACCACATGCTCCGGAGCTAAGACGAACAGAACACCAAAGACGGCGATGAAGAAACATCAGCCAATGGTGGGCGGAATTAGACAGCGGACAATTGCGAGTGTAAACCACCCACTACCAACTGCTCCCGTTGCAACATCAAGTGAAAAATTAACTCGACATCCACGAAAAAATATAGGTGCATTAGGAATAACAGACTGTGCAGTGCCATTTCCTCCAAGTTTATTTTCCAAGCTAATAATATGTTTGTACACTGGCATGCGGTGGCGGCGATGACGATACACACGTCGACGAGGCATAGTGCTTCAATGCTGTTGCAGATAGAGCTCACAGCGAAATGATTCCGCTGGCGTGCGCTGCCCGCTTATTTAGAGAACGCGTGACCTTCGTTACGTAATGCGTTGATAACGGACGTAGACTCTGCGGGCACCAGCGAGAAAGCAAAATAGCGTACGCGCGCTGTAGTCTTACTAACAGCGCGCGTCTGCTGGTGCGCCGGCCTAGCGCCGAGCCATGCGGGTTGCGTAACCAGCTGGCTAAGCGCCCAGTGGACGGTGCGGCACAATGCTTTGTTAATTTTTTAAAATTGTTGCTTCCTTGAGCCCCCGATTACAGTGCTAAAATCGTGTGTCTGTCCTTCATCTCATTACCAAGGATAAAAAATCTAAGATCTTAAATTAAGTCCAGTCCCGAAGCCTTTACCTCTAAGTTCACAACAGTCCAGTCACCTCACTAGCTTAATACCTTAGACTATCACTGGTTCCGTAATTAGTCTTCAATCAACATCTACTAACTATCCAAAAGAAACTACACAACAGACTAAAACTACTGAAATGTCGAAATGGGGACTAAATTCCCAAACCATCCATTATATCTACCCCGAAAATCATACATCCAATTGTGACCTATGTCAAACTTCTTTGGAACTCTCCCCTTTCAAAATCTACCCATTGCTTCAAATCCTACATTGCCATGCAGTCCACCTTGCCTTTCTCTTTCTTATCCATCTACCACTCCCTAACCTTCACCTTTACCACTTAACCAAATTTCCACGTCTCCAACACGTAGAACTACGCGTGTGCTACATCTTTCGTTCACAAAAGTCCAACCTCCCCCTTGGTTCACCCCATCCTTGACAACCTTGACTGGCTGCCGCGTCTCTGTCGACATGTTCTACCTCACCTTCGCCTCCGTGAACAGAATGTCCCTAAGGGAATGTCTATCACCTTCAACCTCCCAAATCGGTATTGTTGTTTCACTCTGACCTATGAAATCAAGGCTGAAGAGTGGCAAAATGTTTGGCGTGAACCTAACCGCCACTATCAGGGTAAATAACTTTAAAGATAAACAAATGGTTCAGCACATAATTGTGAGTGGTTGTTCACTGGACTAGCAAAGGATTTCTGCAACTTTATAACACACTCGATTGAAATACATTCCTAAATTAAATTTAAAAATTTTACCAAATATGCTTCGACATTTGCTAAGAGAGGGCAGCTACACTTAGATTAGCTTCTGTTCTCCCATAAAAATATAAAACATCTTCGGTTAAAATGTAGTGTATGCTATTTATATACCACTGATTGTGATCTAGAGGTAGCGTCCTTTAATAGTAACAAAAACGTCTTCAGTACAAGTTCAAAACCCGCCACTTCTTAAACTCTGAATCAGCAAAAGCGGTCGAAGACTTCCGCATAAGTCACCGTCGTTCCGCTAACGTCCTTGTCAAAGAGGGCGGACGAGCGGACAAGAGTTTAGGGCACTTTCTTGCCATTTGAGTGAGAAACTGCTCCTAAAGGCGATAAAATCAGCGCGACGGAATGTCATACCTAACGGCCCGGGTTCGATTCCCAGCTGGGTCGGATATTTTCTCCGCTCAGGGACTGGGTGTTGTGTTGTCCTTATCATTATTTCATCACCATCAACACGTAAGTCGCCGTAGTGGAGTCAACTCGAAAGACTTGCACCAGGCGAACGGTCTACCCGACGGGAGGCCCTAGCCTAGCCACAGGGCATTTCCATTTCCAACGGCGTGAGGATGCGGAAGCCAATGGAAACCAACATATATAGGTATTCACAGGAAATGAGGCCTGTACTAAAAAAGAAAACAAGAATGCTGATCTCTCCCATTGTCAAAATATTTCAGATTAGTCCCCCATTCGGTTCTGCTGGAGGGGACCATGAGAAAAACAGCGAATAACCGACTTCCTACGATACGGAGGATGGCATGTCAGAAGTTCAAAAAATGTGTGAAATCTTATGGGACTTAACTGCTAAGGTCATCAGGCCCTAAGCTTACACACTACTTAACCTAAATTATCCTAAGGACAAACACACACACCCATGCCCGAGGGAGGATTCGAACCTCAGCCGGGACCAGCCGCACAGTCCATGACTGCAGCGCCTTAGACCGCTCTTCTAATCCCGCGCGGCGGACGTCAGAAGTCCGAATGAAATAGGACAGCTAGGAAAACTGAAAATTGGAAATGACAATGCTTAGCCTAGATATACTAGGTGTCAGTGAAGTGAAATGGAAAGATGATGAGTATTTCTGATCATGCGAATATAGGGAAATATCTAGAAGGAAATGGTAAAACGCGGGTGGGGATTCGTTGTGAACAGCAAAGTAGGGCAGAGGGTAAATTACCATGAACAGTACAGTGATAGGGTTGATCTCGTCAGTTTCGACAGCAAACCAACACTGATAACGATAGTTTTGGTATAAATGCCAGCGTCGCAAGCGGAGATGGGGAGGTAGAGACAGCAGATGAGTATACTGAACGATATATAAGTACGTAAAGAGAAATGAAGATCTAATATTCATGGAGGAATTTATTGTAGCTGTGGGGTAAGAAACTGAAGAACGGTTGTATTTTCTGCAACGCGTCCATGGTGCAAAGGGAACTGGAGCAGGTGAGAATCTATTGCCTTTAAAGACGACTCAATTGCTTCATTGGCCGCAGGACCGCATGTAAACTTCTGGGCGTTTGTATCTCAACGCCACTTATTCTGTTTGCTTGTCATCATATTTTAGGCATATACTGGTTGGAAACGTGTAGTGTGATTTTTCATATTGTAATGACAATTGACTAGGAACCAATTATTAATGCCTATGTCCACGATTGGTGAACTCTGGCATACAATTAAAGAAGCATCCATTCTTACTTCTACTCAGTACCCAGCTCGATTGGATCTATTGTTGCTGACAGAAATAGCAACACTGTGTACCAAACTTCTCGACCTGTACAACTACAAATCATCTACAGATTTAATCATGGACCCTTTCCACTACGCTCGATATGATCAAAAATTTTGTTAATTACTATCCTTGCTGGTTCTGCAATTTTACTTGCTAGCAGTGTTTACACACTGACGGAAAAAAATTTCAGTACCAAGAAAGAGTTCTGTGACACAAACGAAACTTGGTAGGTGTGTTTCCACATCTGAATGATAATGTCCATTCACATTTCGCACCTGTCACACTATGATGAAGCAAATCTGATTTGCTTTAAACACAGGCTGTAACTGTCTTAATTTATTACCTCTACCTTTGACGGGAATAAGGCCGTTATACATAATTACTGACAGCGGTCACGAGAATGTACAGTCGTAAGAAGACCAGGCTCCGGACGGTCACATGGTACTACTGAGAGGGAAGACAATCGTGTTCGGCATATAGTCTGGCACATCGTACTGCATCTGGGGCAGCATTTGAGCAGCAGTTGGCACCATTGCGTCACAACGAACTGTTGCAAATCATTTACGTATAGGACAACTCTGAGCCAGACGCTCTGTAGCGTGCATTCCACCGATTCCAAGCCCCCGCCATTTGCGACATCAGCGGTGTCAAACGAGAGCTCATTGGACGGCAGGATGGATGTCTGTTGTGTTTTCTGACCAAAGATGGTTCTCCCTCGGTGCCAGTGATGGCTGTATGTTGGCTAGAAGGAGGGTAGTTGAGGGTCCGCAGGCAACCAGTCTGCATGCTAGATACATTGCATCTACACCCGGGTTTATGGTCTGAGGTGTGATTTTGCAAGACAGCGGGAGCACTGTCGCGGCTATCCCACGCACCTTTGGTGCAAATTTGTACTTCAGTCTGATGATTCGACTGGTGACGCTAGTGTGACACCGTCTGTCAGCAGCTGGTGTTACTTTGGAGTCACCACTGGTTCTCCCTTCATGGGAACAACCTCCGGTTTATTAAGCCTCTTCCAACGGCTTGGACGCGAGGAAGTCTTTTTAACTTGTTTGCTTATTTGGCGCTGTCTTTCTTAGCCATCACTATTTTTTACGTGGTGCCCCTCCCCCCCCCCCCCCCCCCCCCCCAGCCTCTCCCTTTGTGCACACTGCGCCCAAGTTTTAACTGTCCACCATTTCCTTTTTTGAACTGCTTTTGTGTTTGCTGTCTGAGTTACCGGTCGTGTTGGTCAATGGTCCGCGTTTTACTTTTTATACGTCGTAGCAGTGTGACGAAGGCCAGTTTTTAGTTCTGGACTTCCGTTTCTCTATGGAGTATTTTATAAACGCTTCTCCACGTTCCTGTTTTTAGTTGTCTTCTCTTCTGTCGATTAGAATTGACGTGCTGTCATTTTTAACTACTCTCTTTGTCTTTGTGTTTTACAGTTTTGACACTAGCACATATGACCCTAGTTGCTTTTGCGCTCTAAAACAGAAACAAATAAAACAAAAATCTGTTGTACTGCCATTCATGAACAAAATTCCAAGGAGTGTTTTCAAGCAGGATAACTCTCACCCACATGCCGCTGTTGTAACCCAACATGCTCTACAGATCAACAGCTCTGTCTTCAATCGAGCACTTTTGGAACATCGTCTGACAACTCGAGCTTCATCAACAAACAGCATTAGCCATTCCTGTACTTACGGATCAAGTGCAATGGAACTCCATCCCATAAACGGACATCCTGTACCTGTATAACACAAAGCAAGAGCGTTTGCACGCTTGCATTCAACATTCTGGCGGTTACACTAGTTAGTAATAGACCAGCATTTCACGTTTTCAGTGGCTTATCTCGCTGTTACATTAACCTGTGATCTTACAATGTGTATCATTTAAATAGGTTTCCTGGACAAATATATTTCTCAAATTTCGTTATTCTACGTTAATTATTTTTTGTTGTTGCGATGTTTCTTTTCCGTCAGTGTACAACAGTGACATCCTTCTATTCAAGTGCAAACATTAGGCCATAAACGTAATTTCCCCGCTGAGTAGTCTTCCGCAGCTCCATTACTGCAGCTACTGGTGTGAATCGCTCGGCAGTAACTTTCCCTCGCGGCTCGGCCGCCCATTTACACAGGGGAATTCCCGGCCGGCTCGGGTTAATCGCTGCGGCTGCCGGCAGGCTTCACCTGTTACTTGCCATACCGGCTGGCTGCTCGCCGTAATGGGCGCGGTAAAGCTAGGGCCGACTGCGTCTGGAAATAGCCACAACTGGCAGCTGCCACCAGTCGATAAACCATTACGGAAGATAAACGGCGAGTTCCGCCGGATTACCGGCCAAAATAATCGCATCGCGCGCAGTGACCTGTGAACGGGCCGTGCTGTCTCTCCAACCGCGATGACGCTGACAGCGACGATAATAGCGCTGACCCGGACACTGTACAGTTATTTCAGGAACTGTAACGATTCCAGGGAGGTACGCTTTCCAACGAACACCGTAATCTGCGGGCACGCGCGCTGTATTATGCATGACACGTCTAACGTAGGAATAAAACAGCAACACGACTTCTCAGATTTTCGATCACGTAAAATATCCTGCTCGGTGATTAAACTGACCCTCTCACCTTAGAGCAACATACAGCCACCACATACTGGAAGTATTTTCGCCTGCCACGGTATCGTGAGGTATTCAAAAATGGTACAAATGGCTCTAAGCACTATGGGACTTAACATCTGAGATCATCAATCCCAGCTGGCCGGAGTGGCCGAGCGGCTCTAGGGGACTGATGACCTCAGAAGTTAAGTCCCATAGTGCACAGAGCCATTTGAACCATCATCAGTCCCGTAGACTTTGAACTACTTAAACCTATCTAACCTAAGGACATCACACACATCCATGCCCGAGGCAGGATTCGAACCTGCGACCGTAGCAGCAGCGCGGTTCTGGACTGAAGCGCCTAGAACTGCTCGGCCACAGCGGCCAGCGTGACGTATTCGCTAATATGTTAAAGCTTCTATTTCGTCATCAAACTAATCCTCGTGGAATTCTCGTCATGCTTCCATTTCAGGCGCAGTGTCACACAGTTTATTCTTGTGGCCCTGTTCCGCCTCTCTTTTTCCTTCTTTTTATTATTATAGTAGCAATTTGTAAGGTTTCAAAAACAAAAATAAAATGAAAGGAAAAAATAAAAGATTAAAACAATCTCAGAATCATGTGAGGGTCCAGCACAGTGACAGTCGGTGGGGAGGTGAGGCCGAGGGGGGGGGGGGGGGGGGGGGTGGAGTCATCTCGGCCAGACCTCATCGTCGGAATTCCACCCCTGCCCACGTTGTTTCCACCCACCCTGAAGCTGGTTGTGTCCGTTCTTTCCTGCCGGTACAAGCATTTTCTCTATCGTAAAAGTAAATAAATAAATAAAGCGGTAAAGTGGTTAAGCTGCCAAGCTCTTGGTCCATGTTCGATTCTTAGTAGTGAAAAATAATGGCCTGAGCAACAGACTGGTAATTCGGTGACTTGAGTTCGATTCCTGCTGTTTCTAATTTCTTTTTTTTTACTTATTTCGTTTCACGCATTATTGAACTTCTAATTACGAAATGTAAATATGTTTAGACAGTTCCAGCTATAGACATAATATTAATATATTCGAATTACTTACGATTAGAGCCTTTGTAAATCAGAAGGCTACACTGTTGGTAAAACAAGGGATTATATGAGGAAATTAATTATGAAACAAGAAAAAGGTTGTAATGTGCCAAAACGCGAATCCAGAGGTCTACAGTGCGATCCCCAGTGAGTCCCATAATTTTCATCCATAACTTTTCATTAATTCCACTTCGGGAAGCGTCTGTAATGTGATAAAGGACAAGCTGTAACGCGATTCGAAATTCACGTCAAACAATAAGTCCCACTATAACTTCTTGTGTAAATCACCAAGTCACTTCACAAGTCGGAGAAAGACAGTACTGCATTACCTCCTTTACGACCAATGTGGCGTTCAAACCAACCTTTGAGTTGATACAGCTTTACTTAGTTTGAAATTTACCTCAACAGGAAGGGCTGGTTTAAGAACCACAGTTTTTTGTTGGCATCGTCCATTGTTGGACATATGACTTTTCCTGCGTCCGTATACCCAATCTTCTTACCCTGACACTTACCTTGGGTAACTTCAGTTAAACGCTACATACGAATCACGATGCATTTAGCACTTTTTTCATTTCCACGACTAAATTATATTTTCGTGAGTACGAAAGGGAAAGGCCTTCTTGATCATCTGCAACTTGACAATTCACTCGTGTCCCAAGAAACTAACTGATGCAACACACTTATGTTTTGCAGATTGTTAAAGTCACCTTAGATATAATTTTAGCATTCATCATATCCAGGCAGAAGCGCGTCGGAGATACGTAGAAAGGAATGACCACATAGCGTTGCTCTAGGTTTACGTGTTTCTTGCGCTGATAGCACGACGTGATGCTTAGATATGTAGTAGTGTGTCCCCAGAAGTGATACTTGCAGGGCCTGGAACGAACAGCCTAATGAGTACAGAATATGGATTCAGATGAAACCGAAGAAAGACAAAAGCAACGAGGAGTAGCGGAAACGAGATACCAAAATTGGTGACCATGCTGTAGACGACGTCAAGAAAGTAACACTTGACGGACAAAGTAAGGAGGAAATAAAAAGTATATTAGCACAGGGCAAGAGAGCATTCCCGTCCAATAGAAATCTACTAGCATCAAACAAGTGCCTTGATTTCAGAAAGAAACTTCTCAGAACGTACGATTCAGCATAGCATCGTAATGCAATGTAGTATGGAAAAGAAGGGGATCGAAGCGTTTAAGATGTGGTACTATAGAGGAATGTTGAAAATTAGGTGAATGGATAAGAAATGAGGAGCTTGTCCACAGAAAGAGTGAAGAGAGTAACGTATGGAAAGAGCTGACCACAAAAAAAGAGCTACGTTGATAGGATGTGTGTTAAGACAACGGGTAATGTCTTCCATGGTACCCTAGAAAGAGGTGCAGTGGATGAAAACAGTAGGGGAAGACAGAATTGCAATACATCCCTCAAATGATAATGTATTAAGGATGGGTCTTAGTTTTTGAAAGTACATGAGTAATTATTTTGCCTTAAGAAGCAAACGTATTTCACCACGGTTGTGGCATCCTCAGTGTTTTTTATCCGTTGTATTTATCTGAAAGACATACATACAGATGATGTTAAGGTTAGGAAATATGTAACATCGGATGTTTTTGTTGTTTTTGTTGTATATGGACTTTACCTTTTATTTTATGTTGTGTGAGTCCTGTGGCAGCCAACCGAAATGAGCCACAGGTCATCTGGTACATGTGCTACTCTTAGTGAAGAGGTTAGCACAAGGTAGTAATTCGTTTCGGGCTGTATCAGACCTGCCAGGAGATTGAGAATTCAAAAGAAAGTCCAAAAAAACCAACACAGTGGACCATGCGTTATAGAAACGACTAATACATAAGTATTAGGACTGTCCCTGGCATTCATAGATTTTGTGGAAGCTTAGCAGTAGAACAATATCTGATCTGCTAACCCTTAATGAAAAGGGCATCTGCTACCAAAGATGTAGTGATCCATCAAACGCTTTCAACTGTAAAAAGGCTGCTCACAGGTTCCTCCTTTACTGAGTCCACACAGTTCCTCTCTCAGGTGAAGCCTTTAACCGAGAAATGAACTCATAAGTATAATGCTTAGGATAACGGCTACAGCTCTGATTACGTTATTAAGATTAACAAGGACATCCAAAAGTATGTCAACCCCGCTCTCTCCTGCCCGGCAGCAAATTACGCTCGCACCGGTAAAACAGTCTAACGAAAACCATCTTTGTGTAGGATATACTATTACGCGAATATTTACGAAAAGATAGGAAAATAATTAAAAGCAAAAGGCATTTCCCGGCCTTTCTATTCAGAATAATATTGCTTCGAAACTTCTTCATAATGAGCAGTGCAATTTCAATAAATTTGTTCTACAAGTACACCAGTTTTTAATGATTGTCCAGTCCCCTACATTGTGCAAACGGGCATAGTACCCAAATTCAGTTTCAGGAACATTAGAGCCTCAAGGGTCCTGAATTCGCGCTCCCTTCATCTATATGAAAATGGGCGTACTACTTCCGATATGGCCACCATTTTAAGGATTTTATGTGATGCTAATAAAGCCAATATCCTTAACGTTCTGGTGGAGGTGCATAACTGAAAACAGTTTGTCAACCATTCTTTGAATGGCCAGTTAGAACTCTGGCATTATGCCATTCTTTCATATTTCGATTGCCTATACCGTCCTCTCTGTCCCAATTTGCCATCAGGTGCCGTTTATCTTTGTCTTTTTGGATAGTGGTTCATGCAGTTTATGACCCCTTTACCAGCCCACCTCTGTTTGTATTTGTACTACCTGTGTCTAGTATGTTTTTATGAATATGGGACGTTTCTTGTCTTCATGTAATATGTCTCCCTAGTTCGTTTTGTTGCAATTTTAACCATTTTTACAGATCACTCAGGAATCCTTTTATATTGATAATGTCTTTTTTCCATACGAAGCTTCTGTAGGATACTTTTTAACATTATCTTTGCTGCTCTTACCGTAAACCCTGTAATTCCCATAAGAGTATTTGTTTTATTACTCACTGTCTTTCTCCTCTTTAATTTATTTTGTGACTGTTCCCAGCCTTCGTTCGGTGCGTAAGCGCGTCTCATCCGTCTTCATCTTTGCTCCGTCCACCGGCATATTTCCATACGTCTTGTAGCCCGCTTCTGCCTTGCACACGGCAGGCCGGTAGTTTCAGTAACACTACGTCATACTGGGCTGATTGGTGGCCTCGCCTTCATGCTTTAGGCATAGTCACGTCTCCAACATGTGGCCTTTGTGTTCATCTTTTGATTTTCCATCACTGATGAATCTCCATATTTTTCGATCCAAATTCAAGTTCATTCCGTGTAGTTTCCTTCTGGGGCCTTATCTGAACTCCTTTATAGATCCAAAGTCACGGCTCCCAGTGCTCAGTACACTGCCTGCGCCCGCTACCCATTGGAATTTTGAATGCTTCATTTTGTAACGATGCAATTTAAGCGGTTCTGACAATTCGAACGTTGGGAGACCGTTTCTCTTTAATGACCCACTGTTAAATTAGTTACACGTTTCTCCCACTACCTTCCTGTTTGAACCGCCTTATTTTTTACCATTATTGCACACTACTGGCCGTTAAAATTGCTACACCAAGAAGAAATGCGGGTGATAAACGGGTATTCATTGGACGATAATATTATACTAGAACTGATATGTGATTACATTTGGCGCAAATTGGGTGGATAGATGCTGCGAAATCAGTACCCAGAACAACCACCTCTGGCCGTAATAACGGCCTTGATACGCCTGGGCATCGAGTCAAACGGAGCTTGGATGGCGTGTACAGGTACAACTGCCCATGCGGCTTCAACACGAAACCACAGTTCATCAAGAGTAGTGACTGGCTTATAACGAGCCAGTTGCTCGGCTACCAATGACCAGACGTTTTCAGTTGGTGAGAGATCTGGAGAATGTGCTGGCCAGGGCAGCAGTCGAACGTTTTCTGTATCCAGAAAGGCTCGTACAGGACCTACAACATGCGGTAGTGGATTATCCTGCTGAGATTTAGGGTTTTACAGGGATCGAATGAAGGGTAGAGCCACGGGTCGTAACACATCTGAAATGTAACGTCCACTGTTCAAAGTGCCGTCAATGCGAATTAGAGGTGACCGAGGCGTGTAACCAATGGCACCCCATACCATCACGCGGGATGATACGCCAGTATGGCGATGACGAATACACGCTTCCAATGTGCGTTTACCGCGATGTCGCCAAACACGGATGCGACCATCATGATGCTGCAAACATAACCTGGGTTCATCCGAAAAACGACTTTTTGCCATTCATGCATCCAGGTTCGTCGTTCAGTACACCATCACAGGCGCTCCTGTGTGTGGGGCAGCGTCAAGGGTAACCGCAGCCATTGTCTCCGAGCTGATAGTCCATGCAGCTGCAGACGTCGCCGAACTGTTCGGGCAGATGGTTGTTGTCTTTCAAACGTCCCCATCTGTTGACTCAGGCATCGAGACGTGGCTGCACGATCCCTTACAGCCTTGCGGATAAGATGCCTGTCATCTCGACTGCTAGTGATACGGGGCTGCTGGGATCCAGCACGGCATTCCGTATTACCCTCCTGAACCCACCGATTCTATATTCTGCTAACAGTCATTGGATCTCGACCAACGCGAGCAGCAATGTCGCGATACGATAAACCGCAATCGCGATATACTACAGTCCGACCTTTATCAAACGTGATGGTACGCATTTCTCCTCCTTACACGGGACATCCCAACAACGTTTTACCAGGAAACGCCGGTCAACTGCTGTTTGTGTATGAGAAATCAGTTGGAACCGTTCCTCATCTCAGCACGTTGTAGGTGTCGCCACCGGCGCCAACCTCATGTGAATCCTCTGAAAAGCTGATCATTTGCATATCACAGCATCGTCTTCCTGTGGGTTAAATTTCGCGTCTGTAACACGTCATCTTCGTTGTGTAGCAATTTTAATGGCCAGTAGTGTAGTATCAAACATGTACCTTGATTTCAGAAAGAAACTTCTTAGAATGTACGATTCAGCACAGCATCGTAACACAATGTAGCATGGAAAAAAGGAGATCGATGCGTTTGAGTTGTGGTGCCATAGAAGAATGTTAAAAATTAGGTGAATGGATAAGATATGAGGAGGTTGTCCATAGAAACAGTGAAGAGAGGGACATATGCAAAGAACTGACCACAAAAAAGAGGCAAGTTGATAGGATGTGTATTAAGACAACGGGGATTATCTTCCATGGTACCTACCCTAGAAAGGGGTGCAGTGGCTGAAAACTGTAAGGGAAGATAGAATTGCAATACATCCATCAAATGATATAGTATTAAGGCTGGGTCTTACTTCTTGCAAGTACATGAGGAATTGTTTCGCCTTAAGAAGCAAACGTATTTCACCACAGTTGTGGCATCCTCAATGTTTTTTATCGGTTTTATTTTTCTGAGAGACACACATACAGATTATGTTTTGGCTAGAAAATATGTAACATCGTTGTTGTTGTTTATGTTGTCTATTGTCTTTATCTTCTATTTTATGTTGTGTGTGTCCTGTGACAGCCAACCGAAATGAGTCAAAGGTCTAAATTAATACACCATACCATGATGACATGGTGTATTAATTTATTAATTCAGACCTGTGATTGATATTGGTTGTCAGCAACAGGACACAGCCAATGTAAAATTAACGGGCATATCTAATTTAAATAACAAAAAATACAATGTAACATATTTCCTAACCTAGTTACAATCTGTATGGATATATTTCAAAAAAATGAAAGCAAACAGCCCAGTCATGATCAACAATTGTGGTGAAACATGTTTTTGTGTTATATAGCAAAACAACAGTTTCTGTACTTGCAAAAGGCAGACCCATCCTTTATTCACTATTATTTTCTGCAAGCACGGAGACTGACCTCAAATCACCAATATGAGGGCATCAATCAAATTATTGAGGTCATCTGGTACATGTGCTACTCTTAGTGAAGAGGTTAGCACAAAGACGTAATTCGTTTCAGGTTGTATCAAACCTGTCAGAAGATTGAGAATTAAAAAAACGTCCTAAAAAAGCAACATAGTGGACCATATTTAGACAGTGTATGTAATAGGAAGGACTAATACATAAGTATTAGGTCTGTCCCTGGCATTCATAGTTCTTGTGGAAGCTTGAAACGTCCCCTTTGAAAAATTATGAATGACAGTGCTGGTAAGACCCTTACATTATTTGATTTTCAAACAGCTGAGCAGAACTGAACGTACTCAGACACTTCGCTCTTTACCTATTCTGATCAACACTAAACTGGCACACAATATTTTTAGCGCAACGCAATCTGCCTTTCAAAAATCTCTACAAAAGAATGGCCCTGACTGACAACAACCTATACCTTTCATGAATCACTTACCTCACAAAAATCTTCGTTACTCGAACTACTGCAATACAGAGAGCGCCAATACTGCCAGCTAAATAAAGGATTCTAACTACTGAAAGCACTAACTACTGATAGGCATAGTTAGCAAATGAAAGATTTTCATAGAGGACTAACAATGTATTTACCATAATAATGTTCTAAAGTCATCTCATATATATATTGTGGTAAATACATTGTTATTTCTCTATGAATATATATATATATACATATATATATATATATATATATATATATATATATATATATATATATATATAGAGAGAGAGAGAGAGAGAGAGAGAGATCAGTTCACGATATCCAGTATTACAAATTTACTCATTCTGATGGACACACGTCCAGCATGTCCGGTCTCAAAATTCTGCCATATCTCTCCCCACATCCACCACTCCTGGCAGCTCACCTCCAACAGAGCAACGCTACACGTTGTTCACTTTCAACTGCCCAAAACTACGATAGCGAATATTCCAAAAATGCAAACCAGCCACAGACTTCACACAGCACAGTCAATGATTTTCATATAGAGCGCTACGTGGCGTTACCAACATAAAAACCTAAACAGCCTACTTACATAGCCACCATGCTCGCCACACAAATTGTTTTGGGCAGTGGCCAATAATGATTTGATAAAATTTTTCATAATTACAATTACAAAAGTATCAAATGCACACACTTATTGATGCAATGTTGGTCAAAAGCAAAAATTGTTCTCATAAAGACAGTCCTGATCGTTTATCACAATAGTAATTACAGTTTTCCTTTTTTTTCAAAGTCTGAGCAGTAAAAGAAAATGCACACGGAAATAGTGGATTTCCATGCAGTCATGAAGAAGTAGTGTTGTCCTTCCAATGGAAAGACAATGCTGACTCTTGACATGCAGACTGGTAATGGTCCACAACAGAGCAAACCGACAGCAGAGTCAGTCGAAGTTTGAAGAATGTTGGTAGGTATGTCATCACAGAGCGGACCCATTGTAGTCCTGGTAGAGAGTATGGTATTTGTGGGCCACCATAGGTGCAGACCCACGGCAGTCCTTGTACAAATAATGGTATTCGTGGGTCATCAAATGTGTAGACCCACTTTAGTCCTTGTAGAGGTGGCCAGCAGCCATCTGTTGGGGCTGTGCAGACAATATAGCAAGTCCATAAACCACCACTTGTGCACTCACAATCTTTTTGGTATGTCCTTAGAAACAGCAATGCCGTTAACCAGTCCCTTGCTGCATTATCAACACATGAGTGAGTACTAACAGTCCCTTTTTTTCAAATATTGTGCATATACTATGACCAACAGAAACGTGTGCAGTGAAGTGAAACTTAATTTGAAGAACTGGTGTCTATACAGTTATAAATTTACGACATGAGAAAACAATTACAAAGGTACAAAATACCTCATTAAAGAGCATAACTATACAGACAACATTTGTAGTAATATATGCGTTACAAAAGAATAGAAATAAACATATACATCAGTGTTACAGGAATTATGACATAAGTAAATACATAAAAGAGCGCAATAGCTTTCGAAAATAATGTCTAAACAGCTTTACAAAGTAAATAACATATTATTAATGCAAATTATATTTGAGGATAACAGTATTCCGCATCATAGTGAATGTAGCTTAGTACTAGAAATATTCTACAACATAAATCTTATTAGCTAAACATGTAAAGACAGGAAAAACACAAATACACAATGGTACACAAACACAAGAGGAATAACACAAAAGGAAAGGACAGGGTTCGTTTTCAGTACAACATTTGGTGCTGCAGTCCAACACAAAACTTCATTCCATAGATCTTTCCTCTGATTTCAACATTTGTTCCCGCAAAAAAATGCTATCCAAATCTGTTGTCTCTAAAGCCAACTGTTTTGTTCATATCCTCTTTCAAAATAATTATTTCTCTTTGTACAATACTCATTTTGGCCGATATCTTTTTCATATAACTTCTCAATGCATTCTCTTCCTATTCTTCACAACTCATTCTTTTGTATAGCCTACCCCCTCTTAAGTTAACTTAAATCTACTGAGCTCATACATAGGGGTCGAGGCAATGCAGCAGCACACAACAATTAACACAGACAGCAATGACAAAAAAATGCAAATTGGCAAAGCCAGCAGTAGTATATCTAAATTATCAAAGCAAATGCAATATTACAACTAATATAAGGCAATGTGCAGCAAACAAGAAAAATAAATCAGTAGTAAAACTGGCTTAACAGAGTAATACAAAGTGAAATTCAGTAGCACTATGCCTGGCAAACAGCAGCAGCAAATGGAATAACTTATATCTAAACATGACAAACCCACAAGCAGAAAAAATAGTACACTAAAGACAACAATGCAGATAAGGAAAATGTCTATTCACATCTTAATGTCTGTCATTAAAGTGGTGCACCACAACAACTTATTCTAGAAAAAAATCATCAAGTACTTGAAAAAAAATTATGTATGCAGTTACTGTTATTAGTACCTTCTTATTGTTCTTTCCTTTCCAAGTGCTCCTTTTTGAAGAATGTGGATCATAAAATTATCATTCAACAGATTTGTAGACAGAAAGTGTTCACATTAGCAAATGCATTTAATTTTACTTTATAAAACCAATGCTGCAACACAGCTGGAAACCAGATATCAAATGAAATAAGCAACTATGTACAAAGCAAAGCATAAAAACATCATTAAATAGCCATGTGGCATTTCATAAGTCAATAGAAATTCTCTCAACTCTCATAGAAAGACAATTGTCATAATCAGGTGTGCAGATGTAAGAACATTTCCCATCAATTCATAAACATTTTAATAAGTAGCACACAGTACAAGCTCCAAAGTGTAATCATATGTTTCCAAGTAATGAGCGTGTCATATTTGCGATACTTTCTAGAAAGGAATGTCAGTAGCGACATTAATGGCCTCATTTTTCTCCATCTAATGGCTTTTTCTCCAGGTGACTGGTGCAGTTGGGTGCCCACAATCCATTACATCAAGGTCACTTAGCTTTCTTACCGAAATATTTGCTCCAGCAGTTTGCGCTACAGTGACAGTTTCACATTAAAAAAAAGTTTCACAGGTCGAGAATTTTGCTTTACAAATGTTTAGAAACACGTGTTGTTGTAAGATTATCTCTTTCATTACTTAGGGTAAAAAATGTGTCAAGTGTCGTAGTTATCGTCGTCCATAAGCAAAGTTGTGTAGATGTCAATGTACTTACCTCACAATAAACAAAAGTGAAATGCTATGCGTATAGATATCGTAGTTATTACATACATTAGCGTGATCAAGAAAGTACTATACTGTGACGTATTGTTGTGCTATGGAAAAGGCTATCTCATTGTAGCTATACCACAAATGTTACTACTAAAACATGTTTTATTTTTCCCAGAGGAATTCAGAAAAACTGTGCAGATATAAAACAGATACAGCGCAAAAGCAATAATATAAACTGTGTCACTCATTAGTAGCGTCGTGATATGATCGTGTAGCTGTCAAAGAAACCAAATGCTAAGTCATCTTTAATCTCACAGAAAGTACTTCAATACAGAATGTCTTTTCAAGTAAACCAAAATGTTGCATTAAAATCTCATTAGCAGTGTATGTTCTAATTATGTAAGCTGTATATTCGTTACATAATCGTGCAACTATCAAGCAAGAATGTACACACACACAATAACACTGTGTCGTCTGTTCACTATAACAAAGCATTCGTAATTACTGTTTAAATATGTTCCCTAGGTTCTAGACTGGATAGTTAACTTCAAAACATTGTTGCATGTTAACAGTTTCTAAGTGTGACAAAGCATACTAGTAACGTGAAGTGAAAAATGTTATAGCAAAGACTGAGTTGAAAAGCAGATTATCTCTTAAACGGTTTTACATGTGAAATGTGGTGCAATCCTTTACCCTTCCTAGTACGCAGTTTCAACTTCAAAGCAATTATCATGTTGTATACGTGGATAAGAAACGTTAAAATTTTTCTCAAGGTTAGCGTCTATGTTACTTTTCTCTGAGCCAGCCGGCGCACGTGGCTGGCTGGGATGCGAGTCATTGTCTGTCTATTTGTTGGCGCGCGTCGTTATTGGGATTTGGAGATCTAACTTCTACAAATTTACCTTCTCGAGAGGGCCCTGCCCTGTTTGAATCCCGCTAGTTTTGATGAAATTCAGGTCTGTCGTTATGACTATAGCGTCTGTCGTCATGTCGGTAGATTCCATAGTTTCTTTCTTGTCGGTCACATGGTGGAGAATTTCTCCCTGAATCGTAACTGCGTGCTGAACTGTTGCATCTGAAGTTATTCTGTCTCCCTTGATAATAATTGTTTTGGTTCCCATATTGTTTGTTTCTATGGTTATCTCTGTCATATTCATTACTACGGAAATGTGATCTTTCTCTGTAACTATTATGCTGCCAATGGTTGTCATACCCGTGGTGTCAGTTTTGGTCACGATTTGCGTAGTAACATACCCTTGTTGTGTCCAGTTATTATTTCTGTCCCGGGTTCGATTCCCGGCGGGGTCAGGGATTTTCTCTGCCTCGTGATGGCTGGGTGTTGTGTGACGTCCTTAGGTTAGTTAGGTTTAAGTAGTTCTAAGTTCTAGGGGACTGATGCCCATAGCTGTTAAGTCCCATAGTGCTCAGAGCCATTTTTTTTTTTTATTATTTCTGTCATCGCGGAATTGTGACGGATGTGACCTGTAACTGCTGTGTTCCTGTTTTCGCGTCCCGCGATTGTCAGTGTCAATTTCTAATTTTTGTAACAGTCCCTGAAAAGCTTCAATGTCGTCTTTGCAAGGTCCTGCCAAAATAATATGTCGTAAATGTTCAGGAAATTTGATTAAGCAAATGTGAATGAGTTCTGAGGGGCTGTATGGGTTTGACAGATACTGATTCTTATGCAACATTTCTTCAAAATATTTCACAAGACTGGAAAATTCAGATTGTTCAGAATGTTTCATCGTTATGATGCTATGTTTTACTCTGTCTTGTGTAGCTTGAGACCAATATGCTGAGAGGAAGTCATGATAAAATTCTCCCTGACTGTGACAATTATTAATGACCGATCGCATTCTTACAAGTGGTTCATTCTCTAAGTAGCCACACATAAATTCTAATCTGTGCTCCAGTGACCAGTTGGGAGGAAAACAATGAGAGAATTGATGAAGACATGCTTGTGGATGAATTTCGTTGCCAGAATTCTTAAATGTTTTGAATTTACGTGTAGTAATGAACAACTTATAGCCAAAGTCATCGTGTCGGCGAGTCGCATATCGGTCATTGTTACGTCGTGTCGACGGTTCCATCTCAAAATTCAGTGCACCTTGCCAATTTCTTTCATAATTTTCGAAATCCCCTGTGTTATTATTTTGTGGATTTTCCGTATTTCTAAGTCCCTCTTCCCTTGTTGGAGCGCGAGTCCTCTCTGAAATATGTAATTCTTGTATTACTTGTGCCAACTGATCTTCTACTTCCCGGATTTCTCTTTTGTGTTGCGTATTAATTTGATTCTGGTTTGTTTTAATTTCCTAATTTGTTCGTACTCTTCTGTGTAATTAAAGACTATCGGTCTTTTATCATTCAGATTATCATCTACCTTCGTAGATAAGTTAGTGAACCGATCCGAAAGTTCGCCTACTTTGTCCGACAATGAACTGCTTTCCTCAGTGTGTTTTTCTGAACGAAGTTTCAGAGTGTCCATTTGTGTTGAAAACGTATCTACTGCTTCCTTTAAGTTTTCCTGAGTTTCTGCAAGTTGCGTACCGAATCGGTAGATGCAACTGAGTCAGTTTTAGCTTGCAAGGTATCGCGATTTTCATGAACAATAGTTTGCAGTTCCTTTATGGCTGCTTCGTGATTCTGTAATACATTTTCATGACGCGAAAAAATAGGTTGGAAGGGCTCACAAATTTGTGTTTTTACGACATTACAGACTTTTTGACATTTCGATTCGATTTTAAGTAACTCAGTAGTTAAACCTTCACGTGTTTGTTCAAGCGTTTGTTCCATTGAGTCTAACTATTGAAGCTGTTGCTGTGTTTGTCTCTGATTTTGTTCCATTGTGTCTAACTTTTGAAGCTGTTGTCCCATTTGTTGCATTAATTGTAATAACAATGCACTGGTGTCTGGAATATGTTCCTCTGTACTTTTCGGCAGTGCATTTGCACCGGCAACATTCGCATTTTGAAAAGCAGAAAACGTGTCTTGATTTGATTGAGGAACGGGTAATGACGCAGAACCTGATTCTACGGTATTTGCAAAATTGTGTCCTGTCATTTAGGATTCCTGTGGCGTGCTGTTGCCGACCGACCTATCGACAATACTACCCTCTTCACAACCTGTTCCACTGTCTACACGATTATTTATTTCCTGATCCATTCCCCTATGCACAATTACCAAATTACTATGTTGAACATTAATTAATTCAGTACACGGTGGCGCTAACACACAACTCTCGTCTTCATTGTCATTTCTCAGTTTACTTTGGAGCCTAGTATTACGTTTTTCACACGCCATTATTGTCACAATATATCACACGATAACACAGAAAAGCACAATTTGAAGAGCAAAATAAGAAAACACATTAACATAGCACTGAAAATAATATCTAATTAATTGCAATCGCAGCTGCGAAATACTTGGAGCAAATCTACATGCATGCCACAACTGTTTTACTGTACAACAATGAAAAACTAAAACTACAAAGGAGATTCTTTCTACAATTACGCTCTAGCAATAAACAATAGCTGCACGAATTATACAAGCTACAAGAAAACATCAGAAGATTCCAGTGAGGTATCCTCAGCTAAGGGTCGACATATGAAACGTCCCTTTAGAAAAATTTATGAATTACTGTGCTGATAAACCTCTTACGTTATTTGTTTTTCAAACATCTGGGCAGAACTGAACGTACTCAGACATTCCGTTCTTTACTTGTTTTGATCAACACTTAACTGACACAATATTTTTAGCGCAACGCAATCTGCCTTTCAAAAATCCCTACAAAAGAATGGCCCTGACTGACAATAACCTATACCTTTCATGAATCACTTACCTCACAAAAATCTTCGTTCCTCGAACTACTGCAATACAGCGAGCGCCAATACTGCCAGCAAAATAAAGATTATAACTACTGAAGGCACTAACTACTGATAGGCATAGTTAGCAAATGAAAGATTTTGATAGAGAACAAACAATGTATTTACCTTAATAATGTTCAAACGTAGTCATATATATATATATATATATATATATATATATATATATATATATATATATATATCAGTTCATGATAGCCAGTAATACAAATTTACTCTTTCTGATGGACACACGTCCAGAACGTCCACTCTCAAAATCTTGCCATCTCTCTCCCCACATCCACCACTGCTGGCGGCTCACCTCCAACTGCGCAACGCTACGCGCTGTTCACAAAAAAATGTTCAAATGTGTGTGAAATCTTATGGGACTTAACTGCTAAGGTCATCAGTCCCTAAGCTTACACACTAAACCTAAATTATCCTAAAGACAAACACACACACCCATGCCCGAGAGAGGACTCGAACCTCCGCCGGGACCAGCCGCACAGCCCATCGCTGTTCACATTCAACTGCCCACCACTAGTATAGCGAATATTACAACAATACAAACTAGCCACAGACTTCACACAGCACAGTCAGTTATTTTCATATAGAGCGCTACGTGGCGTTACCAACATAAAAATCTAAACAGCCTACTTACAAGCTTAGCAGTAGAACAATATCTGGTCTGCTAACCCTTAACAAAAAGGGCATCTGCTGCCAAAGATGTAGTGATCCATCAAACGCTCTCAACTATAAAAAGGCTGCTTTCAGGTCCCTCCTTTACAGAGTCCACACAGTTCCTCTCTCAGGTGATGTCTTTAACCGAGAACTGAACTCTATTGAGTATATTGCTTAGGATAACGGCTACAGCTCTCATTACGTTATTAAGATTAACAAGGACATCGAGAAGAACGTCCACCCCACTCTCTCCTGCCTGGCAACAAATTACGCTCGCACCGGTAAAACAGTCTAACGAAAACCATCTTTCCGTTGGATATCCTATTACGCGAATATTCACGAAAAGATAGGCAAATAATTAAAAGCAAAAGGCATTTCCCTGCCTTTTTATTGAGAACAGTATCGCTTCAAAAGTTCTTCATAATGAGCAGCGCAAATTCAATACATTTGATTCTACAAGTACACCAATCTTTAATGATTGTCCAGTCCCCTACATTGTGCAAACGGGACGTAGTTTCCAAATTCAGTTTAAAGAATATTAGAGCCTCAAAGGTCCTGAATCCGTGCTCCATTCACCTATGTGAAACTGGACGTACTACGTCCGTTCTGGCGACCATTTTAAAGATTTTGTCTAATGCTAACAAAGCCAATATCCTTAACGTTCTGGTGGAGGTGCATAGTTGAAAACAGTTTGTCGACCATACATTGAATGGCCAGTTAGAACTCTGGCATAATGCCAGTCTCTCAAATTTCGATTGCCTATACCGTCCTCTCTGTCCCAATTTTCCATCAGGTGCCGCTTATCTTTGTGTTTTTGCATAGTGGTTCTGGCAGTTTATGACCCCTTTATCAGCCCACCTCTCTTTGTATTTGTACTACCTATGTCTAGTATTGTTTTATGACTATGGGACGTTTCCTTGTCTTCATGTAATATATCTCCCTACTTAGTTTTGTTGCAGTTTTAACCATTTTTACGGATCACTCAAATCCTTTTATGTGGCTAATTTTTCTTTTTCATACGAAGTTTTTGTAGGGTACTTTTAACTTTATCTTAGCTGCTCCTACCGTGAACTCTGTAATTCCTGTAAGAGCATTGTTCTCCTGTGTAATTTATTTTGTGATTGCTCCCAGCATTTGGTCGATGCGTAATCGCGTCTCATCCGTCGCGATCTTTGCTCCGTCTAGCGGCATACTTTCATACTTCTTGTTGGACGCTTATGTCGGGCACGCGGCGGTCCGGTAGTTTTAGTAAAACTATGTCACACTGGGCTGATTGGTGGCCTCGCCTTCCTGCTTTAGGCATAGTCACGTCTCCAACTTTTGATTTTTCACCACTGATGAATCTTCATACTTTTCGATCTAAAATGGTTCAAATGGCTCTGAGCACTATCGGACTTAACATCTGAGGTCATCAGTCCCCTAGAACTTAGAACTTCTTCAACCTAACTAACCTATGGACATCACACACATCCATGCCTGAGGCAGGATCCGAACCTGTGACCGTAGCGGCCGCGCGGTTCCAGACTGTAGCGCCTTGAACCGCTCGGCCACGCCGGCCGGCAAGCGGCGGAAAGGTTCACCTTCTACACAGTACACAGTACACGAGGTCGGTATCTAGCGTGAACTGAACTTCGTGGCTGGTTCTAGCCCCTAAATAGCTGTCTCCACCCCATCAGGGTTTGGCGTAGTGATACTTTCTGCAGGCGATGGCTCGAGCTCCTCCTGCAGGAAGTAGTGCTCAGAATGTCTGTTTCCATGATCGTGTATGTAAATAGTCGGTGTTTACCATGGTGCTTTTGGTACGCCTTGAGCAATGACAACCTAGATCTCCGTGGAGTGATAAGGGTTGCCGGCTATGAGGGGCTACCTTGGCTCCGGTTGAACAGGAATATCGCAGAACGAAATAATACAGTCTAGACAGCCTCCAGCCCTGCTCCTTTCGAAACGTGTGAGGTACTCGTTCTTTCGCCAGCCATAACAAGATCTCCTCACAAACAAGCAACAAATGAAGCTTCTGTATTACACACTCGCTGCGTAATCTTTTCACATCTACAGAATATACAGAGTTATTGATAATTACCTTTGGGGTTCAGAGGGTTTCTATGAGGGGTGTACGAGACACTGAAAGATGACACACATCAGTGGAGAGATGGTGGTGTCCAAGTCTTGATCCATAACACGCCCGCGCCGAGGCGTAGTTTTACTTGGTTGGAGGGGGAGGTGGGGTTGCAGCCGTATAGAAACACGAACAGAAGTGATCTGATTCTTAGTTTACAAACGAATAAATGAAAATTTTGCTGTATGTGTATCTTATTGTCTCATAGAACTAGTTCGCATTTGAGGATAGACTACCCAGTGAACAAATAGTGAACAAAAGGCACGCTGATGTGGCGTCTACCTGGACATTTCGTCTTAACGACTGCAGGAACATATTGACTTCGTCATGTAAAAAACAGTGCACCTGTTGACCACTTGTAATGTGAGCTAAAAATGTGGAGAGAACCTCTGTCCGCTATGATATGTCTATTTTCTGTACGTCTCGCAGTTTTCATACAGTCACCATTGAAACCACAAGGCATTTTTGAATATCCCTGTGGTTAGCGTTAGTCGTGCCTACTTTGTGCTGCATATCGAGCACATAGTACATTTCGTGTTAATCGTCACTGTGTTCATAGTGCTGCTATGTTAGAGACCAGCAGTGAACAATAAGTAAGAAATAACATACACTCAACACAGAAAGAACTACGCACCGCGAAGGAAATATCAAAGTGGGACGGAAACGGCAGATGCGATGTGCATGTACAGACAAGTCTTCCCCCTCATAGAGGCCTTCAATGAACTCTTTCCACATATCCGCTCTCTGGTCTGCATTTTACAGTCGAGTTCCCATTGCACTCTTAATGTTAACATATTCGCTTTTAGTTTCATCTATGGTTGTTTTAATTTTACTACATGCTAAGACAGTCCTCCTAACAATTATTTCTTTTTTCGATTGCTTCCCATTTTTAAGTAGCCTTTTCTTTCTTATTTCATTCCTAAGTGACTTCGTATTCTTGAATCTCCCTAAAGATTTTTGTACTTATTTCTTACATCGATCAACTGAAGTTATTCTTATGTTACCCATAGTTTCTTCGCAGTTTCCTTCCCTGTACCTACGGATTCTTTCCAGCTTTTTTTATCCTTTTTCAGAGATGTCTTTTCCTCTTCAACTTAACTGCCTACTGAGCTATTTCTTATAGCGCGCAGTCCGGAACCGCGCGACTGCTACGGTCGCAGGTTCGAATCCTGCCTCGGGCATGGATGTGTGTGATGTCCTTAGGTTAGGTAGGTTTAAGTAGTTCTAAGTTCTAGGGGACTGATGACTACAGATGTTAAGTCCCATAGTGCTCAGAGCCATTTGAACCATTTTGAGCTATTTCTTATAGCAGAAACTACGGTCTTTGTGAAATTCTAGCGTAGACTTTCTTTCCTTAGTACGTCCCCTTTTTTGCGCACTGATTCTTGCCGACTAGTTTCTTAAACTTCAGCCTACTCTTCATTAATACTTGAGTGTGGTCTGAGACTGTATCTGCTCCTGGGTACGCCTTACTATCCAGATTTCGAAACCTCTGCTCTCCCATAATGTAATGTAATTGAAATCTTCCCATATCTTACGGCCTTTGCCAAGTCTACCTCCCTCTTTCGTGATTCTTTAACAGAGTATTCGAATATTCGCTAATACGAGCTGAAATTTACCGCAGAACTCGATTAGTCTACCTCCTCTCTCATTTCTAGTACGAAGCCCTTATTCCTCCGTAACCTTTTCCTCTATTCCGTCCCCTACAACCGGATTCCAGTCCCCCATAACCATTAAATTTTCATCACCATTTACATACGGAATTACCCGTTCAATATTGTCACACACTTTCTCTATGTCTTCGTCTTCAGCTTGCGACTATCGTTGTCGACGATGGTTTGCTGTTGATTCTGATGAGAATAGTTCTGTCAATTGTTCAGACTAACGCTCTCTCTGCCCTACCTTCCTAGTCATAACGAATCCAAATCCCGTTACATCATTTTCTGCTGCTGTTGCTATTACCCTCTGTGACTAGAAGTCCTCCCACTGCACTCCACTGAGCCCTACTATATCTAGATTGAGCCTTTGCACGGCCCTTTTCAAATTTCCTGACTTCCCTACCTCGTTCAAACTTCTGGCATTCCACACCCAGAGTAGTGGAACGTTACCCTTTCGCTTCTTGGTCAATCTTTTCTCATAGTCACTTTACCCTTGGCAGCCCCTCAGAGATCCGAATGGGGCACTAGTCCGGAATGTTTTAAAAAAGAGATATCATAGTGACGCTTTTCAGTTCCAGACCGCATGTCCTGTTATTACACATTAAGTGTATTTAATGTAGTGATTTCCAATGCTTTTTGCATCTTTATTCCGTTGATCGTTGGCAATTCTTCCGCCTTTAGAGGTAGTCTCTAACTCCAAGGGCAAAAGAGTGTCCTGGACCTCTGTCCGCTCCTCTGCCCTCTTTGACGAGGCCGTTGGCTGAATAATGGTGACGTCTTATGATGAAAGTCTTCGGCTGTCACTGCTACTTTTTTTCAGGTTTTAAGTGGTGCAGGTTTCATACGCGGGACTGAGGAGGTTTTTATTACTGATCAAAGACGCCACCCCTTGTTTTCCACTGGCCCGCAGGTGTTACATGTTAATGGATATTAAAGTTCTTGTGTATGTACACCGCAGACAGAAGAAATACACTAACATATGAACATGGGAGAAAATGTGTGCTGAATAGAGCTAACTTAGATATTTACGTGATGAAATGTACTGTTTGCGACTCACATAAAGCCGCCACCTGCCACTGTAGAGCTCTAAGAGCGCAAAATCGCGTTAACCAGATTGTCCCATATGCCGACGGCTCTGTCTCTCGTGACGTTGAATATCTGTCGGCGAGTACATCAGCGTTAACTGTCTCATCCCGTGTGCCGACTCCTTAAGGTGTAAAATATTTAAGCTTCTAAGTCAATGCTATCAAAAGATACTGGCATTTATGTCACATACTTTGACAGTCTCAAACTTACCCATCAAAACATATCGGATACTCACCGTTGCCCTAATATCATGCAATTAAGCAAGAAGTAATATTTCACAGTCCAAAAAAGGTAAAATCCAAATATTGTTAATTTGTAACTATGTCACTTTTATTGTCCGTCTGTTCGCCTGATAAAACCACTTTTTCTCAAGAACGTGTAGAGGTATAAAACTGATAATTATGTCAAATGGTGTCTACAATCCCATGGCAGTGTCAAAAATTTGAAGTTCTATGTCAATGCAGTTAAAAGATAGCAAATTTGTGCAATATATTTTGATTGAAACTAACCCGCAAAAACCTGTAGATGAACTATCTAGACTTAATTAAGTTTGTAGAGAACCCTCAAAGCGCAAGTACTAGTCACGCTTGTCCGGTGTTGCTTGTAAAATGCTCAGCTTCGTATCACGATAAGTGCGAAGAAAACATTTTTGCAATAATACAGGCATAGCTTTAGAAGTCTGTCGGTACAGCGCCACCATGTTCTTCGGTAGAAGCAAACAAACAAATATCTCACATGAAATCTGATAAAAATATGTGTGCCGCGCAGAGTGGACCCGTGGTTTGAGGCATCATGTCACGGATTGGCGGCCCCTTCCACCGGATGTTCGAGTCTTCCCTCGGACATGGGTGTGTGTGTTGTTCTTAGCATAAATTAGTTTATGTCAGTTTGAGTAATGTGTAAGTGTAGTGACCGATGACCTCACACACATTTGAACATTTGAAGAACATGTGTGTCACCCAGCTTGCCTTTAGTCGGTCAGATGTTCAGCATACTTCTTACCATTGATGCAGACCTCTACGATGTAATGTGACGTATTGTATTTTCCTCCACTAAATTAAATACAAAAGACGTTCTAAATAACGTCTATACTTTTGTGAACGAGAAAATCTCACGATTATTCTCGTACGTTAGGGGACAAAGTATGTTCAAGAAATCCTCGCTGTCGTCTGACAATGAGTTCACGCTCGACTCTAGTTACGGCAAAATAAACATATTGATCTGATGCAGTTACATTTTCCTGGAGACACACTGAGTTTCACCGTTATCTCCGATAAAAATAGAAGCTGATGTAATGAATTAAAGTTGTGCCGAGACCGAGCGTAAAAGCCACTTTTCCTGCTTACTAGACAAATATGCCATCCAGAACCCCTCTCTGGCTGTGCGGTTGACATGGCTGCATGGACTGCCCTAGTCTAATGCTCTTGCTAACACAAAGTTCAGATCGCACCTCTGCCCACCTGGGGTGCTATTCCAGCATCAGAGAAGCTCTGCAATACTGACGATTTAACAAGGAGAAAACCAAGATGAGCTGAGTTACGAATTCGTATTAGTAAGGGCATTGGAGTAAGGTATTCCGCGCAGCTATGTCAGCCGCACTGCCCGGGTGCCGTTCTGGTTAGTACGTCTGTCTGGTAAGCGGAAGACGTGGGTTCAACTCCCACAGTTAGTAAGAATTTTTATTCATTACTTCTGTTTCAGCCGACCGGTGTGGCTGAGCGGTTCTAGACGCTTCAGTCTGGAACCGCGCGACCGCTATGATCGCAGGTTCCAATCCTGCCTCGGGCATGGATGTGTGTGCTGTCCTTAGTTAGGTTTAAGTAGTTCTAAGTTCTAGGGGACTGATGACCTCCGATGTTAAGTCCCACAGTGTTCAGAGCCATTTGAACCATTTTGAACTTCAGCTTCTACCCTTAACAAGATCAATCGTTCGTAAAATATTTAGCTGGTTGCATTTTACTTCAGTGATTCTCTAACTGTTAGTCTATAAACTATTCGGCTCTCTTTGCATCAGTTCCTTAAATCTGTAATCTGTCGTACCCTTAGGTGAAGTTAGTGGCTGGCTACCCGTGCTGTAGACGGAGCTGGCAGCTCGCACAGTGGATACCCCGTGCCCATATGTGACTCGCCATTCAATTAGCTGCGTCAGTGGCGTGACGGGACCGCGCCGCCGGCTACCGGGAAGGCTCGCGACCGCAGATAAGCAGATTCCGGGAAAGCCGCGATTAGCGCTCCGTGTGCAACATGGCGTATACTGCTTCTCAGGAAGGCTGGCGACTGCACGCAGCCTGTGACGTCCAGCATCACGCAGTCTGCGGTAAGGTCAGTTCCGAAATGCGTCATTCAGCGGATGTCGAACTTCATCTGCTGATGACGTTTTCGCTGACGTATTAGATGTATCTCAAAAGTAAAGAGGTAAACACAATAGGATCATCGTGAAAGCTCCTGTAATACAAGCTGCACTTCTGGTATTTATATCACTATTGGATTGGTTTTATGAACATTAGTTTGCTGTCCAAGCCTGAAGTATTCTTCAGCGGTTGCTGGGGAGATATACTGAAAGGTATTTTCGTCTACCTAAAATAAAAATGGTTCAAATGGCTCTAAGCACTATGGGACATACCAACTGAGGCCATCAGTCGCCTAGACTTAGAACTACTTAAACCTAACTAACCTAACGACATCACGCACTTCCATGCCCGAGGCTGGATTCGAACCTGCGACTGTAGCAGCCGCGTGGTTATGGACTGAAGCGCCTAGAACCGCTAGGCCACCGTGGTCGGCCCTACCTAAAATAGTTTTCGTTTGAAAATTAACTATGTCTTTATAATCTCCGAGAACGCTTCCCTCAGGAGAAGACTGCAAGGCTCGTGTGTGTGCGTGTGTGTGTGTGTGTGTGTGTGTGTGTGTGTGTGTAGAAAGCTGAAATACAACCGCAAGCAGTTATTTGAAACCATGAACGATTAAGTTATGCATCAAACATGAATCTTTATGCCCCAGAAAACCAACTCGAATTGCTATCCAACAACGAATTCTCAATAGAATAATCACAGACAACCGATGTTACATAATTTAAGAGCAATTTAAAATGAAGCTTTTATACCCGTTTTTGAATGTTAAATAACCAACGATTAATCAAGAACGCGTCCGCGAAGTGAATATTCACATTTGATGACGAACTAAAACTTCAAATTTTGAAATCTTTTCCTGAAATTCAAGTCAGCATTAATAGGTATAGATGTACTAAGTAAAGCGACATATGAAAATTTGTCCCCGACTCCAAGCTGGATTTCCTGCTTCTCGCGAGCTGGCACCTTTCCATTAGACCATCTGAGAACGTTCCTAACAGACTCAAAATTTTTCATATGTCACACTCCTATACATATCTTCTTATAGGTCGTTAATTCCTTTACCCACACTGCGTAGTACCAGAATGATCAGAATGTGATTCAGTGTATGAATACAGCGCCGGAAAAATAAATTAGAATACGCCTGGAAAGACGACGTCAATTCTGATCCGATGTTGGCATGTGTCACCTGGGAAATTGTAAATTAACTGATAATGGTATCAACGTCATCCACCAACAGTTAGTGTATTGGTCTACCCGTTAATAGGGAATTTTCACAGCCAGAGGCAAAGTGTGTTGCAAACATGTGAGGCAAGCAGGCAACCATGGCACGAAGATGCGCTCATACTTCCAACAGCCAGCTGATCGAGTTTGAAAGGGGGTCAAATTGTGGCCTTCCAAGTTGCAAAAAATGGTTCAAATGGCTCTGAGCACTATGGGACTCAACTACTGAGGTCATCAGTCCCCTAGAACTTAGAACTACTTAAACCTAACTAACCTAAGGACATCACACACATCCATGCCCGAGGCAGGATTCGAACCTGCGACCGTAGCGGTCACGCGGTTCCAAACTGAAGCGCTTAGAACCGCACGGCCACACCGGCCGGCCTTCCAAGTTGCAGCACGGTGCTTTCGGAGAGATGCAAATAAAGTTGGGGAGCTGCGTTATTTTTTCAGCGCTGTAGCATAGAGAAGAGGGCTTGTAAATCCAGAGGTATCAACACGAACGGTTGAAGACTGGTTATTTGCAGTGGAACTACGCTCAGACAGGGATCTAACCCGTCTTCCACGAAACCCACAGCATCAACGCACCTGGCTAGAATGATACCGTAGGAGGAGCACTTAGATGGAATGGCGCGCCGTGGTCTTGAGCGACGAAAGCAGATTCTGCCTGCGCGCAAGTTATGGTCTTTTTCGGGTGTGACGCAGACGTGCTGAGCACTGTCTTGTAGACTGCATTCATCGTACTCCGGGCCTTATGTTGCGGGTTACGATAAGCTGCGAGTCTCGTTCACCTTTGGTGATTCTGAGATGGTCGATAGCTGCTGCTTGGTAAATGCAGAATGTCGCCCTTATGCCATTCTGACAACAGGAAGATGCGTTGTTGTTCTAACCGTATAACGCTCACTCCCACACTGCCCGTGATACTCACCGTGTTCTGGTAGACGTGGACGGCCGGGGTGGCCTAGCGGTTCTAGGCGCTTCAGTCTGGAACCGCACGACCGCTATGGTCACAGTTTCGAATCCTGCCTCGGGCATGGATGTGAGTGATGTCCTTAGGTTAGTTAGGTTTAAGTACTTCTAAGTTCTAGGGGCTGATGACCTCAGAAGTTAAGTCCCATAGTGCTCAGAGCCATTTGAACCTTTTTTTTTTCTAGGGGACTGATAACCTTAGAAGTTAAGTCCCATAGTGCTCAGAGCCATTTTTGGTAGACGTGCAGCAACTTCCCTGGCCAGCACGATCTCTGAACTTGTCTCCCGTCATGGCATGAAGTATCCGAGGACGGAATTCGCCACCTGTACGAATGACTGGATACCATATTCAGCGCCTAAATTACCACCGTGGAGACTACACCACGTACTAGTATGGATGTTTCAGCATGAGTCGATACTTGCTTGTGCTATTGATCTGTAAACGTACTCATTTCGTATACTACAGTAACAATAAATCTTGAGTGAATTGGAAACCTCTAAAAGGGTGTACTATTTTTCCGACAGCGTATATGTAAGGCTAAAGCGGGTCTGTGATGAAAGTGACAGTGATAGGCTATGACTTCTCGTTGTCCCCTGCACGGGAATCACAACACGTGCAAGTAAGGGTAAATGAAGTAACAATCTATGAGAAGAAATAGATAGGTGTTTGACACAGGAAAGTTTCGGTCGGTCCATGGAATGTGCTCGGATACCCTAATGGTAAGGCGGCGGGAAATCCGGGTTCAGGGCCCACTGCGACACAAATTTTGGCTCTGAGCACTATGGGACTTAACATCTGAGGTCATCAGTCCACTAGAACTTAGAACTACTTAAACCTAACTAACCTAAGGACATCACACACATCCATGCCCGAGGCAGGATTCGAACCTGCGACCGTAGCGGTCGCGCGGTTCCAGACTGTAGCGCCTAGAACCGCTAAGCCACCCAGGCCGGGGACACAAATTTTCATATGTCGCTTCAAGTAGTTGGTCGTTCGGTTGGTCACCTCATCGGCCGACGTATATTCGATCCTTTCATCATTTCTTGGCCTGCAGTCGGTGGGTTGGCGTGGAGCAGCGAGGAATTCTCCGCGGGACTTAGTTTGGCCGGGGCCGCTGGCGGTCTCTACACGTGTCAGAGTGTGTGGGGCTGTTCCCATTGCTACGAGGTCCGTGGCTCACCGACCCTGGACATGAAAGTTGAGTTTTGATTTAATCTACCAGCAAGTCAAGACTGTTCACATTGTGTCGTTTGGAGTTCGTTGTCAGTTGTTGGGTTGTTCCCGCGAGGAACAACGTGGTTTTCAAGTTGGAATATTCTAGCTACACTCCAGTGGAGTTTCACTGTATTTGGTTATTTGAATTGAAGTGCACCAGAGGAATCTTCTACCTTGTGGCCGTAAACCTTCCGGTTACGTGTCCTGGCTGTTGATGTAAATTTTAGACACTCTAGTTTCCTCATCGTGTCGTTGCTCTCCAGCACGGTGTGCAGTTTGACAGTTCCAGGTGCGATTGGTTGTGGGCGTCAATATCTTCTACGTTGTTCCGTTGAACTCCCTGTTGTGCTCTGGTCGAGTGAGGTGGAGGTTATCCTGTCGGTAGGTCCGTTTACTGTCGATCGGTTGGGTTGTCGTCGGATCGTGAATGGTTGGCCTGACTGCCTGTCTCACCTAAGCGAGCGTTAGTGTTTGAATTCCAGGCCGACCCTCGAACATTTGAGCGCCCTTGGGTGTACTGCCTTTTTTAATTTGTTCCTGTTGTTTGTACTTGTATGGCTTGTAGCAGATTTTTTTTTAAATTAAGGGTGTTTTGCCCTTAAGGCGTAAGATTCTTCAGGCCTTCAGCCTAATTCAAAGAACTGTTTCAAGTAAAACCTTTGGCATTTTAAAGGTTTTAATGTTGTTGAATTTTAAGTGTTGGCCTTCAGCCGATTTTGAGTTTGAGTTGTTTGGCTCTTAAGGTCTGCAGACTAGTTCAAAGAACTGTTTCACGTAAGGCCTTTGATATTTAAAAAAAAAATTGATGTTATGGAATTTTAAGTGTTAGGCCTTCAGCCGATTTGAGTTTAACTTGTTTGTTCCTGCAGTGTCTGACACTTTGGGCCTCCTGCCTAACTAAAGAACTGTTTTAAGATAAGGCTTTGCCTTTTAAATTTCTGTTTTGGTTGAATTTTGCCTAATTAGAACTATTTTATGTAAGGCCCTTACTTTTTTTAAAAAAAATTGATATTGTTTAGCCTTAAGTGTTGGGCTTTCAGCCGATTTTGAATTCAAACTGTTTGCTCTGAAAATCTCAGATTCTTTGGACCTTCAGCCTAAGTAAAGAACTGTTCCAACGTAAGACATGCCTTTTAAATTTCTGATTATGCTTGCGTTTTAAGTTAATGGTCTTCAGAAGTTTTTAAACTAAATTGGCTTTCAGCTGGTAATTAAGTTCCAAAGATTAAAACTGTGTGGTTAAAAAAAATTTTTTTGGGACTCTTGTAACATTTGATCAAATAATAAAGTTGTATGTTCGAGTGTAACTGACAGCCACTTATTTTCGTCCCTTTCCACAATTTAAACAACCTGTCCTGTCCTGGGGTTATAAAGGGCGTCTCAACCTGTAAAATACGATGTCTTTAAATAGGCACTGAACAATTTCTTAAAAAATACGTTGTGTATTCAAGCTTAACTATGATCATAGACTATAAAATTCATTTTGGTAGAAATGAACTACATGGTAGGAAAAGTGTTAAACAGTTTTCCAAGATAAATGCGGTGACATGTGTTCCAAAGCAATAAATACCTTTATCACCAGTTGTGCAAAATCAGCAATAGTTTAAGAACTTCATGGTAAAATTAATTAATTTCTCTTTAGTAGAATATGATTCAATCACATAAAACCTTTGTTGCTTATATAACAGCAGCATTTGAATATATTCTGTCACTAAATCTCTATCTCGGTTACTATTCACCTGATTCCAAGACATACTGTTTAAAATATGTACCTAATAGCTATCCTAAACACTTCTGAAATTTCCTTTGAATCATGTA
Organism: Schistocerca americana; assembly: GCF_021461395.2. Classification (NCBI taxonomy): domain Eukaryota; kingdom Metazoa; phylum Arthropoda; class Insecta; order Orthoptera; family Acrididae; genus Schistocerca; species Schistocerca americana. Next base: position 106,983,331 of record NC_060124.1, read on the forward strand.
CACCGATTCTGAATTCTACGATAAAAGCTTGACATACGAGGTGCGTTCACTTATTAACTTCTATTTTTTGGTAAAAACATTATTTGTTAACTTACAGCAATGTTATCTTCTTCAACATATTTCCCATTACATAACACACACTTATGCCAGTGCTTCTTCCGATTCCCGAGACTCATTTGAAACTGTTTCTTCAGGATATGCATTGTTAATCTCATCTACGCTTCTAAGACCTCTGTCCTTCAAGACCCCCTTTCAAATGCTTATACCACTTGTAAACCCTTGTTTTACTACTAGCAGTCATACGAAAAGCAATATTTAACATTTCTAAAAAATTGATACCCTTTATTCCATTCTCACAACAAAATTGAATTCGGATTCTCTTTCTACACTACTGGCCCTTAAAATTGCTACGCCAAGAAGAAATGCAGATCATAAACGGGTATTCATTGGACAAATATATTATACTAGAACTGACATGTGATTACATTTTCACGCAATTTGGGTGCGTAGACCCTGAGAAATCAGTACCCAGAACAACCACCTCTGGCCGTAATAACGGCCTTGATACGCCTGGGCATTGAGTCAAACAGAGCTTGAATGGCGTGCACAGGTACAGCTGCCCATGCAGCTTCAACGCGATACCACAGTTCATCAAGAGTGGCGTATTGTGACGAGCCAGTTCCTTGGCCACCACTGAACAGACCTTTCCAATTGGTCAGAGATCTGGAGAATGTGTTGGCCAGGACAGCAGTCGACCATTTTCTGTATGCAGAAAGGCCCGTACGGTACCTGCAACATGCGATCGTGCATTATCCTGCTGAAATGTAGGGTTTCGCAGGGATCGAATGAAGGGTAGAGTCACGGATCGTAACACATCTGAAATGTAGCGTCCACTGTTAAATCTGCCGGCACTGCGAACAAGAGCTGACCGAGACGTGTAACCAATGGCACCCCATACAATCACATTGGCTGATACGCCAGTATGGCGATGACAACTACACGCTGCCAATGTGCATTCAACGCGATGTCGCCAAGCACGGATGCGACCATCATGATGCTGTAAACAGAACCTGGATTCATCTGAAAAAATGACGTTTTGCCATTCGTGAACCCAGGTTCGTCGTTGAGTACACCATCGCAGGCGCTCCTGTCTGTGATGCAGCGTCAAGGGTACCCGCAGCCATGGTCTCCGAGCTGATAGTCCATGCTGCTGCAAAAGTTGTCGAACTGTTCGTGCAGATGGTTGTTGTCTTGCAAACGTCCCCATCTGTTGACTCAGGGATCGAGATGTGGCTGCACGATCCGTTACAGCTATGCGAATAAAATGCCCGTCCTCTCAACTGCTAGTGACACGAGGGCGTTGGAATCCAGCACGGCGTACCGTATTACCCTCCTGCACCCACCGATTCCATATTCTGGTAACAGTCATTGGATCTCGGTCAACGCGAGCAGCAATGGTGCTATACGATAAACCGCGATAGGCTACAATTCGACCTTTATCAACGTCGGAACCGTGATGGTACGCATTTCTCCTCCTTACACGAGGCATCACAACAACGTTTCACCAGGCAAAGCCGGTCAACTGCTGTTTGTGTATGAGAAATTGGTTGGAATCTTTCCTCATGTCAGCACGTTGTAGGTGTCGCCACCGGCGCCAAGCTTGTGTGAATGCTCTGAAAAGCTAATCATTTGCATATCACAGCATCTTCTTCCTGTCGGTTAAATTTCGCGTCTGTAGCACGTCATCTTCGTGGTATAGCAATTTTGATGGCCAGTAGTGTATTTACATTCAAAACAGATAATCGTTGATACTACCGAAACACGTGTAACCTTCTTGACAGCTAAAATAGATGAAATGTCTAATATCCATAACATTGTACACATACTTTTCAGACATGTTCACGAAGACAGTGACAACAAAAGTAGTGTGAATCGAACTAACACAATACGGGATATTATAAATGTATCGTTATTTTTTTTAAACACTCTTCGTGTTTCAAAGCCGCCCTTCAAAGAAAATTTCTACCTTTCAGTAGAAACACAGAGTGAGAACAAGCCTTAAATTTTACAGATTGAATGCACTATGTGAGATTCGTTTTACGATCAGCAATAGAGTTACATCCTCATGAAAATGCATTCCGTTCTGTGTCTGTACTAGATTCCTGACTTCCGTTCCGGTGTTAATATTATTTACTCCATAATGTTGTGTTCCGGGAGAAGGTATCGCCTTTTGTATTCCTTATGTTCTTAACGCATTTGTTTAAAAAGAAACAAATGGTTCAAATGGCTCTAAGCACTATGGGACTTCACATTGGAAGTCATCAGTCCCCTAGACTTGGAACTACTTAAACCTAACTAACCTAAGGACATCACACACATCCCTGCCCGAGGCAAGATTAGAACCTGCAACCGTAGGAGCAGCGCGGTTCTGGACAAAAGCGCCTAGAACTGCTCGGCCACAGAGGCGTCGCCACAGACTTGAAGGGCGCGCCGCGGAACGGCCGGTACGCGTTGCGAAACAGCCTGTAGAAGCGCTTTGTGAAGCAGCTGTGTAGGCAGGATGGGGACGCTCGCTCGCTCTTGAGTTTACTGGCGGACTAGGTCTTCTTCGTACTTCAAATTGTTAATCCTTGTGATCCTCTCCAGCATATCTCTTCGCATTCAAAACGTCCTCCGAAGCACTGTTTACACATTTAAATACTGTTGTTTCTATCATCGGCAGGTGAAAATTTTGGGGTTCTGCAGATGAAAAGGACAGACTGTATGCAAATCCAGCAGTGTATCAGTTCTATGTACACATGTGATAAAAGTCATGGTATACCTCCTAACATCGTGTCGGACTTCATTCTGCCCGGCGAAGTGTATCAACTTGACATGGCCGGGACTCAACAAATTGTTGGAAGTCCCATTCAGTGATAGTGACCAATGATGAGGCTAACTCGTCCATAATCAATAAAGTGCTGCCGGTGGAGGATTTTTTACACGAACTTACCTCTCCTGTATGTCCTGTAGATGGTCGATGGGTTTGCTTCGGGAATTGTCCAGAATGTTCTTCAAACCAGCCGCGAACACTTGTGGCCCAGTGACATGGTGCAATGCCATCCGTAACATAAAGTCCATGCCTGACTGCAAATGGTCTCCAAGGACCGGAACATAACCATTTCCAGTTAAGGATCAGTTCAGTTTCATCAGAGGACTTAGTTCACTCCATATAAACATACCCACCATCATCTTGCTCATTGCCTTGTTGTCAACGTGGCTCCATGGCTTCGTGAAGTCTCAGCTACACTCGAACCCTTCCATTAGCTCTCTCCAACTGAACTCGAGACTTATCTGACTGGGCCACGGTTTTTCTGTCGTCTAGGATCCGACCGATATGGACCTATAGAGGCGCTGCAGAAGCTGTCGTGCTGTTACCAAAGGCACTCGACCCTGTCGTCTGCTGCCAAAGCCCATTAACGCCATATTTCGCTGCACTTTACTAACGGATATGCTTGCCGTACGTCCTACGTTGATTTCTGCGGTTATGCTAAGCAGTGTTGCTTGTCTGTTAACACTGACATACCGTGCAAACGCCGCTGCTCTCGGCCATTAAGTGAAGGCCGTCGGCCACTGCGTTGTCTGTTGTGCGTGATAATATCTGAACTTTAGTATCTCGGCACATTCTTTGCATTGTGGATCTTAAAATGCCGAATTCCCTAATGATTTCCAAAATGGAGTGTCCCATTCGTCTAGGTCCAACTACCATTTCACGTCCAAAGTCTGTTAATTCCCGTTGCGCTGCCTTAATCATGTCGGACATCTTTTCATGTAAATTACCTAAGTACAAATGATAGCTCGGCCGATGCACCGCCCTTGCATACCATGTGTTCGCGATGCTACCGCTTCCTGTGTGTGCATTTGCTATCCCATGACTTTTATCACCTCACTGTAATAATAGTGCTTGCCAGGCACTATTATAACTTAAAGGCTGCTACGAGAGTAGCGGTAATTGCGCTTTGTTTCCGAGTGCTAGTAATCAGTACGACAATAACAGCGGCAACTGCCGTTGGACAAACTTTCTAACTGTTGTAGGCCTTAACCTGAATAACATGCATGCTTTAATTTGACACGTGTGGCAAGTTCATCGATCTACAAAATAAAAACTAGTCTGAATAACTACTCTGCAGTTCTAGCCTTCCAGATAAGACCAGTAAATTTGTACTTATATTTTGAATTAATCACCGTCGGATGACCATTAGTATTCCTTAAGTGCTTCAATGATGATGATCTGTATAATAGTTCACATATATAAATACACTACCGATTTTTTTTATTCATTTCGCAGTTACATTACCATACAGTGCATTCAGCATAATAACATTCTAGTTCCCTCAGAAGGCAACAAGCAGCTATCCGAGAATGTAAGAAAATTAATGACCCCTCTGTCTCTGAAGATATACCTATCCGAAAAATATAGGACCAACTACCCGCATAAAATCCAGGAAACCTATATGGGAAGACAAAGTCCTCAGATTCCCAGAAAAGTACGACATAGCAAGGGAATGGGGGCAATACTGGTCGCTGAATAATCACCATCCTCTCACCACTGATTTTGATCCTTCGATACCGGTGGGAGGAATGCTAATGCCCAGAAGAACTTGGTGCAGACTTAATCGTGTGAGGACAAACCACGGCAGGTGTAAGGCCATTCTCCACAAATGGAAACTCACTGATGACCCACGGTGCGACTGTGGTTCAGAAGAACAAACAATCCCTCACCTGATTTTCGAATTCCTGCGAGGAGGTTTGAAGGAGAATGGAGGGATATCATGAATGCTACTCCACGTGCTGTTCAGTGGGTGACCTGCTTAGATGTGGACTTGAAATAGCTGCAGTGGCTGTTCCCATAATCTTTCGCATATTGTTGTTTGCAATCAATCATTTAATAATATCTTTGTAATTGATTTATTATATTAATTAATAGCATGTGTGCAATTTTACTCTGTAGATACCATACGCTAAATCAATAAATAAATAAATAATAACGTTCACAATTAGAGGTTGTAACATTACCGTGAAATAATTCTCCTCATTATTTACTTTATAAATCATCTCACTAAGCGATACTGCTGAAGCGAAGCCTTAACAAGATCTGTCGCAGTAGTGAGCTATCTCAGAAATGGGAATTATAAAATGGCCGTTACGTCTTTTATAATTTCTAATAGTCTAAAAGTAGAATGAAATTACTGCAGAGCGGTTTAAGCCACGAGCTCGTCTACAGAATCTAAATCGATCGACAATAAATCGAAGAAAGGGAAATCATGAAAAAAGGACTCGAAATAAAATTATCTGTTATATCCGCTCCGGCCGCGGTGGCCGTGCGGTTCTGGCGCTGCAGTCCGGAACCAAGGGACTGCTACGGTCGCAGGTTCGAATCCTGCCTCGGGCATGGGTGTGTGTAATGTCCTTAGGTTAGTTAGGTTTAACTAGTTCTAATTTCTAGGGGACTTATGACCTAAGATGTTGAGTCCCATAGTGCTCAGAGCCATTTGAACCATTTGTCATATCCGCAAAAGCAACAAATTCTGGGCATGGTACGACTAACTTTAAGTAGATAGCAAAAAAGGTAGACTACAGTATGTCTTATATATGCCTTGCATAATTGTCTCAATGCATGACTACTTAAAAAATTATTCCAAATGATTGTTGAAACACATTTACAGTTTTCGTATTCCTCCGTATGATTTCACTGTTTGAATCATATTCGCCTGCCTGTGACGCGTTACATCCGTCGATATTGAAACACAAATGTGTCGGCTAAATTAATTATCTGTATTTGAGTACAAATACCGGATCAAAAAAGCAATAAAACAATTACATCTATCGACCTCAGTTCGCTCAGAACTCCACTCCCAAAGCGCTTGTCAAGTCACTTCATGCTCGCATCAGAGAAGTAGGAAATTAATTACTTCATTATTACGAGCCAGTAGCATGTAAACTGCACGTGTACGTAGCGTACATACCGCTACTATACTATTTACGTTCTTTAAACCGAAACACTTATACTAATTTTCCTTTTTAACAGTTTCTCGAAGTAATGTGTTGTTTTATCCACTATTTTAGAGAACACCACAGCTGCTTTCGTAAATGACACTGTAGGAAATACCGCAACCAGCTTTTAAAAATTATTTGATTTTCCCAATAGTAGTTTTAGCTGTGAACCTATCATCAGCCGGTTGTTTCGATTTTTTATAAAGTTGCACATTTCTGTTGTGAAATGTAACAAAACTTTCATGATTACAAAGTTCACAAAAGATTTTACACTGTACATAAGCTCTATACTTTGTACCTGACTCATGAAAAGCCTTTCTTGACATACTCTAAGGCAGAGGTTTGATTTTCCTTATCGGTTCATGCTGAGCTATAATTTAACTTAAATACAAGATGGTGGATACATTTGTATACATTAGCTACTGATTTGATGTGTCAAAGAACAACATGATATGTGTACAAATATGACATACCTCCTTTTCCTAGTACGGATAATTTTATAATGTTGTGAATTTCATTACTTAGGTTGGAAAACTGCCGGTAATGGTCACTGAAGAATGTTCTTTCTGTTATTATTTCTATGATTTCAAATTATAAGATTTGCATGATATTTTGGAGATACATGTGGTTTTTAATTCTGTTTAGTCATTCAGAATGCAGTCAGATTGTCTTTGAATGTGGTTGTCTATTTCTAATTCTTCTAACAAAATCATTTGCACTCCTTTTTCCACAAAATGTGATTTCTCTAAGTTTTCTTCGATGCATGGCTCATGGATTTATTTAGGTTGTTGAACCTGAGAGCATTCATATGCTCACGGTATCGTCGTTGAAACTCTTAATAAACCAACTTTCGCTGGTCTCTTGACCCTACATGAAATCACAGGACAAGCATCGAAGAAAACTTAGATATATTACATTTCGCGGTAGAAAGGTGCCCTCTGATATGCATTTCGCAGAGGTTTCGATAGTGTGCATATAAATTTAGGTGTATAATGTCAGAGGAACCGCACGAATGGAAAGCAGTCTTCTAATAAGTGCTCTGTTGGAGAGGCCTTGAAGCAGCCAATCACAGCTCAAGTCTCAGGACGATTAGTATATTTCACACTTCCTCGGCAACCGTCTATATGACACCGTGTGCAGGGCCATGGTACGGAGTGCCAAAAGGCACATTTCAAATCCACGCTGCACGCGCCGTTGACGTCTTAGCGGCAGGCGGCAGCCGAGGAGCAACCGGGCACTCCAGTTGTTGTGGACGCTACCATGTTGTTCTCTCACTGAAGGACGTGCTGGCTGGGGCCTAGTAAAAATTGGCGCCTTGACGGCTGTCAAGCACAGCAAGGCACAGTGATCTTCGAAGCAACATAGTAGGCATCGGCTCGTTCACTCTACTGTAAATTGACGTTCTTTTTGGCTTTGTAATTTTCGCGGAAAGACAACCTATGGCCTAGGGATAGCGTCGTTGATTATGATCGAAACAACTTCGGTCCCGGGTTCGGACCATGAATCTGCTTAAATTCTGAATAAAAATCATCAGTACTGGCGGCCGAAGACTTCCGGCATAAGAAGTCACCCTCATTCTGCCAACGACCTTGACAAAGAGGGAGGAAGAGCGGACAGAGGTTCAGGGCACTCTCTTGCTCTTGGGGTGGGAAATTGCCCCTTAAGGTAGAAGAATCAGTAGTGATCAATAGCATGAGGATGCAGGAGGGAATCTAAAACACTGGATTAAAGACACACAATGTGTATCCACAAGGCATGTGGCCTGCAACTGTAAAAGTGTTACGATGATCTCTCCATTGACAAAAGATTTCGGAATAGTCCCCCATTCGGATCTCCGGGAAGGGGGTGCCAATGGGGAGGTTACCAAGAGAAAAGACTGAATAACCAATGAAAGGATAACTTTCTACGAGTCGCGAGTGGTAGAGAAGCTATAAAAGTAGAAAAGGGCAACGCACGACAAAGATTTCTTGTCAGATAAGTAAAGGATGGTATCAACAGCATCAGAAAATGGCATTACAGAAGTACGATTAGCTGTGAATAGGACAGAGAGTATGTTAGTGTGAACAGCTCATTAATAGGGTTGTTCTCATCAGAACTGATAGCAAACCAACAGCGACAGTCATAGTTCAGGTATACACGCCGACGTCACAAGCGGAATATAGAGAGATAGAGGAAGTACATAAGTATGACGAGCGCTTAATTGAGAACGTTAAGGGAGATGACAATAGTCACGGCGGACTGGAATGAAGTTGTAGGGGAAGGAGTAGAAGAAAGGGTTACTGGACAATATGGGATCGGTACTAGGAATGAGATACGAGAAAGATTGACGTTCGCACAAATTTCGTCTAGTAATAGTGAATACTTCGTTCAAGAACACAAGAGGAGGAGGTATACTTGGAAGAGGCCGGAAGATATTGGAAGATTCCAGTTAGGTTACATCATGGTCAGGCAGATATTCCGAAAACAGATACTAGACTGTAAGGAGTACCCAAGGGCAGATACACACTCAGATTACAATTCAGTAGTGATGAAGAGCAGACTGATGTTTAAGGGACTAATCAGTGCTCAATGGAGCGAGATACGCAAGTACCAAGGAATGAGGATACACGTTGGAAGTTCTCTGACGCTATAGATACTGCGATAAGCAGTAACTCAGTAGGCAGATCGGTTGAAGAGGAATGGACATCTCTGAAACAGGTAAACACAGCAGTTGGAAAAAAACATACGTACAAAGAAAGTAACTCTGAAGAAACCATGGGTAACAGAAGAAATACTGCAGAATGAAGTACAAACATCTTCAGAGAAATTCAAGAATACAGAGATACAGGTCGCTGAAGGATGAAATAAGTACGAAGATCAGGGAAGCTAAGACGGAATGGCTTCATGAAAAAGAAAAAGAAATGATTGACAGAAGAACTGAGTCAGTGTCAACATTAAGAATGCAACGGGAATTCCACTGTTAAATGTAGAGAAGAGAGCAGACAGGTGGAAAGTGTACTCTGAAGGTCTGTATGAGTGGGAAGACATGTCTGATGACGTGGTAGAAGAACAAACATGAGCTGATGAAAAGAGATAGGGAATCCAGAATTAGAACCAGAATCTAAAAGAGCTTTGGAAGACTTAAGATCAAATAAGGCAGAAGGGAATGGTAACATTCCATCAGAATTTTCAAAATCATTGGGAGAAGTGGGCACAAAATGTCTATTCGCTTTGGTGTGTGGAATGTATGAGTCTGCCGATATATGGCCTGACTTTCGGAAAATATCATCCACATAATATCGAAGACGGCAAGAACTGCCAAGTGCGAGAATTATCGCGCAATCAGCTTAACAGCTCACAAAACCAAGATGCTGCCAAGAATAATGTACAATAGAATGGAAAACAAAATTAAGGCTGTATTAAGTGACTATAATTTTGGCTTTAGGAAAGGTTCTGACGTTGTGGTTGATAATGGGAACAAGATTAAGGAAAAATCAAGACACTTTCATAGCATTTGTCGACATGGAAAAAGAGTTAGACGATATAAAACTCTGAGGAAAAAGGGGTAAGCTATAGGGAGAAATGGGTTAGACACAACATGCACAAGAGCCAAAAAGGGAATAATGAGAGTGGAAGATCAATAACGAAGTGTTATGATTAAAATAGGTGTTTGACAGAAATGTAGTCTTTCACCCCAATTGTTCATTCTGTGCATCGAAGAAACAATGATGGAAATGAAAGAAAGGTTCAGAAGTGGAATTAAAAATCAACGTGAAAGTATATCAACTATAAGATTCGCTGAAGACATTGCTTGCCTTAGTGAATTACAGGACCTGTTGAATGGAATGAACAGTCTAATGAGTAGAGAATATGTACTGAGAGTAAATCAAAGAAAGAGGAAAGTAATGAGAAGTAGCAGAAATGAGAAAAGCGAGAAACTTAACATCACGTTTGATGGTCATGAAGTAGATGAAGTTAAGGAATTCTGCTGTCTAGGCAGAAAAATAACCAAGGAAGGACGGAGCAAGAAGGATATCAAAATCAGACTCACACTGGCAAAAAAGGGCATTCCTGGCCAAGATGAGTCTATTAGTGTCAAACATGGGCCTTATTTCAGGGACGAAATTTCTGAGAATGTACGCTTGGAGTACAGCATTGTATGCTAGTGAAACATGGACTGTGGAAACAGAGGAGAATCGGAGCATTTGAGGTGAGGTACTGTGGAGGAATGCTGAAATTTAGGTGGACTGATAAAGTAAGGAATGAGAAGGTTATACGCAGAATCTTAAAAATCACTGAAAACAAGAAGGGATAGGATGACGTCTATGAAGACATTAGGAATTAAGTTCTCTGGTTCTAGAGGGAACTATGCAGAGTAAAAACAGTAGAGAAAGAAATTGGAATAGATCCCACAAATAACTGAGGACGTAAGTTGCAAGTGCTATTCTGAGATGAAGAGATCACCACAAGAGATGAATTCCTGGCGGGTGCATCAAACCATCAGGAGACTTCTGGACAAAACTCTAAAAAATTACAGGAATAGAATAAGAAAATGCGTGGACTGATGTATTCAAAAAATTCAGTTGATCATTTTGAAACATGAACTACAAAGAAAAAAATAAATATGGTAGGTGGTTATCCAAACACTTAAAGTTGTTTTATTGCACCGGGACTGAATGAAGTAATAAGGATATTTCCAAAAACTATACTTTAGAAAACTGTCAGTTTATAGACCTCGTTGGAGAAAAGTAATTCTACCATATGTTCCTCACAGCATTTGCTCAAATTCATCCGTGTATGTGTCGCACACAAAGTCATTTGAATCGACAAAGGCTTTTACAACATCTACAAAAAAATGAGTATCCAAGTCCAAAGGTCTTTGAAAAAATTCTCCATTTTCCGCTCAATAAACTGAAGGCGCGTCATATGTACCTTCGGGTTCTGGGAAGAAGGTAATTGAAAATTCTCTTGACAAATGTCGTCGTATTCTCTCTGTGTGTTCGATGAAAGAATCCGTGGATTCCGAAAGCCTCACCCCCAAGAAAAAGTAAGACATCTGACTTCCAAAATCGCCATATTCTACTTGAACTGGTAACCTGAACCTGCCACCGCCATCAACAGTGTGGACGAATATCCTTTATGGCTGAAATACTTCGAAGCAGGTGGGTTCACAATTCGAATGTATTTACGATCAGTAGCTCCAGTGTAGTGTGGAAAGCTTTCCTTCAGTAAGAAATTGTGAGCATTTGTTTCCAACTGCCAATTGCACTTTCATAGAGATAGGAATGTATTCTCAATGCAGAGACCAAATGCCTTTACGGACCCCCCTGGTTATATTGCTTACAGTATTTTACGGTCGCGAAAGTCTGTAAATGTGCAACTGTTGGCAAGTATAACGGCTCTTCTTCTTGATGATTTGGTTTGATTTGTACTTGGCCTCGGCTAAAACTCGGCTACAGTCGGTAGAGTGTTGAGGTCGTTATCAAGTTACGAAGACGACGTTACACAAAATAACAGTGCTGAACCGAAATGTCGGCGTGCGTGAGATATTTACTTCACCAAGAATCGTAATTAAACGTTCGTAATCGATGTTTAACTGATTAATGATGAAATATTAATGATAAAACCAATATAGTCACATCCACAACAAATTCCCTACAAACTGGTCGTAATTTCAATTATCTAAGAAATCGTAACAGTGGGCTTGTTATTTGAGTCAAAGATTCTACATAAGCGCCGAGCGCTACAGTCAAATATTATCGCTGCGCGTAATTATTAGAATTTTAAATCACAAATGGACGACTTGGCACGAGAGGGTGTTTTATTGCACAATATCAGTCACTTCCTAACCGAGCCTTGACAAGAAAACTTTCCAAAGTGTTGGGGGAATTCAAATTATATGCTTCGAACCTATCACTGAAGTTCCATAAACCACTGGGTATTATGAATGAAAATTGTCTATCAGTGCTCGTTGCCTAAATCACTGTCTAAGTAATGATTAGTTCAACTATCTAGTTAAAAGTTCACTTTATTCTAGCAGGTAAAAGTCCTCCATTCGAATTCTAATGCCGTGATGTTTGAAGTTAGAAGATCGTATTACTGCGTCATAATAGATCGCAATTATTCAATCTCAAAAACAATCTAAGCGCGCTTACATGTACGAGCATTCAAATACATGACCTGCTTCGGCTAACTCTCGTAATGTAGTGACAATGCATTGAATTATACTTAGTCATTACTCACGATTTCCAAAGAGTACTCACGGAACGATTTGAAGTGGAATGATCATATAAAATTAATGGTTGGTAAGGTGGGTGCCAGGTTGAGATTCATTAGGAGAATCCTTAGAAAATGTAGTCTATCAACAAAGGAGGTGGCTTACAAAACACTCGTTCGACCTATACTTGAGTATTGCTCATCAGTGTGGGATCCGCACCAGGTCTGGTTGACGGAGGAGATACAGAAGATCCAAAGAAGAGCGGCGCGTTTCGTAGCAGGATTATTTGGTAAGCGTGATAGCGTTACGGAGATGTTTAGCAAACTCAAGTGGCAGATTCTGCAAGAGAGGCGCTCTGCATCGCGGTGTAGCTTGCTGTCCAGGTTTCGAGAGGGTGCGTGTCTGGATGAGGTATCGAATATATTGTTTCCCCCTACTTATACCCCCCGAGGAGATCACGAATGTAAAATTAGAGAGATTCGAGCGCGCACGGAGGCTTTCCGGCAGTCGTTCTTCCCGCGACCATAAGCGAGTGGAACAGGAAAGGGAGGTAATGACAGTGGCAGGTAAGGTACCCTCCGCCACACACCGTTGGGTTGCTTGCGGAGTATAACTGTAGATGTAGATGTGGAACCCAAACCACCGCCACTTGCGACTTCAGTGGTGTCAAGCGAGAACTCGTTGGAGAGCAGGGTAGAGATCTGTTGTGTTTTCTGGTGAAAGCTGGTTCTACCTAGGTGTCAGTGATAGCCGTGTGCTAGCTACAGTGAGGCTAGTTGAGAGCCTGCAACCAACCTGTCTGTATGCTAGACACACTGGACCTACACCGGGAATTATGGTCTAGGGTACCATTCCGTATGACAGCAGGAGCACTCTCGCTATTATCCCACGCACCCTTACTGAAAATTTGTACGACGGTCAGGTGATTCGACCTGCTGTGCTGCCATTCAGGAACAGCTTTCTAGGGAGTATTTCCCAACATGATAAGACTCGCCTATGTACTACTGTTGTGAGCCAACATGCTAAACAGAGTTTCAACATGTTTCCTTGGCCTGCTAGAACATCAGCACGGACAGCAAATCCTGCCGCATCCACAAACCGTCCGGGTGCACTAATCGACCAAGTGGCATGGAACGCCATTCCACAAACTGACATCCACACAACACAATGTATACACATTTGCAAGCTTGTATGCAAATTCTGAGGGCTACACAGGTTGTTAATGTAATAGCTTTTGACATTTTCAGTCGCTTATTCCGCCCTTACATCAGCCAGTGATCTCGCAATATTAATCACTTAAATATGTTACGTAGACAAATGTGTTACCGAAATTTCGATACAATACATTAATTACTTTTTGGCCTTGCGATTTTTTTCATCAGAGTATTTTTGTATCTGAATAACTTTTTGCATTCACCTACGTGCCGCCGCGCGGGATTACCCGAGCGGTCTCAGGCGCTGCAGTCGTGGACTGTGCGGCTGGTCCCGGCGGAGGTTCGAATCCTCCCTTGGGCATGGGTGTGTGTGTCTGTCCTTAGGATAATTTAAGTTAAGTGGTGTGTAAACTTAGGGACTGATGACCTTAGCAGTTAAGTCCCATAAGATTTCACACACATTTGAAAATTTTCATCTACGTGCCAAATTTGTTTCTTTGCCGTTACGGAGCTAGTGAAGTGTCCGAGAACATATTCGCTTCTGTCCCTTTCAGTTAAAAGTGTTGTGGAGAAACGGGAAAATGTTAGTGTCGTTTAATAAAAGCGAATGTAAGTATTAGTCATCCTTTAAATGAGGGAATAGTAGAAAGGCAACCCCAATACGTATTTACAGACAACAATTTTTTGAAGAAAGTAAGTAGTGGCAACCTACAGAAGATAGCGTGAAATGAAGAATCTGTTGATGTCAATTGTGACAGTGACTCTCGCAGAGAAATACGTATCTTCGTGCAACAAAGAACCGTTCCTAAATGTCGGTCAATATTTATGATTCATCGAAAGCTTATATACGTAACGAGAACATTTTTTATTTTATTTTAATCACTTTAGACATGGAAACGTCTATAAATTCACTTCTGTTTTAGGTATCTGTCGTTTCTTTTATCTTCAGCTAGAAAGCAATTAAACAGAACGTCGCAAGATTTTATTATAATTCATTCAAACCAAAGTTAATTTAATTTATTCTCCTCTTCCTGTACATTCCACTTAATTGTGAGACAGGGTTTAATAATTAATTTCTTGCCTTTTATGACGTAATGCATGGGCTTCTGTAAGAGCATAGCAGATGGTTGTCCAGCGTAACTGGTTGTGGCCAAGTGAAAATTAATATGTAGTATGCTTGGAGTTTTCTGAACACGGGCGCTTAAAACCACAAACGGGTCCAATACTTGGCCTACATTGACAGCTAGTAATGCGCTTTTATTCTTTTTTTCAATCCTGCAGTGTTTGACAGTGCGCTGAACAAGTGCGAATCCATTGGCTAGTGATGGCTGGATAGAAGCCATTCAGTTACTCTCATTTACTTGAAAACAGATGCCAGTGTTATTACTGTTTCAGACACTATTTCTTACTTTTAGCTATTTTTCACTTGCAGTAATGTATGGTGTAAAACGTACCGAACGCTGGGCTACACACTGTCACACTTTTTCAGTGAAATGCCTGTAAATCAAGTGCTCTAGCTGACAAATATCAACATTTCAGAATGATTGTTACGAATTATGAAAAGATATATAGTTTACCAAGAAGCCAACATTCCGCACTCCACGTTAAACGAATACTTCCTTCAAAGTCGACTGAGGAACGGTGCGAAACTAAAAACATCCCGCGACATGAAAAGTAGGCATTTTCATTTTCCAAAAGGAAAGGAAAGATTTTAGTGAAAAAATAAATTCATTTAAGGGTACAGTGTAGATTTACATACGGTCAAGTTATTGAAAACAGCCACAAGTAGCAATATGTATTTTTTTTTATTATTTACCGGTGTCGCTCTTCAAATGAACAAGAGCATCATCAGAATATACAGTTGAAACTTCACTGACAGCATTACCGATTGCGTTTAAAGT
Source organism: Schistocerca americana (assembly GCF_021461395.2). Classification (NCBI taxonomy): domain Eukaryota; kingdom Metazoa; phylum Arthropoda; class Insecta; order Orthoptera; family Acrididae; genus Schistocerca; species Schistocerca americana. The sequence goes on from NC_060124.1 coordinate 106,998,615, forward strand.
TGGCTGACAGCTCTAAAGATTAAACTGGCTGTATGACAGTGCTTAAACTTAACGTTTAAAGTGCCTTTGAAGTACAGCAGTAAATTAAGACATTTACGCGCTGTCAATGTTATCAGTTACTACTGTAATTTAAACGTAAGTTTAAGTACCGTAGTAAAGCCAGTTTAATGTTTAGAGCTTTCAGCCAACTTTAAATGAAATCGTTAATGATGTCAGTGAACTTTCAACTGTATATTCTCATGATGCTCTTGTTCATTTGAAGAGCGAACCCGGTAAACAAAAAATACAAAGTGCGACTTGTGGCTGTACTTTAATTGGTAGCAGTGATATTTGCAGTTCTAGTTGCAACTAAAGTATACATTTTTCAGTTTTTATTTGAAATGTACGTTATTATAAACTGAAATTCAGTTTACAAATGTGTTAGACAAAAAATAGAAAACCTGCCTCATTTGTGTACATGTCTGATTCCTGAAAATAACTACAGCGTGTCGCGTCTATCGGGCCCATTAGCATCATTTGCTGCAGTAGGAAATGTAGCTGTGCTGTTTCGGTCTAGGAGTAGATTTTGAGAAAAGCTTCCTTGTGACAGATAGTAAAGTGTGCTTTGTCTGGGGTACAACGTGTTGGTTGAGGCGTGGTGGCTCAGTTCATTTTACATGTGACTTCAAAGTGCCTTCTTTCACTGGCGCCCCGATAGATGGCGAGAATTTAACTTGCAGTTTTGGTAGATGATCTCTGGCTCTGTGGGTTATGAAGTGGGGGAGTGACAGGAGGGGTGCAGCGTAAGGGTACCACGCAAGGATTTTCGCGCACAACGGTTCCTTCGGCCATTACTACTGTTTATGCCAAGATCGACTTGTCACTTCTTTGGGTAGTCGCAATCACATTGCTGTATCGATGGTGTCCTCCTACGGCCTTTAGTGAATTTGAACTTCTCTATTTATCCATGTGCGGACGTGGACGCTTACAGCTTGGACCTCATCCTTTCAGAGTATGCAAGGACCCTTATTAGAAAATTTTGCGGTCGGTATTGCTCGCATTCTTATATCTGTGCCTCTTCTGTTCGTGCGTAACGGATCACTGGAATATTTCAACTAATTGTGACTAATCTTGGCCGCAACAGAGCTAAACGTTTAGGTTAATTTCATTGGTGAAATTCTCGGTGTAAATTAGTGATCGTCATTGCCTTGGCGATAAAGTGAACCACTGGCATCTTTACTTGCTGTCGATTACCAAGGTAATAACCAATGTGAAACGTCCCCTTTGTAAAATTATGAATTACTGTACTGGTAAACTTCTACGTTATTTGATTTTCAAACAGCTGAGCGAAACTGAACGTACTCAGACATTTCTCTCTTTACCTATTCTGATCAACACTACACTGACACACAAAATTTTTAGCGCATCGCAGTCTGACTTTCAATAATCTCCACAAAAGAATGGCCCTGACTAAAAATAAACTAAACCTTTCATGAATCACTTACCTCACAAAAATCTTCGTTACTCGAACTACTGCCGGCCGTAGTGGCCATGCGGTTCTAGGGGCTTCAGTCTGGAACCGCGCGACCGCTACGGTCGCAGGTTCGAATTCTACCTCGGGCATGGATGTGTGTGATGTCCTTAGGTTAGTTAGGTTTAATTAGTTCTAAGTTCTAGGGGACTGATGATCGTAGAAGTTAAGTCCCATAGTGCTCAGAGCCATTTGAACCTTTTGAACCATACTCGAACTACTGCAATACAGCAAGCGCCAATACTGCCAACTAAATAAAAGATTCTAACTACTGAAGGCAGGTTAGCAAATGAAAGATTTTGATGGAGAACAAACAATGTATTTACCTTAAGTGTTCAAATGTCATAATATATATAGAAGTTCATGACATCCAGTATTACAAATTTCCTTTTTCTGACGGAGACACGTCCAGATCGTCCGCTTTCAAAATTCTGCCATCTCTCTCCCCACATCCACCACAGCTGGTGGCTCACCTCCAACTGCGCAACGCTACGCGCTGTTCACATCCAACGGCCCAACACAAAAGTAGAAAATATTCCAATAATGCAAACCAGCCACAAACTGCACACAGCACAGTCGGTGTTTTTCATACAGAGCGCTACATGGTGTTACCAACATAAAAACCTAAACAGCCTACTTACAATGCAGCACTTTGCAATTCAGTGATTTACTGGTTAAACTTAACTGTCACCTTTTATCTCAGTTTGCTGTTTCACCTTTAGTGTTTAATGAAGACATTTACTCAGTTTTATTAACTTGATTATGAGCCGCGTGGCATCATTCCTGTTCGATGAGTTTGCAATTTTTTTTTTCGTTTCATAAGGTTTGTAATTTATCATGTTATTTTAAAGGGAATGCCATGTATTAACGTTTGTATTTTGAAACAAGCTTGTAGATGATTGTCAAGCCTGAGGACTGATTCAAGGAGACAGTTTGTAATGTCTAGTCAGTAGGCATTCCCTTAAAACTAAACTATTCTCCGCTCGAACAGGTCATGTAGGCCCAACGGTTACCAACCGGCCGCCGTGTCATCCTCAATCCACAGGCGCCTCCGGATGCCGGTATGGAGGACATGTGGTCAGCACACCGTTCTCCCGGCCGTATGCCAGTTTCCGAGGCCGGAGCTGCTACCTCTCAATCAAGTAATTCCTCAGTTTGCCTCACAAGAGCTGAGTGCACCCCGCTTGGCAACAGCGGTCGGCGGACCGGATGGTCACCCAACCAAGTGCTAGCTCAGCCCGACAGCGCTTAACTTCGATGCTCTGACGGCACCTGTGTTACCACTGCGGCAAGGCCGTTGGCAAGTATTCCCTTGGAGAGGTAAAATTACTTCATCTGTTTATTCTACTTGTTTGATTCAAGTAGGCACATGGCCGTGCAATTTTGGTCTAAAGTTTACCTAAATTGTTCGGGTAGACGTTAAATATTATATTTTAAATATTATATTTTATACTCCTTTACCAGTGATTTACGATCTATTTCCTTAGGGCGGTTTTTGGGGGGCTAATAATTGCTACCTTACTTTATTGTGGATTTCTTGGGTTTATAACCCTGATCTCTTAAGAAGGTGGCGATTGTTGTTCATGTAATTTTTATTTCCGTAGTCTATATCTCGCCTATGTGGTGTTTGTTGGCAGAGCCTCATAGCCTTGTAAAGCGCCAGACCGATATTTCGGTGGCTGCCAGCCACGAGATCTTTTGCTGTTGTGCCCCAGCACGTATCTTCCGGCCGTGTTTGAGGCGTGCCAGTTGTTGGTACAGTGGAACTGTTCACCTTGACGGCTTGCTTTAAGTTTCGCCTTTCCCTTCTTAAGGCTCTGATGCATTTGCTTTAACTTCTAAGGCTTCTGCCTGAAGAGCTAAAGGTGAGAGACGTTGTAATTAAAGTTTGAGGTGGTTCCTTTCCCTGTTCAAATATTCGCGCTTATACTTGGTGTGCTGAGGAAAATTTTAATGTAATTTCCATTCTGACGGCCATCTCCTAAGATTTTTATTTTTAATTATAACTCATTATTCTTGCTTCATTTGTTATTGTTTCCATTCTACAGACGTAAGAAAATTCGTCAGATCTGCCACGCATGGGTGTTTATATTACCAGTTCTTAACTTAAGAACCGTGACTCTCTAAGAGGACTGTTCCAAAGTTGACTTCTACTTACGTATTGTTTAAGAGGCGTTTTATTATGATTTATTTTATTATTTGCTGCTGGCACTAATTTTTTGGGGTAGTATGAATTGAAATTGCAGTTATTTCAGTCTACAGTTAAAATTTTGAGGCTTGTTTTCATTTAACAGCCTCTTATGTTCAGATATACTTGGTGATTATTGTATTTTATTTGGTTCTGTTGTGTGCATTGTAAATAGATGTCATCATTCGAAGAATAAATGTTGCAAGAATTCTGGGCCCATCCTCCCATGTGATTCTTTTCCTATCCCAACCTGTGTCTTCAGGCTCCACTTGTGACTGGTATGAAGCATTAGGAACAAGCTATGAGGAAATTGAGGATCGATATCTTCCACGATCTCCAGCCAGTCACACTCCAGTAAGTGCGTTATTATAAGCTGTTTGAACGTGGTTGTAATGTGAAGGGACTTACTCTTCGTAATGGGCTACATTTCTGACGCTCATAATTAGCTTTTCTTTTCCAGTTCACGTTTTGAATACTCCTAAGTCGAAGTGTCCGAAGTTGATGATGATGATCATCATCATCATTTAAGACTGATTATGCCCTTTAGCGTTCAGTCTGGAGCACAGTCCCCCTTATAAAATTCCTCCATGATCCCCTATTCAGTGCTAACATTGGTGCCTCTTGTGATGTTAGGCCTATTACTTCAAAATCATTTTTAACCGAATCCAGGTACCTTCTCCTTGGTCTACCCCGACTCCTCCTACCCTCTACTGCTGAACTTGGGTAACCTTGCTTCTCCCATGCGTGTAACATGACCCCACCATCTAAGCCTGTTCGCCCTGACTGCTACATCTATAGAGTTCATTCCCAATTTTTCTTTGATTTCCTCATTGTGGACACCCTCCTGCCATTGTTCCCATCTACTAGTACCTGCAATCATCCTCGTTACTTTTATATCCGTAACCTCAACCTTATTGATAAGTTAGCCTGAATCCACCCAGCTTTCGTTCCCATACAACAAAGTTGGTTGAAAGATTGAACGGTGCACAGATAACTTCGTCTTGGTACTGACTTCCTTCTTGCAGAAGAGAGTAGATCGTTGCTGAGCGCTCACTGCATTAGCTTTGCTACACCTCGCTTCCAGTTCTTTCACTATCCTGTGAGAATATGCATCCTAAGTACTCGAAACCGTCCACCTGTTCTAACTTTGTTCCTCCTATTTGGCACTCAATCCGTTTATATCTCTTTCCCACTGACATTACTTTCGTTTTGTAGATGCTAATCTTGACACCACAGTCCTTACATTTCTCATCTAGCTCTGAAATATTGCTCTGCAAACTTTCAATCGAATTTGCCATCACAACTAAGTCATCCGTATATGCGAGACTGCGTATTTTGTGTTCACGTATCTTAATCTCACCCAGCCAGTCTATTGTTTTCAACATATGATCCGTAAATTATATGAACAACAGTGGAGACAGGTTGCAGGCTTGTATTACCCCTGAAACTAATCTGAACCGTGAACTTAATTTACCGTCAACTCTAACTGCTGCCTGACTATCGATGTAAAGACCTTTAATTGCTTGCAAAAGTTTGCCTCCTATTCCATAATCTCGCAGAACAGACAATAACTTCCTCCTAGGAACCCGGTCATATATCTTTTCTAGATCTATAAAGCATAGATACAATTCCCCGTTCCACTCGTAACACTTCTCCATTATTTGCCGTAAGCTAAAGATCTGGTCCTGACAACCTCTAAGAGGCCTAAACCCACACTGATTTTCATCCAATTTGTTCTCAACTAATACTAGCACTTTCCATTCAACAATAGCTGAGAATAATTTGCCCACAACGCTGATTAAAGAGATACCTCTGTAGTTTTTACAATCTTTTCTGTTTCTATGTTTAAAGATTGGTGTGATTACGACTTTCGTCCAGTCTGATGGAACCTGTCCCGACTCCTACGCCATTTCAATTATCCTGTGTAGCTATTTAAGACCTGACATTCCACTGTATTTTGTGAGTTTCTACTTATTAACATTCACCCCAGCTGCTTTATTGCACTGCAATCTATTGACCATTTTCTCCACTTCCTCAAATGTGGCCGGCCGAAGTGGCCGTGCGGTTAAAGGCGCTGCAGTCTGGAACCGCAAGACCGCTACGATCGCAGGTTCGAATCCTGCCTCGGGCATGGATGTTTGTGATGTCCTTAGGTTAGTTAGGTTTAACTAGTTCTAAGTTCTAGGGGACTAATGACCTTAGCAGTTGAGTCCCATAGTGCTCAGAGCCATTTTTGAACCTCAAATGTGATCCTATTTCCATCATCATTCCTATCCCATTGAACATCGAAATCTGAAACATTACTGATCGTATTTTCACCTACATTGAGCTACTCTTCAAAATATTCCCTCCATCTGCCCAAGGCATCAACAGGATTCACCAGCAGGTTTCCTGACCTGTCCAAAATACTTGTCATTTCCTTCTTACCTCCCTTTCGAAGACTGCTAATTACACTCCAGAACGGTTATCCAGCAGCTTGACCCAAATTCTCCAACCTGTTTCCAAAGTCTTCCCAAGATTTCTTCTTGGATGCTGCAATTATCTGTTTGGCTTTGTTTCTTTCTTCAACATAATTTTCTCTGTCTACCTGAGTTCTAGTACGTAGCCATTTTTGATACGCCTTCTTTTTCCTTTTACAGGCTGGCTGGACTGTGTCATTCAACCAAGCTGTTTGCTTCATCCTACCTTTACGCACTACTGTTCAAAGACATTCTTTAGCCACTTCTGGTACTGTTACCCTGTACCTTGTCCATTCCTTTTCCAGTGACTGTAATTGACTACTTTCAACTAACTGGTACCTTTCTGAGATCACTGTTATGTACTTGTGCCTTATCCTCCTACATATGGACCTGACCTCCTGCACTTTCGGTCTCACAATACCAATTTCACTGCAGATTAAATAGTGATCAGTGTCATCAAAGAATCCCCTGAATAAACGTGTGTCCCTCACAGCCTTCCTGAATTCCTGATGTGTTACTATATAGTCAATGACAGATCTGGTTTCCCTGCCTTCCTAAGTATACCGGTGAATGTTTTCATGTTTAAAAAAGGAGTTTGTGATTACTAAGCCCATACTGGCACAGAAATCCAAGAGTTGTTTCCCGTTCCTGTTGGCCTCCATATCCTCTCCAAATTTACCCATAACCTTTTCATACCCTTCTGTTCGATTTCCAATCCTGGCATTAAAATCACCCATGAGCAAAACACTGTCCTTGTCCTTTACTCTAACAACTACATCACTGAGTGTGTCATAAAAACTATGCATCTTATCTTGATCTGTCCCTTCACAATGCGAATATACTGACACAATCCCAATTTTCTTGCTAGACACTGTCAAATCTATCCACATCAGTCGTTCGTTTACATACCTTATAGCAACTACGCTGGGTTCCATTTCTTTCCTGATGTAAATCCCTACACCCCATTGTGCTATTCCTACTCTGACTCCTGACAGGTAGACCTTGTATTCTCCCACGTCCTCTTTTCTCACCCCTTACCCGAATGTCACTAACAGGTAAAACGTCCAACCCCATCTTACTTGCAGCCTCTGCCAGCTCTACCTTCTTCCCAGAGTAGCCCCCATTGATGTTAATAGCTCCACATCTAGTTACCATTCGTTTGCCGAATCGTATCTTAGGAGTCCCTGGTTTGTCAATTAGAGGTGGGACTCCGTCACCTCCAAAAGTTCGAGGCATTTTGCTCTGATTGTTGCCAGCATCATATTTAAAGTACCGGAGAATCAGGTTGCTAGCCTTACTTGTCCTGGGTCCCACTGAGTTTCACCCCTAACGGTTGAGGGACTAACCGGTGGCCGGCCGCGGTGGTCTAGCGGTCCTAGTCGCGCAGTCCGGAACCGCGCGACTGCTACGGTCGCAGGTTCGAATCCTGCCTCGGGCATGGATGTGTGTGCTGTCCTTAGGTTAGTTAGGTTTAAGTAGTTCTAAGTTCTAGGGTACTGATGACCTCTGATGTTAAGTCCCATAGTGCTCAGAGCCATTTGAACCATTTTTGAACTAACCGGTGGATTTGGTAGTCTTTGCCGTATGAGCACAAAGGTGACCACGACTCAGAATATGTCCGAAATGCCCAGCCTCATTCCGGCTGATCTAGTCTGAATTTCCCATATAAAAGATTCGATGTCAAAACTATCCATAGGGCTCACGTCGGCAAAACAAGTAGGTATGGGTGAGCGACAGGTAGCGCTGGACAGGTCTGCTGGTGTCCAGATGCGAGGGCGACCGTAACTACGTTTTCCTATGTCCGGAGATTTATCGCAGCGTGCTGCGTGCTGCTGCTGTACATAATACCTTCTTTTTAACTGAATGAAAACTTGGTGCTATTGAAATAGAGCAATATTTAAGCTTCTAACGAGAGTTGGTTTCTCGCGCTACTTAACTTTTTTCACGCCAATCTCCTAAACTATACTTCGTATAACAACATACTTCTATAGTTGGCTTCAGTAGTGCATGTCTACATCTACGTCTGCATCTACATAGATATTCCACAAGCTACCGTACTGTGCGTGGCGGAGTGAACCCTGTACCACTACTACGCATTTCCTTTCCCGTTCCACTCGCAAATAGAGCAAGTGAAAAACAACCGTCTATATGCCTCCGTATGAGTCCCAATTTCTCGTGTCTTATCTTCGCGGTCCTTACGCGCAATGTATGTTGTCGGCAGTGGAATCGTTCGGCTACAGTGAGCCGTGCGCGGCTCGTGTTCATGCCGTTTATGGTTTGTCATCTTGTCTTACGGTACTGCTGCCTCGTTTTCTTCTTCCATTTACTGGCGTCACTAACTTCCTGTCTTACCTGCCGTGAGTGGCTGCAGCGCTTATCCATAAGTGCACTGTCGTATCCTCTCTGGAGCGACCGATAGTATTTCCAGGTCGTCGTGTGTCTGGAGTTGAGTCCGGACGCAGCGCCAGTGAGGTCTGGACAGCCAGTACTCGCCCGACCGCTGGGGACGCACACATGCACTCTCCGACGGAGGAAGACTTGAGCGGGGACGACCGTTGGTTGGTCGTTCGGTCGGCCGTCTCATCGGGTGACGTGTATTTGGTCTTCCGATCACTTCTGGGCTCCTTCAATTTATCATCTTGTGGTACTTTGGCGTGTTCCTTCCTTGTGCTGAGATGTCGGGTGGCCAATGGGCCGGTGTTCCCTCTGCATGATTGGGTCCGAGCCAGTGTCTCCGGGACGTCGACCGCCCGAAGGCAGTCGCGACGCAGCAGCAGTGAGGTCGGTGGACGGAGAGTGTGGAGCGAATCGGAGAGTCAGTCGGCAGGCAGACAGTCGCATGTTAGCCAGTCGGCTCTGAGTCTCAGTCTCTTTTGGGTTGTGGACTGAGTCGGGTTCGTCGCTACTCGGCGGTTGGACGAGTTGGTAGTCAGTAGCAGGCAGGTCCACAATGTCAAGTACGCGAAGGGACCGTGGTCGATACAGACAGACCGCCGTTGGTCGGTCGGTCGGCTGGTCGTCGGATGGTGGGCACGCGCTGTCGCATTTGGAGATGCTAGCTGTGTATGCGACTTCTCGCTTTCTTCCAAAGAAGGATCGAAAAAATGGTTGAAATGGCTCTGAGCACTATCGGGCTCAACATCTGAGGTCATCAGTCCCCTAGAACTTAGAACTACTTAAACCTAACTAACCTAAGTACATCACACAAATCCATGTCCGAGGCAGGATTCGAACCTGCGACCGTAGCGGTTTCCCGGTTCCAGACTGAAGTGCCTAGAACCGCTCTGCCACAGCGGCCGGCTGAAGCAGGATCTTCAAGTTGAGTAATTCGTTACCTGATCTTAAAACTGGACAGTTACGATTTGTTCATTGTTTGTGGATGGTTGTTTCCTCAGCCACTGACGCGTGTGATAACAAGTCGTATATTTTTTTGCCTAGAATTTGCAGCCTCCCGTAGTAACCTGACAGTTGTGACTTGTGTTTTCGGTATTCTTTTAAACTTGTCTCGAGCGGTGTTTGATTCCTTGATCTTGGTGAGGCCGAGTTTGTAGTTATTGGTATCTTAGTTTATTCATCAGCGGCCGATATTTTCCATTATCTGTGCTTTTGGATCTGACCGTTGGAAATCGGTCAGATTGTCGGTCGGTCGTGAACCGTCCCTAGGTTGTATTGCCTTCCGATTAAGATGTTGTCGGTCTGGCTGCCTGGGAAAATTTTTAGCTAAGGCTTTCTGCCTATTTATATTGAAGATAAAAAAATTTCTTTCTAAAGAGGTGAAACCTCCAGAAGAACTCCTCTGCCTCAATTCTTTGCTTAGGCCTTGTGCCTTGGATTTTCGATGTGGCCTTCAACCGATGTAAATTAAATCAAAGGAGGTCTTTAGTTAAAACCTCGACTGTTTCTGATTCTTGCTTGTGTGATTGTGTGTTTTAACAAATAAAGTTTATATGTTGAGTGAACTGACAGTAACTTATTTTGGCCCCTTTCCATAGATAAAAAGGCATCCGCTCTGTCCTGCTAGTCCAGGGATTTCAGTCAGCTTCAAACGCCGGTTTCCTAAATTTTCTCAATAGCATTTCTCGAAAATAATGTCGCCTTCCCTCTCGTGATTCCCATTTGAGTTCTCGAAGTATCTCCGTAACACTTACATAGTGAACAACGACTTGGATTGGGTACAAACTCGACTAAATTTGTTTGATGAAAGAACTTACCGCTAACAAATCTAGCAGCCCGCCTCTGAATTGCTTCGATGTCTTTCTTCGGTCTGACCTGGCACGGATCCCAAACACTAGAGCAATACTCAAGAATAGGTCGCACCAGCGTCCTATATGCGGTCTCCTTTGCACGTGCAACACTTTTTCCTAAAATTCTCTGAAGTCGACCATTTGCATTCCCTACCACAGTTCTCATATGCTCTATCCACTTCATATCGGTTTGCAACGTTACGACCGGATATTTAAACGACTTGATTGTGCCAAGCAGGACACTAGTAATACTGTAATCTACCATTTAAAGTTTGTTCTTCCTAATCATCCACGTTTTCCGCATTTAGAACCAGCTGCCATTCATCACACCAACTGCAAATTTTGTCTAAGTCGTCTTGTATCTTCTTACAGTCACTCGACTTCAACACCTTACTGTACACCACGATATCATCAGCAAACAACCGCAGATTGCTGCCCACCCTGTCCGCAAATCATTTGTCTACATAGAGAACAACAGTGGTCCTATCACACTTCACTCGGGCACACCTGACGATACCCTTAAAAACTTTCTGACCAATTGGGTCAGTAAAAGTGGAGTAATAAATTAAAATATCACCTACGATGAGGAACTTTTAGCAAGTCAACAACTGAAATGTGGTTATTGACAATCTTTTTCCTATTACATTTTTTGTGGGGAAGTCAACCTGAGAAAAAGTTTATGAAAGGTTGAGTTTACTTTTACAGTTTGCTGGAAGTCGGTGCTACACTTGCCCCTAGAAGAGAGCAGTACTGCGTCGTTCACTGGCGCGACGCGGTTTCCCCCGCACAGCGAGGAACGTTTTGTTACAATAGAGGCGTGGCAGTGCGTCGCGACAGCAGTAGCATAGGCAGCAAAGGCAAAACATGCATCTCAGTGATCGATGTAAAAGCCTGTTAGTTTTGACACGCCGAAAGTACATGGCATTTGGGGAAAAGGAGGAAGATTGCACATGATTAGGAACAGTACTCAAGAAGCGCAAATCAATCACTCAAATGTTCTTACATCGTAAAAAGGAACGAGAGTATAACATTTTAGTAGGAAAACAGTCGTTCGACAATGCGGAGGCGTGACAGTCACCATTGCTTTATAACGCAGACATATCAGAAATTGTTGACCCCACGACTTGTTGGAGAAATACATCCATTGTAGAAGCAAGCGATCATTCAGATTTGGCACAACTATGGAATATAGAAAGGTCGTGAGCGCACCGTCCTTTGTTAAGCGTTACGCGATGCAAAATTTCATCATCAGACTGAAGCTGTGGAATAAAGTGTACAAGAAAATTAACGGTAAGAAATATGTAATAACATAAGATGTCTTCCTTTTTACGGTCAGTGCAAGCGCCACCTACAAACCTTCGTTTACTTCTTTGACAGCTTAATCGCCACACTCAGTTTGGCTCTGGTTCTCTTCGGATAAACGAAGGAACTGTCAAATATGCCTACACGAGATGAGATCTGTATTATATTCAGTCTACGTGCTCACTTACTAAAGTCTGACAGAATGTAAACACGATATTAACTGAAATTTCTGTTCATCAGATACTAAGATGCATACTATTCTTGTACTCTTTATTCCGCAGCTTCAGTCTGATGATGCAATTTTGAAACACATAACGCTTAATAAAGAATTGTACGAGTAAGACCTTTCTCTATTTCAAGGTTTTGTGAAATTCATAAACTCTCGGAAGACAATATGATCCTCTGGTAGGTGTCGACAGCTACACAAAAGCTGTGTGATTCACTGTGAGGAGCCAATTCACTGATTACCTCAACGGGCCCGTTGAGGCCGAATTTTAATTGTCGTTCGCAGTACTGATCCCAATAACAACATCCAACTGATTATAATTGTTTAACCAAACAAAAAATGACAATCTTTGTTCTGTTGATTATCTATGTTTTGTCTTTTTCATATTTGGCATGATCTCTTTAACTCTTTGAGGTTAAAAAGCGTCAGTGCTAACCAGTATGTAAGCATATTCTATTTTTTAGTGCTGTACGTACACAGGTATTTGTCTTAATGTTGCTACTTGCATTTTGTACTTTTTAAGTACAGCTAATTATTGCTTTCTGTAAAGCTTGATGTGGTACACTGATACATTACATGTATACTCCTTTTTTATTATCCAGGGGCCTGAAGGTGGCATACTGAATTGCCGAAACTGGTAGCGAAAACAAAATAAAATAACTTCTCAATTTGCACGGCTGTTTGTCAAATTTCTATGTTAAGTATTTGACGAGCTGCTGTCCCATGTCTACAACGGATCAACATAGACATTATAATTCTCTATCTACATCTACATCTACACTCCGCAAGCCACCTCACGGTGTGTGGCTGAGGGTACCTTAAGTACTGGAAGCAGCTAATTCCGTGAATTATCTGGGAGTAGGCATTAGGAATGATTTAAAATGTAATGATCATATAAAGTTGATCATAGGTAAAGCAGATTCCACACTGAGATTCATTGGAAGAATCCTAAGGAAATACAATCCGAAAACAAAGGAAGTAGGTTACAGTAGACTTGTTCGCCCACTGCTTGAATATTGCTCACCAGTGTGGGATCCGTAACAGACAGGGTTCATAGAAGAGATAGAGAAGATCCAACGGAGAGCAGCGCGCTTCGTTACAGGATCATTTAGTAATCGCAAAAGCGTTACGGAGATGACAGATAAACTCCAGTGGAAGACTTTGCAGGAGAGACGCTTAGTAGCTCGGTACGGGCTTTTGTTGAAGTTTCGAGAACATACCTCCACCGAGGAGTAAAGCAGTACATTTCTCCCTCCTACGTAAATCTAGCGAAGAGACCATGAGGACAAAATCAGAGAGATTAGAGCCCACACAGAGGCATACTGACAATCTTTCTTTCCAAGAACAATACGAGACTGGAATAGAAGAGAGAACCGATAGAGGTACTCAAAATACCCTCCGCCACACACCGTCAGGTGGCTTGCTGAGTATGGATGTAGATGTAGATGTAGAAAACTACGTCACCAGCTGCACACGTACCCACCACGTTTTCAGCTTTACAGAGAGCCACAGCTACTAAAATTTCAATCAGACAAATTTTCAGAACTATTTGTATGGCGTTTATTAATCCGTTTTAAAACCGTGCTATATTAAAAAGTTTTGCTGTTTCCATAACTATTTCCTGCTTTTTAGTGTGGTGTGTGTGAAATTGTTCAATTGATTTCAAATAGTTTGATGAGATGTGATAAGCTTGAGATTTATTTCAGTTTCTCTTCAAGTGAGTCAACCAATACATTGCTTCCTCATAGGCATATATTGCGAGAAGACGGCGAATGTAACAACTAGAGAGAACTGAGCTGACAGGGGAGCTTAGCAGCAAGCATTCTTAAGTGTGAAACATTCGCGACTGCACCAAGAGAACAGGGAAAAAGGGTTGGTACACCAAGTACCTACTCTCCGTTACACACAAAAAAAAAACGAGTTAATACTGCATTGCCATCCAGTTCTGAGCTAAGTTGAAAGCTTCAAGTCTATAGCTTATCGGGAAACTAGTTTAAAACCAATCAAATAATTTGTACCGAAAACAGACAAGAACCCGACCTAACAAAAACGTGATAGAAAGTGATTCCTCAACTATATATACACAAGTTTACGGTTCAGCACCAGATATTAAACTTTCAAAACCAACCGCAAATTGATATTAAGGTCACAAGTACGAAAAGTCGTATTTCGGTAAGTAAATACATACATTTTGAATGTATTTTTAGAAATACGCTTTTTATTCACATCTCCTTGAAATAAAATGCTGTATTTGTCTGTAAAAAAGTTGTGAAGCCTAGTCGTGTTTCATGTATAACAGTAAAGGCTGAAAAATTGTGTAAGTAAAACCACTCAAACCCAGCGAGTGTGTGAAAGCTTTATCTAACGGCCGAAACCGACGGAGACTTGTTTCAACCGGTTGTCTCACATTGAATGAAACCACTCAGATATGGTGAATGAGTGAACACATTCGTATAACTGAGATGCCCGCTGAGATTAGCTTCATTCGATTGTTTCATTCGACTGAAAAAACCGAATTAAGTAAAAAATAATCGACTGACCAATCGATTGCTAAACTCAGACGATTATCCCAACACTACTGCATTGCCTGCAGCCTAGGAAAATGGTCTGGTGCATTTGCACTGTGCGAGTGGGAAGCGCGGTCTCGCACGCGTTTTACGCAGCACCTTTCGAGAAATTCCCGCTCCTATAGTACGTTTAAAATTACTTGATAGTTGACGTCTGCCACTTGCTGCTGCAGTGTTGCCACATCGGCTGCCGCTCAGTTAAAGGCGACTCACAAACACGGCGGATCATTTCACTAGTATTGAAATGTTGTTCATCTAACTAGCAGAGCGATGTTGGAAGCTGCTGCAGGTTTGGCAGGAACAAAATGATCTGTCCACAGCTGATTTTAAATGACCAATGACTGAACTGCGGCAGACAACCCCCCCTTGTAGCCCTCAATTTACGCTCATGTCCTTACCTAACCTCAACCTCTTGATGTAGAATGTATCTGGGAAAAAGTTGGTCAGCAACCTTTGGCAGAATTGTTAATCACACTCACTTTGCTAACGGCGATTAAAGCTGACCTGTATGAGAAAAACTCAAGACAGAAAAAATGCATTTTCATTGCTGAAAGCGTAATGTAATGTCTCGCTTTCATTACGCGAGATGACACGATACCGACTGATGAGCAATCCTGGTTGGCACTGATTACAGATTATAGGCATCACGGCAGATTCCAAACGAAAAAAGAATGATACTAAGAAAAATAAGTGAAATAAGAAAGTGAAAAGGACGATGAAAATGAAGCAGTTAGCGATTAAAAATTTTAAAAAATTGCATTGAAACCAGTGCAATGAAAATAATAGCAGTCAGAGTGATTTTGATAAAGATTTAACAATAAAAATATTATCTTCCGACGGCGTTCTAGCCCACGACCAGCTGCGCCTCACGTTCTTCTACACTGAATAGCAAAAGAAACTGGTACACCTCCCTAAAATCGTGTAGGGCCCCCGCGAGCACGCAGAAGTGCCGCAACACGATGTGTCATCGACTCGACTAATGTCTGAATTAGTGGTGGAGGGAAATGACACCATGAATCCTAAAGGGCTGTCCATAAATCCGCAAGACTACGGGGGGGAAGCATAACTCTGCTGAACATTAAGTTGCAAGGCATCCCATATATGCTCAATAATGTTCATGTCTGGGGAGTTTGGTGGCCAGCGGAAGCGTTTAAGCTCAGACGAGTGTTGCTGGAGTCACTCTGTAGCAATTCTGGACCTTTGGGGTGTCGCATTGTTCTGCTAAAATTGCCCACGTCCGTCTGAATGCACAACGGACATGAGTGGATACAGGTGATAAGACAGGATGCTTACGTCAGTCATATCTAGTCGTATTAGGGGTTCCATATCACTCCAACTGAATATGCTCCACACCATTACAGAGCCACCACCAGCTTCAACAGTCCCCTGCTCACATGCAGCGTCCATGGATTCATGAGGTTGTCTCCATACCCTTACACATCCATGCACTCGATACAATTTGAAACGAGACTCGAGCGACTAGGCAATTTGTTTCTAATCATCAACAGTCCAGTGTCGGTGTTGAAGGGCCCGGGTGAGGCGCAAAGCTTTCTGTCGTGCAGTCATCAAGGGTACATGAGTGGGCCTTCGGCTCCGAAAGCCCATATCGATGATGCTTCGTTGAATGGTTCGCACGCTGACACATTTTATTGGCCCAGCATTGAAATCTGCAGCAATCTGCGGAACTGTTGCATTTCTGTCACGTTGAATAATTCTGTTCAGTCGTCGTTGGTCCAGATCTTGCAGGATCTTTTTTGCGGCCGCAGTGCTGTCAGAGATTTCATGTTTCACCGGATTCCTGACATTCACGATACACTCGTGAAATGGTCATAAGGGAAAAATCCTCATTTCATCACTACCTCGGAAATGCTGTGTCCCACCGCTCTTGCGCCGACTATAACACCACGTTCAAACGCACTTAAATGTTGGTAACGTGCCATTTTAGCAGGAGTAACCGATCTAATAACTGCGCCAGACACTTAGTGTCTTATATACAAGTTGCCGACCGCAGAACCATATTCTGCCTCTTTATATATCTCCGTATTTGAATACTTATACCTATACCAGTTTCTTTGGCGCTTCAGTGCATTTATTAATGTATGGAACCAGTTGCAACGATCACTTACTGCTTTCAGAAAGTCATGCCATGTTGTATGAGGTTGATCTACTGCAAGTCGATTTCTGTGATAATAACTGAATATGTGAAGCCGAATCGCGTCTTGTGCGAAAGAGGAGGAGGAGGAGGAGGAGATTAGTGTTTAACGTCCCGTCGACAACGAGGTCATTAGAGACGGAGCGCAAGCTCGGGTGAGGGAAGGATGGGGAAGGAAATCGGCCGTGCCCTTTCAAAGGAACCATCCCGACATTTGCCTGAAGCGATTTAGGGAAATCACGGAAAACCTAAATCAGGATGGCCGGAGACGGGATTGAACCGTCGTCTTCCCGAATGCGAGTCCAGTGTGCTAACCACTGCGCCACCTCGCTCGATGTGCGAAAGAATTCAGCAGTCTATGGCTAATGGTATGCACGAAACGTGCGTTATTTCGTTGCGGTCTTTATATATGTGTTGTATGGATGTGCTTATAATGTGTGATGAAATGCGAAATAATCGGGTCGGACCCAGGATTCGAAATCCAGACATAACAAGAAAAAAAGCCAGACAACGGAATTGGAAGTGAACTAACAGTTTGTTACGATAGTTTCCCAATGGCGAACAGCTTGGGCGCGATGTCGAGTTCTCTGATTGGAATAAGACACCCCCAACACGTGAAGTGTCAACTATCGAGTACTTTCAATTAGACTATAGCAAAACAAGCCTCTGTGTGTTCCACCGGCAGCAGCGCCAGGCCAACCAACACAACCGAGCGAGGTGGAGCAGTGGTTAGCACACTGGACTCGCATTCGGGAGGACGACGGTTCAATCCAGCGTCCGGCCATCCTGATTTAGGTTTTCCGTGATTTCCCTAGATCTCTCCAGGCAAATGCCGGGATGGTTCCTTTGAAAGGGCACGGCCGACTTCGTTTCCCATCCTTCCCTAATCCGAGCTTGTGCTCCGTCTCGAATGACCTCGTTGTGGACGGGACGTTAAACACCAATATCCTCCCCCTCCAACCAACACAACCTCGCGGCGACCGCTGTGCCGCTAGAGCCGTCACACTTTAGTGAATACCAGGTGCGGCAGGCTCCACTGCGTTCCAAGTCACTGTCTGGCGTCTCTGCCAGAAGACCTGCCGTGGTATCCCAGTGCGGTAGAGCTCTAAGAGTATTAAACGAGCTACTGAGCTTCTCTAACTAAGTGCACCTGCGCCGGAGTAAATAGACATGGCGGCGCACGGGTCAAGCCAGTAGCGAGCCGTCGACCACGCCTACGGTGCGACCGACCCTGGCTGAGGGGTGGGCAGGGGCGCGGCCTCCGGTGAGCCCAGGTGTCCGGCGGCGCGACCGCCACCTGTTGTCGGCTGGCCTACATCCTGGGGCTGGCCACGTGCAGAGACGCGGGTCGATATGCCCACGTGCCAGGGCCCGGCGGGGCGGCCGTTCACCCCGCACACCTTACTGACACAACCCCCTGGCTGTGGCGGGCGCTCCACCTCTCGCGGCGCCGCGCCGCGCCTTCGCAACTATTTCGGGAGCTTAGCTCAGCCCTCCCTGTTTACCGGGCGTGCTCCACTCGCACCACCTGCAGCCGCTCGCCATCGCGAGGCACGGCCCAGCGAACCGTGTTGCCAGTTAACTGGCGCACGTGTGCGGCGCGCGTGTCTCAAATGAAATCTGCTCTGTCTAGCGCAAACATCTCCCCGAGGCATTCCGACACGGCTGTTCTCAGACAAAAATAATATCCACCCCATTTCATCTCGACCATAGTTGTTGCAAACTCTTTCTCTTCTTTACGTCTTCTGCGTCTCTGGACCACGTTAAATCAGATGTTTCGCCTTCATCCTTTATCCCCATCCATTCTCTTTTACAGTGTCAATCACGGAGCAATCTTAGCTCTTTAGTTCTCCATGTGTAAGGGAAATCAGAATTCGTACACTATACGGGATTGGAATAATAGAGAATTGTGAATGTGGTTCGATGAACCCTCTGCCAGGCACTTAAATGTGATTTGCGGAGTATCGATGTAGATGTAGAAGGAGACATCCAAGCGTGTGGAAACTTTAATTATGTGACTCACGTTCAAGGCAGGGATGGCGGTTATCGCTGAATCAAGCGGTTTTCGGTTGTATCTTTCTTTCGCGTGTCAGTTTAACCTGGCATTTAAAACCACTAAGAATAATCGGTTTCAGAAATTTGTGTTATTTCGAGTTAAACGTAGAAATCGAACGACGTTTGAAAAATTTTGGCACCCTCAGTGTCAAGTTACACAGAATCAAAATATTAAATTCAATAGACAAACGAAACAAAACTTAGTCCGTCCTCATTTTTATGCTTTTCTCTAAAAGTGATAAGTGGTTGAATACTACAAAAATCACTAGTGTCCTGCTATTGATTCTAATTTTTTAAGACTCTGGCCAAAACCCATTCTTATGTCTCTTGACATAAAAGATTTGTTCACAAGTATAGTGACCACTCGAGATTGTTTATGCAAATCTCGTTAAGTACGAGAAAGCTGAACACCTGTATACAACACAGCTGGTCGAATTACAAGGCTTGCATTTTCCTTTAATCATTTCATGTTCAACAGAAAAACTTTCTTTCAGAAAGATGGTCTGGCTGTGTCTTCGAGTCTCTGGGATATTATTGGATATAATTGTTAATGATCTGGAAAATAAGTTTTTTGATGTCAATAGGAAATTGTGTCAAGAAAAAATCATTATGAATTACAGATATGAGGATGACATTTTCATTGTCTTTGCGGGTAATGGTGGAAAAGAAGAACATTTAGCCCAGAAATTAAATTCCATGCATGAAAACATTAAGTTTACGACTGAATTTGAAAAGTACAGGACCATTAGATTGAATACATACAGGCGAAATTCAAATCTCAGAGAAGGCATTTTTCGGAAACCAACAGCATCAGATCATATCATCCCGACAGATTCTTGCCATCCTGAAAACCTAAAAATTCGTTTTTTGTATCAGTGTCCACAGGTTAGCAAAGTCTGATTTGGATATGGATGCGATAAATAAGGAAATCGGAACAATTGTTCGGATCGGTCGCTCCAATGGGTACGATGAAGCAGATACTAGGAGTTCACGTGAAAAAGTTTTCGCTAAGGCTGCCGCAGGCAAAATGGAACGTAGAGAAGAAGTGAAACACATTGCGTTAACGTTATTTGGACCATCTTCACAAAAGATTGCAAACTTGTACAAAAAGTTTAACGTTCAGGTAGGATCTCGAACGGTTAACAATTCGGGTTACCTGTTGAGTGTTATGAGATAGGAGTGTATAAAATGAAGTGCGCATCATGTATAAGTTTTTACGTGGGACAAACGGGCCGTGAGTTCAAAACGAGGTTTAAAGAACATGGGTATGCGACCAGCAATAGTGCATTAGGTTTTCATTTAAAAGAAAAAATCCATACGCTGGCAGTATTAGAAATGAGTATGACAATTGTGCACACAGAGAGGAAGGGAAACAATATGGACATCTTGGAGGAATTGGAAATACATGCATTCAGCGAAGTGGCGTCAGAACTGCTAATCAACGAGCAAATCAGTAATAGTAGGATATGGTTTTTTAGTCTTTTTGATGATTTGTTGTGAGAGGCACGTAAAAACTAACTTTCGTAACCACTTTCCTGCAATTGGCTTTATATACAACCACCTTTCCCATTACTTTTGTTCGCGCCCTATGGTTGTTAGTGAATACCACGTTAGTTAGGTTAATCATTGGTTCAGGAGGAAAACGTCTTCGGTTTCGACGATTGACTTTTAGTCAGGAAGTGCACTGGAAAATTAAAACAAGTCCTTTTGTAACTACGACATGTTGTCTTTTCAACACAAAAGAAAAAAATTAAAGAAATTTAAACGTGAAAATGTAAATCCCTTTCCCTACGTGCTATTCTAATCAGTGAATCAGGACAATTTTTTCTGTAGTTTTGATAAGTTATCTTTTTAAGTTAAATAAATATTTTACTATGTTGAAAGGTGTTATACAATCTCATGTCCATGTACTACAGTGATGCTTCTTTTATTGTGGCTACGTGCAGGCACATTACACGTTCTTTTGTTGTATTTTACTGTTTTAACGGCCAGTAAACATTTTGCCATATGGAAAGCCGCAGTAATAAATTACGGATGGGAAAATGTCTTAAGATTTTATCTTCGACGAATAGTATGGAAGTGTAACTGCAAATCTACCAAATCCTTTTGTAATCATCGACAAGTCATGTCTTTCCAAGACAAAATATTTCTTTATAATTTTGTAATGTACTTTCTTGTATTGTGTACTACTGCGATGTGTATTTTAACGTGCCCATGTACAGGCACACAACACATACGTTTAGTTGTTACTAGTTACTGTGACGCAGTGCCCAAAGGTGTTGCCCTCTTCACAAGTGGTTTACCTAGCAAGTGCGAGCGAATTGAAGCAGCTGTCTTTTGTAGTCTTTCTCACGCCCAACATTCCCATTCACCAAGTGTAAATTACGTGTAACACCTATTGGTTCACCGAGCGAGGTGGCGCAGTGGTTAGACACTGGACTCGCATTCGGGAGGACGACGGTTCAATCCAGCGTCCGGCCATCCTGATTTAGGTTTTCCGTGATTTCCCTAAATCACTCCAGGCAAATGCCGGAATGGTTCCTCTGAAGGGGCACGGCCGACTTCCTTCCCCATCCTTCCCTAATCCGATGAGACCGATGACCACGCTGTCTGGTCTCCTTCCCCAAAAAAAACCAACAACAACAACCTATTGGTTCGTGAATGTATGAGTAAGGAACAAGCTATCAAAGTTATTTTTGCTGTGAAATAGTATTATTGGTTCTGACACCTTAGTCTGATGTTCCGCTTTCTTGTGAACATTTGTTGTTTAAAAAATGTATAGCTAATTATTTGTTATATTGTTAGACCAGGAAATCTGATGATGGGCAGAACCCGAAATGTCATTTGGAATATTAGCCACCAAAAAACAGTTAATATCTGTTTGTTTGCGACAACTCAGCTTTTCTAAAATCCAATAAATTATATTGATACTTTTATTGTTTGGCCTCATGCCAGTGAGAATTTCAAAAAATGGTTCAAATGGCTCTGAGCACTATGGGACTTAACTGCTGAGGTCATCAGTCCCCTAGAACTTAGAACTACTTAAACCTAACTGACCTAAGGACATCACGCACATCCATGCCCGAGGCAGGATTCGAACCTGCGTACGTAGCGGTCGCACGGTTCCAGACTGAAGCGCCTAGAACCGCTCGGACACACCGGCCGGCGAAGTGAGAATTTGAGCGACTGTTTGGAACACCTCAGTTGAATCGACCAGAATATTTATTTCGCGATGAAGGTAGAAAAGGGATGGATGCACACACTTCTTTGATGTGCTGGTCAGGAGGAGGGTTGACAGTACGTTGACACTGATTTTCATCAACAGGCTGATAGCTATCACCATCTGGCTCGTACCTTGGTTCACAGCCCCATGTCATCTCGGGCCCTGAGAGTTTGTCAGCTGAGTAAGCCCATCTTGAAGTAATCTTCCTTCAGAAAGGATATAGTGAAATACAGATCAGACATGCGTTGCGCTACCGAACAAATGTGAACCACTTGATGATGATAATACCACGTTGGCATCAAGATGAACGGCTTTTCTGCCTTATGCATTGGAAATCTCCAACAAAATTTGTCGTATTTTGCGGAAGTCTTTTTCTACCTCCATCTAAGATTAGGGTTCTTTTAGGTTCAGTTAAGTGTGATATCGGTTTGTTAAGATGGGTGTCTGTCACATTCCTTGTAGCTGCGGCATCTCATGTATTAGTCAGACTGTCGAGGACCGGTGTACTTAGCATAAGCGTCACACACGCTTACAACAGCCGAGTAATTCGGCACCAGTCATCCTACGGATGTAACAACACGGAGACAATAGCACATTTCATGCTTCTAGGACAGCGTTATTAAGGAACGAGATGACATTAAATTACCAAATAACGTTGTAGATAGAGATGGAGGTCTTTGCTTAAATTGTTCGTGGAATCCTGCTCTCTCACTTTTCAAAAAACAGAGGGACAAAGTTAATGCTGCCTCAAGCATTGTTTAACAATTTTAGCTATCGATACCTTTTGGCGTCGGTCATGTTTGGTTGTGCGGTGGCGCTAGTGTTTTCTGTCTGTGTGTGTGTGTGTGTGTGTGTGTGTGTTATCTTTCCGGGATTTCTCTGCAAACTGAGGCCTTAGATTCACTTTCACATCGCTTACTTGGTTCAGTTTTGGCTTGAAAACTACAGGGTGCTCAGCTGTTGAAATATCAGCGGTTGCCGACGACGTCACCCGGTTGCACTCCCGTAAGTTATTTCAATATCGACAGAATATTATCACAAAGAAATAGTAGAAGGGTAACAGTTGGTTGTACCATAGCTGCAACTACAACGGAGGGGTATCTGAGGAGAGACCGTCTAAGCTATGACTCCTGAAAACAGGCAACGGACTTTTAAGTAGTTGCAGGGCCACAGTCTGGATGACCCACTGAACCAACATGGGCTTGCTATGCTGATACTATGACAGCTGAAAGCAAGGATAAATTACAGCTGTCATTTTTTCCGGATATCATGCAGCTCTACTGTATGGTTTCATGATTATGGCCTCATTTTGAGTAAAATTTTCGTTAGGTAAAATACTCCGCCAACTGGATCTCCAGTCTTTAACTGCTCAGAAGGACATCGTCATTGGGAAAAACAATATGCACATTCTATATGTCGGGGCGCGGAATATTATATCCCTTAATCAGGTAGGTGCCAACGGCCTTGACGCAGTGGTGACACGGGTTCATGTCAGTTCACCGGAGTTAAGAGCTGTCGGCCGCGGCTATCACTTGTATGGGTCTGCCGAGTGCTGTCGGTGAGTGGGATGTACTCAGCCCTGGTCAGGCCGATTGAGGAGCTACTTGACTGAGAAGTAGTGTCACCGGACGGGAGAGCGGTGTGCTGAATATATGACCCTCCTTATCAGTACCCAGTGATGCCTAAGGGCTCAGAATGACACGGCAGCCGGTCAATACCGCTGGGTCTTCAAGGCATGTTTGGACGGTGTTTGATCAAGTAGGCAGGTTGGACAATTTAAAAAGGAAATTGATAGGTGGACGTTAGGTATAATGTGACTTACTGCAGTAAAGTGGCAGGGAGAACAGGACATCCGGTCATGCCAGTGCAAGATTACCAACAAAAAATCAAGTAGGCGGTAGCGCAAGAGAAGACCTAATCATGGGTAAGGAAATCAGAATGTGGATAATTTGCTATGAACTCTATCCTAAACGCATTATCGTAGACAAGATAGATACAAAGCCAACATCCACCACATTAGAATAATTCTACATGCCAATCAGCTCCACAAATGATGGAGAGATTGAAAGAATGTGTGATGAGATAAAGGACATTATTCAAACAGTTAGTGAGACGAGAAATTTAATTCTGATGCTGGCGGGAACTGAGTAGTAGAAAAGGAAGAGCTGGAAAAATAGAACATGGACTGGGACATAGGAATGAAAGAGGAAGCCACATGGTAAAATTTTGCACAAACCAAAATTTATTCCATCGCTTGGCTTAAGAATAAAGAGATAAGGTTGTGTAAGTGGAAGAGCCGTGTAGAAAATGAAAGGTTTCATATTGATTGTGTAATTCTAAGAGAGAGTCTTCGAAATCATATTTTAAGCGTTAAAACATTTCCAGGAGGATATATGCACCGTTATCATAATTTACTGGTTGTGAATTGCGTCTAAAATTTGAAACAATTAGAAAAACATATGAAATTAAGGAATGGGACCTATATAAATTGAAGGAATCAGGGGTTGTTAAGTGTGCAGAACCCTTTTTGTGTAAGTGAATTGAACTGAATCAGAATTAATCGTGAAACAGTGCCGATTCAACCATCAACTAGTTGATGGATGGAGAGACAACATCGCGGTTACAGGAAATCAGCGAAAACCAGCTATAGATGTTGGCCACTGATGGATCGTGTACACAGATGGGGTGTTATCCTCCTCATCAGCTAAGGTCTGAGGATGATGCACTGAAGCACCGAAACTGGTTTCCATACAGAAATGACATCATAAGAACGGCTGTAGGTATTTCATTTTCTTACAATCCTTTAAGTTACTACAGCCCGCCACTGACTTGTTTCTTTAACAAAATATTCCGCCCAGAAAAGGTGAAAAGTCGACATGCCAAAGAATTTAATTTCTCGCGCTGTATAAAACTTCGCGTTGAATGTTAAGTCCTCCTGACGTAACTTCCCGCTAAATGTTCCGTCCTCGCGACGTTATTTCTGTCACACAAGTTGGAGCTCCCACAACCACCAGCTAGCCTCGCATTGCATGTCCTGAGAAATGATAAAATATTATCAATGAGGTTAGTCGCCAATTCTGCTGCAACTTCCGAATCTGTAACAGGTGAGAGATCCTTTGTTTAAAAGCCAGTTCATGTTTGTCCACTGAAGTATTTCTCTTGACAGCCGAGGTAAAAGGATTCATTCCGGAGGACCGAACTCTGTCAGTAGGTGGTAAGCAAATCGATATAGCCAGTACCCTATTACATTATAGAATGTTAAAAAGAGAAAATTAAATCAGCTCATATAACCATTGTAGCCTCATTAACACTGTCGAGGTAACTTCCCTCGACTCGCTTTATTAAAGATAAATAAATGAAAAGAGACAAGTGTAAGAGTTTGCCACTTTTCAAATGTTTCAGGGAGAGGTAAATTAGATTAGGAAATGAGGAATTAATGTAGTAGATTAATTATGCTATCTGGGCAGAAAAATTCATATTACGGGCAAAGAAGAGAAGATATAAAATGGACACTGACAGTTGCAAGAAAAATGTTTTTGAAAAAGAGGAATTTGTCAACATCTAATGTAGATGCGTCAGTAAGTCTTTTCTGAGGGGTTTTACCTGGAGTGTATCACAGCACGAATGTGAAAAAATGGACGATAAGCAGTTCAGACCAAAATTGAATAGAAACTTTTGAAATGTGGGCTATAGAAGAATTCTGAGGAGTTCATGACTAAATCGAATAACAAATAAGGAGGTACTAAACAGAATTGGGGAAAAAAGAAGTTTATGACAAACTTGACTAAGAGGAGGAATTGGTTGGTAAGACACGTCCTGAGGCATCAAGAAACTGTGAATTTTGTGACGGGAGGTAACTTCTGCGGGTTGGTCGAAACAACAGATACGCCAGCTCTGGGAACATTCATAATGATATTTTTCTTTGACTGCAAAGGCAAACTGTTAATTGACTTCCTGGAAGACGGCGTTACAATACCGCACCTCGGTAATGGACTCTCTTGTCCAAACGCTATGTAATCTTGACAGACGTCCTCATTCTATTGTAGGATAATGCCCTCTCCATGTTGTCAAGCCAGTTGCGACTATGCTGCAGAAGCTTCGCTGGGAAGCCTCTACACATCTGCCATGTATTTCTGATCTCTTCCCATGCGATTTCCATGTTGTTGGAGTCCTGAAGAAAGATATTTGTGGCCACTGATTTGATTCGGATGAAGAGGTGAACGCACTGTAGACGTATTTACATGAAGGCATTGACCGTTTTGTCTTACAGTGGAATAAATTTATTTACATTTATGCGATTACTTTTGAAATAGTAAATAATTTAATTACTTTTCTCATGTGTATTGCTTTAATTTATCTGCCCCTTATAGTGTTGTACGGACTGCGCAAATTCCGAATCGACAAGATGTGTGCCCTACTCATGCTGTTCGGCAATGTTAAACTGGAACGGCAGAGGCCACAGCATTAATAGTCACTTTGGTATCAAATGGTGTATTTAAAAAAATATATAAACGTATGTTTTTATTAAGTTAAAGGATTTCCGTTGTGTGTTAATAGTGTATCCTTCCATTACTAATCCTGATCCTCTTTCGTATCGCGGAATGTACCTTCTTCCATATTCCCCGAAGTCTAAATTTCCATGCTTCTTGTTAAGAGAAGGGAAAGCCGTGTGAAGTCGTTATAAGAACTGACGCATGTCTGACCCAATAAATTATTCGAAAAGCGCAACGGAAACTAATATTGACTCTAGCACGACGTTCCAGGGAATGGGTTTTATTAAACATTTACGATTCATTTCTTAGGCAAGGGTCTTTTCTATAGTGATCGCTGAGGAGATAGTGCATGGAAGTTCTTGTGAATGCAATAACCTCTGACACTCGCATCACTCAAGCATTTGTATCACCTAATAAGAAGCTACAGTAGGCGGGTACATAAGATTTGTAGGAGAAGACTGGAAACTAGATTTTACGAATTCCAACAAATTCCAGCGTATCTGCACCTTCGCTGCCAGCATCATCAAATAGCTGAATAGGGTATAAAGTACAGATATATTGTATCTGGACGATAACTTCAAATTCAGTCCGTCAAAATTCATAGTAATATTGATAAAATTCGTCTCATGCAAATCCGGCTATAGATCGACATATTCGTTGACTTAAATGAAAAAAGCATTTATTTATTATTAGGATGAATACTAGAGCCACAAAAGGGAAACGGCACGTTTAAGTTATTTATCATTTCACATTACGCCAAAGGGCATATTTAAGAGGATAATACCATAATCAGCGGACAATCTGCGAGTACTCCTCACATTACCTCTAGAACATGTACCGAGAACATTAGCGATATTATTTTACTCTTTACTTTGGAGGCATATCGAGCTCCCTTTATATCGATCGTGTTTTGTTTCAGCTAGTTATTTCTCTGTAAATATTATTCATGTAATTGTGTGTTGGTTATCAGATAGCAGTGTGATACAGAATCGAATGCTTTTGATAGTACGGTAAGATAAAATCATTTTCTTTCGAAAACATTCTCTGCAGTGATGGAATGAAAATGGTACATCATGTACACCTTTACCGGACGCTACTCTGGTGTTCCATGCCTTTGGGATGCCACCAATTGACCTGTTCCATGGATGGACCATCACTATATTTTTGTTTGGGCGATAGCTGCTGCCCGATTCACGAGTTGAGAAACATGCCACCATCTTAGTGTGAAAGCTGTAAGTCACATGGAGACTAAGTTCAAGACCAAGTACGAAGCACTCGGATTAAAAAGGATGTAAAAAAAGGTGTAGTCTTTCGCCCCCTAATTAATTCTGCTACCCAGGTAGCAAAATAATAATGGACCGTGGCAATACAGGAAAAGAAGAGACTCGAAGCATTCGAGATGTGGTGCAACAGAAGAATCTTGAAAATTGGGTAAGAATTGAGGAGGTTCTCTGCCGAATCGGCGAGGAAAGGAATATTTGGAAAACACTGACAAGAAGAAAGGACAGGGTGGTAAGACATAAGTTAAGACATCAGGGAATAACTCCCATAGTACCAGATGGAGCTGTAGCAAATAATTGAGGACGTAGGTTACAAATACTACTCCGAGATGAAGAGATTGGCTCAGGAGAGGAATTCGTGGTGGGCCGCACCAAATCATCAAAGACTGATGACTCAAAACTAAAATAAAAAAATATAGTGAAGACCTGATATAAAGAAATGAAAAAAATAGTTATTTGGTTTAGTGTTGGGTTCAAATAGTATTATGTATGGTGATGACATAGAGTACGTGGCGTATAACATCGGTAAATGAATCGTATCTGTTTTTCAAGGTTTTATTTAGATTTTTATTATTTGCAGCAACTTCCTATATAATGGCGTGGATACCAGATCTTACGGTGTTGCCACCATTGACCCACTACTAGCTCCTATTGATTCACCAGTGACCCATTCATCGAAACAGTGTAAACTTACTTAAGGGTATCATCTGTACAAACGGTATTAGGATTTCTTTATTGTACTGGCAAGAAATACATGCAAGAGGCCACTCCCGTACGTTTCATACACGCATCAATATACTTTCAAGTACAAATATTGAATACTATAAACAATAAGTGCAATTAAATATTTAACAAATGATATTAAACTATTGTAGCTAGTCAAAATTTTTCTAGTAAGTTAAGTAAAAAACAATGGTTAGTACTACAATACTGCTATCACATGCCCCCCTTTTTTGTAATGCGGGTCACTCCGATCCACACAATGAAGAGTTATCCAGCAGTTAGAGAGACAACATCACCACAATCACTATAAGTGATGGAAGGGGCGTTAGTTTCAGCATCATGCCTAGAAACCTCAGCAAGACCACCAACAACCGCACAGGACATCGGAATAATTAGTGCTATATCCAGTTTTATGGCTATTGCCCTAGCAGACGTTTCTCCTGTTCCCAAACCTGCCATGTCAATGAAGGCCAGTTCAATAACGGTCACACCATATTCAATACTGACAAGATCTCCATAGAAGGATCAGTAAGGACGTAAAGCTAAACCTCCCGCTAACTTGAAGAGAAAGCTGCCTTTAGTGAGTCAAACGAAACAAGTTAAAAGTACCAACACCAATGACTGGTTTTGTGAGCTGTGTCAAAATCGATCAGTGAAAGACATGATTCAGCGCATGGCATCTAGGAAGTGGGTGAATGAAAACTGCCCTGGATTTGGGGAGAATACTAATAGATACTTTTGTTTTAATTACAGATGGACTGTATACCTATGTTATGGAAAAGAGTGCGAACTGCCTCATACTTTGTCCACAATTATACACATTGGCAATTATTTTATGAAGTAGCTTAAATTTCTCTTAATTTCATAGTAATTTTAATTTATAATTGCACTGCACTTCAGTATTGCTCTAATTTAGTTCTTATGTTCAGTACGAACATTCTCCGTTCACAGTAAAATTAATTTCCGCACTAACACCTTTTATTTTCAGCATTTGTATATTGAGAAATTTCGGATATACATCTAACGTTCCATTCATGGAATTTAGCTGGTCCATTGACGGAAACGGATATCCACGAATGGACGTTTGCGGAAAATAATTCAGCATTTTTTCCTAGTGATGTTAAAAGTGTTTCAGGAATAGCCGTTATACATTGCAGTGTAGTATCCTGGCATTGTTTCACAACATTTGAAAGAATGGATTTCCTTCAATTCGAGACAAAAGTTCACTGGTCCATTGATGACAACCTTACGCCTGATGATTAAAGTTCCATCGTTATAGAAGGTTATTTTCAGTATGTGTACTGCATGGAAAAGCACATGATGAATGATGTAAATGCATGGTGCCTTCTCGGTGTGTCCCAACGTTACTGGAACATTCAGATGGAGGTAACAATACGTAATAGCCAGTGGACGTGCACCTGCCTCTTGCCGACATCTTTCAGACCCTCAGCAAGCTCGAGTCATCGATTGGAGACACGTATTTTGGTAGTTGATGCTCGCTGTCTACGAATAGCGTGTACAGTAGCGCAATGACACATGAACGAATGGTGACTCAACATCACAGTGTTGTAACGAGAGCGAACGCAGGTCCTTCAAGGGATACAACACGGGCAGATTGGCGGGTTTTCAGATTAGGTCCGAGGAGTAGACGGATGACAACAGTTGAAACCAAGGTGTAGGTTACAAGCAGAATGTTATGTCAAAGCGTTGGAAAGAAATTATTGAAAGCTAGGTTAAGATCTCGATTAATATTGCAGACTTTAGTCTGAGATAACAGCACAGACGAGGGAGACCTGCATGGTGTAACGTAACAGTGTACTTGGGCAGTGCGTGGCATTCTGTGATGTTCAGCGATGGCGCTTGTGTTTGTGACAGTCAAGTTGACGCTAATACGTAGCTACAAGACCAGATGGAGGTCAGCGATTGTGGAGAGTCATGCCTTTCCAACTCCTGAAATCATGATACGCCAAAAAAACTATTTAGGTAGTTGTTGCTCGCCATCATGTGTCAAGAATAATAAATCCTTTGGTCATACCCTAGGGCACCAAATGACATATTGCAGTGGAAGAATGTCCGCCCCCAGTAGCTGACTGCTCAGCGCGACAGAATGTCAATCCTAAGGGCCCGGTTTCGATCCTGGCTGGGTCTGAGACTTTCTCCGCTCAGGGACTGGGTATTGTGTAGTCCTGATCATCATCATCTCATCCTCATCGACGCGCAAGTTGCCGAAGTAGCGGCAGATCGAAAGACTTGCACCCGGTGAGCGGTCTACCCGACGGGTGGCCCTAGTCACACGACATTTTTTTAATGGAATAATGGAAGATCCCACACTGCAGTTCACGCCAGAAACGCCTTGATGAATGTACAGATCATTGACTTGGATGACCAGTCCTCTCTTTTGGCACTACGAAGGATGTCTGGGACGTGATGGGAAGACTTAGAGTTTTATGTACCTCAGGGAGTCACACCTAGTGATACGTGGCTGGCGACCACGGGGCCCCGAGCTGAGTCCTGGCATTGCTTCCACTTACTTATGCCAGGCTCCTCACTCTTATCTTTCCTATCTGGCCACCCTCGGCCAGCTCTTGTTCTTTTCCGACCCTGACGCTATTAGGTTTCGAGGGCTAGGGGTCTTTCATTTTCCAACCTATACTTCTCATGCAGCGTCTGACCCGGAGCGGGCGGCTGCAAAAGGCGTCTGTATCCCATGTTAGGGGCGGCCTCCAGAACTGCGGAAGGCAACGGAATACCACCGCAGATTATCTTCCCTGCATAATGCAGTCTCCATTTTATGCACAAAAAATGGCTTCCTCTCATGTTAAATCAGTGTCCGGAGGTAAAATAGTCCCCCATTCGGATCTCCGGGGGCGACAACTTGAAAGGAGGCAAAAAATCTAAACGAGAATTGGTACCTGGAATGTCAGAACTCTGCTACAAGCAGGAAAACTAGAAAATCTTAAAAGAGAGATGGAAAAGAATCATATGGACCTCGTAGGAGTTGCTGAGGTAAGATGGAATGGACATGGAGAGTTGCAGTCAGATGAATATGTATTCTACTACTCAGGAGGAGAAGTAAAAGGAATTAATGGAGTATGAATGATTATGACAAAGGAATTGGCTAAATGTGTGGAATATGTAGACTATGCAAATGACCGGGTTATTGGTGTAAGGCTGAAAGGAGCACAAAAAGATTTACTGATTGTCCAGGTGTATATGCCAACTTCAGAACATGATGGCCAAATTGTAGAGGAAACGTACAATGTAATAGAGAGAATAATGGACGAAAATAAAAAATGCTGCAAAGTAGTAATGGGAGACTGGAACGCCATTGTGGGAGAAGGGAAAGAGGAAAACATAGTAGGCAGTCATGGTCTTGGAAAGAGAAATGACAGAGGTGAATGGTTAATTGACTTCTGCAGGGAAAGGCAGCTGATAGTGGCAAACACATGGTTCAAGAACCATAAGAGGGGGCTCTACACTTGGAAATCACCAGGGGATAAATATAGAAACCAAATCGATTTTATACTGGTAGAAGAAAGATACAGGAATGGAATCAAGAAGGTGCACACATTACCAGCTGCAGATATTAATAGTGACCACAACTTACTTATGGCAGAAATAGAAATAAGAATGAAAAAACTGAAAAAGACGACAATGGTGAAGAAATGGGATCTAGAGAAGATAAGGTCCAACAAAGAACAAATTACAGAAATGCTGTCTCGGGACTTTCTAAACAAATTACGAGACAAAGAAGCACCTGATAATGCCAACGAGTACTGGAATATGCTGAAAGAAGGAATCATTAAAGCAGGACAGCAAAATATAGGATATGTAATAGGGAAAAGGTCAAAAAAACCATGGGTCACACAAGAAATGATTTCCAAGATGGAGGAGAGAAGAAAATTGAAAAACAAGAACACTGAAGATGCAAGAAAGATATACCGAAGGGTAAATAACGAACTGCGAAGAGAAACAGAGCAGGCTAGGAAAAAATGGCTAAAAGAGGAATGTGATGAAATTGAAGAACTGGACAGGAAGGGAAGATACGACTTACTATACAACAGAGTAAAGACTATGACATGGGAACAAAATAGAGCAGGAAGTGCTACTATGGAAATTTTGAGTAAAGACGAAGAGGTAGTGTATAAAGATCGTGACGATGTCCTCCAGAGATGGGAAGAATATATAAAATGACACAAATAGCAAACCAGAAACTCTGGAACTTGAATCACACAACAGTGTAAGGGATGAAGAGAAAGGACCGACCATCATAATGGAAGAAGTAAAGTCTGCCATTGCTGCAATGAAAAATGGCAAAGCAGTAGGTACAGATACAATACCGGGAGAAATACTAAAATGCTTGAACCACAATGGAATAAGAGAAATATTGAGGTTATGTAATAAAATACATGACAGTGGTGAATGGCCTGAGGACTTTTTGATAACAGTAATGATTCCATTACCGAAAAAACAAGGAACCAAGAAATGCAGCGAGCACAGGACAATCAGCCTCATTTCACAAGCAGCCAAAGTGATGTTAAGAAAAATTAATAAAAGACTTGAAAAAGTAATAGAGGAGAATCTCGGAGAGGAGCAGTTTGGCTTTAGAAGGAATATGGGCACCAGCGATGCAATAGGGCTCCTACGAATCTTGGGAGAAAGGTTTATTGAAAAAGGAAGAGATCTATATATGTGCTTCATCGATTTAGAAAAGGCATTTGACAATGTGGTTTGGGACAAGCTGGCGACTATTATGAGGGAAAAGAGAGTGGACTGGAAAACCAGAAGACTTATAAACTCATTGTACCTTAATCAAAAAGTTTCAGTTAAAGTGAGAGGAGAAAGTACAAACTGGATCAGACTAGGGAAAGGAGTAAGACAAGGATTCTGTTTATCACCTACTCTTTACAACCTGTACTTGGAAAATATGATTGACCAATGCTCATTAGATGACAAAGGAGTAGAAATTGGAAGAAGAAAAGTAGGGTGCTTGAGATTTGCTGATGACATGGTCCTTCTAGCCACAGGGGAAAAAGAATTACAGGATTTGGTGGACACCATTGCAACTAAAGGAAAAAAAATATGGAATGAAAATTAACACAAATAAAACAAAAGTATTGGCTATAGGAGGAAATAAGGAAATAAAAATTGTGCTGTATGGAGAAACACTAGAGCAGGTGCAAAATTTTAAGTATCTTGGAAGCAGGATAGACACCGACTGGAAGTGCACCATAGAAATTAAAACAAGGATAGCAATGGCAAAAGAGGCGTTTTATAAGAAAAGGAGAATCTTCTGCAGCAGTATGGACAGAGAACTCAGAAAGAGACTCATAAAATGTCTTGTATGGAGTGTTCTTCTATATGGCGCTGAAACATGGACTATGAGGAAAAAAGACAGAGAAAGGCTGGAGGCTTTTGAGATCTGGACATGGCGGAAGATGGAAAGAATAAGTTGGATGGACAGAGTAAAAAATGAAAAGGTACTGAGAAGAGTGGGAGAGAAAAGGCAGTTACTAGATGTAATAAAGAGAAGAAAAAGAAATTGGATTGGGCATATATTAAGAAAGAATGACGGACTGATAAAAAACAGTTTTAGAAGGTTATGTAGAAGGGAAAAGGAAGCGAGGAAGGAAGAGATTCCAGATACTGGATGACATGATGGACGGTACAACATACAGCAGCCTTAAGAAGGAAGCAATGGATCGCAGAAAATGGAGAGGCAAAGGACCTGCTAATATAGCAGATAACTGATGATGATGAGAGTTTTATGCCAACTTCAACTAGCTATCTTCATGAGTTGCCTCAGCATGTGTTTCAGGAATGGCAGTAAATTCCTGAGTACGACATTCGTGGGCTGTTTGCTTCACGTCACCACGAATACAAGAATGAATTCATACCCGTGGGAGCCACACGTCATGCTGATATTGATATTGATAAGACAACACTTCATCAGTTCCTAATACAATGAAAGTTTAATCATTTAATACCTGCTACGAGATGAAAATCTCAATGAAGTTTGATAAATATCGTACTGTTGCGTTATGGTGAACACGTCTCATTTCCGCTAGTGTATATTTTTTCATTATGTGGAGGAGATGAATCCAGCCTAATGATTGCCTCTGAAAGTGCAAAGACAATCATCGATAATAAGTTTGTGATCTCGCTTACTCTGTTCGACGGAAGGTAGGTTTCCTATTTTTGTACCAAGCCATAAATTTTGAGTCTGAATAGAGCAGACGACAAAGGAAAATTATACCTCTTCCCTTCATTACTAACTGAGGACAATCCGAGCGACTTCTTGTGACCCAGCTATCGATCCTTAAAAATACACTGCCTGGCATCATCTATACTTGATTCAATAATTATAGTGGGAACCGGTAGAGAGTATCAAAACGAATACGTCACGGAACACGCAAGGGGCCTGATAGAAAAAAAATTTCTTCTATAGGCGTATGAGAAAGGAGGAGCACAACGCCGGTAATTAGCTTCTGCGAGGTCTTCACTTCGTGGAAACACTTTAAAGACAATAGGTATCTTTACAGTAAGTGCGTAATGATACAAAATCAGTAACAATTTATAAGAGTAAATAAAATATGTATCAGAGAAGACATATATGGCATTCAGATTCATATACACTTATATGTCGCACAGGATTTGAAAATGCTGTTTTTTCTACGAGTAACCATATATATGCATTCACGCTTTCGAGAAAAGGGTAAAAATTTGTTTTAAAGTCAATCTCTTGGCCTCAGCACGCCCACTTTTCTTTTTCAATTGAAATGAGTGCCTTTCAGCAATGGCATCAAAAATCGTTTTATCCTCAACATATTTAAGAGTTTCTTCTTTTAAAAAACAAATATAATCACTAGATTCTTGGAATATTTCGTAAGTGTTTAGCATGTAGCAAGCAGTAAAGGAAACAAAAGAAACATTCGGAGTAGGAATTAAAATCCATGGAGAATAAATAAAAACTTTGAGGTTCGCCGATGACATTGGAATTCTGTCAGAGACAGCAAAGGACTTGGAAGAGCAGTTGAACAGAACGGACAATGTCTTGAAAGGAGGGTATAAGATGAACATCAACAAAAGCAAAACGAGGATAATGGAATGTAGTCGAATTAAGTCGGGTGATGCTGAGGGAATTAGATTAGGAAATGAGACACTTAAAGTCGTAAAGGAGTTTTGCTATTTAGGGAGTAAAATAACTGATGATGGTCGAAGTAGAGAGGATATAAAATGTAGACTGGCAATGGCAAGGAAAGCGTTTCTCAAGAAGAGAAATTTGTTAACATCGAGTATAGATTTAAGTGTCAGGAAGTCGTTTCTGAAAGTATTTGTATGGAGTGTAGCCATGTATGGAAGTGAAACATGGACGATAAATAGTTTGGACAAGAAGAGAATAGAAGCTTTCGAAATGTGGTGCTACAGAAGAATGCTGAAGATTAGATGGGTAGATCATATAACTAATGAGGAGGTATTGAATAGGATTGGGGAGAAGAGAAACTTGTGGCACAACTTGACTAGAAGAAGGGATCGGTTGGTAGGACATGTTCTGAGGCATCAAGGGATCACCAATTTAGTATTGGAGGGCAGCGTGGAGGGTAAAAATCGTAGAGGGAGACCAAGAGTTGAATACACTAAGCAGATTCAGAAGGATGTAGGTTGCAGTAGGTACTGGGAGATGAAGAAGCTTGCACAGGATAGAGTAGCATGGAGAGCTGCATCAAACCAGTCTCAGGACTGAAGACCACAACAACAAGATACCATGTAGTGAGTATACAACTAGCTTATATTGCTGCAGCTGGAATGTACAATGTAGCTACGCGTTCCAGTCACATTAATGAGACCACCGCCTACATTCTGTGTCAACGTGCAATAATCACTCACAGACGGCAGGTGGCAGCATTAGCAGTGGAGGGTATACAACGCGTGTCGCGGGACGCTGTAAACAGTCGTTGTCGTATTGCGGAAAATGGGCCGCAGAGACTGCCATTGCCCTACAACCTTGCTGGAGGCTTGACCTACATGACCACGACCCGCCTTTGAGAGGGGGAGTGACTGTTGCTGTTCATCCCATTCCTACAGCAAAAAATCAATGCTGCCTGCCAGCTTAGGGCTGACAGCAAGTAGCCCAAGTGGACCTGGGGAAAGGGGTGCGGGGTGGCGTGTCTCCTGAGTGCAAATCTTTTCCGTCAACGAATGTACTTTGGAGATCAATACATAGAGCCGGAGGCCACCGGCACCCACGGGTCGACAGCTGCTCTGTGACATAACACCGCCACGTGGCACCTCACTGCACCGGCAGAACTGCAGGTCAAGTACATGCCGACCTCGCCCTATGATGAGGCCATCACGTTTCTGTAACAATTGTGGCACGGCATCTTGGGAGAGAAC
This sequence comes from Schistocerca americana, assembly GCF_021461395.2. Lineage (NCBI taxonomy): Eukaryota > Metazoa > Arthropoda > Insecta > Orthoptera > Acrididae > Schistocerca > Schistocerca americana. Next base: position 107,035,431 of record NC_060124.1, read on the forward strand.
CTGTACTAAGAACCCGTACTACAACGCAATAAATGCGTTATTGCCAATAATGTTTGCCAGGCACTTTGGAGCGTAGCTAGGTACTCAGCACTGCATCCTGAGACTGTAGGGTCCAGTGACTGACCCCTAAATCTACACTACTGGCCATTAAAATTGCTACACTAAGAAGAAATGCAGATGATAAACGGGTATTCATTGACAAATATATTATACTGGAACTGACATGTGATTACATTTTCACGCAATTTGGGTACATAGTTCCTGAGAAATCAGTACCCAGAACAACCACCTCTGGCCGTAATAACGGCCTTGATACACCTGGGCATTGAGTCAAACAGAGCCTGAATGGCGTGTACAGGTACAGCTGCCCTTGCAGCTTCAACACGATAGCACAGTTCATCAAGAGTAGTGACTGGCGTATTGTGACGAGCCAGTTGCTGGGCCACCATTGACCAGACGCTTTCAATTGGTGAGAGATCTGGAGAATGTGCTAGCCAGGGCAGCAGTTGAACATTTTCTGTATCCAGTAAGGCCCATACAGGACCTGCAACATGCAGTCGTGAATTATCCTGCTGAAATGTAGGGTTTCGCAAGGATGTAATGAATGGTAGAGCCACGGGTCGTAACACATCTGAAATGTAACGTCCACTGTTCAAAGTGCCGTCAATGCGAACAAGAGGTGACCGAGACGTGTAACCAGTGGCACCCCACACCAACAAGCCAGGTGATACGCCAGTATGGCGATGACGAATAGACGCTTCAATGTGCGTTCACCGCGATGTCGCCAAACGCGGATGTGACCATCATGATCCCGTAAACAGAACCTGGATTCTTCCGAAAAAAATGACGTTTTGCCATTCGTGCACCCAGGTCCGTCGTTGAGTACACCATCGCAGGCGCTCCTGTCTGTGATGCAGCGTCAATGATAACCGCAGACATGGTCTCCGAGCTGATAGTCCATGCTGCTGCATACGTCGTCAAACTGTTCGTGCAGATGGTTGTTGTCTTGCAAACGTCCCCATCTGGCTGCACGATCCGTTACAGCCTTCGAATAAGATGCTTGTCATCTCGACTGCTACTGATACAAGGCCGTTGGGATCCTGCACGGCGTTCTGTATTACCCTCATGAACCCACCGATTCCAATTCTGCAAACAGTCATTGGATCTCGACCAACGCGAGCAGCAATGTCGTGATACGATAAACCGCAATCGCGATAGGCTACAATCCGACCTTTATCAAAGTCGGAAACGTGATGGTACGCATTTCTTCTCCTTACACGAGGTATCATGACAACGTTTGATCAGGCAACGCCGGTCAACTGCTGTTTGTGTATGAGAAATCGGTTGGAAACTTTCCTCATGTCAGCACGGTGTAGGTGTCGCCACCGTCGCCAACCTTGTGTGAATGCTCTGGAAAGCTAATCATTTGCATATCATAGCATCTTCTTCCTGTCGGTTAAATTTCGCATCTCTAGCACGTCATCTTCGTGGTGTAGCAATTTTAGTGGTCAGTAATGTAGTATCAGCAACCGGTGGTTGACATGTCTGCACGTGGTTCCACATCCACACATGAAGGACAACAACATCTGACCATCTGCGCAGCTCTGACATGAGATCAACAGCTATGAAGTGTAGTTTGTAAGAGTGTGATGTGTTGAGTGACTGATATTTATTTGCATTCTTGCGTACTTTTTGTGTGTCATGTTGATCAATAGGGAACTTCACAGTATGTTAAAGGGTCGTTTGTTAGATCACAGGAACATGCAGACTTGTCACAGTTCCATGGGAACACTAGAGATGTTTACGAGCAGTCAGTGAGATGTCCGTATCGTAATTTTTTGGACAATGACTTGCCATGTGTTCAAGTTGAGTCAGTTACCTGTAGCATGTCAAGAAGGGTTGGTCATGGGGCACACCAGTACACAAAATGTCGTTGGGCTATTATACGGCATAAAGATTAAGCGTAATTTAGTTATTTTTTACGTAGTGTGTGTGCGGTTTCCTTCTTCTCTGGTATAAGGGCAGATGGAGTTTACACAAATGCCAGACACACGAGTAGTGACTCTGAATGAAACGGTGGAAGCTTCGAAGGGACAGATAGCAGCGTTGCTGGTAACTACAGTGGAACAGGATCAAAAATATAGCATTGTGTAGGAGAATAAGGCAGTGGGAATCCCTTGGGTGGCAAGGATTCCTTGATTCAGGGGAAAATAAGGCCGTGATGAATGCACCCGCCCATTCCATCTACCTCACAACAGCTAACCTCTTAGTGTTATTTTCAGGGAAAACAACCGAGGATGTATCCACTTTTATTATTGACACAAAGGCTGCCGCCAGCTTGGGAAATTGGTCGGGAGAGATATCCTTGAATATGGCTAGATTGAGGGAAGTGGGGCACGTGAAAACGTACGTTGTGTACCACAAGATCCTCAGTAAGACCTAAACATTTGATGAACTGGCTGACGGTCTATTACAGCGCTGTCGGAAGCAGAACACCTAGAGGTTGTTTAGGGAGAAACTCAATGGGCTATCGCAGAAGCAAGACGTGTCAGTGGAATCCTTCTCTGACAGAATTAGAAAAATGAACTCTCAAACGTATGAACTAATGCAGAATGTGGAGGCCGATACAGTGATTCTGCGTGAGACAGGTAATAGAGCTCTGAATGTGTTTCTAACAGGTATTTCTGCTTATTTCTAAGAGGTATATCTGTTGATACATCAAGGAGGTTCGGTACGGAGTACCCAAGCGACTTCTGCTGCCATTAGGATTGCTACACAACTGGAGGAGATCGACATTTCTACACGTAGTCAGAGTGATCGCAGTGATTCTTTCTTCAGAAGTGAAATGTTTTGGGTGTATGCGTATGGTTCACATCAGGAAACAATATCATCAACCCGAATGTTATGGATGTGGGGAGGTTGGCGATAAGGTGCGTGACTGTCGGAAGAAAACACGGAATGAGCAACGTTCTAATTATCGGTCACTAAATGAGAACGGGGGTTCCTCATCCGTCGGACGGCATTCCCAGTGGAACACAAGACTGCAGAAACGTTTGCAGAGACGGAATGGTGCTTGCTAGGCAAAGCAAATGGTACGGAAGATAAATTTCTGGTGTGCACAGGGACTCTCGCATCAGTAGTCAGTCTGAGTCTCTTAGGCAGAAAGAGACTGAGGTCCCCACTGAATACGTTATGTGGAGTTGGTGACAATGACGTGAAGTCGTTGGGGACAACGCTGTTCAGTTTCGACGTGCAAAATGAGTGTTTTCGAGAGGACGTAGGAGTATTGCCATATGTTGGTGAGGGGTATTGTGCAATCCTGGGAATCGACATTTTTGCTGAACATCACACAAAAGTTGCCCTTCTGCAGCCTAGGATTGAATTTTATGGGACATTGTTTCCGCTATCGGTAACAGCTGCAACTATTGCACTGCCTCAAGGTTCATCAATCACGAAGAGGGTATGCCCAACAAACTGCAGACACAGGCACTAAAGATCAGTTCACAGCATGTGATACTCCAAGGTACAGGAAGTTGATGTGGGTTAGTATATATGCAGACATACCAACGGATTGCAGAGCCATTGGAAACTAACGATTAATTGGATAAATTACGCTCCTTTGTACGGACACATACAGTATGCGCCAGTGGAATGAATGGAGATATTATAGTTCCAGTCAGTCTGTATTCTTTTGGGAGGATCGAAGTGAGACTGCCAAAGGATCTACTAATTTGTAATTGATGTCTCATACGAAGATGACATGGATAGGTCAAGTGAGGACATTTGCCGCGAGCACACCCTCAATTCATCTGAGTTACGTCAGAAAGTGAAACATTTACATGAAAATGATACCGAAGTTGTTGCTATACTTCATGGATTCGTTTAATCTGTCATCTATTACCAGCAACGCCACTCATATAACACAGAATCCCAACTGGGAATAATGAGCCAGTGTAAAATATATGCAACCGATAACAGAAGTAATTATGGGCCAGCAGCTAGATGACGGTATTGTTAAGCATAGTCTGGGAACACCAGTAAGTCTGGTACCGAAGAAGGCACAAGATGACCCTAGAAAATTACAGACTTTGCTTTGACTAAATGTACCTCAGTGGATGAAGTATCACCAACGCATATCCGATATTAAACATAACAGATACTCTCGACCACTTGGGTCAGTATACCTATTTCTCCACAATGGATGTAAAGAGCGGATGTCATCAATTGGAAGTACACTATGTGATCAAAAGTACCCGGACACCCCCAGAAACATATGTTTTTCATATTAGGTGCATTGTGCTGCCACCTACTGTCAGGTACTCCATATCAGCGACGTCAGTAGTCATTAGACATCGTGAGTAACTCACGGACATCGAACGTGGTCAGGTGATTGGTTGTCACTTGTGTCACACGTCTGTACGCGAGATTTCCACACTCCTAAGCACCCTGGGTCCTATGTTTCCGATGTGATAGTGAAGGGACACGTTCAGCACAAAAGCGTACAGTCCGACCTCGTCTGTAGACTGACAGAGACCACCGACAGTTGAAGAAGGTTATATGTAATAGGCAGACTTCTATACAGACCATCACACAGTAATTCCAAACTGCATGAGGATCCACTGCAAGTACTATGACAACTAGGCGGGAGGTGAGAAAACTTGTATTTCATGGTCGAGCGGCTGCTCATAAGCCACACATCACGCCGGTAAATGCCAAATGACGCCTCGCTTCGTGTAAGGAGCGTAAACATTGGGCGATTGAACAGTGGAAAACGTTGCGTGGAGTGACGTATCACGGTACACAATGTGGCGATTCGATGGCAGGGTGTGGGTATGGCGAACGCCCAGTTAACATCATCTGCCAGCGTGTGTAGTACCAACAGTAAAATTCGGAGGCGGTGGTGTTACGTGGTCGTGTTTTTCATGGAGGGGGCTCACACCCCTTGTTGTCATGGGTGGCGCTATCACAGCGTAGGCCTACTACATTGATGTTTTAAGCACATTCTTGCTTCCCACTGTTGAAGAGCAATTCGGGGATGGCGATTGCATCTTTCAACACGATCGAGTACCTGTTCATAATGCACGGCCTGTGGCGGAGTGGTTACACTACAATAACCTTCCTGTAATGGACTGTCCTGCACAGAGTCCTCACCTGAATCCTATTGCACACATTTTGGAGATTTTTGAACGCCGACTCACGAAGGCCTCAACGACCAACATCGATACCTCTCCTCAGTGCAGCACTCCGTGAAGAATGGGCTGCCATTCCCCAAGAAACCTTACAGCATCTGACAGAACGTATGCTTGGGGAGGGGCCCCACGAACTTGTAATTCATTTTCAGCCAGGTGTCCGGATACTTTTGATCACGCAGTGTAGCACCAGAGAACCAAGAAGCGACCAAGGATAGCATTTCCGTTCCAGAGGATCATTTCCAATATCGTCGAATGCCACTGGTTCTCAAGAATGCACCCACCACCTTTCAGATATTACTGGATGGTACACTCTGGAGACTGAAACCGAAACAATGGATGATTCATGTTGATGACATCATTTTGTTTTCAAAGGACATGGAGGAGCATGTACAGTGGTTGGAGGCAGGTATCCAAAAGGTCGAGAGCAGGGCGACTAACGCTAAGTATCGACAAATATAATTTTTCGATCTGCAGCAAAAGAAGTCAATTATCTTAGGCATATGATTAGCAAGGGAGGTATGAGAACAGATCCACATTTAATCTCAGCAGTTCGGGATTTTTCACCACCGAAGACAGTTAAACAATTGCGAAGTTTCAGTACTCTCTGTAATCATTACTGTCGCTTTGTGAAGGGCTTTGCTGAAATTGCCAGACCTTTGACTTGTTTGTTACGAAAGGAGCGAAATTTGAATGGTCCACCGAATGCCAGGCAGCTTTAGATGCTTCAGAGCGAGCACTGACATCGGACCAAAATTTGACATTTCCTAATTTTGAGGAAGAATTTACTCTGTTTCCTGAAGCAAATAATAGGGCTCTTGGGAGTGTCCTAGAACAGAACATAGATGGTAAAGAGCACCTTGTAACCTACGCATTCCGACAGCTGAACAAAGCAAAGCAAAATTATTCTACAACTCATAAGAAGATGTTAATAATAATCTATGCTATTACGTTCTGAGCACTATGGGACTTAACACCTGAGGTCATCAGTCCCCTAGCACTTAGAACTACTTAAACCTAACTAACTTAAGGACAACACACACATCCATGCCCGAGGCAGAATTCGAACCTGCGACCGTAGCGGTCGCGCGGTTCCAGACGGAAGCGCCTAGAACTGCTCGGCCATACCGGCCGACTGCTATTACTTACTTCAGCTTTTATTTATATGGCGAAAAGTTTAAAATAGTGACGGATCACACTAGTCTCAGACAGTTATTAGGACTGAAGTATCCTTGCAGCAAATTAACAAGGTAGGCACTCCATTTTAGTGAATTTGATTGCTAGGTAATTTTCAAATTCATAATTCTGTTATATTTGCAGTGTGATGGAGAAATTGGCAGTGGAACTCCTAGTCCGAGAGCCAAATCAACTAAGTCGGCTTCATTACACTACTCACACGCCTTGTATTGCATAGCCTCTGCGAAATGTGCAACGTGCGAATTACGAAGCATATCAAGTAAGAGTAACATTAAATGAGGCTTACCACAAAGGACTCACAAAATAACTTTCATTTCAGTATCCGTTCAGTGTAGCTCATTCAATGGGAGACCACCTAAAATAAATGGATGCATGTGGTCCTCAATTATGACGTAGCTCACAGCTATCACGGTGCCTTCGATTATTACCACAGGTCCTATCAACGTCCAGCCCAATGTCACCACTGCATAAGACTGTCCCCACAGGTCTGTGTTTGTGGCAATAATGCAGCCTTTTGCATGATGACGGCGAATCTGCGTACGATCAGTGACAAATAATGTTATTCATATGACCGGAAGAAACGATTCAAATGATGCTATTGCCAGTCTCGATGATCCCGTGCCTATTGCAAGCATAATTGAAGATGTCGTTTGGTCGACGTTGGAACATGAAGAGGTCGTCTGATATGCAGCCCAGTGTAAAATAATGTGCGCTGAACGGTATGAACTGCACTCTCTCATCATATCTGCCACATATCGCTGTCTGTCATGTCTTACAGAGTGGGTAAGCGACAGACATCCACATTTTGTGATGACGCATCTACGTCCAACTTGTGGCCTAACCGACCAGATTCACCGGTTTTGATTTTCCAGTTCCCAGGCGTCGGCCCATAACAGATGCATTTGTCAAAGTAACTTATGTCAGTGGACTTTATCTTTTGCGTCTTACTTCGTCGTTACAACGATTCCCTTTCAGATGTGGTAGCATGGGCTGTAAAATGCATATCTTAAGAGCTATGAGCGCTTGATCTCTTTCTGTGGGGAGAAACACATCTCCCCTATTGAACAAGTACTCACAGTTCTTAAGGCATGAATTTTAGATCCTTCTTTATTGAACTTTTATTTGTTCTTCTGGTCCCTACTATCTCCTCCCAAAATATGGAAAGCAAAGAGCTTGCAGTAGAAGAGATGTGTTTCACAGTATCGATGGCAAATAGGTGCTCACAGCTCTTCATCTACGCATTTTAGAGCCCATGTTTACTAGACATTTTTTTCTCGTTTTCGTCCGTATTAGCAACTCTGAAAATTTGTCGGTGGGGTTCTGGTTCTCTTGGTATAATTTACTCGTTGCGTCATGTACCCTCTACACCACCATAAGGCATTGATTCTGGCAATAGGCATCAGTGGAATTTTTAATTGTGTGTGTAGTAATGTTGGTCAACGATGTGAACATTTCTGTCCGTTGAGTCAGTTGCGTTGATAATGAAGAAGAACGTTTCTGTGACACTTCCAACTTTTCTTCGCGTTTCGTTTTGTTTTCTCTAAATCACATAAGGCAAATGCTGACCTGATTCCTTTGAATAGGCGTAAACCCTTTTGACATATTCTTTTCATACTTGTGGATTACAATAATGAGCTGTAGTAAAAACAGTAGTGGGGAGTTTTCTTAATATTTAAACACATATGTGTAAAATATAAAATATTTAGTATCTGGAAGCCCAGAAAGCGAGAATGCTGGCACCACGTAAGCTAACGCTTGTCGACAATGCAGGGAGAACGGAAAGCAGCTCTCAAAACGGGGGCACAGGAGCCAGAAGTAGTAAGCTGGCAGTGGATAAGTGCTCCTATCCAAGGACAAAAAAGGCGAATATTCTACTGCTTAAAAGACTCTGGCAGAGAAGTTCGGTACCAGCTGCCTCATTCTACCTTCTTCAGTACCTTCAACATTTTACCCAAATTTTTTTACATGCGAGCATAATCGCGCTCTTATCAACATGCAACTCACCTCCCACTCTGAAAAGTTCCTGTACGTGTAACTCACATACTAGGCCATCGCTATAAGTCGCTCATACCCGTCCACTCCAACTACCCCATTGTCACTCACCCATTCAGCCCAACTCACTGTCAGTATCTCTTCGTGTCTCTCTTACACTATGTCGTCTTATAAACTACGTTTTCGCATCACACTTGATTTTACCTGCATATTTTACGCGTGCAAATAGGGTAGTAACTTTGAATCTCTGTATCTCAAAAAGGGACTAAGGTATCTTGAAAATTTTCAAGGTTGTTGGAGATAGGGGTCTTAGAAACATACCGTAGAAATTTTTGCTATATTGTAACGGCTCCATGTGAGCCGCTACATGGCTTGATACAACAGTCACACGCTCAAAACACACCTGGGTATCCTTCCGACACTCAGGGAATTTTTCTCCAAAATTATGTTTTGTTATCACTCTTAGTATCGTCTGCATATGTGAACGCGGGTCGTCTGCTGACGTATGCGTGGGCTGTCTGCTGTGGGTTCTGTGAGTGTGGAGATGCAGCCAACCATTGTATTAAGCAGAGTGCGACTGCACTGAACCAGAGAGACATAAGTTCCCTGCGTGTTAGCAGTCCCCGTTAGGTTGGCAAATAGTCGCTGTGCAGACTCTCCGAGCCCTTCCGGGCACCGTGTGTCGACCCCAGAAGAACAGAGATGTTAGGCATTTCCTGCTGAGACTCTGGCGAGTACGGATGCTCTGCGTGACGGCTCCTACAGTCATCTTAGTTAGGAGAGATTGTCAGAGTGGATAAAATTGCTATTTTTTTATCACTGATGACGGGCCATAATTCCATATAACCGTACTATTAAGTAAAATGAGTCATCAAGGAGCTATTTTTATGATTTTATTAAAAATAATATTGTTGTTATGTAAAATTCGTAACTTGGTCTCACAACAACGTCTTATTTCCGTTACCATTCTAGTTAAGTTATTCAAACTTTCAACTTAAAGTTAACCAATAATCAGAAATTTTGTAGTTATATTTGCTCTTGCAAATGGTCATAGGCGTCTTTCACAAAAGATATAGGTGCCATTTTCAAGTTGCGGATGCCTGCCAAGGCTTTGCGGTAAGCAAGTATCATGCAATATAAAGCCAGTTTGGAACCTACAGCTTCATTTTGGGTCACAAAACCCAAGTTTTTGGGGTGTTCCTCAACAACGGATAAAGATTTTTGAAAATTGGAGGCAAGTACTTCTAGATAAATACTTCGAGAATATACCGTTAAAGTTTGATCAATTTACTGGGCTGATTCATCAATGAAAAGGCAAAGGGCCCTCTAAGGTTCCCCTGTTCGGCAGTGCTCTCATTGTGTCCTGCACACCTTCGTTGAGCACTTTGAAATATGTACCTTTACAGAGACAAGCCATAACAGAGAGCTAGGCACCTGCAAGCAGACGACACTGCAGCTCCAGACCCTGCTAGCGGGCTGGCAGAGGGGCCGTCTGCCATTTTATTCACGCATGTGCCTATATGACAACCCCCTCCCCCGATCACGCCACTGTAGGATGGCTAAATATGAGGACTAAAAATTGCAACCATCCTTTGCTGCTTCGAATTGCGTCGAATGGTTTTGAGAGGTCTGAGAGCTGGTTTCTCAGAATGGGGCAGGATAAGGTTACGATTGTGGACGTGGCCGTAATTTGTTACTCTCGGTTGCACAACAAACACGTAAACTTTATTTAAAGAAATTAAAATTTTAAAACAATCTCTTAAAAAGCACAATTGACAGCATGACGGCTGAAGGCCTTATCACCAAACAAATTCCACATTTTTGGGACCGAAGACCACCAACAATGGCCTCAAACAACAAACGGCTGAAGGCCTGAATTATAAGTAGGAAGAACAATCCAAATAACACATACTAAAATAAATACTTCGTGTAAAACAAACTGTAACACGCCTGAAGGCCTTATTACAAAAGAAGTGAAATTGTTACTCGGCTGAAGACCACAAACGATTTCAATAACAAGTGGCTGAAGCCCTGAATTAAAAGTCAGGAAAACAACTCCAATAGCACTTAAAAATAAATACCATGCTTTTAAAACAAGTTTGCTTAAAAAAACTTACTGTAACATGGCTGAAGGCCTTATCGCGAAAGAAGTAAAATTATTGCTCGGCTGAAGGCCACACCAACAATAATTAAAAAATTACAAACATCACAATCTAAGGAATCAGGACAAACGGTTCTCAGCAAGTGTTCCAAGGGTCGGCCTGGTGGGGTAACTCAAACACAAGGTGAGACAGGCAGCCAAGGGTTGTACTCACGTAACAGGATGGCAACTCAAACAAGGGGCAGCCTAAGCGTCGACCGACCGACTAACCAATCCGCCTAACGTCCAATCACCGGTACGACGATAGAATATTTTTAGGCAAGGGCGAAGAGACAGGCAGCACTACGTCTTCAGAAAACACCCAAGTCCGAAGGAAACGCTAGATCCAAGGTAGACCTCCCGAAAAAATACGCACAGTACAATACAAGAGGCTGTCGAACTACACGCCGTGTCGGACAGCATCAACACGACGAGGAAAGGTACACTGTGGGAAAGATACGCACGCTAACCTCCAGGGCAGGTAAATGGGGCGTTACCGGCCAAAAGTCAGAAAATATCGCTGGCTGCACGTCACTAACAAGAATAATACTAAATTCAATGATGAATAACAAGTAGAGAAAGACGGCTGCAATATTTCACCACCTCGAAACACTTCACTCGTTGCGGTCAGGCTCAGGGGCCCTGGGAGCAACAACCCGCCAACCAAAGTCGAGATCTCAGACTAGACGAGGTCGTATTGCCAGTCAACTCTTCACTCGATTAAACGTCCAGGGTTCGGTGTGCAACGAAGTCGTCGCTGTCGCAGCCACCCCTTGTCGATTCGACAGTGGCAGCACGCTGCTGCGCCCCCAACCGAACTGATCGTTCGCAACACCTCACCAAATCCAGTACGCAGACAGCATTAAAATAACTGCTCATTCTGAACGACAAGGTACACACGGATCCGGGAAAATAATTCCACCAACAACTCACAATACTAAAACCAGTCACTGTGAAACAACACGGACGAATTATAAGACGGCACTAACATAGAGAAGCCAGAAGTGGTCGGAAGACAAAATGCACGTCGTCCGCTGCTACGACCGACCGAACGACCAACCGACGGTCGTCCCCACTCAAGTCAGGCACGGGAAAGGTTCCAGTATATATCGTCGAATGACAATTGATTGCCACGAGGGCACTTCGACGGGCGGACACACACACACACACACACACACAGGTGAAAGTTGCACTACTCGAATATCACGGTCCATTGAACTAAAACTCTCTGAATCAGGTCCTTGATTTGGTCGTGCACTCTCGCGACCACATCCTTCCGTCGGACAGTGCATGCGTGTTGCCAGCGGTCGGGCGAGTACTGGCTGTCCGTACCTCACTGCTGCACCCTCCCAACTCAACTAGCTCGATACACGACGACCCGGATATACTAGAGGCCGCTCGAAGATGGTTCCACAGTACGCGCTGTCGATAAGCGCTGCTGCTGCCACTCACCGACAAGGCGAGCAAACGTAGTGGCGGCAGTGAACACACTAAGAAAACGAGACGCCACTATCGCTACTACAAGATGTCCTTACTGCATCCGCCCTGTACACCAGAGCAAAAATGGCATTCACACTGCACTCCAAAGGTATGCGATCACATTCAGTTGGGTTGATGCCTCACGATCATCTTAGAGAAGGGTTCATGGGCTGTCAGTCATCAAAGGATGTCAAGAACGTCGTACTGTTGCTCATCGCACTGTGAACTGTCGTTTCCGACCGCGAAACGTGTGGGAACCAACGCCTCAAGAAAAGTAGTAGTTAACTGACGCCCTTTATGTCTCCCCTGAGGCCTTTTCGTGTCGATTCTGAGCGGCAGCGTGTCTGAAGTGTTTCGTAGGCCACCTGTAAGCAAAGTGATGATTTCAACGATGGGCGTCCCCGTTCTGATCTCCATCGCAGAGGGGTTGGAAAAGGGGTTGAAATGTGGTTGAGAGGTAGTGTGACGAACTTCCCAAAGTGTGACACGTCCACTGTGGCGTTGCAAAAAAGTGTGGTGAAATAGGGTGCCAATGTGACTTCATTAAACCGCCTTACATATCACATGAATTCCTGAGTCCTGGTCTTTCTTTGGCGTGTGCCGACACGTTGCAGTTTGAAGCGTCGCCGAGCCACGCTTTTGCACCATTGTAGAGGAATGAAATGATAACTACGTCAACACCGTAAGCTGCCGACAGGCGTTGATATAGATCAACGGGGACAGTTGAAAATGTGTACCCCGACCGGGACTCGAGCCTGGGATCTCCTACTTACGTGGCAGACCCTCTATCCAACTGAGCCACCAAGGGCACAGAGGACAGTGCGACTGCAGGGATGTATCCCTTGCACGCGCCCCGTGCGACCAACATTCCCAACTTAATGTCCACACACTACATTCGTACTGTTCCTGCCCATTACACTCATTACTCGCGGCAGACAATCTTACCGAGTCCCGTAAGCGTTCGGGCAATGCGTGTGCATCCGCACAGAAGAAGGTCAATGGCCGGTTAGCCTTAACTATATGAAGATGGTATCTGTTCTTTCGGACATTGACCTTCTTCTGTGCGGATGCACACGCATTGCCCGATTTCTTATGGGACTCGGTAAGATTGTCTGCCGCGAGTAATGGGTGTAATGGGCAGGGGCACCACGAATATAGTGTGTGGACATTAAGTTGGGAATGTGGGTCTCACGGGGAGCGTGCAATGGGTAAATCCCTGTTGTTGCACTATCCTCTGTGCCCTCCGTGGCTCAGCTGGATAGAGCGTCTGCCATGTAAGCAAGAGATCCCGGGTTCGAGTCTCGGTCGGGGCACAAATTTTCAACTGTCCCCACTGATGTATATCAACGCCTGTCGGCAGCTTAGGGTCTTGATTTAATTATCATTTCATTCTAGAAAGCTGCATGGTTACAGGAAGAACAGATACCATGTTCATATATTACAGAGGAAGGTTGAAGGCACCTCTGAGACAAATTTAAAAATTGTATCGTAAAGGGAGACTGTTAAAGGTTTCTAAAAGCGATCGCATAAGCAGCAGCTCCCTTTAGTTACGGAATCAAAGTGTTCTGTGTTATTAAACACACCATTATTGCAGTATCAACATATTACGTTGCTATTCCGAGGTGCCCATGTTCTCTCAATTTTCCAGGCATATTTGGAGCAGCTGATACAGAAGTCCTATAAGATGCATTTCGTGTTGACAACATAATGGTCTCTAACGCCGTCCTATAGGAATAGTTTGATAATTCTTTCCTACTGTTGATAAGACTCCAGATCAGGATAGTGCCGTTTCGTATGTATTTAGAGGAGCAATATTGACTCTGCTCACCATGTGAAATATTGGTAAAGAAACAACAAGTATTGGGAAAGAAAGACAGAGTGTCAGCAGCTGCTTGTGAGAAGCCACCGCGAGTGCAGGCGGTGTGTTTCATAGCAATGGGTGCAAGCAGTAGTGTCAAATCCTTACGAAAATACGAATAAGAATACTGAATTCGAAGTGATTCAAAGGAATAGTGGTCGCATTACAAAAGTTATCAAGATAAACGCCGCCATAATGAAATTAAATTTGAGCCATATATAGTCGACATGATCGAGAAAAGTGTGCACTTTGTGCTCATTGAGTGCTTAACTGTTCCGTAAACGTACTCACGCTTCTTGTACGGATACCATATTTATTGGTTCCGAAAATTCACAGCCAAACTATCACCTTTCACACTGACCCGAATCTCAGGCAACAGTGTTGCACTCTTGCAGGCCTGAGTGGCCGAGCGGTTCTAGGCGCTTCAATCTGGAACCGTGCAACCGCTACGGTCGCAGGTTCGAATCCTGCCTCGGGCATGGATGTGTGTGATGTCCTTAGGTTAGTTAAGTTTAAGTAGTTCTAAGTGCTAGGGGACTGATGACCTCAGGTGTTAAGTCCCATAGTGCTCAGAGCCATTTGAAACATTTTCTCAGGCAACGCTATGAGCTTGCCTGTCATCACTAGAAATAACTAGTAGAAATACCTCGAAGCACAAATTTAAGAAATTTTTTTTAAAAACTTCGAATAGTCGTTGTTCTTGACATTACGCCGACTATACAGTACACTTCGAGAGTGTGGTAAAAGGAAAAAATGAGCAGGTGCAGCTTTTCCATCCAACTGCCCGCATGATATCGTTTATAACACAACGGAAATGTTCGAACTCAATTTTAATAACGTAAATGACCATGTAATGAAGCAATTACCTAATTTCGTTATGTTACCCTGACTAAATTTAACTGTTTTAGTTAACAGGGATTAATTCCACGTGTGGAGGGAAGAGAAAGACATTAAAAATACTCTGAAACTCGAAAACAGTAAAGTTCTACTCATATATTCGCCCTGTGCCTTTGCTCAAATAGACCAAAAACAGGCTAAAAATTAATAAACCTCGTTCCCTGGCATGAAATAAATCTATCACAAGTAACAGTAACAGTTTTGTTGAATAATAATTATGCCAGCACCCACAAACGCAATTATTTAACTGAAATACACTGCCATGCCCAACCCACGCATCTCTAATAATACTGAAAACAAGCCAGCCCCGACACACGTGTACGTCAGCTGTCAATTTTAAATAGCGTGCAAGCTGCGGTTCTCGGATATTCAGAATAAAGCACTTTTTAATAGATTTGCGGGTATAATGGCAGACTGCAGATCTGTTCACTTCCGAAAACTATTTATTTACTGCATGAGAAATTATTGAAACATGGTTAATGTGTGTGTGTGAAATCTTATTGGACTTGACTGCTAAGGTCATCAGTCCCTAAGCTTACACATTATTTAACCTAAATTATCCTAAGGACATACACACACACCCCCATGCTCGAGGGAGGACTCGAACCTCCGCCGGGACCAGCCGCAACAGTCCATGACTGCAGCTCCTAGACCGCTCGGCTAATCCCGCGCGGTCATGGTTAATGCATTGAATGGTTGGAATCATGAATACACTTTTCCAAGTAAATAGAAAAATTGTAGGGAAGGATTTGGCTACAGAGACTTTCTCCACTGTAATTAGTGCAGTATCTTTCATGATTGCTTCAAGATATTAACACACGTTTAAATATTTTATATGTTTTAATTTTTTGTTTGCAAATCTTGTATATAAACGTATATTTATCCGGAAGGTAAAAGTAACCTCTGTAATTTTGTCAAGAAGGAACAGAGAGTTGACGAGTGGACTCTCACGTAACAAGATGGGCAGAGAGGACATAGCAGATGTTAGTGGAGAAGTAAGTTGTGTTTTGTGATGGGGATGCTGTTTTATTTGCGGTAATGGTTCCATAGAGAACTGTGGATAGGAGATTATTGAGAGGGTAGAAGCAGTTTCCTGAAGTTAAGCATTGAGTGGAAGAAGAAGTAGCCAGAGATGAGTGATAGCATCATTGGTGTAATGTCATTAAAATCTACGACTAGAAATCGAAATTTTAAAGTTTCGACAGAGAAGGGGGTCTAACGATGGAGAAGACAGATGACAAAAGATGAGAAGAGGACAGAAGATTTGTAAATACGACATAAGAATGTAGAATGAAAAGCACCGTGCGAACGAGAATTATGTGGGTTCTCATAAAAGAAGCTTGAATGTATGGAACGATAGCAGTGACTGAGAAGATAAGAGATATTTATTTTACTGAGGGGAGGGGGGAGCAGTGAATCATAGTGAAAGCAGATAAGCAATATTTTGAGCTACCGAGCCGGCCGGAGTGGCCGAGCGGTTAAAGGCGCTACAGTCTGGAACCGCACGACCGCTACGGTCGCAGGTTCCAATCCTGCCTCGGGCATGGATGTGTGTGATGTCCTTAGGTTAGTTAGGTTTAAGTAGTTCTAAGTTCTAGGGGACTTATTGAAAGGTGGCTACACTGAGCCACTGCGCCAGAGATTGCGCCAAAGAGTATTATTAAGCCGCCTCCACAGTGCTTGTCGAGAGCTCGTGGAAGACAGTGCTTGTTAAGAACTCGTAGCAGTCAGTGCTTGGAGAGAGCTCAGAGCTCGTAGTAGTCAGTGCCTGTTAAGAACTCGTAGAACTCAGTGCCTGTTAAGAACTCGTAGAAGTCAGTGCTTGGAGAGAGCTCGTAGAAGTCAGTGCCTGTTAAGAACTCGTGGAAGTCAGTGCCTGTCGAGGTCTCGTGGTAGTCTGTGCTGAGATGTTGTAGCAGAGAGTGTTTGTTGAGATGTGCTATTAGGCAGTGCTTGCTGAGATGTGATATTGGAGAGTTCTGGTTGAGATATAATGTAAGGATTAGAGTGATTTTAATCAATATAAATGAGGTAACTAACTCCGTTTGTTTTTAATTTCAGTATCCTAAATAATGCGTCATTACAGGTTCAGTCAACAAAGCATCTGGCGTGTGTTCTTGTATTAGAGTGTAATTCTGCTTTCCTTACGCAATTATCGTATTTCTAATTTTCTTTTATCACGTCAGTATAATTGGTATTTAAAAATTCTTGTCTTGTTGAAGAAGAACCGTGCCAGATGTGCGTTGAGTCATACTTCCACATACAGAACAGTTATACTTGTGCTTTGGTTTTGTAGGTTTTATAGTTGCTGGGGACTTAATTAATTAATTGTGTTAACGAAAATTTCATTTCATTTTTTGTTGTTGTTCTTTGCAGTCAGATAGCGTAATAATACTAGTCAGGGCCAACCGATTACGAGACACAGCGTAATCGGACATACAGCTACGAAAAATAAAAAATATTTTCAAATTTATTTAATTAAGCCCCCAATGCATTATGACCACAGCAGTTGAATCCCATAGTGCTCAGAGCCATTTGAACAATTTGAGCTACCGAAACGGACGTGGAATAGTATATTAATAATCAGCGTCATTTATTGTGAGGGCCAATCACCGACTTTTCTGCAAAGGAAAGTTTTAATAAACAGACTCCCTGCCACTGAAATAAATTATTACATGAGCAATTATTGTTGAAATCGAAAATTGTGAGATATGAATCAAGCGAGAATACCGTATTAAAATATCTCTTCTAAAGCGCTGCACCGGAATTTCAGCAGGATGTCAGTGTGGAGAATCCATAGTCTGAGTCTTTGTAACTGGTTAGATAATTTATTGAACTATAATATTGTTCATCACCATACCATTGGCTTCCCACTAAAACGAAACATGTGCCAAACCAGTGGTCAGCAGTCTTCTTCAGCAGTTACTATCGCTACAATAACTAGTGATTAAAATCCGCCGGCCGCGGTGGCCGAGCGGTTCTAGGCGCTGCAGTCCGGAACCGTGGGACTGCTACGGTCGCAGGTTCGAATCCTGCCTCGGGCATGGATGTGTGTGATGTCCTTAGGTTAGTTAGGTTTAAGTAGTTCTAAGTTCTAGGGGACTGATAACCTAAGATGTTAAGTCCCAGAGTGCTCAGAGCCATTTGAACCATTTTTGATTAAAATCCGATCTATGCTTTTTTTTCACAGTGACGTACAGCAGTAACATGTTAATGATAATACTTCAATGTATGTTACACTCAAATATATCAGAATACGTTCTACTAGGTGCATCACAGAATAAGTTATCTCTCACAGCTGGAAACTCGGCACTCACCTTTAAAGATGAAAGTTAAGCGACTCTTTCAGTTAATTACAGTTTACGAGAAATGTGTCATGCGAATACGGTCATACTCCAGTTGCAGAATTTATTGGCAACATTTGAAAATTTGTGCCAGACCAGCACTCAACCCCTGATTTCCCACCTTATGTGAGCAGTCGCCTTAACCACTTCAACTATCTGGACACGCTTCTGGAACCAACCTGTGTGTCCACGTCCTGGAATCTCACATTCGCTATGATTTCCACGTAGGAAGACGCATACTTATTATTGCTACCGCGTTAGCATGAATTCACGTTTAAGGGATGTTGCATGGTAGCCTGTTAAAACAGGGACGCTACAAATAGCATTTAAACACCAGGGAATGAATAATAAGCAAGTCTCTTCCTGCGCTGGAATCAGAGGATGAGCTAGTTCTGGACGTGGACACACGATGGCATATGGAGGACTGGGTTTGTTCGGGAAGTGTGCTCGGATACCATAAGTGGTTAAGGTGACCTCTCACATAAAGCAAGAAATGCGGTTTCGAGTCCCGATCCGACACAAACTTTCATAATTGCGAATGAATTGTAAAGCTGAAGTCTCATTGTATTCCCAACTGCGAATGCATTTCTTGTGTTTCGTGCAGCTGTGGATCGCAGCAGTGTCTGCTCCTTCAGATACACATGCATGACAGAAGGACACTGCATAGTACACAGTTAAAACATAGACACCACAAACGTAATTCACAGCTTTTTTATTTCCTTTGCGAAATAGTCATTGCCAGTTTTTTCAATGACGTCATGTAATCGGTAATCGACAGGCAGTGTCTTTTAGTTATCTCTTTGTGAGCCACTGCTGTGGCAACATCTTTCAGCCAATGAAAATAAAGCACAGTCCACTAGGCCATGTGGCTGTAAGCATTTGAATTCTTATATCATTCCGCAAGTCGAATTGGTGATGACAGAGCAGTTCGGAGGTGGCGTTTACAGTTTTGGAGATTACTTGGTGCGACCATTTCAGTGTTCAGTAGGCAACGTTTGATATATTTCAGTTGTTTGCTATTCGTACTCGCACTACGAGGAAGGACATCAAACCCCTTCAGAGTTCGAGACTGAGGGTGCGATTTTGAACTTTGCCATCGGAGGAGAGGTGGTCTGACGCCATTCCATGGATTGCCTTATTGTTTCTGGTTCGATGTAATGAACCCATGTTTCATCGCTCGTGACGATTTTAGACAAAAAGTTGTTGTATACAGATGGTCCTCCCTTGCTCTTTGTGGCCTTCTGCTGGGTGATAATGTTCAAAAATGGTTCAAATGGCTCTAAGCACTATGGAACTTAACATCTGAGGTCATTAGTCCCCTAGACTTAGAACTACTGAAACCTAACTAACCTAAGGACATCACACACATCCATACCCGAGGCAGGATTCGAACCTGCGACCGTAGCAGCAGCGCGGTTCCGGACTGAAGCGCCTAGAACCGCTCGGCCACAGCTGCCGGCGGGCGACAAGGAACCCAGCGGCCACACACCTTTGAGTTCCCCAACTGGTGGACGAGTCGTCCAGTTGTGCAGTAAGTGACTGATTATTTGCCATCGATGACTTCTAAAAAGAGTGTCCGCACGTTCCAGCGTTGCAAAAGTCACAGCAGCGGGCGAGCAGCTGACACGAAGGCGTTCGGATAGGTTTGTGCAACCTCGTTGCGATGTTGACAGACGCTCCGTCCGACGTCTCGCCGTGCATTTGTTCACTGCCAGGTGTCCGTAGCATTCTGCAAGCGCCTATGAATATTTGCAACGTTGCGGCTTTCCAACAGAGAAACTCAGTGACTAAAACTCAATGATTGCTCTCTGCTTGGAATGCACCTCGGTTGCAGACACCGGTTTGGAAGCTATGAACGGCAGCACAATCTATCGGAACTTCATGAAACTATACATCTACATCTACATCCATACTCCGCAAGCCACCTGACGGTTTGAGGCGGAGGGTACCTTGAGTGCCTCTATCGGTTCTCCCTTCTATTCCAGTCTCGTATTGTTCGTGGAAAGAAGGATTGTCGGTATGCCTCTGTGTGGGCTCTAATCTCTCTGATTTTATCCTCATGGTCTCTTCGCGAGATATACGTAGGAGGGAGCAGTATACTGCTTGATTCCTCGGTGAAAGTATGTTCTCGAAACTTCAACAAAAGCCCGTACCGAGCTACTAAGCGACTCTCCTGCACAGTCTTCCACTGAAGTTTATCTATCATCTCCGTAACTATAGGGACTGAAACGGAATTATTCCACTATGTCCCACAACAAAGTCCCCATTTTCAGCCGAAATTTCCCGAGAAAAAAATGTGTTGCATTATGCCCCTCGTATGATCGGACACAATTAGATTGGAGGAGACTTGCATTGTAGTCTTTTTCAGGTGTTTGAAACGAGCTGAGTACACTGGCTTCATTAATATTAAGCTCTTTTTGTAATTTATGGAACTGAGATTAATGTGTGCATCATGGGCTTTGAAAAATTTTGTGTCTGGAACAGCCTCGACGTAGTACTGAACATTTTTGGCTGTGAGTTGAGGCATCTTCCGCTTCTAGAAGTATTCTAATACCTTTGTAGACGAATGACATACATTTCTGGGGTGATTATGTAATTTTTAAGACATATTTACAGTGACCTTCAGGTATTTCTCATTTTGTGTATCATCTGTTAGGTTTTTTTGTGATTCTGTGGGCTACATAGATAGAAGTTTGAGTGCAGTTGTCTTATATCATGCTAGAGTCGTACTTTATAGGTAGTTGCTGGATATTTATTGGAGGTATATTGCAATTTTATCAGGTGGTGGAACTTGTATTTTTTTTCAGAGTTTGTCACTTTAAGGAGATTGTTGAGTCACTGTCATTACAAATGCTGGACGTCCAAGTGCCTGTGTAGTGTGTTGATTCAAAATGCAAGAATAAGTCTTTTGAAGCATTGTTGACTTATTATGTAACACTTAGGTGAGAGAATTAAGGCTAGTAAAACCAAGCAAACACAAGCTACTTGTAACAGTATAGAAGAGATACATGAGGAATTTATATGAAAATAAATGAAGAAAGGGCACGTACTACTGAGGGGTTACTAACAAAGATATAGAGGATTCTCATATAGAGGAGAAGAAGGCTTTTTATGACAACATAGGTAAAGAAATTAGTGACACATACTTAGAAAATAAATGTTCAGTTAAAATATTAGGAGAGAGGTGTGAGAGGATGTGAAATAATCTTTAGTATTCCGTGAGAGGAACAGTAAGAAGTGAAAGAACAGGAGAATGTTGTTTGTGAAAGAGAGTAGAGGTGAGCGATAATGTGATAGCTGTTTAGAAAGAACGTGTAGCTCTATCTGTAGACCGTCCAGTACAGGTCAGACAAGAACTGAGGCTTGAAGCTATAGCACAGTTCGTTACAGTAGGTCAAGATTATTACAGTAGAACAAAGAACACTTCAGTAGACATTGGGGAACAAATTGGTCTTGGAAAATCAAAGTGTCATGAGACAGAACGTAGGAAATTATGAGGAATATTGTTTAAATGTAACAGTTGTAGTTACAGGTGCTTAAAGGTCAAATATAACACCAGAAAAGTTGTTAGATTAAAAGTAAACGGTTCAAAACTTAGACTCAGAGGTAATCGCTGGTAGAATTAGTCAGACGTACCGGTGTAGTGAACAATATTACATAAATTCAGCAGTTTCATGACTCAATTTTCTGAAAAAGTTAGTGTATCCCTGTGGTGTAATGTCAACAGGTGTTAAAGTGTCTAGAGGGATCATGTCATTACTAAAAACTTGATGATTTATCCATAGTGGCTTTCTGCTGCTATGATACACAACCCTGCTGAAGGAAAGTGACATACAAGATTCATGTTCTTCACACTGAGGAGATATTAAACCTTAGTGTGGAAGTGTACTGCACGACTACTCTTCTCATGTTGTGCTCAGAGGGAAGCATCCAGTGTTCTCTATTCGTACATTAATTAATAGTTTTCTGTGTTTAATTAGGCAGCTAACATGCGGTTTCGTTGAAGTGTTTTAATTAATTATTCTTTTATATGAGGTACCAGTCAGTTTTCCCATGTGCTCCTTGTTTTATGTTCTTTGAGTGATAAGATTTTCTGAGATATGAAACATCGGTATTGGATATTTGTCAATATTGTGTGATATGTTGAAGAATTATGGAATGGTAATTTTTTGTTATGGGTTTTGAACTGTGATTCGTGGTCACAAGAAAATACACACACAAACTTATGCATCACCTCGGTTAGAGAGTTCCGGAATGTTTACAGAAAATTGGAACAGACGTCAACATAAACATCATTTCCGCTCATGAAAACAACACATTGCATGTTGTACCACCATACATCCAGAGTGCTGTACACACCGGTACATCTAATACCCAGTAGCACGTCCTATTGCATTCATGCATTCCTGTATTCGTCGTGGCATACTTTCCACAAGTTCATCAAGGCACTGTTGGTCCAGATTGTCCCACTTCTTAACGGCTATTCGGAGTAGATCCTTCAGAGTGGTTGATGGGTAACGTATAAACAGCCCTTTTCGGTCTATCCCAGGAAGTTTCGATAGGGTTCATGTCTGGAGAACATGCTGGCCACTCTAGTCGCGCAATGTCGTTATCCTGAAGGAAGTTATTCACATGATGTGCACGATGGGAGTGCGAATTGTCGTCCAAGAAGAGGAATGCCTCTTGCCAATATGCTGCCGATATGGTTGCACTATCGGTCGGAGGATGGCATTCACGTATCGTACAGCCCCTACGGCGCCTTTCATGACCACCAGCGGCGTACGTCGGCCCCACATAATGCCACCCCAAAACATCAGGGAACCTTCACCTTGCTGTACTCACTGGACAGTGTGTCTAAGACGTTCAGCCTGACCGGGTTTCCTCCAAACACGTCTCCGATGACTGTCTCGTTGAAGGCATATGTGACACTTATAGGTGAAGAGAACGAATGCCAATCCTTAGCGGTTCATTCAGCATGTTGTTGGGCCCATCTGTACCTCGCTGTATGGTGTCGTGATTGCAAAGATGGACCTCTCCATGGACGTCGGGAGTGAAACTGAGCATAATGCAGCCTATTGCGCACAGTTTGAGTCGTAACACAACGTCCTGTGGTTGCACGAAAATCGTTATTTAACACGGTGGCGCTGGTGTCAGTGTTCTTCCGAGCCATAATCCGTAGGTAGCGGTCATCCACTGTAGTAGTAGATCCTTGGGCGGCCTAAGTGAGGCATATCATCAACAGTCCCTGTCTCTCTGTATCTCCTCTATGTCCGAACGACTCCGAGACGCCGGGACACTTCCCTTGGTGAGAGACCTTCCTGGCACAAAGTAACAATGCGGATGCGATCGAACCGCGATATTAACCGTCTAGTCATGGTTGAACTACAGACAACGCCTTCTTGGTGGAATGATTGGAACTGATCGCCTATCGGACCCCCTCCGTCTAATAGGCGCTGTTCATGGATGGTTGTTTACATCTTTAGGCAGGTTTAGTGACATCTCTGAACAGTCAAAGGGACTGTGTCTGTGATACAGTATCCACAGCCAACGTCTATCTTCAGGAGTTCCGGGAATGGGGTGACGCAAAACTTTTTTTCATGTGCGTATTTCTATGCAGTGTGGCTCAGTACTTTGTGTGAATAATGTATAAGCACGGAGTGACATGTTATGAAGGGTTACTTTTTCCAGTTTTTTATTCTCAGTGTGTCGCTGCTCAGTTGTACAAGGTGATTTTTCTTTTGTGACTTGTGCTTCTGATAATAAGGATGTTCTCTTGCTCTTATTATTAAAGAAGAACTGAGACTGCACTGTGAGTGTAAATGTGAAGATAGTGTGAGGTGAGGCTGACAGATTCACTGAGAGGGACTTATTTCCCATACATGTAATCTGCTTTGTTAGCATTGGACCCTCAAAGAAACAGCACATATTTTATCTACCTTTTCTGTGGTTTTTCCCACTCTTGTTCTGTTCTATATCTATAGGAGTGTGTACCTTCTATTAACGATGTGTTTGATGCGCAAGTTGTATAGTGTATTATCTGATAATAGGCGTGCATCCTTGTGATTTTAAGAATTTATAAAGGATTTTAGTTTACTTATGAGCGTGGTAGATGACTATAAATTTGGAAATGATTACTTGTTTTAGAAGTTCATTTCGTTCGGATTTACATCGAAATGGTATGGATCAATG
Source organism: Schistocerca americana (assembly GCF_021461395.2). Classification (NCBI taxonomy): domain Eukaryota; kingdom Metazoa; phylum Arthropoda; class Insecta; order Orthoptera; family Acrididae; genus Schistocerca; species Schistocerca americana. The sequence continues at coordinate 107,059,716 of NC_060124.1, forward strand.
GATCATGAAATCAGATGAGATAATGCCTTCTCCAGTGAGATTGTTCTTATGTGTCGTGAGTAATTCTGTGCAGACAGTTTTGTTACAATGATTGCGTATTTGCAAGAAGGTTTTAAAAGTGAATTTTTATTTGTGTTTTATTGATTCTGTCTGTGTGCGGATGATATTGTGATTGCTGATGGCTGCGTTGGAGCTTTAGTGACCTGATGAAGAGGGAGTAATATCTGTTAGTTTTCTTCAGGCAGAATTTGCGTGGGATCATTTTAAAATTCATGGTTAGTGAGTATTGTTGGGCAGTAATCAGGAAGGAGTATACAGTAATTATACTTGTTCCATCGGTTATAGTGTGTTAGAATTGATGATTGCTAGTCCAAAAATGGGAGGAATATGCCACCGAGACTAATTTTTGTGATGTATGACTAGTTTGTCAGCCCTAAATGGTAGGATTGTGTCTAACATTTAGGTTTCTGTATTCGAATTTCCTGTTGTCAGGCGCGTTAAAGTTATTTGAAGCAAACAAAGAAGATACTGGAAATTTTAAATTACGAAGAAACTGTCTGCTTGATGTAGAATCAGAGGTATTTTGAATTATGCATGTTTATAATTCAATCAGTAAATGATGCATGATTTTCAGCTTGAAGCCTCATTGTGATAGTTTACTCAAGGATGGAGAAGCAATGTGGGCAATTTACCACTACCACCTTAGTGTATTGGCTATTTAAGAAAAAGGGATGGAAAATCAAAGGAACGTATATAGGAATATGCAGCTACATTCCTCCCATCTCAAAAATTTTTGGTAAGTGTCCACCATGGTGACCTTTGAAACTAATGTGAATGTGTTATGATGATAAACGTCCGCTGTGACATATTCTGAGTGTGTAGAACGTTTTACGAATATTCTCAGTGATTAAGTGGATTGCGTGTCACTATGTGATGACATGAATTGTAGATCAGTTAGGGTATTATATTGTGATGATTATTACTATCTCATTCATAGGACTGAATGTAATTAGGGATCTTAAGCATGTCTGGCTGTGTGTGCTGAAGTGTTATTCACCAGTGGTAGATGGTTTTTAACGTAAATACATTGACAATATTTTCATGATTTCTCTGTGTTCAAGCCGGCCGCGGTGGTCTAGCGGTTCAGGCGCTCAGTCCCGAACCGCGCGACTGCTACGGTCGCAGGTTCGAATCCTGCCTCGGGCATGGATGTGTGTGATGTCCTTAGGTTAGTTAGGTTTAAGTAGTTCTAAGTTCTAGGGGACTGATGACCACAGATGTTAAGTCCCATAGTGCTCAGAGCCATCTCTGTGCTCAAACCAATGATGTTATAATTATGATGTTCTTTTTCGTTCTAGCTGTCTGGTTATCACATTGTGATACATACTTTGTGCCTGTAATTTGATGTTTTGCTGTTCTTTTCAGTAAGCTGCCTAATTCACGTAAACATATCGTGTATTGTAATGTGGTGTCTGCTGTCAGTGGGACTCCTTATTTGATTCTGGCATTATTTTTTTGTACCATGCCCGTACATGGTCATTTTCCTGTTTCTCATTGTGTTTGTCTGTAACTGAGGAATCATTTGTATGATGCTTACATTATAGAAACCATCACTTTATGTTGAGGTTACTGAATTAATTTCTTCTGTTTCAGTTGATATGACTATTTACAATCCAGACTAGTGGCTGAAGTGTATGATCATAAAAAATGGGGGTAATATCTGATTACAGGAATTCAGCAAGAGAGTTCTCTTAGCCTCTATCATCTCAGTCCTCAGTTCCTACCTATATGTGGTGCTCCTGTTAACTGAACAACTCAGTAGAACTTTGGGTAACGAACCGCAGCTGGAAAGTGGGTCGTTGAGCAGATAGGATTTGAAGGTCAATGGAAGGCAATGGAGAACTACTACTGAAATTATTGTTGTTGAGGACATCAGTCCGAAGACTGACTTGTTGTAGGTCTCTGTGCTACTATATTCTGTGCAATCTTCTTCATGACTGTTATAACTTACATCCTGCTGAATCTTCATACTGTACTCACCTTTTTGTCTCCAATTTTACCCACTCCCCTCCCTCCCACACCACACATATCCATCCAACACTAAATTGGTGCTCTCCTGATGTCTCTGAATGTGCCCTACCAACCAATCCCTTCATCTAGCCGGGCAGTGCCACAAATTTCTTTCCTCCCCAGTGCTATTTACTACCTCCTCATTAGTTCCGTAATCTACGCACTTAATCAGTATTATTCTGTAGCACCACATTTCAAAAGCTTATATTCTCTTCTTGTCTAAACTGTTTATCATCTTTGTTTCACTTCCATGTGTGTCTACACTTTATACAAATATATTCAGAAAAGCCTTCCTAACTCTTAAGTCTATATTCCATGTTAACAAAATTTTTCTTCAGAAACGCTTTTCATGCCATTTACAGTCTACATTTTATATCCTCCCTACTTCGGCCACCATCAGTTATTCAGCTGCCCAAATAACAGTATTTATCTACAGCTATAAAAATCTCGCTTCCAAATTAGTTCCGTCAGTATCTCATGATTTAATCCCACAAAATTCCACTATCCTTGTTTTGCTTTTGTTGATGTTCATCTTATATCCTCCTTTCGAGACACTGTCCATGCCGTTCAACTTTTCTTCCAAGCCCTTTGCTGCCTCTCGCTAAATTACGATGACACTGGCAAACTTCAAAGTTTTTATTTCTTCTTTTTGAACTTTAATCCTTAGCCCAAAGATTTCTTTGGATTCTTTTACTACTAGCCCAGTGTACGGATTGAATAACATTGGCAATAATTTACAACCCTTTATTACTCCCTTCTCAACCAGTGCTTCCCTTTCATGCCCCTTTAGTCTTAGAACTGCTGTCTGGTTATTGTACAAGTTGTAAATATCCTTTCGCTCCCTGTATTTTACCCCTACCACCTTTAGAATTTGAAAGCGAGTGTTCCACTCAACATTGTCAAAAGCTTTCAATATGTCTACAAATGCTCTAATAGTAGGTTTCCCTTTCCTTAACCCTTCTTCTACGAGAAGTCGTAGGGACACTATTGCGTCGCGTGTTCCTTAATTTCTGCAGAATCCAAACAGTTCGTCCTCGAGGTCGTATTCTATCAGTTTTTCCATTCTTCTACAAATGATTCGTGTTACTATTTGCAACCACAACTTATTAAACTGATAATTCGCTAATTTTCACACCTGTCAGCGCCTGTTTTCTTTGGAATTGCAATTATTAAATAATTTTTGAAGTGGCCTGTCTCATACATCTTGTAGACCAGATGGGGAAATTTTGGCATGGCTGGTTCTCTCAAGACTATGAGTAGTCGAACGGACGGTTGTCTATTTCCACAGCTTTGTTTCGACTTAGGTCTTTCAGTTCTCTGTCATATACTTCTCACAATATCATATCTACCATCTCATCTTCATCGACATCCTCTCCCATTTCTATGAGATTGCCTTCATCTCTCTTATATGGACCCACCATATACTCCTTCCACCTTTCTGCTTTCCCTTAGTTGCTTAGGGCTGGTTTTATACCCGTGTTATTGATACACATACGTCTTCTTTTCTTTTATCCAAAGGCCTCTTTAATTTTCCTGCATGTGGTGTCTATCTTTCTCCTAGTTCTATATGCTTCTAAAATCTTATGTTTGTTCTCTAGCCATTCCTGTTTAGTCATTTTGCACTTCCCGACAATCTCATTTTTTAGATGTTTGTATACCCTTTCGCTCCTTCATTTGCTGTATTTTTAGATTTTCTCCTTTCATCAATTAAACTAAATATCTCTCGTGTCATACAATGATTTCTATTAGGAAGGCGATACTTAGCCTGCTTTCGCTTAGTATAATGGCGTGTCAGTTTAATGGCATGTAGGAGGTACAGGAGACACAAAAAGTACCTGAAGCCACCTCATAGGGAGAAGTTATGTTTCTTCCCTTAATAGAAATAAAACCTTCTCTATTAATGTAAAGTGTTTAGTACAGATAATTTCGGATTCCTGGCACTGACAATGGCAACTTCTCTCCTTCCTTGTTTGCGTCAGTGCTGACTTCCACAGTAGCCGACACAACATATTTGATCCTCAGCTGCCTTCATTATTTCATCTCTTAAAACTACCCATGCATTTTCTACTGTATTCCACTCTCCTGTTGTAGCCAATTGGTGTCTAATGCTCCCTCCGAAACTCTCAACAACCTCTGGTTCTTTCAACCCTTGCATGTTCCATCTCCTTAATTTCCTTCATTATTGCAGTTTCTTTAGTTTTAATCTACAGTTCATAACCAATAACTTGTGGTCAGAAGCCACATCCGCCCCTGGAAATGTCGTACAGTTTAAAACCTGGTTGAGAAATCTCTATCTTACCATTATATGATCAATCTAGAACCTTTCGGTGTCCCCAGGTAGAGCCACATATACAGCCTTCTTTCACGATTCTTAAACCATTTCTAATTATGATTAAATGACGTTCTTTGCAAAATTCTACCAGGTGGCTTCCTCTTTCATTCCTTTCCTCCAGTCCATATTCACCTACTATTGTTCCTTCTCTTCATTTTTCTACTAACGATTTCCAGTCCCCCATCACAAATAAATATTCCTCTCCTTTAACTATCCGAATACTTTCTTTTATCTCAACTTACATCTCGTCATCATCTGCGGAGTTAGTTGGCATATGAACATGCACCACAGTGACAGTAACTTACATGCATTCTTGTTCTCTTATTCATTATTAAACCCACCCCTGGATTACCGACATTTGATTTTGTAATTATAATCCTACATTTGCCGACTGGGGTGGCCGAGTGGTTCTAGGCGCTACAGTCAGGAACCGTGCGACCGCTACGGTCGCAGGTTCGAATCCTGCCCCGGGTATGGATGTGTGTGATGTCCTTAGGTTAGTTAGGTTTAAGTAGTTCTAAGTTCTAGGGGACTCATGACCTCAATTCTACATTCACGTTACCAGAAGTGCTGAGCCTCCTGCCTCATAACTTCACTGATTCCCATTATTCCAACGTCAACCTATCTATTTCCCTTTTTAAATTTTGTAGTCTTACTGCACGATAAAGGGATCTAACACACGACGCTCCGATCCGTAGAACGCGAGTTTTGTTTCTCCTGATGACGACATCCTCTTGAATAGCCCTCGCTCAGAGATTCGAATGGGGGATTATTTTTACCTCCGGAATATTTTATCCAAGATGATTCCATAATCATTTAATCACACGGCAGCATGTCCTCGGGAAAATTACGGCTGTGCTTTCCCATTGCTTTCAGTCGTTTTGGCTGATGTTGCAAGTTACTCATCTAGACAGTTGTGCCTGTAACTACTGTAAAGGCTGCTGCCCCTCTTCTGGAACCAAATGTAAGTCAGGCCTCTCAACAGATACCCTTCCGTTGTGGTTACACCATTGGTTCGGCTATCTGTATCACTGAGACACGCAAGTCACCCTACAAACGGCAAGGTCTATGGTTCATGGAGGTAGTTACTGACATTATAGCAAGTAAACTCCATGACTTTACTAAGTTTAAAATTTTCCAGAGTTTTAAGTTACCCGTTTGCATCTTTGTTTGAGAGAAGCCTTAGGAACTATATGATGCACCAAGGAGAAGTATTGTAGGTACAGGGAATGTAAGAGACATCCATCAATAAAAACTGCATGTAGTCAAAAGAAAAATGGAGAGAATTAGCATTGACGTATTAAGAATAAGTGAAATGTGGTAGACTCGTATGAAATAATTTGCTTCGGATGACTATACGGTGTACAATTCTGAACAACAAAACAAGACAAGCAATGGTATAGCCTTCAAAGTTAGTAAAAGAGTAAAAAAACTGTAATGAGTTGCAATTATAGAAGTGATGGAATGATGTCTATCAGATATTGAGGTCGACGTCTTACTATCGCAGTCATTCAAGTTCACAGGCACACCACAAATGCTACAGTGGATTTTTCTGGCCAGTTGTAGGGAGATTGGCCAGAATTACGGCAGTTGACATCAAGAAAAGAATATCGTCTTTGTAGTTGGAGACTGGAACGTCAAAATGAGAAATCAAATTCGGTTTTGGTACAACAAACGAAGCACGACATAGACTCCCAGAATTCTGCCAAGACAACTCGCTGGTTGTTGCTAACACACCATTCCAACTACCTACACGACTATTATACACATTGACTTCAACAAATGGCCGAGATCGGAATCAGACTTATTGAAGAGCGTTATCCAGTCAACTGTAACAAGACTTGGTACGGATTTTGGATCACACGACCAGCTGTTTACTGTAAAATTCCAGCTGAAACTGAGGAAAATATCCAAAGCTATACCATCACACGGATGCGACTTAAGAGCATACCATCGGATTGTACAGGAGCAATCAGGAACAGATTTAATGTATTACAGTTATAAGACAAACTCCCACAAAGACTGTGGACAGAAGTAGCCTACGCTGCCAAGGAGGTAGCATAAAACACGTTCCCAAGAAAAATAATAACAAGAAGGCCAAATGGTTACCGGCTGAAGCATTTCAAATTGGAAAAGTACGAAGGAAACAGAAAACGAAAAAGGAGTGATCATCAATGTTAAAATTAAATTTAGAGTTTCGGAAATTAGCTAGAAAAGACAAGAATATGTTCTTAAAAAAACAGCGCAAAGAAGTTGAAGAAAATAACAGACTGCGAAAGACAAGGAAATGCGAAGGCCGTGCAATTTTATAATCAGAACCGGATGTTATAGAAAGTGAAATTAAAAGGGCCACAGGAAGTATTTCTAAACTCAAGGCTAGTGGACGTGGTGGAATTCAAGCATAATTGTTCAAATTTATTGGAGAGAATGCGGTGAAACTGTTGCATTCAACGCATCAGAAAATAATGAAAACCCAACAGTGGCCAAAAGACTGGAAAAGTTCAGAATTCATCTCGGTTGCAAAGAAGGGAATTTCTAAGAGTTTTCGAATTGGCGAACAATGGCACTTCTCACGCTTCCAAAGCCACTCAAATCTGACAAAGTAGACTTCACCAGTATAAAGACCTACCTGAACAACAAACTGAATTTCATAAAGTAAGAGGGACCAGAGATCTAATTTCCAACATCCGATGGATAATGGAGAAGGCACAAGAATTCCAAAAATGGTTCAAATGGCTCTGAGCACTATGGGACTTAACATCGGAGGTCATCAGTCCCCTAGAACTTAGAACTACTTAAACCTAACTAACCCAAGGACATCACACACATCCATGACCGAGGCAGGATTCGAACCTGCGACCGTAGCAGTCGCGCGGTTCCGGACTGAAGCGCCTAGAACCGCTCGGCCACAGCGGCCGGCAGAGAATTCCAGTAAGAGTTATTGCTTTATTGATTACGCTAAAGCCTCTGACTGCTGAAAGTAAATTGGGGAAGTACTCAAAAACATGGTAGTACCAGATCACTTCATTTACCTGGTATGAAATTTATACTCTGACCAAGAAGCCAATTTCGGCTTCACATTCAGTAAGCTATACGGCGAAGTTGCATATTGTCACCTTATTAATCCAGTCTGTGTACAGAGCAAGTTATGACGAATGCCGGGTTAGACGTGGGAGAAACGGAACTTAAAGTAGTTCGGATGGTTATAAATAACCTTAAATATGCAATGTGTATTCTTATAGGAAAACTATCCAAGGATTTCCACCCAATAATATCCAAACAGCAGACTCTGTACAAAACTTATTAAATTGCCAATTTTAAATAACAACAAATTCAATCACTTACATAACTTAACAAATGGTTAAAAGAACGAGCTTTAAAAACAATAATGGCGGCTTGCCACCATAAAATCAAAGAACCTTTTACAATAGTGCTTTTAGAATTTACCCAAGAGACAAAATCCAGTAATAAATTAACTTGGCAATACAGAGTAATATCATTTATAAAAACCTTTCAGAATGATAATGGCACTTGGCGCCATTAAATCAAAGAAGCGCAACACAAAACCAATAATAACAAAATAATAATTTGATACAACCAAGGGCAAGGGAAACTCCCAACGTAATCACAGACGAGCGAGCTCTCAACACTTTGGAGCCTTCCCCCTAGAAACGGTCCCCGAAATAAACCGCTGAGAGCTCCCCGACATCCCTCCCACAACTGCCCATCACTTACGCACCTTGGTTATGTTCTGTAACAAACGACTGATAATATCAACAAAAGATAAAATTCAAAAATCAGATAACAATACAACATTCTGACAACACATGATAATGACAGCCCATTTAACTCGGGCGCTCTTAACAAGTGCCGGAAGCCAGCACACACAAATCTTAATAAACAATTCTGGCTTGTTAAAACAACACAATAAAAGCCAAGCGCACCTGAATAGTCAAACCACAGTCTTAGAAGTGCCTTAACGACATCAAACGCGACTATTCCACCAAGTTAATAATAACACAGTGAGTTAAAAATACAGAACATACCACTAAATCCTTTTACACCAACCAAATTGACGAGATCGTGTTGTTCAGGTGCCAGAAGACCACATATACCAAGCAGCAGTAATTCACTATGCATATACTGTCCAAAACCGCCTTTCGTAGACAGACTTTATCTAACACATCAAATGCCAAATATACCATATATGAACGCAACTCCGGGCAGCTAACAGGAGCCACCTACGTCAATTCCTTCGAATAGGAACAAACAGGAACCACCAAAGGTAACGTTGAACAGACCGAGTGGGCAACGACCCACTCAGCAGGATAACCAAAAGATACTCCAGGTTAGCAAATAAATTAGTACCAACAAATATCGTAACGTGCCACACACAAACAGCAAAAACTTCCAACAACGCCGTCACACATCAGAATAAGGATCAGAAGCCACTGCTGGAGCTTCCAGCGGAAAATCTGACGAGCCAACAGAGCGCACACCCTAACCTGGCAGACGACTCCAAAATTCAGCAACTAGTTGTCTCCGGGCCAGAGTATCACAGGATGCCACCGGACATCCACATCAGACAGGCAGGCAGAACAAGTACGCCGACTCCAATTAATCACCACCGCATGGCCAGCACAGCGGCTAGTCGCCTCCGCCCCAGATCACTCTGCTCATATTGCGAGGCACAACAATCTTAGCTCTAGTCACCAGCAGGTCAGGCAGAGCGAACTTCATGTTTCGTGCAATACCCGGAAACCGGCTACCCTCTCGCTTTCCACCGGCCACCGCAAACACACGCCAGCGACGTAGTAGCAAGTCACCACCGGAGCGCCACCCGCACCAGAACAGCGAATTATAATCGATTATAGCGCGCACTCTAAACAAGATCACAGGATAGCGGCGCGCCATATCAGTGATACTTGTGAAGAAAGTGAAGGAGCGTGAAAGATCTTCTTACTAAAGGTAAAAGAAGAAAGTGCAAAAGGTGGCTTGATGCCCAGTGTCAAGAAAATGAAAATTATGACAACTACGTCTATCACTTCTTGGCATATAGGAAGATAATCAGTGGAAGTAATTCTATGTTCAGTTAACTCGGCTCCCAGATTTCTGCTAAGGGCGATTTCAGCCGTAAAATCAAGGTTACTCGGTAGAAAGGCAACGTCCAGCCTTGAAAGGTTTTATGGCGCAAAACATAACTTCACTCTCTTCCCAGTTGTGATATACGGGTCTGGGAACTGGACCATAAGGTAGCCTTAACAACATAGAATAACTTTAAATCTAGTGTTGGAGGAAACTCCTTTTGGAGTTACATGGACTGCAAAGAAAAGAAATATGCCACCCTTGCAGCAAATAAAATTATATTGCTCACTGAAGGTCTGATCCTAGAACAAAATCTGACCTACTTTGGCCACATCGTGAGAAGCCATGGTTTTCTGGAAAAGAACTTAACGCTGGGGAAGTCCTGAAGCACAAGAAGAATAGTACTGCTAAGTACGAGATGGATCGATGGTATCACATAGGTAAAGGCTTACAACCTAGAAAGTCTGCGTGTCAGAGCGCAGGGTCAAAAAGAGACAAATTCAACACTACGAATATTTTGGTCAACAGCTTTTGGAAAACGCGTTCGAAGGGAAAATATGATTTAATTGAATGATGAATACTTTTCAGAATCAGAAGAAAGGCGAATAACGACAACAACGATGTAATTATGTGCGCTAATCAAGTTTTACCCACAGGAGGAGTATTCGAGGGAAGATTTATCGTCATAAAGTACAAAATTAAGCAAATAGGTTCCAGTCTTGTGCCCATCCTCAGATGTTTATACATTCATGTACATGTTTATATTGCTGTAGATCCATTTATACATCAAAAAAATTATTTGCTAGTGACTAAACAGTTACAAGAGGAACAATTGTAATTTGTTTTTGAATATTTCATGAAATATGTGCGTCTGTCGAAAATATATCTGTACTTACATAAAGATGAAGCATCATTATTATAATTACGCTGTGGTGACAGTTTCTCCACTTAGTTGCACTTTTGTTATAATTTTCACGTCCATATTTCAGTTTTATAAAGATTAGATGCATATTTTACTATTACAATCTGCACTCGTGAAATACACTGTGTTTACATAAAAACATGTAGGCTATGGTCAAAGAACTTAGACGTAGAAGGTATAAAGATGTTGCTCATACAGCAACATGTAGCTTATGGTCAAAGAACTTAGCCATAGGAAGTGCAAGGATGTTGCACATACAGAAAATTTAAAAGCTCTTATAAACAACGAAGTGTTTTCGATCCGTATTACGAAAGTTTTTGAACCACGTTTTTGTTCGAGAACTTACATCTAGGAAGTACAATGATGTTATATATATGAAATTGCTAAAAGCTATTACAAATTAAAAAATGACAGAACTGTTGTGGGCCACACTGTTGTCAGAGAACTTTGATCTAGGAAGTACAATAATGTTATACACATGAAATTTTGAAAGCTATTACAAATTACGAAAATGACGGTTAAAACTAGTGTTTACAATATGACTTTTACAAATTACGGTAGTGACACTTGAACTGTTATATGATTGCTACATCGGATTTCCATAGCGTATTACTTTATTGTTATATTAGAGGAAAGTGAGCTTTTGTTTTTTAATATTTCATGAAGTATGTGGAGATAAGATTTATTTTCAAGCTCCACATGCTCGTTGATTATAAGGTGTGAGGAGTCAGAGCTGTGGATGTAAATTTCTAGCTCTTCGAGCAGTTGCGCTTTTTTCCATTGTTAGCACTGTGTAGCGATTGTAGGTTGTCTGTAATGGCTGTGGCTGAGTGACCATGGTCTTTTAGATGCATGGCAAAGGTAGATTTATCAAAGTTATTTAGCCAGAAGGCAACCTTATGATCACAGTATCTTATAGTGAAACTCCTTTCAGTTTGGCCTATGTAGAACTGTGGACAGCTGTCACTTAAAAGTTTGCAAATTCCTGATTTGTAGTGACACTGGTTATTTGTCCTACAGTTGTGGATGATGTGCTATTGTAGCTTGTTGTTTGTGCTAGAAATTTGCATCCATAACTCTAAGTTCTTTGACCATAGCCTACATGTTCGTATGTAACCGCAGTGTATTTCACGAGTGTACTCGTAATAGTGAAATATGGAGCTACATTTTATAAAACTGAAATAGGGACGTGAAAATGATAACAAAAGCGCAACTAAGTGGAAAAACTGTCACCACAGCGTAATTATAATAATGATGTTTCATCTTTGTGTAAGTACAGATATATTTTCGACAAATACTACCTTGCCACTTACAATTGTTCCACGTGTATCTGTTTAGTCACCAGCAAATAATGCTTTTGTATTTATACACTGATCTCCAGCAATATAAACATGTACCTGAGGATGAGCACAAGCCCGAAACCGGTCATGTGACGAATAAATAACCTTTTATTGTGTGTGGTAGGGGAATTTTTTCTGCACCCTATATAGGAACAGTCGTGGAGTTCAACAGCATCCACTATGGATAAAATTCACTTAAGTAAACAGATATGCTTACATTTAGTTTTGTAGAAATGTTCTGTGCTTTGAATGTAAGTCGTTCAACAAGGAAATCGTACTTCATCAAAAAAAAAAAATGCACGAGAGAAGGGTTACATGTTGTGTTCTCAGCAGGAAACACTGGTGATGCATGACGTTTGGTACAGAATAAATGTAGCGTTTGAAACGATAAGGAACTAGGATCTGGGAGTGGCAAGGTGCTGAGCGTCAATAAAACAATATTTAAACATATTTATTTATGGACTGCAGACGCTAAATTTAAAATTACAGTTTCTATTATAGTGCAGACAATTTTAAATAATCACGTCAGAGGTACTTATTGGCTTTTACATTTACTTTCACCTACTTAGAAATCAATATTACAAACACACACATTTTAATCATTCAAAAAATCTTTGAAGTTAACACAATACGCAAGATAACAGATACTCCTATATACTCTTCGAAACCAGGAACTTAGCATCAGCAAGTCAATAAGCACACGTATCTGTTCACAAGAGGAACCAGCGCATATCCAGAACAAATAAGGGAGCTGAAACGCATGGATTAACGAACTCACGGTAACCGCCACGAGCTCGGCCCACGCTACGAATGGTCCCTCGAGTCAACATGGATCTAAAGCATACCCACAGAAAATACGTGAAATTTACATAAGAAACAAATGGTAAACGGCACACGGGCTCCCAACCATAACTGCGGAAATTAGGAGAGACAGCTGAGTCCGTTTTATCCACAAGTACCTGTATTTAACAGAGTAGGATTTACAGAACTAAATAAATTACAAAACACACACATGGGCATTTTAACCATAACTGGCAATGAAAGGTAATAAATATATGTAAGCCCGGAGGCTGCACGCACCAGTGCAGTTATCGTTATTCGTTTGCGATCAATGTTAATCGAAAGAGTATAATTTTAAAGACACGTAAACCTAGTGATCACACCTGTGGTGCAGGTAAAAATCATCGTTGACAGGCAATGAAAAACAAATTAAATATACCTGCACCTAGAGAACACACGCACCACTAGTGCAGGGGAAGCAATTCTTCCACAAACAGAACAAGATAAAATTTAAGCTGTATTACGATCGAGGAAGTAACTCGGGCGCATCCTTATCACCAGATTGCAGATGCACGTTAAGGGCTTCGGAAGGTGTATGCGCACACGTGCACCAAACAAAGCAGCAGGCAACACGTCTAGTCAAACTTCAGAGTCCGACCTGTCACCGCAAGGGTAGAAGGAATCGGCGACTCTACAGTAGGCGTAAGGGCACCCATCAACCTAAATATCCGCCATCCAGCGCTGCGAGGGGGTTTCCCTGTCTAGCAACCTCAGGCCGCAATCCAGTTACTCGTTCCCAGGCAGTCAACCCGCAGCAGACGCACCTCTCGCGTCAGCTGCTTGCGCACTTCGATCCCACTCGAGGTGCCGCAAAAGCGCCACCAACCTAGATGCCAGAGAAACTGTGCTAGTCGTCGATGTCAGCGATTCAGCGATTGCAAGGCTCAGCACTGAAATAGAGGATATAGTTGATTTCAATTTTTTTTAGATGTAATAGGCTACATGCAGTGTGACATTTCATTCTCATTATAGATCTTGTTTATTACACTTATTATACAACAGTGCGCATTTGTACAGTCAGACTACTGATACGCCCAACTCCCCCCACCCCCACACACACACCTTCCAGCCCATCTCCTTTAGTATGTTGATGACACCGATTTTCTCGCCCTCTACCCTACACTCCAACGATACCTCCAAATCCAGCTTAATCAGTTTACCTTCTTTTACCTTCTGGTGTAACCAATGTCTTCTCAAGCTCAACGCCTCCAAACCCCTTGCAATAACTAGAGGGTGAACCACCCACACCCACACCCTGCATCTCCATGACTTCTGCCTTTTCATTTACGACTGTCCTATCCAGTTAGCTAGCATGCTAAAATGTCTTGGACTAACCCTCGACCGGCAACTAACGTGGGAACCTCACCTACTAGCATTCCAACAGAAAACCCACAATAGATGAAAATTACTAAACTACTAATAAGCCAAACTTGAGGATTACACCCCTCCATAATCCATTCTCTGCTCTGCAAATGTTGCATGGATCCCTGCCCCACCAAAGTTCTGTAAGTTCCTCCAAATCCTCGATAGCTCTGTACTATGACTTGCATTCTGCATCCGTTTTCCTTCCTCCACATGGATTCTCTATCATCTCATTAAAATCCCGCACCTCCTCACCAAAATCGAACACCCCCATTTCTCCAGTACTACCTGTTAACTATATTCCAGTAATCCCATTGTCTTCCCTCTGATCACTAACCCTGATACGCAGAAGCAACTCTACAAACACGTCCCACAGTCCGAAACATAAACACTCAATAGCCCTTTCTTCTCTTTTCTTTTTTTTTTTTTTTTTTTTTGAGCCACCAGTCTTCTGACGGGTTTGATAAGGCCTGTCATGAACTTCTCTCCCGTACCAAACTCTTCATCTCGGAGTTGCACTAGCAACGTACGTCCTCAATTATTCCAATCTGTCTTCCTCTACAGTTTTTTCCCTCTACAGCTCTCTCTACTACCATGGAAGTCATTTCCTGTCGTCTTAACAGGTGTCTTACCATCCTGTTCCTCCTCCTTCTCAATGTTTTCCAGATATTTCTTTCCTCCTCGGTTCTGCGCAGAACCTCCTCATTCCTTACCTTATCAGTCCACCTAATTTTCAACATTCGTCTGTACCACCACATTTCAATTGCTTCGATTCTCTTCTGTTCCGATTTGCGCACAGTCCATGTTTCTTACCACACAATGCTGTGCTCCAAACGTACATTCTCAGAATTTCTTCTTCAAATTAAGGCCTATGATACTAGTAGACTTCTCTTCGCCAGGAATGCCCTTTTGGGCAGCGCCAGTCTGCATTTTATGTCCTCCTTGCTCCATCAGTGATTAGTTATTTTGCTATCTAGGTAGTAAAATTCCTTTACTTCATCTACTTCATGACTATCAATTCCGATGTGTTAAGTTTCTCGCTGTTCTCATTTCTGCTACCTCTCATTACTTTCGTCTTTCTTCGGTTTACTCTCAATTCACATTCTGCACTCGTGAGACTGTTTATTCCACGCAGCAGATCAAGTTCAAATGGTTCAAATGGCTCTGAGCACTATGGGACTTAACATCTGAGGTCATCAGTCCCCTAGAACTTAGAACTACTTAAACCTAACCAATCTAAGGACATCACACCCATCCATGCAGGAGGCAGGATTCAAACCTGCCACCGTAGCGCTCGCGCGGTTCCAGACTGTAGCGCCTAGAACCGGTCCGCCACACCGGCCGTCGCAAATCAAGTAACTCTTCTTCACTTTCACTCAAGAGAGCAATGTTATCAACGAATTGTATCTTTGATATCCTTTCACCTTGAATTTTAACCCTGCTGCTGAACCTTTCTTTTATTTCTATTATTGTTTCTTCTATATACAGAATGAACAGTATGGCAAAACGCTACATCCCTGTCCACCACCCTTTTTAATCCGCGCACTTCGTCCTTGGTCGTCCACTCTTATTGTTCCCTGTTGGAAAGGAAAGGAGTGGAGAGTAGAGTAGAGGAATTGATGAAATCAGCTGCATCAGGATATTATGCGAAATCAGCGACGATAAATGAAAATTTCTGCTCAACTATAACTCGAACCCAGGACCTCCTTCTTATTAGCCTGCACAACTGGGCACAGTGCCAGTCGCAAATCCTTGACCTATCTCGGCATGCTCCCTGGCTGACCCATATTCCCACCTAACGACACCACTTATCTGTAGTCCCCAGTGGTCCCTTAATTTTAGATTCCTGTTGGAGGTTGAAGATAGATGTTCAACTGCATTGATGGTTGTGGTTTCATAGCCCATTGAGACGTATCAGTTATACGAAAGCATGTTAGCTGTTCTTGAGGACATATCCGAAAGAGCAGACTCCACGCGATCACATAATCCCATTATTAGCTGAACGCATCCACTTTTGTCATTTGGAATTTCCGAATGATTTTCTCGTTGTATGATGTTCAGTCATATAAGCTATGCCTGCCAATTTCTCGACGCGCACCTTATTTTAATTGTGTTCTGCTGTGAATCCTTTTATCTTGATATTTACATTAAGACCGCATTATGACACTGGGCCATAAACATTCATGTAACGACGTATAGCTAGAATCAATCAAGATTTCATCTACCTGCTCATGTTAGCATACTATATATTCACACAGTAGACCACTTGCAACACACTTCCTTTGGCACCCGTTCCCCCACGGGCACATCCAGGCACTATGACGGGACCAGTGCATTGGTGATATTCATAACAAATGTCATGGGACCTTTTAGCGGAAATTCTTAGTCATTGGGACAGTCAGAAGTTTGGCTTCTTTCGAATCTACTGGGCATTTAATGAGGGGCCAAATGCTCGTATTGTATGGTGTCAGATTCCCGCCAATCCACGGCGGTGAGGAAGTAGTTTCTCACGACTACGTCCACAGGGGAAGCAGAGGGTTCATTGCGGGCACTCACTGGTGGAGCTTCGCGCTTAAAGAAGCGCGTGCGCTCATGTACAACCACATCTACAACCATCTCTTGAAGCCTTCAGACCGCATCCTTTGTTATAGTTTTTGGCTGTTGCTTTTTGTAAGTTAAAGGCACCAGAAACGTACTTCTAACATTTCGATTGATAATGGAATCAAACGTGAAGAAAAATCAGGGCACGTCCATACGATTTGCCGCCCTGCAAAATACTTTCGACAATGTCAAATGATGCAAGACCTTTGCAGTCCTTAGAATGATGGGCCTAAACTGTAGGGAAAGGTGGGGAATGCACAGTACGTACAAGAACGATAAGGGTAAAATAAGAGTGGAAGTTCAAGAACGGAGTGCTCGGATTAACAAGGCTCTAAGACAGAGATGTACTCTTTCGCTCTTACTGTCCAACGTATACATCGATGAAGCAATGAAAGATATAAGATAAAGGTACAAGAGTGAGATTAAAATTCAAAGTGAAGGGATATCGATGATAAGATTCGCTATCCTCGGTGAAAGTGGAAAAGTATTACAGGATCTATTAATGAAATGAAAAGTCTGTGGGTACAGAATACGTACTGAGAGAAAATCGATGAAAGACGAAATTAATGAGAATTAACGGAAATGACAACAGTGGAAAATTTAAAATCAGGATTGATGGTTATGAAGTAGTTAAAGTTAAGGAATTCTACTACGTAGGCAGCAAAATAACAGTGAAGAACGGTGCAAGGAGGACAGTCACTAGCAAAATGGGCGTAAGAGAAGTCTATTTATATCAAACAGAGGCCTTGAGGAAGACATTTTTAGAGCAGAGCATTCTACGATAGTGAATCACGGAGCTTGGGAAAACTGGCACAGGTGAGAATCGAAGCACTTGCGGTGCCGCCCTGCAGACGAATGTTGAAAATAAGGTGGGCTGACAAAGGTACGGAGTGAAGAGGTTCTACACAGAATCGTCGAGGAAAACACTGACAAGGAGCAGGGACAGAATGACTGGACTTTGATTAAGACATCAGGGAATAACTTTCATGGTACTAAAGAGTAAAAACTGTAGACAAAGACTGGATTGATTAAAGCAAATAATTGACGGCATAGTTTTCAAGTTGCTACTCTGAGACGAGAAGGTTCGCACAGGAGAGAAAGTTGTGGCGGGCCGCATCGAACCAGTTACAAGACAGAGGGTTCTGGGCTAGTATGTTTCCGACGATCCTTCTGTATTTTGACTACGGTTCTAGCCATCCGTTTAACATGTGAATTTAGCCTCTACTGACCACTCGAAAGTGTCATTTGTTCCACAGGTCGCAGTGTCCCTATGTGACGGCTGGTACTGTTCTCCTGGCAGCTACGCCGGAAAGGAAGTAAATTAACAACTTACCACCTCTCTAAGTGCGGCGCTCTCGTAGGACTTCCACCTGGCGGAGCTCTTTTGAGGCCGGAAGCAGCGTGGGCGGATCTGGACGAGGGCAATATCGGCTGGCCTCATCTCGGTGGCGGGGGCGGAGGCTCAGGCCGTAATCCGGCGGCATTACCGCCCCCGCACCCGGCGACCGCACTCTGCAACTCGAGCAACGCCGCTGGCCAGACAACCGCCGCCCGCAGCCCACAGGCCGGGCTGCGCAGAAATTGGACGGCACTGCTCGCTGCTAGTTCTCGCCAAGCGCGGTGTCTCTCGTTCACGTCTTGACTCAGGGCTTGTTAATTAACACCACTTAACCAGTGTAATACAGCGGTAATCACGTGATGCGCAGGTCATCATTCTGACTGCGGAAGTGTTACGACAGGAACAAAAATAACGCTCCTCTTCACTCAGGGCTGGTTAATTAACAGCACTTAACCAGTGTAATACAGCGGTAATCACGTGATGCGCAGGTCATCATTCTGACTGCGGAAGTGTTACGACAGGAACAAAAATACATGGTGTTACGGGTACAAGTACCGATAATTCTATTGGTGACTGAGGATTGTGATCTGAACAACATTAAATCAGTATTTACGACATTTGCGGACTAATAATTCTACCTATTAGTACTATGTTTTTAGGTTGGTCAGTACTTCCAAGCATATGTGCCAAGAGCAAATTACTGATGCTTATTTTCCCCTACGCAGCAGGTGAGCTGTTGTAGTGTAACATGGGCACGCAAAACGGTTAATCTTTACTGACAGGCACATTCCACTCAGTGGCGTAGTTACGACCGTGCAGAAGACATCAGGTGACATGTTTGCGGCAAGACTGTTTGACGCAGAGAAAAAACAACTACCACATTGACATGTGCACATGTTAAGGTACCACACAGAAAAATATCTGCGCCCGTTAATTCCTGTACAATGATGGAATGAGTAATGGTATGAAATAAATTTGTAGCTTTCCGCATTCAAAGTAAATGTCCATAAAATTCATCTCGTTGGTAAACCGCCTCATGGTTTAAATGGTCGGAGAACGTCTGCATCACTATTTCACGTCGATTTCATCACGGAATCACACACCCTTATACAGAACACCTTAAGAGGTGGTTGAAATGCTATTACTAGAGCCCAGAGTTTCATGCACTAGCAAATCGTAAAACATGCATGTATTCATGCAGTATCATATCGGTAAACACTCTCAATGAGACAGAAAAACAATAAAAGTGTGCGATGTCAAAATTCAGTTCTATATTTATTTATATTCTCTCTAAAGCCGTTCACAGCAACCGATTTCGTCAAAACTTCGTCACTTAGACACATACGTTTATCACACATTACATATTTGTACATGGAAAATGACGTTTCTACGTCAGATGGGCTAAGAGGCGCATACTTAAGTGACGAAAATTTAGACAAAGACAGATCAAGTTGAAAGTCTTATCAAACTTATACGTTTAAAGTAACATAAGTGACAGTAGCTTGGAACACAATGTTAGAGTGGGAATGGCATGCCAACGTGTATTTTATCTCTCCGCTTATGTGCTTTGGCATGTAGTGAACTTTTCTGACTGCAAGAATGTAAACTATCAACAACTTTAAACCAAACCAAAACTGCATGAGTTTACATAACACAAAAACTGAATCTGATGCAACACTATTGATTTAAAATTGGTCATGGTAATAGAATAAAACTTGATCAATTTGAAAATAATGAACCTGTGCTTAATGAACGCTATCCCCGAAGTAATAAAATGTCTTACCTTTATTAGCACAACAGTAAAGCTCTTCGCACTGCTCTCTGTTAGTACTTTAAATTACATAGTCAGCGTACACCTATTATGCAAGGCTGTTGTTTAACATATGTTCTAATTATATCGAATATGACTGAGACAATAACTTCTTGTGCAAAATAGTTCGTCCAAAGCGACATGGATCTTGGGAGCTGGTATTGAATTGTGGTAAGAAACAACATGGCACTAACTTTAAAATTTGTATTTTGACTCTTTGAAAATTAATAATGATCACAATTAACACAAAATAAAATGATTACACATTAACAATTAGCTTTAATAAACCATTGGATATGAGTAATATACATTGTCTCATTCATTACATATGGATACGCGCATTGCATTGGTAACAAAACAACTTTCTATACCTTAATTACTTCCAGCATGGTATCTTGCAAATAAAAAATCACTAGTGCTTGTAGCGAGTAAGTATATGTCCAGCACACATTAGATACAACACGTCTTTACACTTGAGAGCCCTCACCTCTCGTGATCTAAAGTTACTCTAACGCATTACCCATAACACCTTGAACCTCTTGAGAAGCGACGCTACTACACAATCGATACTACATTTGACCATCTCTGGTTCAATATAAAATTTTCTTACAAAATTTAACCCTGTATATGTACCTTTCATAACCCTGCTGCCTCGTTCTGAAGACTTTGGCAGGGTATGGCAACTGGCCACAATAACACAACAAATTCTAACATTAAACAAGTTCAGAAACGTAAAAAAACAAGAAAATTAATAAAAAAATACAAATCTTCGTGAGCATCTGGCTCTCTGAATAAGTAAAAGTATCATGGTTCACTTGTGAAGCATTTTCTTTAACCATCTAACATTTACGGTTAGGAATCATGACTGTACAAATATTCAGGTATGATAGTACTCATGTGCAACATGAAAATTTAAAATGTAGCCTAATATCTAAGAAAAATACAACAGTGTGAGCAACCTGCTCTTTACAAAGTTAATGGGAATTACAACAACCTTACTTGTACAAAACAAAGAAAAACATTACTAAGTATTTAGAAACTTGTTAAAATATGTAGTTCTTATGTGCACTAGTGTGTGAGGTTAAGTGTCCATTTATAGCCCTCATTTCTATTGTTATGAATAATCATAGGCATTGTTGCACAAAAGCATTGTGTTGCTATATCATGAGTGTAAAATTAAAAGTAAAGAGTGAAAAAGGCAAGGAAAAAGTCATGGTTGAGGTAAAGTTATAGTTTGCATGGTATACAAATCGAGGATCCATAGACATTTGTTCACATTTCTTCTTCAGAGCATAATATTTTTAAGTCATGTTATCGTGAATATCCTTTTTTAATATCACTAGCTATGTCAAAGTAATGAGATTTGGTATTGAGCAGACTCATTGGTGGCAGCGGTAGATATGGTAACCAATGAAAACTCAGCGAATTATATGTTAAGTGCTGCCTAGTACAGTCGTGAGCACAATGAATGGTGGAATTCCAGCTCTCTCATTTACAGTGTATTATCGCCGACATCAGTAAGCTTGTATATACTTATATTGTTGCAAAAAAGTAAAAAACTGTATGTTTCATAACCACCACAGTGGATAAGGCAGAGAAGGACAAGAGCATAAAAAGAAATGGGGCATAAAGAGGCATTAAATGCTTTTAAGGTTACAAAGTATGACAGTGGTGGAAAATAATACAAAATCCTAAACTTATGCAGGTAACAACTGCATTACTTGTGGCAACGCCATCAATATATAAGTGAGAAATTATGTTCATAGTTCAGTATCTAACAATATGGTACATAGAGTACGTTTTAGACACATGGTTGAGCTATTCTAGCAGTAAGCTAGTGATAAATACATTTATTGGTAATGACTGTCCACAGAACAGTAGTGGTTACATGTAGAATAACAGTTCAATAAAACTTAGTGTATACAGGCCACAACTCTAGAAAATAGTGCATTGAGATTGACAGTAATAAATTACAAAATACATAGTTCATAACTAATCAGTGCATATGTTGGCAGAGCTCATAAGAAATTTCAGTATAGCAGAATATGTCTACAGTACAAGAGATTTGAAAATAGTATTTGTTGCAAATATTGACTACACTTAAGTAATATATCTCGTACAGAGAAGTGAAAAAATAATAACAACAGATTTAGGAATGTGCATACCTACTGGGAAAAGTAGGAATAAGGCAAAGGAAAGTGCACTTTTACTGCAAAAGAAAATTCCCTTCCATAGTCGTCAAATCAGTCAGTCAAAATAAAGCAAGATAAAAATGTGTGATTAAGAGACTATTCTAAACAGAGACATAAAATGTCAAAGAAATTAGAATCACTTAAAAACTAGAAGCATGTAGTATAAGCATAGGTTGCGATGCATACAAAAGAAAAAAATTGGTGATGAGGAATTTCTCATTGTACCTGTAAATAAGGAAATTATTAATGCTGGAAATGTTATAGGTATAGTTAATGCAAACAAAAGTAATATCAGCAGGAGCTAAATGTCAGTGCACAAGTTATGTAGAAGCGCCCTTAGTTCAGATAAATGCAGTGTATCAAGCGAGACATGTGTGATATCTGTGTACCAAGTAATGTCATGTTCTTCCACAATAGTTGAGAAAAATATTAACTGTAGCTCCATAAATCTATTTTTGTGTTTTCACTAACTTCAAATTATCATAAAACCTTTCTTATTATAACAGTATGACATCTGTGTCATCACTTTTCTTTACCTTATCATTCACATATAATGATCATTATTATTAGTAGGATATCATTGTGTTTTCATTACTATCACTTCATAGAATATTACCATAATGAAATTGAAACTTATATGTAACATACATAGAAAAATCGTTAGTACATGTCATTCTTTGTGTTGCTATAAAGAATAGCTTAGTGAAACCATATAAATGACTTTGTAGTATACAGATGTTACCCTTAAGTTTATACTTTGTTGTTTCCTGTAAAACCTGCAAGAAAAAAATTACTTGGTATATGACAAATAATGACCTTTGTTGCACTTGTTTCTTTCATTTTCCATTAACGTGTTGCATATGCATATGAAATCTTATCTCTACCTAATAAGGTGCTACCTGTAAAAACATAGTAATGCATAAAAGGTACTAGGCTATGAGATAAACAACAAAGGCATAGTGCATAGTGGAAATAAAAGTGTTAAAACTAGAGAAAATGCCCAAGTAATTATTATGTCATGCTGTGAAAGTGTGCTATCATATATCGTCTCAAAAAGGAAAAAAAACATGGTTTAATTCAATAAAATATTTTACATTACTGACATGATGGTTCCCTCGTGACTTTTCGTATGCAAAGTTTCTACATGAACATCATTTAGACCACTCCGCAGCAACTCGAACTTGTTGCACCTGTTTTTAGCTTTGTTGAAAAGATGATAAGTGCGTACTTATACTTTCTGACCGATTTTAAATTCTCGGTGTTGACTTACCTGTTTCTTTATTTCTTTATTTCTTTCCTCATTGAGCTGTAAGCTTAATATTGTTGATTGCAATGTCGATGACTCTATGGTGATGTAGTCATCGTGAAGTAGGAAATGCTACTAATTCTTTAATTTTGTTCAGCAGTGCAACATTCTTTAATATCATGCACGGAGGCAACAATGTAGAATCATTTGAAACGTTGTTAATAATTCTTGAAATGTGTAGATTATTTATCCCAACGGTGTGTTTCTAATGAAACGACAAAGCTTACCATTTTCTTTCATAATACGTTCAGACGGGTTTGGTGGAGTATGGTAACTGGGTATGTATATAGGTGTAATCTTCCTAGATTTCAGAGTATGTGTCCATATAGCTGATCTGAACCGTGGTCCATTATCAGAAATAACTTTTGTCAAAACTCGTGAATGCTGCAGTAAAATGTCATGTAATTGATCGCCATCAGTTTTGCTTAGCTTTCGGTAACCTTTTTAGTAATTGTTTGTTCTACGTCGTATTCTATATCGTCTGGTACATTAGTACAATGAAAATAAGTGTCAGTGTAAAAGGATATACACAAATGCGTATTTTTGGTAAACGAAATAAGTTCAATTTTATTGACGTTTTGTTCGCCAGATGACAAAAGTCCAAAGCAGTCTGGTGGTCATTTTCACTTAAAATGAGGTAAGAGTTTTTGAAATCCAGAATAGCTTTATGTTCCATCAAAAAGTCCATAGCTAACATTACGTTGATGGTGAGTGAGAGGACAATAAAAAAATTAGAATAAAATGTGTGACCATGTACCGAGAAAGGTCGATATGTTTGAAGTTTTACGTCGACGCCTTTGCTAGAAACAGTACCACGTACTTTTGTTTTGCTCAGTGAAAAAGTCGGACAGGAATTATCGTGATTACACTTATTAAATGCAGCATCCCTTACCACAGTAACGGACAAACCTGAATCTATCACAACAATAAATTTATGTGTACCTACTTGTATTTCGATGGTGGGTTTGAAGCTGTCTTCTTAGTCTGATTATTTTATTGTAAAAGCGTTTCTCCAATATCGTCGAAAGTGATTACACTTTCCGTTACTGTTTCTTGAGGTTTTAATTGCTGATCGTCGTTCCAGGCTAAAGCAACGGGGTTGTTTCCTAGTCAAATAGTATTCGGAATTTGATTACGTGTCGAAGCTTGCTATGGCATCTCAATAGATCTCAACGATTTGTACAGTTCTGCTATTATCGTCATTACGGTTTTGAGGTGGGTGTAAACGTACACTGGGTTCATTCACAATAATTGGAGGTTTATGATGAAATTCTCTGTGATTCTGGAAAAAATTGTTAATGACGTAATTACACTGAAAATTCTGTCGATGACCTCTTCGTTTGTTACTGCAATTACTCTGATACGGAACATTTAGGTTGAAATTCGATGTCTGGTTTCTATACATGATATTATTGCCTTGTTGTGTAGTCTTATTACTATGCTGTTGCATGCTCACGAAAGTTTGCGGCGAACCATTGAAGTTGGGTTGGCCTTGGAGAGAATATTGTTGTCCGGAATTTCCAACTTGCTGGTTTTGTTGTTGAAAATTCCGGTTGTTGCAACCAAACTGTTGGTTCTCTCATTGGTTTTGTAAATACTGATTATTAAAATTTTGAAGTCTGTGAAAATTATTATGAAAATTGTTACCATTCCTAAAGCTCTTATTACGTCTGTCATCAAACTTACTTGATGAGTTTTGATATCTATACTTGTTATTACTGTTGCTGTTTTGGGAGTGATTATTATTGACAGAGGAGTAGCCAGAATGTTGTACTTAGAAAAGTTGTAGAAGATCGTGAAATGCAGTACTGTTTTCAAATGGCTCAAATGGCTCTGAGTACTATGGGACTTAACATCTGAGGTCATCAGTCCCCTAGAACTTAGAACTACTTAAACCTAACTAACCTAAGGACATCACACACATCCACGCCCGAGGCAGGAGTCGAACCTGCGACCGTAGCAATCGCGCGGTTCCGGACTGCAGCGCCTAGAACCACTCGGCCACCGCGGCCGGCCTCAGTAATGTTTTCTTTTTGTTGTCCCGTTAACACGAAGATTCGTAATGAACGCGGTAATGGAGAGATGTATAGCTGTATTAATGCTGACTGAGTATAGGACTCGGTAAGGTGCTGATTTTGTTGAACCATGTGATCAAGAAATTGGGTTATGGTTGGGAAAGTAGAATTTTCAAAGGACGGTAAGTTGATTTATCTGATCTTTTAATCCTCGTTTCTGACCAATAAGCTGACAAAAAGGCATTTTGAAATTCTTCTAATGAGTAGCATTGTCTTGCAATGGGGCGCATCCTGGTGGCGGGCTCGCCCTCCAAAAAGTTGAAAATGAATTCTAATTTATGGATAATAGGCCAATTAGGTGGTAACAAGAATGTAAACTATTGTATCCAGTACTAGGGGTGGATATCTGTTTTGTTATTGAGGAATACTCTGAACTTACGAACTGACAAGAAATGCTTGTAATCAAAACCATCGTGTCGGAAATTTTGTGTCGGTTCATTATTGTTAAAAAAAATATGTTCTGCGGACGTCGTTCCGCCTATTATTCTCTAACACGTTGTAATCTGCCAAGATTGTGCCCTAGTGGTGCAGTGTCAAATTGTTCTGCCTGTTTCAAAAATGGCTCTGAGCACTATGGGACTTAACATCTGAGCTCATTAGTCCCCTAGAACTTATAACTACTTAAACCTAACTAACCTAAAGACATCACACACATCCATGCCCGAGGCAGGATTCGAACCTGCGACCGTAGAGGTCGCGCGGTTCCAAACTGTAGCGCCTAGAACCGCTCGGCCACCACGACCTGCTCTGCCTTTTTATATTGGAAGTTTCTATGTGTTTGATTGTATGATGTCTGATCCTTTAACGTGGCAGTTTCATGGTGGAAACTGTTAACTTTACGATTCAGTAGATTGCTATGTGAGTTCAGCTCATTAATAGTACGATTCATAGATTAAAATTGTTCAGACTGAAAGAAAGGAGAAGGCAATGTGTCTTCAGATTTAGTATCGGTATTACTTTTTACAGTTTCTACTGTGTTCGAATGGTCATCGAGTTTTACTGTAAGTGATGAAATATGAGCAGTATTTTGTTTTTATCCATACTGGATGAGAGATCGTGTTTGGCTACGTGGTGTGTGGTATCAACGAAGACGCACGGGCGGTTTACGACGATAGAGGAGAGAGCCATGTGGTTAGATGTTGAACACCATAGGCGACACCATTTTAGAGTTTTTTATATTTTGACGACTATGTGGAGATGCACCTTGGAAGACCCGGCTGCAACAAGGGAAGTAGCTACGATGTTTCATTTTTCTATCAATTTTATTGTGCCTGGTGCATGTTCCATTTTAGCGAGTTTTAACAGGTTCTTTTACATTTTATTATTCTGATGATGGAAGCTTGACTTCCGAAACACGTCAATCTTAGTGTTTTACACTGTAAACAAGTGGTTGATCCGATATATTATTTAACGTTGAGCAGTACTGTTGGTGTCATTTTCGTCGATCTGATTCAGAAATTTCTTTGTACTCTTCTTAAGTTTGCATATGTCAGATCTGACTACGGTAGAATCAGTATCAAGTTCTAATTATTCAAGTCTACTGGTGACAGTTTGCATATCTTCTTGCTGTTTTTTGTGCTGTTGACTCAAACGACTTTCTACTCACGTTTTATGCTGCGTAAAATCGCTCTGAAGCTGTGTGTTCATGTCTTGTACGCTTTTTGGATCACGGAAAACTTTACTGTAGCAATTGTCTATGTATTTTTCTACGTGAGCTATTAGACTTTTGCTGATTTCATGTTGCTCGTGAACGACAGTTCCGCGTACCTGTTCGATCGTTGGTTTTTTTTTTTTTTTATGGTCTCATTTTGCGCTTGCATTGCAGGAGTAACTTGCTCCTGAAATCGATTTCATGCCTCTATGTACTGACTGAGGCGCTCTTTAAGTAACGTTCCTTTTTGTCTAAACATTCATTAATTTGCTGTTCTATATTGTGCGTTAGTTCCTCTTGTTTTTGTGAGACATTATTAACTTCGTCACTGAGTTTTTGTGTCTGTTGGTTGATCGCGTCATTAACTTGAGTGAAACGTTCGTCTTGTTTTTGTTGTTACTTCTTATTGTTAGCAATGATTTGTTGAAACATCATCATAATGGCATTATTCCCTAATTGTCCATAAGTGTTCAAAGTGTTTTTCGTTAATTGGTCAATAGTATCAGTATTTAACGTGTCTGTTGAGGTTTGGGTACTCATTTTGATTGGATTCTAAAGGCAAATGATCAGAGTGCAACACTTAAAATTTCCGGGCTGCTGGGCAGTGATCGATGTATAAAACTCTCCCCTGACGTTCCGTCTCTGACTGTGGGAAACATCCTCCGAGGTAAAGCGGGGAAATATGAAGCGATAGCGGCAAAAGACAGTTCACCGCTTTACCTCTGAGGATTCTCCCGCAGTCGGAGACGAAACGTCAGGGGAGAGTTTTATACATCGACCACGGCGTATCAGCCCAGAATTTAGTGAAGATAATATTGGCCGTGAAAGCCTACATTGTATGATCAGAGTGCATATTGTGTACGTGGGAAGTATGTGTATCAGAGGATTCCGCATTTGCGGAATGTGTCGTCTGATTAATTGCGACGTCGGTAGGTAAAGCAAAATTCAAAGTAATTTGACTGTTTGGCAGTGAAGGTACACTTTCATTGACGGTCGTGTGATACATTGTCGCCAATGCAGTATTGTCAGAATTGGTATTCATTGCAACAGAGTTATTTGGCAAATGGGTATTTACGACATCGTCCATGACTGACCTACGCGTAGTATTATTAATCGTTTTACACGGCGTAATGCAAAGATACAATCAAAGAACAAACAAGTAGACAAGAAACAAAGAGCATTTTGCCGTTGACGGTTAGCTATAATCGCCGCAGATTATTAAATGCGCAGCGCAAACTTCCTAACTACACTTGCTGATGCCTGACTGTATTATTTCAAAAGATTTGAAAAAGAATTTCGATCTGCACAAAGTTGCCGTCAAGTGAAAAACATTCGTTTGAAGTAACGTAACTGACGGTAGCCTTCAGCACAATTGTTAGAATAGGAATGGAATGTGAACGTGTATTTTGTCTGTTCGCTTGATATGTGCTTAGCCCTGTACTGAACTTTTCTGACTACGAGAATGTAAATTGTCAATAAATTTAAACCAAACCAAAACTAGATTAATTTACGTAATTCAAAAACTGAATCTGATGCAACATTATTGATTTAAAATTGGCATTGGTGATAGAACGAAACTAGATCAATTTGAAAATAATGGTCCCTGTGCTTAATCGATGCTATCCCTGAAATAATAACATTTCTTACCTTTATCTGCGCAATGGTAACGCTCTTTGCAAGCTTTCTGTTAGTACTTCAAATTGTATAATTAGCTTACAGCTGTAGTACAAGGCTGTTGATCGGCATACATTTTAATTAAATTTAATATGACTGAGGCAATAACATATTGAGCAAAATAGTTTATCAAAAACGACGTGGGTCTGGGAGCTGGTATTGATTTGTGGTAAGTAACAATATGGCGCTAACTTTAAAACTTGTAATTTGACCATTTTAAAATGATTAATGCTCACAATTAACACACAATAAATTGATTATACATTAATAAGCAGCTTTACAAAATCATTGGATGTTAGTGCTATACGTTGTCTCAATCATCACTTATCAATACGCACATTGGATTGGTAGCAAAACAACTTTATTTATCTTAATTATTTCCAGTATGGTATCTTGAAAATAAAAATGATTACTGCGCGTAGTTAGTAAGTAAATGTCCAGCACATAATAGATACATCTTGCAAATATAAAATCATTACTGTGCATAGCTAGTAAGTATATATCCAGCACACATTAGATACAACACGTCTTTACACTTGAGAGTGCTCCATACATCTCGCTATCTAAAGTTCTCTAACACTTTGAACCAACGTTCGATGTTGAGGAACGACGCTACTACACAGTCGATACTACATTTTCCAATCTCTGGTTGAAAATAAAATTTTCTTACAAAATTTTACCCTGTGTATATACCTTTCGGCCCGACCGGTCAGGCGTGCGGTCTAACGCACGGCTTTTCGGATTGGGAAGGAGCGCGTGGTCTCCGGCACGAATCCGACTAGCGGACTTGTGTCGAGGTCCGGTGAGGCGGCCAGTCTGTGGATGGTTTTTAGGCAGTCTTTCATCTGCCTCGGTGAATGCGGGCTGGTTCCCCTTATTCCGCCTCAGCTACACTATGTCGACGATTGCTGCGCAAACAATTTCTCCACGTACGAGTACACAACCGTTACTCCACCATGTGAACATAGGGTTTACACTCGTCTTGTGTGAGACGTTCCCTCAGGGGGTCCAGCGGGAGCCGAACCACACAATAACCCTGAAAGAGTGGTTAGGTGTGGGGCGGCGGAGGGGTGAAGTGGACTGCGGTAGTCGTCGTTACGTTGTGGACCTCTGCGGCGGGGACGGAGCCTCTCCGTCGTTTCTAGGCCCCCGGTTAACATACAATACAATACAATACAATATACTTTTCACTTATTTTTTGCGCCACGAAATACATTTTTGTTAACTTTATAAACTCAAAATCCATTGTTCAGCCTCATCAATAATTGTCAGAGAATCCACCAGTTACCTAACACATCCAGCTTCGTTGTTGCTGCAGACAAGTGCGCAAAATTTGATTTGAAGTACATCACGTCTTGCTTCAAATCTCCTTTCTTGGCTGCCACTTCAACATCTCTAATGCAAGGTGCATTAGTGCCTTCGAAAGTGTCTACGACCCAAAACCGAAAAAAGGGGTGCAATAACTTAGGGTTTTTCAATTTAATTAAGGAAACAAATGGCAGCTGCAATAAATTTACGGTCACTTACCGACTTCACTTCAACAACATTATCACACTATTAGATGGCAGGTTTATCCAGATACTCTGCGTCGTTAAAATAGGTTGTGGTGGCGAAGTTAAATCTTACAACAGATCTCTAAATGCTACAACACGGACTGGTTGTTTCAAGAATACCTTCAGTTGGAAAAAAAAGCTATCGTATGACTTAATTAATGCTGCCACCAGTTTAATGATCGTTGGCTACGTTGGTGTCCAGGGGAAGCTAACCACCTGTCACATTACCCAATAAATAGTTCATGCGTGTAAGACGATCAGTCTAGCGCTTCTTAATAATTATTAATTGCAGATAGAATTATTGTCAGTGGTATAAATAAACAAGCTCTAACACATCTGGTTAACGTATTAATTGTTACTTTTTCCCCAACAGATTTTGCACCAAAATTTACTATTTGTGGAAAATTTTAACATAAAGATGAGATGCCTATCACAGGCCAAAAGGCATGGCCACCTTGCGTAGCCGCGCTGTCAGGGGCGCCTTGTCACGGTTCACGCGGCTCGCCCTGTCGGAGGTTCGAGTCCTCCCTCGGGCATGGGTGTGTGTCTTGCCCTAAGCGTAAGCTAGCTTAAGTTAGATAAAGTAGTGTGTAAGCCTAGGGACCGATGAACGCAGGCGTTTGGTCCCTAGGAGCTTGCCACGAATTTCCAATTTTAAGTAGTTCTAAGTTCTAGGGGACTGATAACCTCAGTTGTTAAGTCCCATAGTGCTCAGAGCCATTTGAACCATTTTTTTTCTCTCGTTATCACTGTTTTACACATATTCCCTTCCTCTCCGACTCTGTGCAGAACCTCTTCATTCCTTATCTTATCAGTCCACCTAATTTTCAACATTCGTCTATATCACCACATTTCAAACGCTTCGATTCTGTTCTGTTCAAGTTTTCCCACAGTCCATGTTTCATTACCATACAATACTGTACTGCAGACGTACATTCTCAGAAATTTCTTCCTCAAATTAAGGCTGGTATTTGATGTTAGTAGACTGCTCTTGGCCAGGAATGCCATTTTTGCCATTGCTGGTCTGCTTGTTCAGTCCGTCATTGATTACTTTACTGCCTAGGTAGCAGATCTCTTTAGCTTCATCTACTTCGTGACCATCAATCCTGATGTTAAGTTTCTCGCTGTCCTCATTTGAACTACTTCTCATTACCTTCGTCTTTCTTATATTTACTTCTCAAATTATCTTGTTACAAATACCATTTTATTTGTTTTAAAGTGTATATTAATTTGCCTATAGGACCGTTGTAGATAATAAACGCGATCACTGCGGTAGTCCATTATCTCTGTCCGTCGTACACGCTGACTTCTCCAACGAATATACTTTACTTAACGACAAACATATACGTCATTGTCGTCCTGAATTGTGACTTACCTATTGCCGCTAGGACCTAATGTGTTTCCTGTAGTTGAACATGTTTGTCGAGTTAAAGCTGCAGGTTATGTGGCACTATTGACAGTGCCTGTTCTCTGCCTGTCATGCAAGCCATGGCAAACATTCCAAATGCAAAAGACATCTTTGGACACGTGGAAATACATATACAAGGGTGTATCATAAATTCATGATTAATATTTCACGTCTTTCAGTTGATTTCCAAAGTTTCGTTCCCACAACTACCCAACGATTATACGTATTCCAGATACCGTCATTATTTAAAATTACAATAACTGCGAAAGTTTCGCATGGTTCTCCTGGTTATTTTTAAGGCTAATACTCGCCAAAGCAACTGTAGTAAAATTTTGCAACCGAAGTTGCTTCAGTTTATAAGTTGATATTATTAGGCTATATATCGAAACGCATTAAGAGTCCTACAAAGTCTTCTAAGCTTTCCTGAGTTTTCAGAATCCTGTGCAAAATCTTATAAGTCTACGAAAATGTGCCGGGAAAATTTTTTTTACCACTTAAACCCGCGACCGACACGCCATTCATTCAGCCACACGGCCGACCTCGTCCAACTCTCAGAGCGAGTTGTCTATTGCCAGAACGACCGCTGACTTTAAACAGACTCAATCGGTCGCTGTGAATCTTTCAAATGCACATGTGACTTATTGCTGCCAGATATATTACCAGGACCGGTTCGAGAAAATTTTTCCACAAAAGTGATTTATTATTTGGCGTCTCTTCTTCTCGCCTTTTCCATCGTACACTTTCTCCAGTGTCAGTTTTAGCTACTATTTCTGATACGTACTGCACACAAAATCTTCCTCCTGGCGGCCCTCTCGGTAAGGCACCTCAAGCGGCCACTACTAATTGTGATACGTCCTGTGAAGGAAATATTAAAGTTGTGCCCTCATTTGGCCGCACACACGGGAGTTAGAAAGCGCGGGATCCGGGCTGTGGGTTGGATGAGGATGAACAGTGCTATGAAATTCTGTTAGCTCCTCTCTGATGGGTGGACTTGTGTGAGGCCTTGGGTTGTCACGAACGACGAGAAGTTCGTAAGCATTTTTTTGGCAACGAACACGCTGAAATCATTTCTTCGGCTCCATGAGGGTAGAACAATATACTAGCGACTTTATCGCTGCATCTTAAGGGAGGGCATCAAACGAATAACGCCTTTAGAGTCCCAGAAGAGCGTCAACATGACATTTCCTACTGAGGGCGCAGCTTTATCTTAGGTGGAGAGGTGGTGTGGCGCCACTCCTTGTACTACCGTTTGGTTTCCGGTTCGAAGTGATGAACCCATGTTTCATTTTCAGTGACGATGTTCGAGAAAAAAAGATTTCACGAGCAGCTTCGTAACGTGCAAGCAACTCGGCACGGATGGTCCTTCGTTGCTCGTTACGTTCTTCTGCTAGGTGGTGAGAAACCCATTGGGCACACACCTTTGAGTACTCCAGCTGGTGGACGAGTGTGTCAGCACTACCAGCTGAGACGTACATTTGAGCAGCGAGGTGTCTGACTGAGATCCATAGATCACCTCGAATGAGAGTGTCCACACTTTCCAACATTGCAGGAGTCACGGCTACGTACTAGCCGCCGACACTCGAGAGACCTAAAAGGGTTCCGCGAGCTTGTTACGATAGTGAAGGACTCCTCGCACCGTACTTTTGTTCACTACCAGGTCTCTACAGGCATCCTTCAAGCGATCAAGAATATTTTCTGTGCACTGGTTTTCCACCGAAAGAAAGTTAATCACAACTCGCTACTTGGAAAGCACCTCCTTAACAGACGCCTTTATGAAGGTTACGTATAGCGCCAGCACCTATCAGAACTTCATGAAACTATAGGAGCTGAAACGGAAATATTCAACAATGTCCCATAAAAAATTCCACATTTTTTCAACTGAAATTTACCTAGAAAAAAATGTTTTGCTTTCTATTGAACGTCGCTTGTGTTTTGTGGTTGTGAACTGATTTTTCCGACTCTGAGTCCTCACCGTGGCGGCACCTCAGTCCACCAGCGTCCTGCAGCCGTCAAGCGCACAGGGAAAACCGACTGACATTAACCCTCTAGACAACCTGATGTCCTTATAAGCCGGCGCATTTCAGGGCCACTTGTTTTCGCCAAGTACAGAGCGAAGTATCGTCTGCTAACATTAATAGACGACTCTACTCATTACCATCTCGTAAGCAAAGGCTCGCCTGTGTCGGATCTCGCGCAAGCCACGTCCTGTCACGTATCAGAACAGCGCGCATCTGTCATGTCCCAACGCGGTCTTGTTGGCTTGCTATCTGTGAAGACTTTTAATGCTATGTGGTAAACGACCAAAGATTTTTGTGGCAGCATAATTCACCCTTCCTGTGTCAAAGTCAGATTTAACCCAGAATAGTGAAGGTAATCCTTTCTTCTAGTGTTGTAGCTATGCACATCGCTATTATTTTTGAAATGGGATAGGTTATTAAAATTTTATAAGTGAATATATGTATTGCGAAGGTGTAGTGAATATCCCGAGTTTGATAAATAAGTGTCTGCAACGTGATATTGGGCGGGCTCCAACTACTATTCTGATTACACGCTTTTGTGCAACGAAAACTTTTTTCTTAGCAACGAATAACCCCAAAATACAATGCCACATGGAAACAGTAAATGAAAATAGGCATAGTAGGCTAATTTAGTGATATGTTTATCACCAAAATTTTCAGTAACCCTAGTAGAATAAGTAACTGAATCTATCCATTTCATCAGATCATCAATGTGTTCCTTCCAATTCAATTTCTCATCAATGCACAAACACAGAAATTTTTAATATTGTGCCTTAGCAACAGACTTTTGTTGCATATCTATATTTATCAATGGCCTTTTGTTATTTGCTGTACAGAATTTTATGTACTGCGTTTTCTTACAATTTAGTAAGAGTCCATTTGCAGAGAACTACTTAATAATTTTCTGAAAGGCATTATTTACAATTCCCTCAGGAGATTCTTGTTTGTAAGGTGTGATTAATATACTTGTACCATTAGCAAGAAGAACTAGCTTTGTTGTGTTGTTGTGGTCTTCAGTCCTGAGACTGGTTTGATGCAGCTCTCCATGCTACTCTATCCTGTACAACCCTCTTCATCTCCCCGTACCTACTGCAACCTACATCCTTCTGAATCTGCTTAGTGTATTCATCTCTTGGTCTCTCTCTGCGATTTTTACCCTCTACGCTGAACTCCAATACTAAATTGGTGATCCCTTGATGCCTCAGAACATGTCCTACCAACCGATCCCTTCTTCTAGTCAAGTTGTGCCACAGACTTCTCTTCTCCGCAATCCTATTCAATAATTCCTCATTAGTTATGTGATCTACCCAACTAATGTTCAGCATTCTGCTGTAGCACCACATTTCAAGAGCTTCTATTCTCTTCTTGTCCAAACTATTTATTGTCCATGTTTCACTTCCATACATGGCTACGCTCCATACAAATACTTTCAGAAATGACTTCCTGACACTTAACTCTATACTCGATGTTAACAAATTTCTCTTCTTCAGAAACGCGTTCCTTGCCATTGCCAGTCTACATTTTATATCCTCTCTACTTCGAACATCATCAGTTATTTTGCTCCCCAAATAGCGAAACTCCTTTACTACTTAAGAGTCACATTTCCTAATCTAATTCCCTCAGCATCACCCGACTTAATTCGACTACATTCCATTATCCTCGTTTTGCTTTTGTTGATGTTCATCTTATATCCTCCTTTCAAGACACTATCCATTCCGTTCAACTGCTCTTCCAAGTCTTTTGCTGTCTCTGACAGAATTACAATGTCATCGGCGAACCTCAAAGTTTTTATTTCTTCTCCATGGATTTTAATACCTACTCCGAATTATTCTTTTGTTTCCTTCACTGCTTGCTCAATATACAGATTGAATAACATCGGGGAGAGGCTACAGCCCTGTCTCACTCCCTTCCTAAGCACTGCTTCCCTTTCACGCCCCTAGATTCTTATAACTGGCATCTGTATCTTCATGAATACAGAGTGGCAAGTCATTAATATATATTAAGAGCAATAGGGGACCCAAGACTGAATCCAGTGGGACACCATTCTTGATCCCTCCACAGAATACTCCACTTATTTCTGCAGACTATATGTACTGTTAATTTGAACCATTTTTTTCTCCTAGCTAAATGTAAATCAACCATTTGTGCACTGTCCTAGTCAGACCACAATACTTAAGCTTATCTTGAAGAATTTCATGATTCACGCAGTGAAAATCCTTTGAGGGATAGGGCTAGTTAGCCTGGTATGGCGCCTCGTTGTTTCTTTTATTTCAAAGACAAAGAGAAATATTTTGATGACAGATGTGTAAGATGATCACCTTAGCATTTCCTGCTACGCATTAATTTACATACATTTGTAGACAGGGGGAGAGAGAGAGAGGTGATGGAGGACCATTGAGTGGTTTTACTCTATCAGTCACGACTTCTTCGATCACTAATTAGTAGTGCTCGCGCTCAAGGTCCTGAGTTATTTTCTTTACACATTCCAATCTCTGTCTTCCCCTGTAATTTTTACCATGTGCAACTCCATCTAGTACCATGGAACTTATTGCTTCAAATCTTACCGTATCTCCTGTTATCTTGCCACTTCTTCTAGCTCGTGCTTGCCATACATCTTCCGCACAGATTCTGCGGGAAACGAGATAAGTTTTATTTTATAAACTTTCTCTAAATATTTGGAACTTTAATTCCTTACATAGTCGTTACGTCTGAGCACGTCTTCCACACCACACCAATGTACCTCACTCCGATGACCCGCACAATCGATGCTTTCTTTTTTGTGAGTGGTCACTTTTTAGACCCATGTATCAGAATTTGAACCACAATTCTTTCACAGAATTTTATTATTGCTCCATCTCTTATCACGTTACTCTTGAGTTTCAGTATTTTACCGCGCATCTGATTGAACTTACTGGTATCATGACATCAGTATCTGTATGCCATTTAAAATATGTCCTGCACAACTGATAAATGACACTCCTCCAACCGTATGGCCCTCAGTGTTTTGAGTCGTAGAAGGGCTTTATTCAGAAGTCCATAATCTGTGTTTTGCTTTTGAGCACCGATGGTCTGTAGTCTTCATAGAATAGATGAAACCTGCACAGTTGTTTTGCAAGTCACTTTCAGTGTCTTCCGAACACCACCCACGGATAAGGTATTAGGCCCGTTCCGACTGATCCTATTGCTGCCTACAAGGCAGTATGAAGAGTGACGGGCCGGCCGCGGTGGACGTGCGGTTCTGGCGCTGCAGTCCGGAACCGCGAGGCTGCTACGGTCGCAGGTTCGAATCCTGCCTCGGGCATGGGTGTGTCTGATGTCCTTAGGTTAGGTTTAAGTAGTTCTAAGTTCTAGGGGACTTATGACCTAAGATGTTGAGTCCCATAGTGCTCGGCGCCATTTGAACCATTTGAAGAGTGACGTTCTATCGTGGAACATGCGATCAGCATGTCGTCTATACCTGCTCCCATTATTATCAGTAGATGAACCTAATGATGCCACTTCTTCTGTATTTACGAGGCTCCTCTTTTGGCCTCATGACGCTAATTGGGCCCTCTTTCAGTCCTCCCTACCTGAGATAAATCCAAGTCCAAAAAGGTACAGGGAGACGAACCTGAGTACTTCCGCACTGCAGACAGCAACGATAACCATTAGGCTAAGGATGAGGTTTCTTGTGTAATGGCAGTTACGTCAGTACACAGAAGACATCTATTACGCACAGTAAAATTCCTTATAGTACATCAGACACATGTTAGTAGTTACATTTCTATAGTTTACATGCATGTAAGGGCTTCGACTCCTACCTACTCCATAAAATCAGAATTAATTTTTTGTTCTGTCATACAAGTAAGTAAACAGGTGTTCAGCTGTAACGTTTTTCATAGAAGCGATCATCTTTTTTTGTGAGTAATATTATTTAATAGTTGATACATCAGTGGACACTGTACTCAAATGACGAAAGTGATGGGATAGCGATAAACACATATACAGGAGGCGGTAGTACGGCCTACACAAGTCATAAAATGGCATTGCTTTGTGGGAGCTATAATTTGTACTGAGTCATATGAAGAGACCGATGTGACGAAGCACGACCGGAATTAATAGCCTTTGAATGCGGAGTAGTATTTGGAGCTAGATAAATGGGACAGCTTCCCACGCCCGGGTTCCCGGGTTCGATTCCCGGCGGGGTCAGGGATTTTCTCTGTCTCGTGATGGCTGGGTGTTGTGTGCTGTCCTTAGGTTAGTTAGGTTTAAGTAGTTCTAAGTTCTAGGGGACTGATGACCATCGATGTTAAGTCCCATAGTGCTCAGAGCCATTTGAACCATTTTTAAATGGGACATTACATTTCCGAAATCGTTAGGTAATTCAACATTCCCGAGATCCACAGTGTCAGGAGTGTACCTGGACTACTAATTTTAAGGCATTACATCTTACCACGGACAATACAGCTGCTGACGCGCTTCACTTAACGACCGAGAGCAGCGGCGTTCGCATAGAGTCGTCAGTGCAAACAGACAAGCACTACTGAGTGAAATAACTGCACAGTCAATGTGGGACGTACGACCAACATGTCCGTGTGGAGAAATTTGGTGCTAAGGGGGTATGGTAGCAGACGATGGACACGAGTTCTTTTGCTAACAGCACGAAATCGCGTACAGTGCCGCTCCTGGGCTCGTGACCATATCGGTTGAACCCTAGACGACTGGAAAACCGTGGGCTGGTCAGATGAGTCGCGATTTCAGTTGGTAAGAGCTGACGGTATGATTCGAGTATGGCGCAGACATGACGAAGCCATGGACCCATGTTGTCACCAAGGAACTGTGCAAGCCGCTGGTGGCCGCTGGTGGCCACCCAAATCGCTCAACGTGAGTCCCATCGAACACTCATGGGACATAACATTCCTGCAAAAAGTCCTGCACCGGCAACGCTTACGCAATTATGTTCGGCTGTAGAGGCAGAACGGCTGAATATTTCTGCAGGGGACTTCCAATGACTTGCTGAGCCCATGCCACGTCAAGTAACTTCACTATGCCGGGCAAAAGGGGGTTCGACACAATGTTAGGATGTATCCCATGACTTCTGCCACCTGAGTGTATTTTCGTTTCATGTGCAGTCGATCTGTGCATGAACAATGGTGTCTTTGCATAATTATTGGAACATGTAAGAATATAATTTTTATTTAATATCTACTCTGTTATATGGATTCGGATAAATTTAAAAATCCAAAGTGTAAAATACTCATTTTACTATGGTTTGAAGCTCCTCTTGATGTTCTCCCGTGTTTCCGATTTAAAATTGGATTGTTTTGAAAATCACTCAATGAACTATACACAGGCACCTCCCCACAAAAAACATAACACTCAAACAGCTTAAAAAATCTAGTGTTTTCTCATTCCATCCCCACCCCTCTGTCCAGCTCTCTCTCTCTCTCTCTCTCTCTCTCTCTCTCTCTCTCTCTCTCTCTCTTCCTCTCCCTCTCTCTCTCTTATTCCACACACACACATTAACACATTACATACATTCAGTTCTCTCCCAGCAGCCACACCACACCAGTTCTGATGAAATATTCAAAATTAGCGCCACAACAAACACAAGACCAATGGTGAACAAGTGAGCAGCGGCAATTAATAACACCTCTCACTAAGAATGGAATCAGAAGTGTCTGCTCAGGTCACGTTTCGCCATCTTTGGTGTAAGTGCATGTGAAGTTAACCAATAAGCAAAAATTGTGTGAAAAACTGTGGAAACAATACACTGAATAGCCACTGATTGAGACACCAACCAAACACGCTACAGGACGAAGAAATGTAAGTATAGAAACGCACATAACCTCTACCCACGAAACAGTTCTTGATAAATACGCATTCATATTTTGCATAGCTAGTTTGCAGATGACATGCTGCCAAAGAAAACGACGAAAAAGAGCACAAAAAACCGGTGTATAATAAAGCAATTCATTTAGGGATGTAATTTTAAGGTGAGTGACTAAAACAAAACAAAGCAAATAGCACATATTGTAATTCTTAGGCCTACAACAGTCAAATTATTATAAATTTCATATTGTACTTTACAGAAATAAAAATTTGACCCACAGAAGATGACACATAGGTGTCGAAACATGTCTGGGTAAATCTTATACTGTGTTCCGTAAACGTTTTTCATATATCTTACATCGATGTATTTAACTTTATATACGGCATTATTCAGGTTGTTTGTAATCAACGTATATACCTAGGCATATAGTACTGCTCTGCTTCCTCGTTGCTGCGTAATATATCCTAATACTGTTATATGTCATTTTAAGCTTTACGCTACAA
This sequence comes from Schistocerca americana, assembly GCF_021461395.2. Classification (NCBI taxonomy): domain Eukaryota; kingdom Metazoa; phylum Arthropoda; class Insecta; order Orthoptera; family Acrididae; genus Schistocerca; species Schistocerca americana. The sequence continues at coordinate 107,099,609 of NC_060124.1, forward strand.
AAAGATGCGGTTAAAACTTCATGAAACGTACCTCACACTCAGGAGAAAAAGTGTGTTATCGAGTGCTTTATTTGCTGGTTAGAAGTCAGCTTCTACAGCACTTCGTAGTATATTCATGGGAAACACACTGAAACTAGAAGTACTGTATTAGCATATCACATGAAACTTTCTCATACTTAAATGTTCAACTTGACCTCTTGGTAACGTCTGGTTAAGTTATTATTCTTAAGATCTTCGCCAGCGTTTTGCGTTCTGTTTCATCAAAGGTAAAATCCATAACTGTCCCACGTCTCAGTATCTCCAATATGAACATTATTCTGTCTTTTTAGTTCTGTCAACGACTGCTTGAATCAATATGAACATGTAACTGAATGCTGATGTTCATCTCGGACTTTGTTTCCCATTTGGTGCAATGGAAGTGAACTCGTTGTTTTCTAAATTGATTGACCAAGTCACATAGTGTAACAGGTGTTTACATACCGGCACTAAAACTCTTGAAATATAAAACTTAAAGAAAAATCGAGTCGTCCGTAGTAACTGTATTTATGAAAGTCGATTAGATACTCACACAGCCGGTTTCGCAACTTTTAAGTCACATCTTCTGGTGTATATCTGCACAGAAAACTTTTATAATTAAGGTCAGGCACAACAATAACAATAAGAACTACCACGGCATTCCTTACTACTGCCGCTTTTCAGAAAGAATCGGCAAACATTTAAAAAAAGAAAAAAACATGTATCCTGCTTTGTTTATCTCTCAGAACGTAGGTGCCAAACATAGACATAGGGAAAAGTCACTCGGCAACCCGCAATGACTAGTCTCAGAAGCACATTTGGCAACCTGGCAGACGTTTCGAAATTCCCTTTAAAGAACAAAGCAGTGTGAGCAGTTCGAAACGCGCACTAACACTCTCTTACATGATAATCGACATTCTGTTTCAGATCCCCACAATAACCTACAGGCACTAAGTAAAGAGGGGAAAAGGTGGTGTTTTAGATGTGCTGAGGAAATACGAGGGGCGTTCAGAAAGTAAGCTCCGATCGGTCGCGAAATGGAAACGACTATGAAAATCCGATAAAGCTTTGCACAGATGTGTTGGGTAGTGTCTCTAGTATAACCCCAGTTAGCATCACGTCGCTCTTCTCATTTCTGAGCTCGCAGTGAGTGCGTAAAGATGTCTAGAAAATAGTGTCTGCCGCCAAGTACGAGGGCCTGGTGAGAAATTTCGCCTGAAGCTATGCAGCTAACATTACATAACTGTCGTGCTGTTTCTTCTTCAAGACAATTCTCAGCCGCATTCTGCAGGGGCAATGAAGATGCTCCTGCATCGTTTTCAAATGGAAATGTGAGATTACCCACAATACAGTCCGCAATTGTCTCCCCCTGAGTTACATCTCTGGTCACATGAACCGCTGTCTTTGAAGACAACATTTTGACACAGACAACGAGGTGTAGGCCAGCGTGGAGAATTGGCGGAATGCACTGGCGGCTGCCTTCTATGATGAGGCTATTGAAAAGTTGGTACAACGCTATGACAAAACTCTAAGTCAGAACGGCGACTACGTAGAGAAGTAGCTGAAAGGTGTAGCTAATTGTTACAAGTAAAACATTTCTGATGTTCACTGTGGTTTCAATTTGGCAATCAATCGGAGCTTACTTTCTGAACAGGCCTCGTATATATATATAATAAAGTCCATAAGACGGTCACCTCACAATACTGTCAACAAGCAAAAGGAATTAAGACACACGGCTTTATTGGCCAGTTCTGACTGTTTCAATTTTTGAAGCAAGAGGTCTCAGCTTTTAACTCGTTGGTTAGTTTATTACAGGTTTTTTAGGTTTCTGTTCAAGTTTACTCTCATTACCTGTCCGCATGTATTGTGTCATCTGGGCCATTTAATGTGAACACTGTTTTAATGTTATAAAACCAAGTACCAATTTTTTCATTTTTTTCAGCTTAGCAATATTGATACATGTACATCATTCCCTTTCTATACTTATGCAATACGTGTGGCCGAGTCTAATACTTCGCGTGGCGACCGTAATTCCCCAGCACAACAATAGTAGTGCGCTTCTTTTATCTTATTTGTTGCACGCATTAGTTCGATTTATTTAACCGTCTCAGCACCCGACGGCAGCCACCGAACACGCTCCGGCAACAAACTCGACACCTCGTAGCTTCCGTTGTCAGCCACTACTGCTACTTATAAATTATAGAGTGCAGAGAGTTTTTTAGATTTTATTACTCAAATCCAGATTTCGGCTAGTAGATAGTAGCTGGCCGAAATCTGGATTTGTGTAATAAAATCTAAAAAAGGACGACTGATTGCTGCACTCTATAATTTATAAGTCACTTAACAGTCTCTGAGTGCGCCCACTTTCCGAATGGAAGGTATCCTGACTACTGCTACCATTATGTTGATGACAAACACACTCAAGCGTATCAGCATCCGTTAAGTTTGACATGCAATATAATCTTCTTCCTTTAGATCACTGTTGGCCCCAAAACATTTTAAATATAGTTTTTTCAGTGTATTTCCACATATTAATTTTATTAGTTTTCACGGTTAACTTCATTTTTATTCTTCAGTCGCTCCAGGTTTCAAGAATTTACTGGATAACATTTACGAGAGGCGTTGTCCTTTGCTTAACATAAGCCCACAGGAACATATTTTAATAGGTAAAGTGATGACAGTTCTTGATCTTAACACGGGTCAGTTCCTTTGTGGCAGCTGTTCCATATTATACTGCGATTTTCCACATCTGTTCTTCATTTTACTTACTGCTTCACTGCTTTTTAGTCAGGGATCACTTTATGATTCCTAATTCCATTACTTCGCTTTGATAGATTGGATGTTCATCATTGATGATGGTTATACTAACAGAAGACGGATGAAAACTTTGCCTAATCACGCCAACCGTTACTCTGCAGCATTCTGTAACAGTCCCATATACCGTATGAATTAGCATTTTAAGTACCCTTCTTTTGGTATAGAATTACAAATCTTATTTATTACACACCTATAGGCCCATTCTTTGTGGGGCGTATGTGATCCATAACTAGTTTCCTAACTAAATGTCTAATATTTCTTCCTTATTTAAATCTACTTACTCAGTACTTCAAACTATCTCGAATAACTGCATTTTATCATTATCAAACTACTAATTGATAAAAATTTCTGTTAATAGTTTTAAGACCTGCATGTAAACACCTGTTATACTGCATGAATTGGTTGATCAATGATGCAGTATTACTTTAGCTGTGACTGCCCTAATTTTAAAATTATCTCTAATCCATACTAACTATAAATCTGTAAAGCCATCGTGTCTGACTGCCTTTCAACACGTTCGTCTCCAAAACTACTCGATATATTTCTATGGGATTTTCACTGGAAATTTAAGGATATTTTGGGGCAACGTACAGACTTTATTTCATGAAAATCGGATCACAGGGAAAAATATCGTAATTTGATATTTTACTAAAGTATTCTTGCTGGTCTGTCTGTTTGAACATGCTAATCTCCAAATCATCTAGACGAATTTTCATGGGCTTCCAGCAGGTAACATGAATATAGCTTTGGGAACCGTACAGGCTTTAATTCATCAGAATCGGATCGCCAAAAGAATCTACGCTTTTCATAAAAATGTATACGTGCATGTACGTATGTATGTTCCACATCTCCGAAACCACTGGAACGATTTCATTTACCGCCTGGATGCAATCGATGTGTCGCTATGGGGGTAAGAACCAATTACCTATCAAAGTGCCGGGAGCGAAAAAGAAGTGTAGGACAGGAAATGCGAATACCCAGATTTTATTCATCCAGTTCGAGAGCACTTAGCGACTTGCAACAAACTTTACATATAATTTGAAACCTTTACGAAACCTTTTCTCGCGGACACCTCCTCATAAAATGAAGAAAGGAAAAAGTTTATCGCTTGACTTTTTTTCTCATCAGTCATGAAGTTTCAATTTATTTACTTCCTTACTAACAAGGATATTCGTGACACATTTCCCACACACTCTTCATACACACAACTGACTGTAACCGCAAAATTATATCATTGTACGACACATAGTTCAGGATATATGATGTCATAAACAATAAGATGCGTAAAAAACTGCCGCATCACGCCTGACGTTAAAAGTTATTATTAATAACCCACTGAATCGATGTCGATGGAATTTGGTGACGGGATAGTTTGAATCCTGAGATGGAACATGGGCAACATTAGACAGTGTCTAACACATACACAGCCATGACGCTCTCTGCTTCGAAGTTTGTTGCCGTTTGACAGTTGTAGTGACACTAGCGTTTCAAGTGATGTGGGAGCAGACAGTCTGAGGATAATGCTTGTTTACAATTATTTCTCTGCTAAATTAATGGAACAGCTGTTACATTTCTGTACAGAGTGTGCCCATTGGTGAAATCACACGTGACTGCTTGATCATCTGAGACGCCATTTTTATTTATTTTATTTTATTTATTTATTTTTCACTGGTCTCTCTTGATTCCTATGTTCAAAGTGCTTTCTGAAGTTGGATTGTTGTTTTGAAGACTTTTGGAAGACTGTTTCTGTCTTTGGCATACCACGTCTACAGATTTCTTACCTCGGAAAGAAAAAAAAAACAAATTAGAAAATTTCTGGGCACTGTTGTCTACAAAACATTTCGCCTGGCTCGTAATGTCGCGTGTAAATCAGTAAGCAGCATTCAAGATCATAAATAGTGTTATCGGCAATTCGATTCTCACTGTCACTAAATTCTCTATTTTTACTTTTATCTGAAATGCATTTATCGAACTGCAATGTCAATTAACAAATCCTGGATTAAAATCTTTTTATGTACAGTTACAAATCATATGAATATGCGAATAGGCCTATCCGTGACAAGAGGTTTCTATTCCGAAAATCAGCTACTGTGACATTCATTCCGTAGCGATACTAAACATTATTACAAAAGCATGTCCTTTGGATTTTACCGGTATAAGAGAGTTTGTAGAACCATCTTGGTCTCATCATAAATATATTAGCTAGGAAGGAAAATAACTATGTAAAGCTTAAACAATAAATATTCGGGCAGTAAATTCTGAAATTGGTCCAGAGTGTCTAAAGTTGTACAAATAAAACTCTTCGTTTTCCTTGTAAGTGTTGTTTTCTCCAGAACGTTGTAATAAATGGCTAAAACACTACATCACACTGTATTTTAATTTACCCCACATTACATTATAGGAGTCATATATTAAATAACGTGTTAGAAGTTCTGCTACAACGTGAATGTCAAATACATGTCTTGTGATAGTCAACAAGCGACAGTGTCTCTGGCAATTATTCTGGCAAAAAAATGGCGGCCTGCTGTGCATATTATCTACGGTCTAACCAACATTAGCCACTGTCTCTGTCAGTATGTAAGCTCTCTAATCGCGACTGGTACGTTAAAGACTGTTATATTACCGTAAAGATAAAAAGAGAAGGGAGATAGCGGTGTAAAGTTACGCTGTACGTTGATTTGAAGCCGGAGTTGGCGGAGCCTGCTGCCGTCTTAAATAGCACAGAACATTACCAGACTGCTGTTCACGATTGCTTTTTGCTCATTATTTCTGTGGTGTGCACGCAACAGCTGTTTATGTACTAAAAATTACAGTGCTTATATGAACAACAGAGCGTCAGGAAGGCAATTTCTGACGTTTTTCAATGCGTATTTGCACTAGTAATACGACACATCTGGCCCCGTTAATGAAATAAGTTTTTTGTTGATATCTTTCGAATAACCAAGAAGAAAATGACGTGACGTGAAAAGCATGCTTTCGTAATCCGTTCAATTTCACTTTTACAGTATTTGCGTCAATAGCAAATGAAACTAGATCTCCGAAACAAATGCTGGTTTGCTTCCTGGTACTACTTCATTTGTAATGTTCACGTCTGCAAAAAAAAAAAATTACCTGTGCTTTTTTTGCTAGCCCATAAACGTGTACAACTAGGAAAGAAACAAGGCATGCTACTGTATCTTGTGCGGATCAACAAAGTGATTTCTTTAAGATTTACGTTAAGGTCGAATCCATTAGTGTACCCGTATACGATGCAAGCTGTCATTTTTGATGAAGCAACTACTTCTACGCATAATCAAAGCACAAGATGCTATTTGGGGTATGACCACGAAAGTCAATAATATCCTCAACGGTCGAAACTGCGCTCGGGCACGTCAGAGTGCTACTGTATCTTGTGCGGATCAACAAAGTGATTTCTTTAAGATTTACGTTAAGGTCGAATCCATTAGTGTACCCGTATACGATGCAAGCTGTCATTTTTGATGAAGCAACTACTTCTACGCAAAATCAAAGCACAAGATGCTATTTGGGGTATGACCACGAAAGTCAATAATATCCTCAATGGTCGAAACTGCGCTCGGGCACGTCAGAGTGACGTCACGGGGAATTATCACCGTGATGAACCATGAATGTACAAATGCGATGAACCTAATGTTTTGAGCTATGTAAGATGGCATACGTTGGCTTCTTTTACCTCCATGTACACCAAGCGAATAACAGAAAATATTTTCTCTTTGAACTCTTTGACTCTTTTTACTCTTTGACTTTTGAACTTTACCATATTTGTAGAAATTCTTTTATTGGTTGATACGTTCACGACATACTATTGAAAGTAAGGAATACAATGCTTATACAATCTTCAAAGTGGTCAGTCGACATTTAAACTTATTTATTCATAATGTACACGTTCCATACAGTATAGCTAACAGGTGCTAGTACTGAATTTCTAAAATTTTAGGGATCGGAACGCATCTCTACAACCATCAAACTCTCCTCCTTCCTCCCCCGCCCCAGCCATAAGGATCTTGGTATGCTGTACACACATAGAGTACTTCGCCTCTTACAACACGTTGCTCACCCACTGTGACGTTCAATGGCCTCGGCGCTGCGGCAAATTACAGCTGCGTTACGATTTAACACGCGTGTGCAATTTTAAATCTCCGAAGTCGACTTGTTCTAGTGAGCTTAGAAAAGATTCCCTGCGATGTACCGGGACGCAGTTCGAGGACGTTCCGGCCCTTCTATGTGCGCTGTCCAGTATTTGAGAATTAGAGCACTTAGTGTCCTGCAACAGTCTTTACACATAATTTCTCGCTTTTAACTCTTACAAAATAATAACAGGAAAAAGTTTATCACTTAATACATTTTCATTGTTCATGCAGTAACACTGTCGCATCAGGCATGATGACTTGATGCTTAAATTTATTACTTCATTGCTACTAACTCTCTGCGCAAAACATTCAGCAAACAGTATCCGCATATGCCGCTGAATGTACCTACAAAATGATATCACTGTACGACACACAGAGGGTGGTGGAGGACGAGACGGATAGAGAAAGGCAAGAGGAGGAGATGTGCAAAGAGAGGTGGGAAAGAGGATATCGACATGGAAAGGAGAGAGGCCATGGACAGAGAATGGGGGTGGATCAGGTGGGCACAGAGAGGGGGGAGGGGGGGAGGGCGAGGAAATGAACAAAGTGGGGGCAGAAGAGGTGGACAGAAAGAGGGACAAGGAGGAGATAGACTGCTAGAATTCAAATGAACACCCACCCGGGCAACCCAGGGTATTAAGCTAGTATGGAAATAAATCGTTTTCATATCAGCATCCAAATAAAGTAAAGAGTGTCTGAAAAGACCACAACGATTTAATTCCAATAACCATCCAATTTTGTACGATTGTATCTTCCACATTTATACAAATACAAAGTCGAGGTCCTTCTTACTATTTGGGTAACGATCATCGTTTCTATTTAGCTTTCAGAACTGGTCAATGAGTCCTCCAGTGACCGCTGGCCGCCAACAAACATCCAAACGATAGTGAGATTCGTCCCATACTTTGGGGAGCATGTCTGGAGTTACTACAATCACTGTTATTGCTAAGCGACGTGGCCGTCCACCCAAAGTTGTTGGATGGGAAGATCAGGCGACGTTGGAGGCGAGCGGTGTGATGCGAGATACGTGCCCCCTTACGGAAAACGCATCAATTGTGAAGCCCCATGTTAAGAAATGCTCTTACATGCAGACACCAATGTGGTCCTCCGTCCTGTAGAACACTTAAATCCTCGGCATAATGTCGGTAAGCATACATCATTGCTGTAAAAGTGTTTTCCGCAAGGAATAGTGGACCGTAAATCTTTCCTCGGAAAACGTGTCAAAAGGTAAGCGTTTCTGACAGGCTACCTATTTTGCATAAAGAGGAATTTGCGATACTAATCGTTAGCTTTGGCAAGTGACGTAAACATGTGACAAACGTTGAAAACAACATGGCGAATATAGCACCATATGAGTGACGACATTATGAAACATGAGAAAAACATACGGATCCGTTTACGAGAGTTTACTGAATCGCGAAACAAGTACTTCGAATTACAAATACTATGGTTAACCACATATGAGAGAACCAGAAATAAGAGAAACATTTCTTGGAAAGAAAGCTAATCATCATCGAAAAAACTAGATTTACAGACGCAACGGACATCACGACAAACATTACGAACTAAAATGAAATATTGGTCGCAAATAAAATGTTCCTAGTATCGCAAAATACAAATTATGCCTGTGCGTTAACAAGAGATTGTGATACAATGTTTCGAAGATATACTCTTTTCAGTAGCAAATCGAATAAAGTTTAATAAGTTCCTGCTTAATAACGTGGAAAGCACCAGAGTAGAGTATCGAGAAAACAGTTGTAGTGGAAACCAAAATAAACACTAGAATTTAAAAAAAATTATCGTCAATAAATGAGAGCTAGTATCGGAAAATATACCTTGTGTTTCAAGAAGAGATTGTGATACGCGGCGTCAAATATACTCACTTTTTAGCAGTGAGTTGAAAAGAAGCTATCTAACTATTTGTTCTAAGGAAACTATAACGATTACCACAAGAAATAGTACGAAGAACGATGTATTGACGGTAATCACAAAACAAAAAATTAATGTAAAGTAACGAAATTTCGGAAATACGTTCATCTAGGTAATATATTCAAGTGATTGACATTGCAATATCACAACTTAATGTACGCATGAAATAAGCAACTGCAAATGTGAAATGTTGGTACTTAAATAACCGGTGCAGCCACCAATACGGTAAGAACAAGTATGCAAACGTTCGTGCATAGTGTTGTACACGTGACGGATGTCAGTTTGAGGCATGGAGTTCCATGCCTGTCGCACTTGGTCAGTATAATACAGAGATGGTTAATGCTGTTCGTCGTCAGATGATGTTCCACATGTGCTC